>NC_086173.1:23984196-25184196 GCF_023053635.1 Elgaria multicarinata webbii
GAGACTGCATAACTACACAATGTGAGGATGTTCCCACTGCCACGTCCATTTACAGACACATATGAAATTCATTTTAGTCATTATTTTTATTATACAATAGGCAGACTACACTAGGATATGAAAAGCAAACTTTCAGACGCACCTAGTATCCTAAACATAAAAAGGCATAGAAACAGGTCCTTCAGTCTTGCCCCCTTATCCCGCTTTCCTTTTCTTTGTGCTGCTCCTGAATAACTTAAACATCTTAGAAGCTGTATTTAAAGCAACCACCTTACTCTTTATTTTACATAGAAACATTGATGCAATATATATATATATATATATATTCTCATGCTTATACCGATGGACGCACCTTCGCTCTACAAACTGTAAATACCCAAATCATAGAACTGCACACTAGCCTGAGGTCTTGATTTCCCCACCCCGTCTCTCTCCCCCTCCCCTCCCTTCTATACGCATTGCATTTATACCCAGGGAAAAAATTAAAAAAAAATACTGCACAAGATTTGTAATGATTCCCCCCCCCTTGTCCCTTCATCTTAGTGAACACTTTCAAGTGAAATTAAAATTGGAAGTCAGTTCGCGAATTCGATTCTCTCTGTTCATTTTCTTGAGTTTCATCCTGCGGTTCTGAAACCAGATTTTGACTTGTCTGTCTGTTAGATTAATACTCTTGCTAATCTCCAGGCGGCGCTCACGGGTCAAGTACATATTGAATAAGAATTCCTTCTCCAGTTCCAACGTCTGGTGTTTAGTGTAAGGACATCTTTTCTTTCTTCCGCTCTTTGCTGTCAGCCAATTTCCTGTAGTGTTTTCTGCCTTTATATCCTCTGTTAAAAATAATATTATTATATAAGTATCTGTGGAATAGCAAAGAGAGCTTCCTAGGCTTAAGACTGTATTTTTTTAAAAAAGCATCTTCTTTTGTTAAATCAAGAATCTCTATCCTACACTCAGATAAATGGGCTATTACCCCAGTTCCCTCTTGTTTAATATGTACAGGTTTTAGAAATCTAATTAAACAACCTCTTAAAGCTAAACAACATCCAATTTGTTTCAAAACTGAGTTGGATAAAACCTTCAGTTCATAATATTCACCTGGCCGTCAGATACATAAAGCCAGTTCTTAATTTAATGGTCTTAAATTATGCATATTTCATTTAAGGGATACCCTTAGAGTAGCATATATGGCAATGAGGTTGTTCATACTCTCCTCAGGTGTAAAGTTGTTGCTGTTTTTCACTTGTCTGATACGCCAACAGAATATAACTTTGTGAAATTATTCCTACAGTTAGGGTACTCCATGAAGGTTTACCCCCCAAATTAATTAATTAATGAAATACAAGTACTTTATTAATTCCCCAAGCCAGCTGTAGCTTTTACTCCACCTTGCCATCCTTGCTCAGACTTCTCTCTGCAATCATCGGCTAATATTCGAAACCAGGCACAACAAAATAAGGTCTTGAAAATGACATTTCAGAGAGAAATATTTTGCCTGCCTGCCTGTGTTTTTCATCTTCAGTGGGCAGACTCCATTTCTCTTTGACGTTAAGCCTCTGTGAAGTGCATCATTTTATTCTTGGTGAAGAAGAACTTTCGAGCTTGTTTATTTAAACAAACAAACAAACAAACAAACAAACCTACACATAAGTTGCTGTTCCAACAAAATTGTGCTGATGTTCTCCAAATAGCTCTGCTTCATAGAGGCTCACACAATTCAATCTTTGCAGCCATTGCCATACACTTCAGATGTGCATACATATACATAAACACCTCGGATTTGAATTTGGCCATGCAAGAATTTTGGCAGTGATACCCGCCTAACATTTATCTAAGGTGTGAGTGACTGAAGGTGTTTTGCAGCCAGAAACGTTTACGGCCATCACAATTCAGTCTAAACTGCAGCAGACCAATAATGCTTTTCAAAAACGACACACAAGCTTAGCTAACCCGTGTTTGTTTGCCTTGAAATGGCCTCCACATTCTCCAGCGCTGGCTGCCATTGAACCCTGCAGATTCCTTCAAAGGATTTGCCTTTTCCAAAATCTTAACGCCTCCATTTCCATATCTTCGCTTGGGTATGGCTAATGGCAACAGAAGTGGAAATGAAAAGACCATACACAACAAAAGAAAGGGCCAGGATTATTGTGTGTGTGTGTGTGTTAAAGCCTGTTCCTAAAATGGCACAGTATATGAAATATTGGATTCATGGCACACCATGCCCACTCTCCCCCATGGGGAGAAAATAATGAAAAGTTTGAATATCTAGGTGGGACATTTCGTAGGTAATCATTTGATTGAACTGAGCATCAACATGCGCAGAAAAGGAATAACCTTTTATTTTGTTTTGGGATTCTCCCAACAACACTTTCTTCAATTCCAAATCAAAACGTCAATGATGTTTAGTTATTTTTGCTAATTTGGCTCCCACAAAAATAGGGTTTTGAGAGTGCATAGCTTTGGAAGCGCTGTTTGAAGATACATTTTACAGAGGTTTTTTTCCCCCCATAACCTTGACTTTGCAATTTTTTCTTCATTGTGGCAGTTGAACCGGCGAATAAAATAATTTATTCTTGGATGCACCAGAAAAAGATTGGAAAAGCCATTTTAGGCCATTCAAAAATAATAGTAATAATAAGAACAAGAATTGTGTGTGTGTGTATATACCCACCCACACCCACACACAGTAGGTGCACATACATATAAGAAATGCCTTATCAGGTGAAAAGCAGAGGGAATGAAATGCCTGTGTTCTTTTGTGGTACCCTGCCATGCAATATACATATACATATGCATTGATGGGGCATACATACATACATACATACATACATACATACCACAGGTATGCATGTATGTGTCATATGCACATGCTGACATGGAAGTACATATAACCTTATACATCTCTCCTCTGCTTGTTTTCTAAGCTTATTCCCCAGTGCTTTAGGCTTTGAGAGGATTTAAATCCGCACACACCAAAGCCAAACTAATAAAAGCCCTTGATTTTATCTAGATCTACTTCCAGTATTGTTGTGGTCCGTACACACATTTCATTCCCTTTTTGCAACAGAACGCATTTAATGCGCCCCCCTCTTTCCTTCTGCGATCTTAAATATTTTGAGCCCTTCTTCCCCACCCCCCCAGCCCCCAGTGAACCTAATTAACCATACTGAGCTTAGTCTGCAGGATTATTTTAAGCACGCACGCAACCTCTAATGCAATGCCTGTCATTACAATAGAAACCACCTTTCCTAGAATACCTAAACTTCAAACAGATGTTTCACACACACGTAAAGGGTTTGGGGGCTTTTTTCCGCACAAACCAGACTCTGGATGCCAGGGAAACGCGGTTATCAAAGAGAAAGGCAGCAATGATAATGAAACTCAACAATCAAGTCCAGCCTGAAGTGTTTGGCAAACCATTTCCCCCACACCTCTCCTCCCCCACCCCACAACAAGCAATCCAGACTCCTCAAGTTAAAAAAAGAAAGCGAGAGAGAGAGAGAGAGCGAGAGAGAGAGAGAGAGAGAGAGAGAAAGAACGAAAAGGGGAGGGGAGAGGGGGCAAAAAGACAACAATTTGTTACCCAGGGGGAAGAGGAAAGAAAGCGGATATGAGATCTGGAGGCATCAACACAAACCACATTTCTAAGCTGTAACAATCTTTTAAAAATCCCTACCCGCCAAAGAAGCAATTGTTCATATTAAGAGCATTTCAGCACTTTCTGCGACAAAACTCAACAGAACAAATATAAAGAGCCGTCCTTGCTTGCAACTTCACCTTAAACATAGTAATCTAAGACAAATGCACCCAAAGAAAACAATACAAGATGGACTTCGAATTCTAATAATTGCATTTGAATACATTTGAACGCCTCACTTTCAACTAAACTGATTTCGATGATTATTATTATTATTATTATTATTATTATTATTATTATTACTACTACTACTACTACTATTGTTGTTGTTATTTCAGAAAGAAGGCAGAAAGTATTATCTATAGGAATTACTGTGTTTAAAGGGGTGCAAAGAAAAGTTAATACATTCGAATGAACTACAACACCGTGAGGCATTGCTTTCGAACTTAACAATGTTGTTTTGACTAACAACAACAAGACTAGTTATGATTGTATTCTTTTCAAGTCTAGCATGCAGAAGAGTCCTCTTACCTTTTGCTTCGTTGTCAGAATTGTCAGTGCTGGTGTCTGTACATTTATTCATGTCTTTCTCCGTTTCCGACGGACTTATTTTGGCCACAGGAAGACTTTTTTCTGTTTTAATTTCGTTGGCGGGTGTGTTCTGAGGATGATCTGGCTTTGTGTTTTCGGGGAAACTCACTTTAGTTCCTGGTTGTGAGAGTGGTGCTGGTGGGGGTTGCTGCTGTGCCTGCTGAGGTGGTGGTGGTGGTGGAGGTGGAGGTGGAGGTGGTGGAGGTGGCTGCTCCAGAAGCTCACTCCTTTGGTTGAGACTCGCCCTGGGTTCAAAACTTGCCTCAAACTCGCTTGGGTTGCTGCAGTTTGATGCTTTCTCCATGGAGGAATAACCTTGGCTGGCTCGGTAGTAGCTAGGCACGGGTACTTCATGGTCATTTAGGCAAGATTCAGGCATCTGATTGGGGTAGAGGGTCGCCTCATTGGCGTTTTTTGCTCTTTTGTCAGCATTGTACATACAGCAAGCATTTTCTTCCTTGACATTGGTTGGGAAAGAGCAGGAGGGGAGTTGTCTCGCAACAGGTTGTTCGATTCGGTAAGTATTTTTGGGGTCACACCAGGTGTCTAGCTGAGAAAGGTAAGATGGATAGGTGCTGAGAGACAGGCTGGCGTTATTCACCTCGTCTCTTTTGGAGAGAGACGGGATTATTCCACAGTTCCTCATCATTCCACAGTTGAAGTCGTTCCCAGACTGCATATACATTCCTTGGTTAGAGGAATAATTCTCCCCTCTGCAGGTACCGGCTAACGAGTCCATCAAAAACGAGTTAGAAGTCACATTGTTGGGACATGACATTTTCAGAGAGGGATTTTAAAGAGGAATACTACAGCCAGGGGCTGACATCTTTTTTTTAGGGAAAAATATCAGCACCATAATTATCCACGCATTGGTCCCAACCACGTGACGGCCAGGCCAATGAGGATTGAAAATGGCCTTGATGATTCAGACGCCAGTGACGTCACCGGGGTCAAGTTGTTGGGAGAGGAGAAAACCAGCGTGGAGCAACAGCGACATCTATCAGTTTCTGAAGGGTAGAGAACCCAGGACCTTCACGTTGAACAAAGGAGAGCGACCCCCTTTTTCTCGAGTTTGTTTACCAATGAACGAACGCGTGTCTACGGCAGAGTGGGGGGAAAATAAAGGAAGCGAACGCCTAAATAGAAGCAAAGTCAAATTCAAATTAAAAGGTCAGCAAATAATCAACCTTCATTTCCCCTCCTTTCTTTCATCCTTATCCTCCCCCCTCCTCCCCCCTCAAAATAAGTCCATTTTTTTGGTGAAAATAATTAATCTTTCCTAAACCGTAAATGAACTCCCCCCAATCTCTTTTTGTTAGAACGAATTCCTCTGCCTTATTCCTTATCCTCTGTTCACCCAACCCCCCAGCTAAACTTGAAATGTACAGAAGATGTATCTTCACAAATATTTTTGTTCCTTCAGAAATACTTCGGTGGATTCATTTTTAATCATTGAAATTTGGGTGTAACTCTCAAAAGTAGAACAGAGTGGAAGCATCTTTAGAAGTCTTATGTATTTTAAAGAACCTGACTGGACCCAGACAAATATAAAGCACTATTGTTAGGTTACTTCATTAAGTTCAGGTGTTTTCTGCATGAAAACCAGTTTGATAATTGAAATTTTTACTTATTTTAGAGTTTATTTCATTCAAAAAATGCTTTCTTGTCTTCTATTTTAAAAGTTTCCTGTATGTTGGGCTCTTAATCCAAAAAAGTACTTTAAAAAAGCTCACCCCAAATTTTGAATGTAATGGACTTTATTGTTGTTGTTGTTTTTAATAATCACATCTCTTTTCATTCATTCAGAACTGTAGAACTCTGCACAGGTTTGTAAAGAAACTTTACAGAATTGCATCAAAATAAATAGATCAATGGGGAAGAACAGAGAATTGTTCTTTACTGGATAGTGCAAGTCTAATCTCTCCCCACCCCTTTCAGGAAATTACTCCAATAAAATAAAATGAAATTTCAAACTATGGGATGCTTTAGGAAAGCTTTATTCTGCAGAAACACTGACCGATCAAACATGAATTTTATTTGTTGCTATGTTCATTGATTGTACTCACACCCAAAGAAAATGTTTATTTCCTCTTACCTTAATTTCCGTACTCTAAGCTAATTTATTCTTTATGATCCCAACTCTCTCTCTCTTTGAACTTTATGATCCCAGAATAATAACTGGTATTTCAGATATAAAGACATCTTGCACTAGGCGTTTTTCTTCTGGCTGTTTTCTTTATTAGACGTTTTCTAAATCAGATTGCAATTAAGTAAAATTGTTCTTTAGTGTATATTAAATTGGCTAACATGTTACAGTCCCACTTTGACAATTCTGTTCATAGCTTTTGAAAGAAATTAGGAAATTTCCAACTAAATCCATGATAAAGAAATGAATACTAATAAATATTACTACTACTACTACTACTAGCATGAACAGAAGCAGCTAAATGCTGAAATTGCAAGATCATTACAAAGGATTCCAAACCTTAAAAAGGGTTCATAGTAATTTTCAAGGGGTGGGTAGGAAGCCCCCCCTTTTTTAAAGAAATAAACAGTGACAAAAATTGCTCCAGAAATTCTGGGCTTGAATGGGAGAGACATGGAACCTGACCAGTTTTAGATTATACGCATGTCTGCTTTTTAAGTGTAGTTTTCTCTGCCTAAAGCCATCAGTTCTTTACAAACATATTTTCCCCAACCTGGATTTACCATTCTTTTCCACTGTTGCTTTGAATATACTTGCAGGTTTGGACATCGCCCCCCCCCCCTCAACCCACCCTCCTCATCTTCAAGGGTGAGAAGTTTTAATATCTTGGGCCAAGGAAGTCTTAAACTACATCATTCTATTTGTCTCAAGCCCCATCTACCCCACCCCCACCTACCCCGAAATGCAGTGTGCTAAGAGCTTTCCTGCACTTTAAAACGTCGCCGTTTGCTTCCTCTGGAAAGCTATTTGCGACTTTATAGCCTCTATTTGTGTTATCTGCATAGGTCTTTTTAAAACAGTTTGATAGAAATCGTTCAGTTTTATGATATCCAACGAAAATTCCACATAATATTTATAAGCAAAGAATAAAACTTTAGCATGGGAACCAATACTTTCTCATTTATAGGTGATGAAATTAAAGACCAAATGCAGTTTGGCATTATATGGCTTTTGCCGTTGTCTTCCCCACCCCCTTTCCCTTCTTTATTTTTGCAGATCATGTGCTTAACTCAATAATTTTAGGCTCTGAAGCCCTACACATTTTTACATGTGCATTTTTGGGGAGACTAACAAGTGACCTCGTTTCCGGGACTGTCTGGGTGAAAATGAAAATATGTTTCCAAGCCTTTTATATCCTTATTTACTGCCATGCATTCTTGTGTGTGTTATATTAACCCACCCAGCCCCACTTTTTCAAGGAAGCAGGAAGCGGAATGTACAAACCACACTGTGGTCAAACCTGTCAAATAATTTGATTTTTATCTTCTTCAGATTCACATATTGCCATGGCATTTTCAGCAGATAGGCGTTGCGCCCATGTCCCTGAAGACAAGACAGAGGGAGTCTCAAATGTGTACAGTTGGTTAAAATTAAACAAAATAATGTATACATATATTTAAAAAACAGGTAGTGTTGACTGTCATTTGTTTTAAGTGGGGAGTCTTGATTATTTGTTTTAAAGGCACGTGTGTGTGTGTGTGTGTGTGTGTGTGTGTGTGTTTTCAAGTCATCTCTTTATGCAAACGTGCAGAAGAATTTCCAGCGTCTCTTGCAGGCTGACGGTCAAAGTCTTTCACAAAAAGAAAAAAAAGAAAAAAAGATGGCCATCGTAGATGGAGGGGGTGAGAGAGAATCCGCCTCCTAAAGAACAGCTAAATGCATTTCTCAACTTCCGTCCAGATCTTTTGATATCTGGCAGGTCTGGCAATAAAGGAACGCTAGGGAATGTATCCAGGAGAACGAATATTGCTTAAAGTTAAAAATAATTAGAAGTATGATAAACATGGGTCATTAATGGGGAGAGAAATAAAATTCATCAGCCTAAGTAGAACCCCCGTTGGGAAAAATGCTTTACTCTAATTGCAGAAAATAAATACCAACAAATGCTATTAAAACTTAAAAGGAGAAAGCCTGAGTGTGGAATAAAGCCTATAACAGCCTGCTCTGAGTTGTTGTTTCTTTTTTAAAGTCTCCTTTAGAAATCAGTGTAGTAATGAAACAGGCAATGCAACTTATTAAAATCAAAAAGAAAAGATGAATAGATAGGGCTGGGGATTATCCTGTCCCAAAAAGGTGTTTATATTAGCTCACGTGTGGACTGGGGTTTATCGGTTAGTCTCTTGTTTTGTGGCTCTTCAGAATTATTTTACTGATGTAAAAGCCAGGAAGCGAATAAAACCGTCAAAGAGACAGGGGGAAAAGTGGAGATTTCTGCCTTTCTTTCTCCCAGTGTCTGGGTATATATGAAGCAAACTACAGACGGTCCGCTATTGTCTTTGGTGTCTGATTGCCCTTTCTGTGAATGCCAAAGGCAGACAGTTCAGTTGACCTCCCCCCCCCCACCCAAAAAGGGAGCCTTGAAACCAGTTTCCCTTCTCTTCCCTTGGAGTTGCTCTCTGCACAAGAGTCGAGGGCACAAGGCAGTGCGGGGAGGGGGGAGTTGAAAACGTACACACTCGCACTCACACTCACACACACAGAGCACAATTCCCTTAAAATCTAGCACATTTTTTTTTAAAAAATGCATGTGTCTAATAACTCACAAAAAAGCACATCTCAAACTTGCACATAATATTTTACCTGTTCCCTTTTCCTCCTAATTATTTAACCTTGAGTTATGTGTGGAAAATGCCTCTTACTTCCATTGCATTTTTAACCAACTTTTTCTTAACGTTTTTTATTGCAAGCATTCATTTTCGCTTCTAGGAAGTATTTGGTAGCTACACTTTAATGATTACCTTAAATTTGTATTTCTGCCTGGTATTATGCCCCGTGTTGTGGAGGAAATAATTCTGATTTATGGCAAAGTACACTAGAGTACAATAACAGTGATGCAAAAATAAAACCCACGCCTTTAGATGTTGGCTTAGAAACTGTAAACTATCACCACAAGAAATCTATCAAACTTTACAATCCCTCTTATACTGCTTCCTTCTTTCGGAGTAACTTAAGTCAAAGAATTATGGAATGATATTATGTTCCTTGAGGTGGTATTGAAAACTGTGCTCAAGTTATTTCTACCCCCAACAAAGAATCTTCAGTCACTAATATACCAGTATGAGTTTGGCCACTTTCCTTTATGGTGGGGACCAGAGTTGAGGAGAAAAGGCACATTCCTTACCATTTCACCTCCGCTCTCACTCTCTTTGCACATGTGTAAATAGCTCTCTCTCTCTCTCTCTCTGTGTGTGTGTGTGTGTGTGTGTGTAGAGCTACCCATACAAAAACCACACACAGTGTAAAGTACTTCTTATAAATAGCCTAGTAAGTTTAACAAACACATACAACACGTGAAAGGGGATCGGGTGGGGGGGGACAATGTTCATATCATATCTTAGGAAAGCAATAACTTTTTTAAAATGGTAAATATTCCATTTGCTAGCTAATTTTTTCCTGATACAGCTGCACGTTCCAGTTGGAAGGGTGATGAGGAAAGATTTTGAAAATGTTTTGAAATTGAAAAACACAACAAAACTGAACCCTTGAGGCTTTCATAAATGAAGAATCAGGCTGATAATATCTATTTTTCTATCATCTATCTTTCTTCTTTCGTCCGTCTTTCTTCTACTTGTGACAAGTTTATAAGTGCAAACTACTTCCTACAATTACCACAACAAACAAGTAGGAAAGACTGACGGGACAATATTATTCATATCTGAATTCATAAAGAAGTGAACAATAATACTATGCCCGATTACTTCTCAAATTTTCTGACCTAGTTCTGCTCTTAAGCTGAAGTGTAACTAGGAAGTATTTCAAAAATAGGTGCCGTTTTATCCCAGAGAATTTTTTTCTTAAGGAAATTTTAAAGGAGAACTTATGGAGGGAAACTTCCCCAGGAAATGATATTAGGTTTTTGGAAAGAAAACACACACAAAGAAAAGTGTTAGGATACATTGGTTATTATTTCTTTAAACTAAGAGCAACTGTGAATTACAGAACAACCTGCATTTCCTTCAAGCATATTGATCACCACATATTCTTTAGAACATGAAGTGCAAAAATGGATTTCTCCAAATATTTTTGACACATGTATTCTTTCCGGTGTTTGTTTTCCCCATTCCATTTTCTTAATAATGACACAGGTATTGGTATTCCTACTATAAAGCTACAGGCAGTATTTAAAGTAAAAGTCTGTCTATATATCCTTTTAAGTTTGTATCATGCCTCTATATGTTCCAAAGATCTGCGCTAGGAAGTAATGATGCTACATTTCAACATAGGTGTTTTCAATAAGGAAAGGCAAGTGCGTATGTGAGTTTGATGATAACCCTGTCTTTAAAGTACATTCTCCGATTCTTAGTTATAATGCTGATACCAGTCGCCTCTATTCATTTTTAAGTTGCAATATGTGTGAGAAACTCAATCCACATAAAGGCATACTATCCAACTATTTTAGCAATCATTTGAACTAAGACATACTGTTTGTATTTAAACATTTGAAAAACATGGCTACAGTTCGTCTGTGCATGTACCGGGTAATCGTTTCTGTGAAAATGTTGTTGCCTTCCTTTTAACCAGCTAAAAGAACATTTTTTTGTTCTGCTTCTAGTCCATAGACATGTTCTTTTTCTTTCTTTTGTTTTAGCCAACCTTCCCGCCAACAAAAACTCCCCTAAAAAACAAAACAAAAACATTTTCTACAACTCCCAACAACAATGTGATCAATTTTCATTTGGAACAGCAAAGATTTGAAAGTCTTATGAGGGTGCAACCCACATTTTTGTGGTTTCATGTTGTAATTTTGGGGGTATCAAAAACAGAGGAACGTGCTTAGGTCTAACATATGTTGAACATCCCTACAGTTTCCAACTGTATTAAAAGCATATACTCAGGGCCCTAATAAGATGCCATTTTGAGCTGAGGGATACTACTACTACTACTACTACTACTACTACTAATAATAATAATAATAATAATGGGCCTGTAGAATTTTGCTTTCAAAGAAAGTTCAAATTTGTTTAACGATATCATCTAAACAGTGGAATGAAAAGGATGACAGTTTTTGTTTTTTCAAATCAATGCCATTCACAAATATACCCAAAGATATATATATATATATATATATATATATATATATATATATATATATATATATATGTGTGTGTGTGTGTGTGTGTGTGTGTGTGTGTGTGTGTGTGTTATAATTTTTTTCTTGATGAAGGAGAAGGTAGTATTGCACACACATATACACACATCCTACCTCTCTTTTATCAAGAAATTTTGTGCCCATCAGATGTACAAAGAAAAGCAGGAGACAAAATTAATGCTACATTCAATTATGCATTGGGGGAGTGGAACTGTTAACGGCTCACAAGAGTGTCTAGTCTAATTCTTTAGCAAAACGGGATTTTTTATTTACAGACACAGACGTGCCTCCTTCTCTTCGTCAGGGTTCAGAGGTGCCTCCCGCAGAAGTTACTTGAAAGCAAATCGACAAAAAAAAAAGAAAAAGAAAAAAAGAAGAAGTCACACCCACCCACCCACACCCCAGTAGTCCACAACCAAGCGAAGAATGGCTAAGCGAGTTGGTAGAGAGAGCTTCAAGTCCACTTGCCAAAGCCACTGCCTCTGTTCCTCCGGGTTCTCCAAGTCCATTCGTGGCCAAGTTTTCCTTCTTTTTTGTTCCCCCCCCCCCCCCGAGCTCAAAGTCAAACTCTTTGCGGACAACCAGTGGAACGCTTTGCCCAGGGCGATTATCGTCTTGCGGATATTTGCTGGTTGGCTCACCAGGGTTGTTTTATTTACATGATGTCACCGGAGAGTACTCGCCCTCGGGAGCCTGCGCTCGCTACACAGTCAAGTTTATGTTCCTCAACTGGAGAAGTCAGAAAGAAGAGGACTATGTCCGCATGTGACTGGGAGCGCTTGCAGACCTAGGTGGAGGGGTCGGTGTGCCTGGGAACAGCCATCTTCAACATAGCTCTTGTCTCCACAACCCTAGCAAGCCCATGCACAACCCCCCCACACACACCCATAGGTCTTTTAAAGGGGTGGGGAAGAAAGTTGCACTTAGCAAACAAACAACACCAACAATAACAGAATGGGAGGAGGGTTGGGTTGTTGTTTTGTTGTTTTTTTTTTTGCACTCCAGCCAACGTAAATGAGCAATAAAATAAAATAAAATCCTACCCAAGCGCCAATTATAAACTCGCCCCCAAACCTTCCTGGCTCGAGTTCTATCTCACAACAAATTCACCTACTAGCAGCGTCCAATACGTTAAGTAGGGGATTCCAGGCAGGGACAGGAAACAGGTTCGCTCGCTGTGTGTTTGTACGTCACAAGGAGAGGTCCTTCGCAATTAGCCTGTGTGTCATTAACGTGGTGGCTTTACACCGAGATCCCCAGCCTATGAGGGAGCACTTATCCTGATGGACCTTCAGAGCGAAAAATAAAGTTGTCTTATGCAAAGCCTCAAAAGCGTGCGAAGAATTTAGAGGGAGGAGGAAGAGGAGGGGGTGGGGAGGAGGAGGAGGAAGGAAGAAGGAAAGAAAGAAAGAAAGAAAGAAAGAAAGAAAGAAAGAAAGAAAGGGGAAAAGTAAGAGTGTGTGTGTGTGTGTGTGTGTGTGTGTGTGTGTGAGAGAGAGAGAGAGAGAGAGAGAGAGAGAGAGAGAGAGAGAGAGAGAGAGAGAGAGAGAGACTTGTAAAACTTTTATGCCAAACAAAGTTATAAAAACTTTTCATGCGTTAAGGTATCAAAAGGTTTATAACAATAATAAAGCTTGCATGCGACTTGGTGTGTGCGCACACGCACGCGAATGTTAAAGCTCGCCTTCTAGATATATTAAAACGCGCGGAGCAGCTGAATTAAAACACCAGGCTTGATTCGAAATTTGTATTTGTGTGTATATCTGTGGATGTCTGCGTGGGTGCATATATTTGTATATGTGAATATGTGATTATATATATATATATATATATATATATATATATATATATATATCCGCCATCCCCGCTACTCTAACTCAGTAGGCGGGAGCATTGAAAAAGAGACCGAGGGCCTTTCTGATTCCGGTTTATTACAAAAGGGTTAAAGGTGATGGACTTGACTCCATTGAAGTTCAAAGACATCATATATTCACATTTTTTTTGTTCTTTTTGTGCCCCCCTCCTCCCCCAATGCAACAAGTATAAACCCAGTGTACAAAGAACATTTCGCTATTGGACTCTTTTGCCATTATATGTCACCATGTTAGGGAGATAAGGTTGAGGGCTACATCTCAGGGCTGAAAATTACACTGTGTTCCTAAATTTGCTCAGAATGGTAGCCTACTTCCCCAGCTAAATACCACCCCTCCCAAAAACAACCCTCCCCCCAAAAAAAGAAAAGAAGAAAAGAAAAACACACCCAAAAGAACATTAACGGGTTATCCCTACCTCGCACTGCTGCTTAATACCCTTGTAAAGTCCCACATGGTCTATAAACTTGGATTTTACAACTGGCATTCCATTTTAGCTCGAGAAAACTTTGAACTAGGCCTCCAGTTTCATTGTGTCGCAGCCCCAGCAAAAGACATAGAAGAGGAGGGTGCGATTGGAGTTTGGGGGGGGAGCGGGGGGGGGGGAGAGGGAGACTTGGGAGTGAGAGCATGTGTATATGTGTATAGTGTGTGTGGTGGGGTGGTGGGGAGAAGCTGGAAGAAAGCTAAGCAAAGACACTCTTATTTGTTTACTATTTACTGCGGAAGCCTTTTTCTATGGCCAGACGGTGGTAATTAAGGAAAAATTAAGCTGTTTAGTGCCGCAGTCTTTATTACAATGTCTAGACTAGTCGCCCCCTTTGTCCAGACAACCGCCGCAGTTACGGGGTATTGACTGGACTTTCTGACCTGGCGATATGTACCTTATTGCACCTATGTTTTAAGTTTTCCTTAACCTTGGAAAGGTTTAAGCAGTCACTCATTAAAAGAGAGGAGGGTGTCTTTAAATGTTGCGCCATTTTGCTTCCTCAGATCGCTCAGTTGTATACCAATGGAGGGTGGGGGGCGGCAGTGTGTGGCCCCACTTTTCTCCTAAGGGTGGCTTTGGTACTCTATGATCCGCCTTGGACTCCATTGTCATTCCAACAGGCTCCTGTACTTTGGGCAACACCCACAAAAGAGTCCTCCATATTGACATATTTACATTAGATGTTGAGTATTTAATCCAACTAAGAGGCAGGTTATAGGCCCTACATCCTTATTCATAAGTATCTCCATGAAACCACAACACAAAAACCGAGGTAGAAAGAGGGGGAGGAAAGGCGAAAGAAGAAAAAGAGAGAGAGAGAGAGAGAGAGAGAGAGAGAGAGAGTTAGGGCAGAAAAAAGAAAAGAAAAATAAGATCACATCTAGCATGTGCATATATAATAATGTGTGCGTTGTGTTTGCGTGTGTGTGTGTGTGTGTGTGAGAGAGAGAGAGAGAGAGAGAGAGCGAGCGAGACCGAGAGAGATCTTTTCCTCTCATCTCCTCTAATGGGAAACATTCCTGTTAACATAACCCTTTCAGATAGTATCATGGGGAAGAGGAAGATAGGTCTATCAAGGAAGCTAAAGTTTCTTCTCTTCTCGCCCCCCCCCCCGCCTCTTTTCTTGCAAACTAAGCACATTTTGTGGGTTTCCCCATGGTTGACAAATCAAACCATAAAGGCAAGCAACATAAAAGTATTTTAATTGAACAGAGTTGTATTTAGAAGCGATCACGAAAAACTCGCATCACCAATAGATGAGTATATAGATTTGTTACTGCATGTTCCTTAATCTAGAGACATCCTCAGACACCACATATGTGTTACACAAGTATTCATCAAGAATCAATTGGAGATTTAGGACTGGGAGAGTCTAACCATTTAGCATTGCTAGATTCTCCCCCACGCACATACAATTAAAACATGCATTCAACTAGTGTAGGTATCTTCTTGTCTATTTCTGTCCCTTTGTTGGCAAATTACGTTTCTTTGATGGAGTGAGCGGGGGTTATTGACGTGTAAACATAAAACGCACTTCTATCCCAACGTCTGGGAGTTGAACTTGTTTTGTTTAAGAGAAGGAATTAAGTACTTGACTTTGCATTTGTACATTGCACGGGGGTGGGGGTGGGTGGGGAGGGAGGAACAGTACTTTATCCTTGACATACTTGAAAATTTCGACGTAGGTGATGTCACAGATGCGCTCATTAACCACCACCAAATATTCGTATTTTTAAGCATGTTGCAATGTTGCTCATTAACCAGCTTTTAACATATTGCAATATATTGTGCTTGTAGGGTGGGGGGAAAGAGGAAAAGAAATAAAAAGATTAACTACATTGGGAAAACAGACAAAGACATCTGGAGCCAAGCACAGAGCTGTATTATTGGGCCAAGAAATTCCTATAAATTTAAATGCAATGATGAAAACAATGAACTCCACAAATGTCTAGTTAAACGCAGAAGGTTCATATTAATGTGTGTATATAGTGTGTGTGTGTGTGTGTGCGCGTGTGTGTATATGTATGTATTCTATGTATGTGTGTATGTATGTATGCATGCATGCATAAGTATTTGTATGTGTGTATATATATATGTGTGTGTGTACGTGTCTCACATGCACACATGTGTCACACACATATATCTCACATGAGTGTTCACACACATGCACACAGAACTGGGGCATTTAAAGTTCTATCGGAAAGTCCATACCACACTGACCACAATGAGCCTTTTAGGAGGGAAATGCTAATAAAAAGGTCAAATAAAATCATAATGTAGAACAGCTTGAAATGTCTTTATTTGCCACAGAGTTTCAGAGAGTTTCCCGGGATTCACTTCTTTACATACACAAAGATTTATTTATAATCGTGGTTGTTGCCGCTGTTGGCCTTGCTGTTGCTGCTGCTGCTGGTCTTCCATGTCCAGGGGGGAATAATGCATTTACATACTATTTAAGAGACAGTTATTGCAAATTTATTGTAGTCCATTCCTCTTCCTCCCGGCCCATCCCTCACCCCTACTCGGCCCCCAGATGCAGAAAGGGGAAGAGAAAGGGGAGGGGGAATAAACAACACCCAACCTGGGACTGCATAGTGTATATATATATATATATATATATATATATATATATATATATATATATATATATATAATCAATGGAAATTACACCATTATGGTGACACCAATTCTTGGAAAGGTTATTTAAATTAGTTTTCAGTGAACAGCAGTCCTTGGCATGTACAGCAGTGGAACCCTCATGGAGTGCAGTGTGTGTGTGCGTGGATGAACACGTGTGGGTATATACTCACATGCACACACACCTGCACACATACTCACACAAAGCCCTCCTCCCAACTGAGGACAGGGAGTCTTTGCTGGTGAGGGGGCGGTTTTGCGTAGACATATCAACTTGCATATCAAAATTATGACAAATAGAATAATACTTTTCTGAACAGAGCACTGTGGTTGCTTCCAACAACGATGATAATTATGATGATGATGGTGATGAAGATGAAAAAAGAAGAACAAAAACATCATAATAAAAATAAATCCAATTCTTCAAGACTAAACGTTAAATTAAAAGTTCATACAGTATCCAAGTCCTTTTCAACGTTTAGGGGGTGGGGGTGGGGGAGTATCGGGGACTCCTTTCTGTTATGTCCCGAATAGGTCCCAAACATACAAATGTAAGGAAAGAAAGAGAAGGTTAAAAACTCTGAGGGTTGCTTGTAGACTCCACAGTCAAATCGTGCTTGCAACAACGTCCCTTCTTCATACATAGAATACTTCAACGAGCAGAGGATTTTTTTTTTAATTTTTAATTTTTTTAATTTTATTTTTTTTTATTTATTACAAAAGAGGTTCACAATAAGGGATTTCCAGAGAAGTACTGCAGGCGGTCTCTGCTTAGTTTTTTTTCTTTCATTCTTCTGTTCTGAAACCAAATTTTAACCTGTCGATCAGTGAGATTCAACATCCTAGACAGCTGCAGCCTTTTCTCTTTGTTTATATAGACATTGAAGAAAAATTCTCTCTCTAGCTCTCTGATTTGGAATTTCGAATAGGGACATCGCTTCTTTCTTGTTCGGGGGGCACCTTTGGGGGGGGGAGAGAGACAGAGAGAGAGAGAGAGAAATGCAACCAGAAGGGAGTGAAAATAAATAAGCAAATGAAACAACAAAATCTCTGTTATCACCCACCCACCCACCCAAGAGCTCACATACATAGTTTCACACATACGCCTGGGACCACATGGTACCTCTTGTGTAACATCCTAACAGGCATGTGTAGCATCACACAGTCACAGAGACAACCTTTCCTGTTAAGTTTTGAATACATGATTACCCCCTACCTGGATTTTAGGCATTCAGAGCCTGATTCCTAAGTGGATTAATGTACAATAAGTTCTGGGAACCGTGAATGGAGCCACTGGGGCAGAGTAGAAGCCTACGACCAAACTGCGAATCTGCAGTCTTTCCATATAATCAGCAGGAGCAATGTTGGGACTATGAACCAGACATTATGTTCTGCATAAGTTTTTGATTAACTGGAATGCCACCCTCCACATACTCTCAGCACACACACACACACACACACACGCACACACACAAAGGAAATCAAAGCAAGAGATCCGATCAGTCAAAAAGAAAACAATGTGTACCCCAAGGCAACAAACATAATTGCAAATAAAATGTGTGTGTGTGCACGTGTGTATACACACACACACACACACACACACACACAAACACACATATAAAAGTTCTATTTAACAGTCATTTATTAGTGAAAATTAACATATCTATGGCACTTGCTTGATCAGTTGCTGCGATTTAGATTTTAAAAAATAAAATAAAAGGAAAGGAAAGAAACACATATCTGAGATACCTTATAAACATTCTCTCTCTCTCTCTCTCTCTCTCTCTCTCTCTCTCTCTCTCTCTCTCTCTCTCTGTGTGTGTGTGTGTGTGTGTGTGGATAGCTTTTAAGGTGAAATAAACACCTTCAATGACAAAATAAAATTATACTTAAACACACACACACACACACACACACACACGGAATTCAGTCCAGGCTTAAAGCAATAGCTAAAGAAGGGAAATTACTATGCCGTGATGACATGAAAATGCTGCATCCCCTTTCCTTATATTCTTTGAGATATATATATATATATATATATATATATATATATATATATATATATATATATATATAAATTTGCGCATGCATTTTCAGTGAGGGAATAAAAAATGCATCCCACCCACCCCACCCCCTCGCATGCATCTCTCCCTGCCTCCTCGAGAGGACAGGAAGCTAAAGCAGTGTTCTGCCCAATTGCCTTTTACCCTCAGAAGCCCGGGACCAAATCCTTTTAAAATGCTCATGTAAGTTCATGATCAAAGTTAATATTTGTCACCATGGTGTGCTTTTAAAATTTCACAGACTCTGAGATACTGTGTCTGCGCCTAACATCTCCATTTTTCTCAAAGAGCCTTTCCCATCGTAAAAATTCTTCTCGTTGCAAGAAAGAGCTTTGTAGGTTATAATAAAATCCTTTGAATGCTTATAAAACTCCACATAAAATTTGACCGACAAAACAGCGGGCTAGTCCCTTAACCTTTTCCATTTACTACTCTCTCCCTCTCTCTCCCTCTCTCTCTCTCTCTCTCTACCTACTCGAGTTGCTGGTTTTGCTCCCTTCCTTGTTGACAGAGGAGGACGACGCTGTGGAGCCCGGGTTGGTGTTTTCTTCTTCGTCTTCCGGGTCTCCGCCTTGGTCGCCGCGGGATGACAGCGCGCTGGGCTGCGAGTCGGTGTCGAGCTTGCTCTCGCCCTTCTGCAAACAGGTCTCGGGCGGGTTGTCGGCGGAGCAGTAGGCGTTTTCGAAGAAGCGGTCGAAGCCTTGCGGGAGCACGCTGTTCTTGTTCATGCTGGAGTAGAAGCCCGTGGACGCCGGGTGGTTGGCGCTGGGGTGGTGGTGGTGGTGGCTGTACACGCTCTCGTTTTTCATTAGCATTTCGGTCATGGTGGAAGGCGGGATGCACTCTCGGTGCATCAGCTCTTCTGCGGAGTAACACGAGGCGTAATTGCTTCTATGGTGCCATTTATTCGAGGGGTCTAGCCCGTAGGAGACCTCCCGCACTGGCTGCACTTGGGAGAGGTTCGTGGAGTAAGGGTAGGAGATTTGGCGAGAGGGGGCCTGTGGCAGGAAAGATGACACAGTCGAAAATTCTGGGACGTAATAGGTGCAGCTGGGGAGGTAGAGATTGGAAGCGCACCCTGCGCGGTCGCCGAAGTCCGCGCTCCGCTCCTTGCGCGACTGGGAGCAGAAGTTTCCCAGGTTCACAGAGTTAAACATCTTTCTCCTTTTCTTGCTCCTATAGATAGATGTTTTGGATCCGATGTGCAGAGGGGGAAAAATTTGGGAAGGCGAGATGACGCGCTATCCGTCTTAGTCGCTCTCTCCAGGACACGTGATCCAAAGTAGATATTGTCATATATCAGTTTGGAGCACTTAGAAGCGTAGGAGTGGTTCACTTAGGTAAGATCTCAGAGGTTCAAACGATTGGTTTTCAAACACCGCAGAAACATTATGAAAATCAATCGCAGATTTGTATTCATTTTCTTCCAGGCACACCCCTTGTAAGCATTCAAAGCAGATAGATAGCGACGGGGTGACTGGTGAAGTTCTCTCTCTCTCTCTCTCTCTCTCTCTCTCTCTCTCTCTCTCTCTCTCTCTCTCTCTCTCTCTCTCTCTCTCTCCCTCCTCTATTTGGATTTTGCTTTCATTTGTTCACGAGGGATTCGGATATGGGCTAGGGTGGGGGTAGTTTAGGGGTGGAGGAGGTGAGGGAGGGTCTAAGGCATGTGTTAACTGTAATTTCTCCCCTCTCACATGTTTGTTCCTTTCCATGCTACACACATTTTAGGAGTGATCAGGCATATTCTTTTCTTTTCTTTTAACTGGATCCAACTATTAGAAGCCCAGAGGATTGGATAAAGATTCTTCAGTAAGTTTTCAAAGATTTCTCCAGATCTTGCTTCAGGAATGCAGCTCACATCTCCATATACTCTCTCTCTCTCTCTCTCTCTCTCTCTCTCTCTCTCTCTGTGTGTGTGTGAACTTTGTAGGAAGACAGTGGGAGGGGCACAATTAGCCAATTTCTAACATTTATTGGTTACCTATCTTCCTCTCAGGTATGCAGTAATCCTATATACTAAGGAGTATGCGAACCTCTGCAGCAATGTCAAATATACCACTGGTGGAATAAACTTCGAAACTTTTCGCATGGTCTAAGCCCAAACTGCAGCCCATTGAGGCCTGGCTGAATGACTTTGGAGCACTAGAATCAGGAAAGATAGCTCAAGACATAGAACCAATGTATTAAGTCAAGGAGGGATACATATTCGAAAGGCTCGTTTAACGTTTGGTTAAATATTTATTATGTAAGAGTGGTAGAGTGAATATTTAATGCAGCTGTTTATTGTCAATCAATGTATGTTCACAATGCCTTGCGACCTTTATTCTACCAGCTAAATAAAAGGGAGAGTGCAAATAAATAAAAATAAAAATAAAAATTAAGATTCTTATTAAAGTCATTTGTCCTTGTGTTTGGTCCTTCTGAGGGTCCTCCCCCCTCCCCTGTATCTAGCCAAGAATGAAAGCTAAAAGACGGTTTATTTCTAAACATGTCCTATAGAACATTTGCTGTGACTTTCAACCAATTGTTAATCTAAAGTATCTTCTGCCAATAATAGTTTGGAAAGCAGATCTACAAAGGCATATCAAGAATATTGGAGGTTGCTCGTATACCCATAGAAGTGCCCTAACGATTTGTGTTTAAAACTCTTCTATCTTTCAGATAATTTGGTTAACTATCACACATGCCTCAAACAGATTTTGCGCCTGAACTGAAAATCATTCATTTGTGTGTGTGTGTGTGTGTGTGTGTGTGTGTGTTGTGTGTGTTTTAAAAGCCCTGTTATCGATCAGTATGTAAGTGTGGTGGGGTTTTTAAAAAAGGTTTCCACCTGATGTAAATATCATATATCTCTTATATTCTATTGGCTCTTTGTTCTTTTCTCCGCCTTCTCATCCCTGTCTATATATATATATATATATATATATATATATATATAATATTCACTTTACTGATATGTTTCGCTCAGCTCTGTTCTATTGCCTTGTTCAATCAATTGTGGGGGGAGATCCCAGCAACTTTGCTTTGTTTACATAGAATCCTCCCGCCTTAACCTCCATCACTGGCACCAATTTTGGACAGTTTAAAAGCCTCATAACAAAATTCACACAGCATCAGGAGGGTAAAATGACTTTACTAGTGATATCCTGTCAATTCGGGTTGCAGTAAATTAAACACTCAGGAACAAATAACAAAGTCCAGTAACTTAACAGACTGATATAGAAGAATACGTTGAGAGCAGGACTGTGTTTGAACGCTATGCTTTTTGCAAAGAATTTGCTTTAGGAAAGCCTTGAACAAGTCCTTTAAAAAATAATGCAATTTTCGGAACTTATGGTACAAAAAGAGACACCCTGAGATGACCTCATTTGCCCTGGTGATTTCTTTTTAATTGAATTCTTTTAATTTGTGTGACTGGTCTTATTTTTAAACCACCAGGTAGGGTTTAGTCAGCAGGCAGAATTGGTTTCCAGGCAGTGATCTGCCTCAGGAAGGGAGCGGATGTTTGCTGAAACCAAAACTGAGCGTGAAATTAATAAGCAAGATAGTTTGGTGGTAAGTGGTGGTAAGGAACCCACTTTGATCACAGGGAACAGGGCTGACTATATCTGACAAAAGATCAAAACCTTTAAAGGAACGATCAAAACCTTGTGTGTGTGTGTGTGTGTGTGTGTGTGTGTGTGTAGTATGGGGGGGTACACTTGGCATTGAGGTAGAGGAGTCAAACCCACAGTGAATCTACTGGGATATGTATTGAATTCAGTGTATTTATTGGCAGAACCAAGACAAACCAAAGCGGCTTTTATCATCACTCTGTCTTTACTGAACGCTACTGACCAGCCTGTCCATTTAATTTTATACTGTGCTCTTAGGTTTGGGTGGATGCTGTTTTGTGCCCTCCAGGATGTTTTCCCGACAAGGGTTCAAACAAATATGCATCCTATTCCAAACTCCTCTGGATCTCCCTACCAAGTACACTTTTGCACTGCCGAGAAAAAAAATCGTGCAGGGCGTTAGCAGAGATGGGTGCCTTTTGGCTCCATCCTTTGCTCCGCTTTTACGAGTTGGGTATTGTTTTAGGCCAAACTTTTAATTAAAGTGCCAGGGAGCCTTTAACTTGCCCTTTTACGGAGTAATATTCATACTAACTACAAGCTAATAAAGGTATTGTTTACGAGGGCCATCATTTCCTCTCCGCCCTCCCCACACTTCCAATACTATGGAACCTGGGGATGGAGATTTGAGCACATTTGCAATGAAGGTGGGTGGGAAGGATGCTGGAACATCACTGGCAGAGTAAGTGCATTAGTCCACCCACACCCACACACCCCTTTCCCCTCTTTATTCCCCCTTTTCTGGCAGTAGAATTACTTCTCTGCTTTATTTGACTGCTTTGGTGGTAAACTGAAGGGTTTGCGTTTGAATGCATGTGGGGTATAATATGCAGGATCTCTCCTCTAGGTGTGCGAATAATTTATTGCTCTTAAAAGGTAGATATAAGTTCAAGCCATCCCCAGTGCTGTTGTGTGTTTTTTTAAAGCCTGGTTTAAAGTATAGGATTTGTCAGCTTCCTGCGAAGAAGCACAGAAAAGACAGCTGTGCAGCCACAGCACTTGAATTTGAACCACCAAAGTCAATTCCCTGACTACCATAAAACAGAAGAATGAAGGCTGGAAGTCTCACATTCCTTTTGGTCTCCACTTTTTTTTTTAAAGAAAGCCCTATGAGTCGGAGACAAATAACCCATTGGGTTCGCTGAGTTCTTTAATTGTTGATCAATTTCATTTTCACAACCAACCATAATTTGAAAAATAAATTAACTTTTTTTTCTTTTTTCAAATGATGGGCAGAGGGAACATTTCAAAGAAGGTGTGTTGAAAGTGTCTCCAAAGTTACTTGTATGACACCATGATTTCTTATAGAAAATAAATAAATAAAGGGAAGACAGGAGAACAGGCAGAGGAAATGATTGTGTGAATTGTCAGGCAGGGTTTCATGTGTATAATTAGACATATACATATCTAGCTGTCTGGTTGTTTGTGGATCTCCAAATGTATTGCTTTGCGTGGCACCGCTACATTAATGCAACAATAAATTTCCATCTCACTCCGCAGGATCATTTGCCTGATATAATCACAATTAAGCTTAGACACATCCTAGTGTTGTTGTTGTTGTTGTTGTTTTATTTTCAAGGCGGAAATTATCCATCTGGGCAAGACTTTCTAGGAAACATTCTTTCTCTGTGGCTAAAATGAACTCTCCAAGAACCCAGCTCCGTTATAGTTGTGGCGGACTTGGCCAAAGAAATGTTACCCTCGTGGCAAGACTCCAGTTCTTGGGTTTGTTTGTGTACATTAAAGCAAAGCGATGCTGAACCTCCTACAATGTCCAAGGCGGGTTTGAACACAGCTTACAAATATTTGCTAGCCATAAACGAGTCTCTCCGGTCCCTTATCAGTTTGTGAAAAAATTAATATTCTGTCATCCAACATAAATTTGGTTTGTCTTCTTCAGTCCAAACTCATGAAAAGTTCCTGCATACAGAGTTTTTTTGTTAGACGTGTGTATGATTATCGCGTGCTGACCACTTTCTGGAATATACATAAATGAATAAATTAAAATATATACTCTAAATTTCTAAATGTCCCCTCCCCCTCAGGCACATGCCTTGAGCAAGCCCAAGTGCTTTTAGGGAGAAATCGGGTTAGAAACTATGTTTACATGTCACCTTTTCAACATATTGGGGTCCCTTTTCTTGTCGACTTTCCTGCGGATTTAAGGAAGAAGCTACCCTCTTAACCTGTTCTTCCATCACCTACAGTAAGTGTGATTGCTATGCAGAAAAGAACCTTTGTGGTAGACTTGGGGTGGGAACCAAGAAGTCATTTTCACATGCCCTGTTTTAGCCAAATCATCCCAAACCTTTGAAGCCACAGGATTGTGACCTCCAAGTCTTGCCTTATGTACTCTAAGTGAAAATAAGCCCCATTGATTCTAGTGCAAACAACTGACAACTAAATGTATTTGGGATCACCCTTGCTTGGTGCAACAGTAATAGCATTACTTCCAAAGGGAGGAAAAATAAAGTACTCCAATGCCTTTAAAACAAGCCAAAGGGTACTACAAACCTACGCCAGTAAGCAGATTATCCTAGACTGCTTGTGTGTTCAGGAAATCCGGGGCCAGAGACAATAGCTACAAGTAGGAAGCTCTTGGAAAATATTATTGCCCCCCAATGGCAAAGATAAATTTAATTGGATATAAGCCAGCCTACTAAAGACGACTTCATAAGCTGTGAACGATTCAAAGCGGGGAGGAAAAGGTTTCAGATCTTCCACAGGCCAGGGTTGCAAGTTCAAAATCATGTGGACCCAATAAAGATAAAAGCTGATAAGCTGTATGCTTCCCAGCCACACGCAAAGCCAAACACTGAGCGCTGTAACTACGCCGAGGGACATCCTGGACTTGATGCCCAGGCACGGAATTCGACTCTGCGCATTATGGGTGCCATATAAACCATCATAATTGGGCGGATGGCAAATGATACCTGGCATACTGCAAGGAATAATAAAGCTCAAGCCAATTCTCAGTTGCTCTGATTCTCTGCATGGCTACATCGGAGAAAGTTCGAACGAACTGATTGTGACTTGAAGAACAGAGTTCTATATAGGTTTTCTCGGAAGTAAATCCCACGAATTACTCCCAAGTAAGTGTGTATAGGATTTCTTTCAGCAGCCATGGAAATATGTGTAAGGATCATTAGGTCAGCCCCATGAGTTGGTAGGGTAGTGGTGAATAAAAGGAATGATTGCTCCGATATATTTACACGCAAGTATGCACGCATATCCGCATGTACACTTGCATATATAAACTACAAAGCCAAGTTCATTGGAGTTTGCCAATGATTTATTCTGCTTTTCAAATCGAAGGAGACCTAGTAATTCACCCAAGAAGTCAATTTTCAGGGCAAGGGGGGTGTTGTTGTTGTTCCAGAATTATAGTTGTACTGGAGTTGTGTAAAAATGAAAGGGGGCTGTTCACCAACATAATATACAAAAGCTTTAAAAGCGCCCAACCTTTTAAATAATATTTACACAGCACACACAGAGAGAATAGACTTGCATAGGTTCAAAAATGTTTTATTGTCTGAATAAAGTTCTCTGAAAGTAAGGGAGTGGATATAAAGTCCCATATTTGCAGTAAAAAAAGAAAGAAAGAAAGGAGGGGGAGAAAAGAGAAAGAAAAAGAAAATACGTGTTTCATAGGAGAATCCAATCTGGTAACGCTATTCTATTATACACACAATATAAACGTTATTATAATGGAATAGTTCCTTGTTATATTGTGTGAAGGAATATGTTGCTAATAGTGTCAATGAAATTTATCCAAAAGGTTTATAAGAAACATTTTGCTTTGGTTTGGGTGTGGGTTGAAGAACACACACACACACACACACACACACACACACACACACACACACACACACACATTGATCCACATTTATCAGGATAAAATGAAACAGAATGCTTAGGATAGTTATGTGGTGACATTCTACAAACACAGAAACCAACTTTAAGGGTTGCACATTACTTCAGACCACGTTTTTGGCAAATGCTTTGAAATTTCACCCTCTTTGTTTGCATGAGGATGTGTGCGCCTGCGCGCCTGGGGCAACGTACCAGCGCTCCCTCTCAATAAATGTAGGTGTCTCTCAATATATGCACACACAGACTATTGAAAAGAATTTGATTGCCCACAAATGCATCTGTAGGAATCAAGAGATAGTTTAGAAATTCTCATGAAATGCAACTTCAAGCTCAGATCCATCTATCTGCTCTTTTTAAAATACATATATTTGGTACTCTTTTAAATCATTGCTGCTCCTCATAGTTTCTCGAAAAGTTAGAGGTGGATGGTTTAGAGACAGTTGCTTTCTGTGGGGTACAAGGTCTAATTGGTACAGCAAAGTTCCTGATTTTGTTCTTTAAAAATATAGTCTGTGTATGAGAAAGCAAAAGTGACAGTATAGAGCTTGTTGTGACCTCAAAGTTTAACTTCTAATATTGCATATACCTTGGAACTCCAGAATAAAATTCTAAAATGAGTTATTTATATTAAAAAGAAAAAGAAATACTGGGAACAAAATCAGTACGTATTTCTCAATAAGCCATTACATAAAATCTATGGCTTTTATGTAAAAGTTTTTCTATGGAAAAACTCTAGTGTGGCCATGATCTGCCCAAAGTTAAACACTTTAAAGTCCCACCGATGCCCCCCTCCCCAGAGATAAGGACACACGTAATTCTCCCTCACTGAAATAAATTGTGTTGGTGGGTTTTGTTTTGTTTTTAAAAAGGATACATTAGATTAAAAAGAACAATGAGTGTTTTAGGCTGGATAGTGAAACTATATTAGTTTTCATTTACACACCTAGTAATTTAAATCCCGGACTTTCTATCTTTCTTGGTACGCTCCTATTACTTCAAATTAGCAACTTTAATATACATACACACTGTACTTGGCACAACTACTTCTTCAAATCTTCTATTCTGCCTTTGCATATAAATCCATATTTTAGGACAAGAAATTTATGAACATGCATGGTTGAATAGCACCTAACTGCACAGTTTTTGTGTCATGAGGATTCCTGGCTAGATGTAGTCCAAATCCAAAATCCAGAATTGTGCATCCATTGCAATTTAAAACAGCGTCGTGATTGTGGCTGTGGTTGTTGTTGATGATGATGCTTAAAATCTACCTTTAAAATCTACCTTTAAATCTTACAACACAATCCTATGCATTGTCACTTGGAAGTAAGTCCTACTGTGTTAAGTGTGGCTCACTCCCAGGTAGTTGGTTATAGGATTGCAGGCTATATGAATTCCACTGAATTCATATATGTGTGCATAAGTGTGTATTATCATACCAACATTGTAAAATAGCTAACATTACATGAAGGTGACTACAAGGCACAATGAATTGATAATATGGGTTTGAGAAGAAGGAAGTCCGGTTGGGGAAACCTCTAGGACATCTTTTATTTTGATGTTGGGTTTTATTTTTAATGTGGTCATCTTTATGTTCTGCTTCCCTATTTCCCTTCTGCCTCACAGGGCAAATGAAAGAAAAGACACTTCTAAGCCTTCTTTACTACGCACTCGCACAAAACAAAGTTATAATTGGAAGTTCAAAATGCAAGGAATTGTGAATTAAACTGAAAATGCACATCTGGTGTTGGTCTGAGAGGACACACACAAACACACACACGTTGTATAGATTAAGTGACTTTTGAAGCTGTCATTGGAAAATCTGTTCATTCATTGATCTAATGGATTAGGATCTGGAGTGTGATTCTTTCCCTCTCCCATCCCACAATAATATCTTCATAAAAGATTATATTCAAACTCCACAAATCAAGCAAAGTTAAATGAATGGATCACAGGAAGGGATCCATAGCCACTCTTAAAGAAAACCGGAGGCCCTAAGGCTATGGCACTCAATCCAAAAATCTAGGCAAATGTGTATTTGACATAGTGTGTAATTTATTATTATTATTATTATTATTATTATTATTATTATTATTATTATTATTATTACTACTACTACTACTACTATTACTATTATTGACACAATCCAATTGATCTCCTTGGAGTTTACTCTTAAGTAAATGCATGGGTAATTTTATTTCGTTCTTGTTTCGCTTTCTGCTTCCACCTCCCCCCCCCCCCCCAAAGAATCGCTGCCAAACCTAAGAGGGAAGAAAATGAAAGGGGTGGGGTGGGAAAACTAAATTATGGGATGTGGCTATGCTGCCGTAGTAGCTTGAATTGCCTCCTCTTCTCTGTCCCAGCCAAGTGGCGTCTGCCATTTTTCATAAGGGAGTCATATTGTTTCCTGGAGAATCTCAGTTATCTCCCACCATACCGAAAACAGCTTTGCCATTGGGAAGGAGGGGGCGCTCTCTTTGGGGGAACAAAACAACAACAGCTTCCTAATTCACCTACTATCGCCCCTTTTATCACCCCCCCCACACATCTAGCCCTTAGCCCAGTCACGATATTACCTTATCTGTTATATCTATGTATTCTAAAGACCGCCCAGCCACTGTTCTTACCCTGCATCATTGCCAGACCTCCTGAGTGCACTAAGTCCCCTAGGTCTCGGACAATTTGTCATAGAAGTGTGTGCATGTATGTGTGTATCTCTCTCTCTCTCTCTCTCTCTCTCTCTCTTTCTCTCTCTCTCACACACACACACACACACACACACACACACACACACACACACGACGTCTGAGAGTCTCTTTATTTCGCGTCTACCCTTCCATCATAATTTCTGCCTCTCCGGTCTATCTGTACACTCCCGATCTAGCTGTACACCCCTTCCGCCACCCCCGCTCCTCCTTTACTTAAGGATCACACGTTTAAGACAAACAAATCTAAACCCTCCTTCCCCCTTCCCCCCTCCCGTTTTTCCCCCTCCTTACCGAGCGAACTTCATTGTTTTCTGGAGGAAACGGGAATGTTGAGACATTAAACCCTAATTGGACTTTTCTTTATGACGTTTAATTTCCTCCATGGCAGACGTGTTTGCATCTTGCTGAAAGAAGACTTGTTTGAAGTCTGCAATCCGGGCCGGGGTGGGGGTGGGGGGCTTTCCAAGCCGCAGTCGTCATGAGGAGATCTGGTCTCATTCCCACACAGTCGCACCCTTCATCCAACCCCCCCTTTCCTCTCGATCGTTGTATTCTGATATAACCCCCCTCCTCAAAATAAGAATGGTGATGTAAAAAGTGGGGCAGAGAGGGAGGGGAGAGAGAGAGAGAGAGAGAGAGAGAGGGAGGGAGGGAGGGAGGGAGGGAGAGGGAGACCCATATGTTTACTTGAGTAAAATGCGATGGCCATTTAGCCCTGTTGTGACAAATTCATGAAAATGGAGGACCGCCGTATACCATATAAGGTAGGATGCTAACTTGACCTTCACTTTGTAATGGCGGCCCCCGCCCACCCAGACAGACAGTTGTAAACAGAAGTCATCCGACCAAAAAGAGAAAAGGGGGGGGGGAGAAAAGAAAAAGAAAAGATTAGCACCGGGCAGGCAAGGTCTCGCAGAATTGGTAAGATCTTTGGTGATTTTTAAGCTGCAGCAAACGAGGTACAATATTGTCTAAACTCCAGCAGGGGACGAGGCGGCGGGGTCGGGGAGGAAGAAAGAGGGGCAGGATTCGTCACTGGAAATCTACAAAGGTCCCCCCCACCCCCACCCCACATCTTTAGCTTCCTAATGCTATTGAGAAGAACTCTTCAGCCCTGGGCTTGGTATTGGGGGCTGGTTTTTGTTGTTGAATGTGGCCTTGAAGTACTGTTGGTGGTGGGTGGTGGAGTTTGGTGGCACTGGGAAGGGGGGGGGTGCGGGGAGGAGGAGGGGGAGGTGTTGCCCAGTGCTTCTTTTAATGAAATTGTCTGTCCAGGTTCTACTAGCTGGCTGTTATTTCGTGCTGATGTCCAAGATTTTACTCTAATCCAGGGGGTCCACTTCTCATTTTACTGGAATCTAGAGAAGGTTTGATTCTTTAAATCATGCTAAGACCGAAAACGTTCAAGAAAGCATGGGTTCTCTTCTACTCCCCACCTCACCCCACGGGCGCCTCTCTCTATTTTAAGGAAGGAGAAGTGGGTGCGCTCACTCTCCCTTTCTACAGCAGGCATTTCATAAGCATGCTAAAACTTTATTAATGCTACGGAGAATAAGTTTAGCTTTGCTTTTGAAATATTGTAATTTGGGCTTCGGAAAACACTCCAATCATACTTCGTGACCAATGTGAAGAGTTCAAACCATAATTAAGAGGTGCTGAAATCACGCTGATGAACGCGTAAATATAAATAATACAATTTACCACGGATTTTTGCAGGCAACACCGTCTCCCTAGCGAGATAGAGAGGTGTTTCTCTTTGTCGGGGATCCCGATCCATTCGTCAAATAAGCAGAACCGCTCCCATTTTAAAGCCGTTTTACTCCCACTTCAACCAGGCCAATAACTGGCGAGTTTCAAGTTCTTCTTGGATCTTCCTCAAATGGTGCAACCCATTCTAGTCAGGGCGACTTTCGGCACAGGCTTCAGGAATGGGGACTGCGTCCCGATCCACGCAAAGACGATCACTTCTTCAGTCCAATTAATTTCAGTGCGGGAGAAGTAAGCCTGTCCTTAACTCTCCCACTGACATCAAGGGGACTTAAACATGTTTCACTTTGGCCGGATCCTTCCCTTTGCGTTGTTCGGTTGAGGCATACAGACGTGAAGGTAGCCTGCAGGTATAGTTAGAAAGAACGAGATTGCCTGTTTACCTATAGCTTTGCATTCTGACGCGGAGGACGGGTGTGTGTTTGTATGTGTGTACCACAAGCAGCAGCGCATGTGTATTTATTTATTTACAAACATTTCTATTTCTGTGTGGATAGAAAGATAAGTGGGAAGAAATGCATATGTGCCTTTGCATGTGTGCGTGTGTGTGTGCGCGTGTGCAAGTGCCCCCACCCCAAATACACACATATTACGTTGTTGTGGCGGCCTTTCGTAATCATGAGAGAAGGGTGGGAATGATTACATCTCTGCCAGGGAAATATGGACACTTTACCCAGGCTTGATACTCTGCCCCAAGGTATCGGCTCCCTTTTGATTCCAGTAGTAGCTACTGGGAGATGGGTTTGTTCTTCTTCTTGCTGTTATTTAACGGCCTTAAATTGGCGACTATTGGTATCAGTGCGTTCAGGTACACGGTTTGAGAAGTTCGCAGCCAGATAAGTATATTTATTCCTACTGTTACTCCTGTAGCTGGTTTGCATGGCAAGAAGACAAGTTGCCCTGCAACCACCCCAGAGATGCGTGAATATTCCCCACCATCACCTCCGCCCCTCTGCACCGAGTCAGGAATCCTGGCTCTTCGGGAGAAGCCTTCAGGAGGCACAGGCAGCTGGTGGGCAGCCCTGGGGTTGCTGAGTTTGCTGTCTACGCCGACAGCGTAGTGGCTCCACATTTCAGTCAACGGCAAAACTCCCATACATTTTGATGAGCCCGGATGGCCCCCATTGCTTTCCCTTGAAATTTCGCCCCACCACCACGTCCATTCCATGTAATAACACTAATGATGATACTACTACTAATGGTTTATTTTACAAAACCTCACACCTCATCACAGATGAATCCTTCTTCATCACAATGAAATGGATTTCCGCATGCCCATGTGTTTTGGAGAAGGGTAAAGGAAATCTTGGATTCAAGTACTAAGATGGTAATGTCCTCCCCTTCCTTTCCTTTGGAAAGATTAATGTTGGCTGTGATCCTTAAAGATCTTCAGATATGGCCTAGGCTGCTTGTAGAGCAATAACACCGGAGGACTTCGCACCACAATATTAAAAGGGGGAAATATTTTTCAGCATGTCTGTTCCGCAGGGCCTCACTGTTATTGTTTCAGTCAAACATAAACACATATTCTTCAATGCAAATGTGATTTTATTTTGGCCCTAGAAGGGTAATAAGATTTCTGACTTTTGGGCACACCATAAATGGAGAATTTGTAAAGCAATGAAGTCTTAATTATGGGAAGAGCTCTTTACTTTCTAAATATGGGGCACAATCTAGCCCAAGTTAAGCACTGATTAACAGGGGCAGGATGGGTCACTAAGGTATCTAAGCACCTGTTTAAGGCTGCAACACAATGCAGGTTTTCAGGGAAATAAGCACTATTGCACTACTAAAGTCAGTGCATTCCCAAGGTAACATGAATAGGATTTAGAAGCACATCCCTCTAGCTAAAATCAATGGGATTCCAAAGCACTTAACTTAGATTTAATTCACGTCCATAATCACTACAGTTTCCTTTCAAACAGGGATGATGTATGTGACTAGATAGATGATAAATAAATAGATATAGGTAAACACACACACACACACACACACACACACACATATACACACATGCACACATATGGGCTGTATCCAGAGTCATGTTTAGAACTGTCATGCTTAGACTAGACCCCCTGAAATCAATGGGCCTTAAGTTAGTGATAATTTTGTCCCACTGATGCCAATGGATCTTCTCTAAGCACGACTAATTCTGTATATGTAACCTCAGGTTGTTGTATTTTAAACGAAATAACCTTGATTCATAAACTCAATCGGTTAACAGAAACAAGGCCTGCCCGTAAGAAAATCTAAGCTACCTCCAATAGCTCCTGCAAGGAATACAAATGCACCGATCTTTTTATCTTTCTTATCCTTTTCATCTTTATTATCACTCTTGTTAACAACACCAGCGAGGCTTGATACATATATCTCGTTTAAATGCAGTCAACCATGGAGCCACTGCAGTTGGTTGCTACAGACATATTAATTAATTTATTCTCTCAACAGTAAAATATTGCTGTGTCTCTTTCCTACCTACCAAGTCATATAAAAATCAGATTTTTTTTTACTCCTTCTGCAGTTCATTAGGCCTTACCTATAAGTTTCCATTTGAAATGCTTTGCTTTAAAACTAATTACTCGTATTCTATTTCATTTCCCAATCCCAGAGTATAATGTGGATTCAAAGGTGGTGTGGGTGGCATATGTTGGTAAACATTGCTAATTATTCCCACTCAGTCTTTATTGTGTATTTATGAACCCACCCTTATAAAAGGGGGAGAAAATACTCAGTAAAAGGTGCAGTGGCATATTGATGATAATGGCACATGTTACTTAAAAGAGTAATATCGCTGGGGACAGTATAAGATGATAATGTATCAACAGAGGTTTTGTTTATTTTGTTCAGCAGATTTCCACTTTAGAATAAAATACTGGACTGGTTCAGTCAGCATGAGTAGGGTGAGATGAGGACTAGAGCAAAAATCACCCTTCCCTTCTCCCATATCCAGAAAGCAACAATTGAGCTAAATAATATTCCAGGACCTACAGAAGGTGATGCCAAAGGTGCACTCAAAATGACTGTTTGGGGCCAATTTTCAGGCCAATTAATTCTTTTCTAGACTGTAATCCACTTACCTAGGAGTAAGTCCCACTGAACTCAATGGGACTTCTGAGTAGACATGTGTATACAGGGTTGTGGTATTAAGGAGCAGTATTTGCCTTCTCCTAAGCAAACATGACCATACTTAACTGTGACTCAATTCTCCTTTCCTTGTAAGTGTGCTTGGGATCAGGGCCAGAGCAGACGTCTGGCTATGCTTTCTGGGCTGATACAGTTCTCATTATCACTGGCAAGAGCTAGAACTTTTATGGCTGCAGTCCTATACACACTTAACTTAAGAGTAGGTCCCACTGATCTCAGTGGGGATTACTTCTGAGTAGACATGTGTATAGGATTGCACTGTTTCCCCTGCTTTCTGGGTACTCTGAAAAAAAGGTAGGCCCATGTTTGTCTTGTTGATCTGTTTGTTCTTTCCATCCCGAAAGTATAATTTCTGCTGTGGCCCATGACTAATATGGAAGTAAAAATGGAATTGCAGAAAAGATGATGTCATGATTGTTTTCATTAGGCAGGATCTAGGCAAAGCTTTTAGACCCGTCTAATTTCGTGTGTGCTAAATCAATGGTACTTAGAAGTGTTTAACTCTATCTGGATTCTATCTGCGTTCTGCCTGGTTTTTGTTTGTTTGTGTTGTTGTTGTTATTGTTATTCACAATCCAAGCAAAGTGAAACACTGCTATGTTTCATTGATTTCAGTAGGGTAGACGCAAAGACCTGGTTGACTTTAATGTTTTTGTAGTTGGGTTGATCATGTCCAGTAATATTACCATTCCTTTTATATAATTCTGTACCTAGTGTTGGTTAGCATGTATTACCTACTCCCAACATGACCAAAGAACAAACATAAAGCATTTCCATACATTTATATTTCCCTTACCCAAAAGTGTTGGGGGGGGGGGCTTCAAGGAAGATGATGATGATGATTATTGATGACGATGACTTTTATCCCTAGATAGTCATGGTTACTGATGCCTGCCCCTCTCTGTTGGTTGCCCCCCAGGTATTTGGTGTCCCTATCTTTTTTCCCCCTTATCTTTTTTTGAAAATAGGCAAGCTTATACATAGCAAATGGCACTTAGCCACAAATGCTTGAGGGGTTGACCCTGAAATAATGTAATTCCATTTTGTAATGCCTTTCATGCTGAAATGTATTTTTTTTTTTTTGGGTGCTCTGTACAGCCTCTCAGGAGTTTCTAAAATGCCAAGAGAAGAGCATGTGAATGTTTGTAAAAAAAATGGCTACAGACAGTGACAGGATGAAAGCCAAGGCAAGAGCAGACAAATAACTACACTACAGATCCTCCGTGAAGTCCATGACCAAGGCTTGTTGATCAACCCACCCCCAACCAAGCGAGCAACCATTTGTCACCAAGGAAGACATCCCATGTGCATCTGGGAAGTACAAAAAACAATATTTCAATTGTCTTATCTGCTTCAAAATAGCACTGATTATGAATTCTCAGGAAGTAGTGATGTGGAATTCATTTCAGAGATGAAGGTTACCGAAATAGAAGATGGATATAGGAATAGAGGGATGAGAGAGACAGAGAGAGAGAGAGAGAGAGAGAGAGAGAGAGATGTGAATGAGGACTTTGGCCCACCTGTGTATGTTCCAGTTTGCTCATCTGCACGGGAAGATAGCATTTTAAAATTAAAATAGATTTCCTTCATTGCTTTCCATGGTTTGTCTGTTTATTTTAAATCTAGGACAGCATGTCTCCCTTTTGCCTATTACTTGAGGAGAAATTATCAGATCCTTATGATTATTCTTTGTCTTCCTTGGAAATTAGAAATAAGTTCTGCTGGGACCACTGTAGACAAGTTAAGGTTTGAGGTGTCAAATGTAAGAAAAGAACATCCTTAGTCAACCATGGAAAGTATCCATTTAGTATTGCCATGGTGCCAGCGTGCGTTGCCTGGGACTCGTGTGAGCACAAAACCCCAATGGTGGGATTTTCTTAGGGCTGATGTGTATCGCTTCAGATTCTATCCCATGTAATTGGTCTGCCAACATCTTTCTGCACTGAACAATGGCTATTAAATACATTTGTTCAATCCCAAAGGGCAAATCCCATCTTTTCCAGATAACACATAAACTATTTTCTCGCAATCTTTCTGGCGTGGGGAACATTTACATTAAAAATGCTATGGTATGAATTATTTTTGGATGAGGCGAATGCGCCTTTGCATATTTCCTTTTATTTTTGAATAATTTGCACCACTGAAATACTATTTAACAGTGTGTGTGCGCGCCCGCCAATGTTTTCTTTCCTTGAAGGCAGAATTATTCCTTGCAATTCAAGAGATGGGGAGGGGGATATACTTCCGCTTCTTAATGAATTCATTTTAAAGCCATAGCTATGAAATATACCCCTATATAAAAAGAAGCCGCAGCAAGCAAGCTCAGGAACAATACGCACTTTTACTGCGAGCAACAATTTGTCCAACCGCTCACTGGTAATAAATAAGTTTTATCTATTTGGGTGAGTGTTTAAGCGTCTTTGGGAGCAAGCATTCCCTCTTCAAGGTGAACCAATCCACGCTTTTCTACCCAATTTATGCCACTATATACAATTCGGACTCGTTGGCCACGGCCCAGTATCCTAATCACTTCCGCGGAGCCCTTAGTGGTCCTCTTAGGACAACTATCGTCCTGTCTACATCTCCGGTAATATGGGCAGTAATTATGTTTTGGGTGTCTACTTCTTCCAAATAAACGGGGGTGGAAAAGCCAGGAGTGAAATCCGCATGCTCCTGAAGCCAAGGGCAAGTCTCCAATTGATTTTAATGGTTCTGAATGACAGCTCTCGGGAGCGCTGTGGAGAATGATTCAGAGAGAAGGGCGCACGTACCCCAGTACTGAACAGTAAGTATCACTTGAAAGGATGGCCTGTTGAAATGCAGCAGGGTTCTTCTGCGATTTACTCAGAAATAAATCCCACTGAGCTTAATGGGACCTACTACCTAGTAATTGTGCATCAAAGTGTGCAACAGAGTGTGCACCATATTATTATTATTATTATTATTATTATTATTATTATTATTATTATTATTATTATTATTATTATTATTATTATTATTATTGATGCTTGGCTCTTTTGAGAGTTCAAAAAGTTTCACATACATTATCTCCCCAATCCTTACAACAACCCTACAGGGTAGGTCAGTGTTGACATCTCTGTATTTCAGGAGAGTGTGTGTGTGTGTGTGTGTGTGTGTGTGTGTGTGTGGCTGGGTGGGTGGGAGGAACTGAGGCTGAGAAGGTAGTAGCTACCTTGCTGAAGCCTCTTAGAGTGCAATCCTATGCATGCCTACTCAGAAGTAAGTCTCATTGAGTCCAATGGGACTTACTCCCAGGTAAGTGGGTATGGGTTTGCAGCCTACATGAGTTCATGATAGTGAGGAAATTTGCACCAGGGTGGATCTCTGAGCAAAACGTATTTGATTGTATTGTATTTGTATACCGCCCCATAGCCGTAGCTCTCTGGCCGGTTCACAAGATAAAAACACTTTAAAACAATATACAAAAATTAAAAACCACAAAAGCATGCAAAATGCACATACATTTAAAACCACTATAACAACTTTACAAACAATGAGGCAAAACACAGACCCGGGCTCATTTCATATTGCTAAATGCCTGGGAGAACAAAAAGTCTTGACCTGGCGCGGAAAAGATGACGTCACAGTATCACAATGAAAACAAACCCAATCCAGGGGCCTGTGTGAGAATATCTAAAGATCAGAGAGGTTTGGCTGCTGGGTGGTATAAAAATGTAATAAATAAATGAAAAATAAAGCCCCCAAACCACTTTTCGCAGAGACTGTCCTGCAATTTATCTGTATTATTAGCATTTACCTCGATTTACGAGTATGCAGTATTAGTATTTATAATAACCACATTAAGAGAGTAATCTGGGAATCTGTGGAACTTGTTTCCCCTGGACAAATTTCACTGATCACGGCCCATGGCCTTGTAGATTTCAGTGAAATTTACCTCTAACTCACAGGTTTAGAGCTGAGCTATAGAAGAAGATTCGCTTGAAATCAATAGGTGTTGCTTTTCATGAAGTACTGAGCTGAACATCAAGCTCCAAATGTACAGATGTGTTTTCATCCACAAAGGCCTCACAGACCCCCGACCCAACCCCAGGACAAAGATGTAATGTTTTGTCTCCGTTCTTGCGAACATTTCTAACTTTTGGCCCAGTCCTACAATGTCTCCCTCCACCTCCTTGTCAGAATTCCCTTTCAATTTCACATGCACATTCACACATGATTGCTGCCCTGCCCTCTGTTTTACACCACCCTTCCCCAACCTGGCACCCTCCAGGTGCGTTGGACTACAGCTCCCATAATGGGATTCGTAGTTCAGCACATCTGGAGGGCACCAGGATGGGGAAGGCTTTTACACATGAATGATCGTGGGATTGCTCAATTCAATAGGATGTTTTTACTGACAAGTACATGCCGGGAGGGCTGGCGAAGCTATGTGGATCCCTAAGCATACATTTTACAGGATATTGCACACAAGTACTTTGGAAATAAATAGTTCAATAAATACAATCCTGGCCACGTCCTCCCTCCCTCTCTCTCTCTCTGTGTGTGTGTGTGTGTGTGTACGAGAGAGAGAGAGAGAGAGAGAGAGAGAGAGAGAGAGAGAGAGAGAGAGAGAGAGCGAGAGAGAGTTATTTGAAGCCTCTACACAGCAGAGCAGCCGGATAACCCTCTCATTTTCCACGCGTCAATATTGTGTCTGTTCAGAAGGGGGCGTCGCGGGGTGGGATGGGGGAGAGACAGGATTTTAGTAAACCTATCATCCATCCGTAGCTGCAATTGTTTTGTGCAATGTTTCTTTCTTTCTTGATGCATCTACACCGGAACCCAGCGCCTCTATTCAGCGAAGCAACTTTTCTAAGAACTGGGCAAAAGAAAGCCACGAGAGTCCTCTCGTTCATTAGCAGTAGGACTATGAAAAATTCTGCATGGAGATATGTTGCTCTTGATTTGCCTTTGGGAACTAGTCTCGTTCCACTCCCAGGTCCAATTATTGATTTTTAAAAAGGTTCCTGGTTTCTCTGTGCGTGTGCCTTAGTGCATTACTTCAGCCAAGGCGGACAAAGCCTATTATATGTAAATCCTAATTTATTTAAATTTACTATCCGGAATCGCTAGGAAATCACCTGGCTAGATGATATCCAGGAGAGAGAATAAAATAGCAGAACAATGGGAAGGATGAAGTATGGGGTTATTGGTCAAATGCAAGGTGTGTGTGTTTGTATTAAAGGGTTGTAAATTTCAATTAAATGGGCTCTTCTTTTAAAATAAAGTAAAACTATCCCCCATTTATCTGTCTTTCTTTTTCTTCTCCTTACCAGGTAAGGCTTGACTGCCTCAATCTCTCCTGAAAGGGGCAAAAACTCTCTCTCTCTCTCTCTGTATATAGATAGATAGATATTCTTTTTCTGAGAAAGTCCATCAAAAAATTTCCCTCTTCCTTCCTTCCCAACTATATTCTCATTAAAGCACTAACATCTGAAAATAATTTACTCTTTTTATCTTCCCTGATTTTTTAATTATAGCTATCATCTGAGACATTCCCTATTTTACAACGTATTTTATGCATCCATTTACTTTTTTTTAAAAAAAAGGAAAACATGATCTATATGCCTCCAAAGGGGTCATTGCCTTCCACCCACCCCCACACTTTGGGCTAGTGGTGGTGTAGTCTTTCATTAACCTTGCTGATTCCTCCTCATTCGATAGTAAATCACCAACTAGAGGTTTGAGCCATTTTCTTTATTATCAGAAATCACATAATAATACATTCAATTTATTATTATTAATATCATTATCATCATCATCATCATTATCATTATTGTGAAACAACTTTTTACATGACTATATAAAGCTGGGGAAAACGTGCTATGACAGACATTTGCATAGGCCCTACATATAATATAGCGAGAGGCAAGAAACATTACATATGGACTATATTGGAACGATGCATATTTAACAACAGCAGGAAACTAAACTAGAGAGTAACAAGCAAGGAGCAGAGCCACGGACACGGGGACTAACACAAGACGAACAGAATTCACACGGAATAATACTTTAATGCAATCTGAAAGAGAATATTGCATATATTTCAACTTCTTGAACTTCTTCATATATATATATATATATTTATATTTAACTGACCACTTCCCCCCTTCCCTTCCCCTCCCCTTTTTAATCATTGGAGTGGCAATGGAGAAATGTCTTGCTTAGACACACCAAAGAGCCCCTTCTGGAGAATGAAATTCTTGCTGGTGGGTTGTATATTGTATTTCAAAGCGGAGAAGTCCCTCTCCTTCTCTGTAGATAGAAATTGCTCTCGGTGTGTAAAATATTAACAAGACAAGTCTCTCCTTCTCTCCTTCTCTCTCTCTCTCTCTCTCTCCTTTTTATCCCCTCCCAGATGACAGGATTTCAATCCGACACTGCGTTATGACATTGCCTCGCAAACCAAAAACCTAGTCTTTAGAAATGCAACCCTCTTAGAACAGCCCGTAGGCAACATTTCATCGGTTTGCAAGGTGAAGCGATATGGGGGGCAGGGGGGGGGGAGGAGACAAGGGACGGTAGCGAAGCTTTTTAATTTATTTATTTATTTAAAAAGTGAGTAAATCAAGTAGAATAGTGATGCCTTGAATATTTTCCCACCGACAACTCTGCTCCACATAAACCCAAGGCTGCCCTATATATTTATATAATATATCACATTACACTTCAGTGGCTCAAGGTCGTACTTTGGATCGAAAAGGCTTTGCCTTCTGCTGCCTCTTTACAAAAAAGGAAGGAAGGAAGGAAAAGAAACCAAGACCCAAACAAGAACACGATACAAATAAGAAAGCTGGCGTGCCATGGATGATGTCGCCTCTGCTTACTTAGCCGATTTCAAGGGTTTCTCGATTCGAGAGGAACAAATCACTGCTGAAATTGAGCAGGGTAGAAGCCCATCGTTTCAAAGTACCATTTCGGAGAAATAGGGTTCCTCCACATTTACACACCCCATCCACCACACACACACACACACACTGTTCATTGCACATAACTGCGGGGGGGGGGGGAAATAGATGATATACATGCGCGCTGGCTTGTGCGTGTGTATTTATATATATTTATTGCACAGCATTGTGACTGGGTACCTATTTCTTTAAAGCATCTTCTGGGCTGGGGCTGACTTCTCCTTTATAGGGGTCCTAAGGTTCTAAAGGCCGGTGGTCTTCCTACAGAAGGGTGATATTGGAGTGCCCCCACCCTCAAACCTAAAGATCTGGGGTGGGGGGGGCGATAGGGAGAAGGAATGTTGACACAAGCATGGGAAACAGACCGAAAGAAAAGGCTGCCAGAGGAAGGGAGGGGCCACAGGCATTTTAAGGACTAGACGGCATCCTTTGCAGCTCGTAAAGGCAACGCATTCCTGCCACCGGTCATGACCATGAACGCCGGGAGGGGAAGCGAGCACGCGGAGACAATTGAGTCTTGCCCAGAAAACGTTGCCTTTGTCATAAAATTAATCCCTTCTGATATAAAACGAATGAAGCAAAGCTCGTAGTAGCAAAACTCTTTGCGAGACCGTCTTGACCCTCCTCCCCTACTTTGCTGTAGCGGCTCATGCCCGCACCCCCACCCACCCACCCACACTTTTTTAAAAAGTATGTAATTAGGAACCCAGCAGATCTGAACGAGAAAAGGTTTTGGGACCCCAATTCAAAAAACCCCGGGGATATAATGGGATTTATTCCTAAGTAAAGCGTTTAAGGGGGGGTGTCCTATTACCTTCAACGCCGTGCCGCCACCACCCTTCTCCTCCGGACCTTCCCGCAGCCAGTGGGATCATTGAAGAGTGTAAGGAATGGCCAAGCCTGACAGCCATTTGAACAGGGAATTGTCATTTTCTTCCGGAAATGATAACGTGCGTGCAAACAACATCACAGATGATGGATAAGGCAGCCTTGCGCTCCTCTCTTGCGCGGGGATCCACTGTAAGGGAAAGTGCACACTGGAACCGGGCGAGCCGCTGGAGGAGTGGAAGCGCTGGGTGGAAATTACCGTATATCCTCATAAGCAGAATCTGGTCTGTGTGTGTGTGGGAGGGGAGATAAGGCGACACATCCCATAAACGTCCACAGTCGGCAGCTGCTGCCTGTGAAAAATTATGAATGAAAATAGTGTGTGTGTGTGTGTGTGTGTGTGTGTGTATATATACAGACAGAGGAGTGTGTGCACGCACACACACTCAAACGAGAGGCATTATTTCTTCTTGAGAGATAATCGCCGTTGTTGTTTTTAATTCAATGTCTAAATATGAGGACCATTGGGTGGCGGAAGCATCTCTGCTCCTTCATTTCAAAAATAGCAGCCATTAAAGAAAACACTAACGTTAGGAGATATTTCTCATAGGAGGGGGCAGAGCTATTAATAGCTTAATTAGCTCCAAGGGGCTTCCACTATAGTTAATGTATAAAAGGGGGCATCCCCTGACCCTCACCACCATTTTGATCATCAATAAACACAATAGTATAAAGCAGCACAAAGACTCCTTTAGCGGAGTTATCAAAATACAACTTGAAAGTATTGTTAAGCATTCTGTTATATGAGGCGGGGGGGGGGGGCAGAGAGAATGGAGAGGGAGAAGAGGCTGCAGGCAGCCTGATTAACTAGGATGCCAGAGGCAGCCTCTGAAATGCTCATTTTATCACAAGGCAATGTGATAAATGAGGACAATTCCTTAAGAATTGATTTATTTGTTTGATGCAAAGGGGTTCTTAGCTTTCACAGCCAAATCCTAAGAATGTTTACTGGAAAGCAATCCCACTGAACACAATGGGGATTCTCACCCCAAAGAAGTATGCAGAAAATTTCAGCCTTAGAAGGGTGTATTTGTGAGCCAGCGTGTGTGTGTGTGCATATCAGTAGGAGAGTGTATAGATGCATAGATGCCCCATCTTTCATTGCTTTCAGTAAAACAACATCTCAGTTGCACCAGGTTCTACTGCTTTCCTATACACAGTGTGTGTGTGTGTGTGTGTGTGTGTGTGTGTAGGATATGCATAGAAGATATAATATTGGGTGTGCCAAATATTGGACATCCATTGTCATGAATATAGATATTCTGCTAACCTCTGTTCTATAGGTGTTGAACACGGTTCTTCGTCACACTGGCCGTGAAAATAAACTCTGGCAAACATAAAACACTGGCTCGCCATTCTCCATAAGAATGGTTACAGCTGATTTAAGATGAACGCCACATCCACTTAAGGTTTTCCTCCAGAGAATGAAAAATCCCAACACACTCAACCGATCGTATACTACAGGACATAGTGACTTTTGCTTCCAAGAATGCTCTCCCGCTGACGAACGGGCTGCCTACCAAACAACAAAGCCAATGCGAAGTCCCGTCGGAAACATAACAGGGAGCCAAAAGAGTGGAAAACTTGTACCTGTGAATGCTTGCACACGCAAAAGCGACATTCGGGCAGTTCGGACTCAGAAAAGTCCATTTAGGACCTACTCAACACTGGCTCACAAAGCTGATTGAGGAAGGGGTTCCGTTCTGCCCATTCACATTTGGGTTGTTCACCCCAATAAGTCCAGGAGTGGAAGAGAAGCATGTTCTCAAACTCTCTCTCTCACACACACATCACACACACACACACACATATATACACACACACGCCTTCTACTGGGCTTTTGAAAAGGATACTGATTTTTCTTTTTTTAAGGAAAATAATCTAAACCATATCAGGTAAGAGTCCCGAGACCATCAGCTGCGACGAGAAGGCTAGAGAGTCTCCGTGGTTACCCAATATGGACTTTGAACTTTAAAAGAAAGAAAGGGCTTGCTCTCTCAGAAGGAGTCTTTTCTTTTTCATACGCCGGTTCTGGAACCAGATCTTCACCTGCTGGTCACTCAGGTTTAAGCGATCGGAAAGCTCCCTCCTTCTTTGGCGAGTAATGAATTCATTGACCATAAACTCCCCTTCCAGCTCTGCTAGCTGCAGTTTAGAATAAGGTTTTCGCTTTTTCCGGGACCTTGTGTGCATCGGGTACCAGGGAGCACCTAAGAACAGTGTGACGGAAAGGAGATTTTACACACACACGCACACATACAGAGAAGGAGAGAGGGAAAATGTTTCCAAATTGAGAATTCTTTCCCTCCTCCCTTTTACCCATGTTTCCATTGTTAGTTTTTTGATCATGTGTGTGAGAGACACACTTTTCTATACAAACAACCCAGTGAGATGCTTTAGCCTCGAGAGGATGGAGGGGTGTGTGTGTGTCTGTGTGGGAGACCCCTACATCTGCGTTTTAGATTCCAAGATCTAACGCTCCTATGACATGCATGCATTCCACTTAAGTCATGCATTGTAGGTTCTCAGAACTGCCAGGATTTGAAGAGAGGTAGGAGATAAAAGCTAGCTAGCATTTCCTCTTACACCCACATGTACACACACGCCTGCTGTTGGGCTTTTGGAAAGGGCATGGATACAAAGGGAGAAGAAAAAGAAACGGAAAACTCTTTAAAGTGGCCATTCAGATTCGATCAGGTAAAACGCCCCAAGAACATCAGCTGGAATGAAGGGTTAGAGTCACTCAGCATGGGCTTAAGGCACCATGCAAACCTGACGCTGAGGGATGAAGGAACCCAGAGTCCCAAAGCTAGATTCTACAGAGGGAAGGGCGAAATCGACCCAGAAGCGCTTCGCAGGGGACGGCAACCGACTGCTCCGTGTTCCTGGAAGCCTTGCTCACAAGGCAAGCAGGCGCATAACGGGAAGCTGATGAGAAATATGCGGGGGGGGGGGGCGAGAAGAGACAAACAGAGATGGATGGAGGAATTTGTCTAGCTCCTTCTCGAGCTTCTATAGGAAAAGACGGGTGGGTGGAGAAGAGCCAGGTTTTATGTGGTGCTTGGCCACATAAAACTTACAAAATCTCTCTCTCCAGACTTTCACCTGAGATGCCCACCAAAGGGTGCAGATGACCCTTTGGAAAGGACCGCTGTTGAAGTTTGGTCCTCCCTCCGGAATCAGCAAGGGCTCCTCCAGTCGTCCCAATGCGAAATCCTAGTATTAAAAAAGTACGGCCGGCCACTACCATCGTGTTTCATTTCCGTTGCAAACGCTTCCCGCACCCAGTTGCAAATAAGTCCTGGAGGTAGCGGGGCTGGTTAGGAATTGGGGAGGGGTGGGGAGGGAGAGAGCGAGCGAGCGAGCGGCATGGAAGTCTGTCTGTCTGTCTGGGCCATCGCGATCTCTTTTATGGGATATTTACATGTTTATAGGCTTTTCTTTTTAAAAGAAGCACCACCTAATAAAGCGCGAGGCATTTGAGTGCTACCCCTAGTGGCCTCGGCACAAATAGACATGCTTCAGCCCAGCTGCTAATTTCATGGAATTTATAACAGCAAGAGTCGCGAGCAGACTTTTCAAGCGAGCGTGCGCGAGAGAAAAAGAGAGAGAGAGAGAGAGGGAGAAGGAGAAAGAAAGAGAGAGAGAGAGAGAGAGAGAAGAGAAAAAGAAGATGCATTGCATAAATTCGCTTTTCCTTTTCTTATATATATATACACACACAGAGAGAGAGCGAGAGAGAGAGAGAGAGGAAGATTTCCTGGTCGCGCGTTCTTACCCCCAGTGGAAAGATTGCTTCCTTGGTTGATAGGGGAAACCATTGTGGACGGCTCGCTGGTGGCGCCCTTATTCCCTTCATTGAGTAAGGAGGAGCTGGAGTCTGACTCCAAAGACTGACAAGAAGGGGGGTCGTGGGACACCGCCTCAGTAGCCGGATAGTCAAATTTGCCGAAATTGCCGCTCATTCCATTGGGGATCCCCGACTCGAGGGGCATCAAGGCATTGTCCCTAACCCTCTCTTCCCTTTTGAGGGGCGCGTTCTCGGAGCACGCCTCCCTATAGTAGCACTTGCTTTCTTCCACCCTAGCTAGGTCGCAGGCTCTGCTGAAGGAAGGGTTAATGGATACGGGGCTGCTGAGATAGGGCTGGGGGTATCCGTTGCACGGCTCGGAGGATGCCCAGGGCAAAGAACAGACATTGTCCCTTCTTGGGTAGGAGAGAGACGGTAAGCCGGGTAGCTGTCCTCCGGAGGCTCGGAAATTGGGGAAATAGAAGGTGTCTCCCGTATGGATGTTCACCAACGGTCCCACAAACCCAGGATTAAGGAGATTATGTTCGCCCATTTCCGCGGGCCTGACCAAGAGCTTCTAGTTTATTGCTATCTGACATTAAACATAGTTAAACCTAAAGGTCCACCCTATTGGTCCGGAGGGGTCACGTGAGCGCCAACTTGCGTTGGAGAAAGGGTGCCACCCACCTTTAGCAATTTGAGACAAAACAAAACATTAAGTTCTGCCTTTCGGTTTTTTTTATATGCTTTTAAAAAAAATCATAAAACATTTTATAAAATAAAACAACGGGCTTTAAGCACTGGCCGGAGAAACCCAAAGTATTGTAAAATATAGATATTTATTTTTCCGTTAAAAAAATGACGCTCTCCCCCTCCCTTAGCTGCGTTCCGGGTCCCTTCAACAGCTGGCAAAATTAAGCCATTTTCTCATTAATTAGCTCCTTTATTAACTAAAACAGTTGAAATTTACAATATCTCCCAATAAATTACTATTAGATATTGTGTCATATAAAGTTTACAGGCTCTTTAAGGAGACGGATGAGTCTAACCGCAACAGGCTCATATTTACAGATGATAGAGGTGGAAGAGTTTAAAGATCTATCCAAGCTTTTCTACCTTTAGCAGGGATTGCTTCTCTTGTCCTGACCCCACTCCCTCTTTATTTTGTTAAACAATCAAAGACTTCGGATTAATGGGCATTCGGGCTTTTGCCTGTAGGAAAATGCAAAGATAGACTTTGCCAATTCCCACTGTGTTTTTTTTTTAAAAAAAATGAATGATCCTCCTTCTGAAATGAGCTCTATTAAACAAAGGAAATGTGAACTCTCTCTCTCTCTCTCTCTCTCTCTCTCTCTCTCTCTCTCTCACTCTCACTCTCTCTCTCTTTCTTTCTCCACTTATCACACCTGTCCCACCGGACCTTCAATTAGCACCGATTAGATGAACCGGGTCTTTATAACACATTGATCTAGAGGGAGAGATCCCCCTACCCACCCCCGATAGAGTTGGCTACATGGAAAAGACGAAGGCTGCGGGGCGTACTCCGGCAGAAAACACGTCCTCTTTCAGACCTAGCTTTGAGAAAGAAACCTTAAAAGGCAATTTGGATTTGGGCAGAATCAAACCTCGAAGCTTTAAAGAACAAAGGGGAGCAGGGTTATCTGGTGGGAAAGATTTCTCTCCCCCCTCCCTCCCTCCATGACCCCACCACTCCGAAAAAGAGAGACAACATCTGAGGAATTTTTCTTCGCTACTAACTTCCACTTCCAAGACTACTGGACTCGACGGCAACATTACCGTAAATACTCATGTATAGGTAAAAACTGATTTGCGGGAGGGCTCTTCAAAGTCATCTACCCCCGCTTCACCCTCCCACAAATAAACAAACCAAAATGGGGAGTGAACAATTATATGCCTTTATTTGTTTATTCTTTAAAATGGTAAGTTGATGTGTAAAAATCCAGGGTTCTTGAAATTCTGCGGAATCTATTATCCTGGGCTTCCTTTACATTAATGGCTACTCCCCTTTCTCCCGACAGGCTCAATACTTTAGTTCCCCCAGCAATGTAGGAAGGATGAAAATCACGTGTTAATCAAATAAACACTTTTATTTCCTAGTTCTATTAAAGGGGCAGCTGTCTAATATTCCATATTCCTTTTCCACGTGCCCCTCACACACCTATATCTAAGTACATACCCTTCCCAGCACGTACCTTACCGAGAACGTTTTGTGTCCAGCTAAACACTGTTAATCCGTCATTATGTAAGGTGAGTACATTTTTTAACCTTTTCAGGTGCAACAGAGCAGTTCCTTGTAATTCATGATTTAAATTGAGATAATTTATACCCGATAAGGCTTTTTCCACCAAGGAGTAAACATTTTGATAGCCTAGAAAATATGTGACCTAGACTACATATAAATTTGGATTATTATTTTTGAACAGTTCTCTGTTTTAAAATGTTACGTAATCTATAAGGCTTTGTGGCTTTTGAGGCTCATGGCTTTGTTCTCTTATCAATCCTGGAAGAGTAACTTTAGCTTCCCATACGAGTCAGGGAGACGTTTTAACCCTCATTATATACATTCTACAATAACAGCTTTAAGGACAAGAGAAAGAGATAGATAAGAACTGGAGAGAACACCCGGGCTTTTCATGAAAGAACATCACACACCCAACACACATTAAATATCTCTTATTCCAGGAGAAGATTTTTCCTCTCAGAAATAAAACAAAAGAATAAGCAACCCTATGCCGCTTAGCTGTTGTTGGAAGCGATGATCGAAACACTTTCATACTGAAAATAAAACCGGGGAAATTCCCCGTGATCTACCAGTCCGATATTTGTACCTCGAATCCTACATACCGTTAGATCCTTTAACCTCAATGAGATTTAAACTGCTTAATTCTATGCGAGGTTGTAGACCTTATCATCAGGCGTAGAGGGGAAGGCTTGCAGTTATGGAATGTGAAGTATCAATGTACTTCTGGTTGGTCGAACACATTATTATTATTATTATTATTATCTCACTGCAATGATTCACACTGGAATAAAGATCTTGCAGATCCACACACACACACACACACAAAAGCTGGTGGGGTGGGGAGATTCTCAGTGAGGTACTTCAAAGACTATATTTCTATCTATTGCAAAATAAGATGCCAGTTTGGTTGTTGTTGTTTTTTTTTAAAAAAAAGATCTGATGGTTATTAAGCCTTACAAAAAAGAGCCCGCGAGAGAAAAGAGAAATCCATCCCGCTTACTGTTGCAAAAGAATGTAATTACTTTACTGCAGTCCTTAAAATAAAACATTGTAAAGTCTAGGCTAAGACTTCCTCATGAATAATTGATATCACTAATTTAAAGGTGGGGGGGGGAGACACGCTTTTGTAGGCGGTGTGTATAGCCGAGATTTTTTTCACGAAGGATTCGGTGATGATTTTTCATGACCATGGATTTGTTTGTTTGTTTATTTATTTAACCATCCCACCAAAGATCTCCAAAAATAAACCCCAGCAACAGCAGCTATATAGGGCAGAAGCTTTATAGGTCCAGAGGAAGAAGGGGGGGAAAAAAGATGGGGTTAAAATCTATTATGAAGGCAAAGTGCAGACGGAGAACTGTTTCAAACCCCTCCACCACGCCTACGGAAGGCTCCCACCTTGGATTTAAAGAAATTCGGATATTTCTGCGGAACCTTCTGTGAATCAGAGTTCCTTTGAGGGGAGGAAAAGTGGGGCTCCAATAGCAAGTCTAATCCGAGCCGAGATGGCGCTTTAGCCAGTTCAAGGTCACTGTCTAGTGTATTGAATGGGTTCTACATCTTATGCAAATGACTGTCTTGAAAAAGCACCAGCTCTTGGAGAGAGAGAGAGAGAGAGAGAGATTCACTTGGGATGGGGAGATGAGGGCTTGATCTTAGACCTCGACTCTTTCCAAAGCTTTGTTCAATGTTACCTTCTGTATTTCTAAGATCTGAAATAAAGCGTGTTAACCCCAACACCCCCCCCCCCCAAAAAAAAACCCCTTCTCACAGATGAGCTCAACTTTTCTGCTGGTCTTCCCTTATTTTAGCTCTTCTCTTCCAATTGCGCTTTCCCATAGCATTAAACTTGCCTCTTTTAAAACAACAAAATTTCAAATAGTTCCACTGCGAAGATATTCCACACCAAGTTATTAAAATATCACATCAGAACACAAACATACACACACACTTAAAAAAAAACCTGTCAATTTGCTGCAAGAAAATACAATTGAACTTAACCTTCTAGTGGAAAATTCCTTTCCGCAACATAAAAAGTATAGAGCATTCTACTTCCCCCTGCCTTTTAACACCCAATTGACATAGTCTGTCAAATTCTCTTTTGTAAGTAGGGTACCAGGCCACAAAAAACAAAATAAAACAAAATGTCATCCTAATTGAATACCTTGATTACTAAAATAAAAATAAAAATGTAAAAAAACCCAACAACCCCAAAAACCTGCCCGTCTGGCTATTGTCATTGGACATATTTTGTTTCCTCCTTGGGAAGTGTGAGATTAAAAGAATATATTCCTAAATGTGGACCTTGAGATGCAAGGATGGTTATGGCCACTAAATTCCAAGGAAATTTCCCTTTTTAAAACTCTTTGCATGTGAAAGCTGAATAACGCAAATTGGAAAGTTCTGAGATGTTGGGGGGGGGGGGAAGGATGAAAGGGGAATAACAGAATGGAATATATAAGGCCAAAGAAAGGCAGGGTGCTTAAATCTGCTTGAAAGCATCTCTGTTACTATTGCAGGGGGTGGGGGTCATCTATACTGCTATTTAGTTTTAAATGACTGGGCTTTGATATAAGAAGTCAGATTCTACTTTGAGAGATCCTGCCTAGAGATTCTCCCTGCGTGCACTTAAGAGTTAAATGCTTATGATGCAGCTACATTTTCCCCAACACTGCCAGCAGAGGCTATCATTCTCCTGTTGGATTTATGTAAACCGATGACTGCATCTTCAGAGAACCAGAGGTATAGGGCTAAGGAGAAGACGAAATAATCAGGGTTTTTGTTTGCTTGTTTGGGTACACACACACAGCGTTCTGTCTTATGGTATAATGGACTTTTATCGGAGGGCACGTGTGTGTAGCGTTCAATTTCAACCTAGGAATAAATCTAATTGATTTCAATGGGACTTACTTCCAAGTCAAACGCTTTGGCCTCAGTCACTGTAAGTTTCCTTGAACTTACCTTGGGGTTACAAAAGGGAATCATCTCCAAGGAAATCATTCAGCCATCCACCCATCTATCATAGATCTATCATTGACAAACTCAAAATATCTCCTTATGACCTTCGCATGAGATATATTTTGCACTATGGAACATCTTGACTCCAGTAGTACCATATTTGCAGCAAAAGCTTTGTCAATAATGATATCCTTTGTTTGTATGTATGCATGGTTGATATCCTTTTTTGTTTACTTTTCAACACTTACTAATAAAATGATTGAAAGTTTTTGTGGGTTTTCTTCTCCCTGGGTTGGGGTAGTGGTGGTGGTCAGAAATACGAAGAATACAGCAATTTAGCAACTATGGCTACCATCCTATAGCCACTTACCTGGGAATACGTCCCATTGAACTCATTGGGCCTTACTTCTGGGTAAACATGCCCAGATTGCACTGTTACCACAGCAAAGAGCTTCATGATGTGAGACCAGCTTTCTTCTCTTTGCATCCAAATAGCGGCTTTAAAAACTTTTTTTTTAAAAAAAAACTTCAAGTGCAAGTGATACATAACTAGGAAACGGAAAATGGCGGAAAGAGGGAAGAGGCGCCTTTTACTATAAAGTGCCGTAGTTAAGACGTGATTCAAAGTACTTTACAAAGGGAAGAAATGGCTAAACCTGGGAAGCTTCCTTTTCATGCCTTTATAGTTGGTCATTAGCCCGCCTGTCTAGACTTGAAATGGCACCTTGTTTATCTGTAAACAGAAGCACGGAACACTTAGACAAGTCCAACTCTTGAGTGATTGCTGGAAGATCAAGGCGCTAGCCTTGTGGATTATTATGCACGAAGCCCGTGATGTCAAGGTCAAACAGGCCGCATAGTCACGGTCAAGGCTAGCTCTGCAGTGACACCATGGCGATCTCACCCAGCACCAGTCAACAGGAAAATCAAGGCCATCTTCTCTTCCTGATACCCACTGACAGTCCCCTCGCCCAAATGTTGTGAATTCTGTGTTCATGACTGTACAAACGAGTACCAGGCCAAGGGTGTTGGCCAATTTACTCTCGGGTTTGGGTGAGGCTGTGCTTGTACTGACTTCTCAGAAATGTTTCCACCATCACCCCACCTACTTCTCCCCCACCAATTTCTGTCTCCCCAACAATCCTGAAGAATGTAGAGATAGAAGTGCTACTTTATGATCACAGGTGCTTGTTAAAGTTTAAAAGAGGAAGGAGAACATATAGCTATGAGAAATGTAGTAGTGAAAATTGACCTAAGAGGGTACCATAAGATGAACTAGGCATTCATTGATTTCCTTGGTCTTTGTTGTATAGGAGAGGAAGAATGGATGGACAAGCAGATTTGCGTGTATACACGTGTGTACATAAGATCGTTTCTTCATTCGTGTAACATTGACACTCATTAGATGTATACATTCCATTGAAATAAACACCAAATCTGCTATTGATGTTAAATAGTTATAGAATGCACTACACCACCATCAAAAGCCTCAGCCATTGCTTCCTAAGATACAGCTGTTCTTTGGACTGCAATCCTATGAAGTGACAGTGAGTTGTGGTGTAATTACAATCAACAGAGAGCTGGACCGCATCTTAAAGGCCAACACGTACATTGTGGAGCAAGCTTCCTGTAGAAAAGAGATTCCACATGGGGGGATGCTTACCAAAGGCCACCTTAGATTTATACTAGGGTCACAAAGCATGGCCTTGCACTTGTTTGTTTGTTTGTTTATTTACAGAATGTAACCAAAATAGCCAAGAGAACTAAGAAAGAGCAGTAGGTGTATCCCACTTCTATGCAGAGCACAAAAGAGTATAATCAAGATGGCCTACTTCATGTGTTTGATTTTTTTGGGGGGGGGAGGGAGAGTAAAAGTTCAATAAATATGGGGTGATAGTGACATAATGGTGCATGGAGGAGAAGTGATATAGTAATATATGGAGGGTCAGGTTCCCATCAAGGGAATGCTATTGAATGGTCTGGAAGATGCCAAGAGTTCCTTTCCGGCTATTATCCCATGGATCAATGAAGATGCTTCTCAGTTAGCTGGATGGAAGTGATTGCTGCTCAGGTCTGACTTGGGTAGGATGAAGAGAAATGTGTTACCCCATCCAGTTACACAGAGACTGGGCGTAATAACACTTTTCTGTGGCTTTTTCAACATAGCCCAAAGAAGGCTTCCTAGGGAGACCCGAAGACCACCTGGATCTGAGACTCTTCTAAATCAGTAAGTGAAGTCACTGAAGGGGTAATACTCCAATCCTCAACATACTTACTTGGAAATAAATTGCACTGAAATCAATAGTCTTTATTCCAAGTCTTACTTCTGAGTGAACATGCACAGAATAGGTTGCGTATTCAGTCCATGGGACCTAAAAACACCCTGTTAAGCATTAAAATCCCATTTACTTGAAATAGATTGAGGCATCTAGCTTTATTTCAATTGTAAACTCAGTTTCCAGAATGGGGTGAAACCAGTTCTATCCAGAAAAACTAACAGTGCCATCTTATACATGTCTAGTCAAAAGTAAGTTCCATTAATTTCAGTGGGAATTACTGCCAGGTAAACTTCAATCAGCTTTAATCCAAGAATTTCAGTTCTGTGGGCAGTTTGGTGTTATTGCCAAATTTGCAATTTCTTCTCATCTTCCCATGATTTTCAGATGGCCTTTGTCTGAGAAACAGCTATTGATAGAAACTCAGACTGCAATCCTATTCACACTTACCTGGAAGTAAGCCCCACGGAACTTAGTGGGCTTACTTCTGAGGAGATATGTATAGGATTGTATACTGTTAAGAGCCACATTCAACATCTATGATGCCAATGTTTTGCATATTAGGTATTTATTTGTTTAAATATTCTATCTTCTCCATCTCATTCTTCTTTCTTTCTTTCTTTCTTTCTTTCTTTCTTTCTTTCTTTCTTATGATTGATATTGCCCTCTAGAGAGACAGCATTTTCTTTCACAAAGGGAAAAGAATGAGGCACCTTTTTTATTGAAAATAATGAACAGTTATGGGAAAAATCCAATACCAGTCCTAGTTAGTATAAACCCATTGCAATGGATGAGACTTAAATTATGACTAACGGAAGTCTCAGTCATTTCAGTAGATCTACTCTAAGTAGGATGCATGTTGAATTTTATGCAGTCTTGTTAAATTAATGTACAGTCTTGTTAAATTGGACTCTTTGGATTTAAGTGGATTTACAATCTTATCCATAAGACTGTGAAGGCCAAAACCTGGATTTAAGCCAATGCTACAGGGACTGTTGGCAAAAATCGCATAACTAGCCTCAATATCTTGTCTTAAAGCGTCTGTGAATGTGGCCGCTATATCTCCCATTCTTAACACATTGCACTGACTATAAGAGAAGTTCCTCCCAAGTCTGTTCGGTCTCAGTCTTACAAGCACCAGTCATAAGTTTGTTCCACTGAAATCAGCTGGCTTACTCTTAAGTCACCAAGGGTATTTGTCCCATAGGCTTGTAGAGAACCATTTTGACTTGCAGAGTCCTATGGCATGAGGAAACTCACAAAAATCAAATACTTTTGAGTTAACTAAGTAGCAGAGCATGTTGCTTAGGCTAGGAGCCCCCCAAAATCAATGAGACCTGAGGGCTAATAGTGGGGATGATCCACCGAAGAGAAACACAGACCAGTTAAGTCCCATGAATTTCAGTGACGATACTCTCTCTCTCTCTCACACACACACATGATTTATCTAAGATCCAAATTTGGGCTTGGGGAGAGGGAGGCAATGGAACTTTGGAAAGTGAAAAAACTACAATTCAAATACCCTCCTATCACCCCATGGAGAAATCCTTCTACAAGAATCCTTTGTCCATGTCCAATGGTCATAATTGACTAAACTGGGGCAGACGAGGCTAAATTCCATCTGAAGAGAGTCATGGCTTTCTATCTTAATCAGACTTGACTTGGGCAGAGGATATCTTTAGATCTCCCAAACCCGGGGTGGGCGCCTGCTCATATATTTCCAGATTTTTTAAATTATTGTTGTCAAGCCCCAAATCCTGAGATTCGGAAACTTGAACTGATATTTATTTATTTATTTATTCACCTTCTACCTGTTATTTTTAATAAAATAAAAATGAAATAAACACCAAACCCAGATGAATATTTATAGTTAGTTTCTATGTTTGAAGGGGGAGGGTGTGTCCACTTCAAAACCTTAACCTTATGCCAGGAATAGGAGGGTGGGTGTTTTCCAAGCACTTCAGCAAGGTACACCAAGAGCACTAAAAGCAGGCTCTGTCTCAGAAATCTAATCCTTCATAGTGGATCGAATAATACTTAATTACTGGCCTAATTGAAGACACCTGATTTTGTGGAATAGGAGGGGAGAGTGAGCTTTTCACCCCTGTTTTCCCATAGTCACCACCTTCAGGGGCAAAATACCTCAATAAAAAGTGATAATCTGTATTTGCTGAGTGTATGTAATACTTTTCTAAGGGTTATATAATTGATGAGTTGTACAAGGCAGATAAGGGCATTTACCGGGCCTACAAACGAGTAGAGGTTAGAACCCCGAAATACCCCTAGTCTGTGAACACTTCCTTGAAAATAAATGTCATTGATATTCATCAGCTTTTCTTGGAAGTAAATTTAGGACTGGAGCGCAACAAGTCCATATATACTTAACACTGGTGAGTTAAGTTAAAAAAGAAGTTTAGTATGGAAGATATGGGTAGTATCCAATGTTAGTCCTAGTTAGAGTAGCTCCATTGACTCTATTCAGTCCTGTCAAACTTCAGTCCCATTAATTTCAATGGCTCTACTTTAAGTAGGACTAACATGGGATACTACCCAAGAAAGCCGACTTAGATGCTTGTTTGGTGGACTTGTTAGCCTTTCCTATCAGGCCCTCCTTTTTTTCTTTTTTATTGCAGACTGTAGGTCACAGTCCGGCAGGTTTACGTCTCCATGGATTTGGGTGGGGTGGGGGGGCTGAAAGTACACACGGTGGTTCATCGGATTGTGGCCAGCTGAGAAACATGTTGATCAGCTTTCCCCAACCTTGCAACCCCTAGTTCAAACACATGTGGAGAGCGGTAGGTGGAGAAGGGTGATGTAGACGTACACAACCCTTGAAAAGCATCTAAGGATCTATAACCAAAAGGCACCTGTGTCTGCTATGCCCTTATCCTTCCCGCACTTCCTAGCAATGATTGAAGGATCTCAGGACAGCTTCTGCAGGACATGAATGGGTCCATAGGCGGTCAGCGTAGGCAAAACCAACAATTGCTGAGCCTATCTTGCTTTCAAAGCATTCACCGCTAACAATTTTATGACGTAATTAACCGGAGCAAATATTAAGGAGAATTGGTCTTGCCTATGGAAATGCAACTCTTTGGAAACTAAGAGTTGGGGAGGGGATCTTATAATATTTAACAGCGCACGCCTATGCATGTCTGCTCAGGAGTCAGTCCCACTGATTTCAATTGGGCCCAGGAACGCCCCTTATCGAGGTGCTCTGCTTCTTGGCCTGAATTAATATATAGGCTTAGGCTAACCGGGAGCGGTGGGGAATCAGGACCTTTAAAGCCCGATCCTCTGCTTCCCTCGGGAAAAGTCCCGCTGAGTACAATAGGACTTATTTCCAAGTGAGAATGTAGAAGATGGTAAACCCTGCTGTTTCTGAGCACTGTAGATCTTATTTATTTGGAAGCAAGGCTCACCAAATTAAATCGGCCTTACTCTCGAGTAAGCGCGCGCACAGGATTACAGTCTTAAAGCCACGCCGGCCGTAATTAGTATGGGCAAAATGGCAATTTTTAAAACACGGATTTCGGAGGCTTTGTAAATTTTTCGGCAAGTAAATTCCCATGAAGACATGAAGTTAAACGCCAGGTTCGCCTTCTATTACGCCTCTTAAATGCTCTATTTGGAACAGCCTTCAAAAGCCTCCTACGCAGCCCATACTGTAGTCAACATCTCCTATAAACATTGCCTAAACACCCAGGTAACTAGGGTTTCTCTCTCTTTTTCTTTTTTCTTTTCCCCTCCTGCTTTCTACCACGCCATTGGGCGACCGATGTTCTCATCTCAATTATATCACACTAGATCTCTGCGATTGCTTATACAAGGGGGTGGTAAGGAGGATCATTCTATGGGGTCCATCCAAGTAACAAAAAGAAGCCTGGGTGGAAACCATTCCGGTTTGCACTGCAATCCTTGGCAGTTCCTTCTAGAGTAATCCTATAGATTCAAATGGAATTACTCCATAGGAAGCAATTAACCACGGAGGCTTCTACTGCCTCTTTTTCACAAGTGAGATTGGACTGCGGATCAGACTGCATAAGCATGAACCTTCCTTAAAAGTCCGTACCCCACCCCCCACCCCCACCCCACAGAAAGGGTGAATTCAGCTCCCTGCACGCGGACAGAGACATACGGTTCTCCAAGGCAGAGGGAAAGAAAAGGAAAAAAAAATCAGGGTGGGGGAAAACGGGTCAGGGGGAGAAAGAAAGAAAGAGAGAGAGTTATTTTTAAGAAATGTATTCTGCATTCAGTACATATCATTCGGACACCACATTATATACATATACAAGACTTTTTTTTTTTTTTTAAAAAAAAGTGGATCGCTTTAACATGGCGAAAGAACACTGACTGCTCTTAGTGAACTGACTGATATAGAAAAACAAAACAACAACAGAGCAATATCACACACTTTCCATACTGTCGATGGAGAATAAACATTCCAGTTTTATAGCAGAAACAAACACACACAAATAATAATTATTATTATAAATCAACCCGAGTGAGAACATATTCCAGATTTATTTTTTATTTTTTTTTAGAAATAATAATAATTAGGGGAATGATCCTGCCAGAGTTCACTACCTTTATATTCCACTTATGTCAATGGGAAAGTCAAGCACATGCTTTGATTTCCCTCTATCAAAACCAAATGGACTTGGAAGTGCCTATCTTCAGTCAGATCGTGTCCTAGGAATTACATAGTTAGGAGTGACATAAAATTATTGGTGTGTGTGTCTTATTAAGACAGACTAAAATCAAGAAAACATCATCAACGAACAACACAATCAGAGTAGCAGCCTTATTTCTCATTCTTTTTGTTTTAGGTCCACCTTAAAGGAACAAAAGAAGTTCAGGGCATCTTTATCGGAACCACTGCGAATATGTTCTATTAAAAACAAACAAACAGCAGTGGCAGAAACAGTGAAAGAAGAAAGGGGAAGTCTTTGATCAGCGGTGAAAGGAGAGGTTTGGACTATAATACAGAGCTACAAAATAACATTCGGAATCCCAATGTAGCAAATCTACATATTCGAGTAGGCTTTTCCCCCTCCCCTCTCTCTTCCCCCCACCCTTGTTAAATGTGCACATTTAAAACCATATCAAAATGGATGTTTAAGAAGGGCAACCGGATTCACAGTTAAAAGACGGCAATACATGGACAGAAGAATAAACCAAAGATGGCGGACTAAATCCCCACCTCTCCTTGGTGTTCTTAAATAATCAAATCAATCAGAGCTCGAATGCATGTTTTATTTATACAAATTTACCAGATAAATATTGTTTGTTTGTTCCTCTCCCCTTGTTTTTTTTTTAATTATTTTTAATTATTTTTGTCCCCGCCCCCAAGGATTTCTTTGTCAGGTAGCGTGCAGGTGAGGTGTCTTAGATTTACTAACAACCTTTTTCTCTTTCACCCTGCGGTTCTGAAACCAGATCGTGACCTGGCGCTCGGAAAGATTAGTGGTCGCCGAAATCCTTCTTCGCTTCTCTTTGGTAATGAACTTGCTGGCCGCGTATTCCTTTTCTAATTCTTTCAGCTGGATTTTCGTGTAAGGGACTCTTTTCTTTCGACCCCTACGGTAGCTGCTCACTTCTGGCTGGAGAGGTACCACATCTGTAAAGATGAGGAGAACAGGAAAGAGAAAGAGAGAGAAGGTAGAATAGGGAGAGAGAAGGAGAGAGAAAGATAGGGTGTCTGTTACATTAAACAGCATCTTGTAACTAGCGGGGCAGGGCAAGGTCTCTTCCAGACGTTAGGGAGAGGACAGAAAGCAACATAAAGAACAGGAGCGTATGGGGCAGCCTAGGGGAGAAGGAGGAAAGAGGAAAGAATCAGAGGAAGAGCTGAAAATGTGAAAAAGGGGGAAGAGGAAGAGAAAAGGAGGTGAAAGAAGAACAAGAGAAAGCGAATGAGAGAAGGAAAGAAGGAGAAAACCGCGGCTGGGACGTGAGGCTGGGGTGGGGTGCTAGCTGAGCAAGGTATTAAATTAATATATTAGCATGGGGTAAGTGCTGCTATTCCAGGCGATATTTGTCCAGGACAGTTATAAAGAAGGAGCATCAAGTCACGGATAAGGCATCTCGCAAGCACAGCAGCCTAATGTGAACTCCAAAATTAGTAAAAATTGGAGACAGAATCTAACCTTCAGCTCCTCACTCCCCTTCTAAGCATCCCGTGAATGTTCATCTGCCGCTTTAGCAACAGAGGCGTTGTGGTTAGCCTGCCTCCGCGACCTCATCCATTAGGCTAGTTGTGGGACCAAAGTCTTCCACAGCTCTTTGGAAAAGCAACCGCGTTTGTGTGTCTGTGTGCGCGCGAGGGTGAGTGTTACATTCTGGGCGCTTCACGCCAATTGGTCTATGCAACACAAGGTCCATTTGTAAGCTTGAGGGATCTTGCTCTCCACATCTTTTGTCGCTCTTGGGAGATACATTACAAAAGGGCTATTGCTCCTTCCCTGAAGGTACCCACACTGCTCCCCACCAACCTACCCTAGTCCAGAATGCAGGGGAGAATCAATGAATTCTCATCATGCTTAATGCATCCCGTCTTTTCCTTAATAGCCCCTGATGCTAAGGCTGCCCATTGCTCATTCTTCATGATTAACTGCAATCACTCGCGCATCAACATGACCCCCCACCCCACCCGCGCTTATCTACTGCTCTACCTCCCCATGGCTTTTCGAGCGAAAGGTGCAGGCTCCATAACAAATCAGAGCGGTTTGCTGAACAACAAGAAGATAATCCGTGAAATGAAATTTGGTTGGGGGTGGGGGGAGGAGAAGGGGATCCCTGCCGAAGGAAAGTGAAAATCTCTGCTCTCTAACAGATAAGAGAAAAAAAACATCCTTAATGGCTGTTTGTTGGTGGGATTGTTTAGAAGACACACTTCTCCAGTGTTTGGAACTGGGTGGTTGGTTTCTTCTTCTCTCTTGGGTTCTAAAAAGTATCTGCAAGTAACCTTTTCTAGAGATTTTATTAAGGCCCAAAGGCAGAGTAGAAGATAATATTGTGGTATTACACACGCACACCTCAATGCTTTTGAATTAAGTGGTGCGGGGGGGGGGGGAGACACCTCCATAATGCATCACGGCTATATTAAACGGAATAACAATAAAGGAGAAAGTGTGTGTGCGAGTGTACGCATGCATGTGTCTTCATTTACAACGTCTTCCACCTTACTTTTGATCAAGAGCAGACTTTCCTGCCTCAGCTACCTTTTGCCCAGGAAGAGAGAGCAATACAGATGGAGAAAGCTGCTTTCTCAAATCACTAGATCTCATGCTAGCAAACCCAAGGACCTTCTCCCCTCCCAAACGTGAGCCTTTCCAGGCTTTCCCCAGGGACTGTGGCTTGCTGGCTTGCTTGCCCGCCCCATCGACGTTTACAAGCGAGAACACTAATATGTGTGGCTGAAATACAGCAACGTCTAGATATAGGCCTCTTCTTCAACGCTAGCTAAACGCGAATTCCTCTTCCTATAAGGAGAGAAAGCCCATCATGCAACGCTCTGCGCAGGCATTGTTGGCAAGCCCTGTCCTATCTGATGGGGCATCCCTCTCCCGTATTCCCAAGATAAATGTGTGTTTCCCACCTTATTTATTCGCCGCGGGCCAAACCCCCCACCCCCACCTCCGCGCACTACTTTATCTTAATCTCTTCTCTCCGATCAATCCATTCGGATCATTAAGAGGGGCCTGTAAATTGATAGCAGGGTGGGGACCCCAAGAGCAAAAGAGACGTTCCTTGGTCTTTCATCTCTCTCTCTCTCCCCGCCCCCCTCTAAGTGGTAAGGCAATAAGCCCGAAGCACTCCACCAGCTTCCAGGGTTACTCGCAGGCTGTCAGTCATTCCAGATTTCTAACCAGAGGCAAAAGCGTCGCCCTATTTTCTCGTTCGCTCCCCACTCCTCTTACAAGATTCATTTGTAAGATTCATGTCACTTGACAGCTACTTCTGTAATTGCAATATGATTTACTGTACCTTTCCGAAAAGCCCAGCCTTTCTGAGAGAGAAAGAGAGAGAGAGAAAGAGAGAGAGAGAAAGAGAGAGAGAAGGGGGAGGGGTGTACTAAATGTTCCTAGGTGATTCAGAAATTTAATTTAATTTTAAAAAAAATCAAAGCACAAGATAGAGATCCAGCTAAGTGAGCCAACACAGGGAAGGAAGGAGGGACACGCACACATACAGCATCTGCCAAACTGGCTGTGTAAGCACCCTGGAGCGCCAAGGTATGTAGCTGGATTTGGAACCCGGCTGCTTTGTTTCACCTTATTCCCCCATACGTGCCCATGCAAGCGTTCCGAAGCCAATTTTACCTGGGCGGTTAGGTTATAGCATATGCACGCGATCATGCCGGAGCAGAAAGAGCAGAAGTCGAATCGCAGAGCACCCTACCTGGGAAAGGTGATTTCCAGAGATGGGTAGACTGCGATTGCTCTTTCGAGCAATAGACCTGCCCGTCCCAGCCATTGGAAAGAGCCCAGTGTTGGTATCCTTCCATGGGAAGCAGCGCGTCGTGCCTGGGCTCTGGATGGCCACTGATACCTGGAACCACTGATACGTCCAAATAACCAGGGACCGCCTGGTAGGAGCTGGCAAAGCTCGGGTAGAAAGCAAATTCTTTGGCCCTTGAGGATAGTTCTTCGCTGGGGAGGGAGCCGCTGGGCTCGGGGTATTTTTCAGCTGGGTGGTAAGAACAAGGCTTCTGTTGTAAATTCACGTTGTGGGAATGGGACAAGCGGCATCCGTAGTAGCTGCCTCCAAAAGGATAGCCATAGCCCAAGGTGGCGTTCGAAGAGGCTGGTGGCGCGGGGCACTGCCTGGAGGCATCTGGAGCAGGTATATCCGTGTAGACAGAACCCTGGTGAGTCCCAATGGTGCTGGAATGACGACCCAATACCGGGTGAGTGATTAAATCCCTGCAGTGGCTCGCTGGGCAGTTCCCACTTAGCCCTTCCATGGCTGGGATTTTATTCTGATTATTTTCATTCGGGTTCTCCTCATACACGTACATGAAGGTATCCGCCCAGCGTGGATGCAAGATCAGTGAAGTCGTCATATCATGGTCTGCCCGAGCTTTTTAAAACTCGACTTCCCAAAGAGAGACACCTAATTTCCCCAACATATTGTTTACGCAGGAGCATGCGCAGAGGCGGCGGGATGGGTCTGGTTCATTAAGAAATCCGCCGGGCCACGTGACCTGTAAATACCTCTCACTGCAGTTAGCCCGGCCACGTGACCCTCTTGCTGCCCTATCATCTTGTCCCTCTTGGCTTTGGGAAGAGAACGGTGAGCTCCCATTGGCTACCTTCCCGCGACAGAAACAGAAATCCTTAAAGGCAATGGGAGACACCCATTGATTGTAAAGAGCGTGAGGAAATAAATAAGGGGAATGTGGATGCTCAATATTTGGCCGACACAAAGAGCTTGAGATTTGCCATGCCAGAATTCTAGAGCTTTGAAAAATGCTCGGCGTTAAATATGAAACGAATGATCGGAATAATTTCATTTATAAAATTAATTTTAAAAAATAAAATTTCTCTCGCTCGATAGTATTGACCAGGAGTTTGTTTCCTTATATATCAGAGAACAACTGAGAGATAGATGTACTTGGGGGCTGAAACCAGAGGAAAACCGAATAAGTGTTAAAGGAAGATAGTAGGTAGGAGCCAATCTATCTGATAAATACAAATTTGACAATCTGACAAGGAAAACTAAAATTGGTAAATTTAGAGGAGTATTAAGACACGGATGATGGACTGAATCGGCTTGGTGTGTGCGGGTGTGTGCGTTCTTTTTTTATTCGTAAGATCTGCTTGCATCTTTCTCTCTCCCTCTCTCTCACCCCCCCCCCCACTTCTGTTTCTGGGAATCATCTATTGGATCTTACGGGAAGTAAGGAATCTGGACATTTACCACCCAGGAAATTGATTTTCTTTCAGTCTCAAGAGTGAATGGAGAGATAAATATCTGTTTGCTTTTAATATATATAACCAGGCATATTTGCTCAGTATACATTTTTAATCTTATTTTTCACAGAAGGAAGTATTTGAAATCTTTAACCCTTATTCGCTTGCCCAAATAATAATAAAAAATATCAGCAGATACCTCCTCAATATAATTGCTTTGGGGGTTCTTTTTTTTTTTTTAAAGTAGATCTTTTTTTTTTTTTTTTTACAGACGGAAGCATTTCATATTTTTAACCCCTCGCTTGTTCCTTCCAGAGGTATTTCTCTATTTCTTTTGTTGTTGTTGATTTTCAATTTTCAGCCAAGTTGCTAGTGGGGCATAAAGAAATAAAAGTGGAGGAAAAAAGAAAGAAAGAACAATTTCCGCTACATCACAGAAATGTAATAGATGTTCTCCAAAACGTTTACACGTTTTATAGGGTTTGTTCCTTGTATGAGTCTATCCCAATAATGCTTAATCTTTCATGGTCAACCAACTGGGGATGTTTTAAAGGGACTGGTTGTGATTATATTATGATATTATGTTATTAATGTTTAATACTTCAGTAGTAAATATTGCAGCTACAATGTCTCCTATTGAATGGGTGTGTGTGTGTGTGTGTGTGTGTGAGAGAGAGAGAGAGAGAGAGAGAGAGAGATAAAATGGTCTCAGTGTTGATTTGTGTGTGTGTAGCAGACAATAAATGCAACTCAGTTTATACAGCGTAAACAGGATCCGGGATGGATGGGTTATAATTAAACTGATGAAATAGAAGAATACTCTGCCAGAGATGGATGGCTACGATATATAGATACATACCATTCAGAGAGATATACATACACCACACACTGTTGAGAGCAGTGTATTTACTTTCCCAGGGATTCATGTCCCCCACTATCAGGATTCTTCCAATGGTTATTCCTGCTTTGAAGCAGATGGATGCGTTTGAAAGAATGTGAAATTTAGCTCTGGAATATTGAGAGGAGAACTAGGATCTTCTGATTCCTTTCCTCCCCACCCCCAGATCGCAAAGGATCATTTTGGTAAATAAATGCAGCCAGTCATGAGGATGATATTGTCCCAGTGCAGCAGGATTAATTAATAAATTGTTTAGGGGGTTGGGCTGGGGAGCACAGCACTTCAATCTTTACACCCAGCTACAGCCTCATCAGTTTCCTTGGAAGCAAATCCCACTCAATTCAATGGCGGTCTTTTTTTTCTTTTCTTTTTTTGTGGTCTTTTTTTAAAAAAAACTTTCCAATAAATGTGGGTAGGAATCTTGCTTCAATTCCCCAGGAGTTAGGGAACCCTGACTGCAGCCAAGATCTCTTTTGTGTTCAAGATGAAAAAATAATAACATTAAACAAACAAACAAACTCAAGAACATATGATCTCGGCCCACTTCCAAACTTCAGTTGTTTAGATCAGTGGAGAATGATATCACATATCTGGAGCCATAGGACCAGGAAGACAGGTGGAAAGAAAGCGCACATTGAAAGTTGTGTTGAAAAGATGCAATCCAGGAACCCAACTTATGCAACACACATGTATGTGTTCAGTAAAGATTTATTCACAAAAAGGGATAGAAAATACCTGCTCATTATGCTGGGACCTGCCTACCACATTGGAGTCTTCAACCAGAATTTCCAATTACAAAAATAAAATCCTCCATACCCCCAAAAGTGTTGTTGTTCTGTTTTCTGAAACATTTGCTACCTCTAGGGTCATTAGCTCTTTCCATGAATAAAATCCCATCCCCCAAGCGGAAACTGGAGAATTCGTCCAAAAAACCTAACAAAGAAAGTGTTCTAGAAAAAAAAATGGCTTTCATGATCTGAAGTCTTTCACCAACGTTGGGTTTTCTCCTGGAAATGTTTTCCCTTCCAAAAGGAGTTTACAAGTTGAAAGCAATCTTTGCTCACAGTTTTTCTTTTTTCAGCCACAGCAACCAAATCAGCTGAAGTCCAAGGTCAAGGCAAAATAGACAAACCGGGTCGCAATTAGTGTCTAGACAGAAAAGAATGAACTTCACATATAGCGTCTAAGTGGCTGGGAAGCTCTTGAGTCCAAAGGAACGGCCATTGCTTAGAATGGGGGTTGGGGATTGGGGGCAGGAGATGATCCTCTGGGGGGTCATTTAAATATTTCGAGGCGAATAAATTAAAAGATCCCTGAACTTATCAGATGAAATCACATTTTAAAACAACATCATAACCCAAAACGCTTCAGTAGAATTCACATCCCGATGAGCTGTTATCCAGAAGGAGACATACCTCATTAAAAATACTTGGGGTATATATGGGCAATTTACTATACTAAATAGGATATGACATCAGTAACCGGTTTTCTGATTTGGGTTGGTGATGGCAGTAGGGTAAAAATCTCAACCAAACTCCCGTGGCTTCTAACAAAGGACTTTGTTTCTTATTTGCAGCGGGATTTTTCAGGCAAGTGCCTACTGGACGAGTGATTCCCCACCCATCCCAGTTGCCTTAGTGGAAATGCAAAGATTAATGCCAAACATAATGGGTAAAATCCAACCAAAGTCCTACTTAAAGTAAACCCATTGAAATAAATGGGACTTAAGTTAGTCATTACTAATTTAAATTACATTCATTTTAATGGGTCTACTTTAAGTAGGACTTAGGTTGGATTTTACCCATTACGTTTAGTTGGAGTTTTCTCAATAGAGACAGGATAGGTGATGTAGAACTGAGACAACACAGTAGATTTGAATTTGTGCAGAGCAGATGCCTCCATTTCTAAGCACTGGGAGATTATTTCTTCTTCTTCTACTACTACTGCTTCTTCCTCCTCTTTTAGTGTGCTTCCTGAGTAAAGCAGACAAAAGTAATAAATGAAAAGGGAATGGTCCTACAAAACGCCAGATCCTTCTCAGGTTTATGTAGGACCATTTACAATTCCTATTTCAATGAAATATCGACTTAATTAAAATTTGGATTTTACAATTCCATTTATTGGTGGCACATCACAAAAGGAAAATTGGGGAAACAGCGTGAAGAAAACTCAGAAAATTTGCACACTTCATGCTCTGGGAAATTAACATTTGCTTTAAACTTTGATTGGTGAAATGGTAAAATAAATAAAACCAAGGGAAGAATCCAGCCTTTTATTTCTTAAACAGCAGGTTTATTCCGAGGTCTGGCATCCCTCTTCATTTATCTGCCTTGTCTTAAGCAGCTTTTCATTTCATAAATTGCTGAGCAGTATCTCATTTAAACGGGCTGATCTTGCTAAGATACCGAGCTGTGGATTGATAGCAGGAATCAATTCTAGTGGGTTAATTAACTTAAAAATGCAGAAGGAAGCTTCTATCTCCGGGGGAAGAACACTACGCAGATCTGTTCACTACAATTGAGGTGATGCACTATATTACAATTTCCTCGATGCAAAGAAAGAATGAATGAAAAGTTTCCTGAAATGCATTAGAATCAGGTATCTGCTGCTGTTGTGATGGCCCATGAGGAATGCGTCTCCTAACCCTTTGATTTCCTTTGACATGCTGTTTCATAAGCAGAATCGTCCCAGGAAGCAATGGGAGAAAAATGTAAGAACACTGAACCAGATCAAGTGAGGAATCTTCCGTCTAAAAAGGCAGAACAACACATATTTACTTGGAAATACGTCCTACTCTGCTCAGCAAGGCTTACTCTTAAGGAACTATGCCTAGGATTGCAGCCTCACATGGTAGGGAGACCCATTGAATCGTGGGACTTTCACTTCCTAGTAAACATGTCTCCGTTCTGGCTGAGTGCAGAAGCCTAATACTTAGTGAAGAAGCCTAATTAGAGAATTAGTTAATTAGTGAAAAAGCTTGATTTTGTGTCAGTGGAACATATGTTTAATATGAGTAGTATAACTTTCAAATTAGGTTTAGAGGCAGAAGAGGAGGAGGAAGAAATAATCTTATATTTGAGAGCAAAAGCCTAATTCTTTATTAGTTTGATTACGAAGTATATGATCTGATTATGAAAAGGAGGGTTTTGTAAATAAATAAATAAATAAAAAGATTAAAGCAAAGAAACTTATTGCAATTTGTGAGCAATTGTCATGAGTTCAACATACTGATCCAAAGGAAATACAGTCTTTGGTTAGGTATTATCTGTTATAGGGGGGCAGAAAGAAAAGTCCCTGAGATCTGTAGGCTTATTTTTTCCCAGTGTATTATAAGACAACTTCTGAAAACTGGAGGGATTTCAAAGTATATGAGAAAAATAAATAAGGATTTTCCAGGCAGCGCAGTCTTACCATTTAAACCAGCCTGAAGTGATCCTATAACAACACATGAATCCATTCCTTCAGTTTCTAAACTTCTTTCATGAAAGGAGCCAGTATTGTAATTTCATCTATTCCTGACCCACACAACAATTAAAAATAAACTATAACTGTTTATAATCACTCTAGCACTGCAGTGCAATCCTATGCATGTCTACTCAGAAGTAAGACCCACTGAGTTAAATAGGACTTACTCCCACTCCATAATGTATGAATCCTCAATGTAACTTTTAAGTGAAAATCTTAATTCACTGCAGTGGAGACATGAACATATTTCATGTGAATTGGTGTGTGTGTGTGTGTGTGTGTGTGTGTAGATAACAGTCCCAGAATATCTACACAGAACTAGTTAACAGCTAACTAAATCAGTAGCAAGCCATGTAAGCTATGATTTCATATGCAATTGAAGGAGAGCAGCTCCTTGCGTGCCCAAATATAAATATATTCATAACTTATTTATAACTTCCTAAACATATCCATCTGGTGTAATGAAACATTTAGAAAATATATATGACGATTTATTTGAAGTATGTGTTGTTATTTTAAACATTAAGGAAACATTTAACACACACACATACACACTCCATAGAAATGTTTCCCATCTTCTGGCTATTGGTGGTTTCTAAGGCATTCTAATTCTTCCTGTCTCAACCCATTGGTGGTTCCATCTTTGAACATGTCCACAAATAGTCTGTAATTTCGGCTTTTTGAAAGCAATGTTTCTCTACCCAGTGTAGAAATGGTATGGCAGATTCAAACTAATTCTTATATTAACTTTTCTATCCATCACCAGGAAAGTCTGCTGGGGACAATGTCAGTGACCACAAAAAAGTCCCTATAATAAATAAATACTGGCTTGGAACTGGGAATACTCTAATTCCATCAACATGCTGGGCAAGAAACAGAGATTCTGAGCCACCTAGGGAAAGGGAATGCTTGTATGAGAAGATTTTGTTTTTGTTTTTTGAAGAGTTAACAGTATATAATTTCCCCCACTGGAATGCAAACTTAGCCACGAAATTGTAACTCCCCGTCTGATAGTATACGGATTCTTTCTTCAAATCTCTTTCTTGGGTGAATAAATATGAGTTTTACCAAAAAAAAAAAAAAAAAAAAAAAAGTAAGAAAAAATATTCTTCCTATGTTTTGTTCAAACACGTTTGGTACAACGCAAAACCTTTGTAAACTTCTCCATTCCATTTTGGAGAAAATTAATGGTCATGCTTCCTTTTCTGCAGACTTGAATGAGTATAATCGTCTCAAGATCTTTGGATTCTCTCCAAGGTGTAGAAGAATTGTGTGGTTTGTTGTACGTTCATCCCCTCCAATCCACTGAAAGGGCTGTATGTCAAAGCTGCCTATCTCTTCCATACACTCAAGGTACAAGAAACAATAGGCAAAGCATCCACCATTCTATGCTTTCCAGACATTTTCCTAGTTCACCATAATACCTGGATTTCTGTGTTCAATTTATCCTTGCACACGATGACTTCAGAGTAAGCAGGCTTCAAAGGGAAAGTGACATCGTAGACAGAGAAGGCCCTCTTCAAATCCATATGTCTATACTTTCTTCCACGTGTTTGGCCCAAGAAATCCTTATGAATGGAAACTGCATTCAAAAATGGTCGGGATCGCTTTAATCCATTCTTCGAGATGCATTTCCGCGGTTCTTGGAAAATGTCACGTCCTGGAAGCCCGGAGGAGCTTAGAACTTCTTAGGGGCCTAAGGGATGCTTGTTCATTGTCCTTTCATGTGCTGCAATGGAAGAGCTTTCATTATTACAATAAAAGAAACATATGCTGTCCCTGCATCCTGCAAATACAGGGTTTGTTTACTAACGCCTACTACTACTACTATTACTATTACATCCTGATCTCTTGCTCGCTCGCTCCTTTCCTGTCTCCCTATACCTCTTGGATTTTTAATGCAATATGGCATAGAGGCAATTCAACATTGCTTAGCACTCTTTCACCCACCCCAGAAGGAATGAAGCATCCTCCTCCTCTTCCTCCTCCTTCTTCATCAAAAGGACATAAATATCATCTCTCCCCCCCCCCCCCACCGTTCCTTGGCTTCTTTCTCTCCATTCATATATATATTCCATATAGGTGTGTGTGTGTGTGTGTGTGTGTGTGTATGGTCCAACTCCCTCCCCCCCCCCCCGCTAAACTTTTCCTTTCCATCTCCATCCCATTCTCTTCCTCTGGCGGCGGGGGGGGGGAAGGGGATAATTAATGGAAATATATAAATAAATACCTCTTTGTCGTAGACTCTGACACATCATAACATAATCTGCTCCTTCCAGCTGGCAGCGTTCTGTAGTTCTTTGCAGCGACTGAATGGAAGCAGTCACAGCATGGAATACAGGAGGTCAACTAACCCCCCTTCATTAGAGCAACCCCCCTTTCCTCCTCAACGAGTATTCGCATGGTCTCCCCACCACGAACACAAGTACTCCCACCACCACGACCACCACCAATCTGCCCCCCCTCTCTAAGCCTGCATCCTAAGGACAAAAGACTATGGGAAAATGGGGGACTTGTTCAAGAAAGAGGGAGTGTGTGTGTCTGTCCCTTTTAAATATTCTCAGTTCCGATGGCTCCTCCGTGATGATTTTACACTCTTTTTAATAGAGCACTTTACCCGTTAGGAAATGATTCAGAAGCAGACAAATAAAAATATCTCCTCCAGTTTAGTGCCCTGTCTGGTCGGAAGTCCAAGTTCATTTCCAAGTTAAAAGAGGAGGCAGGCTTCATTCTAAAGTCACAATGAGAAGTCGGGGGCCTGTTTGGCCGTGTTGTTTGTGTCAACAAACCAATATCTCCAAAGGTATTTATCGCTCTGCATCCTTTGGACGGCAGTGGGCTTCAGAGGCAACGGATGGAAGCCAGCGAAATTCCACCCCCTGCTCCTCTCTCCAGGAGGTCTCACACTGTTTTATTTGTTTTTCTTTTAAAATATGGTTTGCAAAGTCAGAGTATTTACAAGTCTAACATTAGAATAACCTCTCTCCCACCCTCAATCAACCTGATACCAGAATAGAGCTAGACATCGAAGCATCTCAGGAAAAGAATGTTGGGCTGTGATCAGCAGGCCACTCTGGGAAAATCAGTTTCCTTGATTACAGAAAGTTGCATTCAATAGCATTCAGACAGAAAGTTTGTCCGAGGTATGTACCGCTCCTTTCTGTTTCTTTTACTTTCTCTGCCTCTCTCTGTTTGAATGTGGTTTGTTTTCTTTCTCCACCTAATCGATGGGGAAACTTTTTTGATGCCTCAAGATGTGATGCCAGCACTATTTCAGTTGAAGATCTATGGTGCTTGGTTACAAATGATTCCTATAAGTATGGGGATGGGGATTTTGTAATAGGCGGGGTGACAAATTGGGGAAGAAAAGTTCCTTTGCAGTGCCCTATATGTCTACTCAGAAGTAAGCCCCAGTTAGTTCACTGGGGCTTACTCCCAGGTTAGTGGGTATAGGACTGCAGCGTTAATCTCAAAACCAGCTGTCGGGTTAGGTACAAACCTGAAAAACTGGAAGAGGTATACAACCGCCTTGACATCCAGTGGAATATACAGTGTATGATAAACTACAGTGTAACTGATAAATTAAGCTGGAGATAATCTCCCAGAGATCTCCTGGGAAACACTGTACTCTTGACTTTATTCTTACATTCTGAGATTCTTATAGAGTTTAGGCAACAAGGAGAACTTTTCAGGTTTCTAAACTGCAACCAGGATAGTTTCTGGAAACTTCCAGAATTTACTTCCATACTTTTCTGATGCCCTTAGATTTTCCTGTTTGGCCACTATTTCCTGTAAAACAAAGAATCAAACAATCCCCCCCCCCTTCACTATAAGTCCACTTGAGCCTTCATCTGCTGAAAACAATTGCTTTGATTTCTCCATCTCTTCAGTGATCTGTTTATGTGTTTGGTATTCGTTTTGCCATCTTCTTGAGATTCTCATCCTGATGATAGATTTTCGTTTAGTCCACAGAATTGCAACAAATCCTGTTGTATTAAATGGGAAGTGGTTGTTGTTGTGTTGCTGTTGTTGTGTTGTTGTGTGTTTTGTTTTAAAGAGAAGCATTTTTCCTCTCCAGTATATTAGATATTAAAGCTAGATGCCCATAGCTTGTTGCATATTACCTTTGTGGATCCAACATGCTCAACACACACACACACACACACACACACACACACACACACACATCTTCTCTTTATATGTCTACTGTGCGTTCATCATGTGTGTTTAGAGGTGCAGTGCTGAATATAAGTCTTCCCCCTCAAGAACGATTATTTATAATGGATATATAAATTCTCAACTCTTTTTCAAAGTTAGTGTCAGAAGTCTGCCAAAGTCTTCCCTTGTGAGTTCTGGCTGCAGTTGTTAGTGGGATTTGCTGCAACAGGGCGTTAAAACAAATTTATACTTGACTCCCCCAACGTCCGTGCCTTTGGGCTCATGTTAAGCCACAGCACTTGCATAACTCAATTTTATCACAGAGAATGGAAAGGGACCCCTAAACTAAAGCCTGGCCTGTCTCTTCCACCCACGAAGGAACCGATCATTTCCTCTCCTTGGATATGGAAATAATCATGCATTATTTTGGCTGCAAATGCAGTGTTTTATTAAGCTGGTTGGTTTTAAAAAATCTATCCTTTCTCTTATCTGAAAGGAATAGAAAGATCATACACGTTGATAATAATGCAGTAGAAGTTTTGGTTCCTTGGGGTTAAAAAGAAAGAGGGGGGGGGAGAAGTCTGCTCCTAAAACATGCCAGGGGCAAAACCTTTCAATGATTGTAACACAGCCTTGGAGATTTGCTTGAAACATAGAAATATGAGAGAGAGAGAGAGAGAGAGAGAGAGAGAGAGAGAGAGAGAGAGAGAGAGAGAGAGAGAGAGAGAGAGAGAGATGCTAGTAGGACGATCCAACCATGTTTGTTTACTCAGGAGGAAGCCCCACTGATTTTAAAACTTGCTTAGGATCCCTCTCCATGCTTGCTCTGGGACATACAGTGGACCTAGAGGACTGACGAGGCTTTCCTTCACTGGATTTAAATCATAGAAGCACGGAAAATTACAGGGCAGAGGGAATTCGCAGTATTTATTGCATAGTGAAGTCACTGGCAGAGATAAGCGATGCACCCTCTGATAGCTAACGCACAAACTCGAATAACGTGTATATACCGGTGTTTTTTTGTTTTTTTGTTTAAATCAGCCTTCCTCCCCTTCCCAGCCCCTCTCCAGTCTCCACGCTCTGCAGCATTTGTTGTCGGAGACTGAGCTGTGCAACAGGAATGCCCGGTGTAACGTACACCAGCAGAGGTATGAATTATTTACAGTTCGCATTTCCAGCAGCAATCACCAGGCATATGTTCGATGTTAAGGGCTTGAAATGTTCTTAGTACCTGGCTTGCAGAAATGCGGGCTCCCATAATAGCTTCCTCACCATGTGATAGGGTGCCTTAGTTATTCCACCACCCCACATAATAATTTTCGGATTGCGCCCCCACCCCCCAAGACGAGGTGAATGGTTCATTCATCCTGTATGTACAGTTTAGACGCAGGAAACAGGATAGGGATTCTGACAGCTTTGGGGAAAATATGACAGAGTGCCTTTGTTCTCACATTGAATTTAGTCTTGGATCAGAAGCGGTGTTAGTGTGTGTCCCTCCTTTTGCCCAGATCCCCATGCCCCTGACTCTTTAAGCAGATGTATGTATGTATGTATGTATGTATGTATATATGTATCATCTATTATCTATCTATCTATCCTTCAAAATACCAAAATACTAAATACTTATGTGCATTCAAGTAAAATATGGCAAACTGTTTTTACCTATTTAATTGAAGTATTGGTAGTTGACCATTATTGACCAAGTTCCAGCACTCTGTTTTAGATATACGATTCTTCAAAGTTAAAAGATTGAAAGTGTTCCTTGGTCCACCCCTTGTCTTCTGTCTTCATACATACTCTATCTATTGTGTTCTTCCATCTTCTACTCTATATTCATCCAACCAACGCCACAACATCTTATGCCTCTTACCCCACCCTGACTGCCATTTCCTCACTTGTTTTGTAAGAAAAGCATGAAAACAAAACAAAAGAGTGGAAATTAGATTAATGTAATTGAAAAGCACATGCACACTTCAAGTCTATGCATGTCTACTCAGAAGTAAGTCTCATTAAGTTCAATGAGGCTTACTTGAGGTAAGTGTGGCCTTATTATCACAACATAATAAAATTATTTGTTTACAGTATTTTCTGAACAGCTCTAAGCAGTTCTGCAGTCTATTTGGGAGCCCCCACCCATCTTCAAAACAAATAAAAATTAAGCTAAAACAAGGGGGAGGGGAGAGAAACAGCCCTAGAAATACGTTGGATGTTTTCTTTTAATGTAAGACACAGAGAAAAGTGAGATGTAATATCTGTATCCCAAGAAACCAAGTGCAATCCAGAAACTTGGATTAAAGTTATTTAGAAATCAATGGTTTTATTCAGTGTGTGCTTCTAAGTCCTAGTAAAGTAAGCTGAACATCTTCTGCATTGAGTTTACTTGAAGGCAACTCCCCAGACATCAGCAGGATTAAGTTTGAGTCGTGGGTGTTAGAGACCTAACAGGTTTCTTGTGGCATGATGAGCTGTGAATCTGGCAACAGCCCAAGTGGTTTATTTGCCCAGGAGAACTCATTCTGCAATAGGCAAGTTAGGCAATGATCTAAATACACTTGCAACCAATAATTTCCATTGACTTTCAAGAGGAATAGGGCTAAGGAGACACATGGCAGATGTTTTCTGCATGCTTACTTATGAGTAAGCCCATTGAATTCAGTAAGGCTGACTTTAGAGCAGTCGGGACAAAATTGCTCCTTGTCTTCCCTGTTGATTCCAGCAGAAATTTTGACTCTGTAGCACTTCGTTTGTTTGTTTGCTTGGCTAGCTGGTTGCTACAGACTCAAAGGGCTACCCTTCTCGGATGTATACTAGAAATCGACTTTAGGTTTCATTTATTATTTGAATGACGCTGCAAACCTATTCCCACTTACCTGGGTCTAAGCCCCATTGTACTCAGTATTTCTGAGTAGACATACCTGAGGTTGCACTGTTAGAGGGCAATCCTCACTTCTCCCTCCTTCTCTTCTGCTGCTAACAAAGGGACTCAAATGGTTACATTGGCCCAGACTGAAGCTATTCTTTGGTATTTTTTGAGTCCAATTTCAGTGACATTGTGACATGGAAATATTTAAAAACTGATCAAGTTCATACCCAAGGAACATATCAAGGCAACCCACTACTCCTTTTATGACATGAACTATTTCATGGGAGAAAGAACTATTAAAACAGACCCAATCGCACGGAATCCCACAGTAGACTGATACTTGTGAATGTATATTTTAATTGTCAATTTCCCCATTTAAGGTCTGAACAAGGACGGCCTTGTATTCTTTTACTTACTTCATTAATTAATGTAGCACGATTAAGGTCCTGACATTCATTTTCCTTTGCCTATATGCCAGTGATGTTAACAGATTTATTTCGTATTTCTACCCATAAGGCAAAGTCTCCCTGTTATAGTGCTTAATTGGGATGTGTTTCATAGTAAACAAATAAATTAAAATGTACTTAACCTTATCCATCTGTACTCTTTGCTTCCCCCCTCCCCCCCTTTCACTTAGGTTGTTAGACTACTTTACTCTCGAAATAGTTCCCACCGGAATAGCAAACAGATATTAGAGCATCATTAAAAGAATCTATTTTTTATAGAAAACATGCATTCAGTCTATGCAACTCTATTAATGCAACAATAATACAAATAATGATAAAATGCATGCAATGAAATAGTGGACCTTCAGGAATAAGCATCCTCAGAAGAGAACTTTATTCTTAATAGGGAAGAACTACCTCAATGGCTTAACAGGGATTGCAACCTCCAATATGGCAACCTATTCGAATCCAGACTTATGAATGATCTTGCCATCCACTTCTAAACTCTCAAATCTATTAGATGTCACTAATACGGGACTTTAGGATGCCTTCTGGACAACATGTATAGAATTTAGAACCTATGCTAGTCATTTAGGGTGCAATCCTATGCATGTTTAGAACCCTTTTATTCTGTCTAAACATGCATAGGATTGTGCCTTTCTTCATGGTTCTAATCATGTTTTCCAGGATGTAACTCTCAATAGATTTCAATGGACCTTAATTTCAAATAAGTATGCTTAGTGCAGCCACAGGTCTGTCGATCTATTTCATTAATAGCCCTCTAAATTAGAGGCCCTTCCTTGAGGAATCCCGGAAGGAGATTTTATTTTCTTTCAAGAGAAAATCAAGCTTCTGCAGTCATCCCCCTATGCTCTGAAACTGGGCTTGTGCGAGAAGATTTGTCAGGGATTTAAGCCTGCTAGGTTACAGACAGTTTCAAATGAAAGTGTGCATGTCGTAAGGATACTGATGGAGACTGCGGTTCAACATTTCCAAAAAGGTGGTAGAACAGTCTTCAAAAGCAGAAAACAAACCAGTTATGACATATCAATTTTTACCTATTTTAAGATTTTGGCTAGGTGTGCGTGCGTGCATGTGAGAAAGATCCCTAGATCGATTGATGGCTAGATTTTCCCATAGTCTTGGAGAACCCTGGCCTAGATCTGGTCCCATACCGTAAAGCATTGTGTAAGAAGATACCAGCGTGTTTGTTTTTGTAGTATGCAGTTATAGTTCTGTTGCAAAACACTCAGATCTACAACTTACTGGAACATGGCTCCTTAGAGTAGACCTTTTAGCATATCGGATAGCTTCTTGAGGGCGAAGGCTAGGGCGTGTGTACATGGGCGATAAGATGTTCTGGCCAGTTATCTTTAAACTGAACTTTTGCACTTGTTTTAAAGAACGTCGAGGGGGTGACTTACAAGCCCCCTCGGAGACTCGCTTTCCATTTAAATAATTAAGGCACAGCTGTTTCGTGGGAGCACTCTTCACTCTTCACACGGCCTGCAAACTTGGCCCAAGAAATATTTTTATAGGACCTGGTTGTTGTTGTTTTGGCTCCTGTCCTGTGCGAGTCATCCGATCCTATTTTCTTATTATAAGATTTTCACGTCTCAGACCGTCAAACTGTAAGAGTCATCGCTTAGGAAGAAATGGAAAGGCAATTATCTACCCATCGCCCCCGCCCCGCCCCCCACTCTGCAACGCACACTTAAACAAAAAGATTTGGGAAACTTTTAACGGGAACAGTAAAGAACGTGCTTCCAATCCTCGCAACATTTACCTTGGAGTAAGGGCCAACGAACTTAGGCGGGATTACTTCCAAGTAAATATATAACAGGATTGTGATGCAATGCAAAATTAACACACAAACGTTATTTGTTACATATACCATCTTTTAGACTCAAAAATTGAAAGAGAAGAGGGAGTTATAACATTTCATCTGAAGGTCTTTCTTTTTATTTTACTTCCCTCGGTCCTTGCTAAAGCATCACTATAGCAATAAATGCAAGGAAACTAGAAGGTGGGTGTAGCTGTTGTTTTTTAAAGCCTGATCCAAGCCAAAAAGTACACCCTCAGGCCCCAAAGAACGGACATCCAAGGGTTTTTTTGGGGAAAAGCTTCCCAAACGAAACAGTAACTTTGGCTACAATGTTTGCGCTCTTTTCTCTCCCATTAATTCTGAATTTCTAGCCTTTCTATCTCAAATATAAAGTGTAGACGTTTGGAATTGCACTTCATTCTCACAGCCAAACGGGGAAACATAATAGTCGATGCCAATCTCCCTACATGTTACTTTGGGAGTAAGCTCCGTCGATTTCAAGAAATGTCCCAGAGAGTGATGTTTCGATCTGGGCGCATCCTTCATCCGAAAGTGAGATGTTCCCACCCAGCACCAAAAACTGTGAAAAACCACACCCGAATGTGTTCAGACCAATTTTCTGTACCTTCCGCCCTATCTTTCCTACTTGGAAAACCAACCAAGGGTTGGATCAACTTTTTTATGTTGATTATGCTGGATCAACTGCGCTGTCGAAAGTTGACTTCCTACGCCAGGCAGCCTCTCCAGCCCTCTGAAAACGCAACACAAAGAGTCAGAGGGCCTGTTGAATGGGATGAGGTGTGGTGTAAGGGTGTCCCCCAAAATCGGCGGAGGAACCTCCTCCATGAGTGGAAGGTCCGTTCCAATCGCGGATTCTGGATCTAAAGAGCTTTGTGTGGCAACCTCAAGACCGAAGAATATATTGTGGCATCGTGAGACTTCCTCAGATCGCAACTTGAAAGATGCTTTAATTGTTGGTCGTGAAATATTCGCTGGATTGTTTAAAGTGGCCCTTCGCTTCGGAAACAAGGAGGGGGGAAAAAAGATAAAGCTAAATTAAGCGTCAACTGAGTCATTAAACCGCAATCTCCTAATGTAATCAAGAAACGATCATGAATCTAGCCTAACTGATGACTTTGAGCAGCTTTCAGTAAAAATTAAGCTCTCTCTCTCTCTCTCTCTCTCTCTCTCTCTCCTCCCTCCCCCCACCCCAAAGTCATTGATTTCAAGATGGAGAATTTAGCATTCGGTTATCTCTTTCCCCATCCGCATCAATGGGGCTGTAGACAGCCTCAACTTCGGCGGAACTGTGAACTGTGTTTTAATGCACAGGAGTGGGTGAAGGCCTTGTATCTGATGGCTCTCCTAACAGATTTAGAAAAATATTTAATCTTCAATATAGTCGAGACGGTATACTATAATTTCAATATAGTCTAATCTTCAATGTAGTCAAGATTTCTCCCAGCAAGATACACCTCCCACCTAAGGATGGTGAGCTGAGGAGGGGACTAAAAGATGACATTCAATGGCCTTGACGTAAAATAAAATTCTCTCAGGAAGTCAAGTCTATGGCCCACATGAAACAACAACAATAACAACAACCGGATCCAGCCAAAGTTGGCAGTACCAGGTTCTACTGATTTCACTGGAGATATTCTCTATATATAATGAGCGGAACTTCAAAAGAGTTTTCCTTCGGCTGGATCTTACCCCTTTTGCTGGAAGTCAGTAAGTTTTACAGTTGAACTTTGTTGCAAAAATAAAGCATGAAACCATCAGCGAAATAGCTGTGGTCATCTTTATTTTAAATAGGCCTGAAGCCAACTTTCAGGGAGGAAAGGGGAAAGAATTTTATTAAGTAAACAAAAGAACGGTTAATTCGTATAGGGTGGGAGAGTAGTACTGCATGGAGAATTTCTCACGTTTCATTCCGATGGAAATGTCTCATTCTTCACTTTCCATTTGAAACTGAAGAATGTTAGCATTTGGAACAGGGACCTTACCTGGGAAGGTATTTGTCACTGGGAAGACAACACACACACACACACACACACACACACACACACACACACACACACACACACACGTTTTATTTTGTGTTTCAATGTAAGCTGCTGTGTTTGTTGCAAGGTGCTGCGGAAACTCAGCATGGACAAGTTATAGGGCTGTATGTATCTAATGATAGTCTTACTTAAGTCCCATTCATTTCAATGGCTTTACTAAAAATACATTGGATATATTACATAATTTATAAATGATAGTGGGGAAAGAGCATAACTGAATAAGGTCTATTTTTGTTGTTGATGATGATGTTCAAGTGTTTTCACTGACAAAAACAAACAAACAAGAGAAGAATTCCAGATTATCCATCATATCCTGAAGCATGTAAGGACCAGAAGGATGAGATCCATTCCTAAGCACCTTTAATAGGAGGTTCTATTGAAAGTCATGAGCTTTGCCTGCAAGTTGGTGTGGTGATCATCAATGATCATCAATAATAAGAAGTCTTGTGGCATCTTAAAGACTAACAAAAAACAAAGGCAACCATGTTGACCATAAGAAAAAAAAATTACGATGTCCTTATAGTGTTTTACCAATGTGCAAGCTTTTGAGATCTCCAGATCTCTTCCTCAGGCAAGATGTTACAAAAAGCAGGGGATGGGGCAGGGTGGATAGGTGGAGGCAAGTCAGAAAGGCTGAATGAATTTTGGACTCAGGATGTCTGCATGGTCAGAGTCTTAATATGGAGGAGGAGGAGGAGGAGGAGGAGGAGGAAAGTTTGCAGATTTTCAGATTAGGGTCTGTCAAGTGATGTGATGGTTTCAGATTTTGGTGTCCTTGGGGCCCACTGGGAAGTACAGGGTGGGAACCAGTGGAGATGGTGTTGATCTGCTACTCCCATCATGTCTCACCAATAGCCAGGGTAGCTGGGGATGATAGAAATTGGAATCCAACAACATCCACAGAGGCACAAGTTCCCCAGCTCTGAATGTAGGAGACATTGGTTGAACCCCCATTTTTGGAAATATTAAATCCAACAGTTAACTCAAAACTGCCTCCCTCCTGGCAGAACCAGATGAGATCCTTGGTTGGTGGGGGAGACTAACACATTCATTATGGCATAAGCTTTCATGGACTAGAATCCACTTCATCAGATGCAAGAAATATCATCCCACATACCTCAAATATGTATTAGTGTAACACGTGTATTGTCATCAATAATAAGAAGTCTTGTGGCATCTTAAAGACTAACAAAAAAGAATAGGCCAGGCCTGCATTGCCAAGGCCACCTCATCCCCCAATTATGTCTCTGAACATTCCAGGCTGACTGCAGCTTCACCTCTCCCTCCCCCATAACTCAGCTTATGTAGAAGAGGCAATGCAGAAATCACCTGGAGGATGCATAACCTCTACACCGGTGACCCTGTGCAAGTTCTGGAATAGTGCTTAGGTTCAGTAATGTGCTAGTTGAGGACCAAGCAGAATCCTGGCAAGACAGAAGCTCTATGGGCGAGTGGTTCCCAAGTCTGGGAGATAGGCTTATTGCCTGATCTGGATGTACTTTAGATCTATCACTGTCACTGGAGGCCCAAGTGGCCATGGCGGCTCAGAGCACCTTTTACCAACTTTGGTTGGTTTGCCAGCTACAGCCTCTCCTGGACAGTGATAGCTTGGGCACAGTGGTACAGTACTAGTAACTTCAAGAGTGGATTACTACAATGCACTCTATGTGGGGCTGTCCTTAAGGCTGCTCCAGGAGTTGGAGCTACTGCAAGATGCAGCAGCTCGGCTGTTGTCAGGAGCTGCCCCTTTTCAGCTTGCAACTCATCTGCTGAGCAAATGTCACTGGCTGCTTATTTGCTACCAGGCCAAGTTTAAGGTTTTAGTAGTAGTGTATAAAGCGCTATACAACTTGAGACCAGGATACCCAAGAGAGCACCTTCTCCCCTATCAACCTGCCCAGTCACTGAGCTCAACAGTTGGGATGCTCTGGGTGGTTCCACATGGACCTATGGCCTAATTGGAGTCCATCCAGAGAAGAACCTTCAGTGTGGTGCCCCCCCCTATGGAAATCCCTGCCTCTGGAGGTCAGGCAAGTGCCAACACAATGTTCTTTCTGGTGCCACCTGAAAGCTTCTTTATTTTAGGAAGCATTCCTTGATTGACCAGCCATGGTTTATATCAGAATTCTGTTGGGGTTTTTAAAAGATTTGTTTTTAACATGATATTTTATTCTTTATATCTTTTATTGTTCGCTGCTCCAGAATCTGATTTGATGTGGAGCAGTATATAAATGTTGTAAATAAATAAATAGATAAGTTTGCCTGGGTTACTGATTGTTCAGTATGAATTAGGGGTGTGCACGGACCCCCCGCTCCGCTTCACTTGCAGATCCGCCATTTTCCGGATCGGGCCGCTCCGCCCCGCCCCAGCTCCGCCCACTTCCACTCCACTCCGCTCGGAGCTCCGGATCCGGATCCGGAGCTCCGTTTTCCCCCCCATAGGCTTGCATTGAAAGCTAAAAAATTATACAACTTTTTTTCTGTTCAAGTTAGAAACCTCACGTTTGGCACCATGACACCTCATGGGGGTATACACACACACGCCAAGTTTCAAAGCAATCCCATCATCCCCTGATTTTTGGAGAATTTTTGAAAATCGGGCACCCCATTCACACCCCTTTCCATAGCTCTGTCAATTTGCACGTTAGAAACCTCAAACTCGCCACCATGAAAGCTTATCCAGGGATACATACACATGCCGAGACTCAAGGCAGTCCCATCATCCCCTGATTTTTGGGGAATTTATGAAAATCCAACACCCCTTTCCATAGCTCCGTCAATTTTGCACGTTAAAAAAACCCCTCAAACTCACCACCATGACAGCTTATCCAGGGATACATACGCATGCCGAGACTCAAGGCAGTCCCATCATCCCCTGTTTTTTGGCGGGGCTTAAACCTGCAAAATTTGGAACTTCCAAAACTCCAAGTGAGCGCAGGAAGGACTTCTCCCCTGAGTCAAAGCCACACACACAAAACATCCCTGCGAGGTGGGCAGGGGAGGAGGGAGGGAAGGCAGGCAGGCATGCAGCTGGCATTTCTGGGGGCATAAGGAAGTGAGCCAAGGATAAGCCAGTAATGCATATAAAATGGAATAAATCAATAAATAAACAAAGGAGGGGTGGAATTAAAAGCAGCAGTGTTGCTCAATAAACAGCAAGAAGATTTTTTAAAAAAAGGCTATATCTGTCTTTTACCAGCAATAGGGGGACGTGCCCGGGGGAGGGGGAAGCAGCTGCCAGTTCAACTCAAGACAGCCACCAACAGCGCTGAGATTAAGAAGTAAACGCTCACTTCAACTCATAACAGGCATCGCTCCACCACTAAGAAATGAACGCTCACTTCGACTCATAATACGCATTGCTCCACCGTTTTACTCTCTTTGGAAGGCTCTAATGGCCTTCCAGTGCAGGAGAGAGTGGGGGCACGTCCACGATGAGATGCCCTAGGGGAGCTCATCCCCTTGCACCACATCTTTTCAGTTGTTCCCCAAAGTTAGGGTGGGTAGCAGTGCTGTGTTTCTAACTCTTATTCTTGGCTTAGTATATGATTTCAGGTTGTGTTTGTGCATTTGGTGGGGCTACTGTTTTAAAAAACACTGGGAAAAGCCCGTTCAGATGAAGAAAGAGAAGTTTCCCAGAATCCCAAGTTACCCGTTTTGCCTATGCCCTCCTCTAACTTTGGGATCATGTGATCATGACCGGGAGCTGACTCTGCCCCTCAGCCCTTTGAAAAAGGTATTTTTCCCGCCGATTTTTTAAAAACTTCTAGCGGGCGACCCGCACGACGCAGAAAGTTGAGAGTAGTCTCAAAATGACCCCCATCCACGACTCTCTGTGCACAAGAATTTTCAGAATGATAGCTTAAAAACCAACCCAGTTATGCCCAAGTCTTTCCCTCAATGCAATCCTATGGGCGAAAAGCCGAAAACGTTTGAGCCGCGCGGTTGACCCGATTTTCAAAAAAATATAGCACGCGACCCCCACGACTCAGAGAACTGAGAGTGGTCTCAAAATGACCCCCATCCACGACTCTCTGTGCACAAGAATTTCCAGAACGATAGCTTCAAAAAGAACGTAGTTATCCGCGATTATTTGCCGCAATGCAATCCTATGGCGAAATGTTTTCAAGATGGCGACCGGAGCGCTCCGCCTGAACTAGGAGCTCCGAAAAATGGTTGCTTCTCTTCGCCTTGCTTCTAGGGGTCTGCGGTCTGCTCCTACTCCGCCTCTGGGTAAGGCGGAGCAGGCCAATCCGCTACTGCTTCTACGCTCCTAATCGGAGCGGATCACACCCCTAGTATGAATCCCTTTCTTGGGAACATTCCAGCCCCATAGATGTACGTACATTGGCCCCTTGAGCTTTCACATGGATAGCAAAGAAGAGACATCAGCCTGACTATGCCAGGAAGTCCCAGGTGGACCTTTTCTCCTCATCTGTAAGCTACTTTGGTGAGTAACTCTTAGAATTCTGATAAGTAAGATTTAGGGTGCAAGCCTATCAATTGCACCCTCGATGATCATAACCCCCTGAATTCGGTATGATCATCCTATGCAAGGCAGGAGGAGTGGCGGAGGTGATTGCCACCTCCTCATCCTCCCACCCTGCATTTTTCACTAGTCAGACTTTTTTTTTAACCGTCTCGTGAAAGCATTTCAGAGGGGGAGGGAAGGAGGCTGGCAGAGGCTCAGGATAGCTCGTATCCTGGCCTTCCTTCCCCACCCACCAAAATGCCCCCATTTCCCCTCTCCAAGGTCAAGTTCCCAACCAGTGTGATTTTTTTCTGCTCCTGCTGTGAAGTGAAGGAGGGGTGGGGGTTGGATCTCTGACTCCCCTTTCCAAGCTCAGAGCACTGTCTCTGACCTTGGAGGAGGGATCCCAAACAATCCTATTGCCCCTCAGAGTCTGTCTAGAGGCCAAAGGATTGCTCCCTCTGTGAATTAAAGCTCCATCCAATGAGCATTTATTGCATGCTTGTTACTGGGCACTCACAGATTCCCCAGAGGTAGCTCACATGACATCATCTGCCTCTCTCGCGCCTTCCGCCCCTTCTGGTCTTCCTTGCACCGCAAGAAAAACCAGAAAAACTCCAAAATATGTTTTTTAAACTGAAGTTGTTGCTCTGAAAGAGGGGTGTATCCTTCTGTCTATATAAGAGACATAAGCCTGGATTCTCATATATCTAGGTTAAGAGATATCAAATATTAATATTCAAAGACAGTTATCAATATGTGGGTGGTGGTATCGGCTTACTGAAAGGAAGAGACAAAGGATGCCTTGCAGTCTGTCCTACCTCAAAGGATGGAGGTGTAGACATACTGGTTTGTCACACCATTGGCGGTACCTTTAGCACCTGCTTGTCCAGTTTCTGTAGAGTCATTTCAAATTAGTGGACATGATCCCTGGTAGTATATGGCTGACTTCATGTGTCTTGGATTCTCCTTTTCATTGCTAATAAAACCAGCCAGAGGAGCCTTGATCAAGTGGCTTTCATTTTGAGAAAGAGAGAGTGCTTCCAAAAGAAGCCATTGTGATACACTTGTTTTAAAAGCCCTCGTTAAATGTCACCGAGCTGGATAATTTCCAGTCCATCTCTGATTTGCCATTTTGGGGCAAGGTCTAGTGGCATCCCCACTCCAAGATTTCCTGGATGAAACCTATAATCTAAATCAGCCTGACGCAACCTGGTGCCCTTCAGATGTTTTGGACTGTAACTCTCAGCCAGCATGTTCACTGGGGCTGATCAGTATTGAAGTCTAAAATATCTGGAGGGCAGCAGGTTGCGGAGGGCTGATCTATATCTTTGTTCAGTCTAGTTTGGGGTCTCTTTGACAGATTATTTATGCAGGGAACTGAACTAGGGAGTATGCCCCTGCTGGTTCTGCTAGACCCCTCAGTAGCTTTTGATAACTTTGACTTCTGGACTTCAGATCTCAATGAGGTTCAGAGGAACTACTTCATGGTGGTTCTGGTTCTTTGTAGAGTAGTTTTCAGGTGGCAGTATTGGGTGATTTCTACCTAATGCCATGACCATTAGTGTAGTAAATACTCACGCACACATCTGAGGGTTGAAGTGACTTGAAGCGACCGAGGCCATTCAAGTGCCTTTATTGAGCATACACAGAGTTTAAGCAGGGAAAAAATCTCCTCTTTCTTCCCCCCTCCCTTTCCGCCGAAACCCCTTTGATCACCTTGCTTGTATCCTGAATCCACATCTTTAATCCCCTCTGTTTGCTGAGCTAGTCTGCCTTGGTTGTTGATTCCATGTTAGTTACTGGAAGCCAACAGGACATGTCTAGCATTTGAACAATGGTCAATTAACAGGGAGGAAGATAACAGCACAGCCCTGCTTCGCCCGGGCAGTCTTCTGTCAACGTAACTCTCCAGGCCTGTGCTGTAATACTTCACATTAGCTTATGGTTTTACCTTACATCCCTTATGGTGTTTAACATCTCCATGAAACCCTTCGGGGAGATCATTCAGGGATTCTTAGATGGGGTGCCAACAATATGTGACTGACACCCCGTTTTATGTCTGCTTTTCACCTGGATCCCAAGAGACTATAGAAATCCTGAAACATTGTCTGAGCTCAGTAAAGGACTCGATTTATGACAATAAACTGAAGTTTAATAAAGAAAAGATAGATTTGTTCATGGTTAGGGAAGAAGGTCGAACCTAGCAGGGAGTGTCATAGGCCCAAACCAGATGTGTCAGGTAGTTGCTCCTCCAAGATGTTTTTTTTTTTTAAAAAAAAAAAACAGCCCAAAGGTATCCCCATACAATTCTGCTCTCCAAAATAAAAGTAGCTTGTATGGAGCAATTTTGAGCAGAAAATGTCTAGAGGAAATTGCTAAGTAGTCCTGATAGCTATCTTCAGTATGCAGGCAACTTCAAATGAAAAATCTTGCCAATTGCTTGCAACACAGTTTGCAGCATATGTTGCATAAGGTACAAAATAACATGGCTTAGACTGTATCAGACAATTTGGTCCATCAAGCCTATTATTGTTGACGCTGAGCAGCAGCTCTTCAGGGTTTCAGGCAGGATTCTTTCCCAGCTCTTGTTGGAGAAGCTTAGCCAGAGATTGAACCTGCATCCAGAGCATGTGTTCTACCTCTGTGCTATGACCTCTTCCTGCTGTGGTGAAAGAGGACACCTAAACTGAGACTTAGCGGTTAACCCAAAATATCAACAGGTACAACCAGGCAGCTAGCACATCTTCTTGAGATTGTCCCATTCTTTATGGAGGCTGTCAGCATCCATAACTGAATCCATTTATATTATGATTAATATAAATGGATTCAGCTGCAGTCATGCTTACATGATGGAATTGTCAATTTGTTCTGAAATTAAGTTGAAACAAACATTTGCAAATATTCAGCATCTAGCAAAATGTTAAATGTTGTCAGTAAATGTTGAATGTGAACGTTCATATTCGAAACCTGGGCTTACACACTTAGGCCGTAGCTAGACCTAAGGTTTATTCCAGGATTGTCCTGGGGTCAAACCTGTTCATCTAAGTGCCACACAGGCATCCAGCACGTCTAGCTACAGCCTGTGAATGAGAAATTTTACTTCAACATCTAAAATATATGTGTTTTACTCAAAGGCATGCACAAGGGGTGTGCTGGGTGTGTCCAGGAACACCCTATTGTCTCAACAAGTGCTGAATTGAGGGGGACGTTGAGTAGGGGTCCAGTTGCAGTGGGAACAGTCAACCAGCTGCCTGGCTGCTACACTGCTCTCCCCCACAACAGCGCACCATTGCACCTGAAAGCAGGAGCGAAAAGGAATCACTCTGCCAGGAGCCTCCTTGCTGGGAGCCACACTTCAAAGAAGCCATGAAGAGGGCTCCCAAAGGCTAATATCACCTCATAAGCCCTTTCTCTGGCCAGTGTCACCAGAAAACCCCACCAATGCTAGAGCTTGAGGAGAGCACCTTTTCACCTGCAATGGCCCTCCCATGGTCAGGCAAGCCAAATGTGGAGTAGGGCTTCAGAGTCTACAGTGTATAAATAAATGAATAAAATAAAATAATATCCTTTATGACTGGGTATTCAATAAACGTTCACCTTTAAAAATAAATAAATAAAATTCCCTGGGTGCACACCCTAATGAAATGTGCTGTACATGCCTATGTTTTTACAGTGCAATCCTCAGCATGTCTCCTCCTGAGTAAATGCATATAGGATTGTAGCCTTAGAGTGGTTAGCACAGATTGCCCAACCTGGATGTTTTGTACTACAACTCTCAGCATTCATGACTGTTGACTGTGCTAGCTGAGGCTGATGTGAGTTGAAGTTCAAAAGGGCATCACATTGGGCAAGGCTGGGTTAGCATCTCTTGATTGTTTGATGAGACCAGGCCTGGAATATTCTGATAAACTACCCTGGAAATTTTGTTGACTTTCTCACAAATAATTGCACAGTTAGTGGAGGAGACTGTTTGGGTTGGCAAACATCTGAGGGCACTATGCAAATTGTCAAATCTTCTGGAAGGGACGAGAGTGTCCCCTTACTCACACCCTGAACTGGACATTGGGAGAACAATCTCAGTTGTTGAAGCAATTATGGCTTTATCTTTCCGTATATATGGGGCAGAGGAAAAGATAGTCAACCTGTCTGGAAAACCTTTGAAACTGGAAGGCAATTTTAATTTAATTTCAACTAGAGCTTAAAAATAGATTTAACCAGCCCCATACAAAAAACTCATAAACTGTCATAAACCACTTCTGCCCTGAAAAGCAGCCAAGAAATATTTTAAATAAATAAATTGCCAGATACTCTTTCTTTCTTAAATTAAAAACATTACATGCAAAATGCACTCCACTAAATATCACTGAATGCCAACTGTCCGACACTGACATGAAATACTACCATGGCTATCAATTACTGTCAGATATGAAAGATTGACATCAAATACCATATGATGTCAAATATATCTATCAAATATTCAGTGAACCTTGGGCCAGTATTCAAGTATTCAGAGAGTATCTGGAGAATATTCACCATCCAAAGTTATAGAGGAACATTTTCAGGAGAACTGGGGTGGGAGGTTGATCAGTTCTTTTAACTAGCATGTATCTTGGAAAGCTAGCATACTTTAAAAAAGAAATCAGTAATAAACCTTCAGATGATTATGGAGCTATTGATGATGTTATGGATGTCCCCAAAAGGAACTTTGTACACTACTTTTCTTCACTGAGGGGTGGGATCCAGATTCTTTAAAGGTCTTGTTAACTATGTATAAAGCCCTGCATTGCTTGGGTCCTGGATACCTGAGCACTCGCCTTTCTCCTGTGTCTCACCATTGGCAGACTCGCTCTCAGGAGCAGGGTGCCCTGATGGTCCCCTGCTACAAATTGGAATGTGCGGGGGGCCAGGGCTTTTTCAGTGGCTGGCCCCCGGTTATGTAACAATGTGCCACTGGAGATTAGACAGGCTCCTACTCTTCTTTTAAACGCCTTTGCAAAGCATTTTTATTTTCACAAGAGTTTGGGGAGTGGATGGTCTAAACTGGGTTGAGGGCTTTTAATGGATTGAGGATGAGGGTTAATGGAATTGTCTTAATGTCTTAATGGTTTTTTTTAATAGAATTGTTTTATATGTGATTGTAAAGTGCCACAATGTCAGAAATGGTGAGGTGGTGCTATAAAAATGTTTTAAATAAAAATAAAATAAATAAATAAATATCTCAGTTTCACTTTGAGTGCAATCCTATGCATTGTTTAGGCATGAAAGAAGTCCTTCAAGTTCCAGGATTCCCCAGCCAGCTAGCATGATTCTGAAAAGCCCATCTTCTGTGGATTCCATGTAACAGATTCATAGAAATCTGGTGACATTTTGAATCATTGTGGATTTCTCTGACATCCCTACTGCTAATTAACTGGAGCACAGAATTACATAGCTTCCCATTGCCGCTGCCCATAGCTAGCATACCTCACATACTTTGTAGACAGGCAGTAAGTCCCATAGATCTCAGTGGAAGACAGCAGCTGCTGTTCTTGGTTTATTATGCATTGGTATTTGGCAATCACTTCCCACTCTGTTTTGATATGGTCCATTTTTTTCATGGTTCATTTCAAGATCTATTGTCACCTACAAATCTTACTACCAGTCTATTATGTATATCAATCACAGGAGTCCTCAGCTGCACAAATTTATCTATCCCATGAAAGATGATTCCATATGGACAGAAAAGAAGGAATGCCTATATGAACATCTGCAGTGATGTTTAACTGACATCAGTGGAATTGGACATAGGCATAAAGCAGTGTTACAGAAGAGTTGTCACCTTAGTCTGTTGGAGCAAAACAAACAAACAAACAAACAAACAAACAACCTTAGAAGGCACCCTTAGAAGAACACATTGACACTTGATAACTGGCAACAAGAGGGCAGTATGGTGTAATAATAATAATAATAATAATAATAATAATAATAATAATAATAATTTTTTCTTACCCGCCTCTTTGATTGGATCGAGGCGGGGAACAACATCAAGCATGAAACACATAAAACACTGTTTAAAAACATCCTAAAAGCATCCTAAAAACATACTAAAATATCGTAAAATTCTACTGGATAGGCCTGCTGGAAGAGATCAGTCTTGATAGCTTTCTTGAATGTAGTGGTTAAAGTGTTGGACTGGGACTCAGGAGACCAGGTTTCTAGTCCTTACTTGATCATGAAGCTCACTGAGTGACTTTGGGCCAAGTCACTAACTCTCAGGCTAATCTACCTCTCAGGGTTGATGTGAGGATAAAAAAAATGGAGAGGAAGAGGGCCATGTAAACTCTCTTGGGTTCCTTGTAAGAGGAAAAAGGGTGAAGATATAAACGTAAATATATATATATATATATATATATATATATATATATATTTAAAAAAGTATCTTAGAGTCCTGTGACATGCTAAATTTAAATGTCTGCTAAATTTATTTTGACATAAGTTTTTATGGGGAAGAACCTATCTCTTCCATTAGAGGCATTAAAAGACTGTTCAAAGGTGCTGGGTATTATATCAAATGGGTTGTGTGTATGTTTGTGTGTATGGATGTATATACTTCTATGAGCTTGTTCACTTCTAGTGAATGAACCTTGCTAATGCCCATTAGTTGATGTAAGGCAGCCTTCTCCAGCCTCTTGCCCTCTAGAGAGACTGGACTACAATCCCCATCATGCCCAGCCATTGTATCAGGTTGGGGATTGTTAATGTAAGGTATCCTTGATTTCAAATTGCATTTATTTATCTTTTAGTTGCACTGAGTATTGCATCTTTTATTGCATTTATATCTCTTCCTTCCTCCAAGAATGGTACATGTGGTTTTCCTACCTTTTCTGTCATGTTTGGCCTGCTAGACCCATGGTGACTGTGATGCCAAGGGACTACAGTTCTTTTCTTAGGGTTCAGAAACAATGAACACACTAAGGGGTGAGGGCTAAAGACTTTATTAAGCAGGAACAAACTAAGAAAGTAAGAAAGTAAAACACTACAGAAGCACAAAACCAAAGAACAAGATTATAATGCTTACATACCTACAGCAGCAGGAAACCTCCTTAGAATCACTGACAGAGGGAGTCTTATAATGGCCTGGTATTCAACACCTTCTGAATCTTAGGCTGCACTGAGGTTCTGCCTTGGGAGTATCTCAGGGTTTCATATATATTATTATGCTTATATTAATCACACCTATGTACTGGCCATACTCTAATATCTTTGAGGATGTTTATAAATTCTTGCAAAGTGAGAGGATTAGCCATAGCAAGTGGCAAGCAGCCAGCAAATATAACTATATAACCACCCCAGACACTCCTGCCCGTACCAGGTGGCAGGCCTTGTGGCTGTCTTCACAGCACTGGGTTGGCACTGCTTCACTGCCAAACCCTGCGGTTTCACTGGTGCGGGGTGGTAGCAAGTTATGCAGATAGAGAGAGGCAGTGTGGGCTTTCCAGTGGCCATTAGGCATTCCAGGCCCATTCCTCCCTCTCCTGTGATTTCCAGTGACCAATGGCAGGTCACCTCCTGCCAGGGAATGCCCCCAGGAGTAGCGCCAGAGTGAGGAAGGACAGGAAAGAGCTGCATAGTCCTCACTTGGGCAGGAAAAGTCAGGCTAATCCCCCAACTTTTCTGCTCCACATCTTCTGTTCTGCCCTAGGGTGGCTCCAAATCAGCAGCTGTGTCATATAACTGACACAGTGCAAATTCGGAGCCACCCTGGGGCAAAGGCAACGTATAGACAGCTCCCTTGAGATCTAGCAAAGGACCATCTTGCTGTGCTATCTTGCTGTGTAGGGCCAGTGCGAGGAGTCATCAGAGGTTGCTGTACAATTCCTCAAGTCCCCCATTACTCAGCAACAGTAGGAAGTCCCAGGTAGGGCTGGGTAAAGAGAAAGGAAGGAAATCAGGGCAAGGCAGGGCTCTTTAAATGGCTCAAAGTATTTGAGGGAGGAGGAGGAGCAGAATCTCAAGATAAAGGCCTGAATGCTGGAAGCACATGGGGAGAAGTACGACAAAGCAGGAGCAAAGAGGCTCAGGAGTAGTTGGAAGGAGCACCAGGTAAGGAACAAAGACCAGAAGGTACAAAAAGGAGCAGAAGGAAGGGAAAGGGACCAGTGAGCTTATTAGAACATCAAGGAGCTGAATCAGAAGACTGGGTGCTTGGTATGGTAAAAGAGACCTTCTAGTATAAACTCAGCAGAAGACAAATAAATTAGTGTGACCATATGAAAGGGAGGACAGGGCTCATGTATCTTTTAACAGTTGTCTAGAAAAGTGAGTTGCAGAAGATGCCATTTGCATGCATGTAGCACCTGGTGAAATTCCCTCGCCATCAAAACAGTTAAAGGTGCAGAAGCCCTGCCCAGTTTTTTTGTATCTGGTCACACTAGGCAGGGCTCCTGCAGCTTTAACTGTTGTGGTGAAGAAGGAATTTCACCAGGTGCTTCATGCATACAAATGACACCTGCTGAAATTCCCTTTTCTATACAACAGTTAAAGATACAGGAGTCCCGTCTTCCTTTTCATAAGGTCGCCCTAAATGTAAACACATAAATCTACTATATAAGAAATATAGCAATTAATTACATTATTAGAAACAATTCATTAGTGATCAGTAATGCATAATTAAATACATCCATTACTGGTAATTACTAAATCTCATGATTAAATAATCAATTTAAATATTCAAAAGTTAAATACAATTATTCACCCTTGTTTGATTATACCTATTCCAGTAATGAAAATATTTATTGTTGCAAGTCATTTTTTCAGCCTGGGGTGTCTTACCCACTCTAATTGATATTGTTAACAGATATGTGAGTATAAGGCATTCAACCAGTCCAACATATATGATGTAATCCTATGAATATCTACTCAGAAGTAAGTCCCATTGATTTCAATGAGGCTTACTCCCAGGTAATTGTGCATAGAATTACAGCCTTAGACTGTTTCTCTTCTGGATGCTTCTTTGGATATTCTCCTCCATAGGTACATTTAATAATAGCTGCTGTGGAAGAATGTAGATGGGAAATAGTACATTAATAAAATGATTTGAATGATAATAATTAATATCCTCCACCATCCTTGTCATGGTCTTTTGAAAAAATCCATACACATTATCAATCCTGATACAACCTTTTTGAAATGTTGAGAGAATCATCCAAGAAGAACTTCATTGGAAGAAAGTTTTACATCAGAAGCGACTCTTGTTAAATAACAGTGATATTTCAGCTCATGAAGATGAGGGAGAAGGCCAATGAGGGGATTTAACACTACTTTGGAGACAGGAATAGCCAAGGACATGACAGATTTATGCTTTTTTTTATTGTATTCAGTACAGCATGGGATTCCACAGTGTATAGCAGACTGGCATCCACTTGCATTGCCCATAGTTCCACATGATTTAGAGAAATGTGCCTATCAGGTATGGTTTCGTGATTACAGTGTTGGACTGGTAGTCAGGAGATATGGGTTCTAGTCCCCACAGCTATGATTCTCACTGGATGACTTTGGGTCGGTCATTGACTCTCAGGCTAATCTACCTCACCGGGTTGTTGTGAAGATACAATGGAGAGGAGGAGAACCATGTAAGCCACCTTGAGTACCTTGAAAGTGGGGGGAAATGGTGGGGATATAAATGAATGTGAACCTGAGAGATGTGGGGGAATCATTTGTTGAGCTGAGCACATGTTTAGCAAACTCTTTTCCACTTCTGCTTTCACACTTTCCAAATCTCTGCTGCAGAATATCTTCTGGCCTTGAATACCACTGTTGTTATGAGGCATGAAGTATTAAACCAATATACATAGAGTTATATGGTTTGCTAAAGTTATGGAATGGTTTTCCTTTACTTCCAATAATGATTAATGCACACAAACCCAGAAGAACAAAAAATAAAAATAAAATAAAATAGAAAAGGTCTTATAATGCGATGGGCACTTTAGGAGACAAAATCATTTTCTGGAACTAGCAATCTAGGAACTACTGGGACATAAATGGGCTTTATAAGGATCCAAATCTACAATATTTTTCTGTTATGACATGATGTAATCTTTCCATGCAGTGTCCCCTAAACTGATGGAAGGTTTCCAGGTGGGGAAAAGGCAGAATATGTTCCATCAGTGCTGATATAAGGCTTAGTCCAGGATATAAGGCTCAGCTGCTGTTGTTTTTGTGAAACTGCCCAGAGAGCTTCGGCTATTGGGCAGTATAAAAATGTAATAATAAATAAATAAATAAATAAATAAAGTTTTAATCAGTGGAGACTTCCATCCATTTTAATGAATACACACATTTGTGCCTAAAGATGAGTTGTCATTATCAAATGGAACTTTGTTTATATTGAAAAGATGTTGAGGTCACTGTACAGGACAATGCCATCTCTAGGTGGCATGCAAAAATTAAAATACAGTTTCCACATACAATATTAAAACAACAACACAAAATGTCAATGAGCATATTGGAATTCGGCCATAGATGAACACATCATACAGCCCACAATAAAATAACCATGAATCAAGTTGATATTTGATCCTCAGAGCAGCCAGCTGTAACTGGTCAATCGGTGGACTCCAACACACAAAATGTACAGGTCCAAAAGGGAGGGGAGGCTGAGAATTCAAGAAACCCTAAACAGAGCAAACAGAAACTTGAATATGTTAAAAACAAACAAACCAAAAACCCACCCAAAAGGAGATTTATGTCACCCTTTCTCAGTAAGTACAAATCGTTAATCTTGCATTCATACTTCAGAACATGTTAAGAACATAACGAAAGACATGCTGGATCAAGCCAAAGTCTATTTACTCCAGCATTCTCTTCACATACAGTGGCCAACCAGCTGCTGTGGGAAGGCAACAAGTAGGACATGAATGTAATGACACCTTCCTGGTCATGTTCCCCATAGAGGCAATAGGGTTATTGCCTCTGATACTGGAGGTAGCACATAGCCATCAGGACTAATACCCATTTATAACCTTCTCCTACATCTTGATATCTCACCTTTTCATAGACTTTAAATAAAGAAGCACGTCCAAATATAACAGAAAACCTTCTTTCAGTTTAGAAGATTTTTATTTGGACTCCAGTGTAATAACAACTCTACATCCACCCAGGGGCCACTGGCTGTGTGTTCCCCATGGTGTTCATTGCATGCCTATCTGAAGATTTCCTTTGACTTGGACAGCCTTCCCTAACCTGGTGGCCCTCAGATGTTTTGGATTTTAACTCCAATCAGCCTCAGTCAGCATGGCCAATGGTCAGGAATGCTTGGAGTTGTAAGGAACAAGATTGGGGAAGTATGGTCTTCTTCAATGAAGCTGCATGTCACTGCAGTCTTCTGACCTCTAGTTTGTCTGCTTTCTTCCTCCTATACTGTATTCAATTTTGTGCCAGTATTTAAGGTAATCTAAACCCTTAGCTTTTTGAAATCCTGGCACACATCTTGTGTTGCCTGCTTTTCTTTTTTCTTCTGGACTGATGGGTTGTCCTCTGTTCATTCTTACACCATTGAACCTGGACTTAGCTTCCAAACGTGTAGATGAACATCCTCCCAAGCCCCCTTCTATTGCCTTAGTAGACATGAGAACAATGTAGTGGATTAGAGCTGCAAGATGGAAGATGTCAGAACAGAAGGTGATGAGTTAGGTTCCCAAGAAGAAGATATGGTTGGTGAAGGACATAAACTTAATTTTCCCCAATATTCATCTCAACAAGAGGTGATTGAACATGTTTGTGGATTTAGAGTTTAGGAGAGCTTGACGTAATTGTCCCCTATTCTTCGCATTATTTGAGAAGCAAGCTTGAATTGGTTTTATCAGTAAATTATACTGCAATCCTATACACACTAGGGATGTGCTCCGCTCCAATTAGAATTGGAGAATCAGAAGCGAATTGGCCTGCTCTGCCTTGCCCAGAGGCGGAGTAGAAGCAAACCGGGGATCCTTAGAAGCATGGCGAAGAGAAGCGGCGATAGGCGGAGCGCTTCTCTTTTCGTGGAGCGCTCTGCCCGCCATTTTGGATAATTTCGCCCATAGGATTGCATTGCAGAAAAGATTAGGGGATAACTATGTTGTTTTTAAAGATATCTTTCTGAAATTTCTTGTGCTTCGAGAGTCGTGGCTGGGGGTCATTTTGAGCCTACTCTCAGCACTTTGCGTGGTGCAGTTCGCTTGCTAATTTTTTTAAAAAATAGGGTAAAAAAAGCGGGAGAGGTACCTTTTTGAAGTGCTGAGAGGCAGATTCAACTCCCAATCCTGATGAGAAGTGATGACCTCATGAAGCATCCTCCAATCCCAGTGTTGGAGGGGGGACTAAGGCAGAGCCACCCTGAGTGCTTTCTGCTTTGTGTCTCTTTGTGGGTTGGCATTCGTGGAGAGAGGAGTTAGTTATACGTGCTGCTGCTGTGTTTGGAGTTGGAGGAGATTAGATTAGGATTTAGCTTGGGTTGTGTGTGTGTTTGTTTGCTTGTTTCTGACTGTTTGCTTAGTTTGCTCTGTGTTTTTCCCTTACTTTGATTTTATATAAACTTTATTTTTAATTTTTGGAGTGTTTGTTTGTTTGGTTCCCCCCTCCCCCTCTTAAAGCCTGACTGTGTTTCATCTTCCTTCTTTCTTCTATATATAAAAAAATACAAAACAATACCAAAAAAATATTCTCCATTTCTTCTCTCTCTCTCTCTCTCTCTGTGTGTGTGTGTGTGTGTTACTTGGACTGTGTGTGTGACTGTGTGTTATTTTGTGAGTGTGCTGTGTGCACTGCTTGTGAATTGCAAAAAAATCCAATACAGTTTGAGCATTTCAAATACAGTTTGGCCAAAGCATACACACTTGTCCCATTTCCCCAAATATATATTAGTAGTAGTATTAGTAGTAGTATTAGTAGTAGTATTATATTATTATCATCATGAGAAGGGGGAGCAGGCGCACGTCTGTGGCTAGGCGTGCTGAAAGCAGTGGTGGTCAAGGGAAGGCTCAGGCTGGCACCAGTAAGCAGGCCGCCTCTCCTGCTGTAAAAATCAAACGGGCAAGTCCGTGGTGGGGCATCTGCTGGGACTGACTCCCCCATACTAGATCTATGGCATATCTCTGCCTGGCTCTCTGCCCGCCTGTCCTCCTCCTCTGTGACCACCTCGCAGGGATGATTTGCAATGCATGACTTACTGCTGGCTTTGAAACAAACCATCCTTGCCTAACTTCCTTATGCCCCCAGAAATGCCTGCTGCCTGCCTTTCCCCCGCCCACCCCTGGGAGTGCTGCTGTGGTGGGGCATCTGCCGGGACTGATTCCCCCATACTAGATCTATGGCATATCTCGGCCTGGCACTCTGCCCGCCTGTCCTCCTCCCCTGCCCGCCTTGCAGGAGTGGTTTGTGTGTGTCTTGCTTTGTCTCAGGGGGCAAGTCCTTCCTGCACTCACTTAGACTTTTTGAAGTTCCAAATCAATTTTTCAAGTGTGGAAGAAGATTCATATTTAGGGTTATCTACTCCCCAACTCATGGCATGTTGGGATTTCCTTTGAAATGGCCCCATTGAGCTGTCTGCAGCTTTAAATCCCTGAGATACTCTATATTTTCAAAAATTCCCCAAAAATCAGGGGAGGCTTGGATTGGCTTGAGTCTTGGCATGTGTGTGTATATGTCCATGAGGTGTCATGGTGCCAAATTTGAGGTTTCTAACTTTAACAGAAAAAAAGTTGTAGGGTTTTTTGGATTTCAATGTAAGCCTATGGGGAAAAAAGCAGAGCTCCAATCCGGATCCGGAGATTCGCAGCGAACCGGAGTGGACTATAGGCAGAGCGGAGCAGAGCGGAGCGGACCCGATCCAGAAGTTGTGGATCTGGAAGAGAAGCGGATGGGGGCAGGGTCCGTGCACACCCCTAATACACACTTGCTTGGGAGTAAGTCTCATTGAACTCACTCGGACTATCTTCTGAGTCGACATATATAGAACTGCACTTTAAGGCCAGATCTATAACAAACAGGAGATAGCACTATGAAAGTGGTATATGTTATGTGTCAATGGGCCCCAACAGTTGTCAGTGCACTTCAATACAGCTATAAAGCAGTAGTGTGGCCCCTGCCTCTTATATACTGCTTTCATAGTGCAATATCCTGCTTGGTGTAGATCTGGCCTAAATCAATGAAAACAAGTTGATAAATGGGGTGGGGCCAGTTTTGAATGGTTGAGGTCAAATTTTAAATGAGTTAAAGGCTCATTTGTTTATTCATTGAGATTGTTTTCTATTGTGTTGCTGTATTTATCACTAGTGGGGAACCTATTTCAGTTTGGAAGGGCATTTCCATTCTAATGCCCCATCCACACTGATTGTGCTAAATAAATACATAAATACTACAATTCTACATGGACTTTCCTGGAAGTAAGCTCAACTGAATTCAATGGCACTTACATCAGAGTACACATTTATAGGACTGTGCTATGAATTACAGCAATATGGCCATGCTAGAAATTTCATGTGATGAATAGCTGTTATTGTGTACACCCCAAAGCATCTAGCAAAACTGGATAAACTGCAATCATAATCTCAATAGCACTACTGCGTAGTAGTATTTATTTATTTATTTAAAACATTTGTATCCCACCCTATATCACTAGGATCTCAGGGCAGTGTACAGATAAAATCATACAATATAAAACAATAAATATACACAGCTAAAAACAAATTAAACCATTAACCAAGTTAAAACCAGCATATAATTTAAAAGCAGTAGAAACAATTAAAACAGTTTAAGCAATGTGCAAGCCAGGTGAATTTAACCGTTAAAGGCTCAGCAGGTCGGGTCAGAAACTGCTTCTTTATTTGGGTCTATATATGATTGTTGGCAGAGAAATGAGCATATTTTACCAATTGTGGCTTCATGAACACAGTTCAGGCAGGGCCACCACGTTCTTTGAGACAGCCCAGTTCTACCATGGTCAGCTACTTCCCCAGAAGTGACACCATGGCTACAGATCAACAGTTTCCAAGAACAATAGAGTATTGTAGCACCTGAAAGACAAAGTAAGTGCCAGGAGGCTCTTTGTTTCTGCTTCAACAATAGCTTCTGGAAACAGTTTTAGAAAGAATCCAAGGTAGTTTGACAGAGACATTGATGATGCTTCCCATGACGGACTGTATACATCTGTTTCGTTTGTCCCAGTGTTGTCTTTGGTCAAGCAGGTTCTGCATTTTTTTTAAACAATAAAAGAATCTTCAAAAAACTGTTTACCAGAGTCAAAAGTAAGATGAGGTATGCACCCCCTTTTAAACTACCTTCAGTGCTGTAAAATAGGGGTGTGCACGGACCCCCGCTCCGCTTCACTTCCAGATCCGCGATTTGCGGATCGGGCTGCTCCGGCCCGCCCCCGCTCCGCCTATGTCCACTCCGCTCCGCTCAGAGCTCCAGATCCAGATCGGAGCTCCGTTTCCCCCCCCCCCATAGGCTTGCATTAAGCTAAAAAAGTATACAACTTTTTTTCTGTTAAAGTTAGAAACCTCAAGTTTGGCACCATGACACCTCATGGAGGTATACACAAGCACGCCAAGACTCAAGGCAATCCCATCATCCCCTGATTTTTGGGGAATTTATGAAAACCGGGCACCCCATTCACACCCCTTTCCATAGCTCCGTCAATTTGCACATTAAAAATCTCAAACTCACCACCATGAAAGCTTATCCAGGGGTGCACACGCACGCCAAGACTCAAGGCAGTCCCATCATCCCCTGATTTTTGGGGAATTTATGAAAACCGGGCACCCCATTCACACCCCTTTCCATAGCTCCGTCAATTTGCACGTTAAAAATCTCAAACTTGCCACCATGATAGCTTGTCCAGGGATACATACGCATGCCAAGACTCAAGGCAGTCCCAGTGGCAGAGCCTGGTAAAGGACCAAAGGAGAGGGGGACCTTACCTGCCTCCGTCCTCGGTCCGTTGCCGTCTTCAATTGAGCCCGCGGTTCCACCAGGAAGTCTGGGCCGCAAGCGGCCCAGACTTCCTGGTGGAACCGCGGGCTCAATTGAAGACGCTGACGGACTGAGGACGGAGGCAGGTAAGGGAGAGGAGGGCGGGGAGGGGGGTTACCGGGCCCTGCCGCCGTCGCCGCATGGGCGACAGCAACAGCGGCAGGGCCCGGTAAACCCCACTTACCTTTCCGGCGGAGCTCCGGATCGAGGCGAAGGATCCGCCTTCACCTCGATCCTCTTCGCCATGCTCCGCCGGCCCCCCAATCCTCTTCGCCTCCGCCTTAAGGGCAGGCGAAGCCCCCCGCTCCGCTCCTGCTTCTCCGGTCCGATTAGAAGCAGAGCACATCCCTACTGTAAAACACCCACACCCAAACCTATTGATAAGACTCAGTTCTGTAGAAAAGGGCTGTCGCCCCAATTATGACATTCCAGTTCTACCATGTTTTTGTGAAAGCTGTGAATGAGCAACTTGGTAATGCCCCATGTTTAATGCCCTTTGCCCCATGCTTCTTCACCTAATACCTTAGAATGGCTTATGAAGAGTTCATGGGCAGTTTGCCTTCCAGTCAACTAAGGCTGCAATCCTATACTCATTTAAATTGGAGTAAGCCTCGTTAAACTTAAGGGAGCTTGCTTTTCAGTTGACTTGTATAGGATTGTGTTGTTAGGGCCAAACTTTTCTAAGTTACTCTTAGTAAATTACTTTTATTAAGATAAATGCCTTGTTATGTGTCTACCCATCATTCTCTCTATAGTCTTTATTATAAGGGATGGGGATTCCATCTCCCAATATCCCCAGCCAGCATGACCAACCATCAGGGCTGAGTCCATTAACATTTGAAGACCATAAGTTCCCTAGCCTTCTTTTATTAAGGAAAAAGGAAGGAAATAACATTACCCATCCCGCCCCACTGAGTGATCATGTATAAATAGAACAGGCTGGGAATGGCATGAGGTAAGGATATGTGTGCATCAGAATATTATTTCTGGTTTCACCTTCAATGCTGTGTTCCATTCTGAACACTACAATTTAAGAAGGATTCAGCTAAATTGGAATGTGTTTAGAGAAAGGCAACAATGATGATCAGGGGACTAGAAACTAAGTCCTAAAAGGAAACATGGAAGGAACTGGGTAAGTTATAGCCAAGAGAAGAGAAGAGACGAGAAGAGAAGAGATGAGAAGAGAAGAGAAGACTGAAGGGAGATATGTAAATGGGTGTCACACAGAAGAGGGCAGAGACCTGCTTCCTATTAAGAACATAAGAAGAGCCATCCGACAAGCAGGACATGGGTACCACAGCACCCTCCTTTCCATATTCCCCAGCAACTGGTATATATAGGCTTACTGCCTTGGATGCTGGAGGTAGCACATAAATATCAGAACTATTAGCCATTACTAGCCTTCTTCTCCATGAATTTATCCAACTCCCTTTTAGAGCAATTCAAATTGGTGGCTATCACTACATCTTGTGGTAGTGAATGCCATAGTTTAACAATGCACTATGTGAAGAAGTACTTCCTTTTATCTGTGCCGAATTTCCCACCAATCAGCTTCATCAGATGATTTGGGGGAGGGGTAGTATTATGAGGGGAAAATGTCTTCCTATTCACATTCTCCACACCATGCACAATTTTTGGATACCTCTAACGTGTCTCCCCTTATCCTCCTTTTTTTCCAAGCTAAACAATCTTAGCTGTTGTAACATTTCCTTATAGGGGAGATGCTCCAGTTTCTTGGTCATTTTAATTGCTATTTTCTGCACTTTTTCCAGGTTTACAATATCTTTTTTTAGGTGTGGTGACCAGAACTGTACACAGTTTTCTAAATGTGGTTGCACCATAGATTATCCAAGGCTAGATAAAGCAGTCATGGAGCTCCATCAGACAAGTATTTTATTGCACAGTCCTTACTGGGCACTCATGGATCTTCATGGGTCATCTGCCTCCTGACACTCACTGCTGCCCACTTATGGATGTACAACATCAACCTCCCGCTCCTTCTGCTCATTTTTCCATAGCAAAATAGCCCCCTTTTAATCTGACTTTTTTTAAAAATGGAATGCGCCATGATCTCCTGATGTGTGCAGGAAAAGCCCCACAATAAAAACAACCTCTGAATGTGCTACGTGGTCTTTGTTTACTTCCTCTTTCCCCTCTGGGAAGAATGAGGACCTGCAGAGAAGCGATGTGTGATGATGCAGTGTAAGTCCATATTATTTTTAAAGACAGAAGTTGCCGCTATCTCCTGCTGTGGCCAAGAGAAGTGACTCGATAAAGATGGCCCCTGAATGGGCCACCTGCACTTTTTTACTTCCTCTTTCCTCTCCCTGAGAGAAGGAGCATCATCACATAGGGAAAATTGTGATTGCTTGCTGTTACTTCTCTGCCCATGCATTTGTCCCTCATTACTTCCTCTTTTGAAAAAGGAAGTAATTAACGAGCACATGGCCCATTCAGTGGGCTGTTTTGATCCTGCTGCTTTTTCTGCACACAGCAGGAGATAGCGGCAACTTCTGTCTTAAAAAATAAGTCAGACTTACTAGGGTGGTGTGTTTTTTGTGGCACGAAGAAGGCTAGAAGGGGCGGGAGGTGTGCAGAATGCAGACAACATTGTGAGAGGACCCACAAAATGCTCCTGATGGAGCTCAAAGAGGAAGTATCAAGCAACAAAAGCAGGGGCAGAGAAACAACAGTACGCAACTCCTGTCTATGAAGCTCAGACAGTGGAACCAACTGGTTAGGAAGGTTATGAGCTCTTACTTGCTGGAAGGAAGCAAGCAGAGATGGCACAGCCATCTTTTGGAGATGCTTTAAACTGGATTCCTGCACTGAGCAGGGGGTGGACTGGATGGCCTAAATGGCCCCTTCCAACTCTATGATTCTTTTAATTAATAAGGCACACCGCCTGGGGCTTTCATTTGAGCAGAACATTTAATACAAATGTAAAAATAATTGGCAATAAAAACCAATACTTCTCCAATAAACGACTGGATTGATGTAAACATGTTTCGTTTTGTTTTGTTTAAAAATAATAATAAAAAATAAACTGGGTAGTGAACCAGGAAAGTCTTCTATCCCAATATGAGCTGAAACAGATGAGCAATAAAATCAGCACACTTTATAGCAAGAATGCTGACATTCGCGAGTTTTCCCCGGACAGGTCTGAGATGGCCTACCAATCCGAGATAAACATTAGCTGGGATTTTTGCCCACCAGTAAATGTTATGCCTGGTGGTGAGTGACCAGTGGTCAGTGTGGGGTAATAAATTCTAGAGAGTCGGTCAAATGAAGAGAGGAGAGAGCGCCTTGTGTGTAAATGCAACCACGTGTTCGGAAACGAATGTCTAAAACTGCATTCTAGACCTGACTTTGGATTTAAGGAAACTCTTTGTCTGACACAAGAGATTCAGGAGCAGTTTTCAGTGGAGACCTATTCTTGTAGAAAATTGTGGGGCGGGGGGAAGAAAGGAAGACTAACTGAACCCCTTCCAAGGTACCTTGCAAAATCTGAGCTGGAGAAACGCAGCCATTTTTTTCTACTCAAGCAGTCTGGCAGAGAACGAAGAGAACTTGAGAATGGTTTGCCATTCGTCCCAACTCACTCACCCGCTCCGGAGAGGCTGCAGCAAATATCCCAACCATTTCGGTAATTTCATTAGCCAACTAATATTTGTGCGTGGACCTCGAGGGCATCACTATCCTTTGCTTTACTAGACAATTGCTTCCGGTTGCTTTGCGTTTTCATTGTTCTTTCCACGCCGGTGTTGGCTACGGTTTGTTTTGGAATGTCCCCTGCTTGGTTACTTACCCCTGACAGATCCGTCCTTTCTTCCTCCCCACCTCCCCTCCCCTCCCCTCCCGTTACACACGCTTCTCTGTGATATTGTTTATTGCCACCTCCATCACCTATTTTGTCAAAGATAGCGAGGTTTTCTTTCTTTCCAGATGGGCAGAATGCAACGTTTTAGACACGCCCGCATGGGACAGCCTGCTTTGGCATGCAAGTTGTGGGTTTTTCTTTTCTTTTGGGGAAGAATAATTGGGCGACTGTTAAGCATGGGAAGGTGAAATCCTTAACAAACAACCATGTAATACTCAACAAAAAGTTAAGGATATATATACAGTGAAACCATACTATTTAATATACAAAAATAAAATAAAGATTAACAATCATATTGCATTAAAAGTGCAATAACGTATTGCACAGACATCTGTGAAATATGTTATTGCACTTTTAATGCAATATGATTGTTAATCTTTATTTTATTTGTGTATATTAAACATTATGGTTTCACTATATATATATATCCTTAACTTTTTGTTGAGTATTATAAGAATGTTAAGCATAACATTAAACCTTGTTTAGTCATAAATGAATAGTTATACATTTACAATTGATTAAGCTATGCATATGCACTTTTGGCAAAAATAGTTATCTTTCGCATTTGGAATTTGTACAACCCCTCCCCCAAAATACATTTTTAGCATCGAAGTCCTCCTTTAGGTGTATCCTCTGAGGGAGGCTCAGGGGTGGCAGCAAGGGAGAGGGCCTTCCTGGTGATGGTCCCCCAATTGTAGAATCATCTCCTGAGTAGGCCCACCTGGCACTAACATTGTTATCTTTTGGGGGGCAGTTAAAACTGCCCTGTTTTCTTAGGCATTTGGCAACAAATCATGGTTTTTAATCAGGTCTTGGATTATCTATGGCTGATTGTTTGATTTGTTGTTGCTGCTGCTGTTATTTTAAATACGTATTGTCTGGGTGTGTGCTATCTGTTTGTATGTATTTATGGACATAGTTTTGCACTTTGTATAATGTATTTTTAATGTTGTTGTTTTTTTAAAAAAATTGTGATCCACCCAGAGAGCTTCTGCTATGGAGCAGTATAGAAATAAATGAATGGAATGGAATGGAATGGAATGTGTGTTTGCCCATATGTGTGCCACACTATTATCCAAATAAGTGTGTACAGTGCAAGCCCCCTCCCCCACACAGAAAAGCATGTGTATGACAATGTGTACATCTTTCAGCGCACACACACATGAGAAATTATCTTTCTGTGTCTATGGATGTGTACAGCACACACATATTTGGATAGATCATAGAATCATAGAATAGCAGAGTTGGAAGGGGCCTACAAGGCCACTGAGTCCAACCCCCTGCTCAATGCAGTATATAACTGTTGTTTCAATACATCTCCCAATTGCTCTTTTTCCAAGAATATGAAACCCCTACTCAAACTAAGTCCTATTGAAGTCAACGAGGCTTACTTCCAAGTAAGGATGAGAACATTCATTTTATATTTTCTTAGAAGTTCTATTGTCCTTATTGGAACTAACTCCCAAGCAAATATGCTGACATCCATTGGGGAAATATGCCTAATGAAAAATAAGTGTTTGGAGGGCTGACTCAAGTAAACTTTTAAGGGCTCTTTTGTCCTTCCCAGTCACATGAACTCAAAAGCAAATCTCACGTATTCCCAAACACTCCGTGGTCCAAAAAGTGTTAATACAAATCAAGGGGGTAAAATGGAATGTAAATCCTTTTTAGAGTAGACCTATTGAAACGAATGAGATTTGAGTTAGTCATGACTAACTGAAGTCCCATTTATTTCAATAGGTCCACATTGAGGAGGACTTAGGTTACACCCAAGATGTGTTCAATCAAACTTGTTGATCAAAAAGTGAAGACCTCTGGTCTGACTGGATGACCACAGTCTTCTCATGAATCATTCTGGAGTCCTCTCAAAGTCATAACACGATCTAAAAAAGAAAATAATTTATATCAGTTTTCAACATTTTGATTGGTGAGAAACTTTATTGTTTTGAGTAGACCACAGCGGGTAGTTTGGTTAGAAGGGGGGAAATAGTAACTATCCACAATATATTGTAACAAATATTTGGGTGCTATCCAATGGTGTCTCTATATGCTGTTTGTAATCTGTCTCGATATATTAAAATATAGGCAATACTTACTCCAGATGCTTTACACATGGTTGGAAAACCCCACCCTGCAAAAAATAAAATAAAACAAAGCAACACATACACACACCTCCTTCAGGAATATGATCTGACCCAAAGTAAATGTTTCAGATTTCTCTAGATTTCAATGGAAGAATTATGGACCACTGCATAGGATTGTATCCATACACACTCCTATGCTAAACAATGGAATTTTAATTTAAAAGGGCTTGAGCTCAGTCCTTAGAAAAATACCCATAATCTATGAACTAAAGCATCACGAAATACAGAGCAAACATTTTAATTTTTCCACTCTTCTGAATTTTGGACTTACTCTCATCCTCAGCTTTTCTCCCCACCCCCCACCCACCCATCCACCCACCCCCCTCCCGCCCTGAACATCCTGTTGTTTTGGAATATTTAGGCAACTATGATTTTTCCAATATGTGTTTTAGATTATAGTTTGGGCCAAAAGATACCAGAATTTTAAATCTGGAATGTCAATTAATCAAACAAAATGGAAATTTGAGTTCTACATTGTACTTTCCCTGCTATATTATTAATACATCCACAACTACAACTCAGTTTAATTTTTGCTCTTTAATCCCCCAGATTTCTGGATTTCTTTTAGGAGGTTAGAGAGATGAGCAGTCAGGCAAACAGAAAATTCTTGGATGTCCCCCCCCCCCCCCCCAATAGTATCTTGAGTGTATATGATTTGCAAACAGATTTTGAAACTGGAATATGAATTAAAATGAATGTGGTGGTTTTGAACTTTAAAAGGGATCACTTTTGATAATTCAGCTCAGTCGATGATAAAACTCTGGATCATCGATAACTCTAATAATCCCATGGCTTTGAACAAATAAACTTTGATGAAATAATACTAATGCTAATCTGTAAACTAGAATTTTACTTTCTGTAGGATTAAAAGCACATATCCATAATATAGATTAAAATATAGGACATATGAAGAACTTAAATTATTTTTACTAGTATATTAAAGGCTAAGAACAAAGTTATGGATCTTGATGGAGGGAAAATTAAGGCACTGATTTTTTTTTTTTTAAAAAAAACCTAGCATGTGGGTTAGAGGAATTTTTAAAAGCAATCGTTTTGGCATTTCTACACGGCATTAAAAGCAAACATACATTATTTTTGTTGATGTTGTTGTCCTTATCCTCGATCTACATTGTAATGTTTACTGGAGTTTTATCGGGCTATGTCCTATTTCATTTCATTTCATTTCATTTTTGGAGGGATGGGTGCTAGCTGAAATCTTATACATACTTAAAAGTGGACATGTATAAGGTTGCATTGGCCGTCCTTTCGATGAGTGGAGTTTTCTTGTTTCACTCAAGGATCAGTTTATTCGTCTAAACCAGGAAGAAAAGAAATAAAAAGTTTAAACTGAGCAAAATAGAATTTACACCGAACTCGGATGGGGCAGATGGGTGGAGGGATGGATAGTTAAAAAATGTGAAAAGTTCAAAACAATTTATTTTATTTTATTCGCTTCAAAATAAAAGGCTAGTTCATGGCTAGTTGTACATTCGACATTGAACACTCTATGGTGAAAAAGTTTAGAATACTCATCTCGTCAGTCCTGGAAGATTTTATACAATCTCAATATAGTCGCAGCTCTAAATTTCTAACTCCAGGCAGTGTGAGCAAAGAGACGTTTACTTACAAGTAAATCCCAATGACTTCAACGGAATTCTCTACTAAGTGTGTTCAGGACTACAGCCTCGTGCCAAACTCTCAGTGGAAATAACAACACCAATTGAGAAGGTTCTGTGGTATAATTCCGCCCCTCAAGCCTAAAATTTTCTCAGCTTTATTTGGGAGAAATGAATACATAGTGGTTTTAAAGTGCAACAAACAACAACAACAACAATCTCATTGGCTTGAATAGCAAAGAGCTAAATATTTAGCGCCATTTAAATCAACGGGACAGTAAATCCCATTGAACTCAATGGGGCTTACTTCTGAGTAGACATGGACAAGATTGCACTGCATATGTGATATATTCCAGCGGGGACCTTCATTTGCCCAGTTGTTTGTCTGGTTCAGAGACCTGTATGTAAACGCAGTGTTCAATGAAGGTGTATCTGTCTACACATCTCCTACTATCTCTTCTACGTGCATCTGGTGAAGAAAGGCTAAACGAGGAATTAGTGGCTCAGACTGTAATTGCAATATCAAGTGAGGCAAATCGTTCCATTGCAATCTATGAAGGGTGCTAGAAATGCGTCGTCGTCATTAAGGCCCGGACTACCGATTGAACTTGCACTAATAAAATATAAAGTAGAAACGCCTTTATTGGGCGGATGAATTGCGTGGTGTGTGTGTTTTTTTCTTGTAGGGTGCGGGTAATATATATGTCTGTGAGTAAGCTGTGTGCTGTATTCACCTGAAGTGCCTGCAGACAAGGAATACTTTCTTACAAGAAAGTCGAGATACCATTATTATCGTCATATAGACGTCATAATTCCTCCCTTTCAAGCCCGTAGTAGGTTCAATGGTAGGTTTCCATCCTACCATTCAGTGGAAAATTTCACTTTTTCTTTTACGCTTATGAGAATCGCTTTTGGTGGGACCACAATAATGAAGTTCGGGAACTACTGTGCTATGCAGTGGCTAGGCTGGAAGGTTATATCAAAGTAGAACAAATTTCTTGTATATCTCCTACAGCCTCATTTCTCCTCTTTTAACGTGTTTAGCAAACACACCTCTCCAATCTGTGGCAGATGTGAAGTCTTGTAGATAAGAATGCTTATGCCTGATCTAAGGAACCAGAGCCCGAAAAGGGGAGAAACGTACTTCTGAGCAGAGGCAGAGTGTCTTTTCTGGCAGCTGTTTTCACACACTTCAAATTAAAGGACCAGAGCTTCCTTTCAGGGAATATGGCAAACACCAAAACTATGGCACCCTCCCTTAAAAAATAAAATAAAAAATAAAGTATTGTCTAATTTTCCCTTGACTGTATTATAAGAACATAATCCAAAACACAATGTTATATCCAATGTTAGTCTTACTTAGAGTAGACCCATTGAAATGAATGTAATTTAAATTAGAGTAGCATTTGATACAACTGATATTTTGAAGCTTCAAAAATGCATCATTTATGATGATCATCTGGTACCACTAATTGGACCTGCCCACAATCCCAGGGAATCATAGTTCAATATTTATTTATTTATTGCATTTATATACCACATTTATATACCACATTTATATACCATAGCCGAAGCTCTCTGGGCGGTTTACAAAAGTTTCACTTCAATATCAAAATATTTTGCTTCAATATCATAATCTTCATTATTATTCTCCCCTAGATCATGTTGCCCTACGTGCCCATTCCCTTCCCAAAACGTAGGAAGAAGTCTTGAAGCTAACGCAGTTGTAGGGGCCTCCGCACCTTCTTTCCCTGATGACTTTGATTCCCACCTACTGGAGGACTTCTCTTGACTTGGATCCAACAGAAAATCCATTGAACCCCCCTTTGTCCTTGACCTGGTTGTCTACCATTCCAAAAGGTTTGCCCTCTGCTCTGGCTGTGAGCATCTTGTTACTCCTGGTTGTGCCACACCCTCGATGACATGCTTAATTTCCCTTGGTAGATTCAATGCTTAATTTCAATGACAAGCATCACCAGGAAGCCAACGGAAAAAGCCATAGGCCTTCTACTATGGTAGCGGTGGTTTGATGCACACTAATCTGGTAATAGAACCCATTGAAGAAAGTGGGACTTATTTCCAAGTAAACAGGCCCAGGATTGGACTGAAGTGCACTCTTATTTTTATGATTGGTTTCATTTGTGTTCAACGCCAGGTACCTCTTAGGAATCATCATTATTATCATCATCTCACCTGCTCCAAGACTGAGCGCAGATGTGAAACAAGATTCCATGCCAATGTTTAAAGCACCACTGAGTCTCTCTCAATATCCTATATATGCCTGTGCGCATGCAGAAATAATCCCATTTTCATCCGAATAAAATTAACCCTGGGAAGGTTGTATTACGCCCTTTCTAGACCTATGGATTATCGCAGGAAAATGGAGGGATCATACCTTTCTGCTCCCAGGATCCCCTGTATATCATTTGCATGCGCACGGATGATCCCTGGACGATCCCTGGAAAAGAGGCAGATGTAGAAACGCCCTTAGGGAGTGTGTGTGTGTGTGTGTACATTAGCACACAGTCAATATATAAACTAGAGGTCCAGCCCAATTATTTTAGATCCACAAAGACCTGTCTGGATTTATCACAAGTTGGGATATTTGAAGACTTAATATCTTATCCCAATATCTTATCCCATCTTGGACTTATCCCAAGCCTAGGCGCACTTATTTGGGAACAAAGACTATTGCATATGGAACTTACTTCCTATTAGTAAAAATGCCAAATATCAGTTTCCACTGTGAATATGGAATCTACACTAGCTACATTAGTAGGTAACTTGGATTTTTCCTGGCATTTGTATATGCATCATTCACTCCTGGTAGGAATTAAGCAATGGAGGTTCAAAGGCACTTTTCAGCGTCACCTGAGAAAAATCGTCTTCTTAACGAACTTTCCAAGGTCCTGCATCTCACTTCCTTTTATGCACAGAAGACAAAGGATGTCTCTAGTAAATTAATCCACTTTTGTGGTTTTTCAAAGACAAAGCGAAAAAAATCTCTGTTCTGAAAAGCTATTCTGAAGAGCTGCACCGTCTTTATGCTGTAGTGTTTATTTAATTGCTTACTAGAGTTAATCTTAGCGGAATAAATTGCATCTTTGGCTGCCATTCTTCTGCCATTTTTGGTAGCTTTCCATAAGACATTTAGAGAAGCCGCAATGTAAAACGAGGCATTTTTTTAAAAACAGAAGAAAAATAAGTTTGTTATTATTATTTCCAACCTCAGAAAGAAGCACAGCATTCAGTCTGTGGTTTGTTTAGGTTTCCCCCACCCCCTCTCCATGAGAGAGGCTTCATTCATACTGTATAGGACTTTTTCTTGGAAGTACAGCTTTGGCTGACTTGCATGGGAATCTGCACTTAAAAAGTCTTTGGTTCTCCCCCCTCCCCAATTTTAGTCCTGCTTAGAGTAGACCCACAACAAATGGGACTTAAGTCAGACCAGCACTGGATGCTGCCCCTAAATACCATGATCCCATATGTGCCTGCTTAGAATTAAGGTCAATGGGGCTTACTTGCAGGCAAATGTGCCTAGGATTGCAGCCTACTTTATAAGTAATACACACATTTGGAAATTTTCCTTGGAAGTACTATAGGTCTGCAAGTAACTCAGTGGAACTTACTTCTAGGTAAGCTATGTATTGGATTGTTCTGTTGTTGGTTTTCATGGCTATCAAGACATTATTTAACCAGACATTATTTGACTGAATCAATGGTAAAACACACACACACACACACACACACACACACACCCCAACACCAACAACAGCACTGTTCCTTGATTCAGTCATAGTGATTGTACAGCAAGTTAAAACCACAACTTTAATTTTAACTTGGGTTGAACTGAAAACCACCATACTTAAGATGGCAGTCCTAAACCCACTTTCCTTTGGAGCAACTCCCATTGAACTCAATGGGACTTACTTCTCAGTTCACATGTATAGGATTGCAAAGCCCTCCTTGCTTTCCCCCCACAAAATTCTCCATTTACACAAGAATCAGAATTTTCAGTAAATTTCGGATTGATTTTGGCACCTACTTATATGCCCTAAGTCTTAAACTGCCTGATAGCTTAATTCAAGAATCTTGGGATAGTATCTTGATGAGATGTTGTTAGCTTCTCGGTTGAAGACCCCTACCTGTCTCCCCCTACAGTTCCCAGAATTCTGTAGCAAAGGGCATATTAGACCACTTAAAGACAACATTTAGCTTGTCTGTTGATAGACAAATTCATGGAGAATAGGCCTTTTTGGTGGCTGCTCCAAGGCTCTGGAATTCCTTTCCCATGGAGGCTAGACTGACTCCCTCCTTGCTATGTTTCCGGAGGCAGTCCAGCAGGCCTTTGAGAATAGTCTGGATCTCTGTTTATGTGTTGGATGTTGTTTTTATTGTCATTGTGTTTTAAATGTTTTAATATTACAGCAGGGTTAGTTATATTTTTAAATTTTGTATATTTCTATTTATATGTTTTAATTGTATGTTTGAACTTTGTAAAGCTGCCTTGAGTCCCACTATTGGGTAAAAGGAGGGATACATATAATAATATATAATATAATATAATATAATATAATATAATATAATATAATACATAATCCTATTCCTCCTTTTAAAGCCACCTAACATTGCAACCACAATCTTATAACATTGATGAGTTACACAGTTATTTTAAAAACAAACACGACTATGACAATCCTAACAACAACAACAACAACAACAACAACAGAGTTGGATGATACCTTTATTTGGACCAAACAAAATGTCAAAAAATAGCAAACAAACTTTCTTGGGCTAGATCTACACTACTTCTTTATACCAGTATTGAAGTGAATTAGTAACTGTTGGGGCACAATCCACGTTCATAGTGTTATATCCTGATTTTTATTTCACATTCATAATGATTTGATACAAGGTGTAGATCTGGCCTAGTTGTCTGGAACTCTTGGTCAGTCTCTGGATGATATGCAAAACCTCTTCCTCTCCCCCACCCACCATGCTTTGTTATACCATCTAGCCTAAAGAAAAGTTCTGGAGAACTTGAAAGATTGCCCACTGTTTTGTGACACCTTGGTTGGTCCAAATAAAGCAACATTTTTTCATCAGGTTATTTTGAATGTTCTCCACATGTTCTCTTTTTCCCCATTGGTTTTGTTGTTGTTGTTGCTGTTGTTGTTTTTTGGAGGGGGGAAATTCTCCACTTTCTCTATCTTTTCCATTGGGTTATTTTGGTTGTTCTCCAGTTTTGCCTCACTCGGTCTAAACAAACGTCTTGCCCAACTCTGGATAATAATTATGAGGTCCATAAATTGAAGTAATCCATTATGGGAGAGGAGAGTGAAAATAGGAGAACTTACCAGTTACCCCTTCTTTCAGTGCAAGACTGAAATCCATCAATATGTGGAGCATTAGTACATCAGAAACAGAAGCTGTCAGCAGACAAAAATGGCTGAAATGAGTTAGTTCTCACATGCATACTCATTACCTGATGACACAGAAGGAGGATTCCCAGGAAACTAATCCTGATATTAAGGAGTCATACTGAAAAACAGAATAATCACAATGTCGCAGATTAGTTAATTACATGGCCTACTATAAATGCAACTTATTATATATTGTACAGTGATGCAAACTATATAAAATATAGTATAGGTATAATTCAAAGGGTCAGTATGATAAATACAGAAAAAAATATCAACATCTGCTAATGCCCCAATAGGAGTCCTTCAAATGGAATGGGATATCTTCCAACAGGTAACCAGACATCTGAAGACTTGATTTCAGCATATTGTTCAATCCTGCATGTTCTTAACAGAGAACCAGGAATAATCACAGATCTTAATGCCTATGGGAAACCATCTACAAGTGTGATTACTGATACTCATGAAACATATCTCACTTGGAAGCTTTTGACACACAGATTCCATGAATAACAGCAGTTTTCACTATAATTCAAAGTTGGGCATTTATTTATATCCACAGAACTTTTTTTTTTAAGAATTGGGCTATCTTCTATAAGAACATGCTTTAACGTTTTATTTTTAATATCAAAAAGTCAAGTATAATTAAACAAACATAATTAATTGCAAATTGGATCAAAATGAAATATGAACACAAAGAAGTCTCTGTACAACTTTATAAACATAGGTGCAGGCCAAAGTACAACGATATGCCAGTAACATAGAGCCTGCAAACAAATCATGAAGGAATTAAGAGACACCTACAGTTAAAAGTAATCCAGTCAAAGTTTAGTTATTACTCAGAAAGAAAGTCCCCAGCTGTTAAATTTAACAAAATAACATTTAAAAGTCTCTGTACACCTTTAGTTAAGTTAAACCTGTCATTAGATTGGATTTTTCTCTGTGAACTCTATTCATCCTAACGAATTGGTTTCATCATATACATTAAAAATCTTGTGTTTAATTGCCTTTCTCCTACACATACACAATTATAGAGAAAGAATGTCATAATTGGAGCAAAACTGTCACTATCTTGATAATTCAAATAGTGGAGAGCCAGACACTTTTGGGAGGTTAGAAGTACCCCAAGGCTTGAAAGTGATGGTTGGCCTTCCCTGTTGAATGTGGCCAATTACTACCTCTGGTGGAATTGAATCCAAGGAGTTAATTATACTTTCTGAGTCTACCTTGGATCTATTGTCAATCAGTTCCATTGGGTGAAACCCCCCTCAAGTTCTACTGGTATTATGAGAGAGGGAGGGGAGAAATCTCTACACTCCATGCTTCTGTAAACCTCTTTCATGCCCTTTAGTGCAGCCTCTTCCCAGCATGTTTACTCAGAAGGATTTTTTAATAAATCCAATAGGGTTTCCTTCCTAGAAACTGAGCATAGGGTCTCAATCTACACAATTAACTTAAAAGCAAGCCCCACTCTGATCAATCCTGTTAATCTCAAACTCATTTTCTGAGTGCTGATCATTTTGTAACTAGAAAGACACTATCCACACATATGAATAGACTCAATTATTGGGCGGTATAGAAATGTAATGAATAAATAAATCAATAAAAGAGTATCAACAAGCTTGGGGAAAGATACATAGCAGCATAGGAAGCTGCCTTATACTGAGTCAGAACCTTTGTCCATCCAGCCCAGTATGGTCTACCCTGACTGGCAGCAGCTGTCCATGGTTACGGACAGGAGTCTTTCCCAGCCCTACCTGAAAATGCTAGAGATTGAACATGGGAACTTCTGCATATAAAGCAGGTAGGTCTGCCACCATGATCCTTCAAAGGTTTACAGAAATACCCCCCCCGCAAAAAAAAAATGGGGGGGAGAAGCTAAAAGGTGAGGAAGGGACCCCAAAATAGCTAAATGAAAATGTCGCATGCTTAGAAGGGATAGAATATTGAGAGCCAGTGTGGTGCAGTGGCTAAGGTGTTGGGGGTCAGGAAATCTGGGTTCTAGTCCCAGCTCAGCCACTGGGTGACTTTGGGCCAGTCATACATTCTCAGCCCAACCTACCTCACAGGGTTGTTGTTGTGGGGTTAAAATGGAGAGGAGGAGGATTATGTATGCCACCTTGGGTTCCTTGGAGGAAAAAGGTGGGATATAAATGCAAAAATAAATAAATAAATATTGCCGGTGAGGTTCGGTGGGTGGACAGAAAATGGCGGGAGACATAATGGGATGGGGTATTGTGGAAAAGGACATGGTTGTCTCTTAGCTGGCTGGAATTCTGAACAGGGATGCTACACTGAAAGATGTGTGACCTTAGAGTTCAATGGTTTTACTCCCATATACTGTAACTATAGTTAGGATTGCAACTGTGGTTTATTTATGTATTTGTTGAAATGAAAAAGCCCCCAAACCTGTAAGCTATTCCACAAGGGGCAGCTGCTCCAGCCCTTGGATCATTTCAGTCTGCAATCCTAGCCACACTTACCTGGGAGTAACTCCCACTGAACTCAGTGGGGCATATTTTGAGTAGCCATGTACAGGATTGTACTGCCAGTTGCTGTATTAGGCAGGAAGGTTGCAGATACACTAACATACCAAGACTCTCAGAGACATGACACCTTCGTTCATAAACTTGCACAGACAAATTTTGCTTCTTGCTTGGGAGCTTGACTTAAGAATATTACGTTCATACTCAACTATATTTCATATTTTTATATTTCCTATTTATTTAACTTCTCCCTGGGTGAAAAGCCTCCCCCTTCCCTTCAGCAGAAGCTTGGTTCTTCTTCTTTTATTTTATTTTATTCCTTAGTTTGGGCTCTAATTAATTTTTAAGTATCTTTTTATTCCTTCTCCTGCTGGGAAATGGCTCTAGTTTTGCCCTATATGCTCCCCTCCTTTTCCTCCCTTTTCCCCCTACTCTGTCTGGAGCAGCAGTTCAATAAATAACTTTAATGAGGATGGTTTAATTGCTTTTGGATGCGGACTCTACACGAAATGTTTGGCTGAATTATTTCACAGTGAGAAGAGTCTGAGTTTACTTTTCTTGTTGGGCATTCTATCCAAGCTGCCAAAACTGTCTCTGTAAATACATATTTCTTTTCTTTTTTCCCTTTTCTTTTTTAAGGGCTTGCGTTTTGTGGGGCTTGCATGGGGCGGGAGTAATTTGAAAAGCATGATTTATTTATTATGTTATTTTTTCTTTATTGACTGTGCACAATGCTATGGAAGACACATATCCTGTGAATGCATATTTCATGTCGAATATTTCTCTCCCCATCCCTCGCCCATACCGCCCACCAAATCCTGAGACTCTTTATCAAGAATAGCCATCTTTACATTCTTTCCCGTCCGCTTTTTCTTTAACTCGCTTTTCCCGCCTAATTTTAAGTTCCGCGTAAATCCAACAAAATAAACATGTCAGCTGCGGAGGAGACTAACAAGCAAGGCCGAATGAGTAACGCCTCTCGCGTTATATGACAAGCACGTGGATTATGAGCTGGAGTAAGGAGCCATCTATTGGAGAGCGACTGAGGGGGTCTCTCCCTTGCCTTGGAAGAGAGAGGGTCACTTTAAAATTGATGGCTCGGGAGGGCCCGTTATTATTAATAATAAAACGTCTCGAGCCTGCCTGGCTTGAGAAGGGACCTTTCGAGCAGCCGGTTCTGAACTGAGTTACAGCTTTCTCACGGGAGGCTGACACTGAGAGTGGGAGAGTTCGGAGGAAGGGAGGTTGCATTAGCAGTGGTAAAGTGGAGGCACGCATCATGGTGGCCTCCATAGCCACATGCCCCAAGGACAGTCCAACATCTTCTCAGGCAGCTGTGCCAATCCGTATCAACAAACCAGTTCTAGCCAGTTCGGTTTCTACCAGGAGCAGGTCTTTGGTAAACAGATTGGGTCTCAATTGCCCATTCAAAACCAAGCCACCCTCAAATACTGTGCATTGCAACACGGATGGATATTTTCTTGATTCCCCGCTCCCCTCCTCAGCTACAGTGAGGATTGCAAGTAACTCCAGAGGGTACATGGAAGTCCAAGAGGGGTGGCAGACCCTGCTAGTCAAAACGTGTGGGCACTGCAACCCTGAGAGCCCTGGCTCAACTATACTACTGATTACTTGACGCATATCTGGATTAAGCTCAGGGAAAGTGGGATACAACAATGGAGAGAAAGAAAGGTGGATGGATGGATGGACGGATGGATGGATGGACGGACCAAGCCAACATGTACCACCTTTCCTCCAAGGAGCCTAAGTGGTGTGTATGTTCCTCCTCTTCTCCATTTTATCCTCACAGCAACCCTTGTGAAGTAGGTTAGGCAGAGAGTCCGTGATTGCCCCCAAAGTCACCCAGTGAGCTACATAGCCTAGTGGGGACCAGAACCTGGGTCACTCCAGTCTCAGTCCAACCCAGATAGGTTAATTCAGGGTTGAGCAGAAGATAGATCTGGATCTACTTGTAGATCATTAGGTGATTTAGTAGATCAGTAAGGGGTTTTGATTTCCTGTTTTCTAACAAGAGCAAGAACAAAAAGGGTCCCTCTCTAAATTAGGGTTCTAAAGTGGAGAGAGCTTGTGAGTGTGGGGCATAAGTGAATTTGTGTGTGTGTGTGAGAGAGAGAGAGAGAGAGAGATGCTACGCAACCTCCATTCAGGTATACAAATAAGTTCTTGGAATGAAAACATGCTCAGAAGCATCCCGTGAATGTCTTTTGTGCCCCCCTCCCCGTGTCCCTACTTTACACTGGGCGGACTTCAGGGTTCTAGAAAGCGAAGATAGGTGATCCAGCCAGACTGAATTCTGATCTGCTTCAGGTGAATTGGTCAGGGCTAACACTTCTCTCTTGCCAACTTCAAAAGTGGGCACACAGGCTTGCAGGATCTAACGTGTACTTGTGTGTCCGTCCGTGTGTGTGTCCACCAACCAGAGACTACTGCAAAAAACGTGTACTTAGAATGAAAGAATTCTGAGACCAGGATCTATTATTATTATATCTCGTTTTGAGTATGAGATATGCATCTGAGCTGACAGTCCTTCCACCCAAAAGTCCACTCCTGGTTATCCAAAGCTTTCTTCATTTTAGCAACCTATAAGTTTGAGGTGGTGGTGTGTTTGTGTGTGTAGCTTTGTTGCTGGCATTGTTAACCAATCCCTGCTGATCTACTGCACACCTCCCAGAAATCTGTTAGTAGATCCAGAGATACCTTCTGCCCTACTTGCACCAGCTAATTGCACCAGCTAATGTCAGATCAAGTTCTTCCTCCATCTGTCGGCAATGAAGGCTTTCAATCCACACCTGCCTATTGGAATCAGTATCACTTTCTTCTGAGTAGGGATGCATAGATTCGCCCTAGAAAAGGTGGTTAGGAGATAACTAATCTTCAGGAGAGGTGTTATGTTTAGGTGCTTAGAGAGAGCCTTTAAGTGACCGATTCTCACAATCCTGAATGGCGGTCAGTGCTACTGTTTTCATCCACAGCGTTGCAGAAAATCCAGGAAAATGGAAAATGTACCTCTGGTGTATTGTTCAAGAGCAGTGTAGGAGCCAGAAGATCTCTCTCTCTCTCTCTCTCTCTCTCCCTCTCTCTCCCCCTCTCCCTCTCTCTCCCTCTCCCTCTCCCTCTCCCTCTCCCTCTCTCCCCCTCTCCCTCTCCCTCTCCCTCTCCCCCTCTCCCTCTCCCTCTCCCTCTCCCTCTCGATCAGCCTTCCCCAAACTAGTGCACTCCAGATGTGTTGGACTGCACCGCTCATCATTCCCAGCTGGCATGCCGGGACTTGCAGTCCAACACATCTGGAGGACTGGACCCTCAGACTTTAAGATGCCTCCATAAGAGTCTTTGTTGTTTTTGCTGCAACACCCTAACACGGCTGGCTATCCCTCTTGAAAATCTATGGAGAAGCGATTCAGCCAAACCGGGTCAGTCTGTGGAAAGAGAAAGACAACCTGGGCTAATGGAGTGAACAAGTCTGATCAAAGCGTTAGCGTTGGACATTTCAATCATGATCAGTTATGAAATGTACAATGCAAGACAGAGATGAATTTTTGAAAGTTCAGAGACAGGCATTGGAAAGACGAGATCCATTTCCAGTTATCTGTCCATGGAGGAGAGAAACGACGCCCCCTTCCCCCACCGCCCCCAAATCTCAGTAGCTTTGTGTGCGTGTCCCTTCCCACCCCCACCAGCCCAGGGAATTTGCTGGGACATCCAGACTTCTCCGAATAGCAGAAGGAGGCGGCGGTTTTCTCGTAAAATGCGAGCCGGCTTCTGAGCCAAGCGACCACTGAGTCCCCTTGAGGCTTGGCTCGGGGTTGACTCTACTTGGCGAAGCAGCTCAGCTTCCTTCACTATAACAAATGGTTTGCTCCCCAGCGCCAGCCAGCACTGCTCCGTCCATCTGACAGCTCCTCGTTTTCACTGGGGGTAGTTTGCAGGCCTTTCAAAGACAACATTAAGAACTGTTTAGGGAGGGGCATAGAAAATTTAGGGGGGGCAGGTCCCCCGCCCCAGCCCAGCCCAGCCCAGCCCAGGCCTGGCTACAGGCCTGGCGAGGAGACTTGCCTTCCTTCTTCTTTCCAGCACAGAATGTCTACCACAGGGGGGAAAAGACGGTGGGAAGTGGGAACACCCAAGGCTGTGTGTTCTCCCTGGGGACGAGGACACCAGTTCAGATGTCAGTAGGGTGGAGGAGCAAGACCCAGCAAGCTCTTAAAGGAAGGGCAAGAAGGAAGAAGGAAGAATCTGTTCTGCCTTCGTTTTGCAGCCTGATATTCTTTCTAATGCTACATGCACAGCAATGTTAACAGAACAAGCAACATTTTTATTTTTATTTTTTGCAGAAAGGGCACCTGTGTGTTTTTGGCTTGCACATATAATACTTTGCAGTCCAGTTCACTCTTATGTGGGAATGAATCCCAGTGAATGCAGTGTGAGGAAGTTCTGAATAGACATGCACAGGATGGCACTATAAATTGTTGATCAAACACAGATAATCTCTCCTTATGTGAAATTAGTGAGCTGATAGCTAGAGACATAGGTGCATCTCATCAATTGATCATTAAATCAATCAATAAATCACATATGTTCTTTTTAGTATTCACTCCTCCCACTCCACTAAATTGGCCAAAGTGCAATTTAGAGAGGTGGGAAGAATCTTTGTTCCCTTCGAGAAGGTTGTGAGAATCAACAACTTGGCACACAGAACAGCTTTCTGGCACTTGAAGACTAGCACATTTATTCTGGACACTGTCCACTTCAATTGATGCATTTTGTGGACACTGTCCACTTCATTAGATGCATGTGGTACATGCATGTGATGAAGTGGACAGTGTCCACAAAAGCTTAGGCAAGAATAAATGGGTTAGTTTTTAAGGAGTCAGAAGACTCCTTGTTGCTGTTTTGCTGCAACAGACCAACATGGCTAGCCCCTTGGAAATTGAAACACAGAGAGGATACATAAGATCCCACAATTTGTTTGGGGGAAACAGTTGCTGATGGAATGTGGCCTGAGTTTTAGAATGCATACTCTATCTGATAATATGAAAGACCACGGGACTGAATTGGCTTAATGAATATCTAAGTTCTTGGGTGACTTCTTCTCAGAGAGTTCTGGATTCTCACACCAGCCAGCCAACCTGTTTATTGCTGTTGTGAGAGCTGTAAACCCACTGAGAAGACCACTGCTTGAATTTCATATCAGCCATGAACTAACTTATCTTATCTAACTTAGACTCTGTTCAGATTACACTAGGGTGACCATAAGGAAAGGAAGACAGGGCACCAGTATCTTTAACAGTTGTATAGAAAAGGGTATTCCAGCAGCTGCAATTTATATGCATGCAGCATATGGTGAAATGTTCTCTTCATCACAACAGTTAAAACTGCAGGAGCCCTGCCCTCTTTTGTATCTGGTCAAGAGGGCAGGGCTCCTGCAGCTTTAATTGTTGTGAAGGGGGGATTTTGCCAGGGTCTGCATGCATACAAATGACACCTGCCGAAATTCCCTTTTCAATACAACTGTTAACTAGGCATGTGCTCCGCTCCTATTAGAAGCGCAGAAGCAGGAGCAAATTGGCTTGCTCCGCCTTGCCCAGAGGCGGAGTAGAAGCGGACCGCGGACCCCTAGAAGCAAGGCGAAGAGAAGCGCCCATTTTCGGAGCTCTTCTCTTTCCGCGGAGTGCTCCGATCGCCATCTTGAAACATTTTGCCCATAGATAACTGGGTTGTTTTTGAAGCTATCGTTCTGAAAATTCTTGTGCTTAGACAGTCGTGGATGGGGGTCATTTTGAGACTACTCTCACCTCTCTGCATCGTGTGGGTCGTGTGCTATATTTTTTAAAAAATCGGGTCAACAAACGGACAGCGCGGGTCAAACGGCGGTTTTCGCCCATAGGATTGCATTGCCGAAAAGAATTGGGGATAACTGGGTTGTTTTTTAAGCTATCGTTCTGAAAATTCTTGTGCTTAGACAGTCGTGGATGGGGGTCATTTTGAGACTACTCTCACCTCTCTGCGTGGTGCGGGTCGCGCGCTAGAATTTTTTAAAAAGTAGGGTAAAGGCGGGAAAAAGATTACCTTTTCGATTGCTGAGGGGCAGAGTCAACTCCCGGTCATGATCACATGATCCCAAAGTTGGAGGAGGGGATAGGCAAAACGGGTAACTTGAGATTCTGGGAAACTTCTCTTTCTTAGTCTGAACGGACTTTTCCCAGTGTTTTTTAAAACAGTAGCCCCACCAAATGCACAAACACAACCTGTGAAATCATATACTAAGCCAATAATAAGAGATAGAAACACAGCACTGCTACCCACCCTAACTTTGGGGAACAACTGAAAAGATGTGGTGCAAGGGGATGAGCTCCCCTAGGGCATCTCATTGTGGATGTGCCCCCACTCTCTCCTGTACTTGGAAGGCCATCAGAGCCTTCCAAAGAGAGTAACCTGGTGGAGCAATGCCTATCATGAGTTGAAGTGAGCGTTCTACTTCTCTTAGTGGTGGAGCGATGCCTATCATGAGTTGAAGTGACAGTTCTACTTCTTAGCGGTGGAGCAATGGCTTTCATGAGTTGAACTGACAGCCTTGCTTCTTAAAAGACTGGTTGACCACCAGTCAAATTGGCAGCTGCTGCTTCCCCCTCCCCTGGGCACGTCCCCCTATTGTTGGTAAAAGACAGATATAGCCTTTTTAAAAAAGTTCTTCTTGCTGTTTATTCAGCAACACTGCTGCTTTTAATTCCACCCCTCCTTCGTTTATTTATTTGTTTATTTATTCCATTTTATATGCATTACTGGCTTATCCTTGGCTCACTTCCTTATGCCCCCAGAAATGTCTGCTGCCTGCCTGCCTGCCTTCCCTCTCTCCTCCCCTGCCCGCCTTGCAGGGATGTTGTGTGTGTCTGGCTTTGACTCAGGGGAGAAGTCCTTCCTGCGCTCACTTGGAGTTTTGGAAGTTCCAAATCCATTTTTCAAGTGTGGAAGAAGATTCATATAGGTTTATCTCTACTCCCCAATTCATGGCATGTTGGGATTTCCTTTGAAATGGCCCCATTGAGATGTCTGCAGGTTTAAGCCCCGCCAAAAATCAGGGGATGATGGGACTGCCTTGAGTCTGGGTGTGTGGCATATGTATCCCTGGATAAGCTGTCATGGTGGTGAGTTTGAGGGGTTTTTTTTAACGTGCAAATTGACGGAGCTATTGGAAAGGGGTGTGAATGGGTGTTGGATTTTCATAAATTCCCCAAAAATCAGGGGATGATGAGACTGCCTTGAGTCTCAGTGTGCTTATGTATCCCTGGATAAGCTTTCATGGTGGTGAGTTTGAGGTTTCTAACATGCAAATTGACGGAGCTATCGAAAGGGGTCTGAATGGGGTGCCCGATTTTCAAAAATTCCCCAAAAATCAGGGGATGATGGGATTTCCTTGAAACTTGGCGTCCATGTGGACACATGGATAAGCTATCATGGTGCCGAGTTTGAGGTTTCTAACATGCAAATTGACGGAGCTATCGAAAGGGGTGTGACTTAGGGTTATGGGTGGTGCGTTAGAGGTTAGAGCCCCGCCAAAAATCAGGGGATGATGGGACTGCCTTGAGTCTGGGCATCCATGTGGACACATGGATAAGCTGTCATGGTGGCGAGTTTGAGGTTTCTAACGTGCAAATTGACGGAGCTATCCCAAGGGGTGTGAATGGGGTGCCCAATTTTCATAAATTCCCCAAAAATCAGGGGATGATGGGATTGCCTTGAAACTTGGCATGCGTGTGTATACATCCATGAGGTGTCATGGTGCCAAACATGAGGTTTCTAACTTGAACAGAAAAAAAGTTGTTTACTTTTTTAGCTTTCAATGCAACCTTATGGGGGGGGAAAACGGAGCTCCGATCCGGATCCGGAGCTCCGAGCGGAGCGGAGCGGAAATGGGCGGAGCGGGGGCGGGGCGAAGCAGCCCAATCTGAAAATCATGGATCTGGAAGTGAAGCAGAGCGGGGGGTCCATGCACACCCCTAAAAAATACAGGAGCCCTGTCCTCCTTTCAGTATGGTCACCCTACCTATTTCTAGAACCCAGAACTGTCCAATCAAGCTGAACAATGGGAGGGCAGACCAAAGGAAGGACTTCTTCACTCAGGCATAGCTAAACTGTGGGGTTCACTATCACAAGATGTAGTGATGGCCACCAGCTTGAGCAACTTTAAAAGGGGATTAAACAAATTCATAGAGAAGGCCATCATTAGTCCTGATGGCTACATTGCCTCCAGTATATTGAAGACTGTATGTTTCTGAATAGGAGCTTCTAGAGAACACAAGGAGGGGTGTGTTGTAGCCCCCTCATGTCCTACTTGTGGGCGTCCCATAGCAGGCATCTGTTGGCCACTGTGGGAATGGAAGGCTGTCACTAGGCAGGCCTTTGGTCTGATCCAATGGGGCTCTCATATTCTTCAAGTATCTCGCTCCTTATATTCTTGAGTTGCTTCTGTTGTACAGGAAAGAGTATTGGGGCAAATTTCACAGTGATTAAAATGTTATGTATATCTCCACCCCTTGCCTTCTAGCAGTTTAAGATGCAAGCACATCCCCCCCCTTCAGATGATGCATAGGCCCTTTGACACTGTAGCCTCTTTTTCTCCCTCCCTCCCTCCTTTTTTGTTTATGGGGCTGGCTATGTGTAAGGCATGTGCACGCGCGTGCACACACACACAGAGAGAGGTCTCCATGACCAGAAGAGTGTTGGGTTTCCCCCCTTGCTTTTCTTCACATAAAATGCCTTCAAAACAAATCCCGAAGAACTTAGGGGAAACAAAAGGAGCCATTAAGGAACCTTAAGGCCCCAAGGGTGGATAGGATGGGAAGAGAGCCCATTTGGCAAAGTTGGAAGCGGCTGGAAAGGGAGCAGGGCTTTGCGCCAGGGTTTTCCTTTGTTGCCACTGGATGCAGTTGTGGAGACCACTAGCGCAGCATTTTCTGGAATAAGGCCCATGTTAAATTCCTGTCGAGATCAGGAGGTTAGGAAGGATTGGTGTCGTAGCTTCTTTACCAATATATATGGTACTCGGATAGTGGAAGAAAAACAATTTTATCCTCTCTTACATTCAGAAGACTAAATACTCCCCCTCAACCCCACTAAAATAACCTTGTATTAATAGCTGTTAATAAGCAGAGAAGCTGTCGGAGTAAGTAAACAAGGGCACAGTCCAGCCATATTGACATATTATTCACATTCATTCCTTTCCCGTTGAATTCGAGGAGAAAGTGCTCCGGTTTTGCTGAATCCTGCCCTTCAGCAAGCAGTGAATATAAGGGTTCTGTGACACACCAGCATGTGGGTTATAAATAATGCGACATACACGTGGTTGGAAAGAGACCATTTCAATAAAATCCAGCAAGGTGACAGATGGTCAAATATTAAAAGGAATAATATATGCAGGGCTATATTAAATATATACAGCCTTACAAAACCAGCCTATAAATGTAAAACTCAGAGTTTGAATAGTATTCTTCAAATTGTTCTATGAAAAGCCAAGCCCGTCCCTCTGGATTACAGGTGTTTTGGAAATGGACAGTTCTTGCTAAGGGAAGTTAGCTTGCCCTTGGTGGATAGATAGAATTGCCTCACACCTCTGATACAATTTAATAGGAATATCATAACGATAAATAAAATAATAATAATAATAATAATAATAATAATAATAATAGTAATAGTAATAGTAATAATTAGAAAAAATATAGACCACTGGCAATGGAAGTTAAAGAACTATGGCAATAGGAAAATGTCACAGTTATTCCAATCATCAGGATCACATCAAAGAACTATACAGAAAACCTTCAGAAACTGGGCCTAACAAAATACATCCACCCCAACATCCAGAAAGCAGTCATACTTAAAACATGCTCAATAGCCAGGAAATTCCTGAATCAGTAAAAGACAGCATGATTTGGCAAAGCCTGTCATGTCTGTCTAGAAAAACTGCCACAAGTGAGAGAAGAGAAATAATAAATAAATAAATAAATAAATAAATAAATAAATAAATAAATAAAATCTCACCCACCCCGTAGCGTCCCAGTGCCTTTTCCCAAGAGATAAATATTTAGCAGGTCAACTTTTCCCTCAGATGGAGATACAGTGATGAGGAGAAGGTTCACTTCGTAAATTTCTAGCTGTCAGGTACTTGTGAAAAGAATAGGAGTCCTGCGGTGGGGGCGGTTGGACAAAAACCTGTTGGCCGACGCTATACTTTCCGCTGCTTCCCGCAGTCAAATGCAAAGTTGCCCTTGCTTTAGCTTTTGGCCAGTCTAATCGCTTGACTGAAATACACAGCTTCCCGGAGACCGCAGGTGATAGGTTTCAGTTTGGGTGTGTGACGTCACAGTTGTCACTAGGCAAGGGGATGACGCCACGGTGCCTCGCCTGATCTGATCTTGTCACTTACAGGAAAGAAGAAAAGGAGAGACTCATTCTGGAGGAGGTTGATCCAGTCCTATCGCTGCTGAGACAGCCTGCTCCAGTGACCTGGAATGACCGGGTTCTACGATCGAAACGTTTTCTGAAAGGTTAGTTCTATCTAAACTACTTCGGGGATCCGGTTCATCATGGGGAGAGGGGGGGGGGGGCACTTAAGGCAGGCTAACCAGACCTCAATCGGAACAGTGGCCTTTCGCTCTCCCGCCTTTTTGGTCTCTCCCTCGCTCATGCCTAAATTTAGATTGTAAACTGCTCCGGGCAAGGACCTTTCCTTTGCCTAATATGTAAAATGCCATACATATAAACAGAATTAAATAAAGAGCAAACAGCTTTTAACTAGGTGTTCATATTCACAATCAGAAGGTTAGAGTGCGTTAAAAGCAGTGGTGCAGTTAAGTAAAGCCCCTTCCATTTTAGATGGTAACACATATAGATTACTTCACTTTCTTCAAAATGTGGCAAGCCAGAGCTGGGTTTTTTTTGGGGGGGGGGGGCGTCCCAAGTTCGTTGTACTGTGTGAGGCACTGGACTTCTTCCCCAGTTCTCCTCTGACAGCACCACTGGGTAAAAATATGAGTATCAATCATTCTTTCAAAGTATGGTTACTATGGAGAAAGTGAAGAATCTCATTTGGGCTAGCGATGGTTGTTTATGTAACTAAGTGGCCATTGTAATACCAAATCAATTAATGTGGAGTAAAAGTGGGCAATATGGATGTGTCTTAAGAAGTAGAAGATCCTAATAATTTATTTGTTGTGATGATGCAATTCAGACACCTCCACTTGGCTGGTTGTATTCTGACCTGAGGACTCCTGACCTCAAGGTAGTACACATAAACATACCTAGGTGAAAGTAAGTCCCACTGAAACCAACTGGACTTTCATCTAATTAAACACAGGTCCACGCATGATGTATCAGGGAAGATCTCCAGATGTTCAACTACCAGAAGCCCCTGGCAACATAGTCAATGGTCAAGAATGCTGGGAGTTGAGGTCCAATTCCCAGCATACTTGCCCATTAGTTGTTTTGGCTGGGGTGGATGAGTGTTGATGTCCAAAACATCTGGAGAGGGGCACCAGGTTAGGGAAGGCTGCTTTAGAAGAACACATTTATACTTGATAACTGGCAACTAGAAAGCCAGTGTGGTAAAATGGTTAGAGTGTTGGGGTCAGACTGGGGGAGACCTGGATTCTATCCCCATTTGACCATGAAGCTCATGGGTGACTTTGGGCCAGTCACTGATTCTCTGCCTAACCTACCTCAGAGGGTTGCTGTGAGGATAAAATGAAGAGGAGAAGGACCATGTAAGCCACCTGGAAAAAAGGTGGGATGATATCATCATCATCATCATCATCATCATCATCATCATCTATGTGAACTTAATCTATTAAAAAGTATTGCTTTTGAGGTAATTTGACAGTTCTGTGCGGTATTATATCTGTGAAGGCTCATTCACACATGTGCAATTTATAATTTCTTCATGTCAAGATACAACCATGTAGTTGAAGCAACTTTCACACACACACACCTTCAAGAATGTGACATACAGGAAATTGTCATGTGATCATCCAGCCTGCCTGTGTTTTCAGGAGCCTTTTAAGTTAATAAGTTGTTACTCCATACTTAGGGGTGGTTTGCATATACACATATATCACCTGATAGTTCATGACTCTGTAATTCAGTGGAATATTCCCAGTGAAACCCATTGTGTTTGAGATGATGTAAGATGATAGAACACCTACCACACAACCTACCTTGTGAGGGTAAAAGTGTGTGTGTGTGTGTGTGTGTGTGTGTGTGTGTGTGTGTGTGTGTGTGTTTGACAAACCAAACTCTCCCCCTTCTTGGAAAGATCTTTAAACAAAGAAGGTAGCCAGACTGCTGTAGACAGCACTCTGAATTTTTATAACCCTTCTTCACTAACTCACTTATGTTAAGGAAATACTGCAGAGATCATCTAGAGGATGCATGACCAGGTCCTCCCAGGCTGCTGATTGGTCAGTTTGAATTTCCCTTTTTGGGAGCTGCCCAGCCCCCCTCAGAAATGCCTGTATTGTGAAATCTTTTCTTTCTCTGTGGCAAAGGATCAAGGCAAAACTATTTGACTTGAAAGCTTAGGGGAACACCCACTGAGGGACCATAGCGCAGTGTGATAAAAAACATGCTTTGTATGCAGAAGATCCCAAATTCAATCCCTGGAATCTACAGGTATGGCTGGAAAGATTCCTGACTGAAACCCCAAAGAGCTGCTTCCAGTCAGTGTTGACAATGCTGGTCTAGATGGACCCATGGTCTGACTCAGTAGAAGGCAGCTTCCTATGTTCCCAGTTAGCTGCTTTGGTGAGTTCCGATGGTGAGCAAGTTTAATGTTTCATCTTTTTTTTTTTCCAAGCAATCAACTGTTTCTGAACCTCTCTTTGCTTGGCTCTTTAATAAGTATATTGGACTAGAAACTGGAGTTGATTTGATTCTCTTCCCTAGCCTGGAGATTGACCTATCCATGTGCTGTAATGCTTGGCAAACACACTAACCTGGCTGTCAAGGAGTTTGCACTGAAAAGGGGCCCTCTCCTTCCCTACATATAAGAGCCATAAGCCTGTCTTCTCAGTGCACAAGAGAAAGGATGTTAAAAACATGTCAGGTGGTGGTGATGGAATATAGGGGAATATATCCTGAGGAATAGAGACAAAACGTTGTCTTGTAGCCTGTCCTACCTCACAGGGTTGGTGGTGCAGATGTACTAGTTTGTCACAAGGGGAATAATAAAATAAGGACATAACTAACAGTTCTATTGATGCTGTTGACTGTTTCAAACAGTCAAGCCCTTCCCTGGTGTTGTGGATGAATTTTATTCAAGTGAGCCTCTTGTTTCATCCACCAGTGGGTTAGACACAGGCCTGCATGAACTTATTCTTTGAAAATCGATCATGTGTTTTGTTTTAAGCATATAAACAAAGTCTAGTATTGCTGTTTTATATCGCACCCTGCTTGTGCATGGTGCTTTATAGAGTAACATAAACAACAGGGCAGGTGTCTGCCCCGGGGAGATTACAATAGATATGGCAAGACGGCAGAGGATGGGGAGGGAAGAAAGATAGAAAACTAGGGCAACAATGAAACACTAGTGGGAAAGCAAATGCGTTAACTTGGATTACTAAGGCTTGATCTACAGGACTGCTCTGTAGCAGTATTGAAGTGCATTGATAACTGTTGAAGCACAGGACACATTCCATATACAACTCTCATAGAGTTATTTCCTGCTTTTTATTCATCGTTCGTAATGATTTGACATAAGGTGTAGATCTGCCCTTAGTTTCTGCACAGGTTGTGGTTAAGGCTGCAAACCCAAAGGCTTCCAATCAAAACTCAGAGGGCTGTGTTAAATCCAATGTTAGTCCTGGTGTGAGTAGACCCACTGAAATGATAGGGACTGACATTAGACTAATATTGGATATATTGGATACAACCCACTGAATGGAAAAGACATTTTCGGAAAGTTAAATAGAACAGTCTGTAGTGTGCATTCCAAACATGAACGTGTGCATTTCCCCATGATTTATTAGTTGTAATTAATTATGCAAATCGACGTTGTCTCCTCTGGCCTCTTCCCACGAGTAAGGGAAAACAAAATAAAATCTCCCCATTCCCTGGTCCCATACCTGCTTGAATAGGACGGTTCCATTCTTGTTAGATTGAACAATAGATGGGACCCATTCCAGCAACACCAATTTCTCAAGGCTCCCGCCCACATTCCTAAAATCTGAATTATGGAGCCAGTAGGGGGACTTTGTGGAGGAGGAAGGGGGGGGGGCAGAAAAAGAACCCTTCTATTTACATCGATTTCCAGGACTTGACATTTAAGCAAACAGTTTTAAAGGGAATTCCTGTCATGCATTTTAATTAACCTCGCTGTTTCCTCTTTTGGGGGGTTGTTTGTTTTTGTTGTTGTTGTTGTTGTTGTTGTTTTTGGTAAAATCAATCTGACGTCAGCCTGCCATAAATCTGCTTTATGGTCTCCAGTCAATGAAATACACATTGGCTTTAAAAACTTTGCTTCTGGAGCAATCGGGATATGCAAAAGCAACCAGATTCAAAATTGGAGCTGTAAAAAAGTTACAGATGCCGAGAAGCGACAGGCAGACCATTTGGACGCGGGGAAGGAGCAGGCGGAGGGGGGCGGGGAGGCACCGGGGTGTCAATCTGTCATCTGCGGTTCAGATTACAATTAGATCGATGACGTCAGCGCCATCTCGGGCCTCTGGACTGCCTCCTTTTCAAAGGCCGGCCTTGAAATGCCGCCAGCCTGTCGGAGGGGAGGAAGGGGTTGCAGTTGCTTGCACTCATCACTGCTACCTATTGGGCGTCGATCATCTAGAAACACGCACACGCAACACTAAGATTTTGATGCATTTATTCTACAGTTCAGTCCTGCACATGTCTACTCAGAAGAAGAGATGGGGAAGAAATTAGTTCGGTTCGCATTTTAATTCGAACTTTAATTTCGCGAGCGGGGGCTCGGCGCCAGTTATCCTTTGAAATGTGTACTTCCTCGAATTTTGCAAGGGCGATCTCCAATTTAAACGTGTATATTAGGCGAAATGTGCTCAAAAGGTATACAGATTTTCATGAGGACTTAAAAAAAATCTTAAAGTTTGGGATGAACAGAATTTAAGACAGGGAAAAATGAGAATTTGATAGAAATGGAAGTTGTGACATTTGCCTAGCCCTACTCAGAAGTAAGTCCCATTGATTTCATCAAGCCTTACTACCACGTTCGTGGGTTGCTGGCATAAGATGCAATCCTATACACACCTTGGAATAATGCCAATTGGGCTCAATGGGTCTTACTTCTGAGTAGGCATGCATAGGATTGTATTGTTAGTGTGTTATATCAGTCTTACAAGTTTTAGGATGAATCCAGACTGCCATTTCCTGAGGACTGGACCATTGACGACTTTGAAACTACTGTGGAGCAAATACCTTGAAGATGATAGCCCTTGAAGATGATGTTAAGTGTCACTCTTCCATAGAAACATAGAGCTAGAAGGTATTTCTCAGGCCATCAAATCATGCACTATGAAGTAGGCTCATGCCTATGAAATTCCATCTCAATTGATACACTGTTAGAGGTGGCACTAACAGTCCTGCACTTCTGGAATTCATTTGAAGCAAGGATGCTACTAAAGGTATCCTTGCAAGGATGGACATATTTTAAGGAATGGTGAGACGACTGAATGAACAGGCAGAGAGGCAGCCAGCCTTGGGCATGCACTTCGGATGGCATGGCATGTGCACATCCATGATGGATGCTGGCATTGTAGATGTTGCACTGTAGCATTTATTTGAGCAGATAAGTACTGTTCAGCAGTCCCTCCCATGCCAGTAAAGATAATATGAAAAGGACCCTGTGGTGTTGGATTTGTGATGGATGTTTCATGTGTCCACATTGCTTGACAATGCAACCATCACTTAATGGGCCATGCATGTGTTTATTCATCTACAGAGTAGTTTCTTTCTAGATGGAGAGTTGACAGGAGCATGGAGGAGGAATTAATCATGCTTGGAAGTCTTGCTTTCTTATCAAGAAACCTAGCACTCTACTCCCATATGTAGAACTATGGTGTGTTTACTGACTGAGGAGCAGAAGATACTCTGCACATACTCAGAAAAGCCGTTCTCTCATGGTATTCTTCTTTTAATGCATTCATAGAATGAAAGAGTTAGAAGGGGCCATTTAGGCCATCCAGGCCAACCCCTGCTCATTGCTAGAATCCAGTTTAAAGCATCCCTGACAGATGACTGCCCAGTCTCTGCTTGAATATCTCCAGCAAAGGAGAGCCTACCGTCTCCCTAGGGAGTTGGTTTTATTGTCTAATTGCTTTGACAGCAAGGACGTTCTTTCTGATGTCCGCTTTCCTATAACTTAAGCATGTTAGTTTGGGTCCTACAATCTCAGATGATAAGATCAGGTTGTGTAAGACAACTTTTTGCATACTTGAAATGTGCTATCATAAACCCCCACCCCACCCCACCCCAATTCAGTCTTCTCTTCTCAAGGATGAACATACCCAGTTCTTTCCATCTTTCCTTATAGGACTTAATTCCTAGTCTCCTGATCATCTTCATTGCCCCTTTGCTGAATTTGTTCCAGTTTATCAGTATCCTTCTTTAAGTGTATTGTCCTTACTTTCTCCCTCTTATACAGCCTTCCCCACATGTACATAAATAAATTCTTGAATCTTAAATGTCATCTTGCAGGCGTCCAGTAAAATCTATATTCATTTTAATAGCCATGAAGAAAAACACATAGAAAGGAGGGTGTTATTCTAAGTACTCATAAATCACCAAGGGCTATACTAAGATCTCATAATAGAGTGGACTGGGAATTGTGCACTCTCATAATATGTATATATTTATTCAGAATTAAGTTTCACAGCATTCAGTGGGGTTCATTTTCATGCAAGCTTGTTTGGGACTGCAGCCATACAACGTGAACTTAAATTAACTTACTCAGAGGTAAGTCCCACTGAATTCATTGGGACTTCCCTAAAATGTATCTGCCTTAGGAGCACAGCTTAAACCTCCATCGGTGCAGACATTTCCCCTAACTGACTCCAGGCAAAATAAATAAATAAAATAAAAATAAAAAATGGGGTGGTGATTTGCTTGAAATTGTGTTCACCTTCTTCCCACCCACCCCAGTCAGTCAGTCAGTAAACCATTTTATTGCATTAGCCAAAGGCCATTGTAGATATTCACTTTTAAGCTAAAAGCTCAGAAAGAAGTGCAGGGGGCTTTTTTTTTTAAAGGAAATATATTATACCCTTGATATTCCTTTTGGAAGAAATGCTTAGCAGGTGTAAAGCCATTCACTCCTTTGGAATCAGTGAATCCTGGCCAGGATGAGGCACCTCATACCTTCCTTCTTGCCTAGTTACTGTTGAGAGCTGCTGTAATAGTGGCCAAAAATCTGAGCTGGAATGTCCTGGGTTCAAATCTCATCTCATCTATGGACTGTTTTGGGGGATTTCCATCAGCCGTTATTCTTTCAACCTTAACTTCAGAGATAATTTATTCTTGCTTACCTTATGAAATTGTTTGAATGTTCGCTGAAAATAACATATATGAAGTTCATAGAACATTAAAAACATTATGGGTTGGATCCAGATTTAGTCATACTTAGAGTAGACCCATTGGAATAAATAGGACTTAAATTAATTTAATTCACATTGATTTCAATGGGTCTAGTTTAAGTATATCTAAATCTGGATCAAACCCTATAAATATACTGTGTTACTGTTATCAAAGAAGGCTTCCAGTAGTATTTGAGGAGAGAGAGAGAGAGAGATTTATTCACTGAAAGACAATAATTGTGGGAGTCGGGTGGTAAGATATACCCAGGTGCATTAGCTGGAGTTGGAGTGCCTTGATTAAATTATATCTGTATTCAACAATAAAAATAAAAATAAAGCTCCCTCTCCCTCTCCCTCTTGAAAAGCTTTATATTTAAAAAGCGATTGAGAGGCACATTTTCAATGTAATTTTCAAAGTGGAGATAGCTCAGTGTCTCACTTGGTCTTGTAAAAGGGGTGGGGGTGGGAGGGGAAAGAATGATCATGGTTGTGACAACCCGCACACAAATCTAAAAAGTGTTGATGTAAATGTTAACGTCAAGTAAAACATTTCACATAAACTTTACCTTTGGGCAGAACGCCACGTAAAACGTGTGTAAAGAACAAAACAAAAAACTGACGACATTCCCCCCCCCTCCGACTTCCTCCACAAGCAGACGCACACACACGCAATTTATTTGTGACATTACCGTCTGCAGTGTCTAGCGATGACTCAGTAAATTGTACTGCATCATTTCAATGTCTAGATAATTCCACTCGAACTGTCTCTCTCTACAGACACCTATAGACAGCGGTGTCAGTGGTTCCTTACGCATCAAAATTACAAAACTGCCCAGTCACAAGTGATGGTCTAAGTAAGGAGTCTGACCTGAGGGCGAAATCCTGATCTATTAAATTCAGTTTGATCGCCATTAGCTTTAATGGGAACAGGATTGCAGCCAAAGGGTTCAAATCAGCTGAAGGGCGGTATTTTTGTTGATGGGGCAGAAAATTCTGTTTGCTGGCTTATTGGTCGTGTTTCCCTTCATATCGTCCACCATATCATCCATCAAAGTCCCTCTCCCCGTCGCAGGTTCCAAGAGTGGCCTTGAATGAGCCACTTACAGTTACATCTGGACAGTCCATTTCCTATTAAACAAAACTAAACAAAATATGACTTCCGCGTTACCGTCTGTCCATTCTGTGGGCGCGCCTGAGGTCACAGGCTGACAGAGGAAGCCCGTTCTGAAGCAGGAAACTTGAACCTTGCGTGGCTGTTAGGGCCAGAAGAACAGCTGACTCTTTTACTCAGGATGAAACTGATCTGGAAGAATCCCTACTCCCAAATTCTATTCCAGTTAGGTTGCAATCCTATACACACTTACCTGGGAGTAAGACCCACTGAATTCAATAGGCGTGTAGGTAGGATTACACTCTTGTTAGGACTCCCACTTCGCCTAGCCACCATGAAGTGGGGGCAGGGACACCATATTTATTTATTTATTACACTGCAATCCTGTACATGTCTACTCAGAACTAAGTCCCATTGAGTTCAATGTAACTGAAGCGCCATGACTGAAAGTAGGACCAGGAGGTCCCAATTCCTCCTAGACTCTAGCTCAGCCACCCCACCCCCAACCTGGTGCCCTCCAGTTGTGGTGGTGGTACAACTCCCATCATCCCCAGCCACCCTAATCAGTAAGGCACCAGGCTGGGGAGGGCTGTGTAATCTTAATCTTAACAACAGAAGTAAACAACAAGTGCATAAGGCAAGTGCATAACGTTTTCTCACAATGAGTAGTTAGCCCCCTAAGGAACCGATTTGAGAGCGAAACCCGTGGGGAATCTTGTAAACTTGCGCACATTCACTGAACTTATGGGTTTGCTAGTAGCGTAGCAGCTCGAGGAGTGGAGCAAACAGTGGGGAAGCCACTGTGCGAAACAGGGTTGTGAACTACCTGTAGATTTCCTCGGACATAAGTCCAATGAGTTGAATGTGTTTATCGCCAAATAAAGCCATAGCTAGACCTAAGGTTTATCCCTGGATCGTCCAGGGGTCAAACCTGTTCATCTAGGTGACACACAGGGGATCCAGTGCTCAGGCAGGGGCGAACCCTGGATGATCCCAGGATAAACCTTAGGTCTAGCTGTGGCCCAAGTGTGCCTAGGCTTACGATATTCTTAGACTCCAATCTCCTATACGCCCTGGGAGTAAATCCCACTGAGCTCAGTGGGTCTTACTTCTGAGTAGGCATGTATAGGATTGCGTTGATAATCCCTAAAGCATTGGGTGAAATGTTATGAAGGTCTAGGTGACTTCTCGGGCAAATTGACCACGGCAAGGGCTAATCCATCCACTCCTCAACACCCGATTGAGGATAAATCCTTGCTCTGAGCTTTTAATGGGGTGACACTGATGCAGGATCCAGGCTTAATTTTCGCTAAACTTTGCCCCTGGCACACATAAATAAAAATCTTTTGCATGCTCAGTGTCATCACCTCCTCTTCAAGGATTTTGACACGAACGAATTCCCCTTGATTGAAAGCTTTCCGCTTTCTTCTTTTGCTAGATTTTTGTCTTCGCCTTAGGTGAGGACAGGTGTGTGAAACTTTGGGTTTCGTTTGGAACTGATCTCTTTTACAAGGAACAATAGAGTATTTACGGGATGGATAGAAGTGTCTGTGAGAGAGGAAGCGGTCCCATTGAACCCAGTAAGGCTTACTTCTCAGTAGACATGGATAGGATTGCCCAGGAAGCTTTAATTGGGGGTTCAGCTTAGATATAAGAGCTGGTGTAGCACCAAACTCTGGGAGAGATCGCCATTGGCTCGACTCTTCAGTTGGGTTTAGGCAAGATGAAGTGTCTTTGAGTCCCTCCCATTTCCAAGATGGGCTCATAATGGCAGCTCATTCATTTTAAGGCAGGGGTGAGGAAGCTTTTTTTCTCTGGAGAACCATAATCCCCCCAGGTAAATGTTTGTGTGGGGAGGGCGGGTATCTACAGATGGGTGGAGCCAAATCCATCTGTGGGTGGGGCCAGAACTAAAGTGGGCTGCTAGGCCACTACTTTTCTTCTCTCTTTCAGCAACATTCTTGCTCCTCAGCCTCCAAACTGGCTGCTGTGGGCAGGGCAGATGGTTTCTGGTGAAGGTCTGAACTAATCCCTTTCAGGGGGCTTTTTCAATTAGGACGAGGACAGCAGGTGGCTCACGTAGTGGTGTCCTTTGCTCATGGCTTTGGGCAGAAGCCCAGGGTCCCATTCAGCAGAAGGAACAGGAGGACCCCAAATGCAGCAAGTTCCGCATACCACATTTTGAAGTAACTGAAGTATACATATGACCATCTAAAAAGGTAGCCCCAAAGTGGCCACCAAGTATAAAGTTATCACCTTTAAAGCCCTACATGGTTTGGGTCCAGGCTACCTGCGGGATTGCCTTCTCCTGTACAATCCGCCCTGCACACTCAGGTCCTCTGGGAAGAATTTCCTTCAGCCAGCCAATATTAGGCTGACAGGTATTACCCAGAGGACCTTCTCCTCTGCTGCTCCCAGACTGTGGCATTTAAGAAAGCTATTAAGACTGATCTCTTCTGGTAGGCCTATCCAGTGTAACTTTAGGATGTTTTGACAATGTATATTATATTTTAATTCAGTTTTACGTATTTTATATTTACTGTTGTTCCCCTCCTCGATCAGAATGGAGAGGTGGGTAAGAATTATTATTATTATTATTATTATTATTATTATTATTATTATTATTATTAGGATTTTGACAAGAAGCCATTTGAGCACTTGAAAGTCATATATGAAGGGGTAGTGTGGTATAGTGGGCTGGCACTTGCGAGACCTGGCTCCTAGTCCCCACTCAGCTATGAAGCAAACTGGGTGACTTTGGGCCAATCACTGACTCTCAGCCTAATCTACCTTGATGAAGATAAAATGGAGAGGAGTGGGCTCATGTACACCACCTTGGGCTTCTTGGAGAAAAGGCAGAATAAATAAAATATTATTATTAACCTTGAGTTAAGGTGTATCTAAATAGCACTTAATGATTTGAGACGCTGGTCCAGAAAATGTTACACACTTCACTGACTGACTGACTGACTGACTTCCATCTCTCTCTCTCTCTCTCTCTCTCTCTCTCTCTCTCTCTCTCTCTCTCTCTCTCTCTCTCTCTCTCTCTCTCTCACACACACACACACACACACACACACACACACACACACACACACACACACACACACACACACACACATATATATATATATATATATATATATATATATATATATATATATATATATATATTGCAGCCTCCATAGAGACAGGGAATAATTATTTCTCCGAATCAACTGCTCAGGGGCGAAGCCTTACTCAGGGCTCAGGCACTCGCTGGAATAACATGAATCACCTATTGATTCGTCAGGTACAGGCACTCCACTATAATCATAATTGTGTTGAAACGAACCCTTTAGGAAACATCAGCTTTCGACTCCAGGACGATCCGGATTTGACTTGATGGTGCACGGTAGATTGCAAGAATGAGCTCTTCAAACAAACTCTCTCTGCCAAGGCCAGCAGACAGAGGCGTAAATAAGAAACTAGTCATCCCCACCCAGCCGCCCCCCAAAAACCATCAACAGCCTTCAGAGGGGAAAAACAACAAAACACAAGACGGGGGCGGGACTAGCTTTTAATTAGGATGGGAGTGGGGGGGGGGGCGCGGTGGTTTAAAGAAAAAGGTTGAGTTTAGAAAGCATTTAGAACGGATATTTAAAAGCTGGCTTTTCTTCCCCCTAGGGCTAAGGCCACGTAGATCGTTTCAGTCCCTGGCTGTTATAGCTAAAGATAACCAGTTAGCTCTATTTATGAGAATTCATTTATACAGTGTCATCAAAGTGCGGAGCTACTTAAGCAAAAAACGACACAAAACAAAAAAAGAGGTCCCTGCTGCAAAACTAACAATGGAAACAATTAATTGGGGATCGGGGAACGGCGGGGGGGGGGGGGAGAAGAGAGGAAAGGGAGGATGAATATGAGCAAGTGCAGATACCTTAGGTTTCATATTCAATGAATTGAGGGATGAGACAGTGTGGTGTAGTGGCTAGTGAGTTGGACTTATGCTGCAGAGACCCTGGTTCAAGTCGCCAGTCAGCCAAAACATTTGCTACTTTAGCCTAGCTTACTTCACAGGATTGTTGGGAGAGGACAGAACCTTATCTGCTTCCTTGAGTTCTTTGGCGAAAGTGTGGGAAAATAATAAGTGATTGCCATGTCTCCTGAAACTTCTGATAACTAAGTTACCCCTCCTACCCACAATTAAAATTTGAGACATCCTTTCAGTGGTGCTATTAGGGCAGGACTTTAGGGCAGAAGTGCAGGGCCCCATTCAGTAGGAGGGTCCCCTAATACAGCAGGGCTGACTTACCATACAAAGGGCGTCATCACACAGGGGGAAATCGTGTTTGCCTACCATCGCTTTTTTGCCTGCACGTTTGTACACAGTTAGTGAAGATGGTTAGAACATGGTTAGTGAAGATGGTTAGGACATGGTTATACAGCAACCATGGTTAAGGTGACCATATGAAAAGGAGGACAGGGCTCCTGTATCTTTAACAGTTGCATAGAAAAGGGAATTTCAGCAGATGTCATTTGTAAATATGGAGAACCTGGTGAAATTCCCTCTTCATCACAACAGTTAAAGCTGCAGGAGCTATACTAGAGTGACCAGATGTAAAAGAGGGCAGGGCACCTGCAGCTTTATCTGATGAAGAGGAAATTTCACCAGGTTCCCCATATATATAAATGACACCTGCTGAAATTCCTTTTTCAATACAACTGTTAAAGATACAGGAGCCCTGTCCTCCTTTTCATATGGTCACCCTAACCATGGTTAGGCAAATGCCTTGCACATGACATATTGAGCCCGCATGGTTAGCTCAAATTGGTTTAGCTCAAAATGCTTAACCACCATGGCTTAGCAGGTTTTTGATTTGCAGAAGAGTCAGTGTTGCAATGCCTGTTTCATGGACTGGATGACTCTTTGTCCCACATCCCTAGTGATCACCAGTGGTAGCTCTTTCAGATTGTGCTATTCTGGATTAATTAGCAGGGTGAGTTTATGTCTATGGCCAAGAAAGAAAATCTCAAAAGAAGCTTCTTTTCCTAAGTGTAAATGATTACTATAGAGCAGCAATGGCTAAAGTGTGTATTGCTGGAGCTGGAGTTCGCTCTGTTCTCTAGACCAAGGGCAAGAAGTATATGGTTGCCACTCAATCAGACCTCAAATCTCATTTCTCATTGTGAGGGGTGTCAGCAGCATGAGCAGAAGGGCCTTCCATGGTGCAGTGCAAGAGCCAGTCAAATTGCTGATGGCTGCACTTCGTGATCCCTGGACTGCCTCTCTGACATGAACACAAAAATGACTTACGTGCATAAAAATCCCAAAGCGAGAAACAAAAGAATTAAGGAAAAAATACTCTAAAAGAGCAAGTTGTAAAATGTATTTAAAACAAACAAACAAAAGCTTACAGCAACTGTGCTCTCGTGGAAAGTCTTTTTATCCAAGGATTTTAACCTATTTAGATATAGGGTTTTTTAATTATTATTTTATTTTATTTCTGGGGGAGGAAACCATTGTATCTAGCCATAGGATGAAAGACAATATTGAAATGCAAAGTATGATGATGATTACTGTGCTTTTCATTTTATATGCTAGGTGTTGCAACATTTCAGAACCATAAATGCTCATGATTGCATCAAAAGAAAGTTACAAGGAGAAACCAACAATTATTGTTGAGAAAAACAGCTCAATCAGAGGATGCTGAAAGCCAGCAAGTTCACTTTTCCTCTTGACGTTGTTCTCCAGTATGTTTCTTCTATCCACCCCACCAACAACCCTCCACCTTTCTTTCTAATAAATTACTGGCCATACTGTTAAACACTTTACTGGCAGCCTTTAAGAGCATTCTGTCCCCTCAATCTTTAATGCTGCACTATCTGGCAAAGGTGTTTTTAAACAGTGGACGCTAACTGTATTGATTTTTTTGTAAACTTGGAGATGAATGATAAACCTGGGTAGCTGTAGTGATTTATAGCCTTTGGTATATCAAGATTATTTTTCATATAATAATGGAGTAATATTCAATCATGGTGAACTGATGCTATTTTTTAATCTCTCAAGATAATAATAATGTTATTATAAGTTATTGTTAAATTATTATTATTAGTGTACTCAGTCAACAAGGAATGCAAGTGGGAGCAGAATAAAAGAAAAGGCCTACAATGAAATTATGATACCTTTCATGCAACCCAACACATTTCACCTGCAGAAACCTCTAATATTTGCTTGAAAAGGAACTGTACTTGTAGGTATGAAATATAAGAATCTCTCTCTCTCTCTCTCTCTCTCTCTCTGTGTGTGTGTGTGTGTGTGTGTGTCAGTGGTGAGCAACTTGTGGTCCTCCAAATGTTTTGGCATACCACTCCCATCAGCTTTAGCTAGCATAGCCAATGGCAAGGGATGGTGGGAGTTATAGGCCAAAACCTCTGGAGGGCCACAGGTTGCCCTGGAGTGACCAAGAAACAGAATTCAGGATGGGCTCTGCAGATTAAAGCCCTGAGCTATGCAGGTAGGAACAAATTTAATTCTCAATTCATGAACTTGGACAGCTTTCAAGGGAGAAGAAATTCATGGAGGAGAAGGGTACCAAGGGCTACTGGTCATGAGAGATGCATATTACTTCCAGTATCAGAGGCAGTAAATCACTGGGGAACACAAATGTGAGGATGCCATTGTACTCATGTCCTGCTTTTGACTTTCCATGTAGTTCCATGTAGTTCTGTGGGTCATTGCAGACAGGTTACAATCTGAGACAGTTGATGGGGGCACAACCTTCCCCTTAGCCCAGATACTGGATTCACTAAGGGCAAGGAGTAGGCTTAATCCCATCCCTGTGATGTCCCTGCATGCATTTCTTTACATTTCTCCCATCTAACTACACAGCAATCATTCACTCTTATGGAGAAAAGCAAAGTGTTATGACTCGGCATCATTTTGCAGTAGGAGCAACGTCTTTCCATTAACAGCCTCTCCTACACATTGCCAGCTATCATCGTGGGCATTTCATTTGTTCAGTTAAGAAATGTTCCAATCTGGTCTTTATATCTGGCTTGTCTATTTGAGATGCTACTAAAGCTGAAGAAACTGATTTTGGAAGCCTTATTCCTAGGGTGTCCTAATTTTCAGCCCTCTGTTTGAAGGGCTGTCACAGGAACAGGCCTCTGTTTTAAGGTGTCCTCTGAAGGGCTGTCTATTCCAAATAAAGAAACCTGAGTAGGGAGAACAGTAATGGGCTCTTAAGTTGCCCATCCACAGTGAGCACCCTAAACACAGGTACAGAGGTCACATGGTCACAATCTTCCTCACTATAGTGAGACATATAATGCAATTCTATTTAAGTTATGCAAATTCTTTCTACATGTGCATCTCTACATATAAATCATCATATGCACATTTTATACAAATTGATGCCCTCTTTTTTGGCAATGTCTTGGTGGCCACTCTAGCATTCCCCACTGAACTCAGAGAGGATGTCACATCTCAGGTAAATATTTGTCAACCTAGTTCACCATCAGACTAAGGCCGCATCTACACCTTGTATCAAATCATTATGAATGTGGAATAAAAAGCAAATAACACTGAGGCCACAGCTAGACCTAAGGTTTATCCTGGGATCATCCAGGGTTCGCCCCTGCCTGAGCACTGGATCCACTGTGTGGCACCTAGATGAACAGGTTTGACCCCTGGACTATCCAGGGATAAACTTTAGGTCTAGCTATGGCTTGAGTGTCATCATCCCTCATTACTTCCTCATTCTTCCCAGAGGGGAAAGAGGAAGTAAACAAAGACCATGTAGCCTGCTCAGGGGCTGTTTTAAACGTGTGGCTTTTCCTGCACACAACAGGAGATTGAGGTACATTCCGTTTTTTTAAAGTTGCATTAAAAGGGGTCTATTTTGTGACGGAAAAATGAGCTGAAGGTACAGGAGGTGCATGGGAGGTGGACGTTGTCATCTGAAGGGAGCATGCACATCAGTAAATGGGCAGTACTGAGCATGCGATAAAATGCTCTACTGATGAACCTCACTATGAAAGCAGTATATGGAACGTGAATTGTGCCCCAACAGTTATTACTGCACTTCAATATTGCTATAAAGTAGTAGTGTAGACCTAGCCTAAGTCTGGGTTTCTGTTGGTGCTGAAATCTATGGGTTCAAAGGAGTTGTTTACTATCTTGGGGCTCAGCCCCCACCTTTCCGTTGTGCTCAGCTTTTGGGAAGATTACTTGTCTTTTGCCATGCCTCCCCTGGCAGCCATTTTGTGATGGTGCCCAGGACAGTTTCTCAAATTGTCAATTATGTCCATGGCCCAAAAGGTTGCCTACCCTTGGTATATATGATTAGTATGAAGAAGAAGAAAAATAACATGCTGGAGTTGTAATTCCATAGGTGTTTTTCACCCCCACCCCCCATCCTCAGCTCAAATGGCTGCAGAGCTGTGAGAGAAAATTGTACAATGCCTCCAGGAATACAATGATGTGGTAGAATTTTTGTTATATGGGTCTCACCCAACTCTGCACGTCAGTGGCCCAAGAGATTATCCCAGGCATGAAGAGCTCTCATTATTTCTTAATGTTCAGTGTCTTGATTACAGGTTGGATAATTACAGCTGCACTGTTTGCAGTTGGAGCTTGGTGGGTCAGATTTTCAGAAAATGTAGTGCATGTACAGTTTCTGAAAACAGAACAAGACTGGTCTCTGTGTGTGCGCGTGTGTGCGCACACTTGGTGACTCACTAGGCTTTTTTTTTTTTTTTGGCAAAGGCCATAAATCACATTAGGGTTTCATAAATCAATCCTATTTCAAGCCCCGTAGCCCACAAATGCAAGGAGCTGATGATTGAAAAGACTATGCTTCATAGACAAAATGCAAGTCAGGAAGAAAGCTTTTTTTTTTACAAAAAGAAAGAAAAGGAAGGATTAAACTTAAGAGAAGGCTTGATGATTTAAAAGTACCCCTCTAATAAAATGGGAACAGGGCACAAGGACAGATGTTACAAGGAGAGCAGAAGAGCGCTTCATAAACCCCACTAGTACCCTTCACAGCTACAATGAAAAACATTCCCATAATGTACTAAAACATTCCTCCGTGTGTGTCATAAGCAATGCCTTCTAAAGGAAATCATGAACTCAGAAAACCCAACTCTTTCCAGTACATAATACAAGGAAGACCACAACCATGGCCACGTCTAGACCTACCCCTGGGGTCCCAACCTGGCACCTGTCAGGTTATTTGGGAGGCCCACCATTGTTTTTAAGTCAATGAATGAACAGGTTAATTTGCAGTAGTAGGGCGCTTACAGTGCAATCCTATACATATCTAGTCAGATGTGAGTCTCATTAAGTTTGACTGGGCTTCCTTCCAGGTAAACTGATCTACGTTTGCACCCTTATAGCATTGGACAAAGTCTCCCCTCGTGCCCATCTCTGTTTCCCCATCTACACCTTAAAAAAATACCTGGATGTTTTTTAATTCTTCAGGTTCTCTTGAAACATTCACTGTTGGTTCCCCTTACTACATCATTTCCCTTCTTTCCCTGTTTTCTCATTAACAAATGGTTTCAAAGTGCATTTTAATCTAGTTCAATTTTATTTTATTTTATTTTATTTTACTACATTTATGTAGTAAATATACATGTGCAGCAAGCACATTAACACGATAGGAAGAGCTATATTGTTATTGCTAATTTTATCATGACTCTTGATGGTTTGTTGAGTTGAGTTGAGGTGTGTGTGTGTGTGCAATGTAGCCATGCAGAAATATATATGACATAAATATCAATATAATATGCAGCCATATTAAATTGATCTCCTATTGATGTCAATGGCAAGTGGCCAATCACTTCAGGATTTTGAATCAGGATTTTGTCCTTTTCATGTATGGTAATAATGTCAAAACAACTTTTAAAATGTCATGAATTTGGCTACAATCCTATACATACGTACTTGGGGTAAGTCCCACTGACTTCAATGGGACTTCTTACTAGGTGTGCATAGGGATGAACAGTTAATCACCATAAATTTTTGACACAATGAAGAAACAAATGAGATGGATTTTTAAAAAATGAATTTGCTACTAAATAAACATCTACCAATATCAAAAAATGCATGTGCTAGCTAATCTTCCTAGCATTTCCCCTGACTTCTCTCCCTCCCTCCCTCCCTCCCTGTCTTTCTTTGCCTCTCTTTAAAGGGTTGATCTGCTCTTACAGGGCAGCTGCTCATTTGAGGTTTGTCCTCCGATATAGATATGTCATAGGAAGTAGAAGTGCACCACTTGGTTTGCGAACGGCACACACACTTATAAAATAGGACTGTGATCCGCTTCTCTTCAGTTCTTAGAAGCGATAGCGGAGCGGCCTGATTCGCCTCCGTTACAGGTGGAGGAGAAGCGGATCAGGTGGCTAGCGAAGCATGGTGAAGAGAAGCAATGGAAAGCGAATAATTCACTTTTATGTGGAGCGCTCCGCCCACTATTTTGGATATTTTCCACATAGGATTGCATTGCGGAAAAGATTAGCGTATAACTTTTTTGTTTTTCAAGCAACATCCTTGAAACTGAATGTGCTTAGAGAGTCATGGATGGGGGTCATTTGTGCCTATTTTGTGCTGCGGTTTGCTTGCTATAATTTTTTAAAAAATAGGGTAAAAAAAGCGGGAAGGGGTACCTTTTTTTGAAGTGATGAGAGGCAGATTCAACACCCAATCATGATCACCTGATGAAGCATCCTCCAATCCCAAAGTTGGAGGTGGGGATAACAAAATGGGATACTTAGTAACTTGGGATACTGGGAAACTTTTCTTTCTTAATTTCTGAATGGACTTTTTCCAGTGTTTTTTTGAAACAGTAGCCCCACCAAATGCACAAACACAACCTTAAATCATGTACTAAGCAAATAAATAATTGATAGGAAACACAGCACTGCTACCCACCCTAACCTTGGTGAACAAATGAATAGATGTGGTGCAAGGGGATGAGGTCCCCTAGGGCATGTGGACATGCCCAGTGCACTCCTGTCCATGGAGGGTCATCAGAACCCTCCAAAGGTTAGCCAGTGAAGCTATGCCTGTCATGAGTTGAAGTGTAAGGTAGCTACTGAAAGACTGGTACCTAGACAGGGCTAGTCAAATGGGCATAGTTCCCCCTCCCCCTGGGCACGTCCACTTTCCTCTTACTGGTAAAAGACAGACATAGCCTTTAAAAAAAATTCTTGTTGTTGTTGTGATTCAGAAACACTGCTGCAGTGCTTAATAATCACCCCTGCTTTATTTATTTATTTATTTATTTATTTATTTATTTATTTATTTATTTTATATACTACCCCATAGCCAAAGCTCTCCTGGCTTTCCCTCTTCAGTGAAGTCAGGCAGGCTTTCATTGTGGTTCAACTTCTTATTGTTGTTGATTATTATTATTATTATTATTAATAATAATAATAATATTACTAGTACTACTGCTATTATTAACATTATTATTATTTACTAATGGCTGTGTGATCACAGTGCAGTCAATCAACTCTGAAGCAAGGAAGACAAAGCTTTACTCTATCCTCCTAGCCCCCTATTAGTTATGGGATGCAAAAGGCATCTCTCTGTGCTGTTCCTGCCTCACAGGGCTGGTTTGCATACTGGCTTTGATGGCCTGGAAACTAGGGGTGTGCACGGACCCCCCGCTCCGCTTCACTTGCAGATCCGCCATTTTCCGGATCGGGCCGCTCCGCCCCACCCCCGCTCCGCCCACTTCCGCTCCACTCCGCTAGGAGCTCCGGATCCGGATCCGTAGCTACGTTTCCCCCCCCATAGGCTTGCATTGAAAGGTAAAAAATTATACAACTTTTTTTCTGTTCAAGTTAGAAACCTCACGTTTGGCACCATGACACCTCATGGGGGTATACACATGCACGCCAAGTTTCAAAGCAATCCCATCATCCCCTGATTTTTGGGGATTTTTTGAAAATCGGGCACCCCATTCACACCCCTTTCCATAGCTCCGTCAATTTGCACATTAGAAACCTCAAACACGCCACCATGAAAGCTTATCCAGGGATACATACGCACGCCCAGACTCAAGGCAGTCCCATCATCCCCTGATTTTTGGGGAATTTATGAAAATTCAACACCCCTTTCCATAGCTCCGTCAATTTTGCACGTTAAAAACCCCCCTCAAACTCACCACCATGACAGCTTATCCAGGGATACATACGCACGCCGAGACTCAAGGCAGTCCCATCATCCCCTGTTTTTTGGCGGGGCTTAAACCTGCAAAATTTGGAACTTCCAAAACTCCAAGTGAGCGCAGGAAGGACTTCTCCCCTGAGTCAAAGCCACACACACACAACATCCCTGCGAGGTGGGCAGGGGAGGAGGGAGGGAAGGCAGGCAGGGAGGCATGCAGCTGGCATTTCTGAGGGCATAAGGAAGTGAGCCAAGGATAAGCCAGTAATGCATATAAAATGGAATAAATAAATAAATAAACAAAGGAGGGGTGGAATTAAAAGCAGCAGTGTTGCTCAATAAACAGCAAGAAGAATTTTTTTAAAAAGGCTATATCTGTCTTTTACCAGCAATAGGGGGACGTGCCCGGGGGAGGGGGAAGTAGCTGCCAGTTCAACTCAAGACAGCCATTGCTTCACCACGAGAGCTCTAAGAAGCAAACGCTCACTTCAACTCATTACAGGCATCGCTCCACCACTAAGAAATGAATGCTCACTTCGACTCATGATAGGCATTGCTCCACCGTTTTACTCTCTTTGGAAGGCTCTAATGGCCTTCCAGTGCAGGAGAGAGTGGGGGCACGTCCACGATGAGATGCCCTAGGGGAGCTCATCCCCTTGCACCACATCTTTTCAGTTGTTCCCCAAAGTTAGGGTGGGTAGCAGTGCTGTGTTTCTATCTCTTATTCTTGGCTTAGTATATGATTTCAGGTTGTGTTTGTGCATTTGGTGGGGCTACTGTTTTAAAAAACACTGGGAAAAGCCCGTTCAGATGAAGAAAGAGAAGTTTCCCAGAATCCCAAGTTACCTGTTTTGTCTATGCCCTCCTCTAACTTTGGGATCATCATGACCGGGAGCTGACTCTGCCCCTCAGCCCTTTGAAAAAGGTATTTTTCCCGCCGGTTTTTTAAAAACTTCTAGCGCGCGACCCGCACAACGCAGAAAGTTGAGAGTAGTCTCAAAATGACCCCCATCCACGACTCTCTGTGCACAAGAATTTTCGGAACGATAGCTTAAAAACCAACCCAGTTATGCCCGAGTCTTTCCCTCAATGCAATCCTATGGGCGAAAAGCCGAAAACGCCGTTTGAGCCGCGCGGTTGACCCGATTTTCAAACAAATATAGCACGCGACCCGCACGACGCAGAGAGGTGAGAGTGGTCTCAAAATGACCCCCATCCACGACTCTCTGAGCACAAGAATTTCCAGAACGATAGCTTCAAAAAGAACGTAGTTATCCGCGATTATTTGCCGCAATGCAATCCTATGGCGAAATGTTTTCAAGATGGCGACCGGAGCGCTCCGCCTGAACTAGGAGCTCCGAAAAATGGTCGCTTCTCTTCGCCTTGCTTCTAGGGGTCCGCGGTCCGCTCCTACTCCGCCTCTGGGTAAGGCGGAGCAGGCCAATCCGCTACTGCTTCTACGCTCCTAATCGGAGCGGATCACACCCCTACTGGAAACTATCCTTGGCTCACTTATGTGTGCCCCCAGAAATATGTGCTGCATGCCCACCTTCCCGCCTCCGCCTGGGTGTTGTCATTGTGGGGTATTGGATCTGCTGCCTGGGACTTACTTCCCCATAGATCTATGGCAGTGTGTGTGTAGTGTGTGTGTGTGTAGCACCTCTCTGCCTGCCTCTCTGCCCTCATGGTGCCTGGGAGATGTAGATGGGCTGTGTGGGTCAACCCCACAAGCTGCTTGCATGCTTGCTCCCATTGCTTCAGGCCAGGGCGTAGCCACCGCCTGCTACTGCCTCTCCTCTTCTGTGTCTGCCTCACAGGGATGGTTTGTGTGTGTTTTGCTTTGATTCAGGGCATTAGTCCTTCCTGCACTCACCATGTTTAGACTTCTTGAAGTTCCAAGTAAATTTTTGAAGTTTGGAAGAAGATTCATAAGGTTTATCTACTCCCCAATTCATGGCATGTTGGGATTTCCTTTGAAATGGCCATCAATAAGGAAAGCCCATTTAGCTATCTGTGGCTTTAAAAATCCCTGAGATATTTGAATTTCTGAAAATGGGGTGGGGGATTTTCAAAAATTCCCCCAAAATCAGTGGAGGCTCAGATTGATTTCCAACTGGTCATGAAGGTGGATATATGGATAAGCTCTCGTGGTGCCAATTTTGAGATCTCTAACGTGAAAACTGACAGAGTTCTAGCATGGGATTTGAATTGGGGAGAGTTAAAAGGGGAAAAAATTGCCAAAAATCAGGGCATGCTCAGATATGCTTGAAACTTGCCATGAATGTGGATCTAGATGGCATCTGTGAGGGTGCTCACTTTCAAGTTTGTATCTGTACAGATGTTGGAGTAAATCCCATTTCTGAAAATGGGGTGTAGGATTTTCAAAAATTCCCCCAAAATCAGTGGAGGCTCGGATTTTCTTCCAACAGGGCATGAATGTGGATACATGGATAAGCTCTCATGGTGCCAATTTTGAGGTTTCTAACATTAACAGAAAAAAGTTATAGGCATTTGGATTTCAATGCAAGTCTATGGGGGGGGGGGGAACGTAGCTCCGATTCGGATCCGGAGCTCTGCAGCGAAGCGGACCGGACCACTGGTGGATCATCCCGGATTGTCCGTGATCCGAAAGTTGTGAATCTGGAAGAGAAGCTTATCGGGGGGGGGGGGGGTCCGTGCACAGCCCTAGTATAAACAGATATGGAAGCAGCAGCCATTCTGAATAGTTCCCTCTATGATTTATTTATTTTTAATAAAACAAAGGTGATCTGAATCTCTCTCTCTCTCTCTCTCTCTCTCTCTCTCTCTCTCTCTCTCTCTCTGTGCAGAATTGATGGGGGTACCTGTGGATTTTGTACCTGAGTGACTATACTGAGGTATAAATTATTAAGTGGGTGTGTCACAGCTCCTCCAGTTGCCACTGGCTTACCTGCTCTTACATCATCAAGCCCTGTGGTAGGGTGGGTGGAGGCAATCTTGAGACCTCAGAATCTAAATATAAAGTTTTGTGTGTGATCTATGTGATAGTGAGACCCACCCTTCCCCTCTTCTCAAAATTATACCAGTGCATCAGGGGTGTTGAACCTCTGGCCTGCAGGCTAAATAAGGGTGACTTGAGGTCCCATTCTGGCCCCCTGGGCTTTCCCAGAAGGCCATGCCCCCTTCCCCTTTCCTTCCAACTGCTGATCATTTGGTGGTTTTCTGGCTTTTACACAGTTTTGTATCCATTCTAAGCAGTTGAAATGCCTCTTCTACAGACAGGAAGAACTTAAAGCTTAAATATGCTGTCATTTTGGTCCCTGCCCCTTTTGTCTTTGACCCTACTCATTCCATGACACTTTGTATCAACAACAGATCCATAAATTCATATGTCACATTCAAAAGTTTATAGAGAAGAAGGAGAAGGAGTGATGGCCACCAATCTAGATGGCTTTAAAAGGGGGTTGGATAAATTCCTGGAGGCAAAGGCTATCAATGGCTACTAGCCCTGATGGTTGTAAGCCTGTGTGCACCAGTTGCTGGGGAACATGGGTGGGAGGGTGCTGTTGCACCATGTCTTGCTTGTTCATCCCTGGCCGATGGCTGGTTGGCCACTCTGCGAACAGAGTGCTGGACTAGATGGACTCTAGTCCAGCATGGCACTTCTTATGTTCTTATGTTCTGAAGAAGAGGAGGAGGAGGAGGAGGAGGAGGTGATAGCAGCCTTCCTGGACTGTACCCCTTCAGACAGTAGGCAAACTCACAAACAAAGTCTCCCTGCAAATTGAAAACTAGCATGCCAGAGAGAAAGGTGAGGTTGTTATTATTAGGCATGTGCTCCGCTCCGATTAGAAGCGCAGAAGCAGGAGCGAATTGGCCTGCTCCGCCTTGCCCAGAGGCGGAGTAGAAGCGGACCGCGGACCCCTAGAAGCAAGGCGAAGAGAAGCGCCCATTTTCGGAGCGCTTCTCTTTCTGCGGAGTGCTCCGATCGCCATCTTGAAACATTTCGCCCATAGGATTGCATTGTGGAAAAGAAAGGGGGATTGTTGTTTTTGATGCTATCTTTCTGAAAATTCTTGTGCTTAGAGACTCGTGGATGGGGGTCATTTTGAGACTACTCGCACCTCTCTGCGTGGTGCGGGTCGCGCGCTAGAATTTTTTAAAAAACCGGCGGGAAAAATACCTTTTTCAAAGGGCTGAGGGGCAGAGTCAACTCCCGGTCATGATCACATGATCCCAAAGTTGGAGGAGGGGATAGGCAAAACGGGTAACTTGGGATTCTGGGAACTTCTCTTTCTTAGTCTGAACGGACTTTTCCCAGTGTTTTTTAAAACAGTAGCCCCGCCAAATGCACAAACACAACCTGAAATCATATACTAAGCCAAGAATAAGAGATAGAAACACAGCACTGCTCCCCACCCTAACTTTGGGGAACAACTGAAAAGATGTGGTGCAAGGGGATGAGCTCCCCTAGGGCATCCCATGTGGATGTGCCCCCACTTTCTCCTGTACTTGGAGGGCCATTAGAGCCTTCCAAAGAGAGTAACCCGGTGGAGCAATGCCTATCATGAGTTGAAGTGACAGTTCCACTTTTCTGTTGTGGTGAAGCAATGGTTTTCATGAGTTGAACTGACAGCCTTGCTTCTTAAAAGACTGGTTGACCACCAGTCAAATTGGCAGCTGCTGCTTCCCCCTCCCCTGGGCACGTCCCCCTATTGCTGGTAAAAGACAGATATAGCCTTTTTAAAAAAGTTCTTCTTGTTGTTTATTCAGCAACACTGCTGCTTTTAATTCCACCCCTCCTTTGTTTATTTATTTGTTTATTCCATTTTAAATGCATTACTGGCTTATTATTATTATTATTATTATTATTATTATTTATTTATTTAGATAGCAACATCAATGTACATGGCTCACTTCCTTATGCCCCCAGAAATGTCTGCTGCCTTCCTGCCTGCCTTCCCTCTCTCCTCCCCTGCCCGCCTTGCAGGGATGTTGTGTGTGTCTGGCTTTGAATCAGGGGATAAGTCCTTCCTGTGCTCACTTGGAGTTTTGGAAGTTCCAAATACATTTTTCAAGTGTGGAAGAAGATTCATAGGTTTATCTCTACTCCCCAATTCATGTCATGTTGGGATTTCCTTTGAAATGGCCCCATTGAGATGTCTGCAGGTTTAAGCCCCACCAAAAATTAGGGGATGATGGGACTGCCTTGAGTCTTGGCGTGTATGTGTATCCCTGGATAAACTGTCATGGTGGCGAGTTTGAGGTTTCTAACGTGCAAATTGACGGATCTATGGAAAGGGGTGTGAATGGGGTGTTGGATTTTCATAAATTCCCCAAAAATCAGGGGATGATGGGACTGCCTTGAGTCTTGGCGTGCATGTGTATCCCTGGATAAGCTGTCATGGTGGCGAGTTTGAGGTTTCTAACTTGCAAATTGACGGAGCTATGGAAAGGGGTGTGAATGGGGTGCCCGATTTTCATAAATTCCAGAAAAATCAGGGGATGATGGGATTGCCTTGAGTCTTGGCGTGCATGTGTATACGTCCATGAGGTGTCATGGTGCCAAACATGAGGTTTCTAACTTTCACAGAAAAAAAGTTGTATACTTTTTTAGCTTAATGCAAGCCTATGGGGGGAAACGGAGCTCTGATCCGGATCCGGAGCTCCGAGCGGAGCGGAGCGGACATGGGCGGAGCGGGGGTGGAGCGAAGCGGCCCGATCCGCACATTGCGGATCTGGAAGTGAAGCGGAGCGGGGGGTCCGTGCACACCCCTAGTTATTATTGTTATTAGACTTAGTACTCCATCTGCAAATATATTTTATATGGAGGAGCAATCAAACACGCATCTCTCTCTCTCTTTCTCTCTCTCCCCCCCCCACCCCCGGGCAATCACAGTCCTGGACTCTACCAAGTCCTCAGGAATAAGCTCAGTGTGGCACGTGCAAGATGTGGGAAGGTTGGCCAACTCAGTGTTATTGGTGAGAGGACAGAGGAGAAAGCGAGAGTTTAAAGATTTTCTGGCATATGGGGAAATAAGCCATAATATGCCACATGCTGACTGAAAAAGGGGGGGCAGCATCTGAGTATGAGAGATGTGGCACAATGCCACTACCACTACAGTTACGAGTAATGGTAATAATACTGCCCATTAAGCATGGATTCCTGGCATTCTACAATAAAGTTAACCATCATCAATATAATACCAGGTACACTATAAAAACCTATAAAACCAACTGTCAGCACTATTCATAAAATCAATTAAATGTCAATTAAATGCCTGAGTAAAAAAGAAAAGAAATGCTTGACAGCATTTCCTAATGCCAAGTCTGCTGGGGATCCTTTAGCAGGGAGTTCCGCAGTGTTTGGAGGAAGCCGTGTTGCTTACTTTCCACAGGCAGACCTCAAGAGAGTCACATAAGCAGGGCTTCCATTACAGAACTTAGGAGTTGAGAGGGCTATAAGGAGGAAGAACTTCCTTATTATTTAAATCATGCATGTGGTGTGAGGGCATGATTTTTTAAATCATGCATGTGGTGTGAGGGCACATTAAGCAACCACCTTGGTGAAACTGGGCCTCAGCTAGACCTACCTGGTCTAGTGCGAAGGAAGGGTGAGAATCTCACAATATTTTTATCACAAGATCTCCCCCTCTGTTTATACGCGGCACGTGACGACCTCGGAGGGAGAGAACATTGCACCCACCATTTCCTTTTAAAAACACACACAGAAGAAGTGCACAAGCACGTGTGTGCTCAAAGGTAGGTTTCTTAAAAAAAAAATCCCCAATCCCCCCCACCCCACTCCTGATGGGCACAGAGTTCCTGAGACACCTGCACACACATTCCGCAGTGTGGCAGAAAAACCAGGCTGCAAGGGTAGGGTGAAATCCCAGGGAAATGGAGGGATCATCCCTCCCTGCTCCCGGGATGCCCTGTGCTTCATGTGGATGCACAGGGATGATCCCAGGGCGATCACCGGGATCAGCCCTCATCTAGCTATGGCCCAGGTCTGAGTCTGGTCAGTGCCTGGATGGGAGACTGCCTAAGAACTCCATATAGAGCGTTTAGAATCCCATAATGGAAGAAAGGTGGAATAGAAATGCACTAAAGAAGTAAAGATGGTTTTATCGGTCAAAAACTCCATCTTGAGTTCTGTTCAGTACCCAGCTTCTGCAGCTGCTGCTGAGATTTATATACATATGAGGAGGCAGGCTGTCACATTCTATTCATCTCAAGGTCATAGAAGAAACTGTACCACTTCACACTGCAGGTGTGGGATGCATTTTTTAAAGGTGTTGACTCACTTGAAAAGCTGCTCCGTTGCCACTGTTGAAATGAGTTTCAACTATCACTCTGGCCAACATATGTATGTGGAATGGGGTGTGTACACCATTTTATCCTTAGCCTCAAGCAGCAATATGCCTCAGGCTGGCCCTTGCCAAGGATATCTCATCCATTACTGGTGACTAGGGATATGCAGATTTTCTTATATCCACCCTGTCTATATTTCATGGACTATTAGGCATCTTTCACTCACTGACAGAATTTGTTTTTGTTTTTGTTTTTTTACAGATATATAAGAAATTTGTTCCAGTTGTGCAAGTCTGCACATGTGCTAATGCACATTAGCTCAAGTGTGAATTTGCAGAAATCTTACCCCCCCCCATCTAAAGTTTTTAAAAAACCAAGTTCCATGGAGTCCATGTAACTGCAGAATCTGCAAGTTAGATTCACAGAAATCCAAACTCATGTGAATCCATTGCGGTTTTCCCTGACATCCCTATAGTGACATTTAGTTTTCTATGTGGAGGGTTATCTGAAGTGGTACAATCAAGAAGCAGATGAGAATGAGGTCTTGGGCACAATTGGGAATGACAATTGTGGGGTTAAGCCAAAGGGCTTGTGAAAAAGTTGAGTTCTGAGAATGATTTGAAGAAGGTGGCAGTGTGGGGGTGGGGAAAAGCATTATGTATGCGTTCAAGGAATGACTCCCATATTTATGGGGCAACAGGGGCCTGGGTGGAGCCTCATTAGCAATTCTGGAGTAAATGTCATTACGGGCAGGGATGTAACAAGAAGCAAGAGCTGAAAGATGGAGTGGAGCTAGGTGGTGGAAAGTTTTGGGTAAGGACAAGGAAGTTGTGCTGGATACAGAAGGGGATGGTGAGAGCAATAGTGGGCATTTGTTCTCATTTACAGAGGATGGTCCTATCTTTGAAGGCATATTCTGTTTGAAGAGTCCATGTCTAATAATCTTAAGAAAGGAGAGCATGGAGGGGCCTTGAAGTTGCTCATCCACAGCTCACCTGATCCCAGTCTCCCCCAGCATAGTGAGATGTATTGCATGTCTATCTAAACAATAAAGATTGTTGTTTTTTTAAAAAAATTACATTTATGTTTACAAATTAGCTTGTGCAAATATTATGCAAATCTTTGTCCTCTTTTCTCCTCCTTTGAGTGTGTGAGTGTGGGATGAATTCCTCCTTTCGGGCTGTGTGCAGGTGGCCACCCTAATGAGAACTTTCCCCATTAGTTTTGACCTAGCACTGATCAAATCAGCATCCCCTTGATCAGGTTTACCCAACCTGGTGCCTTCCAAATGCTTTGGGGCTCATCTACACCAAGCAGGACATTCCACTATGAAAGTGGTATATAAAAGGCAGGAACCACACTACTGCTTTATAGTGGTATTGAACTGCACTGACAACTGTTGAGGCCCATGACACATACCACATACCACTTTCATGCTGCTTTCATAGTGTAATATCCTGCTTGGTGTAGAAGTGTCATGGGCCCTAACAGTTGTCAATGCACTTCAGTACCACTACAAAGCAGTAGTGTAGATCCTGCAGTGCACTTCAATACCGCTATAAATCAGTAGTGTGGCTCTTGCCTTTTATATGCTGCTTTCATAGTGGAATATCCTGCTTGGTGTAGATGAGCCATTGGTCTACAACTCCCAGGATTCCTGACCACTGGCCATGCAGGCTGGGGCTGATGGGAATAGATGTTCAAAACATCTGGAAGGTACCAGATTGTGAAGGGATGCCCTAGATCTTTGCTGTAATCTTATGAAGTTGCATCCAGTCACTGCATGCCAAAAAAAGTAGAGGGTAGCATGTTTATCTCACATGATGCACCTTTACTAGGGGGATGGACAATAAGGGAGGTAAGAAAATACACAGGAGTTTAGGTACCCCACTTTAGCTCAGCTGTTCTCCTGTTAATGTATTGCAAGCCAAGAAGCCATAAATCTGATCCCTTTATATGCAGCTGTTTTAAATGGTTTCCAGTAATCTGTAACAGTGATCCATGGCCAAACATGACTGCTATGTGCTTTTGCACATTTAGTTTGAAGCTCAACAATGTGGCAGCAATTGAATTCAGGTGCAAAGGTTTTCATCTCTAGATATAACTGGAAACCCACCCCCTTTCTGCATTTAAATTACACACCAAAACGAGAAAGTAAGAAAAATATTCTGATTTACAGCAACTTGGAAACAGTATTTTCTTTTTTTTAAAAAAAAAAAGTTTAGAAAGTATTTCTCTCTCAGCAGGTAGTTTAAAGCCACGCTTGGCAGTCCCGTAGTACAATAAATTATCCACTTATACAATGAAAAAATGCACCCAAGCAAGAAAGATCAATGAATGTTGTCGGTCATTAAGAAGGGGGAGGCTGAACATGAAACCTTTTAAAAAAGAAGAAGTTAACATTGAATTTATCATTGTCATATGTCTCTCCCCCTCCACCACTGTTATTTACAGAGACTCAGAGGCTCTTTATACAAATAGTTCATCGCCTGGTAAAAATGCTCCTAGACAGTTCTGTGTTCAGATGGAGGACTGCGTGAGTGAACACTTGCCCATGAAAAATAAATATCACATTGTGTACATATATAAAAAACCTAGCATATGAGGGTGAATGCAATGTTAGAACCTTTCTACCTGACATCTAGTTTTCTAGGTTTGGGGAGTTTTGTTTTGTTTGTTTTTAGCCTGGGGCGGAGCATTCAGTCATGGAATCCTTTACCTGTGTATACTCTTCTTACCGGGTGATGAGCTTTTTGTCTAGAGCAGGAGTGGTTAGAAGGTAGCTCTGGATCTGCTGGTAGATCTCTGGGCAATTTGCCCCCAAAGTGTCATCATTTGTAGGGGTGTGCACGGACCCCCCGCTCCGCTTCACTTGCAGATCCGTGATTTTCGGAGCGGGCCGCTTCGCCCTGCCCCCACTCCGCCCACTTCCGCTCCGCTCCGCTCGGAGCTCCGGATCCGGATCGGAGCTCCGTTTCCCCCCCATAGGGTTGCATTGAAAGCTAAAAAATTACACAACTTTTTTTCTGTTCAAGTTAGAAACCTCACATTTGGCACCATGACACCTCATGGGGGTATACACACGCACGCCAAGTTTCAAAGCAATCCCATCATCCCCTGATTTTTGGGGAATTTTTGAAAATCGGGCACCCCATTCACACCCCTTTCCATAGCTCCGTCAATTTGCACGTTAGAAACCTCAAACTCGCCACCATGAAAGCTTATCCAGGGATACATACGCACGCCCAGACTCAAGGCAGTCCCATCATCCCCTGATTTTTGGGGAATTTATGAAAATCCAACACCCCTTTCCATAGCTCCGTCAATTTTGCACGTTAAAAAAAAATCTCAAACTCACCACCATGACAGCTTATCCAGGGATACATACGCACGCCGAGACTCAAGGCAGTCCCATCATCCCCTGTTTTTTGGCGGGGCTTAAACCTGCAAAATTTGGAACTTCCAAAACTCCAAGTGAGCGCAGGAAGGACTTCTCCCCTGATGTCAAAGCCACACACACACAACATCCCTGCGAGGTGGGCAGGGGAGGAGGGAGGGAAGGCAGGCAGGCATGCAGCTGGCATTTCTGGGGGCATAAGGAAGTGAGCCAAGGATAAGCCAGTAATGCATATAAAATGGAATAAATAAACAAATAAACAAAGGAGGGGTGGAATTAAAAGCAGCAGTGTTGCTCAATAAACAACAAGAAGAACTTTTAAAAAAAGGCAATATCTGTTTTTTACCAGTAATAGGGAGACGTGCCCGGGGGAGAGGGAAGCAGCTGCCAGTTCAACTCAAGACAGCCATTGCTTCACCAAGAGCTCTGAGAAGTAAACGCTCACTTCAACTCATAATAGGCATCACTCCACCACTAAGAAGTAAACGCTCACTTCGACTCATGATAGGCATTGCTCCACCATTTTACTCTCTTTGGAAGGCTCTAATGGCCTTCCAGTGCAGGAGAGAGTGGGGGCACGTCCACGATGAGATGCCCTAGGGGAGCTCATCCCCTTGCACCACATCTTTTCAGTTGTTCCCCAAAGTTAGAGTGGGGAGCAGTGCTGTGTTTCTATCTCTTATTCTTGGCTTAGTATTAGGGGTGTGATCCACTCCGATTAGGAGCGTAGAAGCAGTAGCGGATTGGCCTGCTCCGCCTTACCCAGAGGCGGAGTAGGAGCGGACCGCGGACCCCTAGAAGCAAGGCGAAGAGAAGCGACCATTTTTCGGAGCTCCTAGTTCAGGCGGAGTGCTCCGGTCGCCATCTTGAAAACATTTCGCCATAGGATTGCATTGCGGCAAATAATCGTGGATAACTACGTTCTTTTTGAAGCTATCGTTCTGGAAATTCTTGTGCTCAGAGAGTCGTGGATGGGGGTCATTTTGAGACCACTCTCACCTCTCTGCGTCATGCGGGTCGCGTGCTATATTTGTTTGAAAATCGGGTCAACCGCGCGGCTCAAACGGCGTTTTCGGCTTTTCGCCCATAGGATTGCATTGCGGGAAAGACTCGGGCATAACTGGGTTGATTTTTAAGCTATCATTCTGAAAATTCTTGTGCACAGAGAGTCGTGGATGGGGGTCATTTTGAGACTACTCTCAACTTTCTGCGTCATGCGGGTCGCGCGCTAGAAGTTTTTAAAAAATCGGCGGGAAAAATACCTTTTTCAAAGGGCTGAGGGGCAGAGTCAGCTCCCGGTCATGATCACATGATCCCAAAGTTAGAGGAGGGCATAGGCAAAACGGGTAACTTGGGATTCTGGGAAACTTCTCTTTCTTCATCTGAACGGACTTTTCCCAGTGTTTTTTAAAACAGTAGCCCCACCAAATGCACAAACACAACCTGAAATCATATACTAAGCCAAGAATAAGAGATAGAAACACAGCACTGCTACCCATCCTAACTTTGGGGAACAACTGAAAAGATGTGGTGCAAGGAGATGAGCTCCCCTAGGGCATCTCATCGTGGACGTGCCCCCACTCTCTCCTGCACTGGAAGGCCATTAGAGCCTTCCAAAGAGAGTAAAACGGTGGAGCAATGCCTATTATGAGTCGAAGTGAGCGTTTACTTCTTAGTGGTGGAGCGATGCCTGTTATGAGTTGAAGTGAGCGTTTACTTCTTAATCTCAGAGCTGTTGGTGGCTGTCTTGAGTTGAACTGGCAGCTGCTTCCCCCTCCCCCGGGCACGTCCCCCTATTGCTGGAAAAAGACAGATATAGCCTTTTTAAAAAAGTTCTTCTTTCTGTTTATTGAGCAACACTGCTGCTTTTAATTCCACCCCTCCTTTGTTTATTTATTGATTTATTCCATTTTATATGCATTACGGGCTTATCCTTGGCTCACTTCCTTATGCCCCCAGAAATGCCAGCTGCATGCCTGCCTGCCTTCCCTCCCTCCTCCCCTGCCCACCTCGCAGGGATGTTGTGTGTGTGTGGCTTTGACTCAGGGGAGAAGTCCTTCCTGCGCTCACTTGGAGTTTTGGAAGTTCCAAATTTTGCAGGTTTAAGCCCCGCCAAAAAACAGGGGATGATGGGACTGCCTTGGATAAGCTGTCATGGTGGTGAGTTTGAGGGTTTTTTTTAATGTGCTAAATTGACGGAGCTATGGAAAGGGGTGTTGGATTTTCATAAATTCCCCAAAAATCAGGGGATGATGGGACTGCCTTGAGTCTGGGCGTGCGTATGTATCCCTGGATAAGCTTTCATGGTGGCGTGTTTGAGGTTTCTGATGTGCAAATTGACGGAGCTATGGAAAGGGGTGTGAATGGGGTGCCCGATTTTCAAAAATTCCCCAAAAATCAGGGGATGATGGGATTGCTTTGAAACTTGGCGTGCGTGTGTATACCCCCATGAGGTGTCATGGTGCCAAACGTGAGGTTTCTAACTTTAACAGAAAAAAAGTTATATAATTTTTTAGCTTTCAATGCAAGCCTATGGGGGGGAAAACGGAGCTCCGGATCCGGATCCGGAGCTCCGAGCGGAGCGGAGCGGAAGTGGGCGGGGCGGGGGCGGAGCGGCCTGATCCAGAAAATGGCGGATCTGCAAGTGAAGCGGAGCGGGGGGTCCGTGCACACCCCTACTTAGTATATGATTTCAGGTTGTGTTTGTGCATTTGGTGGGGCTACTGTGTTAAAAAACACTGGGAAAAGTCCGTTCAGATGAAGAAAGAGAAGTTTCCCAGAATCCCAAGTTACCCGTTTTGCCTATGCCCTCCTCTAACTTTGGGATCATGTGATTATGACCGGGAGCTGACTCTGCCCCTCAGCCCTTTGAAAAAGGTATTTTTCCCGCCGATTTTTTAAAAAATTCTAGCGCGCGACCCGCACCACGCAGAGAGGTGAGAGTAGTCTCAAAATGACCCCCATCCATGACTCTCTGTGCACAAGAATTTCCAGAACGATAGCTTAAACCCCCCCCCAGTTATCCCCGATTCTTTCCCGCAATGCAATCCTATGGTCGAAAAGCCGAAAATCACCGTTTGAGCCGCGCTGTTGACCCGATTTTTAAAAAATTCTAGCACGCGACCCACACAACGCAGAGAGCTGAGAGTAGTCTCAAAATGACCCCCATCCACGACTCTCTGTGCACAAGAATTTCCAGAACAATAGCTTCAAAAACAACCTAGTTATGCGTGATTATTTCCTGCAATGCAATCCTATGGCGAAATGCTCCGCCTGAACTAGGAGCTCCGAAAAATGGTCGCTTCTCTTCGCCTTGCTTCTAGGGGTCCGCGGTCCGCTTCTACTCCGCCTCTGGGTAAGGCGGAGCAGGCCAATCCGCTACTGCTTCTCCGTTCCTAATCGGAGCGGAGCACATGCCTAATCATTTGCACCATAACTCAATTTCCACTCACTAGACAGTTAATAGAGAAGGCTATCAATGGCTACTAGTCCTGATGGCTATGTGCTACCTCCAGGATCAGAAGCAGAAAGCCTATATACACCAGTTACTGGGGATCATGGGTGGAAGGTGCTATTGCACTCGTGTCCTGCTTGTGAGTCCCTGGCCGACAGCTGGTTGGACACTGTATGAACAGAGTGCTGGACTAGATGGAACCTTGGTCTGACCCAGCAGGGCTCTTCTTATATTTGTAATATGAAATGACAACACTGGGGATGGGGCTACTGTTTTGCTGACAGCTGATTATTTATTTCCCCCATACTTCCTGGGTCAGGGGTGTAGAATCTCAGGCTTGGGGACTAAATTTGCTTTACGAGGGTCTCAATCTGCCCTTCTTGGTTTCACCAAATGGCCACACCCTTTTCCCTGTCCACCAATCATTTGGTGGTTGCCAGGCTTTTGCGAAGTCGTCCCCCCCCCCATTCTAAAAGTCTGAAATTTTTCTCATAAGGCTTCGTTACTGGTATAAGAGCTTCAACTTAAAATATGCTGATATTTTTGGTTCTACCCCTTTTGCCCCCAAGCATAGATGTGCACAGCACATTTCATTAGGGTGTGCACCCAGGATATTTTTTAAGGCAACATTTATTGAATACTCAGTCATAAAGGACATTTTTTAAATTCATTTATTTATTAAACACTCTAGACACTGATGTCCTACTTTGTGTTTGGCTTGCCTGACCATGGGAGGTCTGTTGCAGGTAGGGGAGGGGAATGAGGAGATGCTCCTCAAGCCCCAGCTCTGGTGGGGCTTTATGGTGACACTGGCCAGAGGAGGGGCTTAGAAGGTGATAGTAGCCTTCAGGAGTCCTCCTCCTGACCTCTTTGAAGTGTGGCTCTGGGCAGAGTAGCTCCTCACAGAGCATTCTGGAGAGCAGTGAGAGGACTGTTCTGAGTGCATCTGACCTGTTCTCATTCTGCTATCCAGGTGGTAACTGTTGACGAGCAACGTCAAGGTCCAACTCTCCTTTCTGATGGTTCTTTATCTTTAATCTTGACGTGGAATTGACAGTCCTTCAATTCCGCCCAGTGAGCTTTGGCTATTGGGCAGTATAAAAATGTGATTGATAAATAAATAAATAAATAAATAAATAAATAAATAAAGCAGGAATGATCAATTTGTGGCCCTCCAGGATTTTTTATTTATTTATTTTGGTGTATAACTCTCATGATCTCTCACCACTAACTCTACTGGCTAGGGCTGATGGGAATTGTAGTCCAAAACATTTGGAGAGCCGCAAGTTACCCACCCTTGAAATAGAAGATGCCTCCAAATAGGGAGACTATACTCTGACAGACTTTCGAATCGTGGACTGCTCTTTGTAAAGTAGGGCAGATGCCACCTTAAGATCCATACTCTCATTCAAAGTCACTGGTCATACTAAGAAAAGAATAACTACAGTGGGATTGAGGCCTTTGTGCTTGCAGCACAATAATTATACACGCTGCTAAACCAAACTGGATCTAACTATCTTAAGAGGGTGGGGTTTGTCCTCACTAAGGCTTAATGGCTTGACTCCAAGTGCTGGCTTATTTCTCAGTGGTGGGATGGTTAAATGAGATGCTGAAGAGGCAGAGGACGAGGGTGGATGTGATGTTAAAGCATCTCTCTTTAGAGTGGTGGTGGATAGAAGGTAGATGAAGATATACTGATAGCTCTCTAGATGATTTTAAGTCATGATGCTACCAAATCCCATAATCGGTCAAAACTCTGCATTCGTTGTTTTCAGTGAGTGATGAGGAGGCACCAATCCACATCAGGTTTCTATACCTGTTTCTATAGGCTGACATGCCTACACGTACATTACAAATTTATTTGATGCTCTTTAACTAAAAGTGCTCCAAGTGGCTTGGAAAAATAGATGAAACCACTCTTAAAACAATGAAACAAAACGTATTGTGAAAAAACACAAAACAGCAGAAACTTCAGGGAGAGGGTTTGCGTGTGTGTGTGTGTGTATATATATATGAATGAGAGCCAACATGGTGTAGTAGCTAAGGTGTTGGACTAGGAGACGGGAAATCCAGGTTCTAGTCCCCACTCGGTCATGGAAACCCACTGGGTGACTTTGGGCCAGTCACAGACTCTCACCCCAACCTACCTCACAGGGTTCTTGTTTTGAGGACAAAATGGAGAGGAGGAGTATTATGTATGCTGCCTTGGGTTCATTAGAGGAAAAAAGGGGCAATATAAATATTATATATATATATATATATATATATATATATATATATATATGTAATTCATTGTCAGAAGGTAAAGAAGGATGTCTGCCAGGCAAGTTCCTTTTTTTCTATTTTGCTCGGCTGATGATTTATTGTTTTGATGATGGTGTTGTTTATATGCACAATTTAAATAGTTATTGGTTTTATATTGGCTTTATTAATTTATTTAATGTTGAGAGCTACCCTGAGGGGTTCCATGCTATGTCTAGCTGGAGTGGAAAGAAAAGAAAAGAAAGAGGGTGGGTGCCAGATATTCTTAGATTAAGTGTCTCTAAAGGATGGGTGCCCTGACAGGAAAAGCTACCTTGCATCCCAACCAATCAGGGAAGGAGGGAACTCTGAGGAAAGCCTATGCTTTCTGATCTGGGAAAATGTTGCTAAAGTTTGTTTGCATTTTTTAAACAACAACAACAACAATTGAAAGGTTAAAGAGAGAAAAAGATAATTACTCTTTTCAGATGACACACTATGCCATGGTGGTTAAGCATTTTGAGCTAAACATTATGGCTTAGTGTGTCATGTGAACCATTCCTAACCATGGTGGCTACACAACCAGTTTAAACATGCTCACTAATCATTTGCTGCAAAAGGCTTAGCATCCTAGCCATGGCTTAGTGTGTTGTCTGAACACATTCAGTGCATTCGGTACTGAACACAGAATCCAAGATATTTAAGATTTTTCATTCTAGTACCTTGAACTGGACTTGGAACCAAACTAAAGGCAGTGTAGGTGTATAAAAGTATTATTATTATTATTATTATTATTATTATTATTATTATTAATTATTCCAAGATCGAGATTATTCCAAGATCGAGAAAGATCTTGGAATTGTTGTAGATCACAAGCTGAATATGAGCCAACAGTGCGATATGGCTGCAAGAAAGGCAAATGCTATTTTGGGCTGCATTAATAGAAGTATAGCTTCCAAATCACGTGAGGTACTGGTTCCTCTCTATTCGGCCCTGGTTAGGCCTCATCTAGAGTATTGCGTCCAGTTCTGGGCTCCACAATTCAAGAAGGACGCAGACAAGCTGGAGCGTGTTCAGAAGAGGGAAACCAGGATGATCAGAGGTCTAGAAACAAAGCCCTATGAAGAGAGACTGAAAGAACTGGGCATGTTTAGCCTGGAGAAGAGAAGATTGAGGGGAGACATGATAGCAGTCTTCAAATACTTAAAAGGTTGTCACACAGAGGAGGGCCAGGATCTCTTCTCGATCCTCCCAGAGTGCAGGACACGGAATAACGGGCTCAAGTTAAAGGAAGCCAGATTCCGGCTGGACATCAGGAAAAACTTCCTGACTGTTAGAGCAGTGCGACAATGGAATCAGCTACCTAGGGAGGTTGTGGGCTCTCCCACACTAGAGGCATTCAAGAGGCAGCTGGACAACCATCTGTCAGGGATGCTTTAGGGTGGATTCCTGCATTGAGCAGGGGGTTGGACTCGATGGCCTTGTAGGCCCCTTCCAACTCTGCTATTCTATGATTCTATGATTCTATGTTCTTTGTTGTTCTTTCAGATCAGCAAGCAGGATGCAGAATTTGGCATCAGGGTGGTATCTTGAGAATTGTCATGAAGGGCTTCATGTAGCATGCATGACAGTAATAACCCAGTTGAGAGGTTAATGTGGTACAGTAAATACTACATTCTGTAACTGATCTGTATATTGGCATGCATTTGAATACTTCAACTGAACTGGTGGGTTGGTTCACTCCATAATCCCACTAGGAATCTAATCTGGATTATTAATTCCAATGGTGCAAAAGCAGTTTACTGTCCCAACTGAGTAGTATTTATACAAATTAAAAATTTGGGTATTTGGGGGAGCAGTTCAGAAATGTTCATCCAGTTGTGTAGGCAAAGGGTAGGCAGAAGCCAAGGTGATCTGCAGTACATTGACACAGGTTTCTTGTTAGTAAGATCAGTGAATGGGAAAACAACAGCCATCCAAGACTTGATGAGGTGGCAATTTGACCTGTTTCATAGAGACTGGTTTGGATATGACTTGGGCTGAATCATGGAGACCTGATTGGGTGAGCCCACCTGACTTCTCTGTGTTGCAGCAGGAAAGACTTGGTAGGGTGGGGGCACATTGAGGTGGAGTTGTGGTGATCTATTGTGATTCTATCCCCCTATTCAGTGCCCCATCCCAAAGTCTTCCAGTTTTCCCTTTCCCCTTTTTCTTCCCTAACAATACCCTATGTGATGTTAGACAGATAGACAGACAGAAAGACAGAGACTAGTCCTAGGTTACCTGGTAGCATTCATTGTAGAGCAAGAAGAAATCTCCTGCTGCATATGGCAGCTACCTTATGCATGAGACATACATCCTCATCATGGTGTACATTAGGTCCTTGATATAATACAAATATTATACAAATACAAATATCTAATACAAATAGTAATGGTGGAACTTTACAGTTCTGTAAATGTGTGTATCTGAAGGGATTCTGATGGAGTATTGTCCCACCCCACTGCCCAACAAGTCCCCCTTCTTGAGCTAGCCGAGTGCTCTCGGGGGTGGTGCTGGAGTCTCCCTTACTTGTGCTGGGGGACTTCAACACACATACTGAGGCTACTTTGCCAGGAGTGGCTCAGGACTTTGTGGCCTCCATCCAAACATGGCTGTGTCCAAAATTACTATCGACTCCATTTATTCAGTAGGGTGTACTTTATGTCTGATCTTCTATGTTGGGTGGATAGTGTAAACTAAATAAATACATTTCTAACTGCCAGACATTTAACAATAGCAGCAACAAAATGTCTCTGCACCTCACTCTAGCCTATACTGCTGAAATGAAGACAGCTCTCTCTCTCTCTCTCTCTCTCTCTCTCTCTCTCTCTCTCTCTCTCTGTGTGTGTGTGTGTGTGTGTGGTGGTGGTGGTGGTGGTGGTGGTGGTGGTAACCAGGGGAGTATTTTTGTGTGGAAGGACTAAGAGCTGCATTCACTTCTAGTACTCAAAAAGTTCCTCAACTCAGAATTCATTAATTCTTGTCGGGCCTGTTCAGATGACATCCTAAACCATGGTTAGACTGCTAACCCTTTGCATCAAATCATTAGTGAGCATGTTTAAACCATGGTTTTGTAGCCACCATGGTTAGGAATGGTCCACATGACATGCTAAGTCATGGTTCATATGACATGCTAAGCCATAACGTTCAGCTCAAAGTGCTTAACTACCATGGCTTAGCATGTTGTCTGAACAGGGTAGTTGTATGCCTTTTGCCACAAGCTCCAGTTGGTGGATCTTGAGTTTCTTCTAAACAAAGTAGGATCCCACAAGCCTGCATTCTGCCCACCCCAGGTGTTGATGTATTTTGTTGTTTATTCGTTCAGTCGCTTCCGACTCTTCGTTACTTCATGGACCAGCCCACTCCAGAGCTTTCTGTCGGCTGTCGCCACCCCTAGCTCCCCCAAGGTCAAGTCTGTCACCTCCAGAATATCATCCATCCATCTTGCCCTTGGTTGGCCCCTCTTTCTTTTGCCTTCCACTTTCCCTAGCATCAGCCTCTTCTCCAGGGTATCCTGTCTTCTCATTATGTGGCCAAAGTACTTCAGTTTTGCCTTTAATACCATTCCCTCACGTGAGCAGTCTGGCTTTATTTCCTGGAGTATGGACTGGTTTGATCTTCTTGCAGTCCAAGGCACTCTCAGAATTTTCCTCCAACACCACAGTTAAAAAGCATCTATCTTCCTTCGCTCAGCTTTCCTTATGGTCCAGCTCTCACAGCCATAGGTTACTATGGGGAATACCATTGCTTTAACTATGCGGACCTTTGTTGTCAGTGTGGTGTCTCTGCTCTTAACTATTTTATCAAGATTTGTCATTGCTCTCCTCCCAAGAAGTAAACGTCTTCTGATTTCCTGGCTGCAGTCAGCGTCTGCAGTAAATGTCAATTTAACTTATATTATATTCATTCCTATCAGTCTACTTTAAGCAGGACTAACCAACAACAACGCAGCTTGTGAGTTTACCTACATGCCTGAGATAATTTTTGGAGCTGGATCCCTATTTACATCCCCCAGCATGGTGAGAAATGTCTTTACTGTTGCACAATAGAACAAGACAAACCATTTTCTAAAAAGCTGCTGTGTCGGCAATGAAATCCTTCTCACCCTCAATTATCCAGGGAGAGACATCAGGCGTCATCCTTGTTGTGTAAAAAGCAGGTCAATCACTTGAAGAAGCAAATTTGCAAGGTGTGGAACACGTGTGGCAGGTTGAATTCTCTTGCCTTCTCAAGATATAGGGAGCTGATGCTATGTCTTCTCCAAGATATGTGAAGCATTTGAAAAGAGGAGCAAATGTAGCAGCAGGACATACCTGCTGCTGCTGCTTCACCAAAATGTATTTAACATCAGCTGGATATTCAGGGAAGTAATATAGCCCCTGTCCAAATGTGTATTTGCTGGACAAACAGCTTGGGGGAATTTAAGAGGGGGGAAACTCTGCTGGATTAGTTCTTCCAGCCCAGCATTCTCTTTCTAGTAGTGGGCAGCCAGATACCCCTCCCCAGGAAGCTCAAAAGCAGGGCATGAAGGCAATAGCAATGCCCTAATGATTGGCCCCAGCATCTTGCATTCAGAGGGACTGCATTTGAACATGGTGGTTTGTTCACCTTCCTGACTAATACCTATTGTTACTAGGGATGTGCTCCGCTTCTAATCAGACCGGCGAATTAGAAGCGGAGCGGGGGGCTTCGCCTGCCCTTAAGGCGGAGGCGAAGAGGATTGGGGGGCCGGCGGAGCGTGGCGAAGAGGATCGAGGTGAAGGTGGATCCTTCGCCTCGATCCGGAGCTCCGCCGGAAAGGTAAGTGGGGTTTACCGGGCCCTGCCACTGTCGCCCATGCGGTGACAGCGGCAGGGCCCGGTAACCCCCCCACCCTCCTCTCCCTTACCTGCCTCCATCTGCGGTCCGTCGGCGTCTTCAATTGAGCCCACGGTTCAACCAGGCAGCCCAGACTTCCTGGTTGAACCGCGGGCTCAATTGAAGACGCGATGGACCGCGGACGGAGGCAGGTAAGGCCCCCTCCCCCTTGGTCCCTTACCAGGCTTTGCCACCATCACCGCACAGGCGGCGATGGCGGCAGGGCCCAGTAAACCTCCTGCCCTCCTCTCCCGGCCTTACCTGGCGCCACTCCCCTCCACTGCGGAGCTCCGCAGCGAAGAGGAGCAGAGTATGGGCGGAGCGGCGCGGAGCGGAGCAGGCCGATCCGAAATTTTCGGATCGGCCCACAGGGCGGAGCGGGGGGTCCGTGCACACCCCTAATTGTTACATCTATCCTCTGTGAATTTGCTTTATTTGTTTTAAAGCCATCTCAAGTTCTTGACTAAGAATTTAATATAGGTCAGGATGAGCATGGATGGGATGTGGGCAAGTCAGCAGAGGGGACGTTACAGGATGAGACTGGGGGAAAGTTGGAGAAAGGATTTAAAGACACGGGTCCATCTAGTCCAACATTCTGTTCAGACAGTGGCCAACCAGCTGCTCACAGGAAACCCACAAGAGGGGCATGAGTGCAATAGTGCCCACCCACACATTTCCCCAACAACTGGCGTACATGGGCACACGGCCTCTTATACTGGAGGTAGCATTAGCCATTGATTGCTTTCTCCTCTGTGCATTTGTCTAATCCCCTTTTAAAGCTGCCCAAGTTGGAGACCATCACTACATCTTCTGGTAGCGAATTCCATAGTCAAATTATGTGCTGTCTGGAGAAGAATTAGGATGTTTCCAGATGAGGCTTTTATCACCCCATCACCTTGCCCCATTCATAGGATTTTACACCGAGTCCAGATGCCGTTGTCACCCTCTTACCCTCCCATGTTTTCCTACCACTTCTTCCAACTTTGTGCCATACTGCACACGCGCGTGCGCACACACACACACACACACACACACACACAAAGGCAGAATGGCTGATTGCTAGTGCTAGGAGCTTTCCGGCTGGAGACATGTTTAAAAGAGGAGAGGGAAACAGTTTGGATGGAAAAAAAGAAGAGGATTCTATCCCAGGTGTGAGAATGTCATCACAGAAGACAGACAATGGAAATGACAAGAAAAGGGGAAGGATTGAACTTGTCCAGAACTGATGAGGTGAGAAAGAGGGTAAGGAGAGACCGGAGATGAAATATAATCAGCTGGAAGAGCAGAGAGCTCCGCACAGCAGAATGGAATCCATTCCCTTGATCATGGACGTGCCTTGGATTTTCATGGAAAATCCCTGTGGCCAGTCAGATCCTTGCTAGTTCATGCTTGTATGGCCAGTGAACTGTTTCCAAAACAGAATTAATATTATTCATGTCCCAGACATTTCCCCACATGCACACTTGGTGCATTTGTAAGTGTTGTAGTCTCTCAATGCTGCATGTAGAGCGCTGACCACATGGGGCCTTTGATGTCTTCAGGGCTGCCCCTGCTATTAGGCAGAGTTAGGCAGCCACCACAGGAAGCAGGTGCTATGGAGCAGCAGCAAGGCAGAGTTGTGGGTGACACAAGTTGCCTGACCTTGTTATACTGTAGAGGCATGCTTACTATCAATTATCCACAGTTCTTTGTGTAATGCTGAAGATTGCAATGGAGGCTGTCAGCCACACAGTGCTATCAGCTGACTGCACTGCAATTGTCTGACATGTGCTGTGATTTGGTGGGCATGCAGGAAATGGTGGAATGTAGTGTTATAAATACAATTCCATTTTATGAGAAATCTATCTATCATCTATCTATCTGTCTATCTATCTATCATATCTATCTGCAAGTTTCTAGACCTTATGGTGATAAAGATATGATTTGAAAGGTGTGGGCAATATCTGCTGAAAACTAAGAGTCCAGGTGTTTGAATAAAGACACCTGAATAGAGAGCTTCGGCTATTGGGCGGTATAAAAATGTAATAAATAAAATAAATAAAATAAATAAGATTTCCAGTGGGAAGGGGGATGTGTTTCAGAGTCCTGTATGCTTCTTGTCCTCTCATGGTGACAAATGAAACTAGAATATGTGTATACAAAATAGTAAATATTGCAGAATAAATCATGCAAAATCAGAGATATTATATAGTAATGTATGCAGGTTGCAAAATCCAGCTTTCTTAACCACGATTTCCCCCCCCCCCTTCTATTACCTGGGAACAGAATTTTTGTTGTTGATTGATAGATTTTATCACAGAGAGCACATTGACACAATGGCAGGTGAAAAGCCAGTGAAGACTGCTGTTGTAAAGGGGGCTGCCATCCAGATTGGGGGCCCTGCTTTGAAAGAACTTGCTGGGTGCTTTTGCGTGGAGGAAGGGCAAGTTCTTTGTGCATGTCAGGCTTTTTTTCCCGACACTCAGTGGATAAAAGTACGCTCTCACCATCACATGCAAAAAAGGTTTAACTAAATATCTCCGATGAACTCTAATGTTTACAAGGGATCTCGTTGGCCAGTTGTTGGCACCTGTTAAATATCTAGCAGTGAGAAGGGATGCTTTGAATGTCTCGGCGACTTTCCCAAATGAAGTTTTGCCAAAAGGGAATTTTCCAGCAGCTCCTATAAAACTGCACATGCCTGCCTTAGACTGGAATCCTCACAACACATGCTCTGAAGTCACTTTTTAAAAGGAGAATTCTGATCTCAGCCAGTCAAAACTTGTACTCCGCCAATGTGGAGCAGATGCCTTAATAAACCCAATCCCATTTTAATTGACTCATAGTACAATCCTATGCGCATTCACTTGGCTGTAAGCCCTACCATGTTACAAGGCAATTGTGTATCGGGGTGCAGCCAAACAGTACAAGCATGTTTCCTTGGAAATCCCGGTGTGTTCAGTGGAGCTTACATGCAGGAAATATGTGCATAGGATTGCAGCCTGGTCTACAGTCTTAAATATTTCCCACTTCCTTGTAAGCCCCATTGAGCTTCAGGGGATCTACTTCTGAGTAAACATGCTTAGGATTGCACTGCAAGGTTGCACTACCCGATGGGATCAAAAAGAGTTATTTCTGAGTAAGAATTAATTGAATGAAGTTGTTAAATGGAAAATATGTTCACTGCCTTTGCAGTAAATCCCATCTAATTCAGTGAGACTTATATCCACATATGCATGGATAGCATTGGACTTCTTGTCCTAGAACATTTTAGAAATTAAATCTTATAAGAACATAAGAAGAGCCATGCTGGATCTGTCTAAAGGTTCATCTAGTCCAGCACTCTGTTCACACAGTGGCCAACCAGCTGTTGACCACAGAACCACAAACAGGACATGGTGCAACAGCACCCTCCACCCATGCTCCCCAACAACTAGTGTATACAGGCTTACTGCCTCTGATACTGGAGGTTGCACTTAGCTATCAGGACTAGTGGCTATTGACATCACCACATCTTGGGGTATTTACTTGGGCCCTGGAAATGTCCACCAAATCCATGTATATCAGGGTTGAGGATCCTCAGGTCAACCTCAATTCCAATCTGGCCTGCTGGGATTTCCCAGATGGCAATGCCCCATTTTGGCTCCACCCATTTTGCCTTTGGCCTTCAGTCTGAAAGAGGTTCTCTGCCTCTGATGTTTATTATGGCTTTAGTTTTGAAATGAGACGTTTACTAAAATGCTGCCACCTCCGTTATTTATCTGCTATTAGGTTTGGCTTACTTTTGGAGTTCATCATTCTGCATCATGTCTAATTAATTCCATTTTAAAATAGGACTAATGACTAGCATTCTGATCTGTTCCAAGTCTTGATCCTACTTATATTCCTCTTCCTCCTACTGTATTTGATGGCACACGTGCTCAAGAAGAACTTGGCCTAGAGTACATATAAACTCCATTTACACACAGTATTTACTGTTCTAATGTAACAGTTATAGAATGATCTGATAACTCATAAAATAAAACAGGTGCAAGGCACGTTCTAATATGGAGACATGTACCAAGTTACACAATCTCCAAGGAATTGCTTGGTTCTTGAGCATCCATCCAAAAGATTGTACTAGCAAACCCAACAAAGTATGTTTCCACATATTTAAAATCAAAACAACTATGACAGCTGTTATATATCACAATAGCAAAAACGGTGAGCAGGAAGTCCCCATGTCAAACGCTAACGCAGTTTCATACTCACTGGTGTCCTTTGGCAAGCAGCTGATCTCTCAGCCCCCATTCTGCAATATGGAGATAATACTAGCCTACTTTACAGGGCTGTTGTAGGGAGAATCAAAATAATATCTGTGAGGGCACAATCCTATGGGGATGGCTGTAAGCCTCTCAACTCAAGAGGCTTATGGACACCCACTGAAGAGTGGGAGGAGCAGCAGTTGACATGAAAATGGCAGGAACCGTGGGAGAAAGTGACCATGTCATCTTGTGATCTGTGATAGCGGGGGCTGTGAAAACAGCATATTCACTCAGACCTGTACCCTGGACTTTAGGAAAGCCCTTTTGAAAACACTCAGAGGGAAGTTGGGTAGGTTGCCATGGCTAGAAATTCTGATAGAAAAAGGAATACAAGAGGGATGGGGGATTTGGGGGGGAAAGAACAAGCTGAAGCTAGAGTGCAATGCTGAAAACAATGGAAACCAAGGTGTGTTTAACCTGGGGAAAGGAAGATCCAGGGGGGATATAATAGCAATCTTCCAACACCGGATGGTGGGTGTTCAACCTGTTCTGGATGGGGTTGCATTCCCTCTGAAGGAGCAGGTTCGTAGCTTGGGGTTTCTCCTAGAACCATCTCTGTCACTTGAGGCCCAGGTGGCCTCGGTGGCACAGAGTGCCTTCTACCAACTCCATTTGGTGGCCCAGCTACACCCCTATCTGGACAGGGATAACCTAGATTCAGTCGACCATGCTCTGGTAACCTCCAAATTAGATTACTGCAATTCCCTCTACGTGGGGCAGCCTTTGAAGACGGTTTGGAAGCTGCAGCTTGTGCAAAATGCAGCGGCCAGATTGATAACTGGAACCAGAAGGTTCGAACATATAACACCGATTCTGGCCTACTTGCATTGGCTACCTATACATTTCCGAGCCCAATTCAAGGTGCTGGTTTTAACCTATAAAGTCTTACATGGCTTGGGAGCACAATACCTGATGGAACGCCTCTCCCGACATGAACCTACCCGTACACTGCACTCAACATCTAAGGTCTTCCTCTGAGTGCCTACTCCGAGGGAAGCTCAGAGGATGGCAACATGGGAGAGGGCCTTTTCAGTGGTGGCCCCCCAATTATGGAATGATCTCCCTGATGAGGCTCGCCTGGCACCAACATTGTTATCTTTTTGGCACCAGGTCAAGACCTTTCTCTTCTCCCAGGCATTTAACATCATTTAACAACATATGCTAAGTTTGTTTTTTAATGGACCCCAGAACTGTTGTTGTTTAAAATGGATACGGTTTTATACTGTTGTTTTTATATATTTTTGATGGTTTAAAATTTTGTATACTTTTTTTAATGTCCACTGTTTTTAACTTTTGTAAACCGCCCAGAGAGCTTCGGCTATGGGGCAGTATATATAAATAAATAAATAAATAAATAAATAAATGCAGAAAAAGGAGCAGTAATGTTCGCTTTTGCTCCTGAGGGCAGGACTAAAAAGATGCAGGGGAACAGATCTTGGCCAAACATTAGGAAAACTTTGCTAAAAGTATGAGCTGTTCGACAGTGGAACACACTGTTTTGGGAGGTGATAGGTTCTCTTTTACTGGATATATTTATGTTGCAGATGCATCCTGAATTGTAAAACTTGCATTCAGCAGGGGATTGGAGTAGATGAGCTGCAAGGTCTCTCCCAACCTTATGGCTCTGTCATTCCAAGACAACAAAAAAGCATCACATTGCAGGGTATTAGATTCCACTCCTGAGCTAAATGGCCTGAATCTCTCACCACTGTGTGCTTACAAAATAAGAAGAAACCTGATGGGAGAGATTAAGGCTGCAAACCTATATACTCAGAACCCACAAAAACTCAATGGGTTGACATGCAAACATGGCATTCTGTTTGTAACATTGGCCAGCAGAGGCTTCCAGGAAGCTGTCAAGAAGAGCAGTGGTATGCTGCCTTTGAACATGGAGGTTCCATTTAGCCTCCATAACCAATAGCCATTGATAGGAACTCCCCCACCCCCATGAATCAATCATCTTGCTTAAAACAGATATGTCAAACCTCTCTCAGCACAAGGGCCAAATTCATCTTTGGGAAGGTTCTGAGGTGCCACATTCCACTGGTGGGTGGGGCCAAAGGAAAAAGGGGGCAGGGCTAAAAATACCAGCATATTTTAGTAAATAGCACTTCCTGCCAGGAACTAAGTTATAGGAGAGGCATTCAAACTGTTTGAATGGGGGAAATGTGTAAAAGAGCCAGAAAACCACCACATGAATGGCAGTCAAAGGAAAGGGGTGTGTGGCTACCTGAGGATCCTCAGAGAGCTGGGATGTAATCCCAGTACAGGCTGGATTTGGCCTGCAGGTCTGAGGTTTGACAATCTTGATTTAAAAATGGTGACTTATTTCAGTGCTAATTATTTGGGTGCAGGGGGAGGAATCTCGGAATAAGATGTAGGGAGTTATCTGCCTTTTAGTTTCCACAACCAGCCAAGAAAATGTCACACTTTTCAAAGCTTTAAAACACACACACACACACCCTTCCCCACTGGTAAGACTCTGCCCAATTTAACCAATATCCCCTCCCTCTGGCAACACAACTTTGCTACTCCTTCCCCCCACTCGATGCCTGGCATGTTTTATGGATAGCCCCATGCCCCAGGTACGCAGGGAACATTTCTGGATTTTAAAAGTCCATGGAGATTCTGCAGTGTGCTTGCTTGCAAAGTTATTTTACCACTGCAAATAGAAGAGTGTACAGAACAAACACACACACACACACACACACACATACAATAAAACTCGAATGTAACAAATCAGTGGTCTTACAATCCTTCCGCTACACAAAAGAACAAACAGTAATATTAATAGTCATCCTTTGGATTTCATGAAATACAGCAGGATGGAGAATTTGGTCGGCTAGCTTCTTTATTGCACCATATATAAGCTTGCCGGGAAAGAGAATTTGTTTTCTGTCTTATGCAGAATGTCTTATTGGTTTATTTATCAAAAACTTCTGAGGTTTTGTTTTGTTTTGTTGAGCAGAAAGGACAGTTGATGATGAAGACAAAGATGATGGTAGTAGTAGTTATTTATTTATTTATTTATTATTACATTTTTATACTGCCCAATAGCCGAAGCTCTCTGGGTGGTTCACAAAAATTAAAATCACGAAGAGCATAAAAACAACCAACAATTTAAAAACACAAATGCAAAATACAATATAAAATGTAATAACACAATCAGTGGTGTATGCTGCTTTATAGCAGCAGTGGAAAAACTATGATCCTCCATATGTTCTTGGACTACAATTCCCATTATCTCTGACCATTGCCCATGTTATCTGGGGGTGAAGGGAACTGGACTCTAAAAACATTGGGAGGACTACAGCCAGGTATCCCACTCCTGTTTTATAGAGAATACTGCAAGCAATAGCAGAAAGAAGTCTCTGCCTCAAGGAGTTTACTAGATTAAAATTTACTGGATTAAATTTTACTAGATTAAAATTATCTAGATTAAAACAGGAGGGCAAGAGAGGGGAACCTCCTTTAACTCCACGAGAGACAAGTGTAACATGGGATTTACATGTACTTCAGTTCCATATTACTGTATTTCTTCGATTCTAAGACACACTTTTTTCCCACATAAACATCTCTAAAAATGGGGTGCATCTTAGAATCGTGGGTGCGTTTATTATTTCTTAGAATCAAAGCTTTTTTTTCTGTTGGTGGTACTGAAATTAGTGTGCATCTTACAATCGATGGCGTCTTAGAATCGAAGAAATACGGTAGTTGTGGATGAAGGCTAAGGCTGCAATCCTATACACACTACCTGTGAGGAAGCTCAGTGAGACTTGATTCTGATTAAGCAAGCCTAAGATCAGGCCTAGAAGGCTCAGCCCAAGGTGACTTTTTGAGCTGCATAGATGTCTCATTTAGCAGTGGCTGTGGTGAACCTTAGAGGAAAGTTTGTTGTGCCAACGTTGTGGGCTGTTACACTTCCTCTGGTATGTCATTGCAGGATTTTGTTACCTCAGTGTGTATGGTTTATAGCTGTAGATTTATATGATTGATTGTTATCACCTATGGCTAGGACAATAAATGTCATATTATTGATACTAGATATAATAAGAGATTAATAAATTATCTATATTTGAGTTCTTTTCTGACCAGAACTTGGTGCTTTTAAAGTGGGACTTAATGGAACTTGAGAAAATAACATTTTGTAGATATGGACAAAAACACAAGGAGAAAGTGCTTGCCAACTACAAGGGCTTCCTTTAAAGATGGAAATCAAACAGAAGAATTTTTATCATTTACTTGCATTTCTCTTGTTCCCCCTTTCTTGGAGCTTAGAATGTTGTTGGGTTGTTGTTGTTGTTTTAAAAACCACTAAAATAAGTCACTTAAAATATACGCCAAAGCAAATACATTTAGTATAGTAATAACACTAAAGCCCATTTTAACCCTGCTTCCCTCACAGAACCAGCATCCTCTGAAGATTACAGTGTTAGAGTGACCATATGAAAAGGAGGACAGGGCTCCTGTAACTTTAACGGTTATGATGAAGAAGGAATTTCAGCAGTTGTCATTTGTATGCATGCAGCACCTGGTGAGATTCTCTCTTCATCACAACAGTTAAAGCTGCAGGAGCCCTGCCCTCTTCAGCTAGAGTGACCAGATACAAAAGAGGGCAGAGCTCCTATAGCATTAACTGTTGTGATGAAGAGGAAATTTCATCAGGTGTTGCATCCATACAAATGACACCTGCTGAAACTTCCTTTTCTATGCAACTGTTAGATATAGGAGCTCTGTCCTCTTTTTCATATGCTCAACTTACCCAACAGTCTCCAAGCAGAAAAATCAAATAAAATTGGGATCTATCTGCTCTTCTGTCTTTAAGAGCTAGCTTGATATGCAGGAATCAGCAGGTGAAGCTTTTCAGAACATCAAGATAACGACTACCTGTTGATGTGTGTTGAACAAGCTGTTGCTAAAACAGTGTGACGCAGTGTGGTGTAGTGGTTAAAAGTGCTGGACTGGGAGTCAGGAGACCAGGGTTCTAGTTCCTACTTGGCCATGGAAACCCACTGGGTGACTTTGGGCTAGTCACAGACTCTCAGCCCAACCTACCTCACAGGGTGCTTGTTGTGAGGAAGAGGAGGATTATGTCTGCCACCTTGAGTTGCTTGGGGGAAGAAAGGTAGGATAGAGATGCAATAAATAAATAGGCAACCCAATCATCAGGCCTCAGTTTGGCTGTTCAATATGAAGGCTACCAGGGCTTTTCTTTAGAAGTATTTATGTAGAAGAGGCACTTGTCATTTCAGTGATGCATTTTAGCCTATTGTATTTTTCTCCTACTGTTGCATATTTTTATCATGTTACTTTATTTTGTGAGCTGCCCAGACAATGTTTTGTTATGAGGCAGCCAGTAAATAACAAATATTTGACTGGTCTTGAAGATACGTAACCATACAAGAGCATGGACATTGGGGAGCAAACCACTAGGCATGTAGACACAAGACTGTGATTTTAGGAACGTAGAAAGCTGCCTTATACCGAATCAGACTATTGGTCCATCTACCCCAGTGATGTTGACACTGACTGGCAGAAGTTCTTCAGGGTTTCAGGCAGGAGTCTAGCACGATGGAAATGCCAGGAACTGAACCTGCAAGCAAAGCATGTGCTACCACTAAGCTATACCAGGTGATCTTCCACTAGCAGGTTGGAATCAATGAGTGGCTATGCCTGGGCCTAAGATGGGATAATACTGGAACCTCCACCCCACACTCCTTAAAAATTCCTTCAGGGTCTTTTAAGAAGAAGGAGAAAGATAGAAGTGTATGGAGGGGGGAGGGACAGAACAGGAGAATTGTAGACAGAAAGGTTGGCATGGTAGGAAATTGAAGTAGAATGTGTCTCCTGATGCAGTTTGTGGTCAAAGGTAAGCAGCACATCTGAAAAGACTAATGCAACTCCTGACATTGGGAACCTCTAGGAATCTCCCTGTGAATTAGTTTGCAAGGCAAGAAGAGTCCTCTTTTTGTGTGTGATTGAGAGAGAGTGTGTGTCCAGTTAAGGCTGCAGTCCTCGCTTATATGGTTATATTGAAATAGAGCGAGCATCCTTCAACCCAAATATGGTTTCCTAGTTTTCAAAAACAAAACCAGTGGAAAATCTTGGTCAGAACATGGGGTTATATAACAGAACCATGGAACTGGTGAGCTGGAGCCATCCAGTTGTTTTGCATTGCCAAATTACTACCATTTTAGGGTTAGCTTGAATGTACAGAAAGTTGTGTGTGTTTCAAAGGGGACAATTACAGACTGGAGGCCTCTCTCCCACAATAAATTATCATCAAAGGTTCTCCCACGTCAGTAGAACACATGTACTTACAAGACTTGTGTGTGTTTGATGCTAATAAAACAACCTCGATTCAAATATAGGTTGGCCCTTGTTCATGGAACAAGCTTCTGGGCGCTGCCACCAACTTCTGTGCATGCTGGAGAGGGGAGGAAAGAGAACAAGGAAGGAGGCTCAGCAGCAAAGTAAAGAAGCCCAACCAAGTCCACATCAGGGGCTTTTGCAAGAATATTACCAGCCCATGTCTGATCAGGACCAAGATCACCACACCCTGTGTCAACCCGCTGGATTTCAGGAACACAAATCGACTTTCCTTCAGTCCAGCCACTGTACTTGCAACTATAATCCAAGAGCTTTAATGACACCTTGGACTCAAGGTACCAATTAGGCATGTTGGGATAAGAACAGCCTTCAGCTGGTTCAGCCTGTACAGACGAGACTACATTGGGGGGGGGGGGGAATCAAGAGAAAGCCTGCCTCAATTTGGGAACCTCTTTGAACTGCCCTGACAATTGCTGTTGCAATACGGCTAACTTAACAGGTTGGCATCTAATTTTCTTACAGATTGTCCCCATGCTTATACAACAGTTTCAGAAACAGGGGGAGGGGAGGGGAGAACAGCAGAAGTGAAAGTTTGGAGAAAGAGTTAGCTCCATATCTACTACTGCTCTTATTAGTATGAGTAATGTATTTATTTATTATTTATTTTATGAATATGTCCTAGATATTGACATAAAGATAAAAGGTCTCAGACTATACTGGGCATTGATTTGTTTCTTGTTTTTGATAGTTGTCATGATAAGTGTTCACAAATTTCGCTTGCAAGATGACTACGATTTTTACTTCATCAGAGTACATGGCTTTAAGGAACAGCAGAAATGATAGGCCCCTGCCTATTCAAGAAGCTTACAATCTAAACATTGACAAGTGGGGAGCCAAGAAAAGGGGAGGGAGAAGTAAAGATGATAAAGAGGTAGGTGGAAGATGAAAATCAAGGAGAGGGGATTAATCACTCAACTTACTTTACTTATTGTTGTTGTTGTTATTATTATTATTGCATTTATATCCTGCCTATTTTTTCCTCCAATGAACCCAAGGCAGTGTACATCCTCTTCCTCCTCTCCATTTTAACCTCACAACAACAACCCTGTGAGGTTGGTTGGGCTGAGAGTTTGTGACAGGCCCAAAGTCACCCAGTGGTTTCCATGGCCGAGTGGGGACTAGAACCCGGATCTCCCGACTCCCAGTCCAACACCTTAGCCACTACACCACACTGGCTCTCTATATAAATCCATTGCTTTTGGGGGCACAATCCTATGCATGCTCCGCCAACAGATTTGAGATCTGCAGGCTGTCTATATGCCTTCTAAGCTCTGCAGTTGCTGCCTTGTGATGCTGAGTCAGTTATATGATGCAGCTGCCAATTGGCAGCCACTGTGAGGCTTTTTGTTGAAGTTGCAGGGTAAAAAAGTTGGGAACTGAACTAATAACCTATATTTTTCTTACAAGCAAAGTCATTGCTGTGTGACCTTGCTCCGTGGCAACCCCTGATTGGTTGTTGGAAGCTGGGCAAGAGGGCAGGATTGTGTTAATTAACTTCTTTGGTACTGCATTCGTTCACCCCAATTTATATCTGAAACTGCACATTGATGAAGGGAGCTTTTATCCTTTACTTTGCTGATGCACAGCTGTGCATCTTCAGTTCATAAAAATAAACTGCATTCCCTGACAGTTTACTCTAATGTGGAAAATTTGGGGTGGGTGCTCTCATAGGGAAAGCACCCCCTATTTTACCCCATTCCAGCAAACCATCGCAGAACTCAGGTGATCTCTATTTTTATAAACTGGAGAAGCACAGCTGTGCATCACCAAAGTAAAGGCTAAAAGCTCCCTACACAAATGCGCAGATCCTCCCTTCAGATCCTGCTCTGGATAACTTTTTTTCAGAACAGTGGGCATTATGGGGGGAGGTGTGGGAGCTAATATTCCCCCCCTGCACTGAAGTATGTTTTTCCTGGCACTGAATATCCAGGTTTTACGAACAGCTAGCTCTGCCTTATAACACTGGCTCTTAATCAAAGCCTTTGAGGGCTAAATTCTCCAGGGTTACGTGTAGTTTTAATTGTTTTTAATTGTTTTTATTGCTTTAAAAAAATCTACTTGTTTTAATTTAACTATTTAATATGTTTTTAACTGTGCATATTATTTATGTTTACATTGTTCTGATTGTATCTGTATGCCACACTGAGATCCCAGTGATATAGGGCAGGATAGAAATGTTTTAATTAATAAATAAATGCTTAGAACAAAAAAAAAGTCCTACAGCTCTCAAATTTCCCCAAGCAGCTATGCTAAGACCTACAGCTAGAGATGAAGGCTGAGGAATGCTGGGAGATGTAGGACCTTTTTGCTGTCTAAACATGAATAGGCTTGCACCCCTAATTTATAAAGTGATGTGTAGTCTTCCTTCATGTTTGCCCTTACAAAAACCTTGAGAAGTAGGTCTCCATTATTCTCAGGTGATTGATGGAAAAACTAAGAGTCAAAAGAGCTTCATTTGCTCAGTCAATTCATGGCAGAGACAAGACTTCAATCCAAGCATCTGAGATACAAGTTCAAATAACCACTCAAAGAAAATTCTGGTTGAGGACACCCCACCTTCCATTTATAGACATGGAATATTTTTTCCCCAGTGAAGTAAATCAAAGGAAACTTATAGTGCAATCCTAAACATATCCACTCAGAACAGAAGTAAATCCCACTGAGTCTTACTCCCAGGGACACTTTAGTTTTAACTTTTGAGTGAGCATGCACAGGATTGCACTGTTAGCTTCTTACTGCATGCAGGCAATAAAACTGAGTAAGCATCTGGTACACTGGTTGTGGTTATTCTCAGAAGTTAATATTAGAAATGTTCTAAAATCAGTGGCAAATGGTTCTTCTTTCACTCTTACTATCTGTGTGTCCCGTAAGAACCACTATTGTGGTGAGGTAACTAAAGCTTAGGATGACCATGTGGAAAGGAGGATATGGCTCCTGTATCTTTAACAGTTGTACAGAAAATTTCAGCAGGTGTCCTTGGCATGCATGCAGCACCTGGCAAAATTCCCTCTTCATCCCAACAGATAAAGCTGCAGGAGTCCTGTCCTCTTTTGTATCTGGTCAAAAGGGCAGGGCTCCTGAAGCTTTAATTGTTGTGATGAAAAGGGAATTTTACCAGGTGCTGCATGCATACAAATGACACCTGCTGAAATTCCCTTTTCAATAAAATTGTTAAAGATACAGGATCCCTGTCCTCCTTTCCCTATGGTCACACTACTATTGCTAAAATATACTGCTGTGGTCAGTCTTGAGGAGAGTTATAACAGCGTTAGGGATAGCAGATGAAGGATGTAATAATAGCTGCAGGATTGTATCCAAATTTAGCTTAGAGTTGACCCATTGAAATAAATGGCACTATGTCCCATTCCTTGGGTCTACTCTTTGTAGGACTAACATTGGATACAACCCACAATCAAAACAGGGTGGTGTAGAGGAGGAACACGTGACAATTCCACTGCACGTGTGCATATTTCCTTAATTGACATTTGGTTCTGGAAGGTTTTCTCAGCAGAGTTGAAGAAAGAGTTTTCAAATGCTGGACTGATAAATAACAGATCCCCCCTCCCGCCGCCGCCCCCGCCCAAAGAGCATGGGCATTAATAATAATACCTATCATGAAATGCGGGGTCGGGGTGGGAAAAGAGGGGCTTGTCTGAGTCAGCTCAGGAAGAGTTTTCGGCAGCAGCTCCTGTGAAATTAACAAGAAAGCCACAACGCTTGCTAGACGCCCAGAAGACCCTTTAAATTAAAATGGCAAACAGCAGAAGAATAAGGCTATTCTTCTAGTTAGAGGTGGCGAGCTTCCTCTCTGAATGGTTTAAGTTTCCCCATCCCTGCCCCCCAGGACTAAAAAAGAACTTTGCCCGGGACTCTTATTCGTGATTGGCAAGTTCTGCTCGTCCAGGTATCATCAACACCCAGTTGGGGCTGGAGGGTCCAACCCCCTAGCGGAACTGTGGTGTATTGGACCGTGATGGGCAGGGACAACATTTCTTGGCTAGATCCTTTTTTGACTGAGCCTGCGGACTTCTTGAGGAAATGGTCTTCAATCTTCATGCAAAGGAGCAGGGTCGAGACCCCGCCAGCCTCAGACGTCCCTGAGTTGCTCTTTTAATTTAATCTTATGAAAAAGGCTTTATTTTAAAAAGTTATGGAAGCGCAAGGGGTGGGTGGGCAAGAAGTACTTCTGTTCGCTTTCATTTCCCTGCCCAATGATGATTTAAAATCTTGCCTCTGGATTTTAACTCAGAAGGAAGTCCAGTTAAGATCCTTGGGGCTTCCTCCTTGGTGAATGTGCTCAAGGTGTGCTGCGTTAAACAAACATCAACCCAATATACCCTAAGGGTCCAATCCCATTAAACGCAATGGCACTTACTTCTGAGTAGGCATGCCGAGGACTGCACTTTCGATGTCAACAGAACAAAGACAAGAAAACCAGAAATATATGCATCTATATCTTCAATAGCGAAATAAGTAGAGTTGAATCCTGATATTTCGACTCCCCCGCCCGGAAGACCAATAAATAAAAACAAGAAAAGCAACGTGGGCACGATCCAGCCAAAGCGAAGCACCTATCGAGGAGAGTTAAACCTGTGCTTAGTTCCCCTCCTTTGAAACAAACTGAACTTTAAAAGTGAAGTACCTAAGAGTTAGGGTCAGGGTTGCATTGCACCTCAGGCATTTCAAACAAGGGTTTTTTTGTTTTTTGTTTTTTAAAAAAAAACATTTCGCGAGACCTCCGATTACCTCGGAAGAGCTTTCTTTTCCATCCGAATTCAAATATATTTTCTTCAACGGAAAACGCAGAAAGTCAGACCTCCTTCGTTTGAACAAGAAATGACTTAGCTCCTTTTTTAATATCGGGAACAACCGATGCTATTTAAAAATGCATGGGTGTATGACGGAACACAAACTATTTAAAAACATGGCACTGGCCCTCACACTCCCAGAAGTACATAAGATACAGTGCAATTCTCCCTTGATGCTGCAGTGTGACACACTTCCAGCTTCATCCAGAATAATATTTAGAATTGGATTAAAAAGAACAACCACCCAACCTATTCAGGATACAGGGTTATAGCCAATGTTAGTCCGCCTTAGAGTTGACCCATTGAAATAAATGAGAAATGAAAGTTAGGTATGAGTAACTTGAGTCCCGTTCATTTCAATGGGTCTACACTATGTAGAGGTAACGTTGGATCCATCCCACAATTTTAAGCACAGTTAGGTCAAAGAAATGCACAGATCTAAATGCATTCACTTTGGAATGTAATTCTCCCTATTATTCTCTATCTTGATGCCTCTTTTTTATATTTTGGGAGCGGGTTTTAATAAATTGATCACAGCCATCTCTCCCTTCCTCCAAGGAACTCATGATTCTCCCCTTTCCTATTGTATCCTTACAACAACAACCCTGTGAGGTAGGTTAGGCTGGGAAAGAGTGACTGGCTCATGGTCACCCAGTGAGCTTTATGGCTTCATTAGGATTTTATACGTTTGGGAACCAGACTTTAGAGTACCGAGTGAATCACTGGTGAGTAGCCGCTAAGAAAATGTAGACACTGAGACTTGCTACAAAGCAAATGTGTTTTTCAGCCTGGGTATTATCAGTGGTACTGGCATTTACTCCAAGGGAAGTGTGAATATTAATGACCAGAATTACATTTATACACCCACTCCTCAGGCCTTGAGGTATCTAACTGGGGGTTGATTTGTTCCTGGAGTGGGAGGGTTCTACTTGCTGCTTCCAGGCTTAAAGTATAGGAGAGAATTATCTTCTTTCATCTAATTTATTTTTTTCCCTTTAATATAGTTAGATATGTGTCCTGTGGTCTGAGCACCAGGGATTTGGGTGAGATAGAGACAGAGAACTAAACGTTCAGCACAATTATAATTTTCCAAATGTACTAAGAAGATATAAGACACAAGGTAAGGCCAAAGTTAAATACTGGAGCTCAGGAACTGGAACAACTTTCTAAAGGAAGGAGGAATTGCCCTTGGCTTAGTCCTTTTTAGATTGTTCTGTGGTTCTTCTAAAATAATAATAATAATAATAATAATAATAATAATAATAATAATAATAATAATAGCTTTATTTTGATTGCAAGCTGCTTGAAATATTTGTCAGGCTGGAGTATATATTAGCCATGTGCCGAAAATTTCTTCCACTTTTTTATTTTTTTTAAATTCTCATTCAATTTGATAGAAAAGAAATTGATTTTGAAAAGAAAACCAAAGGAGAAGAATACCTTGGAAAATTCTCATGGGTTGAGTTCAGGGTTCTTGCGTTTACCTTCCTTCAAAGGTGGATGAAATGTGGGAAGCTGAGGAGGCTACAGGCTGCTGGAGAGATGGTTGCACAATGAAAGACAGGACACTTGTGAAAACTGCTCATCACTAAAGCCCAGGGGAAGACATCAAGAGAAAATTCCTCCCATTGGGGTTTGTCAGATCAGGAAGTACAGGCAGCCTGGGAGGCTGCAGAGCAATGGAGAGATGTTCAATAAGAACAAAGGAAGTCAACACGTAGCACCCCCACAGTGTTTAAGCTCAAAACACCACCAAATTCAATTCAATTAAGTAATAAGTGAGTGAGGCAGAAAAATGGAAGCCTCTTTAAGAAAGGAGGAAGGAAAGAAACTTTCAGGAAGTTGGAGGACAAGTTTTGGCATAGCATTAGCTGCACACCTTCCCTGGAGTTGGATACACACATGCGTTGTGGAGGATGGAAAATGGGGGTTAGGCTGCCAACAGAGTTGATGTTGTTGCCACTTACTAAGTGGCTACACAAAAATCAAAAAGCCTTAGGGGGGTGGGGGAAAACCCTGCCAATGCTGACCCCTATGAGTGAGAAACTGTGAGAGAATATCTTCTCTTGCTGGAGAAAGTCTGTGAAATTGTTCCCCTAATTTCTCTGCCCGCAAATAGGGTGGAGAATTTTGAGAGGCCATATGTGCACAGCGTTAAGGTTGAAATCTTAAACCCAATTACCTGGGAGTAAGCACCACTGAACTCAATGAGACTTACTTCTCAGTAGACATGCCTAGGGTTGCACCTTTAGCTGTGAAATCCCACTGAGTTCAGTGAGATAGCCGAGCACCTGCTTAACCCACTCCTGTTCATATGCAAAGGGCTTGAATTCGTGTTACTGTGGCTGCATTTTATCAATTTATATTGATTGATTTGAGTTGTACACTGCCTTTCTCTCAAGAAAAATGGCACTCAGGGTGGAGGAAAATGGGACTAAATGACATGGTATCCCAGCCAGGCTACTTGTACCCCATATTCCAACCTTCCCCAACCTGGTGCCCTCCAGATATCTTGGATTGCAATTCCCATAATTCCCAGTCAGCAGACAGGGGAGGGCACCAGGATTGGGAAGAATCCCACATACATGTTATTGTGGTGTCATGTTTTATTTATTTATTTATTATATTTTTATACCGCCCAATAGCCGAAGCTCTCTGGGCAGTTCACAAAAGTTAAAACCATAATAAAACAACCAACATGTTAAAAGCACAATTACAAAATGCAGTATAAAAAGCACAACCAGGATAAAACCACGCAACAAAATTGATATAAGATTAAAATACAGAGTTAGAACAGTAAAATTTAAATTTAAGTTAAAATTAAGTGTTAAAATACTGAGAGAATAAAAAGGTCTTCAGCTGGCAACGAAAGCAGTACAGTGTAGGCGCCAGGCGGACCTCTCTGGGGAGCTCATTCCACAACGGGGTGCCACAGCGGAGAAAGCCCTCCTTCTAGTAGGGCTTTCTTCTAGTAGGGCTTTTATTTTTAAAAAAAGCTTCCTTAGGTGCCAGTGTGGTGTATTGGTAAGACTTTAATTGGACTTTAAGGAAGAACAAGGCCTGAGTTCAAAATACCCATCAGCAGCCAAGCTTCAGTGGCTCTTAGTCCTCATGGCTCTTTAGAGTCTCCATGTTCAAAGGCAGTATGCCACCAAATACCAGGGAGTTATTTGGGGGTGGGGAGAGAAATGAGGGGAGGAGGGCTCTTACATCCATGCCTTGCTTGGGTCTTCCCAGGCCAGGAGCATCTGGTTGGGCACTGTGGCCTGACCTGGCAGGATTCAACTTCTGTTCTTAGCCTTACTGAGTAACATGGAGCCAGTCACTGTGGCCCAATCTACACCAAGCAGGATATTGCACTTTGAAAGTGGTACATAGAAGGCAGGAGCCACACTACTGCTTTATAGTGGTATTGAAGTGCACTGACAACTGTTGGGCCTATTGACACATACAATATACTGCTTTCATAGTGCTTTCATAACACTATATCCTGCTTGGCGTGGCTCCTGCCTTTTATATACCGCTTTCATAGTGCAATATCCTGCTTGGTGTAGATTCGGCCTGTCTCTCAGCCTAGCCTATCTCACACCACTTCACTTCTGAGTAAGAGGAAAGGGGTACAATCATAGAGTAGACTGAATGGGACTTAAGTTAGCCATAGCTGACTTAAGCCACATTCATTTTATTTATTCATTTATTTTTAAATTTTCCCCCTCAAGCAAGGAATCAAAGGCAGTTTACATATTCTTCCCCCTCTCCATTTTATCCTCATAACAACCCTGTGAGGTGAGTTAGGCTGAGAATCAGTGACTGTCCCAAAGTCACCCAGTGAGCTTCATGGCCCAGTGGGGACCAGAAACTGGATCTCCTGACTCTCCATCTGACACTCTAACCCCTACATTACACCAACTCTTCAATTCATTTCAATGACCTACTCTAAGTAGGATTTTACTTGGATTCTACCCAAGTTGTTTACAAGTTCTTATTTTCGCTGGATATTTTAATTACAGCCTTAAGGACGTCGATGTGTATTAATGCTCCTTTGTTCTGGTGCTTTTTTTTAAATGCGTTGTTCATTCATTCATTAAATTTTAAATTGCTTAGTTTGTTATCCCCCACCCCAAAGGCAATGCATGAATTTAAATAAAACAAACTCCCATCCATCTTGGTTTTAGTACGTTTGCAGTGACTGTATCGGGTCCACTTTTTTTCCCAATGAGACAACCCCCTGGTTAGCTTTCTCTCGTTCTCTCTCCCCCGCCATTAACTTATAAAACTGCTCCTTAAGAGAGTGAATCTTCAAATTAACTACCTCATAATGTTGCTTCTTTTCTCCCCCTCTCAATGATCCACATGGGCAAAATGGAAACGGGGTAAATATCTATAAAAATGAACATCATAAAAAGTCCGGGGTGGGGAGTGGAACACAATGAATACTGTTTTCTTGAGTCTATATATGCCTTTGAAAAGTATGCAAGGATTACTTACAGTATAATCCTAGGCGTGCCTATTCAGAAGTAAACCCCACTGGTTTCAATGGAACTTATGCTCTCAGAAGTGCAGCCTTACTGTACTTATTTAATGAACTCATCAGCTGCCCCTTTGCAAAGAGCGCAGTATACTATTGATTTTAGACTACGATTTCTGGCTTTGACTACCTCAGCCACGGTTCTTTGGCAGGAGGGCTGAATGGGTGGCTATAGAGATGGGTGGGGGCTGTACAATGATGCCTCACATTAGGACGGGAGCCTCCTAAGGGCAGGGACCCTAGCTCAGTGAGTAGAGCACCTGCTTTGCACGAAGAAGGTCACTGGTTCAGTAGCCAGCATCTCTAGATAGAGCTAGGAAAGCATCCTACCTGAAACCCCAAGAGATGGATGTGTAGTGGCTAACGTGTTGGACTGGGAGTCGAGAGATCCAGGTTCTAGTCCCCACTCGGCCATGGAAACCCTCTGGGCGACTTCGGGCCAGTCACAGATTCGCAGTCCAGCCTACCTCACAGGGTTGTTGTGAGGATAACATGAAGAGGATGAGGATTGTACACCGCCTTCGGTTCTTTGGAGGAAAAAAGGCAGGATATAAATGTAATAAATAAATAAATAAATACTAGGCTAGACGGACCAGCTTCTTATGCCCTTTATCCCCACGCAACTTTTTAAGGCAAAGAACATTTCCAAATAAATGGCAGAGCCAAAAACAGCCTCTTTGCGCTTCCCCAGGTGTGACCCAGACACACAACCGAGACGTGAAAATCACATTTTTATTAGAATAATAAATATTAAAGGGCGAGAAGAGCTGAATAGAGGGTTGATTCCATTCCCCAAACTAAAGCACGCAAGCGAGAGGCAATTTTATCCTCCGCCTATAAAATATGCACTGCGTTTATGACTGTTTGCGTGTGTTGGGGTGAGGAAGGATTGAGCCTAAATTAAGTATTTCTCTCCTTGGCTTTCATATAGGACAGTTTGAAACACGTGCTTAACAGTGCAGTCCCATACATGTTTACTCAGAAGTAATTCCCATTAAATTCCATGTAAAAGAATATAAAACTGCCATTTAGTTTTCCCATTGATATGAATGGGATTAAAACCTGCGCAGTGCTTCCGGATCGTGATCTTTTAGCATCTTTGTGCCTGCAGTTTTTCTTTCCTCTTTTCTTCCCTTCTGCATCTTTCCATCATCATCATCATCATCATCAGTCTGTAAGGGGGGATAGTTCGAAAACCAGGGCGTTACTGTAATGAATGAATCACTCGCAAGTCACCACTATAATAGAAACAAATTCCTGCTCTTTTGAATAGTTAAGGCTATAAAGATCCTCCAACTCATATCCTCTTATTACAGTCGGTGACAAACTCCCACTGACTTGAACGGCGCAGAATCGTCCCCCAAGTTTATTTTCACTTTCTTCAGATCTGTTGTTTCCATACTTACAAATACCCAAAGAAGACGGGGGTTGTGGTTATTAAAGTCATTTTCTTCCTTTAAAAAAGAAACAAATCTGAAAATAAAATTATCACCATTTAAAAAAAATATTCACTATAACAAGGACACACTCCATATACCAATTCCCTCGTGTCTAAAGTTTTTCTTCTAATTCATTTTGCTTGTTTTTACCCCTCCAAATTTTTCTTTTAAGTTCTTCAGGGGTGGGGGGTTTCTCGGAAACTTAGCTACTTTTAAATCTGGCTTCTAATTTTCTTTCCCGAAAATCATTTACACGAATCAGCCCTCTTTAAAAGAAAATGGCAAAGTCTCTAAAAAGCTAATTTACTAGATTTAAAAAACAAAACAAAACCCCACCATAAATATTACTGCACCATCAGGAATTTAATATTTAATGTATTTTTTAAAGCTCCAATCAGTTAAAGACCTTGTACTTTTATTATTGGACATAATTGTGTTTTGGGGAGGGAGGCTGGGAGGCAGCAAAATCCTACTGAAAACAATGGGTTAAGTGCTTCATTGTAGAAATATTCAGTACTTATTCCCATATTTGTTCGTGGATCTCTCTGTTAAGGCATTAATTGCGCTGAACTGTGAGTGGGGTTTTGTGTGTGTGTGTGTTTACCGAGAAGAAAATCCCATGTACATCAATTGGACTTGCTCCTGCGTAAATATGCATGGGATCCGCATGAAAAGCTGTAATTCTCTGTTCGCTTCACACTAAAATAAGGAAAATCAACACCCGGAGCCTATCCCTGTGTGTACTCGGAAGTATAGGATTGCAGTTTTACTTTATATACAATTTATTTACAAATTTTATATACCAGCTTTTTGCCGAAGTATTCAAGGCAGTGTTACTTCGGTGTTGTTACTGGATTCCTAGCTAACTGAGCAATCCTATCGAGGCGTGTTCAGAAGTAAACTCCACTGAGCTGCATGGAACTTTCCCCAATTAAGTACAGATAGAATTGCAGCCTAACAGTGAAATTCTATGCATGTCTACATAAACATCCTAGGTGCATATGATTACAGTTAAAAGACGCAATCCTATGAACGTGCATAGGATTACTCTCTAAATGCATAAGGACCAGATAGTGCGCCCCATTGAGCTCATCGAAACTTCCTACTTCTGAGTAAACACGGTTCGTCTCCGATTGGAAAACCTACGAAGTAGCTGGACTTCCGCTCTGAAAAGTTCCGCTCTGAAAAGCGGCTTAAACATTTTTTAAAAGTAAATAAATAACCATTTTACTCAGAATGGTTCTAAAGGGGAGGGGGGAGACCTTGCAGGCAACGGCTTCTATCCAAAGTTAGTCCTACTTAGAGTAGACTCATTGAAATGAATGGGACGTATACTAGATTAACATTGGATACAGGCCAATAAAAACAAAGGCGATTGATTCGTATTTTATCCTCTTTACAAGTCGGGTACCGAGACTGCGCCCAACAGTTTTAAAGGCAAACAGCAGCCATCCATCATTTTTAAATATATAGTCGAAACAAGAACGGATGTGAACAATCCCTCCACGCGCGCTTCTGTCTCCTCCCCCAGCGTTGCAATTTCCTAAAATTGTTTAAAAACTAAGCGCCTGTGATTTATTGATTAGGTGAGCACATAATTTTTTTAATTTTTTTAAAATATATATTTTTAGTTATTTAGCCTGGTTTAAACCGGGGGGGGGGTCATTTACGCGAAATTTATTACCGTATCCTATCTTTCTCCGTTTCCTTCTCATTGAAACAAACGTCAGCTCAGAACCATACTTTCAAAATACTTTTGCGCCCTGGAACCGAAGGCAAAGATGGGTGGGTGGAAGGGAAAGCCGCTTTACGAAGGTGCAGGGACAGGTTTTTTTTATTCTTTCTTATTTCCTCGATCGTAACCCTGCAAGTTTGGAAACAAGTTCCATTGTAGCACAGGAATCTTTCCTCGAAATAACTGTACTTAGAACTGGAGTGTCACATCTGTGTCTGACGCTACGATCCTATACAACTTATCCTGGTGTAAGCCTCGCTGAACTCCGAAGGACTTACTTCTGAGTAGACCCATTAGCAGGCCTGCAGGCTAGCTCGGGCTACATTGTTGTTGTTGTTGTTGTTGTTGTTGTTGTTACTAGAACAACCACTTGACCCTGCTGCAAAAGACAGGCGCTTAGAATGAAATAATTCTGAGCCCCGGAACGTGTTTTGAGCATCGAAGTGAATGCAGCCAACAGTCCTTCCACGCAAAAATTCACTCCTGATTACCTCAAGCTTTCTCCATTTCAGCTGCATAATTTGCAGGAGGAGTCATTTTGTCGCTCCATTTCTTAAACAAATGGGAGCCAGGAGTCCTTGCCGAATTACTGCAAATCATCAAGAGATCCACCAATAGATCCAAATCTACCTTCTGCCCGCCTCTGATGAATAGGTTTGAGTTCTTATTAATAAGCATAATTAGTTAATAATTAACAGCTGTACATTTATAATAAGCGTAATTATATTTCTCTAGCACTTTCTGAGTGTAAAGATTACTGAGATAAAGAATGTGAGATCTGAAGTATTTCACATACATTATCTCGGTAATTATCCCAACCCTTTAAGGCAGGACAGGATTATCCCCAGTATACTGAGAGAGGGCTGAAGCTGAGAAATAGGGGCTTGCCTGAGGTCACCTGGCTTTTGAACCAGGTGCTTTTCAGCTCACCTCTATGCTATGCTCCCTTTTAAACCATGGTTACTTGAAGTAAATTCTACTAAAATCCAAGAGAGATTAAGAGCAGGGCATTAACTTTAGCGTAAAGGAAGAGGCCACAGCAAACAGAGGTAAAAAAAAAGAATAAGGGAAGAATGTGCAACCCTCGCTGGGAGTGAGCCCCATTGAACTTGATGTGATTTACTTTGGAGTAAATGTGAGTAAGGTTCAGCTGCTTGTCTTGATGATGAAGTCCCTGACAATCCCGAGAGTTTAAAATTCCAGGTAGGGTTGCAACAAGACTTAACACCCGAGGTAAGTGTCAACCCTGAACATTATTTTGAGCCAGGTCTTTTCAGCATGTGCAGAGTGCCCCCCCCCCTAGCAAAACAGGTTCCTTTCCACATACTTCTGGGATCCCAGAAAAGGCCAGTCAAGACAAATGAGGCCATAATGTCCGGCATGCTAACCCCTGAAAATATAGAGTAAAATCCATCATAAGTCCTACTTAGAGTAGACCCATTGAAATGGATGGGACTAAAATTAGTCATGTCTAACTTAAGTTCCATTAATTGCAATAGGATTTAAGTTGGATTTTACCCAAACGTGTGGCATTGTATTTCAGCCTTGAGCAAGATTTGCTTTCTGATATAGAGTGAAAAACAATTATTCATAAAGCCATAGCAGCAGCAAAGATACATGTAAATGCACCAAGGGGATACCCCTTTACCTAATGAAGAAGGAAACAGCACCCTGGGAATGTTTTTGTCATGGGCTTGTCCTGTTTCACAGTTGTGCTGTACTCAGTAAAAGGCACTGAAAGATGGCAAGAAGCAGGTCTCCATTATTACAATGGGCAGCCAAAGTTCTGACCTTTAACGATGAGATCATATATATATATATATATATATATATATATATATATATATATATATATATATATATATATTAGGGGTGTGCACGGACCCCCCGCTCCGCTTCACTTGCAGATCCGCCATTTTCTGGATCGGGCCGCTCCGCCCCGCCCCCGCACCGCCCACTGCCGCTCCGCTCCGCTCCGCTCCGCTCGGAGCTCCGGATCCGGATCCGGAGCTCTGTTTCCCCCCCCCATAGGCTTGCATTGAAAGCTAAAAAATTATACAACTTTTTTTCTGTTCAAGTTAGAAACCTCACGTTTGGCACCATGACACCTCATGGGGGTATACACACGCACGCCAAGTTTCAAAGCAATCCCATCATCCCCTGATTTTTGGGGAATTTTTGAAAATCGGGCACCCCATTCACACCCCTTTCCATAGCTCCGTCAATTTGCACGTTAGAAAACTCAAACTCGCCACCATGAAAGCTTATCCAGGGATACATACACACACTGAGACTCAAGGCAGTCCCATCATCCCCTGATTTTTGGGGAATTTATGAAAATCCAACACCCCTTTCCATAGCTCCGTCAATTTTGCACGTTAAAAAAAAACCTCAAACTCACCACCATGACAGCTTATCCAGGGATACATACGCACGCCAAGACTCAAGGCAGTCCCATCATCCCCTGTTTTTTGGCGGGGCTTAAACCTGCAAAATTTGGAACTTCCAAAACTCCAAGTGAGTGCAGGAAGGACTTCTCCCCTGAGTCAAAGCCACACACACACAACATCCCTGCAAGGTGGGCAGGGGAGGAGGGAGGGAAGGCAGGCAGGCATGCAGCTGGCATTTCTGGGGGCATAAGGAAGTGAGCCAAGGATAAGCCAGTAATGCATATAAAATGGAATAAATCAATAAATAAACAAAGGAGGGGTGGAATTAAAAGCAGCAGTGTTGCTCAATAAACAGCAAGAAGATTTTTTTAAAAAGGCTATATCTGTCTTTTACCAGCAATAGGGGGATGTGCCCGGGGGAGGGGGAAGCAGCTGCCAGTTCAACTCAAGACAGCCACCAACAGCTCTGAGATTAAGAAGCAAACGCTCACTTCAACTGATAACAGGCATCGCTCCACCACTAAGAAGTAAACGCTCACTTCGACTCATAATAGGCATTGCTCCACCGTTTTACTCTCTTTGGAAGGCTCTAATGGCCTTCCAGTGCAGGAGAGAGTGGGGGCACGTCCACGATGAGATGCCCTAGGGGAGCTCATCCCCTTGCACCACATCTTTTCAGTTGTTCCCCAAAGTTAGGGTGGGGAGCAGTGCTGTGTTTCTATCTCTTATTCTTGGCTTAGTATATGATTTCAGGTTGTGTTTGTGCATTTGGTGGGGCTACTGTTTTAAAAAACACTGGGAAAAGTCCGTTCAGATGAAGAAAGAGAAGTTTCCCAGAATCCCAAGTTACTCGTTTTGCCTATGCCCTCCTCTAACTTTGGGATCATGTGATCATGACCGGGAGCTGACTCTGCCCCTCAGCCCTTTGAAAAAGGTATTTTTCCCGCCGATTTTTTAAAAACTTCTAGCGGGCGACCCGCACGACGCAGAAAGTTGAGAGTAGTCTCAAAATGACCCCCATCCACGACTCTCTGTGCACAAGAATTTTCAGAACGATAGCTTAAAAACCAACCCAGTTACGCCCAAGTCTTTCCCTCAATGCAATCCTATGGGCGAAAAGCCGAAAACGCCGTTTGAGCCGTGCGGTTGACCCGATTTTCAAAAAAAAATAGCATGCGACCCGCACGACGCAGAGAGGTGAGAGTGGTCTCAAAATGACCCCCATCCACGACTCTCTGTGCACAAGAATTTCCAGAACGATAGCTTCAAAAATAACGTAGTTATCCGCGATTATTTGCCGCAATGCAATCCTATGGCGAAATGTTTTCAAGATGGCGACCGGAGCGCTCCGCCTGAACTAGGAGCTCCGAAAAATGGTCGCTTCTCTTCGCCTTGCTTCTAGGGGTCCGCGGTCCGCTCCTACTCCGCCTCTGGGTAAGGCGGAGCAGGCCAATCCGCTACTGCTTCTACGCTCCTAATCGGAGCGGATCACACCCCATATATATATATATATATATATATATATATATATATATATAAATCCCCAATGAGTTCAGTGGTACTTACTCCCAGGTAAGTGGGTATAGGTTGGCAGCCTAAGTTCTTCTGATTTATTTCAGAGTGAGAGCTGAGCAGTGTGATCACTATACAGGTCTAATAAGTAAGTCCCATTGAATTTAATGGGTCTTATTCCCAGGTAAGGGGGTATATAGGGTATATCCCCTGTTGACCCCAGTGAAGGTTGCAATCCCTCTCTGCGCATGTTTGAGGCCACAATTCTATACACACTTATTTGGAAGTAAGACCCACTGAACTCAGTGAGGCATTCTTCTGCACAATCCTATACATGTTTCCCCAGAAGTAAGGCTCAGTGAGTTAAATGAGGCATCCTCTCAGGCAAGTGCATATCAAATTGCATTTGTAAAGCCAGATCCTACACATTTACTTGAAAGTTGTTTTACTATGATTTTATTAGATTGTAAGCCTATGCGGCAGAGTCTTGCTATTTACTGTTTTACTCTGTACAGCACCATGTACATTGATGGTGCTATATAAATAAATAAATAAATAAATAAATAATAATAATAATAATAATAATAATAATAATAATAATAATAATAATAATAATGGCACCATCATATGCATGTTTAGACTGAAAAAAGGTCCTCCAGCTCCCAGCATTCCCCAGCCATCATGGCTGCCTGGGGCATACTGAGAAGAACTTTAGGACTTGTTTTGTTTTTTTGGTCTAAACATGCATAAAATTCCACCCAAAGTGGCTGAATATAATCTCAGGTGCAAGGCGGACAAGCATCCGAGATGAACACAGGGGGAGAGAGCTTCGGCTATTGGGCACTATAAATAAATAGTCTCAGGGTGCAAGCAACAATTTTATTGATGAAAAGCCTGACTTGTTTCAGCCTCTTTCTTTGGCAGGATCTACACTACTGCTTTAAAGTGCTTTATAACAAGTTTGACAACTGTTGGGGCCCAGGACACACTCCATATACAGTTGTCAAAACTGTTATAAAGCATTTTAAAGCACTTTAAAGCAGTAGTGTAGATCCGGCCATTGTTAGACCTTCTTCCAAAGGTTGCAATAACACCTGCAGAGATTTTGACAACAGATTGTCTTGTGCTGTAAAGATTGGTGACTTTTCTTCTTAACCTGACTACTTTTGGCCAATTACCTGGTGAAAAAAATGGGAGAACCTTAACAGTCATTCTTAACACCTGCTTTTACCATATAGAAGAGAGCTGGGGGACCTCAGACCTAGAGGCCAAATTTACTCCCTACCCCCAGTCCCAATTTGTACCTCTGGGGTTTCCCAGTGGTCACACTCGCTTCCACCCCCCCACCCCCACCTATCACTTGATGATTTCCTTTCATTTGTGAAATTTTCCGCCATGCTAAAAAGCTGAAATGCTTCTCCTACAGCTTAGTTACTGGCAGTAAGAGCTTTAAATAGGGCTGTGCATGGCCCCCCCGATTTGCCTTGGAGGCCAGTTCGGAGCCCTGAAACAGCCTCGATTTGACTCGGGGTGCTTTGGGAGTTGCCTGCCTCACCTCGGTGCTGAAGCTGAGGTGAGATTGCCTCCACCCCTGAAGTGACTCAACCTTGCAAGTCCCTGGGTATCGGCTGCACAGCTGGCACCCAGGAAAGCAGTTAGCAAGGCCAGCCATGAGTCCTTTGGACTCACCTCCCTCTTCCTGCTGACCTGCCACCATCTCCGCTGTCACTGCCTTGCTGCTCCCGCCACTGCCTCGCTCCTGCTGCCACTGCTGCCTCACTCCTATCAGCATTGCCACCGCATCTGTCCTGCCGCCATCACCATTGCCACCACCACATCTGAGAACCAGGCTGCAATTTTAAGTTATTAGGTGGGGTGGGGGCTCTGTTTAGTACCTCTATGGCCACTGTACTTTGTGGTCATAGAGGTACTAAACAGAGCCCCTGCAATATCTTAAAATCGTGGCTTGGTTCTCAGATGTGGCGGTGGCGATAGTGGCAGGACCAATGTGGCAGTGGCGATGGTGACAAGACCGATGTAGCAGCAGTGGCAATGGCAGCAGGAACAATGTGGCGGTGGCGGCAGGAGAGCAGGGAGAGTTGCCCAGTGCTGCTCCGAAGTGGCCCGAGGTGACCCGAAGCTTCTGCGCCTCAGGCTGACCTAGAACTGACTCGGAACCGAGGCAAGGTGGGCCAAATCAGCCTGCCTTACCTCAGTTTTTGAGGATTCAACCTGAGGCAGTGCACAGCCCTAGCTTAAAGCTAAAATATGCTGGCTTTTGGTAGGCCCGGGTGAATTGGTCTCATCCCTTTTGCCTTTGTCTATGCCCACCACTAGAATATCCCCCCCCCCCAAGAGTTTCTCCAAAACTAAATTTGGCCCTCAGGCTGACAGAGGTTCCTGGCCCTCCTCTGTGTGACAACCTTTCAAGTATTTGAAGAGTGCTATCATCTCCCCTCAGCCTTCTCTTCTGATGTAGAAGGGCCAGCCAGTCCTTGGCAAAATGTCTCAGAATACCACATGTACACACAGCAGAGTTAGGAAAGAAATTATTCTGAGCTCTTGGGGAACTGCTGCTAACTCAGGAATGGGAAACCTGCAGCTCCCCATATGTTAGAATCATAGAATAGTAGAGTTGGAAAGGTCGTATGAGGCCATTGAGTCCCACCCATTGCTCAATGCAGGAATCCACCTTAAAGCATCCCTGACAGATGGTTGTCCAGTGCCTCTTGAAGGCCTCTAGTGTGGGAGAGCCCACAACCTCCCTAGGTCATTGGTTCCATTGTCGTATTGCTCTAACAGTCAGGAAGTTTTTCCTGATGTCCAGCTGGAATCTGGGTTCCTGTAACTTGAGCCCATTATTCCATGTCCTGCATTCTGGGATGATTGAGAAGAGATCCTGGCCCTCCTCTGTGTGATAACCTTTCAAGTATTTTAAGAGTGCTATCATGTCTCCCCTCAGCCTTCTCTTTTCAAGGCTAAACATGCCCAGTTCTTTCAGTCTCTCCTCATAGGACTTTGTTTCCAGACCCCTGACACCCTCGTTGCCCTCCTCTGAACCCCCTCCAACTTGTCTGCATCCTTCTTGAAGTGTGGTGCCCAGAACTGGACGCAATACTCAAGGAGGCCTAACCATTGCTGAATAGAGGGGAACCAGTACTTTGCGCCATTTGGAAGCTATACTTCTATTAATGCAGCCCAAAATATAGCACTTGCTTTTTTTTGCAGCTACATCACGCTGTTGGCTCAGATTCAGCTTGTGATCCACAACAATTCCAAGATCCTTCTCGCTTGAAGTATTGTTGAGCCAAGTTTTCCCCAACTTGTAACTGTGCATTTGGTTTCTTTTTCCTCAGTATAGAACTTGGCATTTATCCCTATTATATTTCATTCTGTTGTTTTCAGCCCAGCACTCCAGCCTATCGAGATCACTGTAAAGTTTGCTTCTGTCTTCTAGGGTATTAGCTAGCCCATCCAATTTTGTGTCGTCTGCAAATTTGATAAGCATTCCCTGCACCTCCTCATCCAGATCATTAATAATAATGTTGAAGAGCACTGGGCCCAGGACTGAACCCTGCTTGTTACCTCCCCCCAGTTTGAGAAGGTACCAATAATTACTAGCACACTTTCAGTCCGATTCTGTAGCCAACTGTGGATTCACCTAAAAGTTGTTCCATCTAGCACACTTTAACTAGTTTGCTGATCAGAATGTCGTGTGGTACTTTGTCAAAAGCTTTGCTGAAGTCAAGTTATATGATGTCAACAGCATTCCCACAGCCCACAAGGGAGGTTACCGGATCAAAGAATGAGATCTGATTAGTCTGGAAGGATTTGTTCTTGACAATTCCGTGCTGGCTTCTTGTAATCACTGCATTGTTTTCAAGGTGCTTACAGATTGACTTTATAATCTGCTCCAAAATTTTCAAAGAGACTGATGTCAGGCTAACTGGTCTATAGTTCCCAGGTGTCTCCTTTTTGAAGATAGGGACAACATTCGCCCTCCTCCAGTCATCCAGAACTTCACTCGTCTTCCATGATTTTGCAAAGATAATAGACATTGGTGCTGAGAGTTCTTCTGCCAGATCCTTTATTACTCTAGGATGCAGTTCATCAGGCCCTGGAGATTTGAACTCGTTCAAAGAAATGAGGTGTTCCTCGACCATTTGTTTATCAGTCTCAAACTGCAATTCTTCCCTTTGTTGGACTCCACCTTCCATCAGCCTCAGCCTGCATGACCAGAAGTAAGGGATTATGGGACTTGGAGTCAAACAGCATCTGGATGACCACACATTCCCCACTTTTGTGCCTAATTAAACAGATAGAACTCAGCAGGATAGACCACTGATGTGGGTCATTAGAATTTCTCCCGCACGCCTTGCAAGTAACATCTTCAGTTTTACATTTTACTGCAGATCAAGTATACTTCAGTTATAGAGCTAATGAAATAATATGGATAATGGGTAGGAGAGCCAAGGGCAGACAAGGGAAAAATGCTATCTAGTTAAATTGTGTATAGTCATTTTACTATCTGTATATTTATTTTGCTGTATCCGGAGAGGTCATGGAAGATTAAAACATTTCCAGCCTGCCACATAAAAAGGGACAGAAAGGAGAGAGAGAGAGAGAGAGAGAGAGAGAGAGAAGTTTTCTTGTTGATCACATTTAAGACAAACACATAAATAAATAAATAAATAAATAAATAAATAAATAAATAAATAAAAAACAAGAAAGCATATAAGGATGCAATCCTATGCACATTTACCAGGGAGTACTAATTCCCTTTTAGACCCATTTAGGTATTAAATGAGTAATGGTTGCCACATCTTGTGGCAGCAAACTCCCAGTTTAAACACTTACCATTGGGAGTACTTGTGTGGCTTACTTCTGGGTAGACATATGCAAGATTGTAAGTTATGCACTATGAGGAGAAGTACTTCCTTTTGTCTGTTTTGAATGCCCCATGATTCAGCTCATCAGATTTCCAGCCCATGGGTAATTCTGATATTACGACAGAGGGAGAAAAAGAAAACATCCATCCAGTTTTTCCACACCATGCATAATTTTATATACCTCTACCATTTCCCCACTTACTTGCTTTCATCCTAACCTAAAAAGTACCAAATATTGTAATCTTTCCATGTAGAGGAATTGCACCAGCTTCCTGAGCATTGTTTTTTAAATGATAGATTTTACTGTGTTTTATTGTGTTTTATTCTGTACAATGGATAAGCAAAAAGTGATGGGGTAAGCAAAAGAAGTGCTTTATTCTAAAGAGGTTAACTGTTTGCATGTGTTATGGACCTCATATAAATCCTCCTTCAGGGGAAGCTACACACACACACACACACACACACACACACACACACAGAGAGGATTTAAACATGCTCACTTAAAATATATCAACATGGCTATGGATTTCCCTGTAGAAGGACCTACATGAGACCCAAAATGTATTGGAACAGTTAACATCTTCCGAATAAAATACTTTTGTTTATCCCATTGCTTTTTGCTTTTTCATTATTTATTTTATGGTTTCCCATTTTGTTGGATGCTTATTCCATATACTGCTTAGACAGGTTCTGTCAATGAGGGGTTCAAATAATTGATTTCACTTGCCCATGAAGGATTTTATTCCTTCTTTTTTATTGAAAAGATTGATATTCCTTTTCAAGCAATCCAAGGCAGCTAAAAGCAAGTTAAATGCATAACAACAGAAACCCATGGAATTCTGTGATGACATTTCACAGTTGTTCAGTTCTTTGTTAGGGGCAGGCAGAGGAGGGGGGCAGGGAGGAGGGATCCCCGAGGGCACATTTCCGGATCAGCCCCCATTTGATGTGTGACCGACAACAGAGACAACCTCGGGCTGTACGAAAAGGTGGTGTCCTGCTAGGAAATACGGCAAAATAGGTGATGATGGAACATTTGCCCATGGGGAAATCTGGGATACGTGTTATTTGACAGCTCAGCATGCGCGAAAATTTGTTCTGTCCTTCAACAGAGTGTTGAGATGCTTGTTTGGACAGATGTGAGCCCAAGTGGACTTTGGCTCCCTCTTTTGTTTTAGTTTTCTAAAAACCCAAGGCTTCCTTTTCTATGCCACCTCAGGGAAGAATCCTGGCTGGTCCACCTCGAAGCCCAACAGTGCAATCCTATGCATGTTTTCCCAGATGGAACTCCCAAGATGTATTCTCTTGGAAGTATGCTGGTTAAGGCTCTCCAGTCCAACCGTAACTGGCCACAATGAAAGCTACATTCCAGTAGACAAATTTGCTAGGGCAGCCTTCACTGATCTGGGGCCTCCAGATCTATTGCACTACAACTCCCATAACTAGGGTGACCATATGAAAAGGAGGACAGGTCTCCTGTACCTTTAACAGTTGTATTGAAAGGGGAATTTCATCAGGTGTCATTTGTCTGCATGTAGCACCTTGTGAAATTACCTCTTCATCGCAACAGTTAAAGCTGCAGGAGCTATACTAGAGTGACCAGACGCCAGGGCTCTTGCAGCTTTAACTGTTGTGATGAACAAGGAATTTCACCAGGTGCTGCATGCTTACAAATTACCTGCTGAAATTCCCCTTTCAGTGCAACTGTTAAAGATACAGGAGCCCAGTCCTCATTTTCATATGGTCACCCTACCCATCACCCTAACCAGCAGGCCAATGGCTATGATGATTTGGGATGATGGGGATTGTAGTGCAACACATCTGAAGAGCATCAGATAGGGGAAGGCCCACTGAGCGTAATGTAACCATGCATAGATCAGGCCACAGGGGCTCATTCCAGTAAGGAAGTAAAGACTGCAATACTGTACATGTCTACTCAGAAGTAAGCCACATTGAATTCTTTCCCCCCTTCTTTCCAAGCAAGTATGTAGAAGAACATTGCAGCATACAATTCCACTGATTTTCAGTGGAAGAGATATTAAAGTTCTATTATTGTAGAGGTGGGCAACCCATGGCCCACAGGGGGCATCTGGCCCTTGGAGGCAACCTGTGTCACCCACCATTGCTGCCCTGCCACCCACTTCCTCTTGCTGCTACTACCACTGTTGCAAACCCCCACCACACAAGATGTGCAAGGACAGTCATGCCCCTGACCCCATTTCCCAGAAAAATAGGTATCCCCATGCACACCTTGCTTCCTAACAGGATTGCTGAAGGTGGGGAGATCCTGAGCAATATCACTGCTGCTGCGGGGAAACAGTGATCCTGATAGTCGGGTTGGGTGATGGGTTGACACCTGTCTCCTCCCATCTCAGTGATCATGTGCGTGTGTATGCGGCTCCTGAAGGGGGTGGGAATGCAGCCCCTCCAACCTAAAAACTGCATCTACTCATGTCCTATTTAAAGCAATGGGGTGTCAGAGCCCATAAGGTTGGCTTTGCCATGCTCTAATAAAGTCACAAGAAGCTGCCTTATATGGAGTTAGACCATCTAGCCCAGTATGGCCACCAGTGGGCTGGTTCAGATGACACAACAGACTCACTATGGGTTAAATAGCCCACGAGCCATGGGTTACATTTGAATATGCAATTCCAACTCCATTCATGCACATCTGCAACTGTGCATGTGCAAATGTGCACTTCTGAAAATGTGCACACACACCCCATTGCAGATTTTTCCGACACCCCTATATGACCCTGAGGTTCTTAAATTATACTGTTGAAATGAACAAATTTTGGGGCAGAAAGGGACATCTGGAGTGGATTTTTGTGTTGGACTCTGTGCTTCAGTCATTTACTCAAAATAACTTTAAATTATTTAATTCCTTTCTAAGTTTATGCCCTTTACACCAGGTTCCAGTTGTTGGAGATCAAGGTTCTATTAGAAATCAAAGTAGATCTTGCAAGCCTGAAGTCTGCCCACTCATACATTTGGTGGTCTTATTTATTTATTTATTTATTTATTTATTACATTTCTATACCACCCAATAGCCAGAGCTCTCTGGGCGGTTCACAAAAATTAAAACCATTCAAAGTATAAAACAACAGTATAAAACCATAATATAAAATACAATATAAAAGCTCAACCAGATAAAAACAGCAGCAATGCAAAATTACAAATTTAAAACACCAAGTTAAATTTTATTTATAGACTATTAAAATGCTGGGAGAATAAAAAGGCATCTAAAGGCATATAATGTAGGTGCCACTGCCAAGCGAACCTCCTTAGGGAGCTCATTGGCCTTATAGCTTCATCTCACCCTCCATGGTGATGGCTAGGGGTGTGATCCGCTCCGATTAGGAGCGTAGAAGCAGTAGCGGATTGGCCTGCTCCGCCTTACCCAGAGGCGGAGTAGGAGCGGACCGCGGACCCCTAGAAGCAAGGCGAAGAGAAGCGACCATTTTTCGGAGCTCCTAGTTCAGGCGGAGCGCTCCAGTCGCCATCTTGAAAACATTTCGCCATAGGATTGCATTGCGGCAAATAATCGCGGATAACTACGTTATTTTTGAAGCTATCGTTCTGGAAATTCTTGTGCTCAGAGAGTCGTGGATGGGGGTCATTTTGAGACCACTCTCACCTCTCTGCATCGTGCGGGTCGCGTGCTATATTTTTGTGAAAATCGGGTCAACCGCGCGGCTCAAACGGCGTTTTCGGCTTTTCGCCCATAGGATTGCATTGAGGGAAAGACTTGGGCATAACTGGGTTGGTTTTTAAGCTATCGTTCCGAAAATTCTTGTGCACAGAGAGTCGTGGATGGGGGTCATTTTGAGACTACTCTCAAATTTCTGCATCGTGCGGGTCGCGCGCTAGAAGTTTTTAAAAAATCGGCGGGAAAAATACCTTTTTCAAAGGGCTGAGGGGCAGAGTCAGCTCCCGGTCATGATGATCCCAAAGTTAGAGGAGGGCATAGGCAAAACAGGTAACTTGGGATTCTGGAAACTTCTCTTTCTTCATCTGAACGGGCTTTTCCCAGTGTTTTTTAAAACAGTAGCCCCACCAAATGCACAAACACAACCTGAAATCATATGCTAAGCCAAGAATAAGAGATAGAAACACAGCACTGCTACCCACCCTAACTTTGGGGAACAACTGAAAAGATGTGGTGCAAGGGGATGAGCTCCCCTAGGGCATCTCATCGTGGACGTGCCCCCACTCTCTCCTGCACTGGAAGGCCATTAGAGCCTTCCAAAGAGAGTAAAACGGTGGAGCAATGCCTATCATGAGTCGAAGTGAGCGTTCATTTCTTAGTGGTGGAGCGATGCCTGTTATGAGTTGAAGTGAGCGTTTGCTTCTTAGAGCTCTCGTGGTGAAGCAATGGCTGTCTTGAGTTGAGCTGGCAGCTACTTCCCTCTCCCCCGGGCACGTCCCCCTATTGCTGGTAAAAGACAGATATAGCCTTTTTAAAAAAATTCTTCTTGCTGTTTATTGAGCAACACTGCTGCTTTTAATTCCACCCCTCCTTTGTTTATTTATTTATTTATTCCATTTTATATGCATTACTGGCTTATCCTTGGCTCACTTCCTTATGCCCCCAGAAATGCCAGCTGCATGCCTCCCTGCCTGCCTTCCCTCCCTCCTCCCCTGCCCACCTCGCAGGGATGTTGTGTGTGTGTGGCTTTGACTCAGGGGAGAAGTCCTTCCTGCGCTCACTTGGAGTTTTGGAAGTTCCAAATTTTGCAGGTTTAAGCCCCGCCAAAAAACAGGGGATGATGGGACTGCCTTGAGTCTCGGCGTGCGTATGTATCCCTGGATAAGCTGTCATGGTGGTGAGTTTGAGGTTTTTTTTTAACGTGCAAAATTGACGGAGCTATGGAAAGGGGTGTTGAATTTTCATAAATTCCCCAAAAATCAGGGGATGATGGGACTGCCTTGAGTCTGGGCGTGCGTATGTATCCCTGGATAAGCTTTCATGGTGGCGTGTTTCAGGTTTCTAACGTGCAAATTGACGGAGCTATGGAAAGGGGTGTGAATGGGGTGCCCGATTTTCAAAAATTCCCCAAAAATCAGGGGATGATGGGATTGCTTTGAAACTTGGCGTGCGTGTGTATACCCCCATGAGGTGTCATGGTGCCAAACGTGAGGTTTCTAACTTGAACAGAAAAAAAGTTGCATAATTTTTTAGCTTTCAATGCAAGCCTATGGGGGGGGAAAACGGAGCTCCGGATCCGGATCCGGAGCTCCGAGCGGAGCGGAAGTGGGCGGAGCGGGGGCGGGGCGGAGCGGCCCGATCCGGAAAATGGCGGATCTGCAAGTGAAGCGGAGCGGGGGGTCCGTGCACACCCCTAGTGACGGCCCTGTTTGAATATGGAGTGGTGTATAGAAAAGGCTGTTTTCCTAGCAGATCTTTGGAGCTTGAATGCATTCCTCTGTTCCCTGTGGTTCAGAACACACACATCACACAAAGCAGTGTATGTAGGGATTCCATGGATAGAAACCAAAGCCCCTCATATATTTCTTTCTCTCCAGTACCTTGGTGGAATTCACAGGCTTGTGGTTGATTGCCATTAAGAAGGGGGGCAGGAGAAAAAGAAATCCATTCCCATGAATCAGTCTTATTGTGACTCCAGTGGTTTAATGTTCCAACCTGTGCTTATGGCTTCCGGGAGCCCTCAAAACGGCAATGTTTCCTGTGGCACGGTGTCTGTTTATCTGTGTGGGGAAAGGCCCTGAGATATACGAAGCACAAACATGGTCAAAAGCTACTAGGCAGAAGCCACTTGGATGTGCACCACTGCAGCAATAAGTGGGCGGCCTTCACTGGGTACTAAGGCAAATAGCATTTTGATTTTGGGTGTTTATGTTTAGCTCCGGCTCCGGCAAGCTGCTATATGCGTGTGCTGAAGGGAGGGGGAGAGAAAACCCAGCAGCAGCTGACGACATTCCAGCAAGACTCAAAAGGCTAAAAATGTGTGGCTTTACCACCCAAGGTCTTTCCTCTTGGTTTCAACACTGGCGATAAAGGAGCCATTGTGCGAGGAGCTGTGGGAGATGGCATGTGGACGGAGCACATGCGTCTCCATTGTCTCAGGAGCATCCTTGAGCTCCTGCTGCCACTGCTGCTGCCATTCAGATCAATAATGGGCCTTTAACATGGAAAGAATGTCCATTACATTTTCTCCCATCAATCTCGCCTTTCAGTCCTGTCCAGCCGTGCCTTGTTATTTGCCTAACAAGTTCCACAAGCATTGACGAAAACATCTACCATGGCTTGCATCACACATGCCTGGACATAAATTGATTTCTCATCCTTTGGCTACTCCATGTGTGATCATTGTCAGCCAAATGCGCAAACAGTCTCAAAAACTACAATGCATTCAGCTATTTGGGAGCATCAGTTTGCAGTAGCACCTATGATTGGCTGAGCTGCCCTATTGTCACAGAAGGCACAGGGGGAGGTAAAATGATCCTTTGGCTTCTATTGGTTGAGCTGCTTAGATCCTAGAAAGGGATAGGCCAGGCAGGAGAGTCTAGGAGAGGAGGGGAAACCAGGACATAAGGTGAGTTGGAAGATAGGGTAGTTCAGATACACAACTGATTCCGCAAGCGGGTTCGCAACAATTTACATAATCTGTCTTGGTGCATAACATTTAGCATAGTGTCCCCATTCCATTCATCTTTACCCCTCATATATTTTCCAGCATGACAAATGTCTCAGCAGAAACTTGTATATTTCCTGTGAATAAATTTGCGTAAATTTCAGGAAAGTCAGAAAAAAGATCTGGAAGTCCACGGACTCCTTGCAACCCAAGGAGGGCAGTCCGAGGCGGATTCCACAGGTCACATTCTTAGAAATCCAAACTCATTTCAGACCATCTCAGATTTCTCCGGCATCTCTTCCTGCAGGCACAACTGGGAATAATGATAATAATTTTAAGACCCTTCTGGCATTGGGCAAAAGAAGTATCTGCTGGTGCTGTAAACTCCGCAGTCAATGCAAGTCTCTGTGGATGAACAACTGCCGACATTCTCACATACAACTTGAGGGCACTGGGAGGTCAACAGTCCCCAGAACTCCCCAAATGGATGAATTATCAATGGTTTTACCATAATATAAAGCCATCTCTTCACCAGTAATGCTTCAATTGTTATTGGTGATAGTCCTCCACCCATCTTTCCTGTACTATTTCCTGCCAAGCTGGAGGAAGTTAAGCAGGCCAAGGCAGTGTATCACATAGAGCAGGAAACCCACCCCCCCGCTTGACCATGGAGCAAAAATGACCTGGAAATTCTTAAAGGGACGTCAGGCAGTACCACATGATTCACAGTGGTTCAGAGGCTTCCTTGCTGGTCTGCCAATTAGAGTGGCCACTGGGTGGGGGGGGAGAGAGAAAATGCATCACCAAAAATTAGTTCAAAAGAGGACACCATTTTTTTTTAAAAAAAAATGCCTACACTCTTTTATCTGCATATATGTAGATTTGGAAGTAATGACTATAATTTAAATAGAATGGGATAATTGTGACCAGGTGAGATGTGTGCCTTGCTCAGCCTGCTGGCCAGGTGCTAAGTGTCGACAGGCAACTTCAAGCTTGGGCAGACATTTAGACAGAGAACACCTTCAAATTGAGGACTATCCTCTGTAAAGTAAGACACATGGCCACCTTAGGCAGTAGGAAAAACCTTTTGTTTTTGTTTTCCCAATCCTTTGAGGTGTTCTGTGCATTTTAAGTATTTTAAACACTTGACTTCTGCTCTTTCTTTCAACCCTGCTGTCTTTAGTCCCTTTAACATTACATGGATTTTTGGGATTATTTTATTGTTTAAATTATTGTAAGCTGCCCTGAGATCTTTTGATGAATGGTGGTAGAAAAACCTAAATAAAATCAAAACAGAACGTTGCCCACCCCTTGCACATCCCCATCTGCACCCCCGTAGATCTCACCTGGGTGAACAAGGGAACATGGGGCAGAGCCTTTTCTGATGATCTAAGGGAATGAGGAGGTACATCTGGAAGGATGTGCTTTTTCAGGTATGCAGGACCAAGATTGGTTAGGATTTTAAAAGTCAACACCAGCACTTTAAATTGGGCCTGAAAAAGAATAGGCAGCCAGAGCAGCTGATGCACAATAGGTGCAACGTGTTCTCTGTAATGTCATTTCATCAGGAGATGAACTGACATATTTTGCACCAGTTGCAGCTTCTGAATTATCTTCAAAGGCCACCCCAAGCAGAATGCTTTCTAATAATCTAAACAAGTGAGGTTGCTAAAGTAGGAAGTGGGCCGAAGTTAGATCTCCAGATGTTTGGGACTTAGCTCTTAGAAGCCCCTGCCAGCATGGCCAATGGGTCTGGAATGCTGGGGGTTGATGTCCAAAACATCTGGGGTTGTATCTAATGTTAGTCTAACTGAAGCCCATTTCATTTCAGTGGGTCTACTCTGAGTAGGACTAACATTGGATACTACCCATTGAATTATGCATGGTGTGGAGAATGTGGATAAGGAGACATTTTTCACCCTCTTTCAAAATACTAGAACCCAGGTTCATCCCATAAAGCTGATTGGTGGGAGATCCAGGACAAATAAAAGCAAGTACTTCTTTACACAGCACATAGTTAAATTATGGAATTCACTAGCACAAGATGCACTGATGGCCACTAATTTGATGGCTTTAAAAGGGGGTTGGATAAATTCCTGGAGGAGAAGGATATCAGTGGCTACTAATCCTGATGGTTATGTGCTACCTCCAGTATCCGGGTCACTAAGCCTGTGTGCACCAGTTGCTGGGGAACACGGGTGGGAGGGTGCTGTTGCACCACATCCTGCTTGTGGGTCCCTGGTTGACAACTGGTTGGCCACTGTGTGAACAGAGTGCTGGATCCAGCATGGTATCTCCTAAGTTCTTACAATTTCTGCTTGTCTACAAAATCTGTAGACATGTCTTCAACCTCAAAGATGTTTCATTCCATTCTTTCACTTGCACTGAAGACTATCTCCCACTTCATACAACTCTTGTGTGGTCCTTTCCCAGTTTCATGGAACTGCCCCACAAGAACCTGTTCTGTTCCTGATTCTTGAAGGAAGCTATTTATTTATTTTTATTTATTTATTTATTTATTACATTTCTATACCGCCCAATAGCCGGAGCTCTCTGGGCAGTTCACAAAAAAATTCCTGTGGGTCTGAAATACATCATATGGATCTTGTTATCGAGGTCTATCTAGGTCTAACATAGGATACTACCTATTTTAAATAAAATAAATAACATAGGATTTATGGGTTGGATCCAGACTTTGTCACACTTAGGCCTGGTTCAGAGAACACACTAAACCATGTTGCTTAACCACAAAATGGTTAAGGGAATGCCCTTAACCATTTTGTGGTTAAGCAGCATGGTTTAGTATGTTGTCTGAACCAGGCCTTAGAATACACCCATTCTAATCAATGGGATTTACACTAGATATTACTAACTTAAGTCTCATTCATTTCAGTGGTTCTAATCTTAGTATGATGAAGGGTGCAATCCATTGTGGAAAATAGTCCTTCAGCTCCCAGCATTTTCCAGCATGCATGGTTGGCTGGGGAATGCTAGGAGTTATAGATGTTTTGGGTTGTTTTTTTTGTCTAAACCTGCATACGATTGTTCCCTAAGTCTGGATCCAAGCCTAATCATTCACTGGATTGGGGCCAGTGTGTGTTTGTGTATGTAATTGGATCCGTAACAGAGCGGAGCACACCCCTAGTGTATGTCATCCAAGTAAAATGATATTAGTCAATATATTAAATGATTTTTATCACCTAATTAATTAATTAATTAAATCTGAATAAATTTGCATATTAATAATAATCTTCCTAGAAAAAAGGGGCTCTTCTTTTGGTGAAGGTGTCATCTGAGAAGACATGTTTCCTCCAATGTAGGAGAGAAAGGGTAATACCTATCGTAACTTGGTACCTGCCCTCTTCAGTTTAATATCGGTCTTATAATAAATGTATTTAACTTTACTTTTAAAAAATGTGTTTCCTCATTAATCGGGGGACACACTTTTAGTTGATCAGTAGGTGTTTAACTGATTAATCCAAGCAATTAATCTAACCAATTAATCCACTGAATGATACAGCTCTACTTGTGATTAATCCCCGTCTCACTCCGAGAGACTGAACTTGGCTTTTAATTTCAATTTGTCTGGCTTTGCCTTCCAGCAGTTATTTCTTGTTGTCTTTTCCTCTGCTAGATTAAAGCTCTCTGAAGATAATTAATTACTATAGCTGAAAAGCAAGGAAAATCTGAGCCCTTAGAGCAAATTACAGTCCAGTGTAAAATTGCAAGGAATTGAAGCTGAAGTATATCAGAGCAAGTCAAGTTGAACATGAATGTGAATCACATAGGTGAGTTCATCGCCTTGGAGGCCTCCGTTTAATCAGAGGAAGGATCTGTCCTAGAAACCATCATAATATCAGTACTGGGACCTACGCAGCACAAAAGTGGTGTTGACTCCACATCAAGAAAAAAATAATTTCATTTAGAAGGCACAATTTGTACTTCAAGCATTTACATGTGCTGGAGCAAGTTGTGGTTCCCACAGATGCTGCCATGGTCTAAGGTACGGGTGCAGAACATCAGGCTCAGGGGCCAAATCCAGCCATACTGGGTTCCCAATCCAACTCTTGAGGGTGGGTCCCCAGTTAGCCGCACCCTCTTTCACTGATCCTACCCATTTCCCCTGACCATTGATCATTTGGTGATTTTGTGCCATTTTTCTCCATTCTAAGAGGTTGAAATGCCTCTCCAAAGGGTTAGTTCCTAGCAGGAAGAGCTTTCAGATACAATATGCAGGGCTTTGGCTGGGGGTGGTGGTTATTTTGCCCCTCCCCTTTTTTCCTTTGGCCCCACCCACCACTGGAATGCCGCCCTTCAGAGCTTTTACAAAATGGAATCCAGCCCTCAGAATGGAATAGAGCCAATATTCCTGGTGTAAAGGTATCCTTGCCTAGCACATTTCTTAGACTGGCCCTCCACAGTCATGTAGCCAAGGATTGTGCTGTATAGCTATGTTGCAATGATAGCCTTCGCATCAGTACTGATCTTGCTAGTGGGCTAACAGTGGTCAGAGTGGGCATTACCTCCCCCTTCACACACTTGAACGGGAGGATTGCTTGGTTCGGCATTCCAATTCAGAGAGCTAATTACTAGGGCTGTGCACTGCCTCTGGCCAAATCCCTGAAACCAAGGTGAGGTGGGCTGATTCGTCCCTCCTTGCCTCGGTTTCAAGTCAGTTCTGAGTCAGCCCAAGGCACCCTGAGGCCAAAGCAGATTGGAACCAAAGCTTCGGGGCACTTTGGAGTGGTGCTGGGCTCTCCCACCCTCCCAGGAAAGCTGGTGGAAAGCCAGCCGTGAGTCCATTGGATGTACTGCCCTCTCCCCACTCCCCCTGCTCACCTGCCACTACCACCACTGCATTGCCACTGCCACATTGCCACCTGCCACCATAACCAAGAAACATGGCATCCTCCTGAGAGCCAGGCTGTGGGGACTTTGTATTTTATATATTTATGGCCACAAACTATGGTGGCCATAAAGGGAAAATGGCCCTTTGTGGCCAGTGTAGTTTGCAGCTATAGATGTACTAAAACAGAGCCCCCACGATAACTTGAAATCATGGTCTGGCTTTCAGGATGCCGCCACGTTTCCTGATTCTGGTGGCGATGTGGTGGGCAGCGATGCAGTGATGGCGGCAGCGGCAGGTGAGCTGGTAAGTCTCAGTGGCAGCAAATCTGGGTTGGGGGGTGAGGGGGCCATGAGGGAGTAGCAAGGGAGGGAGCAGGGAGTCAGAAGTCCAATGAACTCCTGGCCAGCCTTGGTCCCAGCTTTCCTGGTTACCAGCTGCATGGCTGGCACCTAGAGATCTGCAAGGCCAAGTCACCTCAGGGCCCCCGAATCTCGCCTCAGCTTTGATGCCAAGGCGAGGCAAGGTGGGCAAATCCAAAGCACCCCGAGTTGAATCAGGGCTTTTGGGGGGCTCTGAAATGGCCTCCAAGGCAAATCAGGCAGACCATGCACAGCCCTACTAATTACACCAACAAAGTGAAAGATCTAGATCAACTCAACTTCATGCCTTCCAAATATGGTAGACTGCAACTCTCACCTGCCAGCATGGCCCAACATTCTGATTCTGGTGTTCTCCATATGTGTTGATGGGAACTAGTCCAAAACACCAGGTTTGGAAAGGATGGCCCAGACATATCTGACCTGGATAAATCAGCATGACTTCTGATGCTACTCTGGCACAAGGTGTGAGCCCTTAGAGCCAATACTTACTTTTCACGTTGCACAGTCGTAGGCTGAAGGAAAATTGATTAGGATTGTTAACTTGTAGCTCTAGATTCTAGAGCCTCCAATGCATTGCTGCATACTTGACATGGAAAATGTAGTCAACCTTGTATAGGAGAGCAAGCTGTGGAAAGAGACTTCCATCCAGACTCAGCCGAAGAAAAATTTCAGTAAGACCCTGCTACATATGTGAACTGACTCAGCCAGAAGGCACTGCTTTTGAAGGGACATCTGGGCAGATGAAAGTTCTGTCTGTGTGATCTCACACTGTGATGTCACACTGACACATGCAAGTGATGCTCCCAGTCATTATGATGAACATGCATGACTAGTCCATAGAGACCAATGGGTAACGTGTCCATGTTTTGCATGCCAAAGTCCCCTGGTTTAATCCCCGCATCATCAGGTAGGATGACTTAGCCTCCTCTCTGAAACCCTTGATAGTCACTGGTAATCATTGTAGACAATGCTGAACTCAATGGACTCATTATAGTGCAGCTTCCTATGTTCTCATCATATGGACATTTAGTTCTCAGCCTACAAGCTTTTTTCCAAGCCCCAGAACCATCACAGCCCAGTTAAACAGTCAGTTCATTAAAATAATGAACTCCAAGACAAATCAATTCAAGCCTTTTTGGCTATTACCTGTAGAGGGAACAGGACAGAAGCCAAGGGAATCATTTACAAATTAATATTTGACATTGCCTTTAATGGATGTCACTCATGTACCTGAACGATTAATTATTTTATGTTATAGAATTTAAATAATATGATTAGTAAACCTTTTATTCAGGAGTCATTATGGACAAAATAAAATAAATTATATGAATAGTGAACTGTGTTCAATGGCATTTACTCCCACGTTTGGGGAAAGAAGCCACTTGTTGAGAAGTGTTACATTTCTACATAGAGGTCAAAGGAATAATAACAATTTTCTACTTAAAAGGAGAAGAAGAAAAATCTCCAAACTGAAACTCCATCAGACTGGTCAAACTATTTGTGAGCAGCACCGTTATGTTAGCGAGCTCTAAACCTCGATTTGTCATGAGTCATGGGAAGTTATGAATGAACATATCCCAAATAAATTTGTTATTTCCTCTTCTATTCATGTAATTTCTGATGAGAGTTCTTTCATCTGAGATCTTGTTCTGTGCATATGAGATTTTCCTGCATGCATAATATCAAACTTCATCTTGAGAGATTAGGAATAGTATAGAATCATGGAAAGTATCAGGTAGTCATATGTCTCTGCACTGTGTATGGTTTCCATATGGCCTCTCTACATGATGTTTATTTGCTGTCACCAATCAGTAACAGAGATGGATTGGTTTATGGAGCTGTATACAACCTATGTAGTTGTTTCTTCGAACATGATTAGTTTGTGGATAGATTTCAAATGCTAACCTTTCCCATAAGTTTTAAAGTAACATAATCACATTTCCTCCAGAAAGAAAAAGGGTTAAACCAACCAACTCAGCACATGCACAGAAATGTCACCCTTTAGATGGAGACTGTGCGTGTTCCAAAGCTTGCAATACATTCCAAAATTAATAATGGATTCATAAGACAATGATCCAAGTTTGCTATAAAGGTGAGCACTCCGAAAGTAGATGTTTTGACCAAAGAGTTGACTAATTACGACATTTGGTGGGATCACTTTGTCTTGGTGGCACATAATATAATGTCCACATCATGCATGGCCAGAAGTCAGTGTCCACATAGTTAATTATACCAATGTTTGCAGCATATCTGAAATTAATTGACAAAACAACATCAACAATATGTTTGAGTGAAGCAAAGTTCTGAATTAGTTCAAACTGAATTTTGAATTTCAAGGGAAAGCGTTGCATTCAAAATAAGACATGGGCATTCAAGATTTGAATGGCCAAATTTGAGATGCTCAAATACTCACACTGCTCTGTAGTTAGCAATAGAGATGTCAGAGAAATCTGCAATAAATTCAAATGGGTTTGGATTTCTAGGAAACCAACCTGCCAATTCTGTAGCAGACTGGCTTTTTCTGAGATATGTGGATTTTGCAACCTTGCAGATTGGTATTTTACTTTTGGGAGGGATTTGTGCAAATTTGTGCATTAGTGTAAGTGCACCTTCACACAAATGGGCACTAGCACAAGTGGACCAAAAATTTCGCACATCCATTGGATTCTGTCAATGAGTGGATGATGGAATCAAACCTGGGAAACACAGATGGAACAGATTTGATGAAATCTGTACATTCTTAAACCAAATGACATCAGTTCTGCACCAGGATGAACACCTAGAGAGGTTACAACCACCCCAGAGAAAAGGATCACTTGCACCCTCAGAATGGCCACTCTATGGAAAAATATATAAAATGGGCATACTTTAGGGAAATGCACAGAGCCTGGAGGGCCGCAGGAGACCTAGGGGCTCAGAGTACCAAAGGAGGAAACAGCTGATCCTTCCACCACTGGTAGTAGACTCCATAGCTTTGTGCATATCCCAATGCCTCCCTGGATGCTGGGCAAAGCTAATTGGCCCACAGCAGGAAGAACAGAGCTCTTCCAGGAATGGGCCAAGTCAGGCTGCCCACATCCCTGCTGCTATTATTTATTGTTGTTATTTATCTGAAGTATTTTTACCCTACCCATCATCCCAAAAAGGCCAGAATCGTGGCTTACAATCCACCAGCAAAAATGACAGTATTGCCCACAGGCTTACAATCTAAAAAGATGGACACACAAGAAAAACGGAATGGGGAGGGGAAAGGAAAGGAAAGAAAAAGTCTTGCCACCAAATTTAAATTGGAGATAACAGCAGAGGATGTCCTGTGAGAGGATTCCTCTAGGGGGAGGAGCTTAGAGCCTAAACTCTGCTCCCTGGAGGAGCCCTAAGGGGCTCCACAGGTCAGGTTTGGGAGCCCTACAAGTTGGATGAGGCCATGGGCCACAGGGTCTTCACACCTGCCATAGAAGGTTCTGGAGAATGTCAAAAAGCACTCTTATTCCAGAATACTCATGAAACACTGAGAAAGGTTATAGCAATGTGCTACATTTGTGTTGTTTTATGGGCCATTTACAGTTTTGATTGTGACTTTATTTTATTCACATTCTGTAACCCACCTTGGGGTCCCTTAGGCTTGGAGAGAGGCAGGAGGAAAACACAGAGAGAGAGCTTAGAGAGGTTTTAGGAGTTGGAAGCCACAGGGTTTTGGTGTTGCAGAAAGAAAAAGAAAAAGAAATGACAGTGTCAAAAAGAGTCCCTCCTACTAAATTTTAGAGAAGGAACTCACCCAGGAAAGAAACAAAGAGCTTCATCCCACGTACCTGTTTCCCTTGAATTATCCCCTACAGCGCTAAGCTGTCACCATTGTTGTTGTTGCTACCAGGCGGCTAGATCCTTTGCATACCAGGAAATGGGTTTAAGGGGGGAAATGTAAAAAAATCATAAAAAAATCAACGGATGACCCAATCTGATTCAAATTTGGTATGCTTGAAGTTCTCCTTAATATCTTTTACTGTGCCAATTTTGATGTCTTTTGTTTAATTTTTCTTCAAATCCTGCTCCTGCGCCCCAGTGGCCGCTCGGAAAACAACAATACGCTCAAAAACTAGTAGCAAAATATTGCACTTCTTTTGGTTAAGAAGTGCAATTAAAGCAGGATGCATGGGAGTACTTCACAATAAAAGCAGATTATAAAGTTGAAAACTTCGGAATCCTTTGCACTCAATTCTCAGTGATTTCACAGTATAACGCTGGTGTGATAAAGCTCAAAGAGGATTTATTTATTTATTTATTTATTTATTTATTTATTTATTTAGAAATACTTCTAGGTCGCCTTTCAGGGCAGGAGCCCTCCCAAGGTAGCTTAAAACAATGAAATAAACTGAAACAATTTCATAAAAACAACAAGCTAGAATAGGTTGAGGTAGAAGCAGAAACAGGAGGACACGTCTTCCATGGTTGAGAAGTAGGGATGGTATCCTGTTGAGCTGAATTCAGGAGTTTGGATGACAAGAGGAAGAATGAGGGCCCATTTTGTTGCGGTTTCTTCCCAAATCCTTCGATGCCAGAGGATATTATTTGCATAACAGTGAGTTTTCGTTTGGAGGGGCCCATTCCCTGAAGACAAAAATTGCTGGCAAACGGCTCGAACATCCCTCGCTACAAGCAATGTTAGTGCAATTATTCAAGCTGCTTCTGAGAGAGAGGAGGAAGGAGGAGGGAAGCAAGAGCAAGTCGACAACAATCTATACAACTCAACCCTTCTACAAGAAGGGGCTCTTTCTCTCCCCCCCCCCACTCCTAGTGAGCCTGTTTAGCACATCTGGTTGCTTGAGATGATACATCACACGGGCTTCAAAAGCTATAATCAGACATTTCAGGGTGTGTAAGCTGGGCACCAACAATGTGTCAGGATAAGCATGCACATTCTTCTCCCTTCCAGAAGGTGAAGAGGGAGGCCCAGAAAAAACCAACCTAGGTTTAGAAGTCAGGGTAAGCATGAGAGACAGCACCAGAATGCAGAGACGATCCTCTTCACCGTTCAAAGGCTGCACGCACATTCTCCAGTTCCTCCCAGCAAAATACTTTAGGACAAATGAGAGAGGATTTGTAAAGGTAATTTTTCTTCTCTTCAATCCCCCTGCCATGAGAGAGAGAGAGAGAGTCACACACAAGCAATGTAAGTGTTAATGCCGTTGTCTTGAAAAGGTGATGCCTGCCAGAAATAAATCATTCCTTGCCTTTTAGCTGTGATGATAATTACACAGCGCCTTAACTATCTGCACAAACTGTCAAGGGAAATATATTGTGAGTAAAAAATAATAATAATAAAAAAGAAACCCTCTAAGCTGGCTAGCAGGGAGGTGTTAAGGTGTCTCAGTGCAGTCAGGTACAAAAGAACTTTGTCTGGATTTATGTGGAGACAGGAACGATGTAGGGTTACTTGCATGTCCTTTCTTGTCCATCGGGAGACACTTAATGCAGTTGTATAATCTTAATGGGTTTTTTTTTTAATTCAAAGAGAAATTCGAAAAGCCTCAAGGTCTGTGAAACGCAGGGGTTGGTTAATTTCCACCTCCTCCCCCCCCCCCCGCCCTCGATGACTAAGATAAATGGGACAAAATGCTTAAAAGAATTGGAAACATGAGTTGTACTATCAATATATCTTGGTCGTTTAAAAACACACACGACACCATTAATGATTTACATAGCACTTTAACTTAGAAAATACTTTACAGTCTTTGTTGCATTTCCTTGCACAACAACTGTGTAAATTAGGTGACCCCCCATTGTACAGAAGGGAAGCATAAGCTACTAAATAATTGTGGCTTAGCCATGGTCCCACAGTGGGCTGATTCAAATGTGTATGGATCACATGTGGCCAGATACTCTGAAAGTGTTTTTAAGGGTGGGGTGGGGGCGGAGGAAGGGATTCTTAAGTGGTCAAGAGGTGGTTAACGTTGCCTACTTTTTAGGCACATTTTAACATCCGTTTATATAATGACCCAACAATACAGTTATAAACTACCACATTCAATGTTGTTGAAATGAGTTTATCACAATTGCAGGTACCTATGTATTTCTTTGAATTTAAAAAGAAAGGCGTATAGAAACTAGGAATTGATCAAAAACATGTAGAACTTCAACAAGTGGGGCCTGCAACAAAATGTTGCAGAGCAGAGTGCTGCTATTTTAGCTTATGGAGGAGGGATGTATATTTTTGGCCAGGTTCTTTTCTTTTTTGCATATTTTTCCTGGACGAAATGTACGCAAAATTCCCAAAAGTTAGGGAAATGGTCCACAAATCTGCGAACTCCGCCCAACAGAATCTGCAGGTAAGATTCATAAAAACCCAAACTCATATGGCTCCATGGCAGATTTCTCCGAGAACGCTAAGTAAGTAAAATGAAGAAAAGTTCCAAAGCTTCAGCTCCTAGGTAACAGGTATGTTCAGATCAAACCCATTCTGAATCATTCTATTTTAAAACACATGAATTTATTTTAGGGCAAGAGGGGTGAAATCTGTATATACATAAAATAAAGCATATCACACAGCTCACTTCCCTAGCTATCCTAAAGAGCTAAAACTGTGACCAGCCATGCAGCAGGCATTTCAGAAACAATCACTTTTGTTTTGCATTGCAAACCATGCATTCGGTATGTTTCAGGCTTCTTCTTAATAACATCACAAAGGTCAGAGGAGTTCTAGTGGGCATGGCAAAAAGTTTTCTTCTCCCGAAACTCATGAGATAGACTCTGGCATGCCTTGCCAAAGAGTCTTCTTCCTTTCCCCCCTTTTATTCATATCCCCCCCCCCCCACACACACACACACAATTTTGAACCAGTATATGAAATTTTATTTTCTCAGTATTTTAACACCTAATTTAACTTAAATTTAAACTCTGCTGTTTTAATTTCATATTTTAACCTATATCAATTTTTGCTGTGTGGTTTTATCCTGGTCATGCTTTTTATATTGTATTTTGTATTTGTGTTTTTAAATTGTTGGTTGTTTTATTATGCTCTTCATGGTTTTAATTTTTGTGAACCCCCCAGAGAGCTTCGGCTATTGGGCGGTATAGAAATGAAATAAATAAAATAAAAATAAATAATAAATGAAACTCAGTTATCCTTCAAAATTTGTACTTCTCTGAATTTAGCAATGGAGACCTTTAATTAAAAAAAAGTATTAAAATGAGCATTGTAGTGGGGAAAAGTTCAAAAATTCATTATGTTAGGAAAATTGCTTGCAATAAATGCACGTATTAGGCAGAATTGCTTGCAAAAGTAGATGTATTAGGAGAATGTGCATAAAAACACAAACGAATGTTCATACAAACATTTAAAAAAAGAAGAAGCACCTCAATGTTTCTGACAAACTGAACATAAGCTTGAAAAACAAGAAACTGTAACTGACAGATTTGTCCATCCCTAAGACTGGCTCTGCTTCTCCTCTTTCGTCATACATTCCGAAACCTCCATTCCTTCATCCCTGATTCACAAGGGCTGCTATGAGTTGCACAGATGCTTCCTAGGTGTTAAGTGGAGTCAGACTTTTTTTTAGGAAAAAAGTATCACAGGAAAGAGCCTTGCATGTTCACACAACCACTTGCCATGCCTTTACTTGCCAGAGCAAATGCCCGGAAGAAATGAGGGCAGCCAGACCTTCTGGTGATTGCCAATGATGGGCAAAAGCAGCTCAGATTTGGGGCAGGACAAAGGGCACACATGGGTATGACAGGCACCAGCACTGCAAATCCTTTTCTTTTCCGAAGTCCAGTTATCTGATCACAAGCATAGTAGCTTCTTCTTGCACACAGACTTTTTCCAGAAGTGTCTCCCCGCCACACGACTCGCTATAACACAGAATAACTTCACAGTTCATATTCAGTGGTGTGTCAGAGATCCAAGTGTCTCTCCCCAAGGTAGTGCTTCTGCTGCAGAGAAACTGCATTTCCCCAGTACGCCGACTACAAGATTGCACTGCGATGTCCACCCCTACACACCCCAGCCAACGCATCAGTTGCTCTAATGAGTGCTTTGTGGGATGCAGTTGTGTGACTGCCCTGAGTACTCACTGGGCAGGGCCCATAATATCGCCAGCGATAGTGATGATGAATAATGTTAGACACGCCCGGATTCCTTGAGTGATTCCAGGGACAGCATTACTCACATTTGGATCTGTTTGAATGGGACAGTCCTGGAGATATATATGGGAGGACTGTAGTATTTGTTCTACTTTAGAGCAGAGCTGAATATTCTCAGTAGAGTTTTTTGTTTTCTGAGAAAATATCCAAGTGTTTTCTTTTTAGCTCTCCTCCTGAATAAGAGGGCCATTTTGGAGAATGTTCTGCAAATATTCATTACCATTTATTGTGTGTGTGTGTGTGTGTGTGTACTACTTCCATTCTTCTTCCCCCAATGATGCTTGGTCTTGTAGGGCAGGCAAAATGGTGGCCAGGCAGCAAAACAAAACAAAACAAAAATACCCTTAGGGGGAAAAGTAAGAAGCTGGACCAGTACTGTTTTGAGAGAACCCACCCCCTAAAGAAAATGTTGTATTATTTCTCCCATCTCTGGAGCACATGAAAAAAATGGTATCCCCAGGTACTCTGCCTGTAGATAAGGCGGAGAATTTTAGAATGCCATATTCATTCTACTTTACTTACAAATATACAAAAACAACATAAGTAGAAGCAAGCAGCTGCCATTCTTACAACACAACAGATCCAGAACCTCACATCAAATGAGGGATTTATGGATTTTGTTAAATCTGCTCCGTCCATATTTCATGGATTTTCAGGCAACTCTCATTCCATTGCCCACTCATTGAAGGAATCAGATTTATTTTTATTATTTTAGAGATGTACGAGAATTTTGCTCCATTTATGCTAATTTGCACTTGTACTAATGTGCATTACCATGAATGTTCATTACTACTAATGTGCATTAATGCAAGTATATATTAGCATGACTGCAACTTTCTGCAACACCCCTTCCCCCCCGCCAAGTAAAACCACAGTCCATAAGTCCATGGAATTTGCATAACTTGGAAAAAGTTGATCCTCTGCAGAATTCATGGTTTAGAATCATAGAAATCTGAAATCATTTGAATCCATTGCAGATTTCTATAACATCGGTACACCAGAAGGTGTGATATCTTGCACCACACCCCACTTTTGTCTTCAACTTTCAGCCATCTCTCTCTCTTTGCTTCTACCTGTTCCAAATGGCAAAACTCCAGCTATTCACACAAAGAGCTCCATCATACCAGCGATTTATCACACTTTCGCCATGCTTGGTATGAGTTTTTGCAACACGGTACTCACATGATGTTGTCCCTGTCCTGAGCTCATCTCACTTCTTCCTTTCCCTTTTCTGTCTTATTTTGCAGTTGGGAAGTCCAGTTCCCCCCCCCCCACACACAAGCTACACACCTGCTCCTTCAGAGGAAGTGCAACCCCATCCAGAACAGGTCACTTACCCAATTCCTGGACTTGGGAACCACCAATCCACAGAGCTTCTGTTTTATTAGGATTCAGCTTCAGTTTATTAGCCCTCATCCAGCCCATTACAGCCTCCAGGCACTGGTCCAGCACCTTCACTGCCCCAGCTGTCTCCGATGACAAGGAGAAATAGAGCTGAGTATCATCATATGGGTGAAGTCACCTAATAACTTCACCCAGTGGCTTCAGATAGAAGTTGAACAGCATGGGGGATAGAATAGAGCCCTCTGGCACTCCGCAGTTTAATAGCCATGGGGTGGAACAGGAATCCCCCAATGCCACTCTCTGGAATTGACCCTGCAAGTAGGAGCAGAACCATTGTTCCTCCTACTCCCATCTCCCAGAGCCAGTCCAGTGAGATACTATGATCTATGGTATCAAAAGCCACCAAGAGATCTGGGAAGCTCAACAGGGTAGCATTCCCCGTCTTTCACCTGGATTAGGTCATCAGTCAGAGCAGCCAAGGCTGTTTCAGTGCCATGCCCTGGCCTGAAACCAGACTGAAATGGGTCCAGATAATCCATTTCCTCCAAGAATGTCTGTAGCTGCCCAGCCACCACACGTTCAAGCACCATGCCCAAAAAGGGGATATTAGCGATGGGGCGGTAGTTCTCACATACCTCTGGGTCCAGGGAGGTCCTCTTCAGGAGAGGGTGAACTACAGCCTCTTTCAAGGCAACAGGCACCACCCCCTGACAGAGTGAGGCATTTACCACTCCCTGGACCCACCCAATCAATCCCCCTCTGCTAGATCGTATTAGCCAAGATGGGCAAGGGTCAAGCTTACATGTGGTGGTGGGATGGACTGATCCAAGCATCTTGTCCACATCACCAGGCTGCAACAACTGGAACTGATCCCAGGAAACATGACCAGATGGGTTACTGGACATCTCCCCAGGCTCTGTGATAACTGTGGCATCAAGTTCTGAGCAAATACAAACAACTTTCTCCTTGAACTGCTTAGTGAATTTATTACAGTAGGTGACCGAGGGTTTCAATCCCAGTTTCTCTGCACCTGAGCCTCATCCCAACAGGCTCTTCACCATTCAGAATAATTCTGCTGGACAGCATTTTGAACATGAAATAGAAGAGGCATAATAAGATGATGATGATGATGATGATGATGATGTCATCCTCACTGCTGCATAATAGGCACAATGAAGAGTCTTTGCTAATCTTTGATCATACTCGTCTGAGACCTGTGCCACCTGCACTCTAGCTCTCATCCAGCCTGTTTCATTGCCCACAGATCTTCTGTACACCAAGGGGAATTAAGGGCTCCACAGCACCGGAGTGGGGGCTTGGGAGCAATTGTATTGATGGCCTTTCCTATCTCACCATTCTAAAGTGAAGGCCTCAACCGAATCACCAGCCCGATCAGACAGAAAATCCCCCAGAGCATTCAGGAATCCTTTGGATTCCATAAGTCTATGGGAGGGCATCTTAATCGGCCCCCACCCCTGCAGGGAGGATCTGCTACCAGCAAGCCAAATCTCACAAGGAAATGAGCTGTCCATGACAAAGATGTTGTTGAAAGCCCCACCCCCACCCCAAACCAGATCAACCCCATCTGACCAACAGTAAAAAACAGCTCTAGGGTATGTCCTGCCACATGTGTCAGGCCAACAATGTACTGAGACAGCCCCATATTTGTCATGGTAGCTATGAAGTCCTGAGCAGGCCCTGTCAGGATAGCCTCAGCATGGATGTTGAAGTCCCCCAACATTACAGTCTTAGGGACCTCCAACACCACCTCCGAGACCACCCCAGCCAGCTGGGCAGCATGGTAGGAAGTACACCAGCAGCATACCTGTTCTGTCTCTTTGGCCCAGCACAAGGTACAAACCCTCAAAACTGGTGGTAGATGGGTTTCCTTGTAAGGAAGATGGAATCCTTATGGAAGATGTCAACTCCTCTTCCCTCTGGCCCTCTGATTTAGGCTGGTGCTGCACTGTGTATCGAAGTGGACAGAGCTGAGACAGATCCACTCCACCCAGCTCATCCACCCAGGTCTCAGTAATGCACACCAAGTCAGCTGCTTTTCCTGCACACAGCAGGAAATGGTGCCACGTTTCGCTCTCCCCACCCCACAAAAATTGGACTTACCAAGGTCTTACTTTTTGATGGAAAGAAGACCAGAAGGAGTGGGAGATGCATGGGAGGTGGATGGTGTCATCTAAAGGACCTGTGAAAAACCTTGTGTGACCGCAATAAACATGCGATAAAACACTTTTCTGATGACACTCTTAATGACAGCAAAAGACATAGATCAGGCTTCAAAGAACCACACAACCAGCTCCTCATACCTAAGGGTGATGTTGGCCTTGTGCTTCTCAAATCACAGCACCCCAACCTCTGCACGGCAAGCCCCTTTGGAAACTCAGGGGACTTGCAAAAGCAGATTGTGCTACAACATGGAGTTCTGCTGTTCAAGGGTGTGTGTTGATAATCCCACTGGGTTAGCCCAGGCCTTTGGACATGCCTTAGGATGTAGCACTTTGGATCCTAGCCAGTCTGGCACACAGTCCCAGCTGTTGGATTGGTCTGGGGGGCTTGTATGCGTGGCACCTGGCTGAGCAAGCAATTTTTCATCCATCTAGGGCAACCAGCATTGCCAAAGTGGTGTGACTGTCAGAGATGTAATCCAAAAGGTCTGGAGGGCACCAGGTTTTCTATCCCTGAGCTAGGGGTAGACATGCAGAAGCATGCTCTTGCACACCTATGGGCCCTTAGCTGGCTTAGGGTGCCCATCTCCAGGATGATGACAATAATAATAATAATTGTAATAATATACAATGAAAAATGTACGTTAGATAGATTTCAATCACAGGCAATTTGTATTTGGATCATCTAATTAAAGACAGATTAAGATAAATTTGACCTGGAGATGGATAAGAGTCATCCAGTTTCAACTCAGCAAAATGAGCAACGTTTGCCTTTGTGGTTTACCTGACTGTGAGAGAGGCTTACCCGGATAATGATATTTTGATACCTTTCTGCAGAAGGGGGAGCTTCAGCTTAATTAGGGATTGAGAAGCATCTCATGGTCTCTGCCAGGAAGTCATCTGTAGCAAGTTCCTTTCCTTGGCATCTAAGTAATGGTTGGTGAAGGAGGGAGAGGGGATGGGGATGGGGGGATAATGCTTCCAAACTGGGTTGTGCAATGAAGCATTTCTCTTCCCACCACCATCCTACCATCATTACCATCACCAATAATGAAAGAGGAGGAGCTGCTGAGCCCCTGATATGCACTCAACAAAGTGGGTGGGGTGACTGATATCCATTCTTTCCCCCTCCCCTGGTTCAAAGCATGTCCCATCATCACATTCCATGAAGGTAAGGAAGAATCCACACTCAGACTTGCCATCTGAAGGGATTCCACAAACAGGGTCATCACCGCCCTGTTTCTTATGAATCATAAGCCTCTGGACAACTCACATTCCTTCTGGTCAGTTCCAGCTTAGGTCTGTGTTTTCCCATGGAGGTTTCCTACCATAGGAAGGAACACATGGCTTCCAATGTCAAATTTCAGTTCCGGGATTTTTGAAGTCAAAATCTGAATGTCCAAATGGTGCAAAATGTCATGTCAGCTCTAAATATTTAGAACTGAGAACAGACAAAAGTCATTAATTTTGTTTTAATACACTTTTCATTGCCATATTTCTATCCTTCCCTTTGTCCAAGGAGCTCAAAGTGATATGTACACAAAATCTAGATCAGGGCAGTGGAACCTCTCACCCACTGGCCTAATTTGGCCCATGCAGGCTTTGGCTCCTTCTGTGGGCCCTACGCCTTGCTCAAGCCCCACTCCTGGGAGTCTTAAGGGCTTGGGAAGGGGTGAGGATCCCCCTGTTATCTCCAGTCATTGATTGGATTCTCCCACCATCACAAGACCCCTGGAGGTTGCTGGAGGCTTGGGGAACAGGCAGAGAGAATAATTCCCCTGATATTTCTAATCAATTATATGTGATTCGCCCAATGGCAAGGGTATTCCTATAGGACATTGCTCAACCTCTTTGGGATGGCAGTCAGCATACTATGTGCTTCACTAGCATCATGTCTTTCCCCACAGGAGAGGATGTGGCACAGGCAAACTGGCCCCGGCTGAGGCTATGGCTGGAACACTGCAGCCATGGCTTTAGCTGGGGCAGCTTCAACCTATCTGCACTCCCCACATTGGGAGGGATGCAGAGTGGGTGAAGCAGCCCTAACGAGAACTGCCAGCTGGACCTCTAGCTGGAGCTTCATGTGGGGGCTGCTTCACCTTCACCATGCTTTCCCCCTTTTGGAGTGAAGCCTTGACAGTCTGGAACAGTGGCTCTCAGGGGATCTGATGAAGGATTATTTGTTTTGCTGCTTGCTCTAGGAGTGGCTATTTGCTTCCAGGGTGTTCCACTTATATATCTGTAGACTAAAAAGATATTGCAAAGGCACCATAAGTCTCCAGTGGTCTCTTATCCAAAGGAAATAAACCCTGGAAAACTATCCCTAGACCTCATTCTTTGGTGAAGTGTGGAACACATATCTATCTATCTATCTATCTATCTATCTATCTATCTATCTATCCATCCATCCATCCATCCATCCATCCATCTATCCACCCACCCATCCTGTTTCAGGTAATTGAAGGATGGTATTCTAAAGGGTACTGAAGCCCAATCCTCTGCCTTGAAAATTGCCCCAAGAATCTCCTCTGTCCTCCCAGTTTTTGCCACATTCACAATACTCATTCTGAAGTCTACCTTTGCAACAATGAGGGCTAGAACATTACTCTTTAAAAACAGGCTTTAAGAAAGCTGAATTCTGCAGCTTTTCTGTGCTAATGCATCCCAACAGTACACACAACCTCTGTCCATCTCTTACCATCACCATGGCTGGACTGCTTTTTAATGTAGAAGAAGTCATCCTTGTGCACACGGGCGCTTTGCCCCTGGATTGCTTCAGAGTGGTGGCAGGTGATCTACATGACGCAGCCGCCACTCCAAAGCAATCCAGGGGCAAAGCCCCAAAGCTCCGCACTAAAGAAGTCGAGGACTTACCCTGCCTTTTTTAGATTGCAGGAAGGCTCTGCGACTCTGCAGAGCCTTGTTAAGGAAAAATAAATAACATTTAAAGGGGGGGTTGGAAATCCCACCAGAGAGGGATCACCCTATTCCTCCCTCCTGGTTCCCCCCTTCAGTTAGCTGTCAATGTGATTTTTTGCATTTACAGCTAAACAAACAAACAAACAAACGTCAGCCCCATTTTCCCCTTAAAACCCCCACTAACCAGAGAAGAGTGGGCGTGGATGTTCCCAGGTGCCCCTGGACCAGCCTCATGGGTGCTCGGGTAGCTGGGCGTGGCAGCAGCTGTGCTGAAAAGCCCTCAACTGCACTGCTTCCCATGTAGACGCTGAGAAGGAGCCTCAATGTGGCTGTGCCCTGGCTCCAGCATTACCGAAGTCATATAGACGAGGGCCTGGTGACAGTTACGTAAACAGAAGCTTGTCTAGATTATTAAACATTCTCCGCCATGGATGCACAGGCCCAAGACATGCACGGGACCTGCTGCAGGTGTGGATTATATCTCCTGCTTTGTGACTGACACACAGTTATTGCACTATGTTGCAGCCCGCCTCCCTTGTGGGTCAGCTGTCAGTCCTGAATCATGAGATGAGAGAGGAGTTCTCTCCTCCACCCTCATCTTCACCACAGGATGCAAGGCGGGATATGGCCCATACTTTGGAAACAAGCTGCACAGAAATGCCTCCACTTTAATTGTACCTCTAAGTCAACACAAACACAGCAAGCATCTGGTGTTCTAATTAATCCCCACTCATTCGCTTTAAATGTAATTAACTCAAGAGTTGCCGGATAAAAAGAGCACAGTCTGCAAAACATGGGCAATTGATTCGTGCAGTAAGTTTGTTTTGTTGTTAAGGGTCAGTAAATGAACCACGATCAAGACTTTTCTCTTTGAAAGGCGTTTCTACATGGACATTTTTCATTTGCTCCTGATCACTTTCCACAGTGTGTGTGTGTGTGTGTGTGTGTGTGTGTGTGTGTGTGTGTGTGTGTTTATTGCTGGGGATATTTGCATGAAATCTATTTCCTGCTGTTTCCCCTTCCCACTCCAAGTCATAATCCACTGTTTGTGATATTATAGTTTCCATGGCAACTACTTGAATGCCACAGAGGGCTCTGAGGGGTTCAGGTAGGAGATTGCATAGATGCAGCTGGTGAGAAAGGGGGGTGGGGAGTGAGTGAGAGAGAGAGAAATCCATCGTATTTTTCTCTTAGCTATGATTGTTACCATTGTGCCAAAACCCTTAAAGTGCTTTTCAACACAGAACAAGTAGGAAAGGAGTGGTTGAGAGGAGGTGGGATTTTCTATGTCTCTGGTTATACCCCAAAGCAGGAAAGTGTGTTATATGTTTCATGACACAAAAGGACAGGAGAGAGAGAGTTGTACTCTGCACCAAGAGAATGAAGGAATGGGGCCACCAGATCCAGCCATCTGTGGGACATGTGGAGGGGTCTCCCATGGACGGAAATACATGGACAGGTAAATCGCATTGTGCTACACCTGGCACAATAGCTTTGGCTATGGGGCGGTATATAAATGTAATAAATAAATAAATAAATAAATAAAGGTGGCTGAGGGCCAGAGGGGGAAATGGGGGAGGGGAGATTGGAGGATTGCAGAAGGCATCTTCTGTGGTGTACGGTATTCTGAAACAGATAGGTGTGGGTTTAGAGGTGGGACATGTCTTCTAAATTTATTCTATTGGTGTTCCAAGATGCCTCAGTCCAGGGGATTCAGAATGAAACATTATTTAGCTCTATTCTAATCTGGTTCCATTTTGGAACGGAATCTGCCTTGGTGGCCTAACAGATCACCATTACCAGGAGGTGAAGTGGGGCAATGCTAGTTTTTTATATCTCCTGGATCTCCCAACAGCTTTGCCTTTGATGACAGTCCAGACGTTTAGTTGGTCCAAATTATAGGGGCTAGACCTTTGCCTGATGCTAACAGGTCAGCTCTGCTGGTTTCCTCATTGGCTTCCGATCTCAATTCAAAGTGCTGATTTTTGCCTTTAAAGCCCTAAAAGCCTGAGGACCTGGTTACCTTAGGGACTGCTTTCTCCCAGATAGACCTGCCTGGGAATTAAGATCAATATCAGGCCTTGCTCTTGGTGCTGTCTCAGGGATTCCAGTGTGTGAGCAAAAGAGAAGGAGCCTTTCCTGTACTGGTGCCATGGTGCTTGAATGCTCTCCCAATTTAAATTTGTCAGGCTCCCTCCCACTTGACTTAGTTGCATAAATGTTGCATAATATTGCGTAAATGGCTGCCTTACTGCTGCCACTTGCACAGAATTTGTTTTACGAAAATAGATGAGTCGCCATTTGGTGACTTCCTTGAAGATGCAGATGGTTGCAGGCACTCACAATTGGTCCAGGTAAGGAGCAGGGAGCTTGTGTGGCTTGGCAGGCAGCTTGCACACTCAATGGGCACATCTGGGGTGTGTGAGTGGGATCAGCTGCTCAGCGGGTACCTGGGAAAGCTGGGTGCAAAGCTGGCTGGCCAGGCTGTCTGGGTGCCAAAGTGATCCAAAATGTTCTGAAATGCTTTGGAACACTACAACCTGCTTCAGATTGTTCTGGACCCACTTCAAATTCGGACTGAAACAGTCTGAAGTGCCCCACTTCTGTTCGGAATTCAGATCTGGAACCAAAGCAGTGCACAGCCCTAATGCAAACCATCTTCTCTACCTCTGAGCTATGGCCCTTTCTTTTTTATATTTATTGCATGTGTTCAGACAACATGCTAAGCCATGGTTAGGCCACTAACCCTTTTGCAGAGAATGTTTAGTGAGTGTGTTCAAACCATGGTTATGTAGCCATGCTAAATCATGGTTCAGATGACACATTAAACCATAATGTTTAGCTCAAAATGATTAACCACCGTGGTTTAGCATGTTATCTGAACTGCGTTCCAATTTACAGGAGCTACTTCCAAATTGATGTACAGTTGTCTGCCAAAGAGTAGTGAACCGCCCAGAGAGCTCCGGCTATTGGGTGGTATAGAAATGCAATAAATAAATAAATAAATAAAGAGTAGTGAAATAAAAATGGTGAGATAGGGTCTTCCCCCAAATTTCTACAGAAATCCCCCCAACCACAAATGTGGATGCCAAAAGAATATTCATTTGGCATCCAATATTTTTGTGCTCCGTTTGATAGTTGGCAGCCAATATATTAAACAGTATTTGACGGAAATGAATATGCAATGACATCGGTGCCAGCTCCAGATTTTTGAGGAAGACACCTTCAGTGCCCCCCTCACTCTGTGAGTCTACCATCTTATGGCCATTGTAACCAACTGCTATTGCTCCACATCCTCCATCTCTTCACTGTTAACACTTGTTTGTTTGGCAGGCAGAGAGCCAGTGACCAAGTTGCTGATGACATCTCCTGCTCCTCCTTCTCAGCATCACCATTGCCTGGGCTAGTGCAAGAGGCCGGTGAACAAACAGGTTGCCATGGTGAAGAAGTGGAGCAACTCCATGGGGTCTTGTCATTGGGTCCCTGCTGGGGTGTGGGCCTTCAGCAGGTACCCACACATGCCTACTTTGATGCTAACCCTGAATCATATTACGCAGTGTGGTGTAGTGGCTAAAGTGTTGGACTGGGAGTCGGGAGATTTGGGTTCTAGTCCCCACTCAGCCATGGAAACCCACTGGTTGACTCTGGGTCAGTCACAGACTCTCAGCACAACCCACCTCACAGGGTTGTTGTTGTGAAGATAAAATGGAGACGAGGAGGATTATGTACGCTGCCTTGGGTTCCTTGCAGGAAAAAAAGGCAGGGTATAAATGCAATAATACATACAATACATTATTATTATTATTATTATTATTATTATTATTATTATTATTATTATTTCTATGGTGCTTTATTACAAATCACTGTACATAAAACAAAATAAGTCAGCAGTTTACCAAAATACAATACATATAATAATCCTAATAGAAAACCTTAACTGAATTAAAAGAATATAACAGTGGCTGGTTCAGGTAACACACTAAACCATGCCGCTTAACCACAAAATGGTTAAGGGAATGCATTAACCTTAATGTATTCCCTTAACCATTTTGAGGTTAAGCAGCATGGTTTTTAGCGTGTTGTCTGAACCAGGCAAATAAAAGTTTAAAATAAAAACCCATAATAATAATGAAATTTATTTATATAGTGTTTTATCACAAAGTGCTGTACATAAAATAAAAGAGGTATCTGACTTATAATGCTGTCTGTGAGAAACCAGGGCCTCAGCTTGACCTACCTAGTCTAGCCTGACAGAGGGGTGAGGATCTCGTAATATTTTTATCGCAAGATCTCCCCCTCTTTTTACATGCGGCGCACGATGACCTCGGAGGGAGAGGACGTCGTGCCTGCCTTTTTTTTTTTTTTTTTAAAAAAAACAGAATTAGTGCACAAGTGCTCGTGCGCTCAAAGGCAGGTTTTTGTTTTGTTTTGTTGTACAGCACCATGTACACTGATGGTGCTATATAAATAAATAATAATAATAATAATAATAATAATAATAATAATAATAATAATTTTTTAAAAAAATTCCCCGCTCCCCCCACCCCACCCCTGATGACAAATTGTGACACCCAGCCACACATTCCGCAGTCTCGGGATCAGCCCAGGTCCGCGGAAAAGCCAGGCTGCAAGGGTAGAGCAAAATCCCGGGGAAATGGAGGGATCATCCCTCCTTGCTCCCAGGATCCCCTGTGCATAATGTGGATGCACAGGGATGATCCCAGGGCGATCCACAGGATAAGCCCTCGTCCAGCTATGGCCCAGATAGTAGTCCTGGTCTAGATCTAGTCATACGCAACTAGCTGCATGTAATGTGGATTGAAATGTGGATGTACATCCTCCATTGACACAACGAGATTAAATATGTCCACCCCATTCCATGAACATCCCACCACAACTGGGGATGTTTGTCTAAACTGGTCTATCTATATCTTCATTGGCTGCATAAGTAGAAGGCTGCTTCCCTGTACTGGTCTCCCTGTACTGGTCTCCCTTGCTTGATTGGGGCACATTTATTTGAATGAAAAGAGAAATATACACTCAACATCTGGCTCCTATTTTAAGATGTAATGGAATAGTTTGCTTTTCCATCCAAAGCATCATCTATTCATACAGCAATTAGGAAGATGGAAATTATTGGCTGTTTGTGGGCTTTGACGCCTGCCTGTGTATAGAGCTCAGCAGCTGGTGGTATGCAGGATACAGTACCTCTGGTTCTTTGAGTTGGCCTGCTGTAGGAGCTAACAAGGAGACCGAAATCTCCCCGGGGTAAACTTCTTGGGAAATTGCTTTCTCAGCAGAGAAAGGAATCTTGAACAGGTTGGGCGAAATGTTTGCACGCGCATGAGCTTCTGTAGAAATGGGGGTGGGGAAAGCCTGTTACCTATTCATGCAGCTGGGATGGGAATCCATATGACATCTGCATTTTAGCCACTGGAGCACAGAGGATTTGGTTTTGCAGCAGATTCACTGGTTTTTGACCTGAAGGCCTCTCGGTTTGCAAAAACATATTCAAAACTTTAATCAATCAATTAATTTCACCTATATCTCTACTCCAGTATTCTAGACAAATATAATCAAAGCAGCTAACCCCAAAATATAATAATTTATTATTATTATTTTCATGTATTTATTTTAATAATTTTTAGGCTACCTTTAAGGGTGGAACCCATAATCCATAAATGGACAATAAAATAACAGCAAAACATGATGACTAAAAACAGTCATCAAAAAGTCAGAAGCAGCTGCTGCAGTAGTTGAATCTGATTCAAAGCCAGCACCTAGCAAAGACCCAGTCAAATAGAACAACTTTGCCAGATAGGCAAGCAGAGATGGGACCAGGAGCACCTCTCTTAAGAGACTGTTTCAAATTAGGGGCATAATTTCCCTCAAAAAAAGGCCCACCTTTTATGCCCACCTGCCATACATCCAAAGAATCTCAAAGGTAGATCATAGTACCTAGGGTGACCATATGGAAAGGAAGACAGAGATCCTGTATCTTTAACAGTTGCATAGAAAAGGGAATTTCAGCAGGCGTCATTTGTATGCGTGCAGCACCTGGTGAAATTCCCTATTCATCACAACAGTTAAAGCTGCAAGAGCCCTGCCCTCTTTCATATCTGGTCAAGAGGTCAGGGCTCCTGCAGCTGTAACTGTTGTGATGAAGAAGGAATTTTACCAGGTGCTGCATGCATACAAATGATACTTGCTGAAATTCTCTTTTCTGTGCAACTGTTAAAGATGCATGAGCCCTATGAATGACTTAGCCAGCCAGAAGGAAAGGAGGAAGGAGGAAAGACTGAGTAGGCATGCATGCTCAGAAACACCAGGTAGCTCAGCCCAGCCCCAACTGCTGCCAGCAGCAAAAAAAGAGGTCAGAAGGAGAGAATATTGGCTGCGTTCAGACAACACATTAGTCAATGATGGGTTAATAGTCAACTTGACAATTGTTTATCCACAGGGTATTCTGCACACAACCATTGACTGGTTGGGGCTGAGTGGACTAGTAATCAACCCAGCATTTGACTGACACAGCCCCCACTCCTCTCCCTGCCCTCCCTCCTCCCGATGCTATCCCAGCAGCCTCTGCAGATTGTGCCAGCTGGACTAGAGCAGCAGCCATCACTTTGATTGCTCTTGCCAGGGGTCTCTGTAGTCACGGAAAATAAACAACTGTGTGCGACGAAATAATCAATGGTGCCTGACACATGACACGATAACCAACAGTTGTTCAAATAATCAACTCTGCAGAGCATTGGTTATTTGCATTGGTTATTTTGGCCAAATAACCAACCATGGTGTGAAAAAGTCCTGACAAACACAATAACCAACCATTGACTATTTAACCCACCATTGACTAACCCACTGTTGGTTATCATGTCATCTGAACCCAGTCAAAGACAGCTCTTTCTGGGGAAAGGGAGAGAATGGTGGTAGGAGAACCCACATACACACACAACTGTCTTTAAAGAGAAATTGCCCCTGATATAGATGAATGAACTCAAAGAACACTATGCAGATGCAGCCGGGTATCATGTCACTATCCACAAGAACAGCAATCAAGAGCACCCGCAATTATAAGCCAATTTATTTTGAGTTCTCAAAATAAAATGGGGTGAGGTTTTCTTTAACAGTCTTTGATGATGCTCATAATTGCCAACCTGATTCTGAATTGAGTCGAGGAGAATTCGCCTGTCACTAAATGCTAAGTATTATTTCATATTGCTTCCAGTCGAAAGCACTCAGATTATAACTAGGGGATTGCTAAATGGCCCTTGGGGAGTTTCAATCAGTTTGCTAGATGTAGAGAAGCTCACTACAACAAATTATGTTTCCAGAACGCTGTTCTAGGTTGTCAATCAGCGTAGTAGGGTTATGGCAAGAGTGGGGCTTATGATCGGTTTTGTGAACTGCCCAGAGTGCTTTGGCGGTATAAAAATGTAATAAATAAATAAATAAGAATGGTAGGAGGAGTGCCAGCAGCCACTGTTACAACACAACCCTCCAGGGGCCTAGATCTCTACCTAGAAGAAGTGTCCTATTAGAAAAATCATGACTTCCATTCTGAATAGGTTATTTTCAATCAGTTGAAAGCAATGGTGTCGAATGTAAATGCCTTGTGAGCCCTCTAGTGGAGCAAGATACTCTTCTGTATAACAGTGGCAACAATGGCTGACTACAAAAAATAAAATAAAAAACCCTAGGTCTTGCTGGCCTGTCTGCATTCAGTTAATAATATGACTGTTTTGAGTAGTGAAAGAATGTGGGCTGCAAAGTTTCCGGTTCAACTCTTTGCTCAGCTGTGAACTCTTTAGGCAAGCCGCTGTTTCTCAACTGCAACCCTTTCCTCTCCTATGTGCAATCTGGAGATGATGATGATGATGATGACGACGATGATAACCTATCTTACAGGGTTGTTTTAAGAACTACTGAGATAATGTCTGTGAAACACTGTGAATACTAAAAAAAAAAGGTATGTGCACATGTCCTTTGTTATATAAATAGCTATTGCTGTGTTAGATTGGCTTTCTCCCAAATTGCAGCTCTCCCCTCTGCTGTGTGTTTGTGTTTAAATAGGCCCATGAAAGGGAAATGTAGGAATTGAACATAAGAGCAGCCATGCTGGATCAGACCAAGGGTCTATTCTGTTCACACAGTGGCCAACCAGCTGTCAAACACAAGCAGGACATGGGTGCAATTGCACCCTCCTGCCCATATTCCCCAGCAAGTGGTAGGCATACTGCCTCTGATACTGCTTTTGCCATGCCAGTGGTACTGGTTAGCCAGATATTTCCACCTACCTGTAACAATCGATTTAGGTTGCAAGCCTATATCCACTTACCTGGGAGTAAGCCCCATTGAACACAATTGGTCTTACTTCTGAGTAGACATGTATAGAATTGTGCTGTCAGGCTCATGAGCTGTCCTGCCCTTGCTTTGTATCAACTGGTTATTGTGGTTCTTCCTTCGGAGTATCTGGATGGTATCTTTAAACCTGGCTATTCTCAGTTCTTTGTTTCCCCTTTCCCTAGTATATCATATCCGCTTTTTCGAGCTGTTAAAGCAACCTTCCACCTCCTCTTCACCCCTTCCTCATCAGCCCTTTCTGACTGAATCCCTGCCCTGCCCTCTCTGCCGGCTTTTCCTGGTATCCCTGCCCTAGTATCCCAAGATCTGACCCTGACCTTAATTCAACTAAAGCTGCTCAGATCCCTACAGCTTCAACCACCAACCCAAAGCAGGGAAGCCTGCTATCCTAAAATGGCACCCTATTCTATATTCCACTGAACTTCCTCCTCCTCCTCAAATAGAATTAAGTGAATAGGACACTTAAAAGATAGATAAATTATTCTCTGTGAATTATTCCCTCTAACTCAAACATCTGAAACCCATCAAGTACAAATTCCAGACGAGCTCTAGCTGGGAGCCAGCACTCTAGGATTTCTGTGGCTTTTACAAGCCAGACTGTAAATGGCTTCTATATTTGCAGTAGCGTAACCGAGGGGGACATGAAAGCCACACCTTTTGTGGACTGAACTTAGAATCATTCAGATCTAGTTTTATCGTGTCTCCTCTGAACTCATTCCATCTAATGTTCATTCATCACTAATTGGCTCAGGTGTAGGGATGGACCAATTTGTCAATTTTGGTTTCTTTCTCATTTTCCCAACTCTTGAGTTTGGTTCCCTACCTTTGCAAATTCTTCTCATCTTAAGTTCACTTTGTCCTGTGATTTGACAAGTTTTTTTAAAAAAAAGTTTGCATAAAAATTAGCGTACCAAAATTGTGCACATTTTTCTAATATATCACTTTTATATTCAATTTTGCTTAACACACACTTTTTTCTTTTTTTTTTGGCAAGAAGGTTTCCTAATATACTGCATTTTTAATGTTATATATACATTTGGTGTGCACTTTTCCTTAATATTCACATTTTCATATGCATTTTTGTCTGGAGAACACCATTGCGAAATTTGTAGACGTGTGAATTTCGAAGGGTGATTGAATTTCAGTTCATGTATTGGGCCAATAGTATGGAATTAGATAAGTTCACATGAAAATGCAAACTGTACAAATTGCTTCTCCATCCCTACTCAGGTACCAAACTTTTCACATCCAATCTAGATTCTACTACCTGTGCAAAAAAGAGCTAATCGCTGCAGCTTCAAACCCACTTTTCCTGATATCACCCAAGGCACAGCTGGCCAAATGTTTGCGGTCCCCCACCCACTCCAGCAGACAGACATAAAATATCCCTGTGAAATCTCACCATCTCTCTTCCAATCTTCCCCCCCCCCAACTTTCCGGACATATCCTGCCACTGCTTTTTGCTTTGTTCAGCCCAAGAACGCATGCCCTGAAAACGGCTGTTAATCTGATCATTGTGCATGACCCCTGGTTTTGCACAGGATGTGGGAAATGGCTCCCCTACAGGACAGGATCTCAGCAATGAAGTTTCAAGGAAAACTCTGCTGGCAGGAGTGGAAGTGGGATGCATTTGTGCTCCTCACCCCCATAGGTCACGAAGCATCCCTTGACCTGAAGATCGGAAACGGGGATAAGCACAAACTCTGCAGTGTTGTAGGCAACATGAAGTATGGCATCTCCAGGGAGCCTTGATCAGTGTTGTCAGCCTGTAAAACAGAACCTAGCAAACAACTTTTCGGAATCCTTCCAAGATGGTTTACCACGCAGCACCATTCCTCCTAGTGTTGTAATTTAAGTGCTCCAAGGGGTCTGAGTCCCTTGCTGGAATTGCCAGAGCTCTGCATGTTGCAAATAATATTCTGCTTTTTCCATCTGTGACTAGATTTATGGCCCAGCGGCAGCCCTTCTCCGAGTCAGACCCATCTTCTAGAGTGGATGCTGGAATGCAGCTCATGTGATATTTTCCTAAACGTCCCTGTAGTGCCATGAAATCCAGTTATAAAGAAAACAAGGACATGTTTTAACAATAAAACCAATGTGCATGATCTAATTAAATGGCATAATAAAATTAGGAAATAAATGCACAGAGCATGAAAACCTGTTCCTTGAAAAGTGAATCAAATTGGCTCCTTTAAAAGAGAGAGAGAGAGAGAGAGAGAGAGAGAGAGAGAGAGAGGATGTCGCTTGCGTGGGAAGCTGCGGGATCTTCATTCACTCACCGGCACAGCAGCATCTAGCCATGCTCATATTTTGGTTCTTCCTCCCACTGGGGGGAAATTAAAAAGCAACAGGCACAGAACGAACTTTCATGCTGGAAAAATGATTTTGCAGGGCAAGCTAAATAAAGGCCGCTAAAATAAGGCAAGTAAGCAAGAAAGACAGACCGACAGAAAGAAAGAGAAGAGGATTGGTTCCAGGAGGTCAGAAATAAAATATGATAAAGGGTGCTTCCAGATTGAGGGTTCCTACCGCTAACTATCAGAAGGCATTGTGCAGCTATTCCATCTCCCCCACCTCCCGCTAACTGATTTTCCATGGTAAGAAAAAATATGGAAGCAGGGGTGGGAAAACATGGGAGAGTTATGAGCATAAGACATCATCGTCTGGACCCTCATCTAATTGCAAACAAAGTCACCTTTATCTGTCTGTGGCAATTGTGTGGCCTCATCAGGAGAACATCTTCAATATCATCAAAAGTACCCCAAGACTTTCATTCTCCCAAATGCATGGCTTTGTTACTGGGGATGCTTGAGGAATTCAATCGTTGTAAATTCCAACACTAACTAATCTGATCCACACCTTCCCAGACAAATGTCTAGATTGGAGTGCTGCTATACAGTCGATTTCATGCTTCCTTAATTTGCCAGTGCATTTTTTCAGCTCAGAAAGGTATGAAAGTATGTTTTTAAAAAATCTTTATTGAGAGAGAAAATATATTTAGAAAGGTATATTTTGAGAAAAAGCTCATTTAAAAATATGTATTTAAATACATATTTTCATCATATTAGAGATTAATGGGGGATGGATTTAAGGCTGAACACATGCAAAAATATCACAGATTGGAAACAGACTGATTGGTCCATGCCTGTCAAAGACCCTAAGGGTACTTCCAGATGAGACTTTCATCCTGCAATCGCCCAGCCTCATCCACAGAATTTTGCAGGGTGGCGGCTGTATGTTGTATTCATTTTGTAGCCCTCTCATGATTTCCCACCTTTCCAGGAAAAAAAATCCATTATGGAAGGAAAGACAGAAGACCTACACAGTTCCTCCTGATTGGTAGCACTAAGAGCTCCATGTCTGGAAGGACCTAAGACAAAAGAGGAGCTAGATTTTTAAGGTGCTGATTCTCATTTGCATTGTAGTCCAGGAGAGCCTAGACACCTGCATGTTATTACCATTCTACACAGTACAACAACAACAACAACAACAACAACATGACAGAAGCGGAGGATGTGGTACAGTCCTCCGATGGGTGCATTACTTTGCTCATGGAGGGGGAGGGGTTTCAAGACTGAACATTCCTTCATGTAAAACAATATAAAAACATTGCCTTGGCCATGAAAACTAGTAAGTCTAGGAGAAGGATTCTAGCCCTAGTCTTTTCTTTGGTGTGCTCGTTTGCTACATGTGGTGTGTCTGAGCATGTGTGCGCTCTGATACAAGGGGGAATTCCAACATGCCGTTCCCCACTTTCATTCTAATATGCTCCACTTCCAGGAGGGCCGTACCGCTTGCTTCCTCTGTGTATGGAGAATGCTTTGCTTTCAGCAATTTGCCTTTAGAATTACACCCTAAGGAGTAAATGGAAAGTCTGTTACGCAGGAGTCGAAAAGTAAACTGAGGACACTGTTACATCACTATTGAGATGTAACTTAACCTACACCTTTTGTACAGTTCCTTCATGCTGCTGGAATGCTGTTAATGGAGCCATTGTCTACATATTAAGAATTAACGTGATTTCCTTGCCCCTAGATAGGGCTCACTGTTCTGGAAATTGACAAGATTATTTTCGAGTTCTGCAATACTAATAATAGTTATCAGGACCTGGGTGACAATTTGGCACCCCCCCCAAAAAAAAAGAATCACCCAATGTTCCTCCTAATCACATTGTATCATGGGGAGTAGTGGGAGTGTGAACCCTGCCCATCAGGCTCCGGATGCCATCGCTCTTACTTATTTCAAAATCCCACCTCAAAACCACTTAGAGATATTTATAAATATGGACAGCGGTATATACATCTATTAAATAATAAATAAAAACATAAAGCCGACCTTTTCCGTGACACTATTAGCACAATCCCCTTGTCCCAATTTCTGAAGGTAGCTAAGCCTAAGTATGTGTAATTTCATGTTCCTTCCTTGTTTACCTTTGCCTCTGCTTTTCTTCTCTTCATCTGTTGTCTCATCAGTATCAAATTTTAGCTTGTAAGCTGCATGCGGGGTGGGGAGATGCAGGCCTCTGTCCTTTTACGTTCCGTAAAGCACCATTGACATTGAGTGCATCACCATTCCTTCATCACAGAAGGAAGACTAACAGTGCCCGCAAGATGGCTTTGTGGGGGTTTTGGGTTTGCCTGCATCAGTGCAGGTGGGATGGTTGAGGAGAAGCCACCACGCACAGGTTCTCAATAGCTCATTGGAGGATGTAGGGTGGACACTAATGCTTCATCAAAAAGGAAGACAAAAGTGGATAGATATTTGCATGAGGTTTGCATGTGATTATGCATAGATGCACATTTAGAAACAATTGCTGCAATGTAAATAAGAAAGGATAAACACTCACTTACGATGCCATGGTCTGAATACCTTACAATGCATTCAACATTTGAAAGAAGGTGTATAGATGCCACTTACGAATGAATGCTTATATGGATATTTGGTCTGCCTATGTTGACATTCATATATAATTCTTAGGAAGATATATTTTCAGAGAGAGAGAGAGAGAGAGAGATCTATGCAGCTACAAGTTGTTGTTTTCTTTTGCTCTTTATGGTTTTGATTTATTAAAAATTTACAATAAAAATGAATTAATAATATAAATAGAAACACAACACATCTCACCATAGTGGGGACAACTGTGACCAGAGGACCTGTTTGTCTACTGCTCAGTGTGCTTTCCAGGTGCTAACTATTGAAGGGTAACCTCAAGGCTTCACCCTACTTTCACTTCTTAGGGTTCTTTATCATTAAACTGAACTTGGGACTAAACAGACCTTCAAATACAGGACAGCTTCAAATTAGGGAAAGAGAAATCTCTCAGTTTTACTTTGCCTCTCAATCATAATTTTTTTTTAAAAAAATAAAAAACGGACTGAAACTAAATTCTCACCCACCCGCACCAGCCAAATTCAATAGACTCTGAGGTTCTTGGCATGGAGAGGACCATGTCGTATCTGCCTGCCCTATAGCTGTACGATAGAAAAAAGAGGTGAGAACCTCCATTCACCATCACAAACACAGCTGAATATACAAGGTTTCAAACTTTGACTTTTAACAGCTAAGTTCTCAAAGTGCTGGGCCTGGGTTAATGTCCTTTTCAGGTTCTCCCACACTTGTTTCCACCCCCCCCCCCAACATCAAGTTCTTTCCATCCCATTTATGAAGACATTTACAAATTCCCGGAAATTCTTATTTTGAAAAATGAACTGAAGGACGATCTCACTCATCCCTACCTAATGAGTGTTAGAAGACTGCGCAGGAGAGTCACCCTGCATGTATGTGAAGCACTTTGAATACTCCAGAGCAGCCTTCCCCAACTTCAGCTACCATCAACCCCAGCCAACATACCCAATGGTCAGGCATGCTGAGAATTGTAATCCAAAACATCAGGAGGGCACCAGGTTGGGGAATGCTTTTCTAAAGCTCTAGCTAGATGAAGATGATGGAGATGGTTCCATGGACATAGGGAATCCGTGGCCAAAACATATGCCAAAGGGGCTTTGCTGAATCACAGCATGGGCCAATTCTGTGCCATGGGTGCAGTGCTTTTTTTGTTTTCTATGGATCATACCTCCATGGAAGTCACATCCCTAGTCTGTGGCCAGAGATAGCTATTTCCCCATGTGTTCAAAAACCTGTTATACATGTTCCCAGGAACAGTTATTCAGAGGCCTCTTTTTCCACACTGTGCACCATTTCGAGTTTTTTTTAATGGGATGCTCAGTGAACGCTTAAGTGCTAGTTTTGCGTCTGCCAGATCTGTGCTCAAGGTGGTTAAGCATCCATTTTCAGGCCCATTTTTGCCAACCTGCGAGGGGTGATAATAGGTGCTAAGAGATCTATCTCATTCATTCCTTTGCAGTCAGGCAGGGTTAATTTATCCCAGAAAAAAACAACTCTGGGTAGCTGGGTTGTGTTTTTTTTTAATGTTTGCAATACATATAACGTTTGCAATGCACAACTTCCCTAGGGAGAATCTTCCACCGCTTACAGCTGTACAGTCCTCTTCTCCTTTCAACATTTGACCTGAGCAAAGTGGAGCAAACGACAGCTGCATGCCTCTATGTAGAAACAGATTCATATATAAATACATCTCTGCGACATGTTCTTGCTCTTTCAGTGTAAGATCATTTTCAGAGCCGAATGATTTCTGAGCAAATGACAAGCAAGCGGAAGGAGTGAGTGGATTGGCATGAGTACCCAAGAATGCTTTTGAGATGTCGAGGCAGCCGGTTTTTAACTTTCCTCTCTGCTTTGTCCCTTTGACACTTGTAATAAAAATGGAGCATCCTCTTTCTCCCTCCCCCCCACCCCCACCACACAATTTCTGCTGTTTATTTCCACCTGTCAGTCAGCCAATCAATCACTCCCACTCTGTCCCTTGGAAACATATGCAGCAACTTGCATAACCCAGTAGTGTTAAATAATTAAGCTGTAGCACATTGTAAAAATTATAAATAAAAAAAAGTGATGCATCTTACAGCTGGAGGATAAAATCATTTGGCAACATTGGATGAGATCAAATATCCATCTGGCAGGACTCTGGAGTGGGGAGGGGGGAGTCAGTCACAGGATGGACTGGTATCCATTGGGATGGCTAGTGCCTCTTCAGAATTGCCATTTCTCAATCTTCCTCTATGGCTCCTTCCCATTAAAAAAACCATTATTTTCTTGTGAAAGCACTTTGGATGTGATTGTCATTTTTTTTTAAAAGGAATACAATAATGATAAGAGTTAAAGTGCAGTAACGTGAAGATAGTCATAACTAACCAGGCCAAAGCATCCAGAAGGCCACAGGTCTACCCCACCCCCACCCTCCCAGCTCTAGCAACTAATTTTCAATAGCATTTTGATGGGAGAAACAAGCCAATGGAGTGGCGTGAGGCTGGGAAGCCACGTCATTGAATTGTATCATATCGCTCCTTTTGCATTACTGAATGTTTCCAGGCCAGAGAGGAGAGCATAGGAAGCTGCCTCATGCTGGCTGTCCATGAAGCCCAGTTATATTTTTGACAGGCATCAGTGGTTCTCTCAGGTCCCCCACCAAACACCTACTACTGTTTACTTTAACTGAAGATGTCAAGGACTGAACCTGAGACCTTCTGCCTGCAAACATCTGCTCCACCTGAGCTATTCTTCCTGCTGACCCATAACATTTGTTTTTGTCCTGAGGCAAAAAGAAGATGGTGTCTCTTCCCGCAGCCCCTGTCTGACACTTCCATCAACAAAAGCTACCCAGACTGGTGGCTGAATCTGGTTTCAACCCTGCCAACAGGGCAATGTCCTCCACTGCACCTGAGGGCAGATGGCTAAAGCATGCAGGGCAAGTTACATGGCAAATACAACTCTGTGCATTCCATGCCTCTCAGAATGTGATACCTGAGGCACCACCTCACTCTGAATAACCACAGGGCCGGCCATATTTCCTGGATAGTACACAGACGGGTGAGCATTTTCCCCCTGTTCGTTTTGATAAGAATTTATCAAAAACCCACATTTCTTTTTCATAAACAGGATGGAAAGAAGTTGAGAGTGAAAAGAAAATTGAATGTGGACGAATACAAAAATGACAGATTTATGTATCCCTTAGTAGTCTCTAATACACCCAAGGTATTGGGTAATTTTGTTTCTGTGTGCTTTTTTATTTACTTTACTAAATACATTTGAGGATCTATGACTTAGGCAGGATCTACACTACTGCTTTAAAACAGTTTATAACAGTAGTGACAACTATTGGGGTCCACACACTCCATATACCGTTTTCAAACTGTTTTCAAAGTGTTATATCTTGCTTGGTGTAGATCTGGCCTTAGTCTGTATCTTTTGGGTTGTTTGCTTTAAATCCAGCTATATTGCTTCTGGGTTTATCATCAGCAATCATCAGCATCCTGTTCAATGAGCACCCAGATAGGACTGTTGTCCATTTGGAGTTCCTCCAAGGACATGTTTGCATTCCCTGGCTTGGTTTCTTATCTACAATGGTCAGAAAGTGTTGTAGCTAGGAATGGATACAACTGTCAATTTCCTTCTCCTCCCCCCCCGCCCCCAATTTACTATGTTTCCAATCTAAAGTGCAGTTCTCCCCAAACTTTAAAAAATTCAGGATGAAGATTTGTATGTAATTTGTGCACATTTCTCTTAATGCATGTATTCTGTGTTCATTTTTGCCTAATATACACATTTTTTGCAATCAATTTTATGTATTTATTTGGGATACTTCTATACCATTTGACATCCCAGGAGTTCCAAGCGGTTTACATAGTAACACACATAATATATGGAGAATCTGGTGAAATTTCCTCTTCATCACAACACTTAAAGCTGCAGCTGCCCTGCCCTCTTTTAAAATGGTCACTCTAGTATAGCTCCTGCACTTTAATTGTTGTGATGAAGAGGGAATTTCCCCAGGTTCCCCATATATACAAATGACACCTGCTGAAATTCCCTTTTCTATGCAACTGTGAAAGATACAGGAGCCCTGTCCTCCTTTTCACATGGTCACCCTACTTGGTACCAAATGGGCACAAGGTAGGTGCCAGGCCAACCTGTCTGGGAAGCTGTAATAGTTGCGACTGCTAGGAAAAAGTGTAGCCATGATGATGAAAATGACTGCCACCTCTGTACGTGTATAGTGTAATTCACATCACACTCACCTTTGTCTGCACACACCTCTGTGACGGGAGCTGAAAATGCAAACAGGCCTTTAGTTTTCCAATCTGTAAAGTGGGAGCGTGAAAACCCTCACTCACTGGATTGTTTTGAGAATGAATGGAAGGATCTTAAGGCTGCAAACTTGTACCTTGTTTCCTGGGATTCAGTCTTGCTAAACACTACAGGACTTACTTTTTGAAAGACATGTATGTTTGTTTTTAATGTTCACTGCTTTTAACTTCTGTAAACCGCCCAGGGAGCTTCAGCTATGGAATAAATAAATAAATGCAATAAATAAATAAAATAAAATAAAGTATAGAATTGCACTGTAAAGCACTTTGCATATTGAAAATGGCAGATAAATAAATAATCAATAGTGTCTGTATAGCATTTCTCCCCCAAAGTACTCAGACTGCTTCACATATGCCTCTGAATGCATTTTTGGGGAGGAGGAGGAGGAGGAGAAGGGACAATGACAGGGGGTTTGGACATCCTAAAAACATCTCACCAGCCTCTGTAAGAAACAGGATGCTGGAGTTAATGGAAACCTGGCCTGAACCAACAGAGCTCTTACGTTTTTATCCTTACAACAGCCCTGTAAGGTTTGCTGGTATTATTATTCCCATATTATAGATAGGGAATTACAGCTTCAGAGAATAGTGGCTTATCCAAGGTGTTTCTAGTCTAGTGAACTTTGTTAGCTGCATTCTTCTTTGGTCCCTATTATTATTTTTTAACTTAAGGGCACGGTATGCATTATCATTCACAGCCTTAGTTTACATGTAGCTAACATAGGTCAATTTATTTTGAAATCACTTTTTTATGGCTCTATTGAACTATTTGCCACATTATTTATACGTTAATGCGATAGATCCCTCTGGATATCCCACCATCTAATAAATAATGTGACAAATCATTAAGCAGGGTGATAAAATCAAGCCATTTAAAAATACATCAACCTGTGTTGCCTTCATGTAAAATGAGCTCCAGGGGGCTATCACAAAGATGTACACATTCAGAACTTGGTAAAACTTGGATGAGCGAGTAAAACAGACGGGAGGAAAGCTACAAAAAGGGATGTGGTTGTTGTTGTTGTTTTTTAAAAAAAACACCACTAGCTTAAGGCCCCAATCCAGTGTTATAGTAGCGCAGCCAGTCATCACAAAAGTCCCTTTAGCCACGCCCCCAAGGAGAGTCCAAAAATGCAAGCAGATGTGATGATGCATAGCAACCAATTGGTCTCTGCAGTTTTCATCTCCACCAGGAGCAGGGCTTCTATAAAGCTCATGGGTCTTAACTGCCCATCCAAGACCACGCCACCCCAGAATACTTTGCATTACATCGGGGAACAATATATTGTCGCTGGGAAAATCCATTTCCCCCCAGCCACTCTGAGGATTGTAGCTAAACTCCGAGGGAACACGGAAGCTTGAGCAGGGTGGGGTGGTAGATCATGTCAGCATCCCTGCTAATCATGAAGTCCCATCACTGCTTCCTTATAAGCCCCGTCTCCACTACATCACTGACCCAATCCCTTCGTGAGCTCCCCAAAAGGTGTAAGAACCAAGTTCCCCAGTGCTGGCAAGGTAATAACTTGATGGCTGTTATAGGTCACTGGAAGCTGATTCCAGATCTGGTGTCACTTGTTATTGATATTAATGCTGTGCCAAACCTGCCCCCTATTTTTGTGAAAGTCTTCGCTCCATCTGAAAGCAGGACTGTTTTTTTCTGACTCTATGGCCTAATCTCTAGGGGTGTGCACGGACCCCCCGCTCCACTTCACTTGCAGATCCGCCATTTTCCAGATCGGGCCACTCCGCCCCGCCCCCGCCCAGCCCCCGCTCCGCCCACTTCCGCTCTGCTCCGCTCGGAGCTCCGGATCCGGAGCTCCGTTTCCCCCCCCCCATAGGCTTGCATTGAAAGCTAAAAAATTATACAACTTTTTTTCTGTTCAAGTTAGAAACCTCACATTTGGCACCATGACACCTCATGGGGGTATACACACGCACGCCAAGTTTCAAAGCAATCCCATCATCCCCTGATTTTTGGGGAATTTTTGAAAATCGGGCACCCCATTCACACCCCTTTCCATAGCTCCGTCAATTTGCACGTTAGAAACCTCAAACACGCCACCGTGAAAGCTTATCCAGGGATACATACGCACGCCCAGACTCAAGGCAGTCCCATCATCCCCTGATTTTTTGGGAATTTATGAAAATTCAACACCCCTTTCCATAGCTCCGTCAATTTTGCACGTTAAAAAAAAACCTCAAACTCACCACCATGACAGCTTATCCAGGGATACATACGCACGCCGAGACTCAAGGCAGTCCCATCATCCCCTGTTTTTTGGCGGGGCTTAAACCTGCAAAATTTGGAACTTCCCAAACTCCAAGTGAGCGCAGGAAGGACTTCTCCCCTGAGTCAAAGCCACACACACACAACATCCCTGCGAGGTGGGCAGGGGAGGAGGGAGGGAAGGCAGGCAGGCATGCAGCTGGCATTTCTGGGGGCATAAGGAAGTGAGCCAAGGATAAGCCAGTAATGCATATAAAATGGAATAAATAAATAAATAAACAAAGGAGGGGTGGAATTATAAGCAGCAGTGTTGCTCAATAAACAGCAAGAAGATTTTTTTAAAAAAGGCTATATCTGTCTTTTACCAGCAATAGGGGGACGTGCCCGGGGGAGGGGGAAGTAGCTGCCAGTTCAACTCAAGACAGCCATTGCTTCACCATGAGAGCTCTAAGAAGCAAACGCTCACTTCAACTCATAACAGGCATCGCTCCACCACTAAGAAATGAACGCTCACTTCGACTCATGATAGGCATTGCTCCACCATTTTACTCTATTTGGAAGGCTCTAATGGCCTTCCAGTGCAGGAGAGAGTGGGGGCACGTCCACGATGAGATGCCCTAGGGGAGCTCATCCCCTTGCACCACATCTTTTCAGTTGTTCCCCAAAGTTAGGGTGGGGAGCAGTGCTGTGTTTCTATTTCTTATTCTTGGCTTAGTATATGATTTCAGGTTGTGTTTGTGCATTTGGTGGGGCTACTGTTTTAAAAAACACTGGGAAAAGTCCGTTCAGATGAAGAAAGAGAAGTTTCCCAGAATCCCAAGTTACCCGTTTTGCCTATGCCCTCTTCTAACTTTGGGATCATGTGATCATGACCGGGAGCTGACTCTGCCCCTCAGCCCTTTGAAAAAGGTATTTTTCCCGCCGATTTTTTAAAAACTTCTAGCGCGCGACCCGCATGACGCAGAAAGTTGAGAGTAGTCTCAAAATGACCCCCATCCACGACTCTCTGTGCACAAGAATTTTCAGAACGATAGCTTAAAAATCAACCCAGTTATGCCCGAGTCTTTCCCGCAATGCAATCCTATGGGCGAAAAGCCGAAAACGCCGTTTGAGCCGCGCGGTTGACCCGATTTTCAAACAAATATAGCACGCGACCCGCATGACGCAGAGAGGTGAGAGTGGTCTCAAAATGACACCCATCCACGACTCTCTGAGCACAAGAATTTCCAGAACGATAGCTTCAAAAAGAACGTAGTTATCCGCGATTATTTGCCGCAATGCAATCCTATGGCGAAATGTTTTCAAGATGGCGACCGGAGCGCTCCGCCTGAACTAGGAGCTCCGAAAAATGGTCGCTTCTCTTCGCCTTGCTTCTAGGGGTCCGCGGTCCGCTCCTACTCCGCCTCTGGGTAAGGCGGAGCAGGCCAATCCGCTACTGCTTCTCCGCTCCTAATCGGAGCGGATCACACCCCTACTAATCTCTACCAAGCAGGATATTGCACTATGAAAGCGGTAGGAAAACGGCATATAGAATGCAGGAGCAACACCAAGAAGGATATAGCAGTATGAAAGCGGTATATGGTATATATGCCAATGGGCCCCAACAGTTGCCAGTGCACTTCAATAGTACTATAAAGCAGTAGTGTGGCTCTTGCTTTTTATATACCACTTTCATACCACTTTCATAGTGCAATATCCTGCTTGGTGTAGATTAGGCCTATCACACAGAGAGGGAGAGAATTTTGAAGAATGTTCTTACTGGCAAGGGGGCAGGCTTCCCTTTTAAATGTCAGAAATGGCTGGCTGGGTGTGGCTTCTTTCTGTTTTGTTTTGTTTTGACTCTAAAAATGCCCCACGTGCTAAAGCAATATCGTGAGACTCTTAGAGAGGTTTTCAGCCAGCAATGCTTCCTGGAATGCCCAGGAGACCAGGTGATTCCGCACATTCTCCCTGGTGTTCAGGAACTGCTATTCAGCTGAAAGCCTCTGTACTAAGAGACCCACACTGCTATGAGCAAAAATGAGGCATTTATTTAATTAATTAATTAATTAATTAATTAAAAACATTTATATCCCGCCCTATATCAATAAGATCTTAGGGCGGCGTAGAGCTTGGGGTGGGGGCTCCTAAACCTCTAAAAGCCCCACTTCTGTGATTTTTCTAGAAAAGTATTCATTACAGCTCAAGATGATGATGACGATGGTGATGATTACCAACTAGCCTTCAAATTCAGCCTCATCAAGCAACCTACACCATACTATACATATTCATCTGAAACAATCTTGGAAAATGCATATCATAAAAAATACTGGGACAGAACAATTCATACAAACAAAACAATACCCTGCAACTGACCAGACATAACAGTTATAAACAAAAAAGGGGGAAAAAACCACTTACCTCATTGACATAGCAATACCTAATGTCAAAAATGTTGTAGAAAACGAAGATGAAAAGAGAAAGAAATATTCACCACTAGCTATGGAAGTTAAAGAACTATGGCAAAAGGAAAATATCGCAATTATACCATTAGTCACATCAGTCACTGGCATCACATCCAAAAATATACAGGAAACCTTTAGAAACTGGGCATACCAAAATACATCCACACCAACATCCAGAAAGCAGTCATACTTAAAACATGCTCAATTGTCAGGAAAATCTTGAATCAGTAAAAGACAGCATGACTTGGCAAAGCCCATCATGACTGTCTAGAAAAACTGCCACAAGAGAGAGAAAAGAGAGGTAATAATACTAATAATAACTGTAAACCTCCATGTAATATAACAGATCAGAAGGAAGACTTATGGATACTGTGTCTTCAAAGATAACATCCCTCCAGACTGAGGCATGTGGTGAAAGACAAAATGCTTGCAGCAGCACATGTTATGACCTAGATAGTACAGGCAAATTAGCAAGCCTGGGCATGCATAACAAAGGACTCTTTTTGTGAAATACAGTACATGCTGAGTAATATGGGATGCTAAGAATGAAACCCTGTTGTCTGTAGAATAATTTAGATGTTACCAAGATACAATAGAATTGCTTCTCTTCCAGGTTTTGTTCTTGCTGTCTGGCAGCATATAGTTCAGGCTTCCTCAACTGGACACTCTCCGGGCATGTTGGACTACACCTCCCATCATCTGCCCAACATGCCTTGTTAAATGAAACAGTGCCATCTAGTGGCAGAATTAATCTCGTGATAATTTAAATACTGCATGCATTTCCATTTTTTAAAAAAAGCAAGATTATCGGGGGAAAGTGCAGGAGATGTCCTGGAGGTTGATGGCATCATGTAAAGGACTCACAGACTTCCGGCAATGGCTGATCATAAGCATGTAATAAATCCTTCATGTAGAGAAGCTCTTGATCTACCTTCTGCTCACACTTCCTCTGTTCCTCTGTCGGAATGTGCAATATCAGGCTCAAATAATATAGGGTGCTCTAGAGGTATTTCCTTGAACATCTAGCCCTCACACCCATGGGGCATAGCATTTTGAGTAGTGTGCTTGGGAGAGCATCAACCAGTGCTGCTCTCCAACATGTATTGTGGCATCTATTATGCACATTCTTTGTCATAAACGTACAGATAAAGTTAAAGTGGAAAGCAAGCTCCACAGGAAGAGAAGTTTACTTTCGAAATTCTCCACCCCATTTCTGAGCAGAAAAGTGGGCCGGGGCACCATTTTATTAAATTCCTTCAAGGGAAGGAGGAATTGTCTAACAGTATTTTCTATCAAGGCTTTCCATTCGCAGTAGCCCAGCCTCTTTCTTTCCCCCAGAAATGTATGTGTGCTGACAGCCCGGCCTCTGTTTTGCATCTTCCACGATGCAAAAACATAGGGGAGAATAACAAGATAAAAAAGGTTCAAACTGGACGTCCGTTTCTTCGGGGCTGCAAAAAAGAAATCCTTCAGAAATGTTCTCACAAGAATGGCTTTTGAGAAATTTCAGCTCAATTCTAATAAAACCTGAAGATTTCATGAGTACAAGGAGAGCAAAGTACAAAGAGCTGCTGATTTCGAGGTAAGAGGTAGAAATCTAGGATGATGATGACGATGATTATTGAGCCGGTCATTTTTTTCCTGGGGAAACCCCCCCATCAAAGCTGTTGCAGAAAGTATTCTACAGATAGGAGGGGGGTTGTATTTTTTACCAGGGGGGAGGGGGATGGTAGAGAATCACTCCACAAAAACATTTTCTACCCGTGAACATTTCTACTGATTCCCCAAGCTGACCATCGGTGAAAATATTTGCATACTTTGGCTGAGTTAACAGAGCCTTAATTCCATGCATGTTTCTGACATTAAAACTGTATTTAGCTTCCAAAGATGTGAGCGTTCTGTGTACTCAATAATCATGAGTGACCCCATCAGTATGCAAAAGGACTTGCAGCTCAGCAAAAGTGTAAAAAAAAAGCATTTTTATGAGTTCTCCCTGAAACTTTCAGTAATACAGAGCCTCAAGTATATTAGTGTATAGAGCAGGCTTCCATAAGCCATTGCTCTTCTGATGTTCTGGACTACATTTCCCATCAGTCACAGCCAGTATGCCCAATGGTCAGGGGTGATAGTAGTTGTAGTCCAAACATCTGGATGGCATCAGGATGAGGAAGGCTGATATACAGTTCATAAAGGTTGGACCCCAATTTAGTCATACTTGAAATCAATAGGATTTCAGTTAGGTCATGACTTGCGTTAAAGTCCCAATGATTTCAATGCATCTACTCTGTATGATTAAATCCGGCTCCAACTCATATGCTCTTATTTAGAAATACACAAATTGAGTGTGCAGGAACAGACAAAGCAACCAGAAAACCACCCAGTCACTGGTTCTCTCTCCTTGCAAGAGAATAAATACAGGCCCTGAAATTTCCTACAGTTTGTGGAAGTGGGGTGGCACCAGGCTGTACTTTGGCAAGGCAAAGTCCTCACATGGGGACTGTTTCACTTCAGTGCTCCAACGACCTACCCATGTGAAAACTGGGATGGTACATACAGACCCTAAATGGGCTGCATTATCATTTCAGGCACATTTGAGTTTGCAAACAAGGCAAATGGTGGAGCCAGAGCTGGGAATCCTTCCAGTCTGCACCCACTCCACCTTCCAGCTGAGAAGCCAGCTGGGAATTAGCTGGGACCTGGTTTCAATCCCCACTAGGCAGGAACTGTTGTTATGCTTTTCCATCTTGTGTTTTTGGAAATAAGATCATGTTATTTGTTTGACAGTAAGAGGTGTTTCTCCACCCTTGCCCCTCGCCACCTTGGGAGGAAGAGCAGAGCCAAGAAACAAGATCTGTAATGAAGGAAAAGAAAGGAACAGGAGGCTAATGCCCTCTCCTCACACCCCCACACCCCACCCCTACAATGCAGTAAAGATGCTTCGGGAATTTGATATTTGCAAATTCATCTGACCTAATCTGCCATGTCATGGAGAAATGTAGCATTTTGACGACAAGATGTCATTTAGACCTTGTTCAGACAACACACTAAGCCACAGTGGTTAAGTGTTTTGAACTAAACATCACGGCTTAGTATGCCATGTGAACCATTATTTAGTGTGTCGTGTAAATTGTTCCTCACCATGGTGGCTACATAACCATGGTTTAAACACGCTCACTAACCATTTGCTGCAAAAGGGTTAGCGGACTAACCATGGCTTTGTGTGTCATCTGAACAGGCCCTTAGGCTGCAGTCCTATACTGACTCACTCTCAGCTGAGCCCTATTAAATCCAATGGGACTTTTTTTTTGAATAGGCATGTATAGTGTTGTACTATTAACAGTAAACAGGAGAAGAAAGCTCAGTAGAGCATGGGGCATAGTGTAATTTGGGGACAGTGAGCCATATCCGAAGGAAGGTACAAAACAAAGAAGAGATGGTGAAGCAAAGAAAGCAGGCCATCAAAAGAAAAGAAGAAACAGGAAAGACCAAGCATGTGTCTAGGACAGGGGTGAGGAAAGTGTAGCTCTGCCATTGCTGTTGGAATACAACTCACATCATCCCTGTTCATTAGCCATGCTGGCTGGAGTGATGGAATTGGGGTCCAACCATACCTACAGAGCTGCACATTTCCCACTGATAGTCTAGGATGTCCAAGGAATCCACAGGAAACGGTTGTTGGTTGAAGGTTAGAACAGCATCAAGAAAATTCATACCTTGTCACATTTGCTTCTACCCTTCTCCCCTCCCCATTGTCATCTCCCGAACTGTGATTTCAAGTGCCTTGGTCCAGGGATCTGCCTTTTGCAATGATGCTGGGATGATGAGGGGTTGGATCCAGATTTACATTGGGTCCACTTCACTAGTGGAATTCACCTTCTCTGCCCCCCTCCTTCCGAGGGCAGCGCCTCCAGCCCCTTGGAAATGCTACACAGAGGTTCAGGAGACCCAGTTGAATGAGGTGAGCTGTGGTATAGGTGATAGAGAGGGTGATCCCCAAAATTGGGCAGAGACCTTCTGTGAATGGAGTCCCTCCTCCCACAGCAGATCCTGGATCAATAACTACTACTACTACTACTACTACTACTACTACAAGTAGTACTTTCCTGAACCATAATACATCAAAAGTTGACCCCTTGTGTTCTAGACAAAGTGATACAAAACCAGCATTCAGAGACACTCATACAGAAAATGAAAGACACCCATAACAGCTACTTCTCAGCTGTACCGTTGTACTCCCATGTAGCAGCATCGAGGGGACTTAAAACAGAAATGAATGTAACTTGAGCAGCCTCGCACTGAAGGCACAGAAATCTCCCATCCTGCCGAGGCTGTGTAAAAGGTGGATATGCCAACTGTACTGATTTTCCGAGCAAAAACCTGCTCTCTTCCATTACATTTAAGAGGCCGTAGGGGAAACCCCTGTCAATGCGCACATTATATTTCATTATGCAAATACAAAAATCTTCCAGGTTTGCTGCCTATGAATGTTGGCAAGTCTGTTAGGGGTTGAATAGGAAGTCGCTCTCAGATTCCTCCCCCCTTCCCGTCACCCCACCCTACAATACTGGTGGTGGGGAATCAACGCAATCCCACTCCAGGTTTCAAAACAGCTGCTTCATTTGCGACAGTCAGCTAAACCTGCCACAGGCTACCATGAGAGCGGCTTGCCCTACCTTTCTCCCTTCCATCTTATCTACCATCTTGAACTTCTCATATTAAAGATTACACAACCATTTATTGCTTCGATGTGGTTTTCCCATCCATGCCTTTGGGGCAATATGCAAAATCAGCTTTGCCAGTGTCTGATCTTTGCTAGGTCAGCTGACCACAACTTAATTAGGAAATGAATTCATAATGCCTGTCCCTAAATGACTTTTTATTTTTAGAGGAAATCAGTACAGAATCATAGAGTTGAAAGGGTCTTGAAGATCATATAGTCCAACCTCCCTGGTCAGTGCAGATATAGTCCACAAGAGTGCATCCCTGAATAGCCTGCAGTATGTACAGAAAGTAACTATCCTAGAACTAGCAAAACTCTTGTGATGGCCGTGGGGCGCATACATGCACACACTCCCCGCCTCCCCATGTATAGAAGGAGGACTTATATATAGGAACTGCTGAGGATCTGGTGTATCTCTGGCCGGGTTCACAAAGACAAGCCAGAGTATGGCGTGAGTGTGGATTGTGGTTGAACCATGGGTTGTAGTTGAATCAAACACCTTATGAAGAGAACCCATGGTTAGTTGTTTGGTTGTGAGCTGGGGGTTGTTCTCAGTTAACAAATGATGTTTTGTTAGCACAGCTGGTTTCACACAACATCACAACCTATGGTTCAATGACAATCCACAATTCAATGACAACCCATATTCAACCCTTACTCTGGCTTATCGTGTTGTGCGAGCATAGCCTCTGTATGTTTGGTGCACAGACACATATTGCACTCCCCTGAAGGATTTCTTTCAGTGTAGGCTGGGACATTCTGTACCTGTGGTGGAAGCGTTGCTGAACGGAGAATAGTCTCTATTCAGTGACACTACTGGCATGGGGCTAAGCCGCCCCCCTGTTAAGCAAAGCAGTTGAGAATCCTAGCGACATAGCCCCATCTCCTGTTCTCTTTCTTACAGCCTGATCCTGTGCATACCTACATAGGCCACAGCTAGACCTAAGGTTTATCCTGGGATCATCCAGGGTTCGCCCCAGCCTGAGCACTGGATCCTCTGTGTGTCACCTAGATGAAAAGGTTTGACTCCTGGACGATCCAGGGATAAACCTTAGGTCTAGCTATGACCTCAGAAATAAGTCCCATTGAATTTAATCAGCCTTAATCCTAGATAATCATTTATTTATTTATTTATTTATTTATTTATTACATTTTTATACTGCCCAATAGCTGAAGCTCTCTGGGCGGTTCACAAAAATTAAAATCATGCATAGGAACAGGAGTGTCGAAACTCTTTCAGTAATCTGAAGGCCAAATTCTATTTTGGAGAAGGTCACAGGAGCTGCAGTTTATTTATTTGATGCATTTATATTATACTTTTTCCTCCAAGGAACTCAAAGCAGCGTACATAATCTTTCTCCTCTCCATTTAATCCTCACAACAGCGACCCTGTGAGGTAGGTTGGGCTGAGAGTCCGTGACGGGCCCAAAGTCACCCAGTGAGCTTCATGGCCAAGTGAGGACTAGAACCCAGATCTCCAGACTCCCAGTCCGACGCTCTAGCCACTACACCACGCTGGCTCTCAGTGTGGGTGGGGCCAAAGGCAAAAGGGGTGGGGCCAAAATGCCAAACATTTCAGCTTAAAGCTTTTTCTGCCAGTAACTAAGGCCTTAGGAGAGGCATTTCAACCTTTTAAAAGGGCGGTGGGGAACCACCCAGAGGGCCAGACTGGGACCCCAGGTTGTGCACCCCTGCACTAGAGTCTGATGAAATACTCAAAACTGTGTTTGTTTTGAATATACCATGATAGGCACCCTGGGACGTATCCTGAAACGACAGCCCCTGAACTTTGCTAGTGAAAACACAGGTCTTCAGGTCCTGACACACCAGCCATCTTCTACATCATTCCACTGAGCCAGCTGGTCTCAGTGCTCCTCACTTGCCGCTGGCACTTACACATGATGTAATGCGCTTGCCTTGTATGACAACAAGACGGGGATTATACTAATCCTTATAATTATCAGCAGACAATTATCTTAATAATAGATTTCCTAGTACAAAAGAGGCTTTCAAAAGAGGCTTACTTCATTACGCTGATGTGAAAAAAGAAAAAACAGCTCTGAAATGCAAGAGAGACACTGTCTTGAACATATGGTATCCTCCCTGAGTCCTGTTTACAAGAACAGATTGGGTGAAAGGCACATGTTTCAGAGCTTTACTTATGTCACAGATGGAGAACCCTGTTCTAGAGACCAGTCTTTCTCAACCTGGCACCCTCCAGAGCTCTTGGACTACAACTCCCATCATCCTCATCATCTAAGGATGATAGGAGACATAGTCCAATAGTTCTGGAGGGCAACAGGTTGGGAAAGGCTTCTCCAGACAGTGGCCCTGGGCCAAGAAATGTCTTTTGATTAGGAATCCGCAACACTGGGAATTCCGTTCCATTTGAGCCTGATGGGATTCTGCACTGTTTCCAGCAGTGTGATATGTATAGTGTGGTCTTGTCAATTTTCCTGTATGTTTCAGCTGTTAAGGAGAAATGGAGTAGGTAACGAAGAAGGGATAGACAAGATGAGACTGCAGAGAGGCTCATTTGCACACAGTTGTGAAAGAAAGACAGGGAAATAATACTAAGACCAAGGAGGAAGGCATTTGAGCAATTCCGAAGCAGAAAAAAAAGGGGGGAGTGAAGCAAGTGCATCAAAGCAGGATGGGGACTCTGGCCTTAGCTAGACGGGGCGAAATCCCAAAGCGATCCCCAGGATCATCCCTGTGTGTCTACATGATGCACAAGGGATCCTGGGATCAGAGAGGGATGATCCCTCCCTTGCCCCGGGATTTCGCCCTACTCTTTAGGCCCGGTTGTTCCATGGTCTCGGGCTGAGCCCAGGACCGCAGAACATATGGCCAGGTGCCGTGGTTTGTCCCGGCTCCTTGCAGTTCCTCATGAGGAGCTGGGACCTGCGCACGGGGTGCAGAGATCCTCAGGAGTTCTGCACCCATCGAGGGTGGGGTGGGAAGAGCGGGGGAAATTAAAATTTTTAAAAAATTACGTTTTGTACACGAGTGCTCGTGTTCTCCGGTGTCTTTTTTTAAAAAATGCTGGGTGCGACACCTCTCCCTCTGAGGTCATAGGATGCCGCATGTGTACAGAGGGGAAGATCTCATGATAAAAAAATCACGAGATCTTCACTCTTCTGTCCTGCTAGACCCCTAGGTCTAGCTAAGGCCTCTGTCTCCTACTTGACAATGTAATCCTGTCACTATTAAGTGTTGAACTGACACTGTCAGTGTCCTCCTTTTCAATACTTCTCCGATTTTCCAGCTAGTCTAGAAAAGGGAGTTATTGGTTTCCCGCACCCTTTTCATGTCTCCTTCTTGGAGCGGGAAATTTGCACCAAATAATCCAATTTGTTCATACTGAATCAACTCACCACACATCAAGTCGACCTAGTGGGGGGGAAATGGGTTGAAATCTTCCAGGGCTGAACCAGAGAAATCTGTTGAGTTTTGACCCCACAAACAGAATTCTCATACATCCCTACTTTTGATACTCAAACCAGATTGGAAGTTGTCTTGTTTTTTTTAACATTTGTTTGCCAATCTGTTTCCAAACTGATTGGAACGGTGTACATGTTTATCAAATGGTTTGCTATCAAGAGGGTTCTTAGGTCCAAACCCACTTCCTTTCAGCAGTGTTGTATTTGTCACTTTTTACATTTGTACTGCCCTTCCTGTAAGGAACACGGGTCAGCGTGTATGGATTAACCCTCCTTCCATTGTATCTTTGCAACAGCCCTGTGATGATGGACACATTGAGAAAGAGTGAGTGATCGAATGCCATCCAATATGAACTTCATGGCTGAGTGGGGATTTGAAACTGGGGCCATAGCTAGACCTAAGGTTTATCCCTGGATCGTCCAGGGGTCAAACCTGTTCATCTAGGTGACACACAGGGGATCCAGTGCTCAGGCAGGGGTGAAACCTGGATGATCCCAGGATAAACCTTAGGTCTATCTGTGGCCTGTGTGTCTCAAGCCATAGTCCAATAATCTAACCACTACACCACACTGGCGCTCAACAGAACTGAGCTCACAAACTAGATGCTTTAAGGTGGATTCCTGCATTGAGAGGGGGTTTGGACTAGATGGCCTTATAGCAGCTTTTGAAGCAATCAAATGATTGTTTGTTGTGTGTTATGCTCTATATTTGGCACTTCTGTTGATTGATCTTGAGCTTCGTGCATTACAACATTTCTCTTTTTCTGAGTCTTGGGTAAGTGGGGGGAAATGTACGAATATTGGACTTTAGTTTTTTAAGCATTATTTTATGTCCTGCTATTGGATTCTTATTTATGGTGTTATTTCAAATAGTGGTCATAATTGCATTAATTTATTATTGCATTTATATCCTGCTTTTTTCCTCCAATGAACCCAAGGCAGTGTACATCCTCCTCCTCCTCCTCCTCTTCATTTTATCCTAACAACAACAACCCTGTGAGGTAGGTTGGGCTAAGAGTCTCTCTTAGGCCCTTTTGTTGTATTGCAAGAATCTTAAGACACCAGAGACATCTTCTTAAACACTACTTTATTCTCGGCCTAGACTGAAACTCTCACAAACACACTCCAATCTTCCTGACTCCACCCTTCACTTCCTCTTCCTCCCAGCTCCCCTCCATGCCTCTCCTACAACTCCCAACATGCAATTCACCTACCACAATACCACATATCCCCTTTATTTAAACACAATAACTTTTCCCCACCCATCTAGTACATAACAGACTAGCACATCCCTGCAAACAACATAATACAACTTTTATCCTTGAGTCAATAACATTGTTAATTGCTGCTGATATAAGATAATTACTTAACATAGTCTTTAGCCCATGTAGGCTGTTGTCTAGTGCGCTGAGGACGTTGATCAGGCAGGGGTCTTGGTTGGCTATTTTGAGCAAGAGGCAATACCCTGGAGTCGTCAATGCCAACTGGGTGCCCGTTTGTGTCCGTAACTGGATCATACTGACTAGGAGCCAGATTCCTGGTCTTCCATCTCTGTCCATTTGTAGATGAGTCAGAATAAGCATGAGCAAGATAGCAAGCATTCCACATATGGCCATCGGATAGTTTATAGGTGTATTGTCCTACCCTGTCAAGTACCTTCAGGGGTAAAGTGAATCTTTGTTCTCCTTTCCGAATGATTCCTGGTTTCTTCACCCGTACAAATGAACCACATTGTATTCCTGGTTCCTTGGCGCCATAACGGTGATCTGTATACGTCTTATACTTTTGTTGTTTCTTTTGTACTGTTTGCCTCACATCCAATTGCAGGGAAGTATCTGGCTTAAGCATTTGTAGTCCAGCAACACTAAGCTTTGTGTGCATCTCCCTCCCATGTAATAATTCAGTTGGTGACTTCTGTGTTGTGGCATGCCTTGTGGCTCTATATACTTGTAAAAACTCTGTAATGAAAGGTTTCCAAGCCTTACTTTCCAAATCAGCTGTTTGTAGACTTTCCTTCAAACTTCTATTTAAACGTTCTATCTCTCCATTCGCCTGTGGATAATAAACTGATGAACGTCTGTGTTTAATATTCCTTTCTGACAGGAAAGTTTCCAACTCTACAGAAGTAAATTGGGTGCCATTATCAGAGATCAGTTCCTTTGGATCTCCTTCTCTACTGAAAACTGAAGAGAGGAACTTGATAACTATAGCAGAAGTAGCATTTGGAGTAAAAGCCACTTCAGGCCATTTACTGAAGTAGTCTATAAGGGTAATGGCATAACGACAATCAGCAGGGCCCTTTTCAAATGGTCCCACAATGTCAATGGCCAGCTTCTCCCAGGCTGAATCAGGCAATGGAACAGGCTGTAGTGGAGGGACGTGCGTGGTTGCTGTCTTGTCATGAAGTTGGCAAGTCACACAAGATTTTTTAGCAGCCTCAACCTGCATATCCATTCCAGGCCACCAATATAAATCACGCAGTCATTGCTTGGTTCGTACAATCCCTTGATGTGTATCGTGGGCTAGTTGTATCAGTTTTGCTTGTAATTCTGGTGGAACAATGAGACGATGAGTACCCCGGATCACTAAACCTTCATATAAGGACAATTCCTCATGAATCTTATAGAAAGGCAACAGGATCTGATCCACATTACGTACATTGTGTGGCCATTTTCCCATGAGGTAATCTCGTAGCTTGCATTGCACTGGACAGGACAAGCAAGCAGCTTTAAATTGCTCAATGGAAATCGCTGCCAGAGCAGATGCAATGGATGCAATCACCTCTGTGTCCTCATCTTGTTCACTCTCTAAGGATGGCAAAGGTAGCCGGGATAAACAGTCTGCAGTAATGTTCTCAGTGCCAGGTCTGTACTCCATTTTGTATGTAAAAGCTAACAATTTAGCAGACCATCTGGTAATTCTCATTCCTGCCCTCCCCAAACCTTTAGTAGTAAGCAAGGTTGTCAATGGATTATGATCAGTATGCAATGTGAATGAACGACCCCATAGGTATGTCCGCCATTTCTCTGTAGCTCATACACATGCCAGTGCTTCCTTTTCAACTGTAGAATATGATCTTTCTGCCCCTTGTAATGTTCTGGATGCAAAAGCAACTGTCTTTTCACTGTTGTCTCCATGGATTTGGGTAAGTACAGCCCCAAGACCATAGTCAGAGGCATCTGTAGTCACAATGGTTGGTAATGCTGGGTCAAATAAGGACAATGCTGGACTATGTACAATCAGCGATTTCACTGTCTCAAAGCTGGTTTGTGCAGCCAATGTCCACATCCAGGGTGTAGATCCACAAAGCAACTGATGTAGTGGTTCTACTACTGATGCATAATCTGGCACAAATTTTGCATACCAAGATGTAAGGCCTAAGAAGGAGCGCAGTGTTTGGATATCTTTAGGTGGGGGGGCTTCTATAACTGCCTTGACATGGTCAGGATCAGGTTTCAATCCATTTTGTGATATAATATGTCCAAGGAAAGTTAACTCCTTCTGTCTGAACACACATTTGGAAAGGTTCAACTTTAGTCCTGCATCTGTTATACACTGCAAAACAGTTTGTAGATGTTTGTCATGTTGTGCTTGGGTCTGTCCAAATACAATGATGTCATCTAGATAGCACTGGACCCCTGGCTGATTCTTAAGGATCAGAGACATCATCTTCTGAAAGGCACTGGGGGCTGATGCTAAACCATATGGGACACGTTTAAAACGAAACAAGCCCTCATGGGTGATGAATGCAGTGAGATCTCTACTGTCCTCATGTAATATGACTTGATGATAAGCACTTTGTAGGTCAAGGGTGGAAATTCTCTCTTACTGTCAACGATGTCACGCTTACTCCGGTCAAGGAAGCTCGTAGTCTTGGCTTTATATTTGATTCCTCACTCTCCTTTATTCCTCATATCGAGGCAGTAGCTAAATCCTGTCGTTTCTTCCTGTATAATATTGCCAGGATTCGACCATTTTTGTCTGTCTCTTCTGCCAAGACTCTCATTCATGCACTGGTTATCTCTCGGTTGGACTACTGCAACCTTCTTCTCTCTGGCCTTCCTTCGTCTCACATCAGTCCGCTGGTCTCTGTCCACCACTCTGCTGCTAAGATCATCTTCTTGGCCCGCCGCTCTGACCATGTCACTCCACTTCTGAAATCTCTTCATTGGCTTCCAATTCACTCCAGAATCCAATATAAACTTCTCCTGTTGACCTTCAAAGCTTTTCACGGTCTAGCTCCTGCCTATATCTCCTCTCTCATCTCACACTATTACCCCGCTCGTGCCCTCCGCTCCTCTGATGCCATGCTTCTCGCCTGCCCAAGGACCTCCACTTCCCTTACTCGGCTTCGTCCTTTTTCTTCTGCTGCCCCTTACGCCTGGAATGCTCTTCCAGAACACTTGAGAACTACAAACTCAATCACAGCTTTTAAAACTCAGCTAAAAACTCTTCTTTTCCCTATAGCTTTTAAATATTGAGTTTGTTCTGACTCTATACTGTTAGCTTCACCCCACCCGGTGCCTATTTACACTTCCTTGTGCCTGTTTGCATTCTCTTTCCCTCCTCATTGTTTACTACAACTTTATTAGATTGTAAGCCTATGCGGCAGGGTCTTGCTTTTTACTGTGTTATCTGTACAGCACCATGTACATTGATGGTGCTATATAAATAAATAATAATAATAATAATAATAATAATAATAATAATAATAATATAATGTGGCACCCCGCAGTTCAGTAAAGACTTCTTCTATGTGAGGGAGTGGGTGACTATCAACTACCACTGCCTTGTTTGGCTCCCTCAAGTCCACACACAGACGGATATTTCCTGTTTTCTTTGTAATCACAACAATTGGGGAAACCCACTCAGAAGAATCAATAGCCTCAATGATGTCATTCTGTACTAATTTTTTTATTTCCTGTGATACAGCGTCTCTCACAGCAAATGGTAACCGGCGTAGTTTCTGTTGTACTGGCCTCACGTTGTGTTTAATTTTAACTTTGTGAATGAAGCCCTTTGCACAGCCAAAGTCTTCCTCAGTTTTGTGAGCTATTATGGTTGCAAGCGAAGTATGAACTGTGGTGGTGTCAGGTGATAGTCCCATTAAGTACTTGCATGTGTAGTGCAACAAAAAGATCTCTGCCCAGGATGGGTGTTCCCTCTGGTACAACGTAGAACTCAGCTACCACACAATTTGTCTCAAATTCTACTTTTGCTGATACACAACCCAGAACTGAAATTGGATTCCTTGAGTAACTTATAAGACGCAATTTAGGTGCTGTAAGTGGTGAGCTACTGAAGTATTGCATATAAATAGCCTTGGGCAGAATGGAGACTGCAGAGCCTGTATCTAACATCAACTCAATGTCCTGGGAATTCTGTACTGTAGGGACAGACACTCTAACAATACATGTAATTCTATCCACTATAGTAGCTTCAACAAGGTCTTGCACACTTAAAACAGTAACTTCTGGTACAGCAACTTCACTTATAGACTGTTGAGACTGGGCACTCCGGCATACTCTGGCAAAATGTCCTTTCCTTTTGCACTGTCTGCACTGAGCCTCCCTTGCAGGGCAGTTAGCATAATTTGCTATATGTTGTGTTGATCCACAACGATAGCATACTGTTAGTGCAGATTTTGAGCACTTTTTTGCACCATCTTTGCAGTTGTCCAAAGGCCTTGGGACTGTTTGGAAAGGCTGCACAGCCTGCACTGGTTCTATCTTGTCTTGATCCATTAGCTTTGCCTCTGCCACTGCAGTTTCTATCTGGCTGGCAATTGTCATGGCTTTCTGCAAGTTAAGATCAGTTTCTAGCAACAGGCATTCTCTGATGCGAGGAATCACTGTCTTCTCTACCAACTGATCCCAAATCATTTCCTCTGCTATATCTCCAAAATTACAAGTAACAACCATTTCCCTCAAAGCAGCAATATATTGATCTGTAGTTTCTCCTTGTTTCTGTCCCCGCTGGCGAAATTTATAGTGTTCTGCCACAATATTAACTTTAGGCACAAAAAAGTTCCTTAAAGCAGCCAAAGCTGTCTCATATTTATTATCCACAACAGGTAAATTATAGAAGACTCTCTGAGCTTCTGCTCCCAAGCAGTGGATGAGTAATGCACGCTTCCTTGCCTCTGGAAGTTCCTTATCATGAATAGCCAGCACATAGGTATCAAACATTCTAATCCAAGAAGTAAACGGAATCACTGGCTCACCCGGAGTTTGGAGGAAAGGTGGTGGGGGAGTCAAAGGTAGAAGAGCCATCTCACCTTCGTCACCAATTTGTTGTATTGCAAGAATCTTAAGACACCAGAGACATCTTCTTAAACACTACTTTATTCTCAGCCTAGACTGAAACTCTAACAAACACACTCCAATCTTCCTGACTCCACCCTTCACTTCCTCTTCCTCCCAGCTCCCCTCCATGCCTCTCCTACAACTCCCAACATGCAATTCACCTACCACAATACCACACCTTTCTACACCTAAGGATTATCCCAGGAAAATGGAGGGCTTTAGTCTCTCTTTCAAACCAGTTTCAGCACTTTGTGTGTGTGGTGGTGGTGGGGAACTATTCCTCATTTTCAGCCCAAGTCTGTAGCTTCACATCTATTGCCCCTGTTCATTCTGCCTTGGAACTACCTGCAGTTTCCAATCCATCCCCTTTCTACTTGTGATGGTGTAAAATCAGATATTGGGCTTGTTAGCTAGGGATGATGGGAGTTGTAGGTAGGGATGTCTGGATATTGTGAAATTCATCCCATATATGTTTCATGCATTGTGTGGTGTCATTCATTCTGGCATCCATTCACAGACGGATTTGATTCCCCCCACCCCCACTCCCTTATGTGGAAAAAATCATATATAATTCCATAAATGAATTCGCAACACTTTTTCATAAATTCTGTTAGTACGTAACATTTTGCGTATTGTCCTCCATTCCATTCAACTTTTCCCCACTCATATTTTCCAGGACGGCAGATGTCTCAGGACAAACTTGCATATTTTCCTGCAAATAAATTTGCGTAAAATTGGGGAAAGTTTTTTTAAAAAAATGATCCAAAAGTCCATGTCTGCATGGCCTGAGGAGGCCAGTCCACAGTGGATTCTGCAGGTCAGATCCTTAGAAATCTGAACTTGTTTTACTCCATCTTGAATTTCTCCAGTATCCCTAGTTGTGCACCAACACATCTGGAAGGCACCAGGTTGGAGAAGGCTGGTGTAAATAAATAGCAAACAATTTCATAAAACTCCAGAGCCCTGTCCTCTGAAGGAATCTGAAGCCCTGAAAAGCTTGCTATGAACTTGGCACTGCTAGCAAAAGAAGGGAGCCTTCATTTAGGTCATTCCAAAAAGACTTCATTGGCTAAAATCATGAGGTTGTTGGCAGTTTGTGTTTTGTTGTTGTTTTTAAAAAGATATTTCACGGTGTCTGAGAAATATTTGAAAATGTGGCTGCAATGAGCCCTAAACCAGTAAACCAGAAGCCACATTAAAAGAGAAAAGAAACCCCCAAATTATAATTTTGGAAAACCTCAACATATTTTTGGAGGCAGGTTCAGTTGATGGTTTTGGATCATTTGAGAATAACACTGCTGCAGAGGGGACATTTTCATTTGATGTTTCCCGGCAAAGCGAAGCAAAGTACTGCCTTCAGCTCTAAAGCGAGTGAAACATAGGACTCTTTAGGGTTCCCCAAGCCAACTCATGATACTTTTTCTACACTCAACACAAGTTATTGAAACATCTTCTAGTTAGAACAGTGATGCTCTTAGTGTCAGACTGCATTCACCCACCCATTTTTACCATCCCAGCACTAAATTAGAGGACAGGAAATCAAGTGTAGGGGAGTGCAGTTCAGCTGAGCAGGATTGGTGGTGAATCCTAGGGATGAGGGAGAAATGCTGCACTATCGACCCAATATGGGAATTGAAACTCAGGCCTAATCTACACCAAGCAGGATATTGCACTATGAATGCAGTATAGAAGCGGTATATAAAAGGCAGGAGTCACACTACTGCTTCATAGCAGTATCAAAGTGCCCTGACAACTGTTGGGGCCCATTGACACATACCATATACCGCTTTTGTACCACTTTCATACCGCTATATCCTGCTTGGTGTGGCTCCTGCCTATTATATACTGCTTTCATACCGCTTTCATATTGCAATATCCTGCTTGGTGTAGATTACACCTCAGCGACCCTTTGAAATTTTCAGTTCTCTGAATGTTACGAAGAAGTCTCTCTCTCTCTCTCTCAAAAAGTAGAAAAATGTGTATATATGGGTAAGTGCACACAAAAATGTATGGATTCATGAAAATAACATTTTAAAATGCACTATATTAGGACTTTTGTTGCCCCCCAAAATTTGTGTATTAGTCCAAGTTGCATAAAAGAAATTCAGGTAGTAAGAGAAATGTGCACAAAAAAAGCATACAAATTTTCATGCAAACTTTTTTTGCAGAGTGTGGGGATTCAACTTTCAGGATCAACTGAATTAAGAGTGGACAAATTCTCAAAGTTTGGATGAACCAACCTCAAGACTGGGGGAAAAAAGACACATTGAGAGAAACCAAAACTTGTTACCCCCAGCCTGTAACAATTCCTTCTTCCTTCACCCTCATTTCATTTCATTTCATTTCTGCCCTCCCAACAGCCAAAGCTCTCTGGACAGTTTACAGAAATTAACCCCCTAAAAATATCCATAATACAAAACCAGCAAACCAAAATCTAACCATCGATATGCAGGTGATATCGCCGCTCTGAGATCTTAATGATATAGGGCGGGATATAAATGTTTTAAATAAATAATAATAAATAATACAACACTAAAAAAAAAAAAAACCTCCAACAATTTTAATACAATCATCGTCAAGGAATTATCAACTTTGGCATGCGGTGATAAAATCCCTGCACACACTGAAAAGTTGTTCTGCGTGTAGAAAACTGTGCAGGATCCCACTTTGCCAAGGGGCTGATTCAGCTATTTCTTTTGTATACATGCAGGTCAGTCCTTTTGTGCAGGTAAGACACCTGATGCAAGCGTGTGAGTGTGCAGATATAATTGCCGTCCATCACCCACATTACAGTGCAGGCAAAAGCAAACATAGTTTTATTTATTATTATATAGTATATTTATATTATTGTTATACACTATATTTACATCCCCCCCCTCAAGAGGTACAATATAATATACTGTTCTTCATTGTAATTGAACGTATTTTAGGGTGGCTTTATTTATTTATTTGTTTATTTATTACATTTTTATACCGCCCAATAGCCGAAGCTCTCTGGGTGGTTCACAAAAATTAAAACCATCATAAAACAACCAACAAGTTAAAAACACAAATACAAAATACAATATAAAAAGCACAACCAGGATAAAACCACGCAGCAAAATTGATATAAGGTTAAAATACAGAGTTAAAACAGTATAATTTAAATTTAAGTTAAAATTAAGTGTTAAAATACTGAGTGAATAAAAAGGTCTTCAGCTGGCGACGAAAGGAGTACAGTGTAGGCGCCAGGCGGACCTCTCTGGGGAGCTCATTCCACAACCGGGGTGCCACAGTGGAGAAAGCCCATACAGGCTTGATCCTGTATGGGCAATTAAGACCCATTAAACTTTACCAGAAAAAAGAAAAGCCTGCTCCTGGTGAAGATGAAAAGTGGTTGAAGTGTCTGTTGGTAAGACTCAATACAGCTTCCTGCAATTTTGTGGCTGTGGCAACAGGGACTGTCATGATGAGTCCCTGCCCTTCAAAACTTACCACTATTCCACCGTCCAATCATTTGACATCAGGTCAGCAAACCATGACTAGTTTCTTCTGCTCTCTGTATTGGAGTCAGGATCCATGGGTCTTGTAGGATCAGGCCTTTCACAGTTACTGTGAAGTCAAAGCCAATCGACCCCTTCAGAAGAAGTGAGAGGAAATATGTACAGTCCTCCTAAGACCGTCTCATTTCAGAATGCAGGGGTAATTTTTGTGACCGAATGTTCACCTGTTTAAAGCAATTACTCCCTGCTCTCGTACCAGCCACCAGAGAAAGGATGCCTTCCACTACCCACCTTCAGTTTGTGAGTAGGAAGAACTATTGTAACTAAGCCAGGGGTTTAGTGTTCAGAGCACCGTGTCTATTTTCTTATCACATGATGGAAGAATGACAGCCATGTTTATTAACATCCCAGTACTGATTGCATGCATGGCAGCATGAGCTGTATAACCACACGAGGGCGATTAATTGGTTGCTGATATTTATATCTTTTATTGTTGTGTTTGTCATTGTGTTTTTAATTGCTCTGTTTTCATGTTGTTTTAACTAAGATTTTGTTTTTAACCTGGCTTTTACTGTTAGTCCTCTTCAATACGTACTGTAAGTTTGGCAAATGGCTGAATCAACAGAGAAGCATTACCTCTCCCATTTCCTGCACTCAAGCCCCAACTTTTAAAAGAGGCTGTTTTCTGTCTGAAACTTCAGAAAAAATGTTGCCCACAAGTCGACTACCCATTGGAGGAATGAACACCCAACCAGGAGTGAGAAAGAACTGTTGGACAAGGGGCAGATACAAATTAACATAGCTGTTTCTCACAATGTGATTGATTGTTGTATGGTTTTAGAACCCAACTTTTAAAATGATTGCTTCCCTTGGCAAAGAGTAATTAATTCCCCCCCTCCCACATGGGGTCTAGAAAAAAGGGGGGCTCCATTGGCACCAATGGAGCTTTTCCCCCTTTTTTCCCCTTATTTCTCATGTTCTTTGGCCTCCAAGTGTGGGGGTGGGGGAGGAATATGGGGGTGGGAATGGCAGGGTGGGAGTTTTTAAAACCCCGTACCTGTCTACAGTGGTCCTGATCTGGATCAGAGGCCCATGTGCTTATACTAAACTAGAATAAAAAAAAATAGTTGGCATCAGCTGTGCATTTTAACATAATTTTTATTTATTTATTTATTTATTTATAACATTTATATCCCGCCCTATATCAATGCGATCTCAGGGCGGCGTACAGATAAAAGCATACAATATAAAACAGTAAATATACACAGCTGGTTTTGAGCAATGAAAGGCTTATCTTATATTCAGGGGAGGCTGGTGGCTCCAATTTCTGTGGGGCTGTGAATCCTCTCCAGGTTTTAGTCAGAACCGACCAGAACTCTAAAGGACCTATGGAAAATGCTAAACCTCTTTTGGGGATAGAGTTCAGCACCTTTAGAATTCTGGCGGGTTCTGACTGAAACCTGGAATGGATTTTTGTAGTCCCCAAAATTGTAACCACCAGCCTCCACGGCTTACATACCACCACAGAGTTGGAAGGGACGTTGGAGACCAACTACTCCATCTACCCTAAGGCCACATACAGCAATCAGCCTAATTTGATGTGGGCCTCAGCCAAATCCCAAAAGCCCTTTTCATAAGATCAGTTCAGACCTCTTGGCAGCCCAAGAAAGAGAGGGAGAAAAAGGAGTGGCAAAAAGAGAACAGCAGTGACCCACGTATTTTTGGCTCCAATCCTGCCCACCGCTGGGCCTCACCCACCACTGTCATGTGGTCCCTGACCACGTATGTACAGATTTCCAGGGTGGGGTAGGCTTGCAGTGTGATACGGATCTGAGCCAGGATGAGAGTGGCAGTGGAAAACAGAATACCTTGATGAGAACGGCCTGGACAGATTCACCCCTCACTACTGTTAGGAAGTTTCTCCTAATGTCTAACTGAAATCAGCCTCCCTGCAAAGTCCAACCTATTGGTTCTAGTCCTGCCTTCAAGAGCAACAAAGAAGGCAAGATTATTAACATTAGTTGGCCATTGCGGGGAAACATTATCTTCCTTTGCCTCATCTTCATCCCCCACACCCACTCCAAACTTGATATGAACCGGGTTTGACACTGAGCAACAAATAGGACCCAATGAATTGCTTTCTGCAATATATATCTCCTTCCTGCTAAGATCCTGTCTCATGTTTTCCCCCCTTTGAGCTATTGTCAAGCCTGTGACATGAGCTCAGCCTAGAGGAACAGCAAAATCTTTTGCCTCTAGTTTAAAATAATAATAAAAAATGACAGATCACTTTATCATCTCCATCTTTCCAGACCTTTCCCCCCCCCTCCCATATGCAAAGCACACAGAGAGGTTTGGCAGAGGACAGCCAGAGTTAACACAATACAACTGCAAAAGGGATACGCCTGCCATTAATTGCCTCCATGCATGGGAAAACAAGAATCTGCTCTCTTGACACCAGACCTGTAGGGGAATCACAAAAATATATGCCGTCAAGGGCTTCCTTTTCTCAAGGCTCATCCAGCCGCACATTTATGAGCCGAAAGGGACGACTTAAAATAACACCAAGTAGCATTATAAACATGCAAACTCATAACAAACAACGAGATGCAATTTTAACCAGCATGCAAAAGTACCGCAATATCATTTTCCTTCAATACACAGAGAGCCAGTGTACACAAATAATCGGTCATAAATCAAAACATAGAGAAGAAGTTATATATGGCCTCCTCCAGGGCAAGGTTACGCACTATAAATGTGAAACTACTCTCAGAGATCACCAGGGTGGAAAAAAGAAGAAGACTGCGAGCCATGCTAAAACTTCTCACAAAGATACGTGCCAGAGGGAGAAAACATACTAGGTTTCTTTGCTAATAATGTAAGGGGATGACAGCTGCTAGGAGGCTGTGCAGCTCTGACATCTGCTGGAGAAAAATAGAGCTGCTCAGTTGTGTGTCATAAGCCCCCATACCTCTTACAAATAATGGGGACTCTTCTTTTGCTCAAGATCTCAACCAACGTGATTTTTTTCTGCCTGTTGCTCAGACACTCTTCAATTTTGCATGCAGGAAGAAAAAGAAAGAAAGAAAGAAAGAAAGAAAGAAAGAAAGAAAGAAAGAAAGAAAGGTCTGTCACTGGAGCAAAACACACACACACAAACACATGCACACAGGCAAATCTTAATAAATTCATTTGTTTGGAAAAAAGGAGGCTACGGGGAGACCTGATAGAGTTGTACAAAATGATGCATGGTGAAAATGTGGATAGGGAGGCATTTTTCTACTTCTCCCATAATACTAGAACCCAGGGTCATCTCTTGTTTATTATTTATTTATTATTTATTTAGAATATTTATATACTGCTCCCCATTGAAAAATTTCGGAGCGGTGTACAAGATAAAATGGTGGGAGATTCAGGATAGATAAAAGGAGGCACTTCTTCACACAGCACATAGCTAGACTATGGAATTCACTACCACAAGACGTAGTGATGGCCACCAATTTGGATGGTTTTAAAGGGGGGTAGATAAATTCCTTGAGGAGGAGGACATCAATGGCTATTAGTCCTGATGTTTATATGCTATCTCCAGTATTAAGCCTATATATACACTAGTTGCTGGGGAACATGGGTAGGAGTGCTGTTGCACTCATGTCCTGCTTGTGGTTACCAGGTTGACAGCTGGTTGGCCACTGTGTGAACAGAGTGCTGGACTAGATAGACCCTGAGTCTGATCCAGTAGGGCTCTTCTTATGTTTCATCTGCTGCACCCAATTTGGAATGCCTGCACAATTCCTTTGCTGATAGTAGGTTGAAAGAGCCTCACTGGGTTGAAAGTTCCAAAAAGTCTAGATAAGAAAAGCATGGTAGGTACAGTGCACACAGTGTTCCACAAGGATTGGGGAGACCACTCAATGATGAAGCTCACTGAGTGACCATGGGCAAGTCACTGCCTCTCATTTTTAACCTACATCACAGGGTTGTTGTGAGGGTAAAATAGAAAGAAGCCCATGCACACCATCCTATGGCTACCAGGGGAAGAATGGTGTCAGATATAGGTTTCAGCAAAGCCATTGAGCCCTTGCAAGTTGTAGTTAGATTTATTTAGAACTAGTTTGGGAAGTCAGAATCTGTGAAAATGTACCTCTGTCAGAATTCTCAAGGGAGTGGAGTCACCCCACCCTTCAGTCTTTGGACTGTAAGACTTCTCTGGGAAATGCATAGAGTGTTTAGAAAGGTGGCAGGCCCTTGTTGAAGAAGTCACTCAAATTGTAGTGTCAACTTGTTGGGCTGAGCAGTGCTGCCCTGTTTGGGCATGGATTATGGGCTGGAGCCCCTGTCTGTTAAGTGGTTTGAAAGAGGCTCACACCTCCCTCTATAAGCTGGAGCAAAGGTGAGAAACCTTTGCACGGATCATCTTTCGAGTCATGGCCCAAAATCCCTCCCTCTTTGGATCCATCACCGTTTGGGACTTTGAAAGCTCTCTGCACATGGACTCTCTTCTATTTGGACATTGGATTACTAAGGACTGTGCGATGAAAAGTGCTGTGAGGCTTTTTATAGACTTGAACTCACATTTGCTGTGGATTGTGTTTTGTTTGTTTGTGGTCAGCTCAGCGTAGCGGCAGGCTGGGATGGATTATGACTGTTGGACTTTTCCTCTGCCGACTCAGGTGGTGTGGAGTTCCCAGTGCTAAAGCAGAAGCACGGGACTCCTTGTGCAGGAAGTTTTACCTTCCTTGTGTTGTGTGTGTTATCAACCACTCAGTGTAATGGTAGACTGGGGTTGGACTTTTTCTCTGCAGACTCCAGTGGCGGAGAGTTCCCAGTGCTAAAGTACAAGCATGGGAGTACTTGTGCCTGAGATTTTTATCCACCCCATGTTTAGGCTTTGGCTATGTTCCCCTGAGCTGACAGTGTGTGGCCGCGTTTGGACTACCTCCCTTGGGATGGTTTGTTAAGCCTTTCAAGAATGTGCTATTGCGACCACCTGATGGAACAGACCACGAATCTTTCCCCTCCCTTGGTCAGGTTTGGAACCTGTTTTTGGAACTGTTGAGATGGCAACTGGGAAACAAGGTTGTTATTGTTGTGAGTAGCATTTTGACTGTATGTTATGTTGGAGCCTAAAGCTTTCTGACCATCAATCAGCTTTAAGTATTTCTGAAGTGTGTAACTATTAAGCTTTTACTGTGGGATTTCCTCCAATAAAAGAAGTCTCACTGACATGAGTGCCCCGTGTCAGTTTGCTAGCACGTGTGAAGGGACAGGAACTGTGACAAATGGGCTACCAGGGTGGATCAATAATAATTTGGCTGTGTTTGTGACCTGGTGTAGTAGAATGGCTGTATGGCTGTGAACTGGAATGTTCCAAGTTCCAATCTCATTTCAGGTACCAGAGGCCTTAAGCATCAAGCCAATTCTTCCTCAGTACCTTATCTCCTGTATAGGTACAGTAACGCTGGCTCTCCCTTAAGGGCTACTGTAAAGATGACTAAGATAATGTATGGAAAACATCTGAATGTCCTAAATGTTAAGTATTATTACATTTCTTTATTTATTTATAATTGCATTTATATCCTGCCTTTTTTCCTCCAAGGAACCCAAGGTGGCATATATAATCCTCTTCCTCTCCATTTTATCCTCACAACAACCCTGTGAGGTTGGTTGGGCTGAGAATCTGTGTGGCCCAAAGTCACCCAGTGGGTTTCCATGGCTGAGTGGGGACTAGAACCCGGATCTCCTGACTCCCAGTCCAACACTTTAGCCACTACACCACACTGGCCATAACAGAGCCATTGTTACAATGGTGCAATTACAGCAGGTTTGGAGAACCTTGGGCCCTGGGGTAAAATCCAGCCCTCCAGGTTTCCCCAGAAGCCTACGCCCCATTCCCCTGGCCCCACCCCTTCCCGTCAACCACCATTCATTTGGTGGTTTCCCTGATATTGCACAGTCATCGTTCTTCCCCCCCCCCATTCTAAATGGTTGAAATGCCTCTTTTAAGACTTAGATACTGGCAGCAAGAGTTTTAAGATACACCCCGCCCACTACTAGAATGTGGATCCCATAATGGAATTTGGCCCTTGGGCCGGAAGAGGTTCTGCATCTCTGCATTACAGGAAGCCTGGGCTTAGGGATGTCAGAAAAAGCCACAACGGATTCAAATGCGTTCGGATTTCTATGAATCTGACTTACGGATTCTGCAACGACCGGCTTTTTCCAAGTTATGTGGATCCTGTGAACTTGAAAACCATTTTTTTTTTTAACTTTGGAAGGCAGATTTGCACAAATGTGCATTAGCACTAGGGTGCACTAGTGCAAATGTGCATGTGCACAAATATGTATTTGCAAGCAGGAACAAAATTCTTGTATGCCCCTAAAAAAAAATAAAAAATCCAACTCCATCCATGAGTGGATAAAGAATAAAAGATGCCTCACAGTTCGCGAAATGGAGATGGAACTGATTGGGGGGGAAACTATACATCCTTACCAATACTTCACCGCTGCAAATTACAGTGTTTTGAAAATCATGTCAAGCTTTTCAACTAATATTTATTTATTTATTTATTACATTTATATACCGCCCCATAGCTGAAGCTCTCTGGGCAGTTTACAAAAGTTAAAAACAGTGAACTTTAAAAAGTATCCAAAATTTTAAACCATCAAAAACATAAAAACAACAGTATAAAAACAACAGTATCCATTTAAAAACAACAGTTCTGGGGTCCATTAAAAACAAACAAACGTAGCGTTGTTAAATGCTGTTCAATGCCTGGGAAAAGGGAAAAGAGAAAAGTCTTGACCTGGTGCCGAAAAGATAACAGTGTTGGCGCCAGGCAAGCCTCATCAAGGAGATCATTCCATAATTGGGGGGCCACCACTGAAAAGGCCCTCTCCCTTGTTGCCATCCTCTGAGCTTCCCTTGGAGTAGGCACTCGGAGGAGCACCTGAGATGTTGAGTGCAGTGTACGGGTAGGTTCATGTCGGGAGAGGCGTTCCATCAGGTATTGTGGTCCCAAGCTGTGTAGGGCTTTATAGGTTAAAACCAGCACCTTGAATTGGCCTTGGAAACGTACAGGCAGCCAATGCAAGTGGGCCAGAATCAGTGTTATATGTTCAAAGCTCCTTGTTCCAGTTATCAATCTGGCCGCTGCATTTTGCACAAACTGCAGCTTCCGAACCGTCTTCAAAGGCTGCAGTAGAGGGCATTGCAGTAATATTTCATATGACATTGGGTCCCCACATCTATGTTGCTTGAACTTTGCTCTGACCTCTTCACTCCGCTGCTGGTCAGTGGGCTCTGCTGCTACCTTGAGGACCAAGTACACATAGAGCCATTCTGATGTTAAAACAATCCTATTGTACACCTGTGACAAGGAGGCAGAGATGTATAAGAAATTCATTTTTGACCCGTATTTGCCCAGTTCGCACCTCCCGGAACCGAACACAATCTACAGTCTGTACCTTTCTGAGCTTGCAATGCAATTCATGAAATAAAAGAGTTTGAAAAATGTGCACAGCTGCATTTTAAGAAGAGAAAAAGGTACACTTCTTTATATATAAATGCACAATTGATGCATACTTTGGGGGGAAATATGCATGAATTGCACACACATTTTTGTTCAAAATGAGAAAATAATCCCAAAGAATGAACCATGAAGTGGAATTTGGAGAATCTCAATGAGCTCAAGTATAGTTGATTGGCACATCCCTGTAGAGAGGTCATGTGGCTGGGCCCATACATTAATCCATGAATATTATGTCCTAGCAATTAGCTAGCACCATGTACATTGATGGTGCTATATAAATAAATAATAATAATAATAATAATAGCACTCAGAAAGCTCTATGGATACACACTTGGCTGCGAATGACATAGGATCACATGGATTATCCTTTCCTATGCTGATAGAGGCATTCAGTATGTTTCTAAAGAAACAGCTCACTATGGCTGTTTCTACACCTGCCTTTTTTCCAGGGATTGTCCAGGAGCATCCCTGTGCATCCACATGACACATAGGGGATCCCAGGAACAGGCAGGGACGATCCCTCCATTTCCCTGGGATAATCCTTAGGTGTAGAAAGGGCCTATGTCATCAAACAGATCCTGGGTTCAACCATTTATGCTCACCCATGAAAGTCTTCATACATATTCATGGAAAACTGGTACATTAGGCACCAGTCAGGCCTCCAAGGGGAGGGCATTCCACAAGCGGGGTGCCACAACAGAAAAGGCCCTCTCCCACATCCCATTTAGACTGCATTGCTTCTTTTTACAAGTAGCGGGGAGAGGTGGAAGGGAGAAGCACCACTAAAGCTGAGTGAGGAAGAAGAAGTGAGGCTCTGGTGCTAGTGTCAATAGTAAAACTGGCTTTAATATAGTTTTTTTTTTTTTTAAAGAAGTTTTTCCTGACAATATATAAAAGATGTGCTCGACGTTTCAGATTACTGAGAATCCTTCTTCAGGAGCTAAAATAAATTGAATTAATATACTGTTATAAAAATGTACCTTAAATTGTACAACATAGCATATATCAAACGACATGGACAAACCCTAAGAATAGAGAACATCTTGAAAACGTTTCTATTGTCTCTTACCACAACCATTGTAACTCTAGTTTTTATAATATAGTTTTTACCTGAATTATTCTCACATCAATACATACATATCTTCAAGCCGCACATTTACTTTTTAAGTGAAACAACTCTATATGAAGTCACATTTAATATAGTTTAATATAAACTATATTAAAGCCAGTTTTGCTATTGACACTAGCACCAGAGCCTCGCCTCGTCTTCCTCGCCCTTCTTTTTACAAGTGCCTTTGCTTACGTGGCATTGTAGCTGGAATGGTGCCACCCACGTACAAGAGAGTGCACTGGTTATCTTGGGGGAACCCTAAAGTTTGCAGAAGCTTAAAAAACTTTAAAGAAAAACTCCTAAAGGGGGGGACCCCTAAACAGCCTAATGACCACTATGTGTGCCCAGTGCCCCTAAAATGCTGACTGACTGTGAAGGGAACAGAAAACTGAGGAGAGGGAATGGATTGGAGTGACTGGAATTCTGAACAGAAGCACTTCACAGTGCAACATTTCGTTGCAGGTCTTGCTTATGTCATCCCTAATGTGCATTCTGAAATGGTACAGTCCAGGAGCTGTTTTGCCTGGGGAGCCCAGTAGACAACATTAATTTTTCCATAATACTACTCCTTAAAGTTATATACTTTTTACTATTTATTTTATTTCATTTTTTATAAAACAGCACCCAACCCAACACATAAAATTAAAAAATCTACCAAAAAATGGCACTCAAGGTAGCTTACAGCAACAATTAAAATTGATTAAAACAATAAAAAAGCATTTGAATACGATAAAAATTATAAAAATTACAGAGGAAATATTATTAAAAACAGCATCCAATGCAACAGACCCACTTACAGGCTAAATGCCTTCTTAAAGCAGTCCAGTTTATTCCAGTTCCTTCCAAGGAATCTCAAGAAAGTAATCACTTCTGTGTCTTCCAGGAATAAGAACAACCTGATCCTAAAACTCTCTGCACCAACAAATAACAATAGAGTACATCTTATTTGCATAGCTCTAGAATTGTACACCAGTGTGTGCCTTCAACCTTTATGGCATTTCCCTGTGTTAAAAGGCAGTATTAAACAAACAAAAAATTAAAATGTAACAATGGCCTGGTTCAGACAACACGCTATACCATGCTGCTTAACCACAAAATGGTTAAGGGAATGCATTATGCATTCCCTGCCTTAACCATTTTGTGGTTAAGCAGCATGGTTTAGCGTGTTGTCTGAACCAGGCCAGTGATTATTCCAGACAACAAACCAGGAAAGTTGGCATTGCAAATCCTCTCATTTCGTCACAGCAATGGTGACATCATCAGCTTGGGAACAGGCTCATTTCTCATAGGGATGACTTGCCAAACCACCAGTCTAAATCAAGTAGTGTTAAGTAAGGTGAATTCCCATCCAAACCCTTTCAACTGCTACTTTTAATGGCTGTTGCTTTTAATAGATCCTAGCTGTCGCCTGCATGGGGTGGGGTGGGGGGCATGCTTGAAACCTCTGGGAAGGGGTGAATTTATCAGCCTTCAGAAGTGTGCAAGGGATCCACATGTCCATAATACAATGCAGATGTTTCACAGCAGTGCTCCCATTGCTGCTTTTTGTCCTCTCGTAGCCAGGATTTATTTCATTTTTCTTTCTCTCCCTCCCTCCCTCACATCCTTGAAATGCTTTTTCAAATGCAACAAAATCTTTCAAGATTTTACACCGCAGCAATATCTAGCTTTTTTATTATTATTATTATTATTTTTACAATTCACGTCTCATCCACTGCCCAAGTCTGCACAGGCTCCAAGAAGACGTAATCGCCATGCATCACTAGCAGAAGCAATGGAAACCTTGCCCAAGACAGATCATTCAAGGGAGGAGATGACGGGTTCTAGTCAGATGCTTTGGACTCAGGGGACCAACTTTCGACTTTGCAACATACCTGCGCAGTGTCTCAAGATGTCTTTCCGCATCTGTACCATGACTCTAGAAAGCCAGAAACCAAAGGATAAGGAAGAACAGCATCTTACATTTGAGTTGAGCTTTATGTGTTTTGTAGGCAGAGCGAAGTGGGCTATGCCAGGTGGCACATTTTGGGATACCAATAATGGGCAGTAAATAGTTAATTATTGTTTTTTACTACCAAGGAGAGTTCCATTTGGATTTTTTTTAAAGTGTTTTTTGCTTCAGGCACAAAGAAAGAAAGAAAGAAAGAAAGAAAGAAAGAAAGAAAGAAAGAAAGAAAGAAAGAAAGAAAGAAAGAAAGAAAGAAAGATCTTGGACTATCTCTGTATATCCAGGTTGCATCAAGAAAGGGCCTATTTAGCAAGGATTCATTGCTGTTGGTCCCTGGAAACTACTTTAGGAACCACTGCTAAGTATGTCAACCTCAATCTCCTGTACCATGGCTTGACAAGAAAAGAAAAAAAGCTCTAATAGACCATTGCTAGACGGGGCTTTATCCTGGGGCAATCCCCGGGATCGTCCCTGTGTGTTCACGTGACGCACAGGGGATCCCTGGATCAGGAAAGGGTGATCCCTCCTTTTCCCCGGGATCTTGCCCTCGCTTTTGAGCCAGCTTTTTCTGTGGTCTCGGGATCATCCGGAGACCGCAGAATGTGTGGCGGGGCATCACAGGTTGTCCCGGTTCCTCGCGGTTCCTCACAAGGAGCCGGGACCCGCGCACAAGGTGCAGAGCTCCTTAGGAGCTCTGCGCCCATTGAAGGTGGGGTGGGGGGAGTGGGGGAAATTAAGTTTAATTTTTTTAAAAAAACTACCTTTCTGCGCACGAGCATTCTTGCACTCTTCATCTTTAAGAAAAAATAAAAAATGGCAGCTGCAACATCCTCTCCCTCCGAAGTCGTCACACGCCACGTGTAAACAGAAGGGGAGGTCTCGCAATGAAAATATCGCGAAATCTTCACCCTTCTGTCCTGCTAGACTGCTAAGTCTAGCTGAGGCCTCAATCTCCTGTACCATGGCTTGACAAGAAAAGAAAAAAAAACTCTAATAGCTTGCTGTCTTCCCCAACCCCAAACCCACGCGCACACATTTCCTTTAATGGCTGTATGCCAGAAATTCAACAGATGCAGCTTTTGCCAGCACAGAGGTTATAACAATGGGCAAAGCTTTACCTGTTTAATGGCTGTGTTTTACACATAAAAAAAGGTGGGGAGTGGTGGCAACCTTAGTATCTATCTAAGTTATATGTGAAGTGCCCACCTCTCACTGCAGTCACACAGGACAATCCTCCACATAGCTGCATTAAGTTTCAATACCCTTCTGCAGGGCTCTGAAAGTGGTCTATTTTCCCCATAGGCTAAGGTGTGAAAATGCACATTTGGGGGGTATTTTCGCACTTTCAGAAGTACACATATGCACATTTACACAAGTGCATGAACACACTCTCACGAAATTAAGAAAAATCCAGTTATGTCGATGAGTAGACGACGGAGAGGAAGTTGCCTGACAATCTGCAAATTGCAGACAGGAAAGATTGAACAAAATCCATAATGACTAGCCTACACACAAATACTGCTCATTTTATAAATGGCCACAGTGAATAGTAGTAATTTGATGGGCATCAAAGGCAGAATGTTGCCTGTAACACAGGATGTCCCAGAAGGTGGGGTGGAGCATGGACAAAGAGGGCAGGAGGGTCGTGGATCTTTTGTCAGTTGTATGGGCTTGTCTTGGTGTGTGAAAGCAAGCAGAGAGATATTCAGACTTCCTGAATATGGTTTGCATAATTCCCCAAGATTTTCTCTGGCCATCTTGTTGAGAGGTGTCCCCCTCACCTAGTAATTATGCGGGTCATGTGAAGTACCAAAGGCAGAGCACATTGGGGGGCGATCTATTCTGATGGAATTTTCCATCCTGACATCACCAGACTTAGCGGCTACAGTGGGATGGGCGTGGAACGAGCTGATGTCTCAAACCAGCTACAAATTTAGAAGCACACAGCTGGGAGGGGCTATCAGGGGCATCAGGTTTAACCTCCGGCACTAGCCCTAAACTGTCCTATAACCACAAAAGTTAATCCAAGCTCTTCTTAAAAGCCTCTGAGGAGGATATTCCATCATTTCCGCAGACAACTTGTTCTGTTGCTCAATTATTCTGTTTTGAGAATTCAAAATTACTTTCATAATATTCCTACATGGCTGCAACCTACCCACACATGGTTTCTTGCTGCTCCTTAAGGGGCAGAGGGAAAGGGTTTCACTTGGGTTTTTTTTGCTTGTCTTTAGAGTATTTGAAAGCATTTATCTTTACCATATTTCCAATCAACTTCTAAAGACGTTGGCATCTTTGGGTTTTTTCTAGTTTTCTTCCATTTCGATTTTCAAGCTGAAAATGTAGCTGTCTGGGGGCATGTCTACATGAAGGATTTGCCCCGGGGCGGCTTCACGGAAGCGGCACATAATCTACTTGATGCAGCTGCCATTGCAAAGCCATCCGGGGGCAAACCTTGGAAACTCCACTCCAAAAGAGTCAGGCACTTACTCTGACTTTTTTGGTAGCGGAGCGCATGGCACCCCAGCCCTGCGCTTCTGCAAAGTAAAAAAACCCAAACGGGTGGGAGATAAAAAACGGGCCGTTTCTCTCCCCTTTTGTTTTTGTTTATATGATCTATATCTGTGGAGCTCTGCGGTTACAGATAAGAAAAAGAAAAAATGGGGGTGGGGAGGGTAACGGGCAGCCAGAGGGAGGAGAGGCTGTTTGCCCAGTCCTTCTGCTCGCTTCCTCTTCTGGCTGCCTTGTTCCTTCCCTCTCCCCTCCCCCCTGTTTTTTATCTTCCTTACCTGTATCTGTGGAGCTCCGTAGATACAGATCATAGAATAAAAAAAGGGGGGAGGAACGGCCCCGTTCCTCTCCTCCCCCCTCCATTTTATTCTTTTTACTTTTTCCTGAGGTGCGGGGCTGGAAAATTCGCACTTGCCCGTGCAGATGCTGGGAAGGAATGCAAGTGTGGGTGCAAGGCGCCTCATGGCACCAAAGCGCCACCATAAAGACGGGGGCTGGGACATGGGGTGAGGATGGGAGAAATATTTCCTGAAATACACCTTTTTTATCCTGTTTATCCTGTTCCTTCCATCACCTGATGCCTCAACACGTTTCTTTTTCTTCTGCTGCTTATTCCTCCCCTGTTTCTTGATTGATTGGGATCACCATGTGACTAATCAGGGATCACATAGTGAATATGATGAAATCATGATGCTACAGAGCCAGTTAGATTTGACTGAAGGATTATATCAGTGAAGACAAATAACAGCAATCAAGAGTGAGAGTAATATTTACTGGAATAGTCATACTGATAATCCCAGCCAATTAGGGATCACAGAGTGAATGGGATGATGTCACTGTACTACACGATCAGATCTGGTTATGTAATAATATCACTGATGGCAAATGAAGCCAAGTGAGAGAGAAAGAGATAGCACAATGTATATAAGACAAACATTTTGATGACAAATTTGATGAGCGTATATTCTCCAGTTCTTCATCCAAGGTTTCAATGGAAGTGTTGACTAAAGTTAAATCCAGGATGAGCCACTGTAGAAAACTTTAGTTACATTCTTGAGTGAACCTTTTATTAATTAATTAATTAATTAATTACATTTCTATACCGCCCAATAGCCGGAGCTCTCTGGGCGGTTCACAAAAATTAAAACCAACACAGATGTTTTGTTGTTGTTTATTCGTTCAGTCGTTTCCGACTCTTCGTGACTTCATGGACCAGCCCACGCCAGAGCTTTCTGTCGGCTGTCGCCACCCCCAGCTTCCCCAAGGCCAAGTCTGTCACCTCCAGAATATCATCCATCCATCTTGCCCTTGGTCGGCCCCTCTTCCTTTTGCCTTCCACTTTCCCTAGCATCTTATAATGGTGCCATCTAGGGGTGTGCACGGACCCCCCGCTCCGCTTCACTTGCAGATCCGCGATTTTTGGAGCGGGCCGCTTCGCCCCACCCCCGCTCCGCCCACTTCCGCTCCGCTCGGAGCTCCGGATCCGGATCAGAGCTCCGTTCTTTTCCCCCCATAGGCTTGCATTGAAAGCTAAAAAATTATACAACTTTTTTTCTGTTCAAGTTAGAAACCTCACGTTTGGCACCATGACACCTCATGGGGGTATACACATGCACGCCAAGTTTCAAAGCAATCCCAGCATCCCCTGATTTTTGGGAAATTTTTGAAAATCGGGCACCCCATTCACACCCCTTTCCATAGCTCCGTCAATTTGCACGTTAGAAACCTCAAACTCGGCACCATGATAGCTTATCCATGTGTCCCCATGGACACCAAGTTTCAAGGCAATCCCATCATCCCCTGATTTTTGGGGAATTTTTGAAAATCGGGCACCCCATTCACACCCCTTTCCATAGCTCAGTCAATTTGCACGTTAGAAACCTCAAACTCGCCACCATGAAAGCTTATCCAGGGATACATACGCACGCCCAGACTCAAGCAAATCCCATCATCCCCTGATTTTTGGGGAATTTATGAAAATCCAACACCCCTTTCCATAGCTCCGTCAATTTTGCATGTTAAAAAAAACCCTCAAACTCACCACCATGACAGCTTATCCAGGGATACATACGCACGCCGAGACTCAAGGCAGTCCCATCATCCCCTGTTTTTTGGCGGGGCTTAAACCTGCAAAATTTGGAACTTCCAAAACTCCAAGTGAGCGCAGGAAGGACTTCTCCCCTGAGTCAAAGACACACACACACAACATCCCTGCGAGGTGGGCAGGGGAGGAGGGAGGGAAGGCAGGCAGGCATGCAGCTGGCATTTCTGGGGGCATAAGGAAGTGAGCCAAGGATAAGCCAGTAATGCATATAAAATGGAATAAATAAACAAATAAACAAAGGAGGGGTGGAATTAAAAGCAGCAGTGTTGCTCAATAAACAGCAAGAAGAACTTTTCAAAAAAGGCTATATCTGTCTTTTACCAGCAATAGGGGGACGTGCCCGGGGGAGGGGGAAGCAGCTGCCAGTTCAGCTCAAGAAAGCCATTGCTTCACCAACAGCTCTGAGATTGAAAAGTAAACACTCACTTCAACTCATAACAGGCATCGCTCCACCACTAAGAAGTAAACGCTCACTTCGACTCATGATAGGCATTGCTCCACCGTTTTACTCTCTTTGGAAGGCTCTAATGGCCTTCCAGTGCAGGAGAGAGTGGGGGCACATCCACGATGAGATGCCCTAGGGGAGCTCATCCCCTTGCACCACATCTTTTCAGTTGTTCCCCAAAGTTAGGGTGGGTAGCAGTGCTGTATTTCTATCTCTTATTCTTGGCTTAGTATATGATTTCAGGTTGTGTTTGTGCATTTGGTGGGGCTACTGTGTTAAAAAACACTGGGAAAAGTCCGTTCAGATTAAGAAAGAGAAGTTTCCCAGAATCCCAAGTTACCCGTTTTGCCTATGCCCTCCTCCAACTTTGGGATCATGTGATCATGACCGGGAGCTGACTCTGCCCCTCAGCCCTTTGAAAAAGGTATTTTTCCCGCCGATTTTTCCAAAAATTCTAGCGCGCGACCCGCACCATGCAGAGAGGTGAGAGTAGTCTCAAAATGACCCCCATCCACGACTCTCTGTGCACAAGAATTTTCAGAACGATAGCTTAAAAATCAACCCAGTTATCCCCAATTGTTTTCCGCAATGCAATCCTATGGGCGAAAACCTCCGTTTGACCCGCGCTGTCCCTGTTTGTAATGTTTGTTTACCCGATTTTTAAAAAAATATAGCACGCGAACCACATGACACAGAGAGGTGAGAGTAGTCTCAAAATGACCCCCATCCACGACTCTCTGTGCACAAGAATTTCCAGAACGATAGCTTAAAAATCAACCCAGTTATCCCCGATTGTTTTCCGCAATGCAATCCTATGGGCGAAATGTTTCAAGACAGCGACCGGAGCGCTCCGCCTGAACTAGGAGCTCTGAAAAATGGGCGCTTCTCTTCGCCTTGCTTCTAGGGGTCCGCGGTCCGCTTCTACTCCGCCTCTGGGTAAGGCGGAGCAGGCCAATCCGCTACTGCTTCTCCGCTCCTAATCGGAGCGGAGCACATGCCTAGTGCCATCTAATTTGATTGTGTTCTCCGTAATCCCAATAAAACAAAAATCCTATTTCAAAAGAGCAAAATGTTGGCTTGGTAAATTTTCTCCCATTACCCCCTTCAATGCAAACATACTCCACAAATTGAAGAGGTGGGGGAAACAGAGAGAGAGAGAGAGAGAGAGAGAGAGAGAGAGAGAGAGGATGTGGATCAGCATTTTTGCTGAAACTAAGATATTATACACATAGAGCAGAGATATGCCACATTTTAAAAAATGGAGGAGAATCATATTCTTCACAAAGGTAACTCATTCATTTCAACACCCAGAGCTTCTCTGCATTTAAAAACCAAACCAACCAACAAAACACCACCGCTACTTTCTGCTTCTGTTTTTTGGCCTGGGATTGCAATCAGCTCAATTACACAGCTGTCCTCCATTCAACTCAATAAAACAGCATAATCTACTGGAATTATAGCACAATGCCACCTTTACACAGGGCCAATTTCACACACACACACACACACACTGATTATCCTTGTGTTTTCTGATGGGGGTGGGGGTGGGATAGCACAGGAGATGTCCTAGCTCTTGATGTCATGAACTCAACCAGCAAACATCATGAGCGGTCAGTCAGGAGCATGCTATAGATCGCTCATTTAGAGAAGCCCCAAGATGAAAAGATGAATTATATGATATGTATATTTTGTGTAAATCAAACCAACTTGCATGTTTTTCCTTGTTTAGCATCATTTTGTGCTGCTTCCAGACATGGGTAAGGACTAGGAGCTGCACAGCACACTGAAGCCTGACAGTTGCAAATACAAATAAAAGACATTGTCAAGCCAATCTTAGTCAGCCAGAATGACTGGAAATGTGCCTGCTTTGCTGTGTGAATGCTGGCAAAACAGGGGAAAGGATGCAAAAGGGGAGGAGAAAGAAACATTTGGATTTTCAGAATATGGTTTTGCATAGATCTTTTTCAAGTAAGAATAGAATATAAGAAGACCAGGGCCCATCTAGTCCAGCACTCTGTTCACACAGTGGCCAACCAGCTGTTGAACCAGGAACCCACAAGCAGGATGTGAGTGCAACAGCACCCTCTTACCCATGTTCCGCAGCAACTGGTACACACAGGCTTACTGCCTATGCTACTGGAGGTAGCACACAGCCATCTGGGCTAGTGGCTATTGAAAACCTTCTCCTCCAGGAATTTTTCCAACCCCCCTTTTAAAGCCAGCCAAACTGGTGGCCATCACTACAACTTGTGGTAGTGAATTCCAAAGTTTAACTATGCACTGTGTGAAGAAGCACCACCTTTTATCTGTTCTGAATCTCCCACCAATCAGCTTCTTGGGATAACCCCGGGTTCTTGTATTATGGCAGAGAATATAAGAGGATCCCTGGTGATCAGGCCTATGTCTAGCCCAGTACCATATTTCCCACAATGGGCAACCAGATGCCTCTGGGAAGCCCATAAACAGGACATGAGGGCAATAGCCTCCTCCAACTCATGATTCCTAGCGGCTGGTATTGAGAGGCAGGCTGCTTCTGGCTCAGGAAGAAGTATATGGCTATCATGACTAATAGACATTGGTAGACTTATTCTCCGTGAAGTTTATTCATCCACTTTAGAAGTTGGTGGTCATCACCTCAGTTGCATTGTGTGCAGAAGTCCTTCCTTTTGTTGATCCTCACAAAAGGAGGTACTGCCACCATTCACCTTCATTGTATGACCCCGGGTTCTAGTATGAGAGAGGGAGAAAACATTGTGGCCCTCCAAATGTTTTGTCCTGTAACTCCCATCAGCCCTGGCCAGCATAGTCAATGGTGAAGGATTATGGGAATTGAAGGCAAAAACATCTGGAGAACCACAGGGGGCCCACCCATATGTTATACACTTTCTCCACACCATGGAGACTGCGATGGCACCGACCTCACCCAGAAGGCCTTGCCTGGCACACCCTTCTCAAGCCAAGCGCCACCTCTTGAAAAGCCTGAGGGAAGGGTAAAACCAACACAACCTCTCCCCTATGTGTGAGGGAACAAGGTAAAGGGTTTTGGGAAATAGGTTCTATTGTTGAGGTACTGAACTGCAGGTGTATTGTTACATGTTTTTACACTGTGTAATATAGCAGGTAATAAATCTGAGCTGATGCGTGGATTGTGGTAACAGAACACAAAGTAAAGTTTATTGAAATTTAACAGATCTTTGGAATTTCAATTTAGATCAAACCTGCTTATTTTTATATTTAAAACAATAATCCCTAGTCTCTTAAAATCCTATCGCTTCTCACTCCTCACACACCAAACACTCTCACAAAGCACAAGCCAGACTAAAACCAAAACTAAAACTCACAATCCCCTCAGCCAACCTATTTATACTCCTCCCTCCCCCTCTCTCACCGCATCACTAGCCACACCCACTCAGTCAAACATTCCGCACTCGCTAGACATACAAATACAGACATACCTAAGGGACAGAAAGGTGGGTATCACCACAGATACTTTTATACAACTCTATCCTGGGGCCCCCCTGCTTTTTCTAAATCCCCAGACGTTGTAACCTTTCATCATAGAGGAATTCTTCCAGCCCCCTGATCATTTTAATCCCACCTTGCTTGGAGAGAGGGACCTTCTATTGAAATCAGGCTTGGGGAGCCACATCACTGACTTCCTCCTGACAGTTTCACCAATTTAAGATTTTTGTTGTTGTTTAGGAAGACATTCCTTGGCAATTGAGCTGCTACTTGTTTTATTGAACTATTCCACTGTTTCACAGACATTTTTAATTTATGATGTTGCTGGTCCTGGTGGCTGTTGACTTTATGACTTCTTCCTGTTTAACAGGGTAATGTGCTGACTGTTTTGTATTGTTGTTGTTACACTTTATGACATTTTATGGATTTTTTTATTTGAGTGATACTTTGGGTGCCTTTTTTTTTTTTTGGCCAGGGAATCAGATGTGGAAGCGTAAATAAATAAAATAAAATAAATATGGTCAGGGTGTTGTATTTTGCATTTACTACCAAATTCTGCATTCTGCATGGCACAATCACAGATTTGGGAAGCATCAGCAAGAGTGGCTATTGCATTCAAGACCTGCTACTGGGCTTCCTGTTGGCATCTTGTAGGATTCTTTAGGATGCAGGATGCTAGACTGAAAGGACCTTTTGGTCTGATTCAGCAGGACTCTTCCTATAAATTGTGGAATACACCCAACCCTGATAGATTCCTACTGGGGGCCTTGCTAGACCTGCCGAGATAAGCCGGCAGGGAGGCGGGGCGATGGAGCGCTGACGTTAGCTCGCGCCGCCCCGGCTTCCAGACGCGGGACGCGCAGGGACTTCGGGATCCCTGCAGCGTCTGCCTTTTTTTTTTAAGTTTAAAGGGGCCACGTGCGGCCTGAAGACTCCGGACCAAGTAAGTCTGTTTTTTTTAAAAAAAATGAAGCCCCCCCCCCGTCCCCCGCCTTGCCCTGGCAGTGCCGCTCGCCTGCTTGTTCAGGCGGCGGTGCCCGGCGCTTGCCCAGGCGATGCCACCCCCCCATGCCAGGCCTTGCCCTGGCAGTGCCGCTCGCCTGCTTGTTTGGGCGGCGGCGCCCGGCGCTCTCTCTCTCACCCGCCCTCCCCCCTTGCCATCCCCGATGCCTGCTGTCCCCCCTGTCCTGCCGGTTCCGGCCTTCCCCCATCCCTCTCTTTCCCCCCCCCCCGGGCCGATGGGCACAGCGCTCGTATGAGCGCTGTGCCAGGTCCGTGGCTTTTCGCAGCTACTCGCGAGTGAGTAGCCGCAAAAAGCCACGGACCTTCCTAGACGTTCCGCAGCCCTGGCCTCAGGCCGGGGCTGCGAAAAAGGCGCGCCATAAGCGACTTCGCTTATGGCGCGTTAGAGGAGGCCTCAGTGCGGCCTGGGCCCGGATTCCCCTGTGCGTCATCTGGACGCACAGCAGGGAAACCGGGTCTCAAAGCGCGCTAAGGCCTCGTCTAGCAACACCCTCGGTCTTTCTTCAAATATCACCAAAGAAGGAATTTGCCGAGACCCCTTCAACCTAAGGATGCATCTACCTAGTTCTCCAGATCCAGCTAGGGTATGGGAGGGGAACCTTCAGCTTACAGGCCTAATCCAGCCTGCAGAGGTTTCCCACCTGGCCTTTGAAGCCACCATGGGGCACAGTTCCCCCCCCCCAAACCCTACCCCTAGAGGAATCTTCGTTATCTCCAATTTGTGATCAGAGATAACAGCAGGGATTCCTCTGCTTGCAAGTGCTGTGCAGGGGAATCACTACTGTTATCCCTGATCACAGATTGGAGATAACAGCAGAAAATCTGGGTGAGCAGGAGATGCTTTACCCATGCAGCACCTTCCTCAATGGGGAAAGCACTGTGTGGGCAAAGCCTCTATGGCTGAGCCAGTAGCCAGAGCACTCCAGCCAATGACTCAACTATATCTGCTTCCCTCATGGGCTGTGGGTTAAGCAGCTCTGCCTGCCTTGTATCCTCTCCACTATGGGCGAAGGCCTGTGCCCAGCAAAGCTGGTTACTGGTGGATGCACCAGAAGGAACATCCTTCTTGCACCAAATGATGTCAGGGAGAATGGTTACATCCATTATGTTATTTGGCCCTTAGTGGGCTGGAAGGGGATCATCTACCCAACCCCATTCTGGTTGCCCACCCCAAACTTTGGGCAGTATGCATTGAAAAGAAGCTTCTGTGTGTATATCCCTAACTAGGTGGGAAATTAATTCCACAGATGTGGTTCCTCTCTTTGATTTAGCAGCAAGGACAGCTAATCCTTGCTGTCCTTTCTGAAAGCTAAAATCCTAGCAACCAGCTATGCAGGAAGGGGAACACGGGTCTGGATTTATTCCCCTTTGCATACACCCACCACCACCACCACCAAACACCCAATTGGCAAGATTTTAACGTCTTCTTTTTTAAGGGCTCCATGCATGACTCTTCGGCTGCTCTGCACACCTTTCACTGGATCAGAGTGAGGAATATATTGTGCCTATGGTTCAGTTCCCCCCTTATACCAGAAGTGGGGGAACTGCTGCTCTCTAGAGGATGGTGAGGGACCCCAGCAAACTGTTTAGATCTCGCGGGTCAGAATTGCACAAAATATACACCTGACTCCATTCAAGTCTCCACATTAACATGTTCTAAAAGAAGCTATTACAGTTCTGCTGATGCTGTCATAACCCAAACCACCCAGTGACTAGAAGAACGAATGAAGCATTGCACAAGGCTAGTTAGCTGCAGCTTTGAGCCAGTTTGTAAGGTACTTTGCCCAGCTCTCTTATGCATTGGGATGCTCCTGTGAGCAAAAGAGGGAGAGGGGTCTTCTGTTCATTCTATAACAGACTTCCCTGATCCATTGAAATATTGTTGGACTACAACCCCCATCATTGGGGATGATGGGAGCTGTAGTCCAACACCATCTAGAAGGGACTCGTTTAGAGAAGGTTCTTCTAGAAGGGACCCTCAGCTCAGCCTCCTTCAATTCTGAATGTGAAACACATCCTCCTCATGGAGTTCTAGAGTTCTTCTACAGAGGACAGGCCTATATTGGAATGGCTGTCCTACTCAATTCCAGTTTAAAGATCCAAGAACTATACGAGCTGTTGTAACCCATCGGCAGTTAGCACCTGAACAGCAGACCAAACAGGTAGGAACACCTGGCCACAGTTATCCACCGCACTATGGTGAGAGATGGATTGTATTTCTATTTACGTTGTAAGAATTATTTCTAAATTTGCATGATGTATACATGTAAATTAGCACATGCAGTTTGTATGCAAATGTGTAGCCTCTTTTGGGGAGTGATTCATAAATGGCCACCCTACTGCTACACTATCATAAAGCAGCGAAAAGCATTATGTGAACTAGCTCTCAGTGAAAATGCTATCACTACATTTGTACCAGCAGCCTCTTCTCCAGTTGATATTGTGCGAGCCAATTCCATATTCAATATACACAACATAGTCTTAACCAGGCAGTGTCTGGAGTAGCTGCATATTTCCACATGAGGCCATAGGGCAGCACCACACAGGTCATATAACTCTGTAAACCTGACCCTTTTCACTGACACCGAAATTCATAGAAAGATAATTCCGTAACTGTGATGAATGCATTCCTCATTCTGTAGAAGCACAGAAGTGGTCCCAATAAAATGGAATTTAACAACTCCATATGTGGTGGAAGAAAACTCTGCTCTGCTCCAGAATATTCCGGCTGATCTAGACTCCCAAGTTCGAGGGGGTCTTAGGAAAACCTTCAATCGTGCGATTCCATCCCCGTCAGGAAAAACAAAGGTGCATTCCAATATCATTGACCAAGAAAGCTTACCAAAAAATACTTATTTTACAAGGAGTTATGTTCTTTGGCCTCCTCTCTCTGGGGCCCTGCTCTGGCCTGTTCTTCTCCGCCCTTTTGACATGTCTTCCAAAGAGTGTCAAATGAAAAACACAATATTTCATTTAGATCTTCCCCTTTGTAGCCAAGAGCGACAAAACTGTCTTCCATTTGCCTAGGCCAAGAGAACAGAACATTATAAAATCCTTTCAACCTTTTGAAAAGTTTGTTTTTACAACTCACTGTGGGTTCTCAAGTCTCAGTTCTCCTTTCCCTCCTTTTAAATAACCACAAAAAGAACCTTGCAAACTAAAAGAGGCACAGCTAGCCATTTCCCACCCCCTTCCTACCAGTCTGCTTTCTTGAGATTTGGACTCCAGAAAGACTTGACTTCTCCCAAGTTGCTACTTACACAGCATATTAAGGTGTCACATGCCTCTAGAATTACACCATCAGGCGCAACAATTAGAAATCATGTGTTTGTAATTAACTGCCCTAGTGTCTGAGCTTGGCTTGCAAAACTAAGGCTGCAAACCTATCCACAAGGACTTGGGAGGAAATCCCACAGAACTCAATGGGACTGACTTTTGCATAGACATTTCAGCTTGTTTCCAGTTGCTTTAGAAAGTGTCAGCTTCCCGTTGCACCAGTGGTGGGTCCCGATAGCTAGCATGACCATATGAAAAGGAGGACAGGGCTCTGTATCTTTAACAGTTGTATTGAAAAGGGAATTTCAGCAGGTGTCATTTGTATATATGGAGAACCTGGTGAAATTTCCTCTTCATCACCACAATTAAAGCTGCAGGTGCCCTGCCCTCTTTTAAATCTGGTCACTCTAGTATAGCTCCTGCAGCTTTAACTGTTGTGATGAAGAGGGAATTTCACCAGGTTCTCCATATATACAAATGACACCTGCTGAAATTCCCTTTTCAACCCAACTGATAAAGATACAGGAGCCCTGTCCTCCTTTTCATATGGTCACCCTACATTAGAATGTGGGCAGCATTGGATACTGCCCTATGTCCCCTATTTTGAGAAACACATGATTCCCCCCCCTTTCAGGTTTGCTGGTTTGCTTTTTAAAAGAAATCCCTGCATCTTGGACTACTACATATTAACAATTTTGACTTGCTTGTGAGCCAGTGAGTGAGTAAGACTATCTGGGCATGGAAAGACTAATTAGTCAGATGGGGAGAGGAGTGTTAAGATAGATGCTTTAACTACACCCTAATATCCCAGAAGACAAACTATTTGTTTTCACATTTTATTCCCTTTCATCCACACACTGAGCCAAGGCCCACTGTGTGTGTTATTACGAACATGATCGACAGAGTTATGGCCAGCACTGTAAAAAAGTAATTACAAATTATGAAGAACGAATATGGTTGTTACAACATTTGAATGAGATGCCCCAGCTATGCGTCTTGCAAAGATTTAAAGCCTTGTTCTTTATTTTCTCTAGCCATCCATCCATCCTTATTAATATGTACATAAAAGGTAAAGCACTAGCATATGCTATTAAAATGGCCCTTGGAAATAAGACCTGCCACAGTGACACCATGGCCTACAGGAGCTATGAGCACACAATAACAAAGTATTGTTTTTTGGAGCCTGGGGAGGCAGACAAGTTAATGTGAATATAAATAGATTCTCCAGCATTTACAGTCTTCAAATCAAGATGAGATATTAGTCCTCTCAGTACAGCACTTGGGCAAAGTATTTAGTGACACTGATCTACTCACCTGAAGAATATTCTCTGTCCAATGCTAGACTGGTTACATTGACCCCTTTCAGACAACATGCTAAACCATGGTGCTTAACCACAAAATGATTAATGAAATGCATGCATTCCATTAACCATTTTGTGCTTAAGCACATGGTTTAACGTGTTGTCTGAATGGGGCCATTATCTCCTTGGCCATTTCTGAAGTTAAAATGATGGACATCTCAAGCTTTAATATAACTTTGTCCTAGAAACAAAACAAAACAAAACCCAGTCACATAACCTCTTGATTTCATATAGAACCACACCTCTGCAAATAGAATCTTGGTAGAGATTATTTGAAAATATTATCTTTAAATCTCTAAAAATATGGTTGGGGAGTGGGGAGCAAGGCATTGGCATAAGCCAAAGGATTTTGGTTGAGATTCTGAAATCACACTATTCTATGTCCATTTGCAAAAGGTAAGGAGTAAGAGGATTATGGGTAAGGGGAGACAAATTGGCCAATTGTTCTTTCTTTACTTTCTAGGACAGAAACAAGTTCCCCTAGGGCAGGGGTGGGCAACTTGTAACCCTCCAGATATTTTGGCCTACAACTCCCATCAGGTCTAGCCAACATAACCAATGGTGAAAGATGACAGGAATTGTAGGCCCAAGCATCTGGAGAGCCAAAGTTGCCCACCCCTGCCCTACACGCTCTGCAAAAGTTGTGCCTGCAACTAGTAGTGCTGATGCGAAGAAATCAATGGTCCCTGTTTTCAGAGGGGGTGGTGTTGTTTTGTCCAGCACTGGGGGTGGACAATAAGAGGATCCTTTTGCATGCACCTGCGTGGCTGCGCAGGGTGGACCGCTATCTGGCCATGCTGCAGCCTGGGCCCTTCCCCTGGAGCCAGTCTGTTGCACCAGTTCATCTTCTGGTGGCAGGGCATTGGAGTGGTTCAAAGAGGGAACTTTTCCCTACTTGGCTTCTCCTTGCTTATAAACTTGGGACCTAGCCCAGGCTTTGGCATTGCTGCCACTGTGGATACAATGACAACTCATCAAAGCTTTTATATTGTATTTTGTACTATGGTTTTATACTGTTGTTTTATAGTTCAAATGTTTTTAATTTTTGTGAACCGCCCAGAGAGCTCTGGCTATTGGGCGGTATAGAAATGTAACAAATAAATAAATAATAAATAAATAAAGCTTTGACGCTGTGGCTTCATAGTAGTCAACCATTCTTCTTAAACAGGACTGAGTTCCAACTGGAGCTGTGCACAAATGGCCTATCAAAATTCTCCACCCAATTTGTGGGCAGAGAAATTAGGGGGACAATTTCACAGACTGTCTCCAGGGGGAGGAGAAATTCTTCAACTGTTTCTCACAAGCAGGGCTCGCCATCGGCAGGCGTTGTAGCAGGTTGTTTGGATACTAACCACAATAAATGATGTGGGACACAGCTTTACTTTGAGGCAATGTTACCTTAGAACATAGCACTTCAAATATTATAAGCACTATATAAATAATCCATTAAACAAAAAACTACGGTTTACAAAACAACGTTAAGGCTCTACAGTTTTCAACCAAGCATCAAAAAACAGGGGAATTGGGAGTTAAGGCTCACAAGCCTTAACGCCACATCCCTCCCTAAGGAGGCAGAAGGTGCAAGTGAAATTCTAATTCTCCCAAAGCAGATAAACCATGAGGACAAGATGGAGAATATGATATGCAGAGGTGACTGTGGAAAACTGATGACAGACAACTTAGGACCACCTACTTCTCTTTTTTTGTTTAGAGCAGCCCTTCCCCAACCTGGTTCTCTCCAAAAGTGTTGAACTACAACTCCCATCATTGCCTGGAAGAGATAGGATTATGCTGTGTGTTCTGAACTATTCTTCCTGGTTGGAAATAGAGCTATGTAAGTAATTTTAAATGTGATTTCCTAATTAAATCAATTCATACTAAAGCAAAGCCATGTATAGGTGTGCACGCATGTGATTCTCACATTTTTAATTTGCTTGTGGAAATCCACATTCCTGTATTTGAAAATTTACAGAATTTCAAAGTACTGCAAAATTGTGGAAAGGCAGCCTTCCTTAACTCCAGACATGTTGGACTATGAACTCCATCAGACCTGGCCTGTTGGCTGGGAATCATGGTAGTTGTAGTCAAACACATCTGGAGGACACCATGGTGGGGAAGGCTGCTTTTTTGTATACTGTGTCTTTTGGGAAAAGAGAAGGCTGTATTTGTTCTCCTATCTAGTATTCCAGTGCTGCCAGGCAGTGCAGCCTCAACTCTGGAAGCAACAGGCCTCTTTCACTCTTTATGTCTGGCCAATCTTCAGTAATCCTATTCATTGTATGTGTTTTATAGCACTATAAAAAGGTGGAGACCTTTCTAGTTCAGCTTGTCAAAGAGTGGAGGGGGGTTGGAGAATCCTATTGAGATTAATGGATAGAACAGAAAATAAAAGCAATGAAAGCTTCGGTGTGAAAGGTATGAGTTTAGGGAAAGGGTTGTGTACCCTTTGGAACCAGAGGAGATGTAACTGTTAGATACCACTCTCTTTTCAAAGTTGGAAAGAAGAGCAAGGAGTCCAGATTCTCTCTCTATGTGGGAATAGAATCCAGATACGCATATGAATATGGTCCCATTTTGTGGTTGCTTGAGAATCATAAGGGAAGCTGGTAGCACCTAATGGCAGTCAGAACAATGCAAGAAGAAAATAGGGCTTTGGATATCTCCAAGTGGGTCCTGCAGGCTGAAACTCTCTCCTATTAAAACAATAGGAGGATGTTGTCTCAGCAGAGAGCTAGAGCCAACTGAAGCCTGATATACGCTGACAAGAGCTATAGTGTGGTCAGCCCCATGCCTCCTGGAGGAGCTGGCTGCAGTGTTAAAGGGCCCTTACCTGGTTTTGTAGCCTGAGATTTCTGCAAGGCTAGAGAGATGGAGTTTTGGCTGGGGATTCATCCTCTGAGGCAGAAGATGATGGCAGGACTGTGCATAAGGCCTGGAGGGCCACTGTGCCTCATCCTCATTAGAAACCTTTGTTGCATGCTGGAAGCCCTGTGCACTGGTGGTCATGACACATATTTACAAATAGATTCAATTGAAAAGTTCTAGACCAGTTCAAATATTTGGAGGCTCTCATTTGATTGCTCACAAGACTGCTTGTGGGCTCACAACTTGGCAAGGACGGCATGGTGTCACAATTTGTACAGAGCAGCAGTGCTACCATGTGGGGCCTAAACATGTTGATGCAGTGATTTGTCAAATTGCAACAGAATGTGTATTGGGGGATGTGGAAGAGATGTCAAAGAGCAATGGTGCTAGGTTGGAGGCACTAGGCTATAGGTCAGCTATGGCTACATGTGGAGTCATCACATAAAATTATATATTTGTAAATGTATTAATGCTGTATTATAACTCTTAACATTTGTATCCTTTCATGCATTTTTGTATTTTGTTTGTCATGTCTTAAACGACAAATGTTAATCACTTCTTAATGTAGGAAATAGTGAAAATCCCTCATGTCGATTTGGCCAGGTGCTGCACGTATACCAGGTGAATGAATTGTTGCTATTGTATTTTTCCCCCAATATGGTTATGATTGTTGATGTATCATATCTTGTAAATTATAGTTACTGTTGTTTATTTGTTATGTTATGAGATGCTTTGGGCACATCATTATTTATTTATTTATTTGGAAAAAGTGGCATACAAATAAATACTGTAGATGTTGTGGATGATAATGATGCTATCATTGCATACAACCTATGTAGGAGTTTTTCACAGCACTTCCCATGTAAGAAAAAAACATAAAATGCGAAGCAACCCTAATGACAAAAATGACCTAGGAGTGCTGGCATTTCAGGCACATTTTATCCTACCCATTAGATCCCACCCACCCACACATTTTCAGTGATAGAAGATGGCAAAACTCTGTTCAGACCTACCCATAGGGCCTGTCTTTCCAATGATCTGGGAACAGAACTAGGGCAATCAGTAGCCTGCTCTGCTGGTCTAACCACTAGACCACACTTTCACACATTTGCAGAAACAAGATTTATTTCTTCTGGGCAGCTGCCTATGCTTTGAGGCCAATTCTAATGGGAGCAAAGAAAACTGCTCCCTCCAGCCGTTAATAGGCAGGGTTCTTGTATTCGTCAGGTTGACTGGCATTGATAACTCTGCTGTGTACCAATTTCTTTTTTTCTCTCTCTTTTTATTGCTCATTGTAACTCATGCCAGAGGAAAAGAGACAGAGAGCAACATATCAATAATGTACCGAGATAGGGCCTGAGCCAACTGTTCAGTGATCTTCTCAAAGGAACATCATTTTCCCAGCCCTACGGGCTGCTGGCTTACACCCAGGCACCTGCAATTTGGATATCGTTATCTTAATATGCATAACTACAGGTACTATGATTGGCCATAAAAATTTCAAGCCCTTTGTTAAACAAGGGAGGGAAAAAGGGAGGGAGGACGGGAGAGAATATATATAAGAGCCTTAGATTCCAATGAGTGTCTCAGTGCTCCCTTTTAGCCAATTTGGAATATTTACTGCTCAGCGTTGATTTTGCTATGTGCCCCCCTTGTTTTTCTGTCATAGAAGACAGCATAAATGTACTCTGGGCTGCTACACTCTGCAAATTTTCTCTTTAATGTCAGACAAGAGATGCTTCTTCTCCAGACACTGTTAAGGCTGCTACATTTTTGTAAAACAAAAATGCTGGCCTCTCAGATGGAGTGCCCCTGGGCCTGTGCACAAGTACCCCTTCGTGTGTGTTGGGGGGGTGAGGGAAAAAAGACCCAGGATCAAGTGATGTTCAAGAGCATGTGCAGACTCTTTTCTCACTTCTTTGAGGGCTCTCCAGATGTTCTGTGGATTGTGGTGACTTAAGACAATATTAGCCCCAGTAGTAAGATTCTGTGTCCCTTGGAAGTGACTTGGGATGAGCCAGAAAGTGGATATTTGACAGAGAGGGAGGCCCAGTTCTCCTTTGAGTTGACATAATAACTGGAAGACACCCACCCTCTGCTTCCCGTATACAGTTCTGATTAATGCATCTAGCAAAATTGCAACAGCTGCTTTCATGATCCTCTGACTCAGGAGTGAAGCAGCATATATGGACATGTCCATTCATGATATAGCTTTTGCCACTGACTCAAATGCAGCCCATGTATCTCCTTAATGCACATGTCCACTCTGACTCTTACACTGGGATGGGCAAACAATGTTCAAGATCGCTAGGATTGTCCGAACATCATTTTGCAACTCATCTCATGCCCGACTTCCATTTGCTTTCACAGTTTGCTTTGCCCAGATGGGGAAATTGTGCAAATCAAGCAGTGGTAGAAGGGGGATTTGCACAATTTCCCCCAAACGTGTGCATTTCCCCCCTAATTTGCACTCATTTCTTCCTTAGACTAAAGTGGAACTGATTCAGTCTATTGAGGACATTTACACATGTTAGGAAATCTGCGTAAATTGAACTGGGAATTGGGAGTGAGACAAATGCGAGCACATCTTCAACAATCTGTGAATATTTTTGCAGACACGTGGTCATACTTGCTCTCACATTTAAGACAGACCTGTTCTACATAACATCTTAATGTTAAAATCACTGGAATAAGGAACAAGTAACTTCACCCATTCCTACTTTTGTAATTTTTGCTGTACTTTGAAGCTTTTGCTATACATTGTTTAATACAATCTCCCCTTCTCTCAAATATATTTTCTGACTGCAAATCCTTCACTGGATGACCATAGTCTCACCTTTCCTAACATTTAACACTCTTTCCCCATCACCTTTCTCATATCCATACTCACAGATTCAGCTACCACTGAACAAATGAAGCAGAAAAATCTAGTACAACAAACAAACAAACAAGCATTCAGAAAGAGTATAAACTACTTTTACCCTGCAAACATTAGCCATGGAGCAAAATGGACTAAAAGGCTAACACACGCACATGCATCCATTCACTCAAACAATCAGGCACCCAATGTACACTCTCTCACACACACACCCTCAGTCTTGCCTCCTACTGGCTTCTTCTCTTGCTTCTTCTTTTGTCCTCTAGCCCCAACAAGGGCTGATCCAAGCCTTCCGGGAACACATCCTCCACCCCAACCCTGGCCAATTCGGGCCTTCTCCTTGGCTGGTGTGATCATGCCAGACAAGAAGAAGGCCAAATCAGTGCTGGGGGAGGCGGCTGGAGGATGAGTTCCCGGAAGTCCAGGAACGCATCCTCTGAGCCTTTTCCCCAGTAAATTGGGGCCCAGCCCCGGTTGCCCTGGAGATCCTTGTTTTTCCGGAGGTCTCTGGTGTTTTCCAGGTCATCTGGGCACCCTATGTCAGACATACCTACTTATATGCACCACCAGCAATGAATATTCTGGTTGTGCCTGTAAAATTTGAACTACTGTAGCAGGATTGTATGGTATTTTGGGGAGTCACAATGAGTGTGTGGATAACTTTATTGCCCACAACAAACATTCAGAATCCTACTTCTCAAACCCCAGTTTTCTAATTGAAGACAATTAGGGAAATAACTAGGGAAAGAATGAAGAACAAAAAAGGGTTATCAAGCATCATATAAGCAAATGATGAGCTGATACAACCCAAGGTTGTAAAATCTGCTATTACTACAAAATCCATAAAATTATGCACCCAGAGACTGCAAACAAAGGAATGTTACATTTTAATGCTGTGCAGCTCTTACATAATGACAAAAGAATGCATTTGTTCCTTTGTTTTTCTTTACAAGGTGTCACCAGAATCACCACCTTCTAAACAACAGCTCGTGGGTGCACTTTGGTTCCTGCTCTGTCCCAATTATCGTTTCTTCTAAATATTTATATATACCCCACAAGATGAAATAAAATCACATTACAACAATTAACACATAATGGTAAATAAAAATGCCAAAACCAGCAGGATGAGCAAAATAAACAACCATCAAGAACTAGAGCAAAACCATTCTGCCTTGGAGGAAGATCCCCTCCTCTGAAGGTGGCATTTGCTTTAGGGTAAATCCCCATTGCTGCCATGTGCCCTATTGTAAAAAACAGCACATTGAGAAGGTTCAACCCCCACAGAACTGCAGCACTGCTAAAAAGGATTGAATTTCTCCCACCATGCCAGTTCTGATCTCTTTACATGTGTGATTTACATGTGTGATTTCAAACAAACAAATAAAAAACCCTGCACATTAAATAGGGTGACCATATGGAAAGGAGGACAGGGCTCCTGTATCTTTAACAGTTGTATTAAAAAAGGGAATTTCAGCAGATATCATTTGTATGCATGCAGCACCTGATGAAATTCCCTCTTCATCACAACAGTTAAAGCTGCAGGACCAGATACAAAAGAGGGGCAGGGCTCTTGCAGCTTTAACTGTTATGATGAAGAGGGAATTTCACCAGGTACTGCAGACATACAAACGACACCTGCTGAAATTCCCTTTTCAATACAACTGTTAAAGATACAGGAGCCCTGTCCTTCTTTCCATATGGTCATCCTACATTAAATGTAACGACGCATTTAGCATCACATTTAGGCTGCTGCCACATCTGCAAAGTGGGGTGAGGGGATGACTCTTATCACTACCAGTTAGAAATCACTGTCCAATAAATCTGTCTTTTTCTCCTTCACAGATTTTCTGCAGAAAGAAAAAAAACTACCCACAGAGATTTGAGTGGTATAGAAATACTACTATTGAGTGGTATAGAAATATAAATAACAACAACAACAACTAGCAATAATGAGGGCTTTCTCTGCAGTGGCCCTACGCCTTTAGAACAAGTTGCAGGCTTTTAAGAAGGCCTTGAAAAGATACTATTTTACCATGGCCTTCTCTTGATACGATCACTATTGTTGCTGCTATTGCCATTGTTGTTGCTGCTGGTTTTATTGTTGGCTTTTGTTGGTATCGCTATTTTATTGTGTTTATGTTTTTACTGCTTGTAATATTTTAACTGTTTTTATGTATTTTATTGCTGTAAGCTTCCTTGCGAGGGCTTATGCCCTGAAAGGTGGCCAAGAAATGTTATAAATAAATAAATAAAATTAAAGTCAGTGGGAAAACTCAGGCGAGTCATGATTGGAAGACAACACTAAAATTCCCACATTCCCAGGCAGAATCTCCACTACTGCTCTAAAACGCTTTATAACAGTAGTGACAACTGTTGGGGCCCAGGACACACTCCATACACAGTTTGCAAACCATTTTCAAAGTGTCATATCTTACTTGGTGTAGATCAGGCCTAGTTTGCCAACAAAACCAAAACAGGAAATATCTCCCAAGCCTTAAAAATGTGGCACTAGTAGTAAAGTAGGGGTGAGTAACTGTGTATCCCCTGATCCTGGAGGCTGGATTGCCGTCTTTCTCATCTCCTCACCCAAGGCCAGATGATATCAGGGACCAATCCTCCTCCCAAAGGAGACTTCCTGAAGCCTTGACCTCTGACATCATAGCAGAGTTTCTTAGTGCCATTTCCCTGTGCAGAGAGAGGCAGGAGTAGTGTCTCTCTACACGGAGAAAAACCAGCCCCTCTCAGCAATAGAGAAAGGCAGCCTTTCTCTTCCACTGGGAGAGGAAAACCCTGCTTTTTTTCTCTCTTCAGTCACTGGAGTTAAGTGGGGAGTTTCCTCTCCATGTGCAAGAGAAAGCCTGTCTTTTCTACTGGTGGGAGTGGGGGCAAGTCTTCAGAGAGGGGTGGCACCCCCAAATGTGGGACCTCCAAAGGTGGGATGGGGGAATCTCCATGGGCTGCATTAGGCCTACAGGTCAGAGGTTCCCCATCCTTGTAGCAAGGATTGAGAACAGCAACCTGTTTCCTTAGAGCTAGGGAAAACCTGGTTTCCAGAGGGCATTCCCCAGCCAGGACTAATATGTGATAATAAAAGGAATAAAGTCCCTTCCAGGCTCAAGTGGTGAATCTAGCTGAGAAGGAGGATGCTGAATAAACAGGGTGGAGTGGCATGGATCAAGTAGCCCGATGGCCTTTAACTTAAATTCCCTCCCTTTCTAAAATAGACTATCACCCCTGTTTCTCAGCAGTGTAGTGAGACTCAGCTGCTTAGGTTTCATAACATGGGCACCTCCCATGGAGAGAAATTCTGTCAGCATGTCCATGTGTCCATAGCCCTCAATGGCAACCAATTTCTAAATGAGTGCTGAGTGGAGAGTTGCAGTTCAGCCTGTCTGGAGGGCACCAGGTTGGGGAAGGCCGGCCTATACTTAATTCACCAGCCCTCCAGCCCTGCCTGAGCACCGGGAGGAATAAGACAGTGTGCCTCAGAAGACAATGCCCGACACCACTGCTTGAGCACTGCCAACTTGAACCAGGAACCCTGCCTCACCCATTCTGTCAACTGAAGAAGGCTTAAACAATGGCTTCTGTTTTTCCTGTCTGCAAATCAAATGGAAATGCAGGCATGTTTGTTCAATTAAAACTGGGCCTGTTTCACTCTGTGTTTTCTTCCATGATGCAAATGCAAATTCCAAGGTATCCTTAGCCTCAATTGACCTCTAACCTTATGCATGGGGAAGAACTGCTAAGGGATCACGGGGTCAATTCTATGCCCCCTCATGGATCTAAAGCAAGGAAGACGCATTGTTGCGGAAAAGATTAATTAAAAGCTTCTTTTTTAAAAAAATAATAATTATGTGCTCACTGATGGAAGTTCATGAATGATAATGGTATTTTCAGTAGAGGCAGGGGTGCTCCTATTTCAATGAAGTAGTGATTCCGTTCTGGGTTTCAATCAGAACCAGTCAGAACTCTAAATGGGCTATCCAACATGCTGAACCATGTTCCCAAAAGAGGTTCAGCACTTTGGATAGCTGTTTTAGAGTTCTGACTGCAACCCAGAGCAGATTCACTGCCCCATTGACTTCAGAGCCACCCACCTCCACTGGGAATTTCTATTTCAGTAGAGACAAAATGGCAAGAGGGAGAAGGCAAGCAGAAAATGCCAGTCAACAAGAAGGGAGACACAAAAGGCTGGATTTTGTCTGAAGCTCCATTCTTACGAAACTGTTATCTCTCCATCTAGTGATCAGAACACGCATAGCAGGACACCAAAAAAAGCACACAGGCAAGAAATACAGACGTTCTGAAAGCCCAACTAGATTTAAATGCCAATTTATGTAATCTGCAAAATCAAGTGGAAAAGAGCTTGTTTTTAACTGTTTCAGGCAGCAAATTGGGAAAGGGTGGGAGGAGAGTGTTGCATCTTTGAATGTTCCATAAGATTAAAAACAAAACAAAACAAAAAAGCCTGTATATAGAAATCATGTGAAAGTAAAAGAGGTATAAAGAGGACAAGCACCATCATTTTGTGTTGGGTGTGAAAAACTGATTCAGTCCCCTTGTGGACAGAACATAGAGAAGGGAAGATCTCATCAAGGGCAGAGCAGGAAACAACCCTTTCTGGGGTGGTGACTGTCTCTCATTTCAAACACAAGTTATTAAGGAAGATCTGAAGCGCCAAAGAGTGACTCATACTGCTTTTGACTGTCTCCAAAGTCTAGTGGGAAAACAGAGCTGACATTGCACCCCAGGCCTGAGTCCTCTGGATGCTGCTAAGGATCTAAGGGGTGTTGAGGTTGCTCTCTCACTTTGCACCAGATGTCCTATGCATCTCCCAGTTCTCGATACATCAGCTGTTGGCAATGCACCAAAGATGTGGGAGAAATCAGAGTCCCCCACTTTGACTTGAGTCCCTGAGTAAGTCCAAGGCATTACATTTTGGAGAGAATACACTCTTCCTCCTGATTTTTCCCATGCAAAGTGAAGAATACCATTGCTAGGAGCACAGTGACTGTATGGCCCCAGCAAATACCTGACCTTCCTGGATTGGGTGCTGCTGACCATGTTTGCAAGTGAAGTAAAAATGGCAAGTGTGTGTGTGTGTGTGTGTGCATTTTCCTGGAAGTAGGGATGTTCAGATCTGCAGTATGTGGATAATACTGACTGACCTTATAGGGTTGTTGTGTAAGTGAAAGAATGTTACATGAAGCGTATTTGAATTGCATACTCCAAAGTAGGGCTGTGCACAGCTCCCCCACCCCGATTCGCCTTGGAGGCCAATTCAGAGCTTCCAAATCAGCCTCGAGTTGACTTGGGGTGCCACGGAACCACCCTGGCCCACTTTGGATTCAGTTCCGAATCCGAAACAGGTCAGCTGTTGCGATTTCCATGCATCCATGGAGCCCCAGGAAAGCTGGGCGTGAGGCTGATCAAGATTGCATAGGACTCCCCACCCACCCCAGCCTCCACTGAGCCATCCACCCTCCAGGAGATCTGCCGTAGTTTACAGCAGTAGATCTATGGCAAGCCAAAGTGGCTCTCCTGGAGGACTGGTGGGCCCGTGGTCATGCGTGGAGGCTTCAGGAAAATCCCGTGGGAGGAGGGATGTGGGGGGGGGGGGCAGTGGCTGGCCATTGAGCCAAATTGGCCCAAAGTGCTTTGACTCAGATTCAGGGTTTGGGACCAAGGCAAAGCCACCCCTAAAGTGCTATATAGATGCATATTAACAAGTGTGTGCATTACTTAAGTAAAACACTTTCTTCTAGAGAAATACTTATAGTGATCATCTTTGTTCAACTGTATTATATCTCTCCTGATGAATTAGTGCCTGCATTTGCTTGTTGACTTTCCCCCATCCCCCTCTGTATCATATAGTTGTATATTTATTAAATTTATATTCTGCCCTTACTCAATGCAGCTAACGGGAAAATACAGCTAAAATAAAATAAGTAAGCATAATTAAAACATTAAAACTCATCCAATGTAAAACACATCCAATAAAAAAATGCAATAAAGCACAAACAAAAGCACATCCATAAAAAAAAGAAATAACAGCATGCACCAGATTAAAACCTGCTTCAAGAGCACATCAGCTGAGATGCCTAAAGCTTGTCTGAATAAAGATGTCTTCGGCTGCCAGCAATGGACAGCAATGATGGAGCTAGGCTGACCTCCCTTTGCGCAGGGCCAAGAGCTAAAGAAACCCTTAGCTTTGGTAGCTATCCTGCTAAATGTGACCATAAAGTAAGGCTGTTGAATCTCTTTCAGCGCAAGGGCCAAGTTCAGATTGGGAGAAGCTCTGGAGTGGGAGAGGGGCACATTCCCAAGTGGGTGGGACCAAAACAAAAGCGGTGGGGCCAAAGAGGCCAGCCCATTGTAGCTCTTCCTGCCAGTTACTGTCATGACTAACCCTACTGCCCCTGTTTTGGGAGAAGATGTTTCAGGTAATCGATCAGTATCAGATTCAGAACTAGAAGACGCAGCGCCAGACACAAGCCAGCCTATACCAGTGGGGGAGGAAGCTAGGGTGACCATATTTGGGAAACCAAAAAAGAGGACACCTAGTGTGTGTGTGGGGAAGCAGCTTTCTGAGTCCTGCAGAAAGTACGTTATTCCCCTGCCACCTTAAAGAACCCAATTGGAGTGGAGGAGGGGGAAAGGATTTCATTCTGCACCACCACCATCCACTCCAATTGGGGCCTTTTCTATAATGTCCACGAATGACCCACTTTCCCCTTTAAGACCTCAATTGGAGCTCGGGGTGGGGGAATGATGTGCCTCAAGAAAGCATGTCACTCCCTCCTGCTACGCTAATGGCAGCCTTAAAGGGGAAGGTGTGTCATTCCAGGACATTATTGAAAATTATAGAAAATCCCCCCTGACACCATGGAAAGAACAAAAACCAGGACAAATCCGGGGAAATCCTGACAGTTGGTCACTCTAAGGAAGCTCTCACGGGCGATTCCCCAGCTGGGAGTCAGCCCTCTCCAGAGCTTATCTCCTCAAGGCCAAATCCTACACACTCACTGAGAAGTGAGGTTTCTTCTGGAGGTGAGCATCTCAAGAAGCTAGCTGATGCTAGGGTCCGCCGGAAGCTGAAACGCACGGCGCGGAAGGAAGGCATGAGAAAGTTGGTTCAATTATGCCAGAACCTGCCTCCGCACCAGGCTCCCTGAAGTTATGGGCATTTGGGAAGTGGCTTCCTATTCTTCTTGAGCAGACAATTGTCTTGCTTAGTTTGCATAGTTTTGCCTAGGTTGACGCTTCCAAGAGGTTAGACGCTCTTCAGGTAGAAGAGACATTTCTTGCTTAATAAAAGCTTTGTGGATTACTTAGCAAGCCTCGTCATTTGCCTCCCATCAAAAGCAGGAGTTTTCTGAGAAACATGACAGTTACTAAACCTTAGGAGAGACGTTTCAGCCTTTTTGAATGGGGAAAAACCAGCATAAGAGCCGGGAATTCAACAAATGATTGGCAGGCAATGGAAATGGGTGGGGCCAGGGGGAAAGGGCGTGGTCATCTTGAAAATCCCAGAGGACTGGAGTGTGACCCCCAGCTGAGTCAGATTTGAACTCTGGGCCTGAGGTTCAACGCTCCTGCCATAAAGACCAGTATCAAAATGAGAATGCTCTGAATTATGTGCGGTCTGTCTGCTTCGGAGCCTGCTTCCCAGCTCATCAAATTCTTGTGCGCATATGTGCAAGGATCTGTTCCCCCTGTTGCATCTGACACTCCTGTCGGAGTAACAGCTGGAAAGCTCTAGACAGGTGTTGGTTCAGCAGCAACCTTTTCCTTTCCAGAAATCCCTTCCAAACAATGTCATAATCACTTGGAAAGCAAAAGGGAGATATAAAAAGATGCTAATTGTGTTTTTGTTAATTTTAACAATGACAATTAGCAAGCAAAAGAGTTTGTTAGAAGGCGGCAGTTATGTGCTTTGCGTGAAATTGCTCCATGTTTGAGTTTCATGACACACATCTAATTATAGGGTGTATTTTTTAAAACAAAAAACAAAAACACATCGCTGTGTCATTATTGTTTCTCATTAATTTCACATTAATGTTCGTTTCAGTGATTATCCTGTTTCGCATATTGCACGAAATATCTCTGGCCCAGGTTCATGGTCCACTACAAGTTCAAGTGGGTGGGTTCGAGTAATCCCACATTAAATGTGTGATTTCAGGGAAAGGCCAGAACTGAGTGATACAGCAGGTTTGATCCCTGGCTTCTCAAGGAAGGCTGGGAAAGAATCCTGCCTGAAACGCTGGAGAGCTGCTGCCAGTCTGTGTTGGCAATACTGGGCTAGGTAGGCCCATGGTCTGAGTCGGTATAAGGCAGCTTTTGATGCTCTGTCACAGCCTTCCAGATGTTTTGGCCTGCAACTCCCAGCATTCCTAGTCATTGGCTACACTGATGGGAGTTCAAGTCCAAACATTCTCGAGGGCACCAGGTTGGGGAAAGCTGGTCAAGCACATTTGTACAATTTTAATACTTCTTTTTAAATTATTGTTTAAAAAAGAGTCTATGGGCATTTCTGATCTGAATCAGGGCCACGGTTCATGGTGGTGGTGGGAGTTTAACCCTTCTCTCTTCTTCCCCCAACTATTCTCTCAAAAAAGCCTTCCCTCCTCTCTGGAGCAGCTATTTGCCTGGATAGGGAGGCTACTATGAGCAAAGAATGGGTTTCTTCAAGCCAAATTACAGCTTCAGAAGGGAGAAAATGTCCATTGGGAAGAAGGCTTGGAGGAAAGGGCCAAACGCCCCTCACACCACCATCCTGGGCTGCTTCCAGGTGAGATTTTTATTAGGGCTGTGCACGGACCCCCCGATCCACTTCATGGGCTGATCCGGAAGTTCTGGATCGGGCCCGATATGCTTCGGGCCGATCCACCTGTCCCCCGCTCTGCTCCAGGTAAGCCAAAATCCCCACCCTCTTACCTGTGTCCGTCGTCATGGGCTTCAATTGAGGCCCCGGCTTGAAGTTGGAAGAAGCCTCGGCCTTCACTTCTGGCTTCAACCGGGGCCTCAATTGAAGCCCATGACAGACCACGACAGATGCAGGTAAGCCTCCCTCCTCCCTGCCCCCTTACCTGGCTCTGCCACCGCCATCACCGCATGGACAGCGGCGCCAGCAGCGCCAAGTAGGCCAACCCCCTGCCCCCTCACCTGCGTCCGTCACGGCCTGTCGCGGGCTTCAATTGAGGCCCCAGCTTGAAGCCAGAAGAGGCTTCGGCCTTCACTTCTGGCTTCAACCGGGGCCTCAATTGAAGCCCGCAATGGACTGCAATGGACACAGGTAAGCCTCCCTCCTCCCTGCCCCCTTACCTGGCTCCATTGCCGTCGCCGCAGGGACTGTGGCAGCAGTGGCAGCGCCAGATGAATCCCCCTCCCTCCCACTTACCTGCGTCTGGAGCTCCGGATTGAGGCAATCCTCTTTGCCTCGATCTGCAGCCCCCCCAACTCTCTTCGCCTCTGCCTTTTCCGGAAGCGAATCAGGATGCCTCGCTATTGCTTCTCCGACCCGAAGAGAAGCAGAGCACAGCCCTAGTTTTTATGTCCCCCATTACCCTGTCTCATTCAGAGAATTTTATGGGGAGATGGGAGGTCACCATCTCCCACCATAATCCTTCAGCATTTCCTCAATGCCCCTTCCATCTTTTCTCTTCATGCAGATGATCCTCTAAGAAGAAAAGGACACAAGAGCTGCACAAGGCCATCTCAATGGTAGTGCCAGTGGAGGCTGCTGGCTCTGGTGTCAATGGGTCCGTGAATTCGCTCTGGGTTTCAGTCAGAACTTTAAAAGAGCTATCCATGGTGCTGAACCCAAAGCCCCCAAATGGGTTCAGCTCCTTGGATGGCTCCTTTAGGGTTCTGACTGATGTGCAGGGTAGATGTACAGCCCCACTGACACCAAAGCCACCAGCGTCCATTGCCTGGATATCTTTATCCAGAACCCCTCTGATCCAGATCAGCAGCCCCCTGCTATTTTTAAGGAAAGAAAAAAAGATACTGCAAATGTGATCTCATGTTTAACTTATCATGCCGTTGCTCTCTTGGAGATAGCAGCTTAGTGAGCTGGGCTTGCAGAGAGAGAGGGCAAATGAACACATGTTTCCTCTGGTCTGGGGAGAGGCCCGAGAGGCCTGGCCCTGACAAGAGCTGTTTATACTAAATCTATAGCCAAGCCGCCTGCCTTCTCAGAGCCCTGCTGTTAGCTGAGAAAACTGAGATGTTGATATTCTTAGGGGCCCTGCCCAAAGCCCCTGGGTTCAGATGAGGCCAGTCTGGCTTCCCACAGTCCAAAGTCACACTCCAGCAGCAAGGTCATGCTGGAAGCCTGGCAGGCGCCCAGTTCCTTGCAGAGAGCACATTTGTGTCATACAGCTTTCTAAAGGGTGCGGTTAAGTCACGGCCCTGCTTTACCTTTCTAAACCAGCTTCAGGACTTGTCATCTGGGTAGAATTGCCAGTTCTTGAAATTAAGATACTCTGGCATCTGGGCAGAGCCTGGAAACTAGGCCTGGGAGGACAGCTGTGTACACCTGGATGTTGGTGTTTGTGAGGGGAGCTCACAGGAAATGCTCTGTTCATCTAAGACAAAGGTGTACAGCTACTGCAACAGTGCTACAGTCAGAAAGCAGAAAATAATAACCTAGAGAGCAGACAACGCGACAAAAGGAGTCAAGCTACACCTTACAGTTCTAGTCACACACATAACTTGTACTGTCAAGGATTAAGCATCTATAAAACAACAACAACAAAGGTTTTACAGATGGGAACTCTGAGGCTAAGAGTAGTTCCAAGAAGAAGCCCTGAATCCACAAAGACAATGATTCATGAAAGTGAGCCAAGGTACTGATCACATTGCACTTATTCAGCAGCTTGTCAAGGAATTAAACATATTGTATTTACCCATTTTACAGATTGGAGTGCTAGGAGACTTGCCCAGTCAGTTAATCTCTGGCAGAGAACTCCAATGGAAGGCTCTTTTTTCATTATTAGTCACAACAGACAGCAGCTGTACAGAGACACAAGGTCATAAGAAACATACAAAGATTCCCTTAATCTCTTATGCATTCACACAGAGTTTTACTACACAAGGCTTTTATTGTGTGTTCATCATTCCTTACACATGGTTTTTTATGGGTACTTCAAATTATGTTGTGACTCTCCAGTTTTGCTTCACTTTTTAAGAGCATTTTCCCAGAGGGGTTTTAAGAGTGAGGAAAATGGAGTATTATTTTTAAAAGTGAAGGGAAACATATTTTCCTACTTGTGTAATTGCATTATTCCACTATAGCACACCGCCACCTAGAGGTGATGTAGTAGAAAAGCAGGAAAGGAAAAGCTCTATGTGTAGAGCTCAGATTTAAATTCTGTGTTGAAACTGAAACTAAATACAGCAAATTAACAGCCTGATGTCACTAATCATTCAAAGTATTTGGATTGGATTGACATTGTGGCATTCTGATCTGGTTATTAGTGGGAGGATTTATGATGAAAGTTAAACTACCAATGGCAGCGAGTTATGATGGCTATTTATTACCTCCAGCACCAGAAGCAAAATGCCTCACTGTGCCAGTTGCTGGGAATATGATTGGGAGGGTGTTCTTGCACTCACATGCTTCTTGTGGGCTTCCCAAAGGCATCTGCTTGTGCTAGAAAGGCCATTGGTGGGATCCAGCACGGCTCTTCCTCTGTTCTTATGTAGACAGGGCCAATGACTAGAGAATATTTCTTCCACAATGATTTGATCTGGTAGCTACTTAGGTTTTTACCACATCTTGAATAAGGCATGAACAGCACTCAGAAAAGATACTGCTCACAAAACATGAAATAAGTATTCATAATTAAAATTTTAATTTTGCATTTAATTTATTAAAAATAAACAACAACCACTCACTGGATAAAATTAGAAACCAACTGTAAGAATAGCTTTAAACTCAGAAGTCATGAATCTTTAGGTGACATTTCGTCTTTGAGGATAATTTTCCTTGTATGATGAAGATGTCTATTGTATACTTTGGGTACATTTGCTCTGCTAAATTATTTTGAATTCAGTATTTATTTTGGTTTTTTTTTTAATTGCTGTCTTCTGGTTTTCTTTATCCAGTGGTTTTTGGTGGGTTGTTTGTGTTTTGCGGTTTTCTATTTTCTGTTTTGTATATTGTTAATTGAATATGCATTTCATGTTTTGTTAGCAGTACTGTTTTCAACTGCTCTGTTTTTAAGTGGTTTTTGCTTTCTGTTTCTTTTGTAAAGTGTGGACATTCCAGAAAATATGGGGTCAAGGCCACATTGGGAAGTTTTTCTAACACATCCTAAACAATGCATTTGGAACCTGTACATTTACTAATTTTTAGAAATGTATGAGAATTTCATTAAGTTCTCAAATCACTCAAATGTCTTGCTCACAGTCCCAAATGCAAAATTGAAGAATGCACCACTTTCTCAAAATGCACCACTTTCCCTATTGAAAAGCAAGTGAGAAACTAGAACAGGACTGAACTGAACAAAACTTTGAAATATATTTTGGAGAATTTCAGGGAGCTTGAGCCTCCCTGATTCTTCCATCCCTACTAATTCTGTCTGGCAGCACTAACTAAACCAAAGAGAGATGTTGTATCACAGAATAAGAGCTCCATCCGACAAATGTTTTATTGCACATTCATTACTGGGGACTCACAGTTTGCTCAGGTCCCTCACATGACATCGTCTGCCTCCTGCACGCCTTCCACCTCTTCTGGCTTTCCTTGCGTGAAAAAAAACCCCTCATTAAGTCCGATGTATTTTTAAACACGGAATTGCTGCTCTTTCCTGCTGTGTGCAGGAGAAGCAGCGCCATTAGAGCAGCAGACTCAATGGGCCTCGTGCTCGTTCTGTACTTCCTCTTTTGAAAGAGGAAGTAACTGAGGAATGAAAACTCGGACAGGAGAAGCGAAGGTAGGGAGCGTGTTAACCCCAGGTGTGATGGAGCTTTAAGTCACTTCATTTTATTTTTCTGATGCTCTGAACTCGATTCTTATTCTTATTAAACACTTTCCTAAATTACACATGGTTTGGACTGGGAATAAGGCATTTGCTCGGGCTTTGTAAATGACTGGCAAGAATTAATAGGTTGCATGCCTTCTTTGAAAGGGCCCACAGATAGGCAAGGCAAACTGACAACTCAGGCTGGGAATAGATAGAGATGTCTTCTTAGATGCCTTAACAAGCTTCTTCCCACATGTTCATCCATTAGGCATGTGCTCCGCTCCTATTAGAACCGCAGAAGCAGGAGCGAATTGGCCTGCTCTGCCTTGCCCAGAGGCGGAGTAGAAGCGGACCGCGGACCCCTAGAAGCAAGGCGAAGAGAAGCGCCCATTTTCGGAGCGCTTCTCTTTCTGCGGAGCGCTCTGATCGCCATCTTGAAACATTTCGCCCATAGATAACTGGGTTGTTTTTGAAGCTATCGTTCTGAAAATTCTTGTGCTTAGACAGTCATGGATGGGGGTCATTTTGAGACTACTCTCACCTCTCTGCGTCGTGCGGGTCGCGTGCTATATTTTTTTAAAAATCGGGTCAACAAACAGGGACAGCGCGGGTCAAACGGCGGTTTTCGCCCATAGGATTGCATTGCGGAAAAGAATCGGAGATAACTGGGTTGATTTTTAAGCTATCGTTCTGAAAATTCTTGTGCTTAGACAGTCGTGGATGGGGATCTCTCACCTCTCTGCGTAGTGCGGGTCGCGCGCTAGAATTTTTTAAAAAGTAGGGTAAAGGCGGGAAAAAGATTACCTTTTCGATTGCTGAGGGGCAGAGTCAACTCCCGGTCATGATCACATGATCCCAAAGTTGGAGAAGGGGATAGGCAAAACAGGTAACTTGGGATTCTGGGAACTTCTCTTTCTTAGTCTGAACGGACTTTTCCCAGTGTTTTTTAAAACAGTAGCCCCACCAAATGCACAAACACAACCTGTGAAATCATATACTAAGCCAATAATAAGAGATAGAAACACAGCACTGCTACCCACCCTAACTTTGGGGAACAACTGAAAAGATGTGGTGCAAGGGGATGAGCTCCCCTAGGGCATCTCATTGTGGACGTGCCCCCACTCTCTCCTGTACTTGGAAGGCCATCAGAGCCTTCCAAAGAGAGTAACCCGGTGGAGCAATGCCTATCATGGGTTGAAGTGAGCGGTCTACTTCTCTTAGTGGTGGAGCGATGCCTATCATGAGTTGAAGTGACAGTTCCACTTCTTAGCGGTGGAGCAATGGCTTTCATGAGTTGAACTGACAGCCTTGCTTCTTAAAAGACTGGTCACTACTAGGACCAGTCAAATTGGCAGCTGCTGCTTCCCCCTCCCCTGGGCACGTCCCCCTATTGCTGGTAAAAGACAGATATAGCCTTTTTTAAAAAGTTCTTCTTGCTGTTTATTCAGCAACACTGCTCCTTTTAATTCCACCCCTCCTTCGTTTATTTATTTATTTATTTATTCCATTTTATATGCATTACTGGCTTATCCTTGGCTCACTTCCTTATGCCCCCAAAAATGTCTGCTGCCTGCCTGCCTGCCTTCCCTCTCTCCTCCCCTGCCCACCTTGCAGGGATGTTGTGTGTGTCTGGCTTTGACTCAGGGGAGAAGTCCTTCCTGCGCTCACTTGGAGTTTTGGAAGTTCCAAATCCATTTTTCAAGTGTGGAAGGAGATTCATATAGGTTGATCTCTACTCCCCAATTCATGGCATGTTGGGATTTCCTTTGAAATGGCCCCATTGAGAGGTCTGCAGGTTTAAGCCCTGCCAAAAATCAGGGGATGATGGGACTGCCTTGAGTCTCGGCGTGCGTATGTATCCCTGGATAAGCTTTCATGGTGGCAAGTTTGAGGTTTCTAACGTGCAAATTGACGGAGCTATGGAAAGGGGTGTGAATGGGGTGCCCGATTTTCAAAAATTCCCCAAAAATCAGCGGATGATGAGATTGCCTTGAAACTTGGCATCCATGTGGACACATGGATAAGCTATCATGGTGCTGAGTTTGAGGTTTCTAACATGCAAATTGACGGAGCTATCAAAAGGGGTGTGACTTAGGGTTATGGGTGGTGCGTTAGAGGTTAGAGCCCCGCCAAAAATCAGGGGATGATGGGACTGCCTTGAGTCTGGGCGTCCATGTGGACACATGGATAAGCTGTCATGGTGGCGAGTTTGAGGTTTTTAACATGCAAATTGACGGAGCTATCCCAAGGGGTCTGAATGGGGTGCCCAATTTTCATAAATTCCCCAAAAATCAGGGGATGATGGGATTGCCTTGAAACTTGGCGTGCGTGTGTATACGTCCATGAGGTGTCATGGTGCCAAACGTGAGGTTTCTAACTTGAACAGAAAAAAGTTGTTTACTTTTTTAGCTTTCAATGCAACCCTATGGGGGGGGGGAAACGGAGCTCCGATCCGGATCCGGAGCTCCAAGCGGAGCGGAAATGGGTAGAGTGGGGGCGAGGCGAAGCGGCCCGATCTGAAAATCGCAGATCTGGAAGTGAAGCGGAGCAGGGGGTCCATGCACACCCCTATCATCCATTCCAAAATTAAGTTAGATTGGAGTATCTGCCCTTAGATGTCTCTGGCTTGCGTTATCTGGCTAGAGTAGGTTTCCCCAACCCAGTGCCCTCCAGATGTGTTGGACATCAAGTTCCAGCATCCTCCAGCCAGCTGGGAGTTGTCATCCAACACATCTGGAGGCCACCAGGTTGGGAAAGGCTGGGCTAGGGACTGGTGGAAGCCTCTGCTGCAAACATGGTCCTTGGTCAGACAGCTGTTTTCAGGCGTCATGAAAGGGCTGCAAGTTCTTAGGTATTTCATTTATGATGGTTGCATTTTTACTGCCAGGGAGAAGCACTTATGGGATTTTCTGCCTCAACTGCCAAAATAATTTTGTTGGCCTTGGGGGTACCACACACACCATGACGTGTTGCACAGGTGGAGGGAGGGAGGGACCATTTGCTGCTCCACTTCAGACTGCAGAATGTCTTGGGCTGCTTGGTCCTTGGCACAGCTCAGTCCTTACCATCAGACTGAGAGCAGGGCATGTCATTATATGTTAGGGCTGCAACAAAATGTTGCAGCGAATCCTCCCTCTGTAGAGCAATGTTCCTGTTCAGTCAGCCATTCCCTCCAAAAAGTGCATTCCATTCTCCCCACTACCACCTAATTCCATTTTTTGTTTTCCAGCTGTCACACTACACTCCATGGCTACTGAGCATTCTCATTGGGCTGTTTTTTGGAGGGTGGGGAAGAACATTGCGTCCTTTGCATTTGTTCTGTTTTCCTTGCTAAAGAGGGGTTGGTTGGTTTTTTCTACTTATGCAAACCTCGGTGTTCCCATGTGGTTGAAATTCCCTCGTTTCTCAGTGACCCAATTGTGGCTACAGCCCTGTTGGCATTTACCACCTAATTTCACTCTCACACACCCCACCTGCTTCATTTCCCTTTTTGTTGTTCTCTCAGTCTTTTTTTTAAAAAAATGGAAAGAAATAGGGGAACATTTGGCCATGCGAGCTGCTGGCAGGCAGGGGAAAGAGACAGGAGTGGGAGCTGGCACGATGCAAGATGCCCATAGAATAACACCTCTGCAGCTCTCCGGCATGGCAGAAGGACGCCACGCCGGAGAGGTGCATAAATTCCAAAAAAGAAAAAAATACTTTAAAAACTGGGGGGGGTGTGTTTCTGCAGACGTGCCACGGTGCCCGTGCAATGATGGGCAGGGGCGGGTACACGGCCGCAGCAGTGGCTCCTTCCAACAAACCCCACACCTGCGCTCCTTCCCATGCAGATAGCAGGAAGGAACGGAAATGCGGGGGATTGAGGGATCGCGGAGCCGATGTGCTGCCGTCAGCCCAGGTCTCTCTGGGTAGGGTGACCATATGGAAAGGAGGACAGGACAGCCTCCTATTGCATGCAAGAGGGCTCCATGCTAGCCAGTAATCAGGGGGTATTGTCACAGGATCCACAACCATAGCTCGACCCTTTTATTGTGACCCAAGCTTGGCTTCTGGCCTGGCCAACCCACACAGTAGAATGTGCAGTGGTATAACAGACTGCACCTTTTCAGACTGCAGTTTTTATTTGTTTGTTGTTTAACATGATGGAGAAGAAGAAGAAGAAGAAGAAGAAGAAGAAGAAGAAGAAGAAGAAGAAGAAGAAGAAGAAGAAGAAGAAGACCTACACACACACACACACACACACACACACACACACACACACACACACATTTTGAAGTGGTGCAGTGCTTCCTGTCACTTCAACATTCCAACTCATTCTCCTGCAAGTGTAGGTGATATCGCCTGAGGGTTTACTGTCTCCAGAGCACTCCTTGGAAAGCTGAAAGGTGGCGACAAAAACCCTCAGTTCCCCCAGCTGCTCTGAGAACCATCACTCGTCTATGATCTGAAAGCAGCCCAAAGCAGGGGAAGCCCTCGGATCAGAGAAAAGGATGAAATCAGGCCAGAAAAATAAGCAAACCATGTATAAGAAGCAAGACGAAACAAGCAAGAATTAAGATGGATGAACGCCCACTACAAGTGTGCATGCAGCTAGGGAGGCAGAAATTATTAAAAAGAAATTGTGACAAGCTTGGCTGATGATAGCACCAGTATCTGAAAAACCAATCACATTGTCAGAAGAACCCCCTGCCCCATTCTGGCTCTTACACACACACACACACACACACACACACACAGAGAGAGAGAGAGAGAGAGAGAGAGAGAGCCACCAACTCTCTCGATTTATGTTTTCATAAGAAGCAAAAGACAATTCTTTCCATCTAACCTCAGGAGCCGCTCCCAGTCCAAGGGGAAAATTTCACAGAGGTAATGAAAGCTTATTAAAAAACAAAAACAAAATATCACTGAATAATCTGCAGAAGCAGATTAGCTGGAAAACTTCTGAGGGCCTGAGGTGTGATCCTTGAAGGTCTCACAGGTCCCCAAACCCTTTATAACTTTTTTTCCCTCCCAAGATCAGCTGTCAGAGGTAATCTATTTGTTAAACAGGGGCATGGGAATCTCATAATGTTTCAAAGGCTAATGTTGTACAATTCCATCCTGCGGCGTCATTGCCTTCCAGCAGAATTCCCCTCTGAAATAAGCAGGAAGAGTGGTTTCATCTTAATGAAAATCTAGTTATCAGAGAAGGAGGACGGGTGGAGAAAAAGTACAGACATGGATACTGTGGCAATCTGCTTTGCTTACAGTAGCCAGATCAAAAGAAAAATGGCACAAATCAAGAGAAAGCAAAGGAAGATGACCCACAGTGCTTTCAGCAGGATGTTCTTATTTAAAGCAATTTCCTGAGGGAGTACCTGTGTTAGCCTGTTGCAGCAAAAGCAACAACGAAGAATCTTGTGGCACCTTGAAGACTAACTATAGCATATGCATGAAGGGTTATCCTGAGTTACAGGTATATGTGCACATGGGGGAGGGCTGATAAATAGTGAGGTCAACAGCAAATGAAATACAAAAAAAAATGCAAACAATGAATATTTTGTTGTTGCCACTGGCCATTCATAAAAACAGTTCGCCAGCAAGACTTCACTACTTGCCACAGGCAGGAATCTTATAAGAATCTGACATATTTCTTTAAAAATATTTATACTCTTCCTCTCCATCTGTCATGATCTACAAAGCGGCTTGACAGCAATATAAAAGCCACATGTAAAGCATAATTAAACCACTGTAATAAATGAAGTAAAAACATTCATGAACTGCAGAAGCAGTAAGAAAACCATACAATTAACGAAGGGCAATAATGAATGCCCAGTTATCCCAACTGAAACACCAGTGGTTTCAATTGTTGTCTGAACCTGAGCTGTGAAGGATTTGAAGAATCAGGGCACCCCCACTGAGAAGGCCCTGCTTCACAGAGCTACTTCAAGTAGCTGGGGAGGAAGTGGGAAGGGGGACACACCAAGCGGGACCTCCAAGTAAAGCATCAACACATTTCTGTTAAGAAAAACTAATGTTCTGAACAGATTGTGCAGCCAATACCTGGGCACCTTTGCTCAGAAGTAGGCCCTCCTTTGTTCAATGGTGCTCAGTGTGTGTGTGCATCAGATTGAAGCCTTAAAGTGCAATCCTATAGATGTTTTACTTGGATGTCAGTTCCCTTCTTTCTAATGGTGCTTCCTCCCAGCTAAACGTGCACGTCACTGCAGCCTTGATTTCCTGTCAAGTGATAAGGGGAGAATAATGGTGAATAGAGTGACCGTATGGAAAGGAGGACAGGGCTCCTGTATCTTTAACAGTAGTATGGAAAAGGGAATTCCAGCAGGTGTGTGCATGCAGCACCTAGTGAAATTTCCTCTTCATCGCAACAATTAAAGCTGCAGTAGCCCTGTCCTCTTGACCAGATACAAAAGAGGACAGGGCTCCTGCAGCTTTAACTTGCAGCACCTGGTGAAACTCCCTCTTCATCACAACAGCTAAAGCTGTAGAAGCCCTGCCCTCTTGTCCAGATACAAAAGAGGACAGGCCTCCTGCAGCTTTAACTGTTGTGATGAAGAGGGACTCTCACCAGGTGCTGCATGCATACTAATGACACTTGCTGAAATACCCTCTTCTGTGCAACTGTTAAAGTTACAGGAGCCCTGTCCTCCTTTCCATATGGTCAGCCTAATGGTGAAGCACTGAATATAATCTGTCTATAATTAAGTAATGCATTTAATTACGGATGTCAGAGAAATCCGCAACAGATTCAAAGAGTTTGGTGGTCTATGAATCCAACCGTTGAATTCCACTGGCTTTTTCTGAGTCACGTAAATTCTGTGGACTTGCAGACTGATTTTTCGTGTTGAGGAGGATTTGCACTTGTTCTATGTGGGGGAAACTTATGCAACTTCGGGAATTTGCTAAACTTTGGGGATTTGTGCTCCACTTTCATGTTCAATTATTGTTCATTTTGCTCAATTTTCCTGTTTGTGAAAATGAGCAGCCAACGTAAATCAAGCATGGTATGAAAGGAGAGTTAATGTTTGGAAAATCTTGGTGAGCTTGACTATGGCTCATTTGCTGCCCATCTCTAGCCTACAGAGATGGGCAGTTACTGAGTATGGAGGGCACTTACTGCGGCAGCAGCAGCAATCCCTTTTCTAAAAAAGGAAAAGAAAAAACCTCTAATGCTTCCACCTGTAAGAGCAGGGCCGGTGCCAGGCCTATCCAGTGGAATTTTAAGATGTTTCTAGAATGTTTTTTAGGATGTTTTTAACAACGTATATTATGTTTTAATTCAGTTTTATGTATTTTATCTTTTATTGTTGCTTCCCGCCTCGATCAAAATGGAGAGGCTGGTAAGAATTATTATTATTATTATTATTTTGTGCCCTAGGCAAGGCGAGCTACTTGCACACACACACACACACACAAATGCCAACTTCGGTTTTTAAGAACAGATGTTTTGTAGAAAAAATAAAAAGCACAAAACTTGAACTTATGATGTTTTTTCTTAAAACAGCTTAATTTGTATAAAACTGTGGCCCTTCTGAGGTCTGCACCCTAAGCGGCTGCCTAGTTGGCCTAATGGTAGCGCTGGCCCTGCGTAAGAGTGCCAGCGGGCATCCTCCTGTCTCCTCCCACAACCAGTTTAGGGTGGCCACTTAAGCATCACCAGAAAAAGAGGGCAAAAGATAGGGTGACCATATGAAAAGGAGGACATGGCTCCTGTGTCCTTAACAGTTGCATAGAAAAGGGAAATTCAGCAGGTGTCATTTGTATATATGGAGAACCTGGTGAAATTCCCTCTTCATTACAACAGTTAAAGCTACAGGAGCTATACTAGAGTGACCAGACTTAAAAGAGGGCAGGGCACCTGCAGCTTTAACTGTTGTGATGAAGAGGGAATTTCACCAGGTTCTCCATATATACAAACGACACCTGCTGAAATTCCCTTTTCAATACAACAGTTAAAGATACAGGAGCCCTGTCCTCCTTTTCATATAGTCACCCTAGCAAAAGAGGACATAGATTTGCATAACTTGGAGGGTTGCAACAAAGAAGAGGGCCTTCTTGGTGGCAGCCCCCCCCCCCCCATTATAGAATGATCTCCTCAACAAGGTCTGCCTAGCACCAACATTGTTACCTTTTTGGTGCCTGGTTAAAACTGCCCTCTTCTCTCATGTGTTTGGCAGCACATAATGATTTTTAAAAACTAATAATAATCAGGTCCTGGTTTGTCTTTGGCTGTAATTTAAATTGAGTTTAGATGTATGTTGTCTGTTGTGTGTGCTATCTGCTTTTATGTCCATATTTAAACAGTTTTATACTTTATATATTTTAATAGTTTTCAATCTTTGTGAATTGCCTTAGGGCAGTAATAGAAATTTAATATAATAAATGAAATGAAACATTTGCATATGCCAAATTGTATGTAAAGGTGCAAGAAATAATTACAATAATTTAAATATGAACACAATACATCTCACCATAGTGGAGAATGCTGTGGCCAGTTGATTTGGGTGCCTTTCTCACTCACTGTTGTCCAGATGTTGATGAGAAACTTTAAGGCCAATGCCGCACCCTTCTGATAGTTTTTGATCTTTAGACAGGCTTTGGACAGGACAGCCCCTGCAAATAAAGGACTGCCCCTCTGTAAAGGAGGGAATGTGGCCACCCTATCCCTTCTTAGGGTGGTCAGGTGTCCTACTTCACAGAGGGCAGTCTTCTATTTGAAGAGCTGTCAGATGACAGTCCTCTATTTGAAGCTGATGGGGTCTCTGGTTCAAGACACCTAGGCCATAGCTAGACCTAAGGTTTATCCCTGGATCGTCCAGGGGTCAAACCTGTTCATCTAGGTGACACACAGGGGATCCAGTGCTCAGGCAGGGGCGAACCCTGGATGATCCCAGGATAAACCTTAGGTCTAGCTGTGGCCCTATAAAGAGAAAGAACTATAAGAATCCAGCAGCTCTGAAGCTGAACAGCTTCTAAAATTTTAAGAATATCAAGGATCAATTTTCAGGACTGGCCCCACACCATCAGCATTTCATATGTGACATGTGGACATGTCTAGTCTGTAGCCACTAATCAAGAGTTTACCAGTGTGGCTGAGACTTTTTTATTATTATTATTATCGGAAAATGCACCCTGAAGAGATAAAACAGTCAAGTGGTTTATGCAAAGCTCCACACACCGTGCAACTTTCCCTCAAAGAAAGCTTGTAAGATGCTGCTTTCACTTGCTTGCCCAGGGCAAGTCATATTTTCTTTTGATGGGCAAATAAAATATAATTAGTTTTTTTTTTTAACATCATCATCATTATGCTAAGGGTGAGCAAGGAGATTTTGAGCTGGAAAATTCTCATGAGGGTTTTGCAATGCAGTTAATGACTCTCGGGCACTTGACAACATGCCTCTGAGACACTCATTTATTCAAGTGTTTTTGACAGGTCTATAGAACGCTAGATATATTTTTTTCCAGGAGATGGTGAGGAATCACTGTGAATTAGGATGGAAACAGGTCTTGTCTAGCCCCTCTCATGGGACAGTACAATGATTCTCTAGTATGTACATGAGAAGAAAAGGGAAGGAAAAAACAATTCCTTTTTTTAAAACATCACCACCAAAAGCAGCAGTGGTGTTGACAATTTTATTTTATTTTTTATTCTTTTATCCTTTTTTTATTATTGTCATCATTGTCATTTTTCCCACACTATGGCAACAAACATACTAACACCCCAGCATGTGTGATGGATTCCTTCATGATGAATGAATATAGGTGCTTCCAAACAAGGCCTTTATTAAAAAAAATCATCCTGTTTTATTCATGGAACTGTAAAGGGGAGGGGTCCAGATGTTCCTATCTTCAATTTGTAGTCCTCCTGTGTTGGGCAAACAAATGATGTTTGAGATTACCAGGATTCTCCGAATGTTTTCTTGCCACTTGTGTTGTACCCGATTCCCATTTTCAATTGCTGCTCATTTTGCACACATGGGGAAATTGCGCAAATGGAGCAGCGATCGAACGGGAGATTTGTACAGATTTCTTCCATAGGCAAAATTGGGGCTGAGTCAGTCTACAGGAGAAATTTGTGCAGAGTAGGATAGTTGTTCAAATTGAACTGGATTGAGGCAAACGTGAGCATGTGTTTGACAATTTGTGAATGTTTTCGGTGGGCACGTGCTCATGCTCACCTTTTGAGCATGCTCACATATTTTGCATGCAAAAAAGAAAATTCTTAACCATCCCTAGATTCCCCACTGCTTCTTCCATCTTTTCTCTTTCCACAATAAAGGTTTAATAAAGAAAAGATAGAATAGCTACACAGTGTCTTGAATCAGTTCACACACACCTACATTTTAAGGAAAAGGACTTGGCATGGGTGCTTATTAGCCCTTTAAAGTGCTCATTGTCATAAACACTCTTGTTATATGCAGTGTGCAGAAGTAGAGCGAGTGGACTGGTGAGAGCTCTGAGTAGTCCCTGGTGTGTGACGCACCATGTTGTACCCGTCCTTCCGAAGTGGAAGCATTGCCCACAACATCGTTTTGTACATGGGTGGAGAAACAGTGCCCCTCCAGATGCTGCTGGACTCCAATTCCCATGAGCCCCAGCCAGCATGGCCAATGGTCATGAATGATGGTAGGTGTAGTCTGACAGCATCTGGAGATTCTCCCGTCCCTCCTCTAGTAATTCTAGTGTAAAGCCCATGTCACCATGGGCGCTAGTAATCTGTGGGCAAAACGTACTGCAAATTGTAATCCTGGGTAGGGCTGGGCAATAAGAAAAACCAACCCATTGGGAAGCCCGAAAGGAGTTGGATATTGTGGGTGATGGTGCTCCCAACTCTACGGAAGAAGAACCGCCTTGGCTTAGTCTAGCCTGCTCTGTGCATACTCCATGTGCCTTCTAAGTCCAGGTTGGAACAGAGCCAGACGTTGGTGGCACCTTCTCAGGGACTTCTGCTTCCCAAGCTGCACACTTTATTTTTATTTATTAATTACATTTATATACTGCCCCATAGCCAAAGCTCTCTGGGCAGTTTACAAAGATTAAAACATGGAACATTAAAAACAAATATACAAAATGTTAAAGCATAAAAAGCATAAAACAGCAAATAATAATAATAATAATAATAATAATAATAATAATAATAATAATAATAATTTTCAGATAGTTGGAAAGAAAGCACCCTCAGAAATAGTGACATGTGGGGAAGGGAATTGGGAAAGCAGGAACAATGGGCTATACTGTCTATACTGTGCAAGCTTCAGTTTAAAACAAAAATGAACAAAATTGGTCTGATAATAGACGGTATTGGTCTGATAAAAGGTGGCAATTAGACCACTCCTGAAGAAGCCTAATCTGGACCCGGAGGATGTTAACAACTACAGGCCGGTGGCTAATATCCCTTTCCTGGGCAAGGTGCTTGAGCGGGCGGTTGCAGGACAACTCCAGGCACTCTTGAATGAAACGGATTATCTAGATCCATTTCAATCGGGTTTCAGGCCTGGTTTTGGAACGGAAACTGCCTTGGTCGCCCTGTGGGATGACCTCTGTCGGGAGAGAGACAGGGGGAGTGCGACCCTGTTGGTTCTCCTGGACCTCTCAGCGGCCTTCGATACCATCGACCATGGTATCCTTCTGGATAGGTTGTCTTAGCTGGGAGTTGGAGGTACTGCGTTGCAGTGGTTCCGCTCCTACTTGGATGGCCGATTCCAGAAGGTGGTGCTGAGGGATTATTGCTCTGTGCCGTGGCTCCTAAGTCATGGGGTTCCGCAGGGCTCTATCTTATCCCCTGTGCTGTTTAACATATACATGAAGCTGCTGGGGGAGGTTATCCGGAGATGTGGACTGAGGTGTCATCAATATGCGGATGATACCCAGCTCTACCTTTCCTTTTCATCAAACCCAGGTGAGGCAGTGACTGTTCTGAACCAGTGCCTGGGCACGGTTATGGACTGGATGAGGGCTAACAAAGTGAGACTCAATCCAGACAAGATGGAGGTACTATTAGCGGGTGGTTCATCTGTCCGGCGAGGTGATGTTTGCCCTGTCCTGGACGGGGTTGCACTCTCCCTAAAGGATCGGGTCCATAGTTTGGGGGTGCTCTTCGATCCAGAACTGTCACTTGAGGCACAGGTGAACTCAGTGGCAAAGAGCACCTTTTATCAGCTTAGGTTGATATACCAACTACGCCCTTATCTGGACAGAGATAGCCTAGCTACAGTTATCCATGCTCTGATAACCTCTCGCTTGGATTACTGCAATGCGTTATACGTGGGGCTGTCTTTGAAAACGGTCCGGAAGCTTCAGCTGGTACAAAACAGGGCAGCCCATTTACTAACAGGGACTGGCCGGCGAGATCACATTACGCCAGTCCTTTTCCAGCTTCATTGGCTACCAGTCCAGGTCCGGGCCCGATTCAAAGTGCTGGTATTAACATTTAAAGCCCTAAACGGTTTGGGGCCAGGTTATCTGAAGGAACACCATCTCCCATATGTACCTGCCCGGACCTTAAGATCATCTACAGGGGCCCTTCTCCGTGAGCTCCTGCCAAAGGAAGTGAGGCAGGTGGCTACTAGGAGGAGGGCTTTCTCCGCTGTGGCACCCCGGCTGTGGAATGAGCTCCCCAGAGAGGTCCGCCTGGCACCTACACTGTATTCCTTTCGTCGCCAGCTGAAGACCTTTTTATTCACTCAGTATTTTAACACTTAATTTTAACTTAAATTTAAATTTTACTGTTTTAACTCTATATTTTAATCTTATATCAATTTTGCTGCGTGGTTTTATCCTGGTTGCGCTTTTTGTACTGTATTTCATAATTTTGCTTTTAACCTGTTGGTTGTTTTATTGTGGTTTTAATTTTTGTGAACCACCCAGAGAGCTTCGGCTATTGGGCGATATAAAAATGTAATAAATAAATAAATAAATAAATAGTAATAAGCCTTACACTACTGTATTCTTCCATAATATGGCAATTTACACCTATTCCTTCCTTCCATGAGTAGAGGACCTCAGGCCTGGGGGCAATTCAGCCATTCCTATGTGTGGTCCCAATCCAGCCAGCTGGGATTACCCAGATGACCATCATCACCCCCTTTCTTCCAACCAACAATCCTGAGAGCTTCTCTGAGATTGGCTTTCCCATCCCTTCATTACAGGGAACACGGCCGTGTTCAGGGTAGTTAAGGATGCTCAGTAAAAAGAGCATTCCACCATGTTGAAAGGAGTTATTGGGGCGTGGGTCAACCTAGCATCCTAAAATGAAAAATATTTCATCAATCTTTCTGAAACGGAGTACTGCCAGAAAGAAATGCTGGTTTTACATAACCTGCGCGTTTCAAGAAGATTGATGGAATATTGAGGGCAGGATGTCACTTTAAATGACAAAAGGGGGAGAAGCATCTCTGTTCCAAACTGGCACAGAAATGCTTCCGGGTTGGTGACCATTTTTTTTGCGCACTAATAGCTGCAAATTGGGAGCCTCCCCATGCAATCCATTAGTAGGATTGCATTGCCCTATCCTCCCCATTGATGGAATGGCCTTTCTTTTTTCAAAAGACCATTCCATCAATTTTTAATTTATATTTTAAAATCCCCATGTTTCCCTATGGGGACTCTGATAAGCTAATGCATGCGCCTCAGATTTCCCAAAGGGTAGCCCCGGGCCCGCTGCTGCCGCAGAAGATAAGTGAAGTGGGGGGGTTGCTTGGGCCCGCTGGGGGGGTGGCGGCAGCGGGCCCAGGTGGGACTGGATGGGGGCACTTACGGCTCCGGCGGCGGCAGGCCCGGGTTAAAATGGAGCCCCCAGCTCCACCCAGAAGCAAGGCAAAAAATTGGGCCCTTGCTTATGGGTGGAGCCAGGGACTCAATTTAAACCCGGGCCTGCCACTGCCCCAGAAGGTAAGTGAAATGGGGGGGGGGGTTGCCTGGGCTTGCCAGGGGGTGGCGGCGAGCTCAGGCAGGACGAGGGGGTGGTCTACCTTCTCTGGCGGCAGCGGGCCTGGTAGCCCGGGCCCGCCGGAGAAGGTAACTGAAGTGGGGCTCAGGTGGGGCGGGGGGTTGGTCTACCTTCTCTGGCGGCAGCGGACCTGATAGACCGGGCCCGCTGGAGAAGGTAACTGAAGTGGCTCAGGTGGGACGGGGGTGGTGGTCTACCTGCTCCAGCGGCAGCAGCCCGGTAGCCCGGGCCCGCCGGAGAAGGTAACTGAATTGGCTCAGGCGAGGCAGGGGGTTGGTCTACCTTTTCCGGCGGTAGTGGAGGGCACCAGGTTGGGGAAGGGCTGCTCTAAACAAAAAAAGAAGTAGGTGGCTCTTAGTTGTTCGTCATCAGTTTTCCACAACCCCACAGTCACCTCTGCATATCCTATTCTCCATCCTGTCCTCATGGTTTATCTGCTTTGGGAGAATGAAAATTTCACTGGTACTTTCTGCCTCCTTAGGGAGGATGTGGCGTTAAGGCTGGTGAGCCTTTACTCCCAATTTCCCCGCTTTTTGGTGCTTGGTGGAAAAGTGTACATCCTTAACATTGTTTTAGAAACTGTAGTTTTTTTGTTTATTGAATTATATAACCACAACCAACACAAAGAGAAGACAAGCAAACCACCTGTACCAACCTGCCCATACTCTGAGATCACTGTCAGAAGCCCTGCTTGTGTGGCCACCTGTCAAAGCAATTAGATTGGCAGGCACAAGGGATAAGGCCCTTTTGGTAGTAGCCGCCCCCCATACACACACACTTACGGAATTCTGTTCCAACTGATGTCTGCCAGGCCTTCAAATCAAACGGGCCCTAAAGACATACTTTTTTTTTTTTTTTAGCTTGGCCTATAATTGAGTCAGGATTTTATTGGGTGCTGTTGTGTATATGTTACCTGCTTCTAAATGTTAGTTTTGACTTTATTATTGTTTTATTGCTTTTTATCATTATTTTATTGTACGCTGTGGTTTTACATTTTGTATGCTACCACGGGAAAGCTTTCCCTAAAAGGAAAATAAATCTTATAAATCTTTTAAATCAATCAATCAATCATTTGCCCCACGGCTGATGCCAAACCAACTCTGGTATGATTTATGACTTCTCTTCTGCATCTGGCATTGACTTAGGATATCCATGACAATTTTATTCATAGCTGGCACGGCTACAAAAGAATTTCCTCTGCAGAAATATTAGTCAGTCATTTTCCCATCACAGGTAAACTATTCATTAAGTATTTTTGATGAGTCATAAAGAGATGTATGAGATTACTGATAATATACAATGGACAATTCTCGGCCATCACTTTGATATTAGGTCACATACATAGCATGTTATTGATCACCTTAGAAAATTCTTTGGTTCTCAGTTCTCCCTGCTTCTTAGAATCAGTGGCTTGTACTGCTCTGTTGTGTCTGACTCAACAAGTACAAAGAAATATGGTGTGTTTACTGAACTCCTCCAAACTCCACTGAGAGATCTGATATACAGCCCAGTTGGGTAATCCTATTGATGTTCAATCTATGGTGTCTCTAGTTCAATCCCAGGTAAATTGCAGTCCTGATAAAATGACCAATGCAGTTGCGTGTTCAATCAGGATTTGAAGTCATCTTGACCCAAATTTCTCCTCTGTTTGTTTTTCTTTAAGTTGTTTTGTACATTTTCATGGGCAACTCTAGCTGGAACATTGCTCCTGGAATATTGCTCCTGCTTATCTATGCCCATCCCTTGAAGGCAGGGGTGGGGGATGTCAAGCCTGTGGGCCAAATGCAGCCCTCCTGAGGTCCCCATCTGACCCTCTGGGATTCCCCACAGGGTCACACTCCAGATGGTCACACACACCCTTCTACCCCTTTCCCCTGTCACCAATCATCTGGCGGTTTCTTGACTTTTACAATTTCCCCCCTTCCATAAAGGTCGAAATTAGGGTGACCATATGAAAAGGAGGACAGGGCTCCTGTGTCTTTAACAGTTGTATTGAAAAGGGAATTTCAGCAGGGGTCACTTGTATGCACAAAGCACCTGGGGAAATGCCCTCTTCGTCCCAACAGTTAAAGCTGCAGGAGCCCTGCCCTCTTTTAAATCTGGTCACTCTAGTATAGCTCCTGCAGCTTTAACTGAGGTGATGAATTTCACCAGGTTCTCCAAATATACAAATGACACCTGCTAAAATTCCCTTTTCTATGCAACTGTTAAAGATACAAGAGCCCTGTCCTCCTTTTCATATGGTCTCCCTAGTCAAAATGCCTCTCATTAGACTTAGAGCTTTAAGCTACAATATGCTGATATATATGTTTTTGATCCCATTCTTTTTGGCATTTGGCCCCACCCACCACCCCCAAAATGGAATTTAGCCCTTGGGTCCCATCCCTGTGCACTAAAGTAACTAAGGGTGTAATCCTATGCACATTTAGACAGAAAAAGACCCACATGGCTAGCTGGGGAATGCTGGGAGTTATAAGGAGACCATATGGAAAGGAGGACAGGGCTTCTGTATCTTTAATAGATGTATTGAAATGGGGATTTCCCTAGGTGTCATTTGTATGCATGCAGCTCCTGGTGAAATTCCCTCTTCATCACAAATGTTAAAGCTGCAGGAGACCTGCTCTCTTTTGTATCTGGACAAGGGGGCAGGGCTCCTGCAGCTTTAACTGTTGTGAAGAAGAGGGAACTTCACGAGGTGCTGCATGTATTCAAGTGACACCTGCTGAAATTCCCTTTTCTAGACAACTGTTAAAGATACAGGAACCCTGTGCTCCTTTCCATATGGTCACCCTAGAGTTGTAGGACTTTTTTCTGTCTAAGCGTACATAGGATTGTGCCATAAATAACCTTTCTTCCTCACAAAAGTTGCAGAGCACATTGCCATAGTAGTCAATAGCTGCAGCACTGCTTTTATTCTATTATTTCCAAGTCAGAAGCCTCATAAGACCTCTTGCTCCTTCTCAGGTTTAAATTACAGCCAAACAAGAGGTGGTGTTGGAAATTCATGAACCCATCAGCAATATCTTTTCCTAAGGTGAAATCAACTGGGGGATGGATGGTTGGATTGGGGTGGGGCATGTGGGAGGGCAAAAAAGAAATCATTGGAGATACTTTGACCTCACATCTAGCTTGGGATCTTACAGAAAAGCGGAAGCTCAAGTATATTCACAGAGACATTTTTTGCATGTAATGTCTTCCTTCTGATGATTCCACCTTCACTTCTCAAGTGAAATCCACAATTTGGATATGAAATGCTCATATAAACACACTGTTCATTCCCAGGACCCAAGCATGGCATGGGGGAAGGGGGAGAGAGAAAAGGGTACACTTTATCAGGGGGTCCACACTGCAGCCCTATTACCATGAGGAAAATAACCGAGTCTCAATTGTAGATTATTTATTTATTTATTTATTTATTTATATCATTTGTTTTAAGATTATGCTTATGCTTGATCTTAAAGCATAAGATTATGCTTTAAGATATGTATGGAAATTTATTTCTCTGTATCTACGTAGCTATTTATTATTTATTCATTTAAAACATTTGTATCCCGCCCTTGTATCATTAAGATCTCAGGGTGGCATACAGATAAAAGCATACAGAATAAAACAATAAATATACACAGCGAAAAACATATTAAACCATGAACCAAGTTAAAACAATATATAATTCAAAAGCAGTAAAAACAATTAAACCAGTTAAAACAATATGCCGTCTTAGTGAATTGTCCATATTTTGTGAGTTTTGTTGGAGCCAATCAGAAGCAGTATTAGAGCAGCAGCAGACATCTTGTAGCTAGAACAGAGAGCACACGCTTATGCAGTTGAATTAGGACTTGTTGTTTCAGAGGCAGAGATCTGTGCTTCTCTATGCAGCATGCTTGGTCAATAACTGCCAGTTGTGCATAACCCGAAGAGTGAGGAACAGCTGGTGGGAGGGACAGAGCAACATAATAATCAGGGATATTGATCCCAGGGACAGTGGGAGCCAATGCTACTGGTAGGATTTACAGGCCCAAAATATGTGAGTATAAATGTCTAGTTCATACACTATCTTTCACTGACATGTGCGTATGCCTACAGATTATTTTGCACAGTGCCTGTGTCAGAAAGTGAAAGACATCTCAGCAAACTAGCACTCCTCAAAAGCTGCAGGTGGTCTACCATGGGGCAAGAACTATTAAGCCATCTAGCTGTTTTGTCTATTGTTTCAAACTTGTAGGATATCATATGGTTTTACAATGAAAAATAAAGGGCTAAAATGAACTGGTCTATTTATAAAATGTTTGCAGCCTCATTGGTCTATGAGATTTATTTATTTATTTATTTATTTATTTATTTATTTATTTTAAATCCAAACATCGACAGAATAATACCTTTATTAAGACCGATCAAAAAGTTACAAAATAATCAACAAGCTTTGCAGCATTCTTCTTCAGGGTGTATGTTACATTAAACAAAAATAGCAAAAGTGGAATGAGTGGGTTGGGGCATGTTAGATGAGGCATGGCGTAATTTCAGAAATGTAGAAAATGTAATTTGAGAATTCAAACAGGAACTCTTCTTTCATGATTTATGAGATTGTATGTATAGGGTGGGGTTCTGGAAAGAGTGCTGGAGAGGGCCCATGCCATGTTGCAAGTTTGTATTGCTCCCCTCTCCCCAAATGGTGCTTGGCCCTTCAACCCTTCCTCATTCTTATGATTTCCTCATAGTGCAACTGCAGTAGGGTGACCAGATACAAAAGAGGGCAGGGCTCCTGCAGCTTTAACTGTTGTGATGAAGAGGGAATTTCACCAGGTGCTTCATGCATACAAGTGACACCTGCTGAAATTCCCTTTTCTAGACAACTGTTAAAGATACAGGAGCCCTGTCCTCCTTTCCATATGGCCACCCTGGTGTGGCTTTCTCTGCTAAACCCCCTTCCCATCAATAGGACATAGCCCCATTGTCTCTAGATCTTGTGTACTGACAGTTGTTGTTGTTGTTGTTTTTTAAAAAAAAACTCTTAAGCAGTTGGAATGTCCATAAACATTCCATAGCATCTTAGCCACTGAGCTAATGGCTGTGGGAGACTTATTTGAATATACTGACGCCAACAAGCCTCTTAAGCCAGTACTGACAATGGGTTTAAAGAAAACAGCAACAAAAAAAGCTACAGCTGTTATTTTTCTTTGATTTTTATTTATTCATAACCCAGGTTTGTAGCTGGCTATCACTCTGTTGCCTGTAAGATAGAGATAGCTGGAGGGGAGGGTGTGTGTCAATTAAGCAACCAGAATCTCCTGCTCTTCTTTTGCCTGCTCCTGTCACTGCTCACTCATTCAGAATGGTGAGGGAAACAGCCAGCCACAGCAGGGAGGAGGGGCAGCAGAAAAGCCAGGGGCTCTAGAGGTTGGTAGTAGAGATGGAGGATTCAGCTTCACGTTCGCTGAAGCTGAATCCTGGCAAGGCAGAAACCCTGTGGGTGAGTGGTTCCCAAGCCCGGGAAATAGGTTCATTGCCTCTTCTGGATGGGGTTGCTCTCACTCTGAAACATCAGGTTTGTAATTTGGGGGTACTCCTAAATCCATCATTGTTGCTCAAGGCCCAAATGGTCCCAGCAGCTCGGAGTGCCTTTTACAAGTTTTGGCTGGCTCACCAGCTATGGCCTCTTCTGGACAGGGATAGCTTGGCCACAGAGGTACAGGCATTAGAAACCTCAAGAGTGGATTACTGCAATGGGCTCTATGTAGGGCTGCCCTTAAGACTGATCCAGAAGTTGGAGCTAGTTCAGAATGCAGCAGCTCGGCTGTTGTCAGGAGCTGCCTCTTTTCAGCATATAACTCCTTTGCTGAGGGAATTGCACTGGCTACCTATTGGCTACTAGTATAAAAAGCCCTTAAAAACTTGGGACTAGGATACCTGAGAGAGTGCCTTCTCCCATACCAACCCGCCCAGTCACTGAGGTCATTGGAGGGCATGCTTCTGGTAGTTCCACATGGACCTTTGGCCCAATTGGAATCCACCAGGAGAAGAGCCTTTAGTGTGGTGGCCCCATCTCTTTGGAACTCCCTGCCCCTGGAGATCAGGCAGGCGCCAACACTAGGCTGCTTCTGGTGCCTCCTGAACACAACTGTATTTCAAGAAGCCTTCTTCAATTGACCAGCCACTATTTTTATCCTTTGTTTTAATTTGAACAATTTTAATTTGCTTTTTTAGACTCTATACTGTTAGCCTCACCCTACCCGGTGCCTGTTTACACTTCCCTGTGCCTGTTTGCATTCTCCTTTCCCTCTTTATTGTTTACTACAACTTATTAGATTGTAAGCCTATGCGGCAGGGTCTTGCTATTTACTGTGTTATCTGTACAGCACCATGTACATTGATGGTGCTATATAAATAAATAAATAAAAATAATAATAATAATAATAATAATAATAATAATAATAATAATACTATTTATCCCTCTGTGAACCGCTCCGGAATCTATTTTAGATAGGGAGCGGTATATAAATATTGTAAGTAAATAAACTAAATAAATAAAATAAAATGGAAACTAATATCATTATAAAAAAGACATTCCAAGAAAACATGTTGCACTGTTTCAGCCTGTCCCAACTGACAACGACACAATCTTTTAAAACTTGATGTTGTTCTGACTTTATACTGTTAGTTTTACCCTACCCTGTGCCTGCTTACCCTACCCTGTGCCTGTTTGCATTCTCTTCCCCTCCTTATTGTTTTACTATGATTTTATTAGATTGTAAGCCTATGCGGCAGGGTCTTGCTATTTTCTGTTTTACTCTGTACAGCACCATGTACATTGATGGTGCTATATAAATAAATAAATAAATAAATAAATAAATAATAATAATAATAATTATAATAAGGAAAAATGTAGTCTGCATTTACTATGGACTGGCCTAATTCACACTACTTGAACTAATATGGAAACATGATGATGATGATGATGATGATGATGATGATGATGATGATGATGATGATGATAATTTACTTCTTACCCGCCTCTCCACTTGGATCGAGGTGGGGAACAACAGTGAATATAAAACACATTAAAACTGATTAAAAACATAGCATACATGATTAAAACATCCTAAAAACATCCTAAAAACATCCTAAAAACATCCTAAAAACATTCAAAAATTTCACTGGATAGGCCTGCTGGAATAGATCAGTCTTTATTGCTTTTTTAAGTTCTAAAAGACTGTCAAGTTGACAAATCTCCTCCGGCAGACCATTCCACAGTCTGGGAGCAGCAGAAGAGAAGGTCCTCTAGGTAATACCCGTCAGCCTAGTTTTGGTTGACTGAAGTAGATTCTTCCCAGAGGACATGAGTGTGTGGGGCAGATTGTACAGGAGAAGGCGATCCTACAGGTAGCCTGAACCCAAACCATATAGGGCTTTAAAGGTAATAACCACTTTGTACTTTGCCCAGAAACTAATTAGCAGCCAGTGAAGAGATTTTAAAACTGGTGTAATGTGGTCACCCCTAGGTGTGCCTGTGACCAGCCTGGCTGCCATATTTTGGACTAATTGAAGATCGCAATTTCCCTTGAGTTTTTGCAATTCTCCACATTTTGCAATACATTTTAAAAACACACACTGAGAAAATGCTGACATATTAGGAAAGACTGTGTACAAAAAGGCATGCTTTAGGGGAAATTGCAAACTTTACATATATAGGCGGTGGGTATGTGAGGCTTGGGGCATACAAAAATGCATATGCCATTTTGTGCAAACCTTAAAAAATGTTTGCAACCATGCAGAAACGAGATGGAATGAACTTGTCCTTGGAAAAGTAGGAACATTCTAGAAAGTGAAGGAGGCAGATTTGTCATTTGCTTGTTAGCACTGGATCTCCTGATGGTGTTCGAAAATGCTACCCCCTGACACCAGCTCTGCCTACTTAAATTTACCAGCGAAATTAACATGTGCTTAAAGCAGGGATGGAGAACCTGTGCCCCCCCCACAGATGTTGTTAGATCTCAACCTGTGCCAGCCCTAGCTTCCATACCAATGGGAGTTGCAATCCAACCACATCTGGAGGGCCACATGTTTCCCATCCCTGGCTTAAAGTACAGGTATGCAAATGGATGTAGAAGAAAGCCAGTGCAAGGAGTAAACAGTAGTAGGGAAAAGTCAATTTAAATTATATTGAGGGGGTCTAGAATTCTCCCTGAGGGGGGAAAAACTGTAATTGGAAAATACAAACATTTATGATTGGATTATACAGTACATTGATCACACAAACTTCCCCCACTTGTTGCATCTGAGAAAACAGAGATGCCCTGATTCCCCAAGCAGTCATACTAATACAGAACACAGCACATAGTTAAACCGTGGAATTCACTAGTGCACGATGTAGTGATGGCCACCAGTTTGGATGGCTTTAAAGGGAGTCTAAATAAATTCCTAGAGGAGAAGACTATCAGTGACTAATAGCCCTGATGGTTGTGTGCTATCTCCAGTATTCGAGGCAGTAAGCCTGTGTGCACCAGTTGCTGGGGAACATGGGTGGGAGGGTGCTCTTGCACCATGTTCTGCTTGTTCATCCCTGGCCGATGGATGGTTGGCCACTGTGTGAACAGAGTGCTGGACTAGATGGACCCTTGGTCTGATCCAGCAGGGCTCTTCTTATGTTCTTATGTTCTTAAATATGCCATAAAATAGGTAAACTTCTGGTGGTATAGGTTTATTTCCTGTACCTTTAAACTACCCAATAGCTGAAGTTCTCTGGGCAGTGTACAATACATTGAAAACATTACATACAAACATTAAAACAAAAAATAAAAGCAGCACAGAATAAAAGCAAGATAATTGGAGGGGAATGCTTTGGCTGTCTCATACACACTTGGCACAGCACTAGTTTCAGTCTCTCTTCCCTGTGCCTGGCAGTGACTGTCTTTCCTCATGCCTGGGGTGGTGACTGTCTCTCATTTCAAAAACAAGATATTAAGGAAGATCTGAAGCACCAAAGAGTGACTCATACTGCTTTTGACTGTCTCCAAAGTCTAGTGGGAAAACAGAGCTGACATTGCACCCCAGGCCTGAGTTCTCTGCATGCTGGTAAAGATTCAAGGGGTGTTGAGGTTATTCCCACATCTGGAGGGCCACATGTTTCCCATCCCTGGCTTAACGTACAGGTATGCAAATGGCTGTAGAAGAAAGCCAGTGCAAGGAGTAAACAGTAGTAGGGAAAAGTCAATTTTAATTATTCCCCAAGCAGTCATACTAATGCAGAACACAGCTCATAGTTAAACTATGGAATTCACAGGTAAAAGATGTAGTGATGGCCACCAGTTTGGATGTCTTTATTTATTTATTTATTTATTTATTTTATTTCTATACCGCCCAATAGCCAGAGCTCTCTGGGCGGTTCACAAAAATTAAACCATTCAAAGTATAAAACAACAGTATAAAACCATAATATAAAATACAATATAAAAGCTCAACCAGATAAAAACAGCAGCAATGCAAAATTACAAATTTAAAACATCAAGTTAAAATTTATTTATCGACTGTTAAAATGCTGGGAGAATAAAAAGGGGGTTGGATAAATTCCTGGAGGAGAAGGCTATCAATGGCTGCTAGTCCTGATGCTTCCAGTATCAGAGGCATTAAATGTGTATACTCCAGTTGCTGGGGAACATGGGTGGGAGGGTTCTGTTGTGTCCTGCTTGTGGTTCCCTGGTTGACAGCTGGTTGGCCACTGTGTGAACAGAGTACTGGACTGGATGGACCCTCAGTCTGATCCAGCAGGACTCTCCTCATGCTCAGAAGTAAACTTCCGTATGAGTATCCCCAGCTTAGGGACTGGCAACTGGCAGTCCACAAATGGTATCTTGCTTGCAGAAGGCCATCACACGGCCCAAACATTTTGCTGTTGGAAGGCAATTTAGTAAGGCAGGGGTGGGCTCAAAAGAGAACTCCAGAGGTGTTGAACATCAACTCCCAACATTCCTGATCATTGGCCATGCTGGCAGGGGCTTCTGGGAACTGAAGTCCCAAACATTTGGAGAACTACCATCTGCCCACTTCTGGATTAAAATGCTGTCAGGAAAAAGTGAAGGGAGAAAGGGGAAATACATGTGTGACTTTTTAGGATGAGGAACTGCATGTGAGAAGGGTGCTGATCCTGTAGCTCCACTTCTTTATCCAACTAGGAAGTACATTTAGAAAAGCACTGTCAGCCACCCCAGAGGCAGAACAAGGCACTGGATTTAGCCTCTTCCTATCAGAGGTCAAACCTCCTACAATCATGAGAAAGATCTGAGTAGAGCACAGATCAGGGGTGGGGAGAGATTGGGTATGGGAACAATAGTAGTGAGGGTAGGGTGCCTTGAAAGGCAAGTTTATAATCTTTGTTATCTTTTCGGCGCCTGATTAAAACTGTCCTCTTCTCTCAGGCACTTCGCAGCATATAACAAGTCTTTTTGATCAGGTCCTGGATTGTCTTTGGCTGATGGTTTAAAACTGTGGAGCTAGAAACCTTGACCTGCCTACCACCTATGTAAATCTTCATTTGGCTCCAGACCTTTGCTGGAACAACATGCTAGTCAGCTGCTCTTAGGTACCTGAATTTACCCCAGATCCATTTTGTCCTGTTCTGGGGTCCCTTGAAGTTTGCAGAGAAAGCTGGTAATAAGTTCAAGGTGGGAATGTGGATCAAGGTGGAAATGCAGGTGACAGAGGTAAGGAAGTAGGACCCTGGACAACACCAAGTGGGTCCTGCTAGCGGAACCCTCTCCTACTAGGAGAATGTTGCCTCAACAGGTAGCTAGAGCCAATTGAAATCCTATATATGCTGACAAGACTGGTAGTGTGGTGGTCAGCCCTGCCTATCCTGGAGGAGTTGACAGAATTGATGAAGGGCCCTCACTTGATGCTGCAGCCTGGGATTTCTTCAAAGCTGGGGAGATGGAGGTTCTGTCAATAACTCATCCTCTGAGCCAGAGATGATGGCAGAGCTGTGAAGAAGGCACTGACTGTCTTATTCCCAAGGATGCAGCCTGTGCCTCACCCTCATCAGAATCTTCTGTTGCACATTAGAAGAACTGAGGGCTTAAGGTCTGACAGATAAAGAATTGTCCATGATTTAGCCTCTTTCCCTGCTTTTCTGGTTCGCCTTATGGAGATCTCTTGGAATAGGACAACTTTCTGGTGAACAATATATGGAAGTTCAAAATATCTCACCCTAGTGGAGAGGACCATGACCACTAGGTACCCCATGTACTTGCTCCATTTGCTGTCCAGGTGCTTACAGTTGATGGGCAACTTCAAGCCCTCTCCCTTTTCATGGTTCTTTATCTATCAGCTAGAGTTGGCCTGGACAGCCCTTCGAACGAAGGATGCTGTTAAACAGAGGACTGTCTTCTGACTGCCCTTCAAATAGAGGACTGTCATTTAAAGTAAGACACCTGGCCATCCTAGTCAACAACAGCATTTTGAATGGAGTGATGAAACCAGTGTAACAGTCACCCAACCAGCTGAATGTGCTCCTGCTTCCCCAAACCAGTAAGAAAGGGTGGTACAGGATTCTGCACCACCTGCAACTTTTGAAACATCTTGAATGGCAGCTCCACTTGAAGCACATTGCCAATAAGCACGTATGGATTTTGTTAAATTTGTTCCATCTGTGTTTCATGGGTTGTCAAGTGTCTTTGACTCCATCATCCACTCATTGACGGAATCAGATTTTTTTTTTTTACTAGAATATTGTTCTACTTGCGCTAATGTGCACTTGCACTAATGTGTATTAGCGAATGAAAATTAGCTTAATCCCCCCTCCAAATGTGAAAAAGCAAGTTTGTGGAATCCACGTGACTTGGGAAAAGCTGATCCATTGCCGAATCTGCAAGTCGGAGTCATAGAAATCCTAACTCATTTGAATCTATTGTGAATTTCTCTGACATCCCTAATTGCCAGTGGCTAATTCTTCAAGGTTACAGAGACACCACAAATGGTTGCAAGCCCCCACTGCTTTTCAGGGAAGTGGTTAGCAGATCATCTACAGCTGATAAGATGCATCTCCGATCACACCTGCAGCAACCAGATGCATGCATTCAGCCCTTTCCAATCACATGCTGAGAAAGAATGTGCTACTGAAAACAGTGTAGCAGGTATCTCATCCATTGTTCCAGGACAACAATTCTCTCAACTGTGTTTTGTTCATTTGGGGAAACCATTAAAAGACCTTTCAACAAAGAGAAGGTGAGCTGTGTTACTATTATTAAATTAAAGATAGGGTGGATTCTGCAAGGCACCAATTGCAGCACCGAAATGTGCTTGCGATGTTTAGGAAGAGATCACTGAGATGTGAGTCATGACTTGGTTCTCAATAGAGCATTGTTGTTTTTATTGGTTTAGGCTGGAGTGTGAAACCTCAAGTTATGAGTTCTGTGGAGCCAATAACATGCCTTGTCTACATTCTCTGCAAGGATGGAGAAAGAGAAGGATAGAACAATGGCCACAGCTGACTAAGGCACTGAACCCTGCGTGGCAAAACTCTTTGGATGGTGGAGGCACCCTCCCACCCCACCCCCACCACACAGAGGAAGACACAGACACTCTGGATGGGGTGGGTATCAGAGGTCAGCATCCTTGGGAAGATGCTGAGGCCCCACCACAGCAAAAGGGACCACTACAGTGGAACCCCCTGGAGTTTTTCCTTGCCACTGATTCTTGTGGGGGCTCTCATGCTCGCTTGCCCAGCAAGAGTTGGGAATATTGCAACCTTCTCTGGAAGTGACAGGTAAAGGGCAGTGTTGCAGACAATGCATAGGAATTTGGGAGCATATCAAGCCTTAGGGTCTCTATAGCCTACATGTGGTTTCCTGCTCCTCCCCTTCCTTTCCCCCATCTCTCTCTCTGCCTTCCTCCATTTCTGGGAGCACATGGCTTGCTTGCTTGCTCCTGCCTGTGTAAAGGAACACAAATAAATGGACTGAACAAACTCTCTTGAAACCCTACATTGTGCCTATATTTGTATGTGCAAGAATACCTGTGAGTAAAATTGGTTTCTTTCCTTCACTAAAGGAAGACTGTGATCTGGGTTTTCCCCCCCTGTTTTCTTCTTTTTTAAACGAATATTTTCTTGTGTGTGAATGTGGGGCTGGTAAATGCACATTCTGTTCTACCTTTTGTTTTATCTCTGCTAACTGCTTTTTTAACAGGAGGTAGCAATTCCAAATAATTCCCATCAGGAAGGAAGAGGAACTGCTGCAAGAGAAGTGGGGGTGGGCTCACTGAGAGCATTTTCCCCAAGAGAATTATTATTATTATTTTATTTTATTATTATTATTTATTTATATAGCACCATCAATGCACCATCAAATCGAAACCTGGAGCTGGCACAGGCTGTACCTGGAACCAGGTATTGGTAGTGCCTTTCTTCCCCCACGTTGGGGTGGGGGGACACAAATCAAGCAAATCATGCATATGATATGGGCCTCTGCATGGACTGCCACATGGTGATTTAGGTGTGCAGTACAAGAAATGCCACTTTCCTGGCCACTCCTTCATCATATGAAGACCTTTGCTAGCAGCCTGGGTAGATCTGATTACATGGCAGAGCTTTAGTGCTTTGTAAACATTTTTTCCATGACTAGCAGAAGTAGAATACAATATGAAAACAAGGAAATACATCAACATTTGTTTTAGTGTGCATCATATTAAACAGGTGACAGAATCCAGCCATTCTTCTGTGTAACCCAGATCCTCTGCCAACAAATTCAATTAATTTTTGTTAGCACAAATTATACATAACCTTGGATCCTTCTCTCTCTCTCTTTTCCTCCCTCTTCTTTTGCCTGTATTTATTGGCATCTCAAAGGTGCTCATTAGTATAGTATCTGTTTGAGAATTTTAAGTTCTTTATTGTTCTATTTTATGGCTTTTCTCCAAGTAAAACCAAAAAGGGGGGGAAGGGGAAGAGGACAAAAAGACAAAAAAGTGCATCCATGACCAGTTTGCCTGGAGGGATATGATATAAAACACAGAACAATTTGTCATTTACAACAGGAAATAAAAATGAAATATTAAAGGGACACTGCCAACTTAAAAATGATTCTCCTGTCTGAAAATGTTTTACCTGCTTTTGTAACAAGAAATACTTTGGGTGTCTTTAACTGAAAGAGACCATAGGAAGGGGGGAATTCTCAGCTTGTTTGCTTCTAGGGTTTGACAGCAGTGGTGGATTGTTAATTTTTGCTGCTTCCCACTGTCTGTTCTGAGCAGCTGATTGAATCTTCTTGTTGTTTTGACTTTTTCACACAATCCCTAGGGAAAGAAGAAGAAAAAAGCTGAAATTGATATTGGTGGTTGTAAAAGCACAAAACTAGCAGAGACCTCAAGGCTATCTGCAGAGCCTTAGAAAACAATTTCATATCCTCCCCCCTTTCTTTTCTTTTTAAATGAGGGGCAGAACGACACTAAATGTGGGGGTGGGGTGGGGAGAGTGAAGTGGTGGACCATCTGTGACTTGCCAAAACCTACTGGTTATGCTGGCTCTGTTGGGAGCAGGGCTGGTGTCAAGGGAAGGCATGGTTGGGTACTTGCCCAGGGATCCATTTATAAGAGCTTCTTGGAACTGGATAATGAAGAGCAATAGCAGATCGTGATGATGGTGGTGAGAAGACAGTCTCACTGAGCAAGGAGGCTCATTGAAAGTCTTTCCTAAGGGCCCTCAAAAACCTGGAACCAACTCTGAGTGGGGGATGGGGGACAGGTTTTCTGCAAAGAGGCCTGGCTGATCTCCATTGAAGGGGAATTAACTATACTAGTTCCATGATTTGATGGACCCAATCATGGGCTCACTCCGGGGAAATGGAGGGGATGGACCCAAGGCCACTTCCAACCCAGCCTGGAGCAATCTGCTTAGGGGCCTACCGTCAGTGAAAACAATGCTGGCAGTTGATTGACAGTGATAGAGCTTTCCCTGGTCATACCAGAAACCTCCAGCAGATGAGAGTGGATACAGTAGCACTTTTCAAGTATCTAAATGGCTGTCATATAGAAGACAGCTGTTATCTGTTCTCTGTCATCTATGACTGTAGGACATAAAATAATGGGCTTAAGTTACGGGAGGGTGAATTTTGGTTGAACATCAGGAAAAACTTCCTAACAGTCAAAGTAGTCAGATATATGGAACCAACTGCCTATGTAGGTGGTGGGCTCTCCATCGATGGAAGTTTTCAAGCAGAGACTGGATAGCCGTCTGTCAGGGATGCTTTAAACCGGGTTCCTGCACTGAGGCAGTTGGACCCAATGGCCTAAACGATTCTAGGATTCTATGACAGAATTAGGCTGAAATCCAATGGAATCTAGTGAACGGACATCAGTGGGAGTCATTTTATCAATGGAAGTCCTCTATCATCTTCTGTCTCTTTCTTCTTTCAGTAACAGACCCAAAATCAACACTTTTAGCTCTATACATTAGCAAAGAGACTTGGCAAACCCTCATTACAGGAAGGCCTTACAAGTGGACTTGGTGAACCTAACTGTAAAGGTTTAATTCTAATGTCTACATTAAAGAAGGATTAACAAGATGACCTTTTCAAGTGATTCACATAGAATCACTTGATAATGGCATTTCTAGAATAAAGGGGTTATTAACCCTTGAACTTGGATTCTGGAAAAATGTTAATCATTCAGTACATACTGTCATGTGTCTTAATTCTAGAAACTGGAGCTGTGAGTATGGGCTTTAGAACAGATCAGTCTACTTAGGCCCAAAAAAGACAAGTTGCGAGAGATCCCTGATCAAATCTCCCAATGTTTGCAATTTTATTTTAAACTAAAAGCAGTTTCATGGGAGGGAAGTGTCCAATCGTGATTAGAGCAGCAGCATTGTCCAAAAGGGGTTTTAAACCTTTTTCATTAAAAAGTAAATACAGAAAATTGAAAGAAAAGCACATACACAGACTGTCCCTGTTCAGATGACACACTAAACCACAGCGGTTTAAGCATTTTGAACTAAATGTTATGGCTTAGTGTGACAGTGTGCTGTGTGAACTATGAGTTAGCGTGTCATGTCAACTATTCCTAACCATAGTGGCTACATAACCACAGTTTAAACATGCTCACTAACCATTTACTGCAAAAGGGTTAGTGGCCTAACCATGGCTTAGTGTGTTGTCTGAACAGGCCCACTATGAATCAGTATAACCTAATTAGTTTTGAATATCAGCTTATGCCTGGCTCATAATTTTTCTTTCGTTGGATCTGCCAAAAGATACAGCAAAGATTTAACAGCAGCTATTTCAGACACTGTTGAACAGACTCATAAGTTTCTGAACAGCTGCTTCTCTTTGTTTCAGAGTATTGGAAGTTCAGGTCTTGAAAGTGCTCTTCCCTGGGGATGTCAGAGAAATCTCCAACAGATTCTAATGAGTTCAGATTTCTATGAATTCAACCACGGATTCCACAGTGGAACAGCTTTTTGTGTGTGTGTGTGAGTCACACAGATTCCATGGACTTGTGGACCAATTTTCTAAAATAATAAAATAAAATAAAAATCTAATGAGCATTAATGCTAATTCACATTGGTTCTAATGTGAACTAGGTAGATTGGCTCTAATGTGAACTAGGACATATCCAACAGAATTCTGGTTTTAAAGAATTTGATTCCATCAATGAGCATGAGACGTAACAAAAGAAGACGTCTGACAATCCACAAAACACAAATGGAATGGATTTAACAAAACCTGTATATCCATACATCCACATCTGTAATATTTATTTATTTACTTATTACATTTTTATACTGCCCAATAGCCGAAGCTCTCTTTACAACCACCATTTATGCAACATTATTTTTTGGAAAACCCTGAGCTACCATTGTTGCACAAAATGGCGGCTTGCTTGGAGGATCGGGTGCTGCCAGGCGCTCTTGGACCACATTGGCACCTGCAGATGGGTCTGGTAAGTGGCAGGTGGTTCGGCAAGCAGACTCCAGGATGCTGAGGATGGGGGAATCCTAAGGGCTCCATCCCCTGCTCAAACTGTTGAAACATCCCTATTTGAGACATAAAAAACAGCACTAGTGATGTCAACAGGGAAGGATTTGCAGGCAGAAGTCCTGGGCCGTACTCAACAGCCTGTGCAGGAGGGCCCCAGATGGAGCAGGGCAGGTTTGCCACATTTTGAAGTAAGTGAAGTCATGCACATGACCATGTAAAAAGAGCAGATAGCACTGCCCTGGTCTACTCAGAATTGGGGTGTTCACAACAATAGCATTAACATACTAGAGTATGCAAAAATGATAGTTTATATAGTGAACTTCTGCATCAGTAGGACAGAGGACTATTATCTTGACTGGACAGAGACTGTCGGTCATTTTCGGAGGTAGTATTTTTAAAATGTGTAGTCACAGGAGGGGGAGTGGTGCGAAACCAAAGCTGATACTGGAGATGGAATAATAACACCCACAAAAACATGAAGATTTCAACTATTCCGTATTTTAGTATTCCCAGATCCATCCCTAAATGTATCCATTATGAATACGTGGCATCAGAATTTGTAGCAGCAGCTAAATGGGGCAAATTCTGCTACCACTGAGGACACTGAGGGATGACTTCAAGGTACATATTGTTAGAATACTTCTTTTGCTGCCCATCAAAGTAAATTCAAATTGAGGCCAGGGTTTATTAGCTGCTAAAATTATTGAAGATTACTATAGCTATGATAGCATCTGCAGTAACCACCAAGCTCAGGCTCCATTTTAGTAGACAGTTTAAAACACCTAATAAATGGTGTACAGTTTATAGGATTCCCTTAACCCATCAATTAAACAAAGTCATCATTGTACAGAAACTGTAGAGGAAAACTCCCCCTCCTTCGGTGTCTGCTCTAAAAGAGACTGTGAGATTTCTCTTGTGTTTCTCCCAGTGATTCATAAAAATCCCCCTCCCCCACGCCATCAGAATGTAATGTGTTGCAGAGCAAAATAGTGACTGGACAGGTAGAAGAGACAAAGCCCTCATCTATACGGCAGTGGAATTGCTTCTCATTAAATTTTAACCCGATTTTTAGCTGATTCGAATTAGTCAATGAATGTCACACCGCAGCAGCAACAGCGATTTATAAAAAAAAAAATTGTGTACTTGATGCTGCACACATTCACAGATCCGCAACGAAGGAGGGCCAAGCAAAACAATCAATTGTATATGCGGAGATCCGCATATTCATATCAGTGAAAGGAGAGGCCAGCATGGTGTTGCCCTGCAGGGTCATGCCCCGGGTTGCAGCTCAGCACCCAAACTACCCCCCCCCAAAGGTCTCTCTCCCCCACCCCCTCCTCCCACCGGCTGCAGTTCAAGTCTTGATGTTATCAATGGGATCAGCAGAGCCACCTTGCTTGTGTAAAATGTACGTCAACCTTTTAATAATTGTCACTGAGACCTGAGAAGATGAGACGAGGAACTGAGCAGGGGGACTGCTCGCTCGCTGCCCATTCGCCATCTTTGTTGTAAAATTGAAAACGGCGGGAAAGAACAAGGCAGCCGATAGGTGGGAGGGCGGGAAATTGGCCAATCACATCAAAGCTACAGACATATGTCAAAATGTGATTTAACTCCCTCAAGGACACATAACCATAATGTGATGCAAAGTCGGACGTTAACCTAAAAGCCACGGTAAATCGGAAATGCGAATATGCGCATTATCGTGGGTAAAAGCTGCCACTGCGGCGAATGAATGGCTGCATCACATTTACTTCGGTTTAAGCAGCCATGTAGATGTGCCCAAAGCATCAGTTGTAAGGTGGCCACTTATCCATCACCAAAAAAGAAGGAATACAACCTGCCAAAAGAGCGTACAAATTTGCAAAATATTTGCAAATGTTAATTTAGATGTATAGTTACAAGTTTAGAAGAAAAGTTTTTTTAAAATAGAAATCCAAGTCAACTCACCCCAATGGAGAAGACTGACCAGGTGACCTGTGTGGCTGCTCAGTGCTGACTATGGATGGGCAACTTCAAGGCCCCTCCCTGCTCTCCCCTTCTTAGGGTTCTTTCTCTTTAAAGCAGACATGGACTGGGTAAGCCCTTCAAATAGAGGGCACTATCAAATAGAGGGCACTATCAAATAGAGGACTGCACTCTGCCAGCACTTCAAATAGAGGACTCTGTATTCACTCATTCAAGACTATTACAATTGCCCCTCCAGGTGTTGAATGAGTGAATTCGCTAGAAGCATAGATTACTTCCACACTAGAGCTGTTGAGGCATTGCTTTCCTATCATCATCTGGAAGTGTATTTAAAATAGGGGTTCTTTACAGCTCTTAGTATATTGAGCATTACCCCCACACACACAATGACCCCAATCCTTCTATAATGTTCATTCATAAGTAAATTCTATTCAGCAAAGGTCCTTTTCAGTGTTAATTAAAAGCTTCCTTTGTGTAGTTCCTACTAGTTTTCCTGCCAAGATTGATCACAACTTGTGGAGTATCAGCAATTAATTGCTTCTTAATTGACCCATGATGTTTCCTGTTTCTGCAGTGTGAGGAGGCTTTAAGTAATGGTTCTATCCATATTTTAGTGAAACAGTGCTATTCCATGGCTCCATTGACTTGTTTATATTCAAACGACCCATGTACCAGAAATGCATCCCAAAAGCACACATTCCTTTGCTCAAAAAGAAAGGGCTTGTGTTTATAACTTTGATGTTACTATGGCATATTTAAAAATTAATTGAACCACAACACAAATCTGTTAAACCCAGTTTGTTTTGTTTTCCCAATTCAGTCTTGAATATGTCCAAGACTGGTGAAGTCTTGGTGGCGAAGGATCCAACATCACAATTCTTTGTTTTGGAGATTTGCAGGGAACAGTCCTCTATTTGAAGGTGCCCCTTATTTGAAGGACTGTCCAGTCCAAGTCTGGTTTGAGGACAAAGAACCATAAGACTTGGAGAGAAGGGACCTTGAAGTTGTCCATCAGCACTCAGCACCTGGAGATCAGACTGAGCAGGAACACAGGTCATCTGGGTAGTCTTCTCCACTATGGTGACATGGCTCGTATTTCTATTTCAATCACAGTTATTATTTCTAAATTTGCGAATATATGCATACATTTGCACATACAAATGGTATGCAAACTGGTATGCTCCTTTGTCCTCTCTTTTGGTGATGTATTCCTTCTTTTTTGGGTGATGCAGAAGTGGCCACCCTATTCCAGAATGGCCCTCTGTTGTGAATCTCTCTCCCCCCCACCCCATCATAACATACACACAACGAAATCTGCTCCCATCCCCACCTGCCTCAATCCCAAATGGTTCCCCTGCTCTGGAAGTGCTCCACCACATTCTCCCTAGCAATAACCAAAAAGGATAACGATATGTTTAAATATCTGATTAAGGCTGAGTTCTTTACTCTCACTTACCTAATGTCAGCTTCTCAGAGGCAGGGTTACCTGCCTGGGAGAGGCCCATATTGTGTTTCTTGTTTGTGGAAGATTGTTATCATGTAAGGCTAGCTCTGGGCATCATTCCTAAAAATGGAATGTGTACAACCCCTCTCTCACACACACACTCTTTCTCTCTCTCTCTCTCTCTCACACACACACACACACACATACACACCACCATCATCATCATCGCCACCACAAATCAACGGGTCTGTTTTCCAACTGTAATATATTTTGGGATCTCTTCCTCCCACAGTTCTTGAGTAATCGCTAAGGAACAGCCAGCGATGGGCCTGGCTCCAGAAAATTAACTTGATTGTTTCATTCGCACCGCAATTGGCTTTTGAGGTGGGAAGTGTAATCGGTTCACCCGGGCTTTCTGAATATCAAAGCAGCTCAGACCGAACGAATAAAGCATCACATCCCTTTCCAAGTGGTTTCCAGGGCCTTACATTTGGAGGGAAGGCTCCTCAGATGTGAAGCATGAGTCATGGAGGAAGATGGGGCTGTTGCCTCTGAGTGACACAGTCAAATGGGTTGGTTTTGCATCTTGTTCTTCCAAGATGCTCAGGCACCACATGACGCACACACTCCAATAAGTTTCCTAACTGTGCAGAGGTCTGAACCAAGGTTCTGCAAGTAAGGAGGGGGAAATGTCATCCAATATTAAAAAATATTGGCAGTTCAGTTTTTAAAAAAATAAAATTTATATGTACAAGCACAAAAACCTCTGCACCTATTTATCAGAAATTCTGCAGATGCAGTCCACTCCTAAGGGGATATCATGTAGGAAGTTTCAGGATGACAGCAAGATTTGTTTCATCAAAGCTTTCTTTTGCAACCCTCCAAGGGTTCTTTTCTCGCCAACCAGCTGCAAAAACAAACAAACATGGACTTCTGCATCTCTCAATGGCTACACTCCAGCTGCCAAACAATTCCATTCCTGCACCTACCTGAGCAGGTAGGGTAGGTACAGTAGCTATTAGTCACCAGCCATCAAAGACCATCAGTGCTCTTTTAAACGAACAGCTTCAGGCCATCTCTTCTTATTAAAGAAGCATCTTTAGCTACTAACAGGAGCACAGAGAAAAAGCAATCTCTCATCACATGGACACAACACGGCCCTTGGAGGGCTGCTTTCATTGGGGCAGCTGTGTTGACGGCACGGCAACCTTTTGAGTTCCCAAGTCTCCTTCAGGCAGAAATAAGGGGGAAATAAGTTCCTAAAAGAGAATCTGTTCATCTTGGAAATCTATTTCCCTACAGTAGCAGGTGGGCAGAAGATAGATCAGGATCTATTGGTAGATGTCTGAGTGATTTGCAGTAGATTTTCAAGCGCTTTGGACTCCCAATTGTTTAACAACAACAGCTTGGGGGGGAGGGGGAAACCGGGCATTTTTGTGTGCAACTGCAAGTTTATCACTGCTGATACTGAGAACAAATTCTTGGCATCAGCCATGTGCTGTTCCTCTATTCTGCCAGCTGTATATCTGCCATTCTGCACCTAACTCCAGTCAGTGGTCCTTGAAGTTCAAGGAAAACAAAACCTTGGAAGCCCAGACCACTGTCCCCAAATTGTTCCATAAATAAACTCATTTGAGGTTTTAGCTCTTTCCCAACACACAGGCAGCCACAAAAACCACGCATGGCTAACTAGCCACTTTTCTTTAGGTCATTTCTCAGGCACACACTTTTTTTCACGCATATGTGCATGTGCGCGCGCATGCATAATATTAGAGAGACGTGGTGACGGAGAGAGCTATGCTCTCTCCCATCGATATGCTATCAGATGGTCTGATTCGACTCCATCTCCAAAACGATACTCTTCAGTGCGATTTAAAACCATTAACAACAGCCTGCAACAATAGAGTGAGGGGCGGGGAAACCTGTATAATAAGATGCAGGGGAGAGCGTGACTAGGACAAAGGCGCCACTGTGTGCACCTTCAGACAAAGCCATGACAAGAGACAGATGTCTGTGACATCAGCACTCAGTAAATCACTGGTGCTTCTTTCTCAGGAGCGGCTGAACTGGAGAGGCAGGTGCAGCCCCCGAGAAGAGGATGTCTCGGAATGCGCCTCATTAAAGCTGGCCTGAATGTAATCGGCTCCCGGAGCACAAGTACTGAGAGTGCCAGACCGATACCAGATTGAGTGGCGGCGGGCCATTAATTGCATTGCTATCCAAGGCAGACATCATCTGACTTACTATGGGTTGATTTAATTTCATGTAATTAATTTTCTTTAACCCTTCTCCCAAACACGTTTCTCCCCTTCCCTGGCACTTTCTATCTCTTATCTCTGGTTCTGCTGCGGCTCTCGTTTTCCCGGTTCTTGAGGCTTTTTTCTCTCCCCCCCCCCCCCCCCCGGCGTTGTTTTTTAATAGCTGAAAATGTTTCTTTAATGGGCCCGGATGAATAAAAGGTATTTGCTGAACTTGAGTGCTGTTGGCTTTGAAATCTGCATAGGAGTCTCTCCACCTAACTTTGCAGAGCACTCTTATTAAAGCGACAGCTTTCCTCATTAGCATAGTAATGAATTCCTGGTTAATAATCAGTCCTGCATACAACTTTCAGAGCTTAGCCTGGCCCCTTCCCCACCCATCCTGTTTTCTCCTATAGAAATTTTATGGATGGAAAAGAAAAGTAGCCAGACTTTGCACTGAGAGTGTATGTAGATCTAATAATTAACAAAGAATTAATTACTGTAATAATTCAGAATAATGTTTGATCTATTGATGATGCTTTTTAACATCAAGCACATGGAGACAGAGATGTGTTTTTTCCCCCTTTCTTTCCAAGATGTGTTTCAGGTCTAGTTTTCAGGAAACCTGTATCTAGACTGAATCACCTTGTACTGCAGACTTACAAGGTTGAATGCTCCTCCATTCCCCCCCCCCCCACAAATAAAACTATGTTCACATAGAATATTATATGTCATAGAATCATAGAATAGTAGAGTTGGAAGGGGCCTATAAGGCCATCAAGTCCAACCCCCTGCTCAATGTCAAAGAATAGGTTCAAAGCCAGCCTTTGTCCTGACATCTATTATCATCATTCTTTCTAACAGCAGACTCTAATGGTAGTGTATCAACAGGATTAGAGCCAAGATGGGGCCACTAAGAAACCAGAGGGCAATATCAGCATGCTTCAGTTAAACCCAAGGTATGCAGAAATGCAATTTAAAAGAAAGATAAAGAAAAAAAGAAAATGACCTTTAAAAAGAGCATCCACAGGACCCCAATGAGGACTGAAAAACATTCAGCGGCTTCCAAGGGACACAGGATGCTGAGTATCTGTTGGAAAATAAAATAAAAAAGAGGGTGAATTAGGCCCTCTTACAACTTATAATATCCTGGAAGAGGATATCATGGCAGGCTGGACAGAAGCAATAATAATAATAATAATAATAATAATAATAATAATAATAATAATAATATATTTGTTACCCCGCCTCGCCCTCTGGATCGAGGCGGGGTACAACACAAATAACAACACATTCTCGTTAGGGAGTGAGGATACAGTGCAACATTTTGTTGCAGGTCCCACTCGGTTGTTTACTTTGTGCAGAGAATAGTTTTATAAAATGTAGGAGCAATCACTTTGCAATCTGAAGTGGTACAGTCCAGACACAAGTTTACAACTTGAGTGAGAACAAGGCCTCTATCTCCAGCTATGGTTTGGCTCCGCTGCTGTATACTAGTGATTATAACTTCAAATCTGCACTAAACCTGCCAAGACTATACTGCACAAAGTGCATCCATTTTGCATTTCCCTGGTATCTTTTGCACTCATGGCTGGTGGGCATGCGTGCCTTATTCTGGAAAATGCTAATTTCCAGAACAGGTCAGGTCAGCAGAGTTCACGTTGGAGCTCTGCCAACTTGTCTCAATCTGGAATCGGGTGTTTCCACTCATCTGGAGTCCTTCTTTATGTAGGGCAACCATATGACCAGTTTTGCCCGGATTGCAAATCCGGGAGGGGGAGGGGAAAATCCGGATTCCCCCCCAAAGAGCAGCTCTAATGGGAATTAACAAAAATGCTTATAACTCTGTCATTTTTTAAGATAAAGATATGAAACTTGGCACAATGATAGCTCTTAGGAAGGGCTCTAGTCATACCAAATTTGAAACAGATCCGTTCATCCATTGATTTTTTAGGAATTTTTTAAAAATTGAGGTTTTAAAATTATTATTTTTAAAATTGTCATTTTTAAAGTTAAAGAGATGAAACTTTGTACCATGGTAGGATTTAGGTAGAGCTTTAGCCACACCAAATTTGAAACAGATCCGTTCATCCATTGATTTTTTAGGAATTTTTTAAAAATTGAGGTTTTAAAATTATTATCTTTTAAACTGCCATTTTTAAAGTTAAAGAGCTGAAAGTTGGCACCATGATAGCTTTTAGGTAGAGCTTTAGCCATACCAAATTTGAAACAGATCTGGGGCCAGTAGCAAACCCTGTTAACAACAACAGCAGCTTGCAATGAGTGAAGATAGTCAGAAAAGATATTTGAAAATTATAGGAAAGGAAAATTCAGCAGATGTCATTTGTATATATGGGGAACCTGATGAAATTCTCTCTTCATCACCACAGTTAAAGCTGCAGGAGCTATACTAGAGCAAGCAGATTTAAAAGAGGGCAGGGCACCTGCAGCTTTAACTGTTGTGATGAAGAGGAAATTTCCCCAGATTCCACATATATACAAATGACACCTGCTGAAATTCTCTTTTCAATACAACTGTTAAAGATACAGGAGCCCTGTCCTCCTTTTCATATGGTCACCCTATATTTGAGGGAAGGGGAGAATGTAACACACAGAGTATAGCAAAAGCTTCAAAGTACAGCAAAACCTACAAAAGTAGGAGTGAGTGAAGTTAATTTCAGATACATTGAATCTCTCACTTGTTCTTTATTTCAGTGATTTTAACGTTAAGATGTTATGTAGAACAGATTTGTCTTAAATGTGTGCTGTAAAATCAGACATGTGACCAAGGCTATGTTCGGGTGGGCACGCCCCCTTGGTACTGGACACGCCCCTTTGGTACTGGACATGCCCCCTTGGGGGCGACCATGTTGTCCTCCTTTTTGGTATCCAAAATATGGTCACCCTACTTTATGAAGCAATACATCTCACCATACTGTGGAAAAGTATGACCACGTCATTTCTGTGCCTGCCTGTTCAATCCGGTATTCAGGATCTACCTGTTGATAGGCAATAGTTTCTTTGTGTTTGTTTGTTTGTTTTAAAAACCACCTTTAAACCAGAACTGAACAGTCCAGCCTTTCAAATAGAGGACTGTCCTCTGTAAATGAAGACACATGAACACCCTAAATTGGATTGATGTGATCAGATTGCAGCTGAATAGCCACTTCATTTTCTTTTCATATCTTTGCAAGGAGTCAACTAAAAGCTTAAGAAGATGCTGGAATACTGTTTTATTATTATGGCAGACACATATGGAGTTAAAGTCTGGACTCCACAAGAGCCTCTTAAAGCTTCCTGTAAAAATACCAGACCACTTTGGACAATATTTTGGAAGGCTAATCCAGTCTTTACACATGGACCCAGTGTGCCAGCACCACGTCCACCACCCACATGGGGACAAAACTCCCTGAAGGAAGCCTCCAAGTGTACATGCGTAGGCCCAAATTGTGTGGTTTATTCACAGACTGCACGTGGCCTAATATCATCACAAAAGCTATAGATCGGTGGTCGTGGTCTACTAGTATTAGTGGTTACTGTCCTACAAAAGATATGTAATGGAAGCTATAACTTCTAGCTTTGGTCCTATCTATATCTATCTATCTATCTATCTATCTATCTATTTATCTATCTCAACTTTATCCTGATCCTGCCCCAAGGAAAATATCCTAATTTATGCTCAAAACTACTCTATGAGGTGAGCTAGCTAAGATAGTGACTTAACAAGGTAAGTTTAGTAGCTTTGATCCAAGAGTTTTTCTAAATAAGGCTTTTAAACCACTACTTCTGCTTCTGTATTCTGTTGCAGGATTAAGATTGGATCTTTTCACATCCTTCCCCCCCCCCTGGATTTCTGTCTTTTAGTTTGTTCCACTATTATTGCCTTTAGATTGATGGATGGAGCCTGGTGGGATGCATCAAATATCAAATATATCCCCTTCCCCAACTCATATTTCCTCAGCCCTAACTCCTCCACATATAGCAATACTTGCCCATACCACCTACATCAGTGGTTCTCAACCTTCCTAATGCCGCGACCCTTTAATACAGTTCCTCATGTTGTGGTGACCCCCAACCATAAAATTATTTTCGTTCTTCTCTACACGATCCATTGTCATGGGATGGTTTGCTAATGAAAATAATACATAACAATAGCTTTAATAATACAAAAGATGATACATGACATAGTTCAGTCAATACAGTTTCCTAAGTCCATCGGAAATATGTGTTTTCCGATGGTCTTAGGTGACCCAAGTGAAAGGGTCGTTCGACCCCAAAGGGGTCCTGACCCACAGGTTGAGAACCGCTGACCTACATGGTCCTCCCCTTATAATATCTTTAATGTTTTCATTTGTAAAAAGAGGGTGGGGAGCAAGCTGCAGAGATCAAATTGCATTGCCTTTTGATTTTCTGTGTGGTTACTTGGAGGCCTCTCTAGGTGGCGCTGTGGCATAGTAGAACAAAGCAGAATAACACAACTATACCAGTGCATAGTGGTGGTTTCATTTCATGATTTTTAAAAATAATAATACCACATTTGTCCCACTCCGACAAGAAAAACAAATAACCTGGGGAAACTGGCTGGAAAGCACAGCAGAGACACTGAAGGAGGCCAGCGTTATCTAAGACACTCATAAGCTACTGTAAGTGAGGAATGGCGAACACACAATAAAAGCCTTGTCTAGAAAAACTCTGTTTACTTTCTATATCATATTGGTTCCACTTCCCACTTAAAACAAAAAACATAACAAGTTCCAGATGGGTCCCTGAACCAAAGTTCAGTCTTAGCGCAAATTAGGAAAACCATAACAAAACCAGGATACTATTGCTGGCAAGTAAAAAATAAGAGAGGGGAAACCTCAACATGCCAGGAATGTGACTTATTCCAGGTGAAACAGATTTCTTCAGGGGCGCTATAAAAATAGGAACAAATCCATAGAAAATGAGATAGTAAGGGGGAAATGAGTAAATGGGATATTAAGGATGAAATTTAATCAAAAATACATGCCATGTTCATAACCTCATATTAAATTAATAGCAAACAGAAATGATCAAGTTAATTTTGTAAAAAAAAATACTATGAAAAACTGAATATGTGTAGACATATATCGTATACTTAGTGTGACCATATGAAAAGGAGGACAGGGCTCCTGTATCTTTAACAGTTGTATTGAAAATAAAATTTCAGCAGGTGCCATTTGTATATACAGTATGGGGAACCTGGTGAAATTTCCTCTTCATCACAATAGTTAAAGCTGCAGGTACCCTGCCCTCTTTTAAATCTGGTCACTCTAGTATAGCTTCTGCACCTTTAGCTGTTGTGATGAAGAGGGAATTTCACCAGGTTCTCCATATATACAAATGACACCTGCTGAATTTCCCTTTTCTATACAGCTGTTAAAGATACAGGAGCCCTGTCCTCCTTTTCATATGGTCACCCTATATTTACTTAGGGTGAGGAACCTCCAGCCCGTGGGCCTAATTTGGCCCATAGAGATTCATAATCTGGATTGCAGGCCCCCTTGGGATTCTTTGGAGTGAAGGGCTCAGCCTCTGATTCCAGACTGGAGATAACAGCAGGAATTCCCCTACACGTTGCTCTTCACCCTCACCCCAAAGAATTACAGGAAAAAAATGAGGAAGGATTTCTTCCCCACCGCCAACCCATCCCTCATGTTGGGTCTAAAATAAATCACATTTCTAGCATTTGGAGTTTCCCCTGTCTTTTTTCCTTGGCACCATTGGAGCCATGATAAGGATCCTCCAATGGAAACTCTTTTCCTCTTTTAAGTTTACACTCTAGCTTCCTTTGTTTCTACCATTCGGTCCCTTCCTTCCTTCTGCTGCAAAGCTTCCTTGCGACACTTAAGAGGAGAGTAGTAAATAAAAGCAAGGTGGCATCATTATTCTTCATGGTAGAATTTTCTACCTGGAGACCAAAGGCACGTGTTTGATTTGGGAGGGGAGAGGGACCGTTGTTCCCTCACCTTTCCGGCTCGGATCTCAACAGTGGCCTGTATGCTGCCTTTTGCATACAAATTGCATCCTTTCCACTGAAAAGGAGGAAATGCAGATTTCTGCCGTTACCATGGCAACCTGCACAGGCTGCTTTCTAACTTTGCTGCCTAATGACCCATCCAAGGGAAGGAGACAGGCGCAGGATCAATTATTGATCCACAAACCGCTCTCGGTAGGACAGGGCTAAGGCAGCTGAGACGGCGGAGCTCAAATTATGTGGCTGAAAGGGAAGGAGGTTTTTTTTGGCAGGGCTGAGGTTAGCCGAGAGAGCCCTAATTCGTGGACTCCATTCTTCGCTTCACACTGGGAAGTTAATTAATCAATAGCTAATGAGGGAAGGGGTGATCACACATGCTCCTCTTTCTGTTACTCACATTCAAGATAAATCTTTCAGATTGCCCCCTTGCCCCACCTGTGGGAACAGCGGATTTGCTAAAAAGTGGCTTGTGTGGAAACCAACAGTTCAACCATTGGGCAAATGGAGCACATCAGAAGCTGGCTTCTACCAGGTCACATCATTTGTCCATCTAGGCTAGTAGTGTCTGCTCTGCTCTGATAGTGGCTCTCCTGGGTTTCTGGCCAAGGTCTTTCCCACCTCCTGCTCCTTTTTTACTCAGGGGTCCAGAACCTCCCGTCTATGGACTGAATTCAGCCCATAGGACACTCCAGTCTGGCTCATGGAGCCTCTTCAGGTTTCTCTAGGGGGTGGAGCTTAGGCTCCAAGCCCCACCCTTTGGAGGAATCCCCTCAGAGGGCATCCCCCACTGATAGGAATGTCCATCACTGAGAAATCCAGTTCAGTCCTTTTGGGACTTGCCGGATTTCCGCAGTGCCCCCGACAGCTTGCATTTGTGAGCTGAGCTGTGTGTTCCTTCCTAAAATCCAGGAATTATTTTGTGGGGAGTATTATTTGGGTAAAAGCACTTTGCGCAAATTGCAGCTACAAATCATGCAAATTATGGGCACAATTTGTGCAAATCACTTTTTATGCATTTTTAAAAACAAAAAACAAACAAAAAATGAAAATCCACTAACTAGCCGAAGTCAATGCAGATCGGCACTTGCCAATTCATGAGAAAGTGAGCCAAAGTCTTGGGGGGCAAGCACATGAAAGCTCAGTGATGAACGGATTCCTCCAACATCCCTACCCACAGTTATCTCCCAAATGGATTCCTCCGACATTCCTACACACTGTTATCTCCGACTTCAGATTGGAGATAACACCAGGAATTCCCCCGCTGGTTCATGCCAGCAGCAAACTCTGCCCCCTGTTATCATTGCGATCAGAGATAACAGCAGGGGATGCAGGGCAGAAGGACTCGCCATGCTGGGAAGAGCGGCTGCTGTCCCCACTGCAGGCTGAGTCCTAATTCAGTTTTGGAGGAAGTCTCAGGGGCTGCATTCAAGTGATGTATGGGGCTGAGGGTAAAACAGGGTGGAGTCAACTGCAAAGGCAGCAGGGCCCAAATACAAGAAATGACAGCATATTGTTGCTGCCAATAACAAAGGCATTTGACCTTTAGAATGGGGAAGAAAGTCAGAAAACCACCAAATAATCCCCCAAAGGCCAGGAAGCCACCAAACGACTGGTGTTTGCGGGAAGGGGGTGTGGCCAGTGGAAGGGGTGTGGCCACCAGAAGGCTGGATTCCGACCAGAAGGCTGGATTCCGATTGCTAAAACTGAGCAAAAATTAAATTAGAGGTTAAGGCCTTTCAGCCTGGAAATTTGAGAAGCCCCAAGCCCTGTGGCAGGAGCCCCACTGCAGCTCCTCCCAATTCCAGTGTCAACCATCTAGAAATTTGGTCCACATCCAGTGGTCTTCTCCTGCGATGTGGGAAGAAGTGGCTGCATAGCACTTCCTTAATCACAGGAACTTAAAGGGAAACATCCAAGGTCTGTGCTAAGAGGAGGCAATCCTTGGAACCAGGAAGGTTAAGTCCTATTCAAGCTTGGTTTTGTGGCCTGTTGTGGAGCTAGCTATTTCAGGTTAATGGGTAGGGTGACCATATGGAAAGGAGGACAGGGCTCCTCCTGTATCTTTAACAGCAGTACTAGAAGCTACATAAGGAAGCCAGCTCCCAGAGAATGAGCAAGCGATCAGAGCAAGTGAACAGGGAGAGCAAACAGAAGTTTATCTGGGGGTGGTCAAGGGGGAGGTCCCTAACAATTTTTGTTGTTGTTGTTCTTGTAAGACTCACCCATTTAGTTATTGGAAACCAAAAAGGAGGACAACATGGTCGGCCCCCAAGGGGGGGGGTGTCCAGCACCAAGGGGGCGTGCCCACCTGAACATAGCCTTGGTCACATGTCTGATTTTACAGCAAACATTTAAGACAAATCTGTTCTACATAACATCTTAATGTTAAAAAATCAGTGAAATAAAGAACAAGTGAGAGATTCAATGTATCTGAAATTAACTTCACTCACTCCTACTTTTGTAGGTTTTGCTGTACTTTGAAGCTTTTGCTGTACTCTGTGTGTTACATTCTCCCCTTCCCTCAAATATCTTTTCTGACTGTATCTTCACTCATTGCAAGCTGCTGTTGTTGTTAACAGGGTTTGCTACTGGCCGGCCGGATGGCTGGCTTTTTTTAATTTCAATTTTTTAAAAAAAGCTTGTGTATAATTGTCACAAGTTTCTCTACTCTAACATTAGGGTGGGTGTTGTGGCAGTGAACACTACTTTGCCCATCCACACTTCTCACTTATATACATTAGCTTCTCAAGGGTTGTGTGTTGGCACCATTTCGCACATCCAGACTTTAGTACAGGACTCTGTTGTTAACCTTCAGGGAGGACAGGACAAAGCACTGGCTATTCCAGTACAGCCAGAAGGGCAGAAATAAAAAGGAACAATGGACGGAAAAGATTCTGCAGTGGTGTTGACCTGCAAGGTTTGTGCAAGGCTTGTGTTCCTGTCTGAGATCGACATGGCATACACCTGCAACAAGTGCAAGCTGGTTACACCAATGGAAGAAAAAGTCAGTGTACTTGAGCGATGAGTGTCCACTCTCCAAGGAATAAGAGAAGATGAAGAGTTCTTAGAATGGTGGAACTTCAAGAGCAGAGGGAAGCACAGGAGATGGAAGAGTAACAGCAAGTTGAAGCCGAAGTGGGGAATGCTGAGGTGAGGAAAGCCAATGAGGAGGAAACTCCCAGGAAAGTGTGACAGGAGCAGAAGAACTAGAAAACACTCTGCACCAGTGGAACCACTAGAGCTATGTAACCACTTTCAGCTACTCGAAGATGAGACTGGATGAGGACAGCAAATTGATAACAAACGACAAAGAAAAGGCTGAAATGCTCAATATCTACTTTATCTTAGTCTTCTCCCAAAAGCAGGTCTATGACCCCCCTGGCAAAAGGGAAGTACAAGCTGAAGGGGAAGGATCACAGTTTGAGATTGATAAACAAATGGTCAAGGAACACCTCATTTCTTTGAAAGAGTTCAAATCTCTAGGGCCCAGTGAACTGCATCTAAGAGTAATAAAGGAACAGGCAGAAGAACTCTCAGAACCACTGTCTATTATCTTTGCAAAATCATGGAAGACGGATGAAGTGCTGGATGACTGGAGGTGGGCTAATGTTGTCCCTATCTTCAAAACGGGCAAAATGAAGGCACATGAGAACTATATACCAGTTAGTCTGACATCAATCCCTGGGAAAAATTTTGGAGCAGATTCTAAAGAAGTCAATCTGTAAACACCTTGAAATCAATGCAGAGATTACAAGAAGCCAGCATAAATTTGTCAAGAACAAATCCTGCCAGACTAATCTGATCTCATTCTTTGATTGGGTAACCTCCCTTGTGGGCTGTGGGAATATTGAAGACATCATATAATTTGACTTCAGCAAAGCTTTTGTACCACACGACAAAGTACCACACGACATTCTGATCAGCAAACTAGCTAAAAGTGTGCTAGATGAAACAACTATTAGGTGAATCCACAGTTGGCTACAGAATCGGACTCAAAGAGTGCTTATCAATGGTACCTTCTCAAAATGTGGGGAGGTAACGAGCAGGGTACCACGGGGCTCAGTCCTGGGCCCAGTGCTCTTCAACATTTTTATTAAAAATCTGGATGAGGAGGTGCAGGGAATACTTATCAAATTTGCAGACGACACAAAATTGGGTGGGATAGCTAATACCCTGGAAGACAGAAGCAAACATCAAAGGTATCTTGATAGGGTGGAGCGCTAAGATGAAAAACAACAGAATGAAATTTAATAGGAATAAATGCCAAGTTCTACCCCTAGGAAAAAGAAACCAAATGCACAGTTACAAGATGGGGGAAACTTGACTCAGCAATACTTCAAGTGAGAAGGATCTTAGAATTGTTGTAGATCACAAATTGAATATGAGCCAACAGAGTGATGTGGCTGCAAAAATAGCAAATGCTGTTTTGGGCTGCATTAATAGAAGTATAGCTTCCAAATCGCGAGAGGTACTGGTTCCCCCTATTCAGCACTGGTTAAGCCTCATTTTGAGTATTGTTTCCAGTTCTGGCCACCACACCAAGAAGGATGCAGACAAGCTGGTGGGGGTTCAGAGGAGGACAATGAGGTTGATCAGGGGTCTGGAAACAAAGCCCTATGAGGAGAGGCTGAAAGGACTGGGCATGTTTAGCCTTAAGAAGAGAAGGCTGAGGGGAGACATGATAGCACTCTTCAAATACTTGAAAGGTTGTCAGACGGATGTGGGCCAGGATCTCTTCTCGATTATTCCAGAGTGTACAATACGGAATAATGAGCTCAAGTTACAGGAAGCCAGATTTCAGCTGGACATAAAAAAAAACTTCCTGATTGTAAGAGTAGTACAACAATGGAACCAATTACCTAGGGAGGTAGTGGGCTCTCCCACACTAGAGGCATTCAAGAGGCAGCAACTGGACAGCCATCTGTCAGGGATGCTTTAAGGTGGATTCCTGCATTGAGGAGGAGTTGGACTCAAAGGCCTTATAGGCTCCTTCCAACTCTACTATTCTGTGAGTCTATGAAAAGGGAATTTCAGCAGGTGTCATGTGTATGCTTTCAGCATCTGGTGAAATTCCCTCTTTATCACAACAGTTAAAGCTGCAGGTACCCTGCGCTCTTTTGGATCTGGTCAATTGGGCAGGGCTCCTGCAGCTCTTTAACTGTTGCGATGAAGAGGGAATTTCACCAGGTGCTGCAGGCATACAAATGACACCTGCTGAAATTCCTTTTTCTTTACAACTGTTAAAGGAGGACAGGAGCCCTGTCCTCCTTTACATATGGCCACCCTATGCATGGATAGGGTGGACCTTTTTATTCTCTCAGTATTTTAACACCTAATTTTAACTTAAATTTAAATGTTACTGTTCTAACTCTGTATTTTAATCTTATATCAATTTTGCTGCGTGGTTTTATCCTGGTTGTGCTTTTTATACTGTATTTTGTACAACCAGGATAAAACCACGCAGCAAAATTGATATAAGATTAAAATACAGAGTTAGAACAGTAAAATTTAAATTTAAGTTAAAATTAAGTGTTAAAATACTGAGAGAATAAAAAGGTCCACCCTATCCATGCATAGGGTGGCCATATGTAAAGGAGGACAGGGCTCCTGTCCTCCTTTAACAGTTGTAAAGAAAAGGGAATTTCAGCAGGTGTCATTTGTTCGTTGTTTTATTATGGTTTTAATTTTTGTGAACCGCCCAGAGAGCTTGGGCTATTGGGCGGTATAAAAATGTAATAAATAAATAAATAAAAAACATGCACATTTTAGTTGAATGAAGCAGGTCACAGCACCGGTGGTAACAGTAGGCCAAGCTGAGGAAGGCAGAATCCATCTACCCCACTCACCTCACAGGTATTGCCTGTTTCCTTCTCCACAAGTTCTGCTGACATACATGTCTCCAGCTGCCTCTGTTACATGTATTTAAATGATTAATTAAGCCTTCTGCGATTCATCCCTCCATTTCAAGTTTAGTCTGTATTTGTGTGTGCAGACAATCTTGTCTTGGTTAGAGGGTTGGAACAGATAACATTCCAGTTATATGACCCTATGGTTATCTGCTTTCAATCAATTTACTCATAGGATTAGTTTCTCGGTTCTTTCTCCCTGCCTCTCCAGTACCAACAAAGTAATTTCACCAACATGAATTGTATTGATTCATCCATTCTCCTCTTCTTCAGTATCAAGTTAATGTTTAAACTCATTTAGGATTGATTCATACCAACGCACACATACCTGGAAAATATTTTATCAAAATGACTAACAAAGGAATTGGTTCATCCACTATCCATCTCCCCTGCTCCAAAACAAAGAAAGAAAAAGGGGCGGGAATCTCCAATGCACAGCCCCACAAGACCATTAAATCCAGAGTCTAAACTGGTCTTAAACTGATCCACTGGCACTGTGTAATATTTCCAAACATCTAGTTTGACTGCTGGCACCGATATGCCCTCAGGCACCTTTCCTGGTTCCCGCCAAGATGCACATCCCCTCCTACTTTTTTTTAATTAAATTTTTAATTAGTTTTTTTTAGGGATGGATCCGATTTGTCAGACATTCGCCCTGCCACCTTTCGCGGTGCCGCGCAAGCTCCTTTTGTGGCGCGGTGATTGTGCGACAACCTTGTAAGCCCATTCCCCCCCCCCCTCTTCTAGAGTCTCCATTTTGCGCAACAGCGGAGGCTCCATTACTGCACACAATGGAGTCTCTGGAAATTGCATAAATGGTGGACATAAAGGCCCCATTTATGCAAGAGTAAAGGCATGAACACTCCATTTGTACCTTTACTCTTGTGTAAACAGGGCCTTTAAGGCCACCATTTATGCAATGGGGAAATGGCTGAATTTCCGGACCCTCCATTGTTGCACACAGTGGAGGCTCCGGATGAGGGCGGACAGCTGCTGTGTGCTCATCAGGCCTCACGGGCACTCGACCTGCAGGCTTGTGAACATGCTATGGATACCCAACTGGGTCTGGGGAGGTAGACAGGCAGAGTCCATTGGACTCAGACCCAGTCAGGCACCCGCAACATTCCTATTTGTAATACAGCAAATGAGCATCCAACTATACATACAGACTTACAAAAGCCAATAGACAAATCAATTACACAATAGGCAAAGGACAAGGAGAAAAGGGGTGGGGGAGGAACAGAAGGGAAGAGAACAGGAAAAGTAAGTTCCACATAATAGCTTTCAGATTCCCTCCGAGATCTAAGCCAAGCCTTAACCAGTTCCAACAATATAGACCAAATACTTAGATATTTTCCGCTTGGCTCTGACCTGCTCAATGCCATTTTCCCTTTTATAGCTGAGTCCAAGAGATCCGCTTTCCATTGTTCTATATGTGCTGTAGTAAGGGACTTCCAGTTCTCTGTTACAATATGCTTGGCTACCAAGGCTGCCCATAGAATCCAGAAGCTGTGTCCCTTTCCATGACCCATTGCAATGGTATGTATCCCGATAACAAATTATAAGCAGAGAAATCTAATGCCTTGCCCACTTTTAAAAACAAATTAACACATTTTTTACCAGCAGCTGGGATTGCTGTGAAATACGTTTCTCTTGGTGCTTAAAAATGTGGGTTCAAAGGCATTGTTCATTGTGTTGGGGCTCAGCCCCCACCTCTGTTTTGTACTCAGTCTTTTGAGAAGAGTACTTGTCCTTTGTTACATCTCCCATGGGAACCATTTGGGATGGTTCCCAGGGCAGTTGTTCAAATGGCCAAATGTACCCATGGCTCAAAAAAGTTGCCTACCCATGGCTTAGAGTATACATATAGGATGTGGCTTCCAGAAACTCTGATGTAACCATGTTCGATCTGCCCTTCATGGTCTTATGGATGCTGCACAGCTTCCAGGCCAGGCCTTTTGTCCAGCAGATTACATGTTAAGAGGCCAACACAGCTAATGGATGTTTCCTCAGTGGGAAATGCCTCTGGAATGTGAGGAATGGATTAACTAGTGTGACCGTAGGGAAAGGGGGACAGGGCTGCTGTATCTTTAACAGTTGTATAGAAAAAGGAATTTCAGCAGGTGTCATTTGTATGCCTGCAGCACCTGGTGAAATGCCCCCTTCATCACCACAGTTAAAGCTGCAGGAGCCCCACCCTCTTTCGTAGAGTGACCAGATACAAGAGGGCAGGGCTCCTACATCTTTAACTGTTGTGATGGAGAGGGAATTTCACCAGGTGCTGCATGCATAACAATAACATGTGCTGAAATTCCCTTTTCTTTACAGCTGTTAAGGATACAGGAGCCCCTGTCCTTCTTTCCATATGGTCACCCTAACTAAATGTTAATCTCTTGACAGCTCTAATATGAATCAATGTAAGACTGTCTCTGAGCATGCAGAGAGTTTTTCTATGGATCAGAAAATATGGGAATTACAATGAAATGACACTACACATTCCCATCCCCTTGGCATTACATCCTCTTGTTCTGGCAAGGGGGTGAAATCTGGTCTGGTTGGCAACACTTAGTGATGGACAACCCTACTTCAACCAAGACAGCAAGCCCCTGCTGTTCCTACAACAACAAAAACCTGCCTTTTCTCTGCAGCCTGCTAAGAACTGGATCCCAACCATGTCATTAATCACTGCTCAATTGTCACAAAGATCATCTGGCAATATTGCTGTTTGTGAGATTGTTCTTTTATCTGGAGTAAAAGCTTTTTTGCTCTAATCACATTTAGACAGTTGACCTGCTGTTGATTTAATGACCCATAATGGATATAAAAATGAGACTATTTTAATGGATTTTCTTCTCTTTCACATTTTCATTTTTAAGAGAACTTGTCTCTTCTCCCCCCTCCCTCTTTTGTCTTTTCTTGTTTTGGCTGGCAAAATGAATCTCATTTCCTAATGTACTAGCTGTATGCTGCAAAAAAAAAGGGGTATCTGGAGAAACTTGAAGTTTGGAATGCAGTGAAATGATTTAGAGTTTTGCGTGGGGCAAAATGCAGAGTAAACAGAGGCACATCTGCTTCAGAGAGTTAGCCTAGGCGTTCTTTTTTCAATTCATCACTTTTTGTATATTATCACACATGAGTGCAGAAAGAGTTTTCTTTCATGCTCTTCCCTCTTTTGGATAGAAGACAGACAGACAGAAAGAAAAAAAGCAAGAAGAGAAAATACAGGATTTGCAGGCTGATAAATGATTTTTAAAGCTCCCTGCATGTAGAAAAGGAGCATGCCAGGAAGAATTCAGCAAAGCCTTCTCCTTGATATGCTCCTACAATGGGAGCAGTATTAAAATAATAAGCCTGGAGACTATTCAGTCGAATAGCTTCTCAAACCTGGTGCCCTCCAGGTGTTTTGGACTACAAATCCCATTAGACCCAGACAATAAGGGTTTGTTTGTTTGTTTATTGCATTTCTATACCGCCCAATAGCCAAAGCTCTTGGGAGCAATAGTCCATAACAATTGTACTAGGGCACCAGGTTGTTTACCCCTATTGTTAACAAAATGCCTAAAGCAGGTCCATTGGCCAAATGTGGCCCATCCAGGGTTCGAATCTTACCTTCCTGGGTTCCCCAGATGGCTGCACCCTTTCCTGTAGTCCCACCCTTTCCTCCCAACCACCATTTTAAGTGGTTTCCCAGCTTTTGCACAGGAAATCACCAAACTGAATTAATGTATTCACTTTGCAGCCCACCCTTCTTCGTGAAGCTCAGAGCTGCCTATAAACGGAGGCCAGTTTTACAGGCCACAGCACTAGCAGTCTGTGGAGAAGCCTTCCATAACCTGGTGCCCCCCACCCCCCACCAGATGTTTTTGACTACAACGCCATCATCCCTGTGCTGGCTGGTGCTGACAGCCATTCAGCAATACCAGGAAGGCACCAGGTCGGGAAGGCTGCATTAGATTATTCTCTGGGAAAGCAAGGGATTTTATCATTCACTTTTTATTGGTTAATTCCTGATCCCTCCCTCCAGGTGCCCCCCCCATTTTGTCCTCACAACAATCCTACAAGCAGGGCTGGCACAAGATATGGGAAGACATGCTGCTGTTATGCGCCACTGCCAGGGAGAGCACGAGCTGCCCCTGTGCACTGCTGCTGGGGAATGAGGGAAGGGGCACAAGCTGCCAGGGGTGGGGGTGCAAACTGCCACCTCCTCCCCTCCCCTCAATACCTCACCCTGAGGGGTCCTTCCCCAGAGCGAGGCATTGGTGGAGTGGTGGCCCGAGGGACTGCCTGTGCTATAACAGTGCAGGCAATCTCCCGGGCCACCTCAACCAGATTGCTTCACTCTGAGGAAGGACCCCTCAGAGCCAAGCGTATGGAGAGTCATGCCAGGTGCTCTCTTCCTGTGGCTTTTGCAGCAGCAATGTGGCAGCTGGGAGGGCTCTCCAGAGCAGTCACTTCCCTATGTTCTAGTCAGACTGAGGAATAGGATGGGTGCAGGGCAGCTGCTCTGGAAAGCAGCCATTGGCCCTGTTCAGAAGACACCTTAAACTAGGGGTGTGCACAGACCCCCCCCCCCGCTCCGCCCCGCGGGCCGATCCGAAAATTTTGGATCGTCCCGCTCCGCTCTGCCCCGCTCCGCCCATACTCTGCTCCTCTTCGCTGCAGAGCTCTGGCTCCGAATCGGAGCTCCGCAGTGGAGGGGAGTGGTGCCAAGTAAGGCCGGGAGAGGAGGGCAGGGGGGGGTACCGGGCCCTGCCGCTGTCGCCGCCTGTGCGGCGACGATGGCAGAGCCCAGTAAGGGACCAAGGGGGAGGGGGGCCTTACCTGCCTCCGTCCGCGGTCCGTCGGCTTCTTCAATTGAGCCCGCGGTTCAACCAGGAAGTCTGGGCCGTGCGGCCTAGACTTCCTGGTTGAACCACGGGCTCAATTGAAGAAGCCGAGGGACCGCAGACGGAGGCAGGTAAGGGAGAGGAGGGGGGGTTTACCGGGCCCTGCCTCTGTCGCCGCATGGGCGACAGCGACAGCGGCAGGGCCCGGTAAACCCCACTTACCTTTCCGGCGGAGCTCCAGATCAAGGCGAAGGATCCGCCTTCATCTCGATCCTCTTCGCCACGCTCTGCCGGCCCCCCAATCCTCTTCACCTCCGCCTTAAGGGGAGGCGAAGCACCCCGCTCCGCTTCTAATTCGCTGGTCCGATTAGAAGCGGAGCACATCCCTACCTTAAACCACAGGTTTCACCGTGGTGTATAAGGCAAAAAGCCTTATTCACTGTGGTTAAAGCCATGGTTTAAAGTGTCTTCTGAACAGTGCCAATGGCTGCTTTCCTGCTGCTGCATTTCCCACAGAAGGGGAGTGGCCAGCAGGGCTCTCTGTAGTGCCTGCCCACCCTTTGCCTCACCTTCAGAGGCATAGGGCGGAAGTAGCATTGGGACTGCTGGCCCTGCCAGCAGCATGGCACACAGGATCTGCCACCTTTCCAGATCTGCTGCCTGAGCCGGGGGATTCACCCCACCTCATGGGAGAGTCAGCCCTGCTTCAAGGTGGGTTGAACTCTCGGGTTCTGTTCCTACCCCACCAGGTTTTGCCCAGGTTCCATCTGCCCCTCTTGGAATCACACAGGGGCAGTGTTTTTTGAAATCAAAAGTCGTCATAATGCCACATGGAAGGCAGTAGCATGCAAGTCAGCTTTCAGGAAGAGAAAGTGCATATCTACATATACATTCTGAAAGATGGAGGCTTAAACATAGACCCTTGATTGCTGCCAGTGAATTTCTGGAAGTCCTGAAGGTTCGTGCATTTCACTCAAGCGCCGACATCTGGGGAGGAAGGGAGTGGGCTGCCTCCAAGCCACAGTCAGAAGGATAGGTGGTGTTGAAACTGAAATGCCCAGCCCAATGTTTCACAGGTCCAGGACTCTGGGGTTTTATGGCCCATTTAAGAACCTCACATCGTACTCCGCATAGCGCAGTAGCGCTGTTTAGAAAGCAAACAGGAAGACAAGATGCACAGCCTTTTTTTCCTTCTCTCTCTCTCTCTCTCCTCTCTTTCCCAATCCCCATCTCTCACCTCCCCCTCAACTCTTCCTCCACATGTTTTTCTTTAATTTCCAGTGACGGATCCAGCTTCTGAGATTTCAGGAGAAGAGCAAAACAACAGCAGTGCCCCTCACTTTCCACCAGAGCCCTGCCTGGCAAGAGTGATTCTTTAATCAGCAGACCCTTCCAAAACACCCGATTACGAGAAACAGCTCCCCTCGTAAACAGCAACTGGCAGTGGGGGGAGAGAAGAACGAGGATGGAGCAACTGGATCGTGAGTCTGGCTGCTTCTCGGAAGTGCTTCCTTAGCTGTTGCCCAGAGAGAGAGAGAGAGAGAGAGAGAGAGAGAGAGAGAGAGAGAGAGAGAGAGAGAGAGAGGGCCTGCCAGGAAGCTGGCTGTTCTTGTGCTGTCTGGCCCGTTTATGAACCTGTTAATTCCTAAATGGAGAACCAATGGTAGTAAAACTTTATGGCTGGTCCCTTGCCCCATGCACATGGCAGTGCTCAGGGGATGGACGGGGACCTGCAGAGACGGGTGGCAGCTTTTGTTTGTGCTTCAGAGACGGGTGCCACGATGGAGAGCCGAGCAGAAGCAGCTTGCCAGCGGTGCGTACAGTCTGCTTGCTAAGCCAGCTGGTTCTGCCGGGCAAATAAACACCCTCCTTCAAGGTGGATCAGTCACCTGGCTCTTTTATACGGCATTGATTTTCCTATCAATCTTCTTTAAGGCCTTCTAGATTCTTCTGGGTTGCTGCTTTCCAAATTGTCATTCACTTGCAGCTCCTGTGCAGAGAAAAATGGATGTGTGCCGTGGTTGCCCAGACAACCGTAACCATGGAATCCATTACCAGAAGCTTCTAATTCATGCCTTTCCCTCTTCTTGCCTTCACGCCGAGCCCTTTCCCCCCACCTGCCCTCCAGCGAGTGCCCAGTTCACCACCCAAGATATAAAGCTGTTTGATGCCTGGCAATATTATTCAGGGGCCACAAAATGCATGGTTTAATGCCTTTATGGATGCGTAAACTTGACTTACATCCTGTTCCGGTCCCTGCCTATTACAGGGCTCACAAAGTGTAGCAGAATGGCCACGCTTCAGCTCTTTTAGTACAGCGTGACAAAGCACTGGCATGTCAAGGGGGAGCAAGCAAGGATGGCCCTGGCCCAGTCGCAGGGTTGGCATCGTTAGGCACCTGCCAATGCCCATTTTGCAGTGAGGGGCCAAGTGCCAATCCCAGGAACCTTCTGCCCCCCCCTCCTCCTCCTCCTCCCATACTCCATCACCATTGACTCAGCTGGGAGTTGCAGTACAAAATATCTGGAGCTCACCAGGCATCTGTCTGGATGTCATCTTTGCCCAAGGGTGGCTCTGAATCCACGCTGTGTCAGTTATATGACACAGCCACAGATTCAAAACCACCCCGAGGCAAAGAGGTGAAGATGTGTGGCTGAAAAGTCAGGGACTTAACTCGACTTTTCCAGCCAGAACGAGGCAGCCCGGCTCTTCCGCTGGTCTGTCCCCACTCGGAGCCACTCCGGAGGCATTCCCAAATGGAAGGCGACCTACTATTAGTCTCCAGAAGCCATGGGAGGGGGAGGGGCAGGCCCAGCGAGCTTAATGGCCGCTGGAAAGCCCACACTGCCTCCCCATATAACTTGTCAACATCCATGCACCAGCCTGGGACCTTTTGCACGCGAAGCATTACCACTGGCCTAGGCCCCTTCCCTTATCTGCTCCCCTAAACCTGCAACTGGCAAGAACTACCTTGTCATCTCCAAAACCATCTGACAAATTCACTTGGCAGTTTCATGCCTGTCATCATGTGACTGACCCAGGACAGCTTTTAGCACAATGCCATCTCTTCCCCGGAGCTAGGCACAACACTGCTCCCATCTCACCTCCTGCAGGCTTTCCGGAAAGGAGCAGTACTATAAGGATCTGCATAAGAAACAAGATGTATCTACAATCGCCCCTCAGAAATTTAGTATTTGGAAGACCCTAGTGAAGGTGCAGATAACAAATAGAACTGAGCCAAATTTCTCGGAAGGCATTCTCCTCAGACATGTTTTGAGATGTTTTTCTCTCCCCCCATTTCCCCGAAATAAAAGGCAACTCTGCAGAATTTTCTCCAAATGTTCTTCATCGATTTCATTCTGTTTTCAGCCCAGCGCTCCAGCCTATCAAGATCCCTTTGAAGTTTGTTTCTGTCTTCCTGGGTATTAGCTAAACCATTCAATTTTGTGTCATCTGCAAATTTGATAAGCGTTCCCTGCACCACCTCATCCAAATCATTAATAAAAATGTTGAAGAGCACCGGGCCCAGGACTGAGCCCTGTGGTGCCCCACTCATTACCTCCCCTCAATTTGAGAAGGTACTGTTGATAAGCACTCTTTGAGTCCTAGTCTGTAGCCAACTGTGGATCCACCTAATAGTTGTTCCATCTAGCCCACTTTTAGCTAGTTTATTAATCAGAATATAATGGGGCACTTTGTCAAAAGCTTTGCTGAAGTCAGGATATATTATGTCCACAGCATTCCCACATCCACAAGGGAGGTTACCTGATTAAAAAACAGTGCTTGAAAAGGAAATGGGAAATGGGGAAAACGTTATCAAAGGCCTTAAGGAAAGAGAAGTAGTTGGTAGTAGGAAAGGAGGGGGGGAATTGAAAATCAATCTGCCAGTATCATACTGCCTTTATACAAATCTATGGTGCGACCACAGTTAGAATACGGTGCACTGTTCTGGTCACTGCGACGAAAGAAAGGATATTGTAGAACTGGGAAAATTGCAGGAAAAGGCAACTAAAATGTTCAAGGGCTGAAGCAACTCCCTTATGAGGAAAGTTTGCGATGTCTGGGATTGCTGAGCTTAGAAAAGAGGTGAGTAAGAGAGACATGATAGAGCTGTACAAAATTATGCATGATGTGAAGAAAATGGACAGGGAGATGTTTCCCTGCAGGGAGAAATCCATCCCAAAGTGCCACCCTGTAAGAAAATATTATACAGCATGAAAACATATATGGAATGGCTGCACATGAATCTGCAGACCGCAGAAGATCCCTTGGTCTGGCCAGCACCATGTGCATTCCCTGACACGTACCTGTGAAGGTATCTCAACAACCCAGGCCTTGGTATTGGGCACAAAAACTCTGTTCCCCATGTCTAACTTGTAGAACAGCCCTCTCCCGTAATACTAGAACCTGAAGCTATCCCATTAAGCTAATTGGTGGGAGATTCAGGACAGATAAAAGGAAGCAGTTCTTTGCACAGCATATAGTTAAACTATGGAATTTGCTTCCACAAGATGAGGTGATGGCTTCCACAAGATGTGGGGGTTGGACAAGTTCTTGGAGGAGAAGGCTATCAATGGCTACTAGTCCTGATGGCTATGTGGCACCTCCAGTATCAGAGGCAGTAAGCCTATATACACCAGTTGCTGGGGAACATGGGTAGGAGAGTGATGAGCAGTACGTGTTTATATGTCAAAAAAAACCCCACTATATAACATTGAAGTAAACACAAAGAAACATTAATACAATGAAAAGTAACAAAAGTGTCTTGTGTTGTTAAAACAGGTCAGTATTTTGCGTGGCCTCTCTTAGAATGTAAAACTGAAGCAATTCACTTTGGTGTGTAATTTTATCAAGTAGTCCTGCGGTAAATTCTTCCAAGCTTCTTGCAGGATTTGCCATAACTCTTCTTTTGACTTTGGCTGCTTTTTGTTCTTTTCTTTGTCCAAGTGATCCTACACAGCTTCAATTATGTTGAGGTCGGGACTGTGAGGTGGCCAATCTAATACTGTGAGTGTTCCATCTCCAGACTTGCGCTCTAAGTAGTTCTTAATCATGTTTGCTGAGTGTTTGGGGTCATTATCATGCTGAAAGAAAAAGGGGTGTTTTTTTTCTAATCAGTCATTTTCCTGAAGGTACAACACAATGCTTTTGATAACATCCCCTATGCTGTTGGCTGAAACGCCCAACAGGCCATGACTGAACCTCCATTGTGTTTCACAGACGACTGCAGACAGGTATCAATATACTTCTCGCCAACTCTTCTTCTGCCATATTGGTATCTTTGGGTCTTGCTAGAGCTACCTTTAAATCCGGCCTTCAGGCATGGCGAACCCGTGCTACAATTAGCACAGGCCGTCGCACCTATCCAGATGTCAGACGTGACAGGGAAAGGAAAGCCCTGTCGCGTCCTCCATTTTTTTCAAAAAGTTAAAGGGGCCATGTGCGCAGGAGCGCACCAATGAAAAGGTAGGTCTTTTTTTTTTTTAAAAAAAAAAAGAAGGGTTCCCCGCTCCCCCTGCCCCCGGTTTCCCCCCCCATGTCTGATGCCCCCCTCGCTTGCCCCCCACTTGCCCGCTTGCTAAACCCCCCGCTCGCCCACTCGCTCGCCCACTCACTCCCTGCTTGCTCAACAAACCCGCTCGCCCGCTCACTCGCCCCCTCGCTCGCCCGTCCACTCACTCTCCCCCCCTTGCCCGCCGCCCCACTCGCCATGTCCAATGCCCCCTCGACCACCACCCTGGCCGTGATCTTCCCACCCTGGCTCCGCTCTCCCCCCCCCATATCTCTCCTGCTGGGTCCGCTCTTTCCCCCCTGGCCCCATCACTACCCCCCTGCGATTCCCTTGCCTCTGGCCCGATAGGAGCACTGTGCCCAGTGCGCGGCTTCTCCCGGCTACTCGCGAGTAAGCGAGCAGCCGGGAAAAGCCGTGGAACCAGCTAGACTTTCCTCAGCCCAGGGCTGCGGAAAAACCAGGCCACAAGTGGATCCGGTTATCCCGGGTCAAGGGAGAGTTTAGCCCGACCTGACCCCAGGATCCCCTGTGCATCATCTGCACGCACAGCAGGGAGCCCCCGGGCCTCGCACCGGGCTAAATCCTCATCTAGGAAGGGCCTTTGTAAACCAAAGATTTCAAATTTGGACTCATCGCTCCATAAGAGTTTCTGCCACAGGTTGTCATTCCATGCTTTATAGACTTTCACGCACTGCAGTCTCTTCTGCTTGTTGCCTTTCCACAAGAATGGTTTCTTAGCTGCAAAATGCCCTACAATACCATTTCTTGTATGAGTTCTTCTCACGGTCGAAGACTCTTCCAGATGTTGAGCAAGCACTTCACTAGATTTCCTTCTGTCCCTCCTTTAAGTAGTGTACATCAGATGTAGACAGCTTTGGGGGTCTTCCACTGCGTTTTCTGTCTTCAATTGCCCAGTTTCTTCAAATTTCTTTATGACAGTTTGAACACCACATCTTGAAAATCCAGTTAAGCAGTCTCTTGCTCGCTGATCTATAGGCTTCATCCCACGTACCCGTTTCCCTCAAATTATCCCCATAGCGTAAAGCTGGCATTGTTGTTGTTGTTGTTAGCTAAATCACACCCCAGGCGGCAGCGCTCCTAAGATCCTTTGCATACCAGGAAAAGGGTTTAAGGGAGAGAAATGTAAAAAATCATTAAAAAATCAATGGATGACCCAATCCAATTCAAATTTGGTATGTTAACGTCCTCCTTAATATCTATTACTGTGCCAATTTTGATGTCTTTATCTTTAAAACTTACGCAGATGTAAGCATTTGTTTGATTGGTAGTTTAAACATATCAAATCCTCCTCCTGCACCCCCAGTGGCCGCTCGGAGAACAACAAAAGATTCGCTCTTAAAGGGCTAGTAAAATACATTGGTTCTTTTGGCTAAGAAGCACAATTAAGGCAGGATGCATGGGAGTGCTTCACAGTCAAAGCAGATTATAAGCTGGAAAACTTCGGAGTCCTTTGCACGCAATTCACAGTGATTGCACAGTATAATGCTGGTGCGATGAAGCAGATTGTCCTGTTGATTAGGCTGACCATATGAAAAGGAGGACAGGGCTCCTGTGTCTTTAACAGTTGCATAGAAAAGGGAATTTCAGCAGGTGTCATTTGTATATATGGAAAACCTGATGACATTCCGTCTTCATCACAATAGTTAAAGGTGCAGGAGCTATACTAGAGTGACCAGATTTAAAAGAGGGCAGGGCACCTGCAGCTTTAACTGTTGTGATGAAGAGGAAATTTCACCAGGTTCCCCATATATACAAATGACACCTGCTGAAATGTCCTTTTCAATACAACTGTTAAAGATACAGGAGCCCTCTCCTCCTTTTCATATGGTCACCCTACTGTTGATGCAAAACTATGGTTTTATGTCTGTCAAACTGTTTTAGCTTAGCCGTTTCTAAACCTCTTCCCATGGCACCCCAGTCATTCCATGTACTGTATTTGTTAAATTCCACCACCAGCACACATGATTCAGCTAATCAATACCTCATTAAGGTGTGCTGCTGGTGGAAAACACAAGAAATTTGCATTACTTTTTCATTGTATTAATGTTTATTTGTATTTATTCTAATGTTATGTAGTGTTTTTTAAAATAACTTTAAACATAATTTTCTTGGGTGGTTGAAGACTTTTGCACAGTACTGTATGCACAAAAAGAAATCCATATGAACAGACCCAGGCTGCCTGTGGAGATGTCCCTTTTTGCTTCCAGATCTTGTCTGCCTTCTCTATGCTGACGCTGCCCTTCCCCACATCAATCAGAAGGTGACAGTCATTTGATAATAGCCCTCCTGATAGTATCCATTAATTAATAACGTAGAATATATGCTAGGAAAGGTGACAGTGTGAACTATGCTATCATGACTTTCTTTTAATGGTCCCTTTAAACTGCCTGTACTGAGCCTCCAGTGATTTGGCCAAGGGAGGTGGGAGTTGGCTGGTGCTTTATAAATAAAAATTATGCTTAATTATGATGACCTTTTCAGTGTGTCGTAATTGAGCTGGCTTGGCCACTGCTAATACCCCTCACTTACAGCAGCAGGAAGGAAGGGACCTCCTGACAGGCCCGTGACATTGGGTTTTGCCCATAAAGGGCACACCTTTGCCCTTTTCTCCTCCAGTGCAGGCTGCCAGGGCATTTGATGAGACCGGCAGACAGGCCAATGGGGCTGATGGTGCACAGATCCACCTGGGACCTTCTGCAGCCAAAGCAGCTGCTGCAGGCCTGAGCTGCGGATTCTGCTTATGAGCCATCGCTTCCAAAATGAAGCTGTTCCCAACACCAGAGGTTGGATCCAGACTTGGAGTAGGCTGACTGAAATCGATGAGGCTTCAGCTGCTCATGGCGAACTTGAGTGCCGTTGATTCCGACGAGTCCCCTGGAAGCAGGAGTCAGCCTGGCTCCAGCCCAAGTAATGCAGAGCAATGATGGAAAGTTATTCTTGACTCTGGCACTGGGCAAGGCTGGGATCTTACTGGAGGTCAAAGCTGATTCATCCTTCTTGGCTGCCTCCTTTTCTACAGCAAGCCTGCTTGACTTAGTACGCTTGGATCAGCTCAGAATTCTCAGATGACATTCCTTAACCCATTTAGTGGTTGCAAAAGCATCCAAGGCATCAGGGTTAGTTTACACCTCAAGCACCTAATTCCATCACATGGGGCTTTGAAGCCACTACTTTTTTATATATATATATATATATATATATATATATATATATATATATATACACACACACACACACACACACACACACACACACACACACCTTTTCCCTAAACACAACCACAGACATCACTCCCTGCAACACAACTCCCCCTGGCATCATCAGTCTTTATAACAGCACTCAGTTCTTTCCTTTCAAGTCCTCCCTTTCTGGCATTGCCAAGTTATGATGAAGGTTGCCAGCCAGCCAGTCATTTACTGGTCCAGCTGAAATGGCTTGCTGTCACACAGATAAGGGCCAGGATCTCTTCTCGATCCTCCCAGAGTGCAGGACACAGAATAATGGGCTCAAGTGACAGGAAGCCAGACAGAAAAGGAAAAACAGGAAAAACTTCCTGACTGTTAGAGCAGTACGACAATGGAACCAGTTACCTAGGGAGGTTGTGGGTTCTCCCACACTAGAGGCCTTCAAGAGGCAGTTGGACAACTATCTGTCAGGTATGTTTTAGGGTGGATTCCGGCATTGAGAAGGGGGTTGAACTCGATGGCCTTATAGGCCCCTTCCAACTCTACTACTCCATGATTCTATGTGCACTGCATGTAAGGATGGGCAAATCCATTTCATTTCCTCCCGCATTATTTTTTTTAATTTTTAAAGTTCTTTCTCTCCTTAACAGTGATATAGAGGAGCCAGGGCTCCTAGGGACACAACGCTGGCACTTTTTTATTAGCAGGTACACTAAGCATCTGCTACCCCACTGCCTTCAGACTTGCCTGTAGCTGGAGGAAAATGGAATTCCCCCAACAACAATGTATTGTTCCTTCTTGGGGTGACTTGGTCTTCGATAAGCAATAGAGGCCCAGTTGCTTTACACAGGATGACCATATGAAAAGGAGGACAGGGCTCCTGCATCTTTAACAGTTGTGTTGAAAGGGGAACCTCAGCAGGTGTCATCTGCATGCATATGAAGGACACCAGCTGAAATTCCCCTTTCAACACAACTGTTAAAGACGCAGGAGCCCGGTCCTCCTTTCCATATGGTTACCCTAATTTACAAAAGACCTGCTCCTAGCAGAAGAAATTTGTGGACGTTCGTACATTGTTATCAAAACTAGCGCTGTGACGAATCCTGTCCCCTATTTTCAGGAATTTTTTCTCTCCCTGCCAAAGAGGCAAAAGAGGGGAAGAATTTCAGAGAATTTTCTCCTTGGGGAGGGGAACAGCGTTTCCACATACCTTTTTAAAGTGTGGCTGGTGACCTCGTCCTTTCCAACAGGCATTCAGGAAGAACTCCTGGGGTCCTGCAAGTGCAAGGCGTGTTCTTTAACAAAAATTAGAAAGAAGAAGTTTAAAAAAAACTAAATTTATTTATTTATTTATTTATTACATTTTTATATCGCCCAATAGCCGAAGCAGGGGAAAGCATAACAGGTAAAAAAGTCTATTCCTACTATACAGTCTGAAGGTTCATGATGCATGTGGATTTCAGTCTTATCAGTTGCCTGGATTGGAGACCACCTAGGAGGAACCATACCTATGCTGCTTTGAGTTACTTAGAAGAAATGCAAGGTATAAATCTAATAAATAAACCCTGATAGTTCGTTATCCAATTGCTTTATTGTAAAGCTGATAAACATTAAATATAAAACCCCCACTAATGATATTTCTCAGGGGACATCTGCATAGCCTGGTTGCATGTTGGGAGATTCGCCCAGCCAATAAGGAACCAAATGTCAGTCACTGACCTTTAGAATTCGTTTTTCAATTTTCACTCACGGCAGGAATAAATTATCGCATCACTACTTGACTAACTTCTTTTTTTCCTGCAACTGCCACACTGACTGGAAAAAAGGAGACTGAGGGGAGACCTGATAGAGGTGTACAAAAGTATGTATGTTGTGGAGAATGTAGACAGGGAGACATTTTTCTCCCTCTCCCAAAATACTAGAACCTGGGATCATCCCATGAAGCTGATTGGTGGGAGATTCAGGACAGATAAAAGGGAGTAAAATGGAAAAGCCCAATGAGGAGAGACTGAAAGAACTGGGCATGTTTCATCTGGAGAAGAGAAGATTACGGGGAGACATGATAGCACTCTTAAAATACTTGAAAGGTTGTCACACAGATTAGGGCCAGGATCTCTTCTCGATCCTCCCAGAGTGCAGGACACGGAATAATGGGCTCAAGTTACAGGAAGCCAGATTCCGGCTGGACATCAGGAAAAAAATCCTGACTGTTAGAACAGTATGACAATGGAACCAATGACCTAGGGAGGTTGTGGCCTCTCCCACACTAGAGGTATTCAAAAGGCAGCTGGACATCCATCTGTCAGGTATGCTTTAAGGTAGATTCCTGCAATGGGCAGAGGGTTGGACTCGATGACCTTGTAGGCCCCTTCCAGCTCTACTATTCTATGATTCTATGACATCTTCACACAGTGCATAGTGAAACTGTGGAATTCACTACCACAAGATGGAGTGATGGCTACCAATTCAGATGGCTTTAAAGGGGGCTAGATAAATTCCTGGAGGAGGAGGCTATCAATGGCTATTAGTCCTAATGGTTATGTGCTACCTCCAGTATCTGAGCACTAAGCCTATACGGGGAGGGTGTTGTTACACCATGTCCTGCTTGCTTGGTCCCTGGCCGACAGCTGACTGACCACTGTGTCAACAGAGTGCTGGACTAGATGGATCCTTAGTCTGATCCAGCAGGGCTCTTCTTATGTTCTTATGACTGGTTCCAAGTCAATATTTCTTGTAGTAAATACTCACGCACACATCTGAGGGTTGAAGTGACTTGAAGCGACCGAGGCCATTCAAGTGAAGTTTATTGAGCATACACAGGGTTTTTGTAGGAAAATCTCTCCTCCTTCTTCCCCCTCCCTCTCTGCTGAAACCCCTTTGATCACCTTGCTTGTATCCTGAATCCACATCTTTAATCCCCTCTGTTTGCTGAGTTAGTCTGCCTTGGTTGTTGATTCCATGTTAGTTACTGGAAGCCAACAGGACATGTCTAGCATTTGAACAATGGTCAATTAACAGGGAGGAAGATAACAGCAAAGCCCTGCTTTGCCCGGGCAGTCTTCTGTCAACGTAACTCCACAGGCCTGTGCTGTAATACTTCAATTTCTGAATCGAAAAGAAAGAAAGGAAACAATACAATACAATATAATATTGACCAACAGAATAGAGCCAGACTGCAAATGTCTGTTCAGTCAACAACACCTCTGATGATCTACAAGCTGGTCCATCTCTGCCTCCTGCCATCCCACTCTTCAGCTCAGACACAAATTCCTATCAACTTTAACCCTCCACCCTCCTATGGAGACAGGCAGGTTTGCTAGCAGGACACAGAGGGGGAGTCACTCATGCAACAGAGACAGGCAGTTCCTATAGGTTCTGCTATTGTAAAGCAATATTGGAAAGTCGGGGGGGGATGTTTGTGTTGATTTCATTTGATGCCGACACGGTCTGGGGAACCAGCAGCGTGAGTCAGGGTCTTTTTACTGGAAGTGCTTCGGGGTGGTGACTCAAATCCTTTATTCTCTGAATGGTGGTGAAAGGGGTGGGCGTATACACTCGGGGAATCAGAGCCTGGGAGGGGGGGGAACAGGAGAGACAGGAGGTCGGTGTGTAACACAATCCCTGTTCCTTGCACATTTGCTGAGCTCATTGCTGAGAAATAAGACAGAGGGGTGTTGTTGTTTTATCATTTTTGCCACTGGGCAAGACCAACGCTTCATTTCCCAGTCTCCTTCCGCTCAGACAGGGACTCGTCATACCCTGGGGGGTTGTGACATCCAACTCTACCAGGCATAGAGCCAACTAGGGGCACTTACAAGGTGCACACACTGGTAATTGCTGATAACAGGAATCTTTCTTTAAAAAAAAGAAAAGAAAATATATTTCCCTGCCCATGCATGAGAAAAGCTTCCTCAACAGCCCAAAGAATCACATTATTTCCCAGCTGAGGGGGAAGTAAAGGGTTCAAAGAAGGAACTAAATGGTTGGCAAAATCTGGCCGCATGCATCCCCTTTGCATTTTTGTGGCCCCCACCACCAAATTTGCCACTATAATGGTGGTTGCAGCAAAAAGAAAAAGAAAAAAGTTGCAAATTATTCTTCCAAACAAGGCTTTGCAGAAGCTTCCCAGGACTGCAATTTTGCTTGCAAACAAGGCATGTATTCCATGCACACTTTGGAAACAAATTCACAGTTTTGCTGTCACTGCTACATTTTGGTGGCAAATGTAATGGTGTGACAGCAGTGCGGGGGGGAGGGGCTATAGCCCCCATTGGGGTCCTGGGGAGCAATGCAGCCCCCCCCCGATCCCAGATGTTCTCTACTCCCTTAGTAAGCAAACAGCTTCATATGGGCCTCCTAGTAAAGAGTACTGGTTTAGCTTTTTCCTAAATGGCAGGCACAGAAGTATAAAAGTAACAACAGGATCCACACAGCATCATAAGATCATAAAGAAGCATCCTGTTGAATCAGGTAATGGTCCATCTAATTCAGTATCCTTTAAGGATGTTGAAGAAATCTACAACGGATTCAAATGAGTTATGATTTCTATGAATCTGAGCTGCGGATTCCACAGTGGACCAGTGTTTTCCAACTTATGCAGATTTTGCTGACTTGCAGACTGTTTTAAATCGGAGGGAGATTTGTGCAAATGTGGATTTGCACAAGTTCATCCTGTTTCCCACAGTGGTCATCCAGATGCCTTTGGGGACACTGTCCTTTGCCTCGCTTTTGAAAGGCAACGATGAGGTCTCAGAAGCTGCTCTCCTTTTCAAAGATATGTGTCAAGAGTTCCACAGTTGTCTCCCAGCCTTGGCCATGCTAAATTATGTGTCTGTGCAGGTGTACATCAGAATTGGCTCCTACAGTAACATGGTTGGATCCAGACTTAGAATCATACTTAGAATAGACCCAATGAAATCAATGGGACTTCAGTTAATCATGCCTTAAATTGTCCCACTTATTTTGAGGGGGTCTACTCTAAGGATGACTAAGCCTGGATCTAACTCAGAAAACCCTAATACAAGTGGAAGCCAAGCAATGTGTGGGACAACAAAAGGATATTGAAGAATGCTCCCTGGGCCATATTCCTTTGTCAGCAACTTGACAAGCAAAACTCCCGCTCACTTGCAGATGTTCACATCACTTAAATATGGTTTTAGGCTACAGAAGCAAAGCCACTTCCAGATTCAGCAGCTGACTTATCTCAGCATGTGTAAGACAGGCTGACTCCAGGGATTTGCAAATGGGATTGGGATGACATGTGTGTGTGTTGGGGGGGGGTTCCCCTCCTTTCTGCCTCTACCTCTATTATTCTCTCCCCCTTTTTACTATTGTAATGCTCATAAATTAACAACAACAACAAAATTTAAAAAACCATGCACAAATCAACCCCAGATCTACAACATTCTTCAGCACGTGCAACAGGCAGGTCCAGACACTGCAACCACCACTAGTCCATGATGCAAGTGGCACTTTGGCAGACCCAGGAGGTGTGTTTAGCACATGGCAGGAAGCAGTTATACAAAGGGCTAATAGGAAAGTAGATAACACTGCCCTCTTCTGGAAGAATATCAGAATTGCTGGGTTGTATATCACTGTGTATCAGTCATTTCAAAATGAACATTAGGGACTTATTCATGGTGATACTATTAAGATTTGTTTGGTGGTTTATGGGGGACCACAGAGCAGCCCACAGGCTATAAAGGCTTTGCTTCAAGGTCAATGGCTGCACCCAAAAGATGGTTCCATTCCGACACACAGAGATATCTTTGGGTTGGTCCAGTAACAAAAACCTTTGGATACAAATATACCTTTCCTAAATGAGGCTTGCTCTTTGAAGCTAGGTTGAATAAAATTTGATAGTTGTGTGTGCTCACCCTTAAAGCTGGAACAAATATTCACAAATATTTAAATTTGGGTAAAATTTCTATTTTTGCCATTTAGGTTTCAAGCATGAAATTTTAAACTCAGCATTGAAATTTCCATTTTGAATTGGGAATTTAGCTCAGCATTTGAAATCAGAGCATGTTAGAAGTATTGGCATCTCAATCAGTTTTCGAATTCTGTCTGATGTTGTCAGGAGCCGTCAGGGCTCAAATTGGGAACCTTTGGGTCTGTGTGCAGCTTTCCTTTAGGGATGGAGGGTGGGATTCATTCGGTTCACTTTTTAAGGCAAACTTACCTTATTTTGCACTTTCACACCAACGTGAGGAACAAAACTCAGTAATCCTTCAAAATTCACACATTTCCGAACTTTGCAGGGAAGTTCTCGAATTAAAAAAACCCCACACAAAATGCAAAAATATCATTCAAATATCCATTATATTGGGGGAAATTAGGCATTTCAACATATTACAATGGGGGGAACTGCACAAAAGCTAGGAAACCATGAAACCATCAGTGGCTGGGGAAAATGGGCTAAGGTTTCTGGCAAACTCTGGAGAGATGGACCCAGGGAATGAGATTCTGCAACCCTTCCCTAAAACAACCATGAAAAAAATATAGCCTAAAGTGTAGATGTACATGTAGTTGGGAATGATAACCGTATTGATTTAGAGCAGGGGTTGTAGTGCTCCAGATGTTCTATCCAAAACTCCCATCAGCCCAGGCCAGCATCATCAATGATGAGGGATCATGGGAGTTTTAGGCAAAAACCTCTGGAGGACCAATAGTCCCCCCCCCCGATTCAGAGGCATAAATTAGCTACGATAACCATACCAAAAAAGGGGGCTACATGCTGGACATTTCATTTTATTTGGAAAAAATGCTTTTGGATTGGAAGATTGTTGAGATATACAGCCTATTAGGGATGTGCTCCGCTTCTAATCGGACCGGCGAATTAGAAGCGGAGCGGGGGGCTTCGCCTGCCCTTAAGGCGGAGGCGAAGAGGATTGGGTGGCCGACAGAGCGTGGCGAAGAGGATCGAGGTGAAGGCGGATCCTTCGCCTCAATCTGGAGCTCCGCCGGAAAGGTAAGTGGGGTTTACCGGGCCCTGCCGCTGTCGCTGTCGCCCATGCGGCGACAGCGGCAGGGCCCGGTAACCCCCCCGCCCTCCTCTCCCTTACCTGTAGGGAGGTAAGCGGCCCAGACTTCCTGGTTGAACCGCGGGCTCAATTGAAGACGCCGACGGACCGCGGAACGAGGCAGGTAAGGCCCCCCTCTCCCTTGGTCCCTTACCGGGCTCTGCCGCTGTCGCCGCACAGGCGGCGATGGCGGCAGGGCCCGGTAAACCTCCCGCCCTCCTCTCCCGGCCTTACCTGGCGCCACTCCCCTCCACTGCGGAGCTCCGATTCGGAGCCGGAGCTCCGCGGCGAAGAGGAGCGGAGTATGGGCGGAGCGGCACAGAGCAGAGCGGGCCGACCCGAAATTTTCAGATCGGCCCGCAGGGCGGAGCAGGGGGTCCGTGCACACCCCTACAGCCTATGACATTGTCCTGGGATAAGGTATAGGGAAGCCCAAAGAGATTCCAGTTTATGCCAGATTCAAGACCATAAATCATCCTAACCTGGAGATTAGGTTGGAGCATTAAGCATGATCATCTTTCTCTCTTTTGACATTATTTTTTATTAATAACGACTTCTATATTTTACAACTTAAGAAATTGCCACGTCAAAAACCTTAACAAAATATACAAAAACAAATTGCCATTCCTAGTACGGAAAAAGAAAACTGCAGTCAATCATTAAAATATAGTCCAAATTGATTCTTGTTTGTTTTTGTTTTTTTATCATCTAATTTACTATCGTTAAACAGGCAATGTCTAGCTGCACACGATCATTAAATTATCCAATTTATTCAGTAAAACTCACAGAGAGAGAGAGAGAGAGAGAGAGAGAAAGAGAGATTCTACACTATCTTCAAGCTTACACTGGGTGTTGTTCTAGTTTAACTGTCATGTCTTTCCTGAAAGAATCCTGGGAATTGTGATTTGTTAAGATGGTGATAATTCTCTGTTAGCAACACCCAACTCTCCCTTCCCTTCACAGAATTACAAATCCCAGGTTCCCTGGAATCAAATGATTGTCAAACCAGTTTACAAGTTTAGTATGGGTCTAGGTACAGAATCAGACCTGGTCCATCTAGCCTAGTTTTGTAGACATTGGCCAGATCTACACCAAGCAGGATATTGCACTATGGAAGTGGTATGAAAGCGGTATATAAAAAGCAGGAGCCACATTACTGTTTTATAGTGGTATTGAAGTGCACTGACAACTGTTGGAGCCCATGACACATACCATATATCGCTTTCATAATGCTTTCATGGTGCTAAATCCTGCTTGGTGTAGATCTAGCCATTGACTTGCATTGGTTCTCTAGGGTTTGAGTCAGCCCTACCCGGAGATGCCAGGGATCGAACCTTGGACGTCTTGCAGCCTAAGCAGCAGCTTTACCACTGAGCTACAGCCTAAGAGAACCACAACAGAGACTGTGTGACAGATAGGGATGGATGGATCTGTCTGTTTCACTTTCTATAACATCCCATTTCTGCATCAGTTTTATTTATTTATTTATTTATTTATTTAATTACATTTATATACCGCCCCCAGCCGAAGCTCTCTGGGCGGTTTACAACATTTTAAAATAGTAAACATTAAAAGTATACAATTTAAAAACACACACACACACACATAAAAACAGTATAAAAACAACAGTATCCATTTAAAAACAACAATTGTGGGGTCCATTAAAAACAAACTTAACGTTGTTAAATGCTGTTAAAATGCTGTTAAAAATGCCTGGGAGAAGAGAAAAGTCTTGACCTGGCGCCGAAAAGATAACAATGTTGGCGCCAGGCGAGCCTCATCAGGGAGATCATTCCACAGTCGGGGGGCCACCACTGAAAAGGCCCTCTCCCTTGTTGCCATCCTCCGAGCTTCCCTTGGAGTAGGCACTCGGAGGAGGACCTTAGATGTTGAGCGCAGTGTACGGGTAGGTTCATGTCGGGAGAGGCGTTCCATCAGGTATTGTGGTCCCAAGCCATGTAGGGCTTTATAGGTTAAGACCAGCACCTTGAATTGGGCTCGGAAACATATAGGCAGCCAATGCAAGCGGGCCAGAATCGGTGTTACATGCTCAAACCTCCCTGTTCCAGCTATCAATCTGGCTGCCGCATTTTGCACAAGCTGCAGCTTCCGGACCGTCTTCAAAGGCAGCCCCATGTAGAGGGCATTGCAGTAATCTAATTTGGAAGTTACCAGAGTATGGACAACTGAAGCTAGGTTATCCCTGTCCAGATAGGGGCGTAGCTGGGCCACCAACCGAAGTTGGTAGAAAGCACTCCGTGCCACCGAGGCCACCTGAGCCTCAAGTGACAAAGATGGTTCTAGGAGAACCCCCAAGCTACGAACCTGCTCCTTCAGGGGGAGTGCAACCCCATCCAGAACCGGTTGAACACCCCCCATCCGATCAGAGGAACCACCCACCAGCAGCATCTCAGTCTTGTCTGGATTGAGCTTCAGTTTATTAGCCCTCATCCAGTCCATTGTCGCAGCCAAGCACCGGTTCAGCACATCCACAGCCACACCTGATGAGGATGAAAAGGAGCAGTAGAGCTGCGTGTCGTCAGCGTACTGATGACAGCGCACTCCAAAACTCCGGATGACCGCACCCAACGGTTTCATGTACATGTTAAACAGCATGGGGGACAAGACCGATCCCTGCGGAACTCCATACTGAAGAGTCCACGGGGCCGAGCAATGTCCCCCAAGCACCACCTTCTGGAGCCGTCCTGCTAAGTAGGAGCGGAACCACTGCAATGCAGTGCCCCCCACTCCCAACTCAGCCAGACGTTCCAGAAGGATACCATGGTCGATGGTATCGAAAGCCGCTGAGAGATCAAGGAGAATCAACAAAGTCACACTCCCCCTGTCCTTCTCCCGACATAGGTCATCATACAGGGCGACCAAGGCTGTTTCCGTGCCAAAGCCGGGCCTGAAACCCGACTGAAATGGATCCAGATAATCAGTCTCATCCAAGAGTGTCTGGAGCTGGCCCGCCACCACCCGCTCAAGTTTTCTTTAAGTCCACACAAAAACGCACATGCATTTTTTCAACATTTCCCCCTACTATGCACAGGTGGGGTGTTTGGGGGAGTTGCAACCATGTCCCCTAATATATGCCTTTTTGTATGCTATTTCTCCCTATGCATGCATTTTCGTGCGAATGTTCAGTTCAGAGAAGTGCATTGCAAAATACAGTGAGAAAATTGAAGTATAATTTCACTCTGGTTCACATATTAGTTTGGAAAGTACAAATTATTAGGTCACTTCATATTAAAAGGCAAATCAAAGAAATGTTTCACCCAGCCCTAGCTGTAAGCCTTTGTGATTTCCTTTAAAGCACAACTTGTATAGATAATATGTAACTCATTGTTATTAGTCTCTTGCAAAGGTCTTCTAAAGAGTAAAGGATGAGTAGGCAACCTGGTGCCCTCCAGATGTTTTGGACCATAACCCCCACAATCCCTGGCCATTGGCCATGCTGGCTGAGTCTGATGGGAATTGCGGTCCAAAACATCTGGAGGGAATCATGTAGCCTGCCCCTGTTTTAATCTAAATGTTCTGTGGTACCTTCTAATTTGGTGGAACCACCAGAGTTGACGTGTAAGTCAGGTCTAACTGAAGGCAGGATCTGGGTGTCTCAGGGCATAGCTAGACCAGCTGATATCCCGGGGATTGCCCCAGGATCATCCCTGTGCATCCACATGATGCACAGTGCATCCCGGGAGCAGGGAGGGATGATCTGTCCCTTGCCCCAGAATATCGGCAAGCCCTTTTTTCCTGCTTTTTCCATGGTCTAGGGATGATCCCGAGACTGAGGAACATGTGGCCGTGTATCGCAGGTTGTCCCAGCTCCTCGCAAGTAACCTCAGGAGCTCTGTGCCCACTGGGAGGTGGAGTGGGGGGAGGGTTTTTTTGTTAAAAAAAACTCAGGGTTTTCTCACGAGTGCTCATGCGCTCCTTCTTGTGTTTTTTAAAAAGCTGCCGTGATGTCACACATTGTGTGTAGACCAGGCCGACGATCATAAAATTGCGAGATCATCGCCATAATCCCCCCTCATCTAGCCATGGCCTCAGACAGGTGTGCTCTCTAGAACGTCAGGTATGGAGCCCCTATCTGACCTAGGCTGAGTTCAGATGACATGCTAATCAACGGTTATTTCCCATTCTGTTCCTATTATCTGCCCCCCCCCCCCCCGCCCAGTTGATTAGCGTGTCATCCGAACTCAGCCCTACTCTTCTCTGTTTCTTCCCTGGCTTCACTCCTGGGCTGAGGGCATCAACTGAGGTTGCCATACCCGGGTGCCAATACCCTCACATCACTTCCAGCCAAGCCATGCCTCATTCATTTCATTTCAGCTGTGACCAACTGTGTTGCAGAGTCTTCAACAGTGACTTTCTGATCTCTCCAGCATCAACACTCCAGCCTCTAACTACACCAGGCCATCTAAAATCCTGCTTTGGACTATTGTTCCATCATGCACACTATGCAAATGATAACAGATTGTCACAGTAGCAATTTGGACTATCATTTGGGATCACTCTGGTGACCTTGATCCAAGCTGAGCCCTTTTTTCTTTTTTTAATCCTTAGGAAGCTTTTACTTGTTGCAGTGTAAAAGTTTGTCATTTATTCCTCCGCTCAGTAGGCATCTTTATTTTCTCCTTGGGGTATCATTAAGTCAAGTAGCAGTTTATCTCAGTATAGACCTTGACTGTTAATTAAAGAAGGATCTCAAGACCCCTGCACCTCCAGCCCATCTCTGTGTGGGAATGTCTGGCTCTAATCTTTCCAGGTATGATGAACCATGTAAGTTTGCACACAAGGATGCTAGAAACTAATTATGGTGCTTGATCACCTTCCCTCAACAGCAAAATCTATTCCTATCATCATCATCATCATCATCTCATTGTGCATAGAGCTTTCTACAGGATGAGAGGACAGTTTTTTGAAAGCATCACCCTTGTTTACCTGGACTTGACAAAGGCCTTCACTAAAGATCCCCCCCCCCCCCGAGCAAACTTGGAAATCATGAGATAAAAGGAGAGGTCCTCTTATGAATCGGTAATTAGTTAGAGAACAGAAAGCTTTTTAAGTTGTTCAAGTGTGAGCAATGAGGTGACCAAGTTTGCTGATAACACCAAATTATTTAGGATGGTTAAAACGAAAAAGGATTATGAAGAGCTCCAAAAGGATCTCTCCAAGCTGAGGAAATGGGCGTTAAAATAGCAAAGACTGATCAATACAGTATGCGTAAAGTGATGCACATTCAAGCAAAACAAAAGTTATGTATATTCTTGACAGAATTTGAGCTGGCAGTGACCAACCAAGAAAGAGATCTTGAGTTGAGTAACCTTTCCTCTTAGGGTACAGCGGGAAGGAGGGGGGAGGATCAGGGACTTACCTACTTCCGTGATCCTCCCCCAGCTTCTATATGGCTGTGCGACATCCTGGAAGGGAAGAGGGATGTCGGGGGTGCCATGTTTTTTTTAGAAGAGGAGCTGGTCACATGGCCCCAATCCAGGGGAAAAGGAGGGGAAAACTTCCATGCCCAGCACCTTCCCCACTATCTTAGGGATGATTAAATTGCTCCCCCCCCTTAACAGCCTTGAAGGGCACGGTGACCCCTTGAACAGCTCCATGCCCATTTTGAAAGCTGGGGGAGGTGGGAAGAAGCCAGGACAGGTGTCCACCCCCCTGCGGTGCTCGAGATCTTCCTGAGACCGCAGGAAAAATTGGGATGTCTCTGCCTATCCCTGGATGCCCCTGGGATCCCTTGTGCATCATATGGACACACAGGGATGCTCCTGAGCTGATCCCGGGCTCAGAAATAATCCAATCTAACCCCCCCACCCCCACCGCCCAACAAAAGGAAATGACTTTGGCTAATTTTGAAGTGTCTCAATCCAGATTGGAATTTGCTCCCATGAGCTCCCAAATTTTCTGCTCCTCTTCTTCTCTCCAATAAACATAACTAAGTCCCAGCCAATGAACTGGATTGTCATTTACCCTGTTTCATAATCTCCATGTGTCACCTATATGGTTTCTTTTGTTAACATCCAATTTGTTGGTGGCACCATTTAACCTTGTACAAGTGATTCATAATGTTTCATTAACAAAGCAGGAATCGACAAGTTCTGATTTTTGTAGCTGTGGGCGTTCGAAGACACTCGGAGAACATGAACTTACAAGCATTGTGCAAGAGGACTTCTTGGAATACAATGCAAAGTGATACAGCCTGTGCAAAGGTTAACCGAAGATAGATACATAAATCTAAACTGCTATGCTCAAAACGTGAGCAATGATTATTATCCTTTATTGGTGTGAAGCCAATTTACTGTTAACATGATGATCGTGTTCATTATCATGATGCAACAACAGATCAGAGAGTTACTCAGGCCTTAGCTAGACCTACCGGGTCTAGTGCGATGGAGGAGTGAGGATCTCGCGATATTTTTATTGCGAGATCTCCCCCTCTGTTTACCCAAGGCGCGCAATGACCTCGGAGGGAGAAGACATCGCGCCCGCCATTTTGTTTTTTGTTGTTGTTAAAGGAAAAGAGCACACAAACATTTGGGCGCAAAAGGTACGTTTTTTATTTTAAATATTTTTCCCCGCTCCCCCCACCCCACCCCCGATGGGCGCAGAGCTCCTGAGGAACTCTGCGCCCTGTGCGCAGGTCCCAGCTCCTCATGAGTAACCATGAGGAGCCAGCACAAAACGCGACGCCCACCCACATGTTCCGTGGTCTTGGGATCAGCCTGAGACCGTGGAAAAAGCAGCCTCAAAAGGTAGGGTGAGATCATCTCTCCCTGCTCCCGCAATCCACTGTGCTTCATGCGGATGCACAAGGATGATTCCGGGGATTGGCCCGGGATATCACCCCCTCTAGCTATGGCCTCAGAGGGAGGCCTCTAAGCCTTAGAATATAAGGAACACTTGTAGCAGTCTTCCCCAAGATCTTTTAAACTTCAACTCCCACATTTTGGGCGTTAATGGTCATGAGTTGTGGTCCAAAACAGCTGGAAGGCACCAAATTGGAGAAGGGTAATCTAGATGCATCCATGAAGCACAGAGCAAGGATGCTTCAGCACTAGCTGTTTTGTATGGGTTTGATACCATTTACACCTGGGACAAATGAGTCAGAAATGTGATCTGGGCTGGCTTGCATGTGGGCTTGTCCAGCATAACTGTTCCATATGAAAAGACTCCAGAAAGTACACATCTCTAGGACACGCTCCTAATAATAAATAATATATACATTTTTGTTTTACCCCACCGCAATCAAAATCATTTCAGTGTTGTTATACACATCTTGTTCATGGGACAAGAGAGTTAGAGTGATGCATGACAACCTTGAGGTGTAGTCCAACATTGTTATTCATTCTCCTGGTGAGTTGGCTTTTATATATATATATATATATATATATATATATATATATATATATATATATATACACACACACACACACACACACACACACACACACACACACATACATACACACACATGGGGTGGGGGACTACAAAGTTGACTGTTTCTCTGTAGCTTTAAGAGAAGCTACAAGTTTAGTTTCTCTTTCTTCCAGGAAGCCTGGGCTAGATCTACACTATTATTTTTTAGGGTGACCAGGTGGAAAGGAGGGCAGGGCTCCCATTTCTTTAACAGTTGCATTGAAAAGGGAATTTCAGCAGGTGTCGTTTATATGCATGCAGCACCTAGTGAAATTCCCTCTTCATCACAACAGTTAAAGCTGCAGGAGCCCTGCCCTCTTTTGTATCTGGTCACTCTAGCTATACTTGTATCTGGTAACCCTAGTCCAGTATGGTTAGAGCTGTTGAGAAATTCCAGAAATATCTGCAATCTGGTGGCAAATGCTAAGGTTTACTGTCTACTCTTACCTTACTACTTATCTGCTGCTGGTCCGGAAAGTCTCTCCCCTCATTTCCCCTCATTTCCCATTGAGGCTTAGCTAGCTGAGCTTGCTCCTATAGCACCAGTATGATGTAGCGATCAGCTGGCCTAGAACTGGAAAGACTCAGGTTCAAATCCCCCATTCAGACATGTAGTTTGGAGGGTGGCTTTCTGTCCTCTTTTACAGAGAACAGTATTTGAATGGCTGCCAGAGGACTGTCCTTTATTTGAAGCCATCTTCTATTTGAAGGGCTACCCTGTCCAATTCCATTTTGAAGTTATCCATGCCTGTTGCCCATCAATAGTTAGCATCTGGATCGCCCCAAAAGAGGCAGTGAGTCGCCAAAAAAGAGGACAGTGACTTGCATAAAATTTCAATATGCTAATGTATATATCAGTATAGATGCAAATTCAGAAATAAAGTTCATAATTTAAATAGAAATGCAGTCCATCTCACCATAGTGTGGGAGGCTGTGATCTGTGTGTCCAGCTGTTCCTTCTGCTATGCAGGTGATATGTGTTGATGAGCAACAGTTCTTCTGGGTCTTTATCTTTAAGATGGAATTGGACAGCCCTTCAAGCAGAGGATGCCTTCAAGCAGAGCATGGTACTGTGGCAGCCTTTCAAAATATTACTGATTTCATTTCTATACCACCCCATAGCCAAAGTTCTCTGGACAGTTTACAACAATTGGTAAAAATACAAAATAATACAACAGGAGTGCATTTGCACGGTTAAAGCTACTGCACCAGCTGCGTCCATTCCTTGGGATGTCAGAGCTGGCATGGTGACATATGCCTTAGTTACATCCCATTTGGATTATTGTAACGCACTCTACGCCTTTGAAGAGCGTTCAGAAACTTCAGCTGGTTCAAAGCGCTGCAGCCAGATTGTTGACTGGGGCTGGTTACAGGGAGCACACAACTCCCCTGTAACAACAGTTCCACTGGCTTCCGATCTGTTTCCAGGCATAATTCAAAGTGCTGGTTATCACCTATAAGGCCCTCTACAGCTTGGGTCCAGGTTATCTGGAAGACCGTATTCTCCCATATGAGCCTGCCTGTGCTCTGAGATCTTCTGGGGAGGCCTTTCTCTCAGTCCCACCAACATCCCAGGCACGCCTGATGGGTACGTGGGAGAGGGCCTACTTGGTGGCTGCTCCAAGGCTCTGGAACTCCCTTCCCAGGGAGGCTAGGCTGTGCTACACTTTTGGAGGCAGGCAAAAACATTTTTGTTCTGGCGGGCTTTTGGAACTACTCTGGACCTGTGTCAATGTACTGGATTTTATTTTTATTTTAATCTGTTATGGTTATTGTTTTTAAATGTTTTTAATTTTACTGCAGGTTTAATTCTATCTTAACTTTTGTAATTTGTAGTTATATGTTTTAATTGTACGTGTTTTGATCTTGTAAACCGCCTTGAGTCCCAGTACTGGGGAAAAGGCAGGATATAAATAAATATAATCCTCATCATTATCATCATCTAACGTTTATAACGCAGAAAAACTAAAACAATGTAAAGCTCTTAAAACAATTTAGATAAACAATGATTTTTTCTTAATAGACCTGTTCTAAAACAGCAGGCATAGTTATCTCATGATATCTCATTAAATGCCTGGGAGTAGGGGATGGTTTTTACTTGGCGCCAAGATGATGACAGCGCAGGTGCCAAACAGAGGACTGTCCTCTGTAAAAGAGGACACAGGGCCACCTTACATCATTGGAGCTCCAATGTCAGAGGGGGAAATGGCTGCTGAAAGACCCTCAGAGGCAGAGAGGAGCAATTTGAGATTGGATCTCCTCCTCTGAGGTCAGAGCTCTATCCTAATGGCCAGAACGCTCTATCCAAATCCTCAGAGCTCTTTCAGGAGCCCATCAGGCTGCAGCCTTAGAAAAAGTGCCCACCTTAGTTGCAACAACATGATAAATGCAGCCCTGTGGTAGACATGTGGAACCCTCCCTCCAGTAATAGGTAATGGTTTAATCATGTATGGTATGTTTTTAATCAGTTTTTAATGTGTATTTTATATCAAGTTTTTATGCTGTTTGTTTTATACTTTGAATGGTTTTAGTTTTTGTGAACCACCCAGGGAGCTTCAGCTATTGGGTGGTATAAAAATGCAATAAATAAATAAAATAACTAAAAAAAGAATGATGGCATGCTGAAAATGCCAATTGATGGCAGATATTAGTTCCCTTTAATTTCATCCCAGGGTGTCTGGTAACACTCTGAGATCCGTTCTTGCAAGGTTTTCCTAGCAGACGGTCTGTCCATTCAAGAGATTTCCAGTCAACACACACTGACATGCAGTTCTTCTGCAACGAGGGCAAACAAGCCATTCAAGAGCAGCTCCCTGCAGATTACTGGCTCACCAACAACAAGCTGTCTTAATGTCCGGTCAGAGTGACCTCCTGTTTTGAAGCACTTGTTGTGTCTGTCTCTTGGCTTCGGCCAAAGGAGGAGATTCCTGTTCGAAAGCAGATCAGGGTGACCCTTCCCACCTTTGACCAAAGAGACTTCCCACCCAGCCATGGAGTGCTCAGTGCAGGTCCTATTGGCTAAGCAGAAGGGAGGTGACTTTTGGGACCAGAGTCTCTTCTCTTCCCAGCCAGGAGAAGGTTGTATTCAGGCCAAGAAGAATTTGGGACATCTTGCTATTGGCTAGACATGGAGAGGCCCCTCTGAGGCAGAAAGTAGATCAATTCCTGCTAGCTCAGTCAAGAGAAGGTGGCTGGGATATGCCTAGAGAAAGAAGGCTTCCTGTCTCACCTATGCAGAAGTCAGAGGTCAGGGCTGCTATGCAGCAGGGTGAGGAAGCTGCCTGATTTACTCACCACCACGGGGGGGGGGGTAGGATAGCTGAAGGCAGGAACTAGTGTCTGAAAGGTGCACCGAGGTTTTTTAAAGGGTTGACCCTAGCCGGGGGTGGTGGGGGAATTGGAGAAGGAGAGGGGAGGGTGAACTCACCCAGGCCCAACTTGTTGGACACTTGCCCCGGTAACATGCAAGCTTCTTTGGTGGCTCAGCGAGCAGCTGCCGAGGCAGCCAGCAGTCACCCACCATTTTGCATGACAATGGAGGCTCCAGAAATTACGTAATTCCCCTCGCTGTGTAAATGGCGACCGTTAAGGCTCCATTTACAGCCGCTGTATACACAAGGGGGAGGGAATGCTTGACAGCTGGTGGGGGGGGGCATAGGACACCTGCCCTCACCGGCTCTGAAGTCCTTGTGGTCTCTCCTTGCTGGGCATTGGCTGTGGCAGAAAAATATTTTGAGATTGCGCTGGTCGGGGTAGAGTATGGGCATTGCTTCCCAGATGATTCATGACATCATCAGTGAGGGCTCAGTGAGGGCTGAATCAGGGTTTTAGAGGAAGGGGAAGCCTCAGTCTTAAAGAGTGTGTGTGTATGTGTGTGTTTTTTAAAAATGGAGAAGGGAGGCAAAACCAACAAGTATTGTTAAGATCATTTGTTGTGTGGGGTTACCCACTTTTACCTGGGACACACTTTTCAAATGAGGCACTGAGAGGTAAGACAGCTGTGACTCTTCCCACCGCCCCCGCCCCCAGTCCTGCCTTCTACTACCCGAATATCCAGCATGACGGAAGACCTCAGCAAGCACTGTCCGCCCTGCAGCTGCCTCGCTGAAGGCGGTGTGCTGGTACAGCCAGAGGCGGAAGGAAGGACTGGAAGCAGCAGGGCTGAATCCACCAGCTGCTTGCCCCTCCCTTCCCAGTTTCGGCCCTTGTCCAGCAGTGAGAAGCAGGTGGCATGGGGCCAGGGAGGTTTTCGTAACAAGGCCTGGGCCAAACTACGCTTCTCGGCTTCCATGCCCTCCCTGCTGCTCAGCTGTGTGACTGGTGGCCTGGCTCCCTGCTTCTAAGTTCATGTAAGGCCTGGAACGCTCCCCAATTATCCCTGGAAAATACCAGCTCGCGCATAAAGAGACAGCAATAATATTTTATTTGCGCTTTTTTATGATACAAGCTCTTGAAAGCAGTCCTGGCAAAGGGAGGCGAAAGTGATATATTATCATCTAATAAAGCAATTGAACATGACAGCTTTTAAGGAAGATCTGAGATGGGATCTGGTTATGGGTCTTCTGAGTGCAGGGGGGGTGGCGGAAGAGGGGGGGAGTGAAAGTGCAAGGAAAAGAAAAGCAGGTGGGAAGAGAAACCAGGAAACGTAAATACACCATTAGTGTGCAGAGGTGCTCCGCTTTCTGTTATTTTAACCAAGTCATAAATGTAGTTTATAGCCTTGCAAACAACATAAAGGGGACAAGTGTTCCCAGCTAATCTTTCAAAACTATTACAGGGCTTTAGAAGCACATAAAAGGCACACTCACATGCACACAACATGCCCCCACATTGGATACACACACTGCCATTGCTCATACATATTTATGGGATACATGTGAAGACATTTTAAGCGTGCACCTGCGCTGGGTTTTCTCCAAAGATTGTATCCTGCCATGCAGTATGTTCAACGCCCCCTACACACACACACACACACACACACACACACACACACACACATACACACACACACACACACACTACACCCTGCCTGAGATGAGACCCTGTCCTCCTTTTCCTATGGTCACCTTACCTTGAAGGAGCAGAGGGCAGTAGATTGATGGTTAAGAGATGAGACGCAGAGGTAGCTCCAGGTAGAGAATGTTGCACGGAAGAAGGCCCGGAGGCAGTAGTGGCTGTGAAAAGAAAAAAGAAAAGAAAAGGGAATAACAGTAGTTAAACTTTTGTACAGCAGGGTGAGTGATGGCCAATCCACAGGACAGTTCTGGACCTCAGGGATATGTGAGTGGGGATGGATGGATGTGTTTTGGTTCACTTCCGAAAGCTTGCAGGAGGCAGGAGTGGAACCATCCCATGATCTACTTTGCGCATTCAGGGCAAGGTTAAGACTGACCTCAGATTGCTCCAGTTCAGGCTACATGAAGTCCAGAGCTGGCCCTACCGCAAGAGTGAGAGAGAGAGAGAGAGAGAGAGAGCTGCCTCAGACAGCAGTTTGGGGGCATCATGAAAGGGCAGCAAATTGTTAGTTATTATATTTTTACTGCCAGAGTGAGTGAGAAGTGTTCATTGGGTTTTCTGCCCAGGCTGCCAAAACTACTTGCTAGGTTTTGGACACTATGCACCCTGAGTTAGGTGGGTGAATGGCAATATTTGTTGGTCCACCCCAGAAAGGAAAAATAGGCCAGCACTAATGAGGTCCTACATCAAGTGCTGTTTCTGGTCCAGGCTCAGAACTTGCTGGGGTGCAGCAGGACTGAGGTCTATTTTTTTAAAAAAGTATCATTCCATTCTAGGTGGAACCTGGGTTTCTGGGCCAGAAATTCATTGCCTCCCTGACCCCACATTCTTTACCTCAATGCTGCTCTTTCGTTGCCAAAGGAAATCCCAGAGCAGTGTACATAAAATTATAAAAACAACATAATATAACTATAAAAATTAAATAGAGGCATAAAAACCATAAAGCAAGCAAATAAAAAGCAATCCATCATACGTATACTAATTCAATGTTAAAATTTCAAATACAGAATCAGCATAAATCTTATCTCCTTTGGGAGGGCATTCTAAAGTCAAGGTACCACACCTTAGCTTTTCCTCTTTGAAAGATTGGTCCCAAGTTGGGAGGAGGCACTGTGTCAACACACAGTATGTGCCTCCTCCCCCGTCTTCTCCAATCTAGCTACCTGTCTCCTGTTTTTTAATGTGCTTTGAGCAGGACACCAAAGCAGAATGCTGGGAACTACTTAAACATACCCACTGCTGGCAACATAGTTTGGAGGACCCTTGGGGAAGACACCTGTATTACTGCCGCCCGTTCATGCAAGTCTACCTCCTCATCACCATTATTACTAGCTGTTGCTGCTGCTGTTCCTCTCCTTCAACAGTGCTACCACCTGCTTGCTTGCCAGGCAAAGAGCCAAGAGCCAAGAGCAAGCAGGTAATAACATCTAATGCTCTTCTTCCTCACTGAGTATTTTTTAAATAAAAATATTTTTTATTTATTTATTTTACTGTGTATTTAACAAAACAGAACAGAAAATAACTTGTGAAAAAGAAAACATACAAACATTACATACATAGGCATGCCATCGTTTTTTTCATCAGTTTTTTTTTAAAAAAAGTGAGAGAGTTATGCATAGGTTTCAAGAAAAGCAGATCAAATATCCATTATTATTATTTATTTATATAGCACCATCAATGTACATGGTGCTGTACATAGTACTACTCGACTTGCAAGTGCAGTCTATATAACACCCATTCAAATGCTGATAGCATTGTTAAGCCCTCAGTCCATTGCATGACGGGAGGTGATCCAAATCTACCCAAATTTAAATCTTCCTGGTATGATTGCAGTCTGATATTTTGGACACATAACAGAAAGTTTCCATATTTTTGTTTCTACTTCTTCTTCTTCCTCTTGGTTTTCTTCATTATTACATTTAAGGTCGACTTCCCTGAAGGCCCAAAGAGACATTTCCAGGGACATTCTCTTCTACAAATCTCCCAAGTAACTTCTAGTAAAAGAAACCTGATGTTATCAAACAATATTTCTTCATCTGCAAACGAAATCATTAGTAGGGATGGACGGACTCACCCAAGTCTGTGCTCGGCTGGCACTCAAACAGCCGCCGCTACTGCCTCTCCCCCATCATTCACAAGCCCCTGGTGGGCTCAGCAAGCAGTCCAGGACCACCCAACAGCCGCTCACTCCTCCATGCAAGCTGCTTTTTTAACTTAAGATGGGGGGCTCTAGATTTTTGTATATCTACTGTAAAGGGCCATTTCCACAAAGCAGAGGCATCTCATGTTGCAGAAATGGCCTTTTACAGCTGCCATTGTGCGCATCATTAGATATACAGAAATCTACAGCCCCCATCTTGAGTTAAAATGGCAGCCCGCATGGAGGATCGATGGCTACCAGGTGTGAGCAGACAGATCCAATAAGTCCCTGCCATTCACACAGCTTGCCAAGCTGGGTTTGGGGGTGAGCAGGTGGGGAATCCAGTGGACTCCTGAACTCAGGTGAGTTCCCACAACATCCATATTCTTCTCATTGTCTGCTGCTTAAACAGGGTGAGTAAATGCTGGGTGTGATGCTGCTCATGTTACTCTTTTTTCTTCTAATAATAATTACTGGGGAAATGGAGGTTGGTGACAGCCATGTGTTTCTTGTAATGTTACTAAACACTACCAGACTACTGAATGTTACCATGATAAAACAGGTTATTGGTAGCCATGTTTCCCTAGTTAGGCCTTCATTTGTAGGGATGCATGAGAATTCCATTTTGGGGGTGAAATCTGAAAAGATTTTTCCAGTTCAGCCCTAGTGGATTTCATTCCATTTCCCCCTGTTGGTGTCAACTCAATCTGTGGCAGGTTTATTCAATATGCAGATTCTGATTTATTTATTTTAATGGTGGCAATTTGCGAAAATTTGATTTTGTGTATGTGGGAAGAATCTTGACATTTTCACAAAGAGGGTCATTTATTTGCTGATCTTGAGCACTTGTGCAAAATCACAAATCCACCTGTCTGCTATATTCCCCTCTTGCAAATAACCTTGTCCCTTTCGTCCTCTCCACACACTATGTCATTTAGCCCAGCAGAGCCCTATTCTGTACTTGTCAAAGAACTTGTCAATTTCATCCTCCATGTCAGTGCTTCCCAACTGAATGTAATGGACAGGTGGACTTGCAATCATGCACAGCTCACATCCGGGGTCACACATCCCTACTCATTTGTTTACCACTAGTGAAAAATAGGCTGTTTGACAACTTTGACATCATTTTGAGATGTCTTGCCATTTCATATGTAATATCTGAAAACTTGATCAGAGAGGTTTTAAGAGAGGTTTTTTTAAAAAACAAAAAAACAAAAAACCCACACACAAACAATTATAATTATAGCAGTTATTTCTAAATTTCCATCTATACATATAAATTAGCATATGTAAGTGTTATGCAAATCTGCAGCTTTGTATCTTTTCTATTTTGACAATGCATAAGTGGCCACCCAAACTCCACCGCTTTCCTAATATGCAGTCTATGGCCTTAGCTAGACAGGGCGAAATCCCGGGGTGATCCCTGGGATCGTCTCTGTATGTTCATATGATGCACAGGGGATCCCAGGATCAAGGAGGGATGATACCTCCCTTGCCCTGGAATCTCACCCTACACTTTAGGTCTGCTTTTTCTGCGGTCTCGAGCTGAGCCCGAGACTGCAGAACGTGTGTGCGGGCGTCGGGGTTTGTCCCAGTTCCTCGCGAGGAGCCAGGACCCACAGATGGGGTGCAGAGCTTCTCAGGAGCACTGCACCCATCGGGGAGGGGGAGGGGGAATTTAAAAAAACAAAACCTCACCTTTTGCGCATGAGCGGTCGTGCGTATCTTCTCCTTTAAGAAAAAAAACCCAAAATGGCGAGCCCAACGCCTCTCCCTCTGAGGTTGTCATGTGAACAGAGGGGGAGATCTCATGATAAAAAATATTGCAAGGTCTTCACCCCTCCCTCCCGCTAGACCAGTAGGTCTAGCTAAGGCCTATGTTTCTGTTGATGTTCTTGTGCTTAAAAGAATTCTCCCCATCTCCCGTTCAATGATATTGCAAAATCTCGCTTAGCCAAGCAAACTCATCATAGATGGCCTAATAATAACTGGGGGGGAGGGAGGATTCAGTTGCTATAAGTTTTATTATAGGATATAAGCCTAGATAATCTCATGTGACACCTTTTGGCCATGAAACCTTCAGCCCTACTGTGCAACAGGCATGCATCAAAAGAAAGGAGCAATCTTGGGAGTCATGTCTGTGTTTTAGTGAACTGCTCATGTTAAACATCTCATTGCCTTCTGCAAGCCTCACCCAACCAGTGGCAGATTAATATTGGATGAAAAATGCTCTTTCACAGCCTCGGCCATAAACTTCTGGAAAAGAAGCATCACCACAGCCTTGGAAACCCTGATTGCAAGGTGAACACAAATAAATATCGGCACTAGGGCGGAGGCAGTAGAATATTCCAAGCATCATTTGCAAAATGTCCCTTCTTTCGTAAACATGTGCAAATATTAAATGTATGCCCTTTTGCCAGAACCAGGAATATGCACAGATATATATCTAAATCCTATATCCTATTAGCGTAAAAAGCAGGTTGCCTTGGGCACTACTGGAGCTGCTCTCTCCCTGCTTTTTTGCCCATCAGTTTCTTTACCACAGAGGGGCTAATAAATAATGCAGATGTGGCCCATGTATATGCCCACTGAAATGTGCATACAGTGTGTCCCGGTCTCCTCCATTGTGCACCCCGATTGACCTCCACCTCCACCTCCCTGCTGGTGTTGACAGCCTAACCACAAGGCTGTGTTTGGGGCCTGCCTTGAAGCCACACTGATTGGACAAGCAAGGCTGCTAGCCATCCTTGGTGGAGTGGCTGCCTTGCCTGTTTGGTGCAGAGGAAATTAATTGCTATTAAAACTCAAGCTTTGAACTTCTTTGAATTTCCAAACTTTTCTGCACATCAGCACTGTTTAAAACAAAAATGAGCAAAATTGGTTTGGTAGATCTCAAGTGATAAGCTTTACACTACGATACTGAGAGCCAGTGTGGTGCAGTGGCTACAGTGTCGGACTGGGAGTCGGGAGATCTGGGTTCTAGGCCATGGAAGCTCACTGGATGACTTTGGGCCAGTCATAGGGTGACCATATGAAAAGGAAGACAGGGCTCCTGTATCTTTAACAGTTGTACTGAAAGGGGAATTTCAGCAGGTGTCATTTGTATGCATGCAGCACCTGAGGAATTTCCTTCTTCATCACAACAATTTAAGCTGCAGGAGCCGTACCCTCTTTTGTATCTAGTCACTCTAGTATAGCTCCTGCAGCTTTAACTGCTGAAAATCTCTTTTCTATGCAACTGTTAAAGACACAGAAGCCCTGTCCTCCTTTTTGTATGGTCACCCTAACCAGTCACAGACTTTTAGTCCAACCCACCTCATGAGGTGGTTGTTGTGAGGATAGATGGAGAGGAGGAGGAGGATTATGTATGCCGCCTTGGGTTCCTTGGAGGAAAAAAGGCGGGATAAAAATGCAATAATAAAATAATAAATAAATAAAATATTCTTATATAACATTGTATATCTAGGGGGCAAGTTCCTTTGCTCGATGCCCGCTGAAAACTTACCATCTTATTAATTTCCCTCCAGGCATCTCTAATGTAGGATTATTTTAAACAACTGTGAGAGATGCTGTGTCCACCCAAAAAGCATACCACATGGTGCCTTTGATCACATAAAGCGATGCATACTTATATCCTTCAACCACATGACTTTATCCTATTGTTATGTCTCCATTATGTGGTCAGAAGATGCCAACAAGGTCAAGCACATCACCATGTGGTTTCATGCATACAGTTGCATGCTAAGCTGTTGGGGGCAATGGGGGTGGAGGAAGATATCCTGGTGGAATTGTCTTGGTTTGGGTCCACTGGCCAATAAAGGATGAACAAGACCATCCCCACCCCTCTGTCATTGCCACTTTTTAAGACTGTTGCATCAGGTTCTCCTCCAGAAACTTGACAGGACTGGTGGCTGATATTGTTGAGCATTTGCCAAGGGGAACCACTGCTGGCCATCAGTACAGATTGCTCCTCTGCCTTCTCCATCATTATGGATGCAGCATCCCAGTGGTAAGTGGGGCCAAAGGAAAAGGGCTGCGGCAAAATTACAAAAAGTACCAGCATATTTTAGTCCAGTTTGCAGCTTAAAAAACTGTACCAATACCCATTTTAAAATGTGTATTTTAGGAGAAAAGAAGTTAGAAATGCAGATTTTAAGAGAAAATTATTTGAAAAGTACATATACAAATTTATATTTAAATTCAAGTTTTGGAGAGTTGTTTTTCAGAGATTCATGTGAAACAGGATGGAATGGAGACTTTTAGGTGAACACATGAGAAAGTTGGACCAACATCAGACTGATCCATATAGAGCTGTGTGCAAATGGCCTCTTTAAATTCCCCCATCTGTGGGCAGAGAAATTGGGGAGAGAGGGTCAATTTCACTGAATTTCTTCAAGGGGAGGAGAAATTCTCCAACAGTTTGTCACACATAGAGTTGACCATTGGTAGGGGTTGTAACACAGCTTCTTTTGATGAGTTCACCTCATGACTGCAAGGCAGCTGAGGGTGCTGTGTGTGAGAGAGTGTGTGTGGCCCTGTTCAGAAGACACCTTAAACCACATCTTTAACCATGGTGGTTGAACCAGAAAGTCAGGCTGTGTTCAGAAGACACCTTAACCATGGTTTTAACCACAGTGAATAAGGCAAAAAGCCTTATTCAGGCCTTTGCTAGACAAGGGTTTAGCCCGGGCTAACACCCGGGCTTGCCCCTGTGCGTCCGGATGATGCACGGGGGATCCTGGGGTCAGGCAGAGGTCAACCTTCCCTTGCCCTGGGGTAACAGGCTCCACTTGTAGCTGAGCCCGAAACGGCGAGCGTGTAGCTCATTCCGCAACTTCTCCCGGGTTCGGCCGATTAATCACAAGTAGCCGGGAGAAGCCGCGCACGGGGAGAGATCAGGGGGGAGATCGGAGCCGGGGGGGAGCTGGGGGAGATTGGAGCTGGGGGGGAGATCGGGGGCAGGGTGGGGGGAGTGGAGAAACCTTTTTTTTAAAAAAAAAAACTTACCTTTCCACTGCTGTGCTCGTGTGCAGCCAGCCCTTTAAGAGAGTAAACAAAATGGCAGATGCGACGGGGTCCTTTCTTGACTTGGTCGCACCTGAGGTGTAGACTATGTTGAGAGCCAGCGATAGTTGCATCACAGGCTCACCCCTCCTCACCACCGGACTTTCAGGTAGGTCTAGCAAAGGCCTCAATATGGTTAAGTCATGGTTTAAGGTGTCTTCTGAACACAGCCTGGCTTTCTGGCTTAACCACCATGGTTAAAGCCATGTTTTAAGGTGTCTTCTGAATGGGGCCTGTGTGTGTGTGTGTTTCTTCCTATTACGCATTTCTCTATTGCCCTACAGTCTCCCAGGTTGCGTGCAAGGAGGAAGAGCTGTGCTGTCCTTGCTCCAGCAGAAAAAGTCAGAGTAAGGCCTTAGCTAGACTTACCTTCTATCCCACGAAGAAGGACGGAAGATCTCATGTTATGATTAATGCGACATCCCTCCTCCATTTACATGTAAGGTGCAACGACCTCAGGAGGAGAGGCGTTGCGGCCGCCATTTTTTTATTTTTTAAAGAAGACGGAGCACACAAACGGTCGTGTGCAAAGGTAAGGGTTTTTTTCAATTTTAACTTAATTTCCCTGCTCCCCCCACCCTACCCCCAATGGGCGCAGCGCTCCTGGCTCCGCGCGAGTAATCGCATGGAGCTGGGTCAAGCAGCGGCAACGGGCCACATGTTCCATGGTCTAAGGCTCAGCCCGGGACCACAGAAAAAGCGGCCCCAAAGTGGAGGGCGAGATCCTGGGGCAAGGGAGGGACGATCCCTCTCTGATCCTGGGATCCCCTGTGCATCATGTGGACGCACAGGGACGATCCTGGGGTTCGCCCCAGGATTTCGCCCAGTCTAGCTAAGGCCAAAGTCTCCAACTTTTCTGCTGTGCATCTTTGTCTCTTTGCCCCACGGTGGCAGCAAATCGGTTGCTGCGTCAGAACCAATGCAATGCCGATTCACAGCCACCGCAGGGCAAAGCTGCTGTTTAGACAGCCCCCTTCTCCTTCTTCATCTTGTTCCAAAGGGTGCCTGGTCTGGGCTTGCAGAGAGCAAATTATGACTAATCTACCCTTTACTTTTGGCACCTTGTTGCAGTGGTAATTCACCTTTCCTGTTAGAAGCATAAAATGGCATTATAGAGCTTTCACCATTTGGAAAGGATTTAAACTAAGGATTCTAACTTGATTTATAACGGACAAGCAGTGGATCGAGCAGCTCCAGTTACACATCTTGTATCCAATATGTTGGCCTACAGTATCAGGGCCAGTGAAGCAATGTATGATTGGTGTGAATGGAGCTCCCTGGACCCAGAGACACACAGCAATGGAAGCAGTGGTCCAGTGTGGTGCAATTGACACAGTTGGATAGGGATGAAAAAGAAATCAGTTCAATTCACATTTTAATACCAACTCACTCCTTTTGCACTTGCAAAACGCAGAGTATTTCTTTTTATATCAGGGTGAGCAAACAGGTTTTTCCATCTACCAGACCAGGAATGTAGCAGCAGTAGAATGGCATTGGGGCAGGGGAGCAGGATTCATAGATGAAGTTGTAAGCATGGCTATCTATAAGGAGGGGGCATAAGACCATTACATTCAGGGTCTAAAATTAGCTAGCCGCACCACCATGTATTTCAGTGATATAGACATAAGTTATGTTATAGTGATATAGACATAAGTTATAAGTCCATGTTAACATACCACCAACAATGCTATGCAAGATTATACTGATAAACAACTTACCCATATTCATGAGTCTCTACAATAATGCCACCCACACACAACGATAAATCACTTGTAGTATGATCAACAATAAGGGAGAGTGTTTACATAGCTATGTAATGAACAGTAAGTTCATGAATAATAGGACTTGGTGAAACAGGTAAGCTAGGCGGTCAAATGGGGCTGATTGTGGATGAACTGATGGAAGGCATTTTTATTGCAGCTATACACACACACCCTTATGTTCTGCAATCTGATGGTGTGGCCTCCATTGCAACAAGAGTTAGCAGTCCCCAAACCCTCACAAGCCATCAATGCTCATTTAAGTCACCCTCTTCTAGCCATCAATACACTAAAGATGTCGGACTTGGCCATGGTGACACAAGTCTTAGTTACATCCCAATTGTCTTACTGTAACATGCTCTACATGGGGCTGCCTTTGAAGACTGTTCAGAAACTTCAGCTGGTTCAAAGCGCTGCAGCCATATTGTTGACCTGGGCTGGTTACAGGGAGCACACAACTCCCCTACTAAAACAGCTTCACGGGCTTCCGGTCTGTTTTTGGTAGGGTGACCATATGAAAAGGAGGACAGGGCTCCTGTATCTTTAACAGTTGTATTGAAAAGGAAATTTCAGCAGGCGTCATTTGTATATATGGGGAATCTGGTGAAATTCCCTCTTCATCACAACAGTTAAAGCTGCAGGTGCCCTGCCCTCTTTTCAATCTGGTCACTCTAGTATAGCTCCTGCAGCTTTAATTGTTGTGATGAAGAGGGAATTTCACCAGGTTCTCTATATATACAAATGACACCTGCTGAAATTCCCTTTTCTATGCAACTGTTAAAGATACAGGAGCCCTGTCCTCCTTTTCATACGGTCACCCTAGTTTCTGGGCACAATTATCACCTATTATTGTAACGCACTCTACGCCTTTGAAGAGCGTTTGGAAACTTCAGCTGGTTCAAAGCGCTGCAGCCAGATTGTTGACCGGGGCTGGTTACAGGGAGCACACAACTCCCCTGTAACAATAGTTCCACTGGCTTCCGATCTGTTTCCAGGCATAATTCAAAGTGCTGGTTATCACCTATAAGGCCCTCTACAGCTTGGGTCCAGGTTATCTGGAAGACCGTATTCTCCCATATGAGCCTGCCTGTGCTCTGAGATCCTCTGGGGAGGCCTTTCTCTCAGTCCCACCAACATCCCAGGCACGCCTGATGGGTACGTGGGAGAGGGCCTTCTCGGTGGCTGCTCCAAGGCTCTGGAACCTCCTTCCCAGGGAGGCTAGGCTGGCTCCCTCTGTGCTACACTTTCAGAGGCAGGCAAAAACTTTTTTTCTTTCAGCAGGCTTTTGGAATTACACTGGACCTGTGTTAATGTATTGAATCCCCCCCCCTTTTAACCTGTTACAGGTTTTTTTTAAAAAAAAATATTAACATGTTTTAAATTTTACTGTAGGGTGACCAACTGTCAGGATTTCCCCGGATTTGTCCTAGTTTTTGTTCTTTCCATGGTGTCAGGGGGGATTTTCTATAATTTTCAATAATGTCCTGGAATGATACACCTTCCTCTTTAAGGCTGCCATTAGCATGGCAGGAGGGAATGACATGCTTTCTTGAGGCACATCATTCCCCCACCCCAAGCTCCAATTGAGGTCTTAAAGGGGAAAGTGGGTCATTCGTGGACATTATAGAAAAGGCCCCAATTGGAGTGGATGGTGGTGGTGCAGAATGAAATCCTTTCCCCCTCCTCCACTCCAATTGGGTTCTTTAAGGTGGCGGGGGAATAACGTACTTTCTGCAGGACTCAGAAAGCTGCTTCCCCACACACACACTAGGTGTCCTCTTTTTTGGTTTCCCAAATATGGTCACCCTACTGTAGGCTAAATTCTATTTTAACTTTTGTAATTTATGTTTATATATTTTAATTGTACATATTTTAATCTTGTAAATCGCCTTCAGTCCCAGTACTGGGAAAAAGGCAGGATATAAATAAATATAAATATAATAAACGTAATAATAATGGAACATCTTTAGCTGTTAACTAGACTACGGGTGAACAGCCTCAGGAGGCCTCAGGGGGCGTTTTTGCCCCTGGACTCCACCCTGCCCCCCACAGCTTTCAAACAATTATTATTTTAAAATGGGGTCCAAAGCAGCTACAGAGTGCTAAAGGGGGCAATATTAGCTTGCAAAGAAGCTAATTTTGAACCCTTTTGGTGCTCTGTAGCAGCCATGGATGGCCTTCCCACCCACAAATTTTCTTTTAACTGGATTCATGTAAATTTAGGGGGCAGCAGGAGATGGTGGAGGCTGTGGCAGGGGACACATGTTGCCCACTCTTAAACTAGACAAAAGCCAAGAGAGAAGGCCATTGCCTCACTTTGCACAACCATAATATTACACAGTTGAATTTCCATTGTTATCCCTCCTCTCCTTTCTAAGTTGTCATTTTCCACAAATCTGTCTCCTTGTCAGTAACCAAGACGTTCACGTTTTCTCATGCCTAAATACTATGCCAAACCAAGCTATGCCAAACCAACTATTTTTGAAATACAACTTTGATTCCTTAATTTCATCTGCTGGGCTAGGAGAAGGCATCAAATAAAAACAAATTATAGGATTCAGCATGCAATTTTCCTTGTTTCTGCTCTGCTGACTCTTGGAGTTTTCCATTTTCTCCCATCAAATCTCTTGTCCATTATTGGACTATGAAACAAGGCAGCAAAATGGCTTTTTCTCCGCAGTTCGCTTAGCAGCTACTAATTCGCCTTTGCTTTAATGAGTCACATGACGCAATCCCATTTCGGTTATTCCGAATCATGTCATTACATGGACTAATTAAGCAATAAGACACAACAGGGCATGGATTTATTGTGCAATATTTTACGCCTAGGTGTGTTTTTCACCCCACTTGGGTGTGAGTGATTACACAACTATTCAAGCATCAAAGGCCCAGGTTGCGATTATAGGGGCAACATTTAATTTTAAAATATTTAATTTGGGGGTGGGTCTATGGGAGGCATTTTTTTAAAAAAGTCATTTCTGCTGAAAATAAAATAAAAGAGGGTACTCCCCAGATGCTACCAGATGGAGGACTGCTAATGCTACAAATAAAAAAGCACTGTGCACATATTATATTTTTTGCTGTTCTTAACTGGGCAAGGGGGGCTCCTAATAAGAAAAAAAATGTAAGAAGTGATGGTAAAACACAGGAGAACTACAAATGGAAAATGATGGTAGTTAGCCAGTGTGGTGTAGTAGTTAGAGTGCTGGACTGGGGGCTTGTCTACATGAAGGGTTTGCCCCGAGGTGGCTTCACAGTAGCGGTACATCATCTACATGACGCAGCCGCCATTGCGAAGCCATTCGGGGGCAAACCCTGGAAACTCTGCTTCGAAACAGGTACCCTGCCTTTTTGGCAGCGAAGCCCATGGCACCCCCTGTTGTAAAAGTAAAAATAAAATAAAAACAGGGGAGAGGAGAGGAATGGGGCTATTCATCCCTCCCTTTTTTAAAAAAAAATATTTACAGGGACACAGCAGTGTCCCTGTAGTTAAGGTCAGGGAGTAGTTAAAGTATTCTACCATTATAAAGGGATAATTAGTGGGGGGTCATTCTAATGTCCATAAAGTCGAAAATGTTTTACCAATCTCCCTGAAATTTACATGTGCCAGAAAAAAATGTTGGTTTTACATACCCTGAAAATTTCAAGAAGGTTGGTGAAAGATTGAGGGAAGGAGGGCAGTTTAAAGTACAAAAGGGGGGGGTTAAACCCTCTCTGAATCAAAATGATTCTGATAACTTCAATAGGCGATTTTTTTATCCACAAAATTTGGAGTATTGAACCCCTTGCTCATTAATCCAATGGTGGTGTCTTCTTCCTCCTTCCTTCTAGTTGGTGGAATAGCTTTTCTTTTTAAAAAATTCCCTTCGGTTGATTTTTAATTAATATTTATTCATCCTATTAGAATGAACACAGAGGCCTTCTTCAGGAATAGTGTGCACATTCTCAGTAGCATCACTCTCCCCCTCCCTCCTGCCTCAGCTAGATTAGAATGTTGAAAATAAAATGGCTGCCTAGCACAGGTATTTCCTTAGTGGAATCATCAGTGTCTTCTCAGAAGTAAATTCCATTGAGTGTAATGGTCTTACTCCCTTGTAAGTGTGTAGGGGATTGTAGCCTTTTTAAAACTACCTGGAACCTTGGAAGGGGGAGAGTGAAAGATGCTAATGAGAATTTCCTCTCCTTTCCAGCACAATAATCCTACAATAAACAACTTGCTTACTGTGTGTGTGTCATGACCCTGTTAGAGGAATCCTCCTCAGAGGAGGAAGCAGAGACCCCGGAATCCAGGGAGATACATCAAGTACTGGCACCAGACCAGGAAGAGTCTGGGCCTTTAAGGGAGATGGCTGCAGGGCCTTGGGGGAGACAGCTCCAGGTCCTTCCCCGACAGGGGGAGGGGACTCTGACTCTGGAGCAGAGGCTGAGCAACCCCCTGACCTTCAGGAGCACCATTGCCTCAAGGGACTAAGCCAGTAGGCCTCCTCTAAGAAGGAGTGCTCAGTTGCAAAAATGGTCTCCTCGGGAGAAAGCAACTCCTGCAGTAGCCCTCTCTGATGGACAGCAGCTGAGACTGGGTGGGGCTTGGCAGGCTTTGTGAATAAAAGCTAGCAGTGAGAGCTTGCTGGAAACAACATTTCACCAATTTCTCTTGCTTTGTCTCCTACCCTGCCTTGTTCTTGAACCTCTGTGCTATGACCTTGGACCTCTGCTTGACCCTACTACTGGATTGTGTATGTAATGGGCTGCCTCACTGTGTTTGACTCTTTGCCTGTTTGACTAATTCTGCATTTGCCTGAACTTAAAGCCTGTCTGCTGGAACATCAGTCTGAGGTACTACTTGGCCTGGTAGTCAGCTGTATAACCAAGAACATTACAGCAAGTGAAGGACTGTGTGTGTATGTTCTTTTATTCTTCATTGGATCATTGCTGCTGCTCGATAAAGCTTCATCCTCCCCTCCCCCCACCCTGCAATTTCTTTCTATAAAAATTCTATGTATTTTATTTTTAAAGAATTTTTATTCCTTGACTCCCTATCTGACTTCATATTATGGCACAGCCCCTTATGGTGCCTCAGAGCCAATCAGAAGGGAGGGGTGCAGGAGAAGAGCCCCATTGCACTGGGATAGCAGGTGGGAAGGAGGAAAATTTTGAGAAAAGTTTCCCCCTCCTTTGCCCACCCTACCTTGGAAACCCAGGGCATTGCTAGACCTACCTGAAAATCCGGTGGGGAGTTGGGGTGATGGTGCGCTGCAACTAGCGCGTGCCTTCGCCCTTTTCTAGATGTCAACACGAGATGGGGCAAGGGAAAGCCCCGTCGTGTGCTCCGGGTTTTCTTCAGTTAAAGGGCCATGTGCGCAGGAGCGCACAGCCGAAAAAGGTAGGTGTTTTTTTTTAAAAAAAATAAAGAGTCCCCCACTCCCCCTGCCCCTGATTCCCCCCCCGCAATGCCTGATCCCCCCCCCTGCCCACTCGGCCGTCCTCCCCCTGCTCGCCAGGCCCTGTCCCCGTCCGCCAGGGCTGGCCCCATCCTTCTTCCCCCCCCCCCGCCATGCCCGTCCCCGCTCGTCATGCCCTGTCCCCATCCCCGATGCCTGTCCTTCTCCCCCCCCTCTCCTGCTGGGTCCAGTCTTTCCCCCAGCCACCATCTCCTCCCCCCGTGATTCCCCTCCCCCTGGTCTGATGGGCACAGCGCTCCTATGGAGTGCTGTGCCCAGTCCGTGGCTTCTGCCTGCTACTCGCGTTAAGCGAGCAGCCGGGAAAAGCCACGGAAGTCGCTACACTTTCCGCAGCCCTGGCCTCAGGCTGGGGCTGCGGAAAAACTGGGCCATAAGCGAATCTGCTTATCCAGGGTTAAGGGAGGCATTAGCCCGGCCTGACCCCGGGATCCCCTGTGCGTCATCTGGATGCACAGGAGGGAGACCGGGCCTCACACCGCGCTAACGCCTCGTCTAGCAACGGCCGAAGTCTGACTGGGAATCACAATATGGATATATACTGCTTGGGCTCTTATTAGCTACGATGGGTTTTAATGTTGATAATTGGGGAGGAAGATGTGCATTTGTATGTGTAGGGAGAGGTTTGGGGCTGGGGAGTCTTATCATGAAAGAAAAGCATTACCATTTTTTTAAAAAAAAGTTGGGAAAGCACTTGAGACCCAGATGGTGCTCTTCTATTTTGCCATGGTTAGGACATGTAGTTTTTTCAAGGTATAGGAGGTAGCCACTTGTTTTTGACTGCCTGGGGTTGGTTGTAGTTAACGGAGATCCCCCACCCACCCCAGCAAGTGCTGAAAGGGAAAGCTAATTTATCCCCTGCATCATTTCCTTCCCATAGAAATAAAGCTCTTTCTTTTGGAGAAGTCTATAATCCAATGCTTGGGTGCAGGATGCTCCTCATTAAGAATGGGACACTTATGTTGGTTTGGAATGCAATGCTAAGGTTTGAGTGTTGGGCTAATAATGCATGCTTACTCAGAAGTAAGTCCTACCAAAACTAAAACCACTACTGCTTTATAGCGATATTGAAGTGCAATGACAACTGTTGGGGCCAATGACACGTTCCTTATACCATTTTCAAACTGCTTTTATAGTGTTATATGCTTTTTGGTGTCAATCTGGCCATAAATACAAGAAAGAAATAACCCTGGATAGGGTGACCGTATGTAAAGGAAGACAGGGTTCCTGTATCTTTAACAATTGTATTGAAAAGAATTTCAACAGGTGTCATTTGTATGCATGCAGCACCTCATGAAATTACTTCTTCATTGCAACAGTTAAAGCTGCAGGAGCCTTGCCCTCTTGACCAGATACAAAAGAGGGCAGGACTCCTGCAGCTTTAACTGTTGTGATGAAGAGGGAATTTCACCAGGTGCTGCATGCATGCAAATGGCACCTGCTGAAATTTACTTTTCTAGACAACTGTTAAAGATACAGGAGCCCTGTCCTCCTTTTCACGTGGTCACTCTAAACCTGGTCCCCTGCAAAATTCCATGGCCAGATCTACACCAAGCAGGATATAGCACTGTGAACATGGTATGAAAGCCTTATATAAGAGGCAGAAGCCACACTACAGCTTTATAGCAGTATTGAAGTGCACTGACAACTGTTGGGGCCCATTGACACATACCATACTGCTGTCATAGGGCTATATCCTGCTTGGTGTGGATTCCACTTTCATACAGCTTTCAAATGCTATATCCTGCTTGGTGTAGATCTGGCCCATGTCTGAGACAGGCCAATTGTAGGATAAAAGGAAGCATCATTTGGAAGCACCCCTCTTTTCTCCCCAAAACATTCAAAACAACTCAGCCTGGAGGTGCTTCCAGATGAGTCTTTTATGGTTCCTTGCCCTGCCTTTTTGTGTGGGTTTTTATGGGTGAGAGGGTCCAGATCTATGAATCTTCTATTCATAACCTTTTCATGTTTTCCCATCACTTCTTCCATCTTTTTCCTTACTGCAGAAAATCTGATGAAAAGAAAAAGGCAGAACACTGCTTTTTGATTTTTACCATTAGGAGCCCTCCATCTGGAAGAAGTTAATGGATTCAAGAGTAAAATGATTTTTGAAGAATGGCTCTCATGGCATGGAGGTTATACTTTTGTGAGGTGGGGGGGATCCAATATAGCAGAACATCACTCTCCAAACATTGGGAATCCTGCAATTTATCAGAACATTTCCAAGAGTCTGCATCAGTGGCCATCTGAAGGAGTATTTTCCCTCTTCGTATGATGAGGGAAATCTGCACTCAGTGGGCCATCCATAATATTTGGTGTCTTCTCCAGCACATAGCTTATGGGAGTTACAGTTGCATGGGATTTGAGAATTTTAAGAAAAGCGGCTCACCATTGAAAGCTCTGTGTTCTTAAATCCAGCCTAATGCTCAACAGTTTTCCAAATTTATGGATTTTGCATAAACACAGATTTTTCTCTACGTTTTTGCTAGTTATGTACATTTTATATTGCTTCCTTGGACTTTGAAAGGTTCAGCCAGGATGTTTTATATTCCTTCATTCTCAGTCTTGGCTCCACTCTTCCAAATGGCACACTATGGTATTTGATTCAACCCGTTCTGTGTGCGTGTGTGTGTTTGTACTGGGCTGCAAGCCAAATTCTTGGATGACAGAAGCCTCAGTGCGTGTCTCCTTACGCTGATCCCATAAGAGACTCAGGAGACGACTTGATGATTCTGCCTTTTTGCCCCCATTCAACCTCAGATTCTTTCTGTGACTCAGATATCCAAGCATCACTGGCTCCTTAATGTCGGGGATAAGCAAGGAAGACTCATGAATTACCCATGGATGAAACCATCATTGGGTAATGATCAGTCTTTAGGAGCGGACAGTTACTCAAGTGACTGGTGGTGGTTCATTGTTCTGAGAAGCCTGAACCAGAACTTTGATGGGGAAACAAGTCACAAGGGATTGCCAGAGGCAGTTGACTAATTAAGTCACTATATGCTGGGGGTGTAATATATGTTACTGTTACTTTTACTAGCAACAGTAACAAAGAAGACTACCATTTTGTTCACTTCAGTGATATTCCTTTATGACATTTCCAAACTGCTTGTTTAAACTGCTGATCTATTCCATATTTAATACACATTACAGATTATGGGCTTTTTTAAGGTAAGAAATATGTAACATATAAAAACACATATGCATAATGTTGCTGTTTTTAAATAAGTCTACCTTTGCTGCCTGCTGTAGGAGTGCCTGCTTGCTTCTACTATGCCCTGCTTGTATATCTGCATGCATGAAATAGTATAAAGATACCTTAAGGCTGCAATCCTAAACCCATGTACTAGGCAGTAGGCCTCACTGAGCAAATTGGGTCATACTTAGAATTGCACTGTTTCCAATGATGGGTAGATAAACAGCATGCTCCTACGTATATGTGTCTACTCTGACGTAAGATCTATTGAATTTAATTGGACTTACAGGTAAGTAGGTATAGAATTTAGGGATGGGAGAGAAATTCATTTGGTTCACATTTTAATGCAAATATACCATACTTCAATCTTTTGAAATCCACACTTCTACAAACTTTGTAAGGGAGTGCTCCAATCAAAAATGTGTATATTAGGGGAAAGTGCACACAAAAATATGTATCTTGTATGTGGGGGGGTGGCTTTCAAAATTCATTAGGAAAATTGTTCCTAAATTGTTGCTTATTTATTTATTACATTTATATGCCACCCCATATAAAAATGCATGTATTAAGAGAAAAGAGCACAATAATGTGAGTACATTTTCATGCCAAGTCTTTTAAAAAAGAATTTTCAAGTCTGGGATGAACCTAACTAAAGACTGGGGGGAGGGAAACTTTTTAAGTTTAGGAAAAACTGGACATAAGACTGGAAAAATGAGAAAGTGAGAGATCCATCTATCCCTGCTTATTAGGGAGTAATCCTTATTGTACAAACTGAGATGTGCTTAAGATAGCTATGTTAAGCCTTTGCTAGACCTACCGGTAAATGCGCGACGGAGGAGAGGTGATCCCACAATGTGAGTGTAGCAGGATGTCGCCCTCGTTTACACGCAAGGCGTGACAAGCTCAAGAAGGGCTGTCGCACCCGCTTTTGTGTGTGTGTGTATTTTTAAAGGGCTGGCTGCGCTCGAGCGCACGAGCGGCTTAAGGTAGGGTTTTTTTTTTAAAAAAAAAATCCCCGCTCCCCCCTCCCACCCTAGCCCCGACTGAGGAGTGCTGCATCCCGTGCGGGGCTTCCAGCTCCACGCAAGTAATCGCAAGGAGCCGGGGAAAGTCGTGAAAACGGGCCACACACTCGCGGTCTCGGGCTCACCCCGAGACAGCGGGGGAAAAGTGGGCTTGAAGGGGTAGGCTGTATCCCGGGGCCAGGGAGGGTTGGCCCCTACCTGAGCCCGGGATCCCCTGTGTGTCATCTGGACACACAGGGACGATCCCGGGTATCAGTCCGGGATATAGCCTGGTCTAGCAATGGCCATAGTCTACTGTGATAACACAGGTAAACAGGATGTTTCTATGCATGTCTACTCAGATGTACATCCCATTGAATTCAATTGGGCTTACTCACAGGTAAATGGGTATAGGATTGGAGCCTAAGTCTATTTCTCTCTCACACACACACACGCACACAGAGAGAGAGAGAATGAATAGCATCTAAGGTAAAACAGATCAGATGGCATAAGAAACAAGCGATCAGAGCATAATAACAGCCAATCTTCCTTGCAAATATATAAAACCTGCTTTGAAGAAAAGGAGAGAATGACATGCCCCTAAGGTTGTGTGTGTGGCACTTTCTCCAATCCACAGAGGCTAGAGGAAACAAACCAAGCAGGAACTTGATTGAAAATTTAACAAGTTGGCCGGCATGTTTGGTAGAGCTGTCAGGCTTTATTAGGCACACAGTGGCCTTTGTGGACTGTAGCAGATTAGTGAACCTGTCTTGGAACTTGGCGAAGCCCAAGGCAAGGAACGGATGTGATAAAGCAGGCCTTTTATTGAATTGCAGCTAGTCTGGAGCCTGCTGGGAAATGTAGTTCTCAAAAGGCAGCTGGGAATTTGCTTCTGAGGTCATGAAAAAAGATGGATTCTAGAGCTTGGGGAAACATAAAAGAGCAGTGAACCAATAGGAACAGTAAGAAAATTGTTTCGAGAGAGAAACAATAAACATGTGGAGAGGGAGGGCATGCTGTCAAGAGAAGAAGATTTGGGTAGAACTTACTAGAAGACTAGAATAGAACAAGAAGTCATAAAACGAAATCTAAAATAAATTTGGAGGTTTGTCAAAACATCTAAGAAATTTTAAAGGAAGCAAGAAGGCTTGGAAAATAATTAATGGGAGTTGGTTTGGGGTTGTTGTTTTGAACAACTTATAAATGAATCCCTTACAAATCTAGTTCTACAGCTATCTCCAGTATTCACATCAACTTAACTTTTTCTTCAAATTATTTCTGGGTATAGTGTGTCCTTAGAATGTCTCATTTCTCCATCTGAAAGCTCCGTCCAACGAGCGTTTTACTGCATGCTCATTAGTGGGCACTCACGGATTGCTCACATGACGTTGTCTGCCTCTCACCTGTCTTTCGCCCCTTCTGGCCTTCCTTATGCTGCAAAAAAGAAAAAACCCCAGAAAATGTCCAGTTGCTGCTCTCTCCTACCAGACTGAATGGGCCTATTACTTCCTGTTTTCAGCAAGTGATGACAGAGAAGCAATGGGAGCCGTACGTTTCGACCTAGATGTGATGGGGCTCTTGTGTCTCTCAGGAATCTGAAGAACGTTCTTTAACATGTAGCAAAATTCCAGATTTTCAGTCATTTGCGAGTCAAAGAGGAATATCCAACTGTGTCTTTCCACTACGTTCCACACTGTGCACAAAAGCACAATCCAACTAAAGTCATATTTGTACAACTGGTTGCACAGCCCCTTGCACAACTGAATGCAGAAGCACTTGCACAATGGTAGAATTCAGTAGACATTGTTGGATACTGCAGGGCAAAAAGAGGGTTCACGCTGTGGGACAGAGAGCGACAATGGAGTTAGTAAAATACACTAAAAGAAACAAAAGTGCAATAAAAATATTTTGGAACAACAATTACTAAAGGTTACCCATTAACCTAGTCCCTCAAGTAGATACTCAGGCAAAAGAAAATCTTTTCACCAAACTGCTATGTTTTGCTCTCCAAATTAGAATTGAACTTTGGATGCAAGTTTTGTAAGGCCAGAGCTGTGGAAGAATAGAGCAAATTTAGTTCCTCAACCTTATTACTGATCTAGGGAAACTGGTATCCATAATACTCATTCCCCAATTATTTTCAGAGTGAGGAGAAAGTGAAAATAAAAAGCAAAGGGAGAATAGCCGAGGAAAGTAGGAGCAGCCACAGAAACTCAAATACGGTGGACATTCCAAGATGGCTGGCCCTACCATTAGGCAAAGTGAGACAGCAGCCTCAGGAGGCAGCTGCTGGAGGGTGGCACAGAGCAGTGGCAAAATGGTGGAGGTCAGAGATATGTGTACCCTACACCCCCCCCTAAACTAGTCTGCTACCCTCAGGTGCAGTGGAGGTCTGAGGCAGTATCCTAAACCTTTTGACTTCAACCGATGGAGAGACAGTCAACTTCCCCCACCCTTAGTAGCAGCCGCCTTGTTTGAGTGGTGACATACCCTTCTTGAAACATGCCATCCCTTGAGGCAATCATGCTAAGAGCTCCTACTTCAAAATAAGGTGCATGAGGAGCTGGAAATTTCTAAAACAGTAAATCATCTGAAGGAAGTGACAGGCTAATTGCCTTTTATAAAAAAAGAATTTCAAAATATAATCTTGTCCTAGCTGAGAGAAATATAGTGTCATGGGGTGGGCTTTGTTTTATTATGCTGTGACTAGGTTTGGGTGAGAATTTTGTTTGTTTTTTAAAAAAATAATTCAGAAGGACTTCCCAAAATCTGCAAACTTCATAAATGGAATGGAAAGAGCATTTATAAATAAATGGAATGTGGGAGAAAGCAAAACTGACAGATTTGTCTATCTGGGCAGAGGGCAAGGGTGCTATCATTAGAAGGCACTGTGCAACTGTCTTTTTTCCTGAACAGATTTTCTGCAGTAAGTAAAAAGAATGAATGGAAGAAGCAGCAGAGGGGAAAATGGGAGGCTTGTGAGCGGAAGACAGAGTCTTCTAGGCCTCTCATAAAATTCCACGAATTATGCCGGGTGACGTTGAGCAATAAAAACTGCATCTAGAAACACCTTGAATTTGTAATGCTAAATTAGGGTTACCACCTCTCTTTTTCTGACAGGCTCCTCCTCCTCCTTAACAGCTACATGGCAGGCAGGTACAACATTGTCCTCTCCACGCTGGGAGTAGTGGAGCAGTTGAACTTGGCTAGTGCAGATGGGTGAGAATTTCATTCAGTTCGGTTTTGACAAGAACGTAATCAAAATTTGCAAATGGCTTCCTAAATGGGATGGAAAGAATTTGAGATTTATTTATTTTTTAAAAAAATCAATGTTGGGGGAAGATGACACTGACAGATTCATCCATCCCTAGCTACAGCATGAACAATGTTCAATTTTGGGTTCTTTATTTTATTTGTAATCTTTCCACCTCCTCTTCCTCCTCCTTTAAAGGCCACAATTGGAAGGAGCAGTCCAGAGAGTCATAGCCAATACAACTTGGGTATGCTTGAGGCTCAGGTGAACAGAGATCCTTTTAACAGCTTAGGCTGATATATATCTCCTGACGGAATATGTCCTCCCACATTTGCCTCCCTCTTAGTCCTCCAGCCCACTCCCTGCATATATCCCAATTTCCTTTACAGTAAAAACCCTCTCATATCATGATGCATACAGAGGAAACCTTTCCCAGCTTCCTACCCTGCTTCAATCGCTACGTCTTTTCTGTACAATTTTTCCCATTTGTTATGTTTTTATACAAGTATTTTTTGGTAGTTTGGAAGTACAAAAATAAGGTTGGGGTAACTATTATTTTTCTGTCATTCACAACTACACATTTGTGAATAACAGGAAAATAAAATTTTAAAATGCAAAGCCATTCATGAAGTAAGTATACCCATGCTCCCACAGTAATTACACCCGCCCACCCCAATAGCTCTGTCTTGTTCAGCCACCAGTTTTGGAGTCAAGGGAAGCACTGAAGTGGGGGAAGAAACTGACAAGTGCCTTTTCAAGACCTAATATGAAGATGGACCAACAACGTGAACCACCCATCTCACTTCCTTTGATGGGGGCCTTAGCTAGACCTAAGGTTTATTCCGGGATGATCCCGGGGTTGTCCCTGCCTGCTCCCGGAATCCCCTGTGTGTCATTTACATGAACAGGGATGACCCCGGGACAATCCCGGGATAAAACTTAGGTCTAGCCAAGGCTGGGGACTAAAAAGGATCTTTGGGTCTGGGCAGATGCATATTGAAGGAGATGATACTTCAGGTAATCTGGCCCCTAGCCATTTGGGGCTTTGAAAGTTCATACTAACACTTTGAATCAGGCCTGGACATGGACTGGCAGCCAGTGCAGATAGAAATGTATGATCACATTGGCCAGTCCCCGTTAACAATTTCGCTGCCCTATTTTGGTTCAGCTGAAGTTTCCAGACCATTTCCAAAGACAGTTCCACATATAATGCATTGCAGCAATCCAGACAAGAGGTTACCAAATTATGGATAACTTTAGCTAGGCTATCCTTATTCAGATAAGGAAGTAGATGTTATATCAGCCTAAGCTGATCAAAGACATTTCATGCCACCAAGTCCATCTGTGCCTCTAATGACAATGCTGGATCCAACAGCACCCAAAACTATGAATCTGATCCTTTAGGGAGAGTGCAGCCCCCTCCAGAACAGGTTGAACATCACTTATCTTGGCAGATGAACCACCCACTAACAGTACCTCCATATATCCATTGTAAAACCAAATGTGTAATTGTGATGATTGATCATCATCCAGTGATCTTCCTTCACTAATTTGAGAATCAGACTCAGACCTCTCTGCAAGATAACTGAACTGGTAACTGAACTTATTTATTCCATCCACACACACAAAAAGCACTCTGTCGTATAAGCTGTGTGCTTCCTTTGTCTAATCCTCCCTGAGATCTTCCTGACATGGGCCGTTAAAAGCAAAGTTCAAAATGTTCTTTGAAGATGTCCACAAAAATCAAGTCAAGTTGTAGATGTCTCCCCTAAAAACAATCTGTTCTTTGCAGATTGACTCATCATCTGAAAGAAGAGCTGGCAAGAGCTTCTGCAAGGCAAGATTTACAGCTGTAGCCTAGTCGTAATTTTGCCACTTGGACGGTTCTCCATTGATTTTCTTCCTGTCTGGCACATGGGCCCAAATGGTGGCAAGGTACGTCCTCCCACAGCTTGCACAGCCAGAAACGAAACCTGGAGCAAAAGACAGCTAGAAGGTGGTGCGAAAGCCTAGAGGCCTCCTGACGAGTTGCCTGGAAAGAAAACATAACTCAAGGGAGCAAAACTCAGTCCAAGTCCTCCCAATTCTCTTTTAAAGAATTAGGAAAGAGGGGACTTAAAACACTGGATTTGAAACACTAGAAGGAACAAACTGAAACTTTCCTGCCTGCACTTTTCCACCCCAAAGCTGCTCTTTATAAAAGAAGACTCTGTATTTCTCTGAGCTATGTTCGGTCACTGTGTTCGGCCTTCTCCGCCACTGACAGTAAAATGCCCAGAAAAACAGCAGGTTTAGCAATGAGTGCAGGTGGGGGTTCCAGATTCCATCCACCCAGGCTGCATCTTAATTTGCTCCTACCCCACTTCATTTGGATTCAATGGCAGACTTGGTTCTGCACACCCAGGTCACCTGCTGCCACATCACATTTGGCCCTCAAGGAGTGAAACCAAGATTAGAGATTGAAAGCGGGGTGGGCTGTCGGGGATCACCCGATTCCAATAAGGACCAGATAGATACCAGTTTGTATTTCCGGCTTGAACAGGGCCAGTCCTACCATTGGGCAGAGTGAAACAACCACCTTAGGCAGCTGATGCTAGGGAGCAGCTCCCCCAGCCATTGCTCCTGAGCCCCCTGGCTTCCCCCCTTTTGGAGGACATAGTTGTATGTGCACCATGCAGTCTGTTCTACACCACCTAAACCAGCCTGCTGCCCTCAGGTGTGATGGAAGAGACCCTATAATGTAGCCAGTGTGGAAGAATCTTCAACAGCCAGTCCAATTGGCTTCAATATGTGGAACAGGCCAATGATCCTGGTTGTGCGAAGAGTTCAATCAGCGTTGAACTTTAAGGCTCCCGGTTCAAAGCCCTTCTTCCTTCCTGATTTCTTTGGTTTATTTATTATTGTCATTTAAACCCTGCTTTTTAAGAATACAAACAAATCTTTCCAAAGTAGCTCATGACAAAACATAAAATTAATGTCATAAGAACATAAGAAGAGCCCTGCTGGATCTCATCCAGCATTCTGTTCACTCAGTGGTGAACCATGGGGAAGTCCATGAGTGCAAGAGCACCCTCCAGGTGGGTCGGTCCTACCTTCCATCCATTCATCCACAATCTTAATATCATGATTTATTTATATAGCCCCATCATAGAGTGTAGTAGTTTACAGAGGACAGGTCCGTGCCCCAAGGAGCTTACATTCTAAAACTCAGTGCAAGGGAAACACAGAGGAAGAGGAGGCCACGGGAATAATTCATGGTTGCTTCAGTTATGCATTATGAGGCTTGGTTACATGGTCAGTTGCAGTAGGGCAGAGGTGGGGAACATGTGGCTCCTCAGATGGGCTGGATTGCAACTCCCATCATGTTTGAACATTAATGCGCATTTGCCCAAATCCTCCCCAAAGGTAAAAAAAAAAATTGTCTGCAAGTCCGCAAAATCCACACAACTGAGTAAAAGCCAGTCCATTGCAGAACCCGCATCTCAAATTTATAGAAATCTTAACCCGTTCAATCCATTGAGGATTTCTGTGACATCCCTCATTAGTATCCTCTTAGAACTCGCTATTGCCTTGGCCACAATCAGGTGAAAAAGCCAGAGAGCCTCAAAGTTCAGTGTGTGGGAAGGGTACCTGACTGGGATCTGATATGTCCTGTGACACTGACATTTTCCACTCTCTGTGATCAAGCATTAAAGCAGAGACCATTCTGGGTTTGGTGTTTTAGAGCACAGTCCGGAAGCTTGACATTGTACGGAATCTATAAAGAGTGGTTAGATAATGTTTGTCCTTTGGGAATGTGGCGGCTTGGGCATTCATTGGGAAACCTTTCCCAAAAGTGAGCTCATACCGTGCAGAAATCAAAGCAAGTTGCCTTTTGAGTCACCGGGCCCTTGTGCAAGGGGGAGGAGGAGGCCGTTGCATAAGCGCGATGGCAGGACAGGCATAAATCATCCTGCTTTGACCTCCTGTAAGGAGTCTCCAGTGGCGGAGGCAAAAATTAAAAAATGTCAGTGCCTCGTTAAAAGCTACAGAGACCCTCTAACAGGCCATCGTTAGATCTTAGAGGCCTGTGGAGTCGCACCATTAAAAATGTGGTAATGCTCTCCCCTCCTGCTTTCATTAACGTAGCGCAACAGAAAAGGGAAACGGTGGAGTTGGGCATCGGCAAGAGAAACCAGTTTTTACCAAAGGCTACCTATACAGACAGCCCAGAATGCCAACAACATTCCTGCCATGCAGATGGGGCCGCTGCCTCTGTCCTCAAACATGGAGAAATCAAGCTTAGTCTTTGGAAGGGTTGCTTCTTTTTGGAGGAGAGAGAGAGCTGGGGACTGAAGAGGTCTCTGTGGAATCAAGTACAGGGAGCAGCAGTGGTCCTTGCAAGGCTGCGTGTCCAATGTTCACAGCAAAGGAACCTGCACCTATCGGCCACCAGAACTGGAAAGTTGTGAATGGAAATGGGACGGATTCACCGACAGCAGGTGCAACACTGCTGCACCTGCATAATGGCTTCTAGCAGCTAGGGATGCACCAAGTTCTCCTCTATCCAAAATTTAGAGCTTTATCACACCAGTGTTATACAGTGCAATCACTGTGAATTGCGTGCAAAGAACTCCAAAGTTTCCCAGCTTATAATCTGCTTTGATTGTGAAGTACTCCCATGCATCCTGCTTTAATTGTGCTATAAAGGCAAAAGACTTGCCATATTTTGATACTAATTTTCGAGCGTATCATTCGAGCAGCCACTGGGGTGCAGGAGCAGGATTTGAAGAAAAATTAAACAAATGCTTACATCTGCATAAGCTTTAAAGTTAAAGACATCAAAATTGGCACAGTAATAGATGTTAAGGAGAGCTTTAAGCATACCAAATTTGAATTGGTGAGCTAAGAAAAGTACACAAAATGTTATGTACCAGCGAAAATTCTGACAGATTTGTGTATGTGTACTTTCCTGGAGGAGGGGGTGAAATTCACAGATGATGGAGCAGATGAGATCTGACAATCCATATTATTATTATTATTATTATTATTATTATTATTATTATTATTATTTCTTACCCACCTCTCCCTCTGGATCAAGGCAGGGAACAACATTGAATACAAAAATATAAAATACATAAAACTGATCAAAACCATAAAACCAATAATTATTAAAATCTCAAAATCTTTTAAGTCATTTTAAAATTCGACTGGGTAGTCCTGCTGTCCACCCAGAGAGCAGATTATTCAAGATCCTTACATCCCTAGTCCCTACCTTAGATGCAGCATAGAGGTGGAGGGAGCATATTTCACCTCGCCTTTTCTGGCTTAACAGTCAATGTTGGTTCTGCTACTCACCACCCAAGTAGAAGAGGCCACGACTTGTTGGAGCATGCTTTGCATACTGATGGCCTCAGCTTCAGTTCCTGGCATCTCCAGATTAAAAGGATCAGGTAACAGATGTAAGGGATACTGGGGAAATCCCTTCTCTGTCAGAGACCCTGAAAAGCTCCTGAAACCAGTCATAGCAGTAAGCAACCTGATGCCCTCCAGATGTTTTGGGCTACAACTTCCATAATCCCTGACCATCAGCCATGCTGGCTGGGGTGCATGGAAGTTTCAGACGAAAACATCTGGAGGACACCTGGTTGTGTACACGAAATAGCCTGACCCCGTATAAGGCAGCTCCCAATGTAAGGAATCCTCCCATGGGGCTATCATTTACCCTGAGGGAAGGTTTTTCAATCCAGCCTACAACAAAGCAAAAATTTCTGTGGTGTGGCTTCTTTGCAGACTTTATATGGTTTATGACTTTTGAACACACAGCTTCAAGTGTGAACCCATGGCCTGGTTTCCTCAAGTCCCATAAGGAGGTGCCTTTAAAAGTACAATCTAGGGATGTGAAAATCAGCAAAATTTGAACTTGTCGAGGTTATCTGGATTCCACCTCAAAGCTCATTTCAGCTCCTGTCCATATCCCTGCTTTGTTTTTCTTTTTGCACAAAAATGTGTGCGCGTTGTCATATGCATTTTTTTCAAATGTGCACATTCTTTTTATAGCTACACATTTCTCCCAAAGATCAAAGTGTGTTTGTACATTCTTCAAAAGTACTTTTTCACTTATTTTCGTTTTGTTCTGCAAATTGCATTGCAAGCTCAGCAACGTAGAGACTTGGTCCACTTAAGAGTGCTCTTAAACTCCTGTTCAGCTCCAGAAGGTGCAAAACTGGGTCAATTCTCATCAAAAACAAACTGAAATGAATTGCTTATACATCCCTAACAGTCATGTGTTCAATTAAATCCTATTATCCTACCAGATTTTTGAGATTCAGGTTAAGTAAGAAACAGGGGCCACATTAATTGGGACCTGGATTAGGATGGAAGGAAATCCCGGTGCTTTTGATGTATTCACAGACTTTTCTTTCCATCCTTGCCTATGGATGGAGATGCAGTTGAGCCACAAATGCATCCAGTCCATTGGATGATCTTGGCTAATTTCAGGGCTGGCCTCTCTTGACTGAGAGGTTAATCATGTCATCCGACAGTGACTCAGCATTCAATGGCCAGGAAGGTGGGAGGGAGGGAGAGCACATGGATCCCACTCAGACGGGCAGACAGACTGGCACCATAACACAACCATTGATAGGAAACGTCGGCATTACTATAGATGCTTCATTGTTGTTGCCCACACTGTGATTCTGATATTTGATGGGTCCTTGCAATGCTGGGCATCTCCTTCCTGGTGACGTTAGCCCTGAACGTGCCACAGAGAAACACAGAAAATGCCACAGTATCCCCACTGCGCCATGCGACAAATGGAGTCATTAGTTACCGTTTGAGAGAAGAAAAATCATTTTGTCCTAATATCCCAACTGGAATCCCAGTCTCGATCTGCACTACTGCTTTACAGCAGTATTGAGGTGCGCTGATAACAGTTGGGGCAGATTCCACATTCCATATACCGCTTCATAATGTTATTTCCTGCTTTTTATTCCACGTTATCCAAACTACCGCAGTAAATGTCATTGTGCATCCTACAAGGTCTAAATGTGCAAGAGGGATATTATAGCGTTACCATGATGGGATTGAAATGATTTGACACAAGGTGTAGATCTGGCCCCAGACACATTTATTAACTGTGGCCTCAGCTGGACCTACCAGCCTAGCACAACAGTGGGGTGAGGATCTCGCAATATTTTTATCGCGAGATCTCCCCCTCTGTTTACACAAGGTGCGCAATGACCTCGGAGGGAGAAGACATCGCGCCCGCCATTTTGTGGGTTTTTTTCCCTTAAAGGTGATGAGCCCATGAGTGCTCATGCACAAAAGGTGAGGTTTTTATTTTTAACCATTTTCCCGCTGCCCCCCGGCCCCCAGCCCGATGGCGCAGAGCTCCTGAGGAGCTCTGCACCCCATGCACAGTTCCCGGCACCTCGCAAGTAACTGTGAGGAGCCAGGACAAACTGCAATGCCCACCCACACATTCCACTGTCTTGGGATCATCCGAAGACAGTGGAAAAAGCAGGCTGGAAGGGGAGAGCAGGATCCCTGTGTGTCATGTGGATGCACAGGGACGATCCCGGGGATTGCCCCGGGATATTGCCCCGTCTAGTTATGGCCGATATTTCCATTCCACCCTTCCTCAAAAGAGCTCAAGGGGCATACATGGCTCACCCCTTTCGTTTTACCCTCACACCGACACTGTGAGGTATGTTCAGCTGAGAGATGGGGACTGCTCCAAGGTCATCCAGCTACTAACCCACCTTGGCAGTCAATTGAGCCTATACCACTTTCTGTGTAGAGTTGTAGGACATTTAACCCGAGTCAGAACATTGGTCCATCTAGCTCAATATTGCCAGCACTGACTGGCAGTGGCTTTACAGGGTTTTCAGGCAGGATTCCCAGCCTACCAGAGATCAAACCTGGGACCTTCTACATGCAAGGCATGTGCTCTGTCACTAAGCTATGGTGCCTGAGCTATGGGATGGAATTGCACAATACAGGGGGGAGGGGCATGAGAGTCAAGGGTTGTGATGCCATCATGTTCCCAAGTTGCCTCATGCCTTCCACTGTAGTGGAGTGGGGGACAAGGAAACCTGAAGAGTAACAGTACTGCATCGCAGATTCTCCTTCGCTCAACGTTACTAGGGAAAGAGGAGGAGGAGGAGACGGAGACATGGGACTGCTGTTTTTGGCTAAGGTGCTGTTTTAGGCACAAACCTGAGACTGCGGGGAGGATGATATCAGCCAAGAATGCCTTGGCTCTAGGGTTACAATTTTGACACTGCTGCTGTGCACAAAAATATCTGCTCCTGTTCTAAGCCACTTTGAATACTCTTGTAGACAATTTCCAGCTGCTTGTTATTCAAGATCTGTATACCCAGGTTCCTCATCTCTGTTAGGAAGGAAGGATGGAAGGATGGATAGATAGATAGATAGATAGATACTGTAGTGTTGAGCTGTGTTCTTCTTTTCTATGGAGCTGGAGTACTCTGCAATAAAAAGTTTCCATGTTGCTGTAATAGGATGCACAGTTAATTGTAAGGAATGCTGGGACTTGTGGCCCAAAAAAGTTTGGGCAAGGCTGATGTATAGCAATGGGGGGTCTGGACACCTTTCTTGCACTCCTATTCCTGCATGCATCACACCAGCTCAGACTTTGCACATTCAGGGCCCACCTATGCTGCCTATGAACTCTTGCACCTTGGGATGCAATAGCATTAAGCAGGAAGATTCTCAGATATTGACATAGAGGGGCTTCCCAAGTCAACAGGGGGAAATTATTACCACCTTGATAAGCAGCAGTTTGAGAGGCACACGTTGGCCCATGTTACATGAGTGGGAAAAGGAGAATGGTACCAGGAAACAGACAGGAAAGGACACAAAAGTGCTATGGCATGGGACGGCCTTTTGGACTACAAATCCCACCAGCCCCACTAGCATGGACAATAGTCAGGGGTGGTGGGAGCTGCAGTCCCAAAACATTGGAATCACCAGGTTGGGGAAGAATGATATAGGAGCTGGCATCCCATTTAAGTCAATTAAGTTTAGGGTGGCTAGAGATTAGGTTTGTTCTGCAGTCACAGGTGAATGCAGAATTCAGTAACTGAGAAGATAATTCTATGGTGAAGGAAGGTTAGACAGGAGCTAAAGACTAGGAAGGAAGGTCAGACACGTCCACACAAGAATTCATGACTTGCCAGTCCAATGAGTTGCTGACACTCAGGAGCCAGGATCTGAGAAAGGGGCATGAATACATGGCAGAGAACAGCATCAGCAATCAGTGCTTTGCTGCTCTTTAGATCCGCAGATTTCACTGCTGAAGAGATAAGTCTCAGTTGCATTTAAGAAGCAGCTTGTCTCTTCAGCAGTGGGAAGAGCTACAGTAAAATCAACAAGTTGCATGTATAGTTCTTCCCTGTACACCCATGTTCTCTCTCCCTTTTTGTTAGCCTAGGTGAAGTTGTTGCATATGATTCATTGATCAACACAAAACACAATGGCTCTCAGCACCCTTGAGGAACAACATTAAGAAGATCACATGGACATGTTAATTGTTCAGAATTAACTATTTCTACTTTGTCCCAGGACCATGGCCAGTTATTCTGGAGTTACCTTCATTAAGTGCAGCATCCTCCATGTTCCCTTTTTCACTGAAAGAAATTATGCAAGTCAGCGTCATTTGGTTCACGAAAGCATTGAACAAAGTACTCTCACCAGTACTCATGAGAATACAGGCTATGGCCATGGCTAGACCTGCCAATATCCCAGGGATCGCCCCGGGATCATCCTTCTGCGTCCACATGACACACAGGGGATCCCGGGAGCAGGGAGGGATGATCCCTCCCTTTCCCCGGGATATCAGCATAGTCTTTAATCCCGCTTTCTCCCATGGTCTCTGGATGATCCTGAGACCGCAGGATGTGTGGGCGGGCATCACAGTTTTGTCCTGGCTCCTCGCAAGGAACCAGGAACTGTGCATGGGGCGCAGAGCTCCTCAGGAGCTCTGTGCCCATTGGGGGTGGGGAGGGGGGAGCGGGAGTTTTTTTTAAAAAAAACAACAACATTTAACTTTTGCACTCGAGCACTCCTTTCCCTTTAAGAAAAAAAGCAAAATGGCAGCCGTGATGTCCTCCTCCTCCCAGGACGTCATGCGCCTCGTGTAGACAGAGGGGGAAATCTCGCAATCATAAAATCGCGAGATTCTTCCCCCTCCGTCGTGCTAGACCGCTAGGTCTAGCCATGGCCTTAGGCAGCCTTTGCCAATCTAGTGGCCACCAAATATGTGCGATTTCAACTCCCATCAGCCCCAGAGAGCATGGCTAATGGTCACAGCATCTCTGGGCATTGTAGCCCAAGACATCTGGAGTGCACCAGGTTGGGGAAGACTGGGCTATGACAACAGGAGCACAAAAAACAACTGATGTTCACCATCAGCAGTGTTCATCAAATGCCTTGCAGTATTCACTGTGCTGAGAAGAAAATTCAAGGTCATGGGGTGGGGGGGGGCAGAGAAATGTCCTCCTAACACTGTTTAGAGAAAGAGTAAATATGAATAAAAAATATGAATTTCAATGGGAGCTCTGGTGCTAACCACCTCCTCATCCCCACAGTACATGATTTCCTTCCCTGGTCCGTAGCTCTATCCAGCCACTTGACTTTCTCCTCTTAGGGATATTCTTCACCAACAGTTCGAGGCCATGCTGCTTCCCTCCCCCAAAAGGCGACACGTGGACACTCCATGCCGGGAAATCAGGCACCCTCTGTCCTTTCCTGCATGTGCACACTCACGGCCGTCTCCCGGTGATCCAAAGCCTGCCTGCCATTTGAGTCTGTGCCCGGCTTTCCCGGATCCATTGCCCTGTAGAGGAAGCATATCTGAAGCACCAGCGCCCTCTACACGCCTTAGGTGAAACAACACCCTTTTCCAAGGCTCAACATCTTCCCGTCTTCTCTCTTCCTCGCTCCATCCCCGTCAGTTCCATGTATCCAAATGTCACTTGCCTGCTTGATGCTGGGGGTGGGGCGGGCGCGGGAGGGGAGAGAGAGAGAGAGCTTCAAGGGAGGGGATGATGTGCAATTTCTTGAGAATGGTACTCCTGCTCACATTCGGAGTTGCCAATGAGACATGTTTGCAAACAAGGTGCTAGGGTGTAGAAAAGGGAATTACAGCAGCTGTCATTTGTGTGCATGCAGCACCTGGTGAAATTCCCTCTTCATCACAAGAGTTATAGCTGCAGGAGCCCTGCCCTCTTTTGTATCTGCTCATTCTAGTATAGCTCCTGTAGCTTTAACTGTTGGGACGAAGAGGGCATTTCCCCAGGTGCTTCATGCATACAAGTGACACCTGCTGAAATTTCCTTTTCTACACAACTGTTAAAGATACAGGAGCCCTGTCCTCCTTTCCATGTGGTCACCCTAAAGGAGAACAATTCTCGTACATTCTATCCTTCTTCCACTCCAAGTTTGAGTCTGAGGAGAGGAATGAGAGAAATTCCTCAAGTTCATCCCTGGTCTTGCCACTGATCCAAAGTCTGCTAGGACTGCCCCCAGGGCTTCCCTTGCTCTAAGCTCCTCGCTTTGTCTGGTGATGGCCCCTTTCTACACAGCCTCTCATGAGAGGTTGATCATATATCTGGTTGCCTTATGCTGGATCAGACCATTGGGCCACCTAGTTCACTATTGTCTCCTCCAGGGTTGGGCAGACTTCAGACTTCCAAGATCTACTTCTTGTTAGAGACACACATTTAGAATGAAAGGACTCTGAGCCCCAGAATGTGTTTTGTATATCAGAACTGAATGGAGCTCACAGTCCTTCCATAAGCAAAAAGAACCCCCAACTCCTGATTACCTCGAGCTTTCAGCATTTCAACTCCACAATTTAGGGTGAGAAGGGGAGTCATTTTGTTGCTGCTATTAAACCCTTGGGATTCAGAAATCCTTGCTGATTTACTGCAAATTGCCCAGAGATCTGCCATAAGATCTTAGTCTACCATGTCCCCCCCTCCCCAGTCAACTTCAACTGGCAACAGCAGCAGATCTCTCCAAGATCTCAGACAAGGATGTTTTCTAACCTTCTTGCCTGGAGATGCTGGGGATTGAACTGGAGACATTCTTCACGTAAGGCAGGCCCTCTGGCACTGAGCTGCATAATGCCTACCCCAGGTTCTTTGATAATGCTGTGATGGTGGTGACAGGGATGGGTCCTTGGTGATCAGCTAGCAATGCAGGCAGCAATACCCGATCAGCTCCTCTGAAACAAGACAGCCTGGTCAAATCCGCTCTAGTGGTGGCACAAAAAAGGTGCAGAGATCAGTTAAGCATAGCTCTGTGAAAACAGACTGGGAAGGGAAGGCAGTGATAAGAATAACAGGACTAGCAGGGTCAAGGAACTGGAAAGATTATAACAGGGCCAGAGAGATATAGACAGGACAAAGAGAGGCAAAATACTGGGGCAGAATGCCAAGGAGGCACTTCATTGCACAGACAGTTGATGGTAACATGGAACTGCCACAACTCCCATGGCTCTTTCCTAGTTTTTCTTGTAATATGACATCACAATGCAAGACCTGATGTCATTGCACTGAGGACAGCATACACATGAAGATACAAATCTGCCTTATACTGAATCAGGTTCTTCAAGGGCTTGGGCAGAGGACTTTCCTAGGCCTGGGTAGGTACCTATGATCTTATCCTCCTTCGCAGTGCCAGAGACTGAACCTGGGATGTTTTGCAGGCAAAGTAGATGCTCTACCATTCAGCTGTGGACACTCCCATTTTTGTGAGGCCAATGCAGTAAAAGTGAGGCAGTGCACAGCAGGTCGACATCACATCACTCATGGGTTAAGCTGGATGTTATAAACAGGAGAGGGAAAGAGATGCAGAGCGATGGCAGTTGTGGGTCTCCTGCCCAGAAGAGGTGCCAATGGCATCATGTCTAGTTGTACTCAAAGCCTGTTGCGAGAAAGAGGGAATTTGTATAGGAGCAGGGGAAAGCAGTGAGTAATCCCATATAATCCGCCCTGCATATTCGGGTCTTCTGGAAAGAACCTACTTCAGTTAGTCAAAATTAAGCTGATGGGCACCACCTAAAGGACCTTCTCCTTCTCCCAGACTGTGGAATGGCCTGTCGGAGGAGACTCAACAACTTGACAGTCTTTTAGCATTCAAGAAAACTATCAAGACTGATCTCTTCCGACAGGCCAATCCAGGGGGATTTTAGGATGTTTTAAGAATGTTTTTAGGATGTTTTAACAATGTATATTATGTTCTTAATTCAGTTTTATGTATTTTATATTTGCTGTTGTTCCCCACCTTGATCAAAATGGAGAGGCGGATAAGAAAATAATAATAATAATAATAATAATAATAATAATAATAATAATAATAATAATAATAATGTCAGGGAGGGAAAGCTGAGGAGGCTGCTTGGCAGATGCTGTTAAAGCCCAGAAGGTTTCCAAAGCAGGAATGGCAGCTCAGGAGCCCAGCAAAGGCCTCAAGGCATGACAATCCTCTCCAAGGGTCTTTCTATCCTCCCCCACTCACACACACACACACACACACACACACACACACACACACACACACTTTATATGAGGGGTATTGAACCTCCTTCAGCCTGAGGGCTCAATTCTATTTTAGAGAAGCTCTTTGGGTCCACATTCCAGTGGTGGGTGGGGCAAAGGCTAAAGGGGTGGACCCAAAGTTAGAGGGGCGGGGCCAATACATCAAAAAATGCCAGCATATTTTAGCCTAGAGCTTTTACTGCTGGTAACTCTTTGAGTCTCATTCCAAAACTGCCAGTGTGTCCTTTGGTTTCTTGTTTACACGCAATCCTGGCTTGCTCCCTCCCTGCTTTTCTAGTGGGGAAAAATGAAGATGACTCATCTCCGCCCATCACCTATGCCCATCTTAGCTCCCTTGGAAACACATCACCTGAGCATTACTGGCTAGCAGCAATATTTGTTCAGGTCTTAAGAGGCATTGCCTCTGGGCAACCGACACTGATCGCTCCATTCACAGGAATCTTAGGGTCAGGAATCACAAAGTTGGAAGAGAGCCTAAGGGAGACTATTCAGACCAACCCTAATCCCATAACAATATCTTGGAGCCAAGTGAAGCAATTCACCTGGCAATAACATTGCTGTCCTTAGCCCAGGGTCAAACAGATTTAAAGGGGGGGGGGAATAGAAGGAGAGGAGCTTTATGAGACCTGAGACCTGGGTCAAAACCACATCAGAATGAACCATGTCATTCATGTTATCCTTATGGTTCTTTCATCTCAACCTTACCAGAGTAATGTGGCAGGGTTTTTTAAAAGTAAATTTTCCAACTGCACAAATGCCCTATCCGGCTCCCCACCGCCACCACCAACCAAGCCAAACACATTATTTCTCTTTCACGACTGGACAGATTATCACCAACACTAGTAGCACCTTAAACAGACTAGTAGCACCTTAGACAAATTGACAGGGCCATACGGATACCCAGGAAGGATGACATACCAAGAGAAATACACCACTGGTGGTCACCAGCAGACCCCAATTGAAACCACTGCAACGGATTGTCAGTGAACTCCAACCCATCATCAGCACAGACACTTCTCTCACACAAGCCTTGGGAGGCAGGCCAGTCCTGGCCTACAGACAACCTCCCAACCTGGAGCGGATGCTAACCAGCAATAGTACACAGGACAGAGACACAGACAGAGGGACCAAACCATGCAATAGACCCAAGTGCCAACTCTGCCTCCACATCTATATTCAGGCAACATTGTCACAGGACCCAACAACACCAGTCACATCATCAAGGGCTCTTTCACCCGCATCTATATATAATTTGTGTGACAGGCAATCCCTGACTTTATCTATTGTTAAGTTCTTAATAAACACATACACATAGCACGTGTCTTATTTTTTTCACTACTTTTTTCAATGGCACATTATCAGATTTCCAACTGCACATTATTCCCCCAGCTGCACATTTTGTATCCAACTGCAGTGTGGAACTGAACCGGGGCATGCAGTTCCCATTCTGGAGCAGTTACAGTAATGTATGGATCACAGCATTGCCAAGAACAGAGGGAGCGGTGCAGGATTGCATACTTCCAGAAGAGCATAAGAACTGTCTTGCGAGAGACCAAGCTCCTTCAACTTCACATTTCTCTTTCCATAGGCAGCCAGACAGTTACCTCTGCATGCTCCCAAAACAGGACATGATAGAAATAACATGTTATTTGACCCCAGAAACAGTTACTCAGAGATATACCAATTCTGTATGTGAAAGTAGCTGACATAACGAAGAAGAGCCATGGCTAGATCTGCCCTCCATGGACTTATCCAATTTTCTCACCCTTTTAACAAATGCTTATACAGTAGGTAAAAGTAGGGGTTTATTAGGGTGGTCATATACGCATCACCCAAAAAGAAAAGAAAAATGCTGTCATGAAAGAGGCCAAAGGAGGATAACGATTTGCCTAAAATGTGCATACGCGAATTTATATGTAAAGACACACGTTTAGAAATAATGACTAAAATTTAAGTAGAAATATATGACATCTCACTATAGTCTGGGAGGCTATGACCAGGTGACTGGTGTGCCTTGCTCAGCCTGCTGTCCAGCTGTGGTTTGATGGGTAACATCAAGGCCCAACTTTTCCTTCTGATGGGTCTGTCTTTAAACTGGACTTGGACCAGACAGACTTTCAAGTAGAGGATGCCTTCAAAACAGAGGATGGTTCTCTGCCCAGCTCTTCCTTTTCATGGATCTTGAGAGCCAGTGTGGTATAGTGGCTAGAGTGTTGGACTGGGAGTCGGGAGACCCAGGTTCTAGACCCCACTCAGCCATGGAAGCTCACTGGGTGACTTTGGGCCAGTCACAGACTCTCAGCCCAACCTACCTCACAGGGTTGTTGTTGTGAGGATAAAATGGAGAAGAGGAGGATTATGTACACCACCTTGGGTTCTTTGGAGGAAAAAAAGCAGGATATAAATGAAATAAATAAATAAATAATCTTTATCTTTAAACTGGACAGAACTTGAAATAGAGGGTGCCTTTTAGTAGAGGCCCATCACAGGACTGTCCTCTGCAATGTAGGACACTTGACCTCCCTAGCTTTAATCCACAATAGTGATTGTGAGTAAGGAAGCACAGGGCAGAGGGACAAGTGAATATTCATAGTTATTCTGATCCAAGGCCATCCATCCCTTGAGGTGGGCCATTGCCCTCAGCCCCTCCAAGAGGTGCTCTGGAGAGCCTGTCCATCCCACTCTCCCACTGTGGCAAATGCTACAGCAAGAGAGCAGCCCACGAGGATCTCCAGGGCAAGCCGACCCCGACCCCCTGTCACTCTGAGGGGATTCTCAGAGCAAAACAGAGGACCAGTGACTGCCCTCAGCCACCCGCCCTTTGGCTAACACTGAGAGTCCCCTCAGTAACAATTGGACAAGAAGTCGGGCGCTCCGTCATTAGAGCCATACCAGCTGCTACTTCCAGCCACACAGCTCTCCAGAGAACCAATGCAGTGGCAGAGGTAAAGCGGGGCGGCATACAACAAGGCACAGGGCAGGGGTGGGGGGCATGCACAGTGTGGTAAAGGGAAGGGGGCGGTGTCTGAGATGCAGGATGGGGAGGGGGTGCGACACAAGGCATAATGCAGCAGCAGCAGCAGCATGTGGGTTCTCCCAGCTCAGGCAGCAAGAGCGCGTGTGCTCGGGGCTGTTTTGGATTAAGTTTAAAAAGTACAAAAGTGTGATTTTGTAAATGTGTACACAAACCATTCACACGCCCCAAAGAAAATCTGAAAGAGGTGAAATGAGTTCTTTCTTTCTTTCTTTTTTAATGCTGGCTTTCATACTTTTGTGATATGTAGGTGTTTAATGGAAAATATGAAATAAATCCTCAGACTTGTCTCTCTGAGCTCGTCCGAAAACAAAGGATGCCATGGCAGCTGACAATAATCTCACAAGCAGTTTGGCCTTGTCCGGAAAATCATCTGGGGGCTGCTTATAAACCTGGAGCAACATTTTGCCCTCTGGCAGCGCACGGTAGCAAAGGCGCTTGCCCAGTTGCACATGTGGACTACCGTGTGATGTGGCTGCTGCAATCCAGCTGTGGTCTGTGGGGTTCTTTGTCCTCCAGCTCTACATGTGTGCGCATGCAGACCCAGATCTCCTGCAGCTGTGCCATCAGACATCGTGCATTCCAGCCACGCACAAGTGCCGACAACACCTTAAGCACTCCAGCTGTACACCAGCACCCACAGAAAACCTCACGCTGCAGCTGTACACACCCATCGCTGCAGCTGTACACACCCATCGCTGGCTGTTTGGAGCCGCCGAGGTGGCATCCGTCTCTAACCATATAATTTGCTGCCTACTTTGCACTGCGGAGCACATGTAATTTTGCTAACAGGCTCCGAGAACAAAGGACAGGAAAAACGGGCCGGGCTGCCGTGTTTCTGAGCTGGCCAGCATGTGTGGCTGTCTGCACGGCCTGCAAATAACTCACCAAGGAAGAGATGCAACTCCCTTTAGCGGTCACGAATCGATCATTGTGTGAACAATACGGGATCAATAGCCCATAGCACAAGCCGGCTCGGATGACAATCTGTTACAGTAACGACCAGAGGTCACACCTACAGGGCCCAGGGGCTAAACGAGAATCTTTAGACTCACTTCACTGTCTCACACCTTTGATTGTGTTCACGTTTGGCAGGCTGCAGCCTCGTATGGGATCTATTAAGGTTGCCATCTGGAGAGAGAGAGAGAGAGAGAGAGAGAGAGAGAGAGCACTTGTGGTTTATTTCTTCAAAGCATTTGGGAACAGCATCCACCAAAAATATCTTGCACCAAGCAGAACCCACTGAGAGATTTCCCTCAACTTGTCAAAAAACATGCTCCTGACTTTGAAAGTTATTTTGTTGATTCTTCGGAGCAGTGGTTCCAAATTCAATTTGAAATCTCCATTTAGGCAAAGTTAGTTGATTACTCTCTTAGAACTTTATCCACAGCACATAGAGCTTCTTCATGAGCCCCAACCTCTCACCGGCTGAGAGTCACAGCACTGACACAGCACCGGTTTTGGTGAGAGTCACAGCACTGTCATCACTGTTACCATTGCTTTAAGGCCCCAATCCCCCTGAGGCCCCTTGCAAAGGAGGCTTAAGTCACATATCCCAGGGAGGTTGCTTAATGCAACCCAAGCCTGGTAGAAGCCCATTGTTAAGTTTAGTTAGTTATTGGTCCTTACATCTTAATCCAGAAATACAGTTTCTAGGGTGACCATATGGAAAGGAGGACAGGGCTCCTGTATCTTTAACAGTTGTGATGAAGGGGGAATTTCACCAGGTGCTGCATGCATACAAATGACACCTGCTGAAATTCCCTCTTCATCACAACTGTTAAAGACACAGGACCTCTGTCCTCCTTTCTATATGGTCACCCTAAGTTTTCTAGCAGTCCTAAAGAGAATATTACATGTACACTTTCACTAATGACATGCAATCATTATTATTTTTCCCTGTGGGTCTCAGGGGTAGATGACTGCCACGACACAGGCTCTGAACACCAGACCCGGCCGAGGCTTCTCCCTGCTCAAGCCAAGCACCACCGCTTGATACGCTTGAGGCAAGGGATAAAAACCACCATCCTCCAAACTATGTGGAGAAAGGGGTTAAAATGGAGAAGGATTTCAATATATAAAATAAAACACTGTGAGTTATATGTGCTGAGGTGAATTATTGTCAGTGGGTGCTAAATGTGTAAACTTCAGATGATAAATGCCAAACAGACACGTGGGATTTTTGTGGTTGTTAAAAACAAAATAATTAAAATTTATTTTTAAAAGTTCACAAGCTTTGTTTCAAAATAAAACATTTAAAACCCTTTTTGAAACCTTTCATCCAATCCTTTCACCCATTCACATAACGCTTTCCTTTCTCTCACACAATCACTCTTGAACTTTCTTTATTATCAGTATTGATTAATATATATCAACTATGTGCACACCACATTCCAAAGACACCACTCTCTACCCTGAACCTCAAATTTCCTAGAACTTAAGTACTCGAAACACAGAGAGCACTAAAGACTCTAAGAGTACCTAAAAAGTCTCCTTCAATCCCCTCAGTCATTCCCTTATATATCACTCCTCCCCCCTCCTCAGACATTCTAACTCCGCCCACTCAGGCCAACAATCTAAAAACCACAGACTTACAAATTGCAGACATACATTTGGGAACTGACTTGTGGGGTGTAACGCCACAATGATCCATTCTGTCTTACGCGCGCACACACACACGCACACACACACACACTGAAAATATTGCTACATCTAAGCCAAGGATGGGCAACTTGTAACCCTTGAGATGTTTTGGCTTACAGCTCCCATCATGCCTCAGCATGTACTATTCTGGCTAAGGCTGATGGGAGTTATTGGCCAAAACATCTGGCAGTCCACAAATTGCCCACCACTGATCTAAGCTCTGTTTTTGCCCAAATAATTCCATCTAATATTTTGGGCTTGATCTCTAAATTCGCACAAATGTTTAGTTTGACTTCAGCTCTGTTTTGTACATGATCACAGAGGTACCATAACTCTGTGCAGGGCTGACCAGAGGGGCTTAGCTGGGGCCATTTGCCATGGGCCCGATTAAGCATGGGAGGCCCTACCTCAGATCCTGCACATGCCGTTGGCCCTGATATGTTTTACACACACATGTAGGGATCAGCAGCAGTGTCTCCAACATCACATCTGCGCCAGGCCCCATAAATCTGCCTGTTTGCTTCAGATAATGTTGAGAGCTACTTCAAGCAAAATCCGAACTCACCAAAATCCTCCAAATGCCATCTTGTTCCGACTCGAGTCCGTATCAGATTGCAATCTTGGTTTTTGTTTTTGAGTGAAAATCTGTGTGAATATTCTTGTGCATTTTTTCAAAGGTATGCATCAATTCTCTGCATCACTGAAATGTACGCATTCTTCTCCCGTTGATTGAAGCATTTTTCAAAAGTATGCATTTTTTTCATGCACATTTTTCAAATGTATACACATGCTTACCCATTTTTTTGATCCAGAAATCATATTGCAATCTCGGAAATATACAGACTTCAACCACATACTGTATCCGAGTCTGTGTTTAGTCCAGAAGGTGAGAACTGGGTACATCCTGATCAAAAATGAATTCCTCATACATCGCTAGTGCTACTGCAGTATCAGTACTTTGTGATATTGACTAACATGTAGAGATGGGGGACAAATTTGTTTAGTTCACATTTTAAAGCAAATTTTCCTAATTTTGCATGCAAACTAAAACTCAGTTACCCTTCAAAATTTGCACTTCTACAAAGAATTTCTCCAATCAAAACTGCATATATTAGGGGAAATAACTTTCAAAACTAAATTATTTTAGAATTGCTTGCAAAAAGAATGTGTCTGTTAGGCAAAAATACATTAAAATGCATGAATTAGGAGAAATATGCACAAAAATACTTAGAAATTTTCATGCAAACTTTAAAAAAAATTCTCAGTTTCAGGACCAACTGAACTTTAAGAGTGGAGAAATTCTTAAACTTTGAGACAAACCCAATTTAAGATTTGGAAAATGACAAACTGACAGAAACCAATATTAGCATAGTAATCCTATATTGTACATGTCTATTCAGAAGCAATTCCCATAAAGATTGCCGTCGGAATCTGTTCTGCTGCCACCCCATTATTATCCAGATCAAAAATGGCCTAATTCTCACAAACAGTAGAAGGAGGTGGCAAGCTGTACATCTCTTGAATATTTATTTGTTTCTTTAGAAGATTTATAGCCTGCCTTTAGACGTGCATGCCCTCAAGACGACAAGTCATGATGAACAAATAATCATAAAACATAAAATACAATATCAAGATTAAACTTCAATAAGAAACACAAATAAAAGCAGCAAACATCGCAGATTAAAACAACAATTAAAAATCAAATCAAAGGATCTTAAAATACCATTAAAAGCACACAGGGGCAGCCCCAAATATTTTGCTATTTTGCTGCCCAAGGCAGAGCAGCAAACGTTGCCCTCTTTCTGCAGTCAAGACTGGCCAAGTTTTTGGCATCTGAGACAGAGAATCCCACAAGCACCACTCCCTGGGAGTACAAAATGCAATAAAATAAATAACAATTTGTTGCCCTTCCATGATACCCGAAGCCAGCTGCCTCACTCTACACATTGATGGGGCTGGCCCTACTTCAGGGTAGTAAGTTTGAACCAAAAGTTATCAAGTGAGAGCATCAGGTTCAAAATGGAGGGGGGGGCAAAAGTTGGGAGGGGGCATGGCTATTGGAGGGAGCATTTTTCCAGAATGAAAAACTATCCTTGCTCATAGAAAGGTAACATGTCTAGGAGAAGCCAGATTTAGAACTCTTCCCACTGACTTGCTAGCTTTCTATGTTTAGGGATATTTTTCAATAGGAAGAAGCACCCTCAATAGACCCTTCCCCAGCATTCTGAATTGATTTGAATTAATATTAACATCATTCAGAGCTTCGGCTGTTGGGCGGTATAAAAATGCAATAAATCATCATCATCATCACCATCATCCATCACGGCAGGTGAACATCAGTATTAAATTCCCATCCCGAAATGTAGACCTTTCACGTTCTGAAGTCAGCTTTCAACACACAAGCTGAACTGTGAATTTTGGTACATTTGCCGAATTTGGAAATTTATTGGTCCACCCCTGTTTCTTAAACAGGGAAGCAGATTTGGGGGGCATCTACACTATTGCTTTTAAAGCGCTTTAAAGCACTTTGAAAACATTTTGAAACCTGTATATGCAGTGTGTCCTGGGCCGAACAGTTGTCAAAACTGTTATAAAGTGCTTTAAAGCAGTAGTGTAGATCCCCCCTCCCCCCCTGGCCAGGTCAAAAGAGCTTACTCCAAAAACCTGGAGGGCGGGAGTAGACAGATAGCAATAGTCTTGATGCAGCGCCAAATTCTCCTGGAAACAAAGATGAAGGATGTTTTAATGCTCCACCTGGAGGTTGTTTTGAAGTTCTTCAGAAGAGCAATGGTGCAGCTAGGAGGGCTGGACCATAGGGCAGAATCCTGGGCCCACAGCCAAGCCCCCCATCCCCAATGACCACTCAGAGAGTGGTAGGTGATGGGGGAGTGGCAAACAGATCCTGGCATCAGCACTGGAGTTGGCCCAGGCATTTTGGAGCCCACCAGGGCAGGATCTACACTACTGCTTTAAAATGGTTTATAACCGTTGTGACAACTGTTGAGGCCCAGGACACACTACATATACAGTTTTCAAACCATTTTCAACATGTCATCCTACTTGGTGTAGATCTGGCCCAGGACTGATGCTGCTCACCTGAGCACCATCTCTTATTATTTTTAATAAGTTTTATAGTTAGGGGATGGATAGATGGATGGACAATCAGGAATTTACCTGGTTACAGATGCCCATTTTATTGTTTTTAATTTTAAAATAAATTATCCTTTCCCCCTTTTTTTTGCTACAAAATGATGCTTACTCCCAAGCAAATGAGTTTAGTATCAGGGCAGCAGAAGCAAACTCCATTGCATTCCTGGAGCCATGGTGGTGCTGTGATTTCAATAAGGGTACGTAGAAGCAGTTGTAAAGCATAAAATGGTGAGAGCAGCTGGGGAGAAGAGAAGTGTTAGTGGTCTGCTTCACAATGGAAATAGTATACATGTTCCTCTAAAGTGGTGTCCTATAAGATCATTAATTTCAGAATCCAAAATCAGCTAGCTGTGCCAAGGCAGGAGACACAGGTAAGGCAATGGAGTATCTCAAATGGCATAGTCCAACTAGTAGATCCCAAGCACTTTACATCACTTGACTAAAAGAGGGAGCTGCTAGCCAGCTCCCCCATCCATTGACCTGGGCATGGATGGCCTTTTAATGGGTAGCACTAGGCCCTCCATCTGGAAGAATCCTAAGTCTCCTGCTGACCTCCTCTGCACAGGCAGGATGAGCCATTGGAGGCTGATAGCTCCCGATTTTGGTGGGGCTGTGAATCCATTCTGGGTTTTAGTCAGAACCAGCCAGAACTCTAAAGGAGCTGTCCAAGCCCTATCCCCCGGAATGGATTCACAGCCCCACCAACACTGGAGCCACCAGCCTCCAATGGCTCTGGCAGCAGGAAGGAGGGACAAGCATTGCAATCATCATAGGCATGAAGATTCGGGTGGCTGCTTACAAACTGCCAAAAAAGAAGGAATGCATCACCAAAGAAAAAGCCAAAAGAAGGCATGAACCTGCAATGTGCATACGCTAATTTATATATATATAGATGCAAATTTAGAAATAATTCTTATAATTTAAATAGAAATACCATAATTCTCATCATCCTGTGGGTGATTATGACTGGACAAACTGAACTGGTGTGTCTGCCTTAGGGATGCAAAATAATTTTGTTTATGTCTGCAAATCATCCGCATGTGCCCCATTCACACAGAGAAATGGAGACACATGCAGGAGAGCGTATCCTCTGAAAGTGCTTGCAAATTCTTGAACTTATATTTGTGCTGTGGGGCAGGGAATGCAATTTCTTTTTTAAAAAAAACCCACTGCACTTCTTTATTCTTTCTGGGGGAATGCACATTTTCAGAGCGCTTTATTATTATTTTTCCAAAATAAAAAAGCACATATATGAACATGGGAATCGAGGTGAGAAAAACGTCAGCTTGGTGTTCAGAGAAACTGAGCAATCACAAAGTTTGTTCACCCATCCCTAGCCTGCCTGTTCAGTCCATTCCTCAGGTGCTAATCATTGATGGGCAACAGTTTTCATGGTTCTTTATCTTTGGACAGGGCAGCCCTTCCAATAGGGGATGCCGTCAAAATACAGGGTGGTCCTTTGGCCACCCTTCAATTGAAGGATTCATCAGGCATCATTTGTATGCGTGCAGCACCTGATGAAATTCCCTCTTCATCCCAACAGTTAAAGCTTCAGGAGTATAGCTAGTGTGACCAGATACAAAAGAGGGCAGGGCTCCTGCAGCTCTTTAACTGTTGGGATGAAGGAGGAATTTCACCAGGTGCTGCATGCATACAAATGACACCTGCTGAAATTCCTTTTTCTATACAACTGTTAGATACACGAGCCCTGTCCTTCTTTTCATGTGGTCACCCTAGACTATCCTCTGTAAAAGAGGACACTTGGCCACCCTGATCCCAGAGACAGTGAAAGACAGTGCTGCTGATAGGAATTGCAACCCTGGGGCCTATGGTGGGAGTCAAAACATTAGATCTCTGGTCTTCATGCATAGAACAACTGGTGCTAGATCCCCAGGAACGGAACTAAGTGAATCATGAAGAGAAGACCACACACAGGATGCCAAACTAATAATGACCTTAATAATTAATGTTTACTGAGAACAGGACATGTAGCAGGCTGCTGCAGGCAGGCTAAACTGGAAACTGAATGCACCGTTCTTGAGAGATGACTCAGGCCCTTCCCAGCATGGCAAGCCAGGAGCGTCAATACACTACAAGGGGAACAGCATCTAAAAGATATTTGCTGTATTTGTGTCTAACTAATGCACACCATACCGCCATTTGTGCCTTTAAGTACAAATCAGGCATCCAGAACCTTAATTTAAGGTGAAGGCTGGCCCTCCAATGAGGCAGGGTGAAACCCCTGCCTCTAGCGGTAGGACATGAGGACCCACAAATTGCATGCTTCCCCTCTTCCCTCACCATGAGGGCTCCCCAACAGCAGGTACCACCAGCCCTGATTACCTGGTTTAGCAAATGCCATAGCAAGAGAGTGGCTGGTGGAGCTCTCCTGTGCAGCAACCCACCCTCTGTTTCACTCTGAGAACCCCCTCCGAGTGAGACTCAGTGCCGACACCCACCTACCTTTTCACTCTGACAGGATCCTCAGAGCTGAACACGGGACATGAGGCTGGTTCAGATCAGCCAGCCACCCTCTGACTCACTTTGAGAAACACCCACCCAGAACAAACCAGAAAAGAAAGCAGTTAGCATGGCTCTTCAGAGAGCCAGCCAGGTTCAAATGCCTGGCTGTGAGGGGGTCCTTCCTCTCCTTCAGAGCCATGTATTATGGAAACTGGGTGGGTGTCCCAAGAGATTGCCAGTTCCATTCTCCCAGAACACTTGTCCTATGGAGCAGCCGAGAAGACGGGCACCTTCTGAAGCTGCTGCCCATCTTTTATTTATTGATTTATTTATTTATTTATACATTTATATCCCACCTTTTTTTCCTCCAAGGAAACCAAGGCAGCATACATAATCCTCCTCCTCTCCATGTTATCCTCACAGCAACAATTCTGTGAGGTAGGTTGGGTTGAGAGTCTGTGACTGGCCCAAAGTCACCCAGTGGGCTTCCATGGCCGAGTGGGGACTAGAACCCGGATCTCCTGACTCCCAGTCCAGCACCTTAGCCACTACACCACACTGGCACTACATTGCCCTGGCTGTTGTCATATCCTATTTTGAAGCAACCCTAATATACCAAGAGATTTCCTTTTAATCCCAGCAGTTAAAGCTGCAGGAGCCCTGCCCTCTTTTAAATCTGGTCATTCTAGTATAGCTCCTGCACCTTTAACTGTGGTGATGAAGACGGAACTTCATCAGGTTCCCCATATATACAAATGACACTTGCTGAAATTCCCTTTTCTATGCAACTGTTAATGACACAGGAGCCCTGTCCTCCTTTCCATATGGTCACCCTACATAAATCTGCATTTTACTTGAAGGCTTAGGGAGTGGGTGGGGGGAGAAAGTCACCTCCTAGCTCATGATGGCAAAAATAGCAGAAGGAGGGAGGCAGGGAGATTTTTTAAGTTATTTTTTTAAAAAAAAAACTTAAAGGAGGAGTTGTTGAAAGGAAGAAAATGCTAAACTTCCAGCATCTTCAGGCCTGAGACAAAAGAGTAAAAAGCCAAAGGCAATCCCATATGCTGAAATGGAAGGTTTTTGTGGTGGTGGTGGTGGTGGAGGTGGTTTAATGTCCAGGCCACATCTGTGCAAATTACTGCTCACTTCCCACCTCTGGTCTACCTATCCAGTGTGTTCAAATTCTGTCTTAGGTCCATATTTCATTTTTCTAGTGTAAAGCTCATGTCTCCTGCTACTTTCCTGCATTTTTGTCCTTTCCCCATAGTACCCTCAGAGGGGCTCATGAATAATACGAATGAAGCTCATGCATAGTGCATCCCCCCTCTGAAATTTGCATGTAATGTGGTCCCGCCCCCTCCGTCATGCACCTTGAGTGCCCGCCTCCACCTCCTCCCCACTGACAGTGACCTTTTTGAAGTTTCAAAATTCTCGGCACGCCTACAATGCTCAAGCTTTAGTTTGAAAAAAAGATGGGCAAAATCAGTCTGGTAGATCTCAAGTAATAAGCCTTACACTACTGTATTCTTATATAAGATACTATTTTATCTATAAAGTGCCATCAGTGTGCAGAGCACTTTAAAGTGTACAAGAAGACAAGTTTCTGAACATGGAGCTTATAATCTAAAATTTAACCTAAAGGAAACGAGAGAGAGAGAGAGAGAGAGAGAGAGAGAGAGAGAGAGAGAGAGAGATTAAATTTATACAAGGTGCACTTCCTAACAACTGGCTTTCTCCTGTATTCCCAAACTGTGGAATGCTCTCCCTTCAGAGTTATGATTTGCACCCACTCCCTCAGCTTTTTGAAAAAGTGCTGATCTGGCCTTTTAATCTTTCCAATTTGCCGTTCTAAATTGCTTTTAGTGTTTTTAATGCTGTTTTAATGTTTTCGCATGGTTTTATTGCTGGTTTTTATGTTCTTATGGAATTACTGTTTTATTTTGATTTTGACTTATTGTACACTGCATTCGGTGGAAAGGTGGTACAAAAATATTTAAAATAAATAACTAATAAATATTTCCTAAGAGAGGCAGAAGAGCTTGATCTATAAAGGTGGCTGATGCCACCCTCCCACCCCTCAGTAAAAAATAAAATAAAAGATATTTCCCACCGAAGCCACTGTCCTTTATCATAGATGATGATGATGATGATGATGACGACGACGATGATGATGACATAGAAAGCTCCCTTATACTGAGTCAAGTAATGGGTCCATCTAGCCCAATATTGTCAACACTGACTGTCAGCGGCTCTCCGGGGTTACAGGCAGGATTCTTTCCTCATCCTGCCTGGAGAAGCCGGGGATCAAACCTGGAACCTTCTGCATGCAGAGCAGGGGCTCTATCACTCACACTAAGCTATGGCTCCATGATGATGATGTGCTTAATATTGTGCTAGGAGCTTTATAAAAACAAAACAGAAAACAAAGCAAAACAAAACCCTGGCAATTGCTTCCATTCTTAACAAAACATGAAGGGATAGGGAATCAGAATGGAGAAGAGCGCTCTCTCGCTCGCTCTCTCGCTCGCTCGCTCTCACACACACACACACACACACACACTTGGTGTAACTTGCAATCAGAGGTGGAGCTTTGTAATTTTAGACCCTGGACCAGATGGCCCTTTTAGAAACCCATGTGTATTACTTCAGTTGTGAAGGAAGTACACAATTAACATTTCTCTTCTTCCTCCCCTCACTCACCACCATGTGCTTCTACATTCCTGACATGTTAGAAGGGATGAAAGACTGTTTGCCAAGTCTGGTTAAAAAGAAAAAAAATAGGATATTCTGAGCATGACCATTTTAAACTTCTTTAAGTCATAGCACCATCTGTCAGGTATGCATTGAGCAAGGGGTTGGACTCGATGGCCTTATAGGCCCCTTCCAACTCTACTATTCTATGATTCTATGACTACAGGGATAAAATGGAGTTTGCTTCTGCTGCCCTGATGTTAAAGGCATGTGGGAATAAACTAGGGTGACCATATGGAAAGGAGGATAGGGCTCTTGTACCTTTAACCATTGCATAGAAAAGGGAATTTCAGCAGGTGTCATTTGTATGCATGCAGCACCTGGTGAAATTCCCTCTTCATCACAACAGTTAAAGCTGCAGGAGCTATACTAGAGTAACCAGATACAAAAGAGGGCAGGGCTCCTGCAGCTTCAAGGGCTGTGATGAAGAGGGAGTTTCACCATTTCACAAATGACACCTGCTGAAATTCCCTTTTCTATGCAACTGTTAAAGCTTCAGGAACCCTGTCCTACTTTCCATGTGGTCACCCTAGAGTCAGGAAGGGAAGGCCAAGGAAAACAGGCAGGTTTTGCCAAAGCTTATTGAAATGAGAGTGCAGGGCTTTCCCCTACTATCAGATAGGGGGAGGCAGCTGCCTCATACTCTGGGAGGCAGAAGGATGGTGTTCAAGGAGGGTGCTTTGCAGCATCCTCTGCATTCCCTAAGTTAGCCTGCTGCCCCCAAGTTCAGTGGAGAATGTTGTTTCATTATTAGCACTGAAGACAGATTCACCTGCCAGTCCAGTCGGCCTTATGTCCATGGCTTAGGTCAGGGCGCCATCTTGTCTTTTGCCTCAGGCAGCAAAATGTCTTGAGCTGGCCCTGGGAGAGTAGATAGCAAGATGGCATAGACAAGAAGAGAGAGGTTTCCAGGTGGAAGGAGAGGCCTTCTCTTTTTTAAACAACAACAGCAACAACATTTCCATCATAGCAACTGGACGAACTATCAAAAGCAATAAATGGATACAGTGGAAGTAATCTTGGCAAGATTCTCAACTCGCTCATCCCTTACGAATTCCAGGTCATGGCTCCTCTGTATAGCCTGGTTTAGACTCCCAAGAAAAGGTTTGTTTGCCAGCTGCCTGTCAATCCCAGTTCATCAATGTCTTCCTCGTTCTCTGAACCGGTCCACAGTCTTGGATGCCAAATTACTTCTGACGCAGAAGATCCGTGATTGGCTCTCCCAACATTCTTATTCAAAAACAGTCCCAGCAAGCTCTAAATTTGATTGGCGCATTAGTGCTGGGGAAAACGGAGTTCAAGCCCCTCCCCTCCAAATCACACCAAATGCTATTTGCCCTGCTTGGCACCAGGGGAAAGGGAGAAGTACATTTTGACTATAGGTCTAACAGCTCCCAGGGTGATTTAGATTGTGGAAATTACAGGGGGGGGTGCATGAGAGAGAGATAAAGTTTGCCCTCCCAGTGCTGCTTTCTGTGAGCAAAGTTGGAGCCCCCCTATGGCTGCTATTAGGTTAAAAATAAGAATGTCGGGGAATCCATGTACAGATCTCCTTATATGACGTCTGGCCCCTTGCATTCACCTCTAGGGAGACTGCCTCTTCATTCCGACAAGCCCACAGGCCATGGTCCACAGGATGCTTGTAAATGGATCACTGGTTACTGCTGAGGCTGGAAGACTGATTTTGTTTCTCAAGGGAAACCATCCTTCCATCTGATTATATCCTAAGTTGTGATATAATCACAACTTTGTGAATGAACTCGAGGTGAGTGAGGAGGAAAGAAAATTCTAAATGGGTCATTCTCCATTCTTATACTTAGAAGTCAGTCTCACATATCGAACACCCCTATGTCACTCCAAGATTTGGCCTTTCCCAACCTGGCACCTTTGAGATGTGTTGGACTTCAACGTCCATCATCCATAGATAATAGCTACACAGGCTGGGGATGATGGTGGCTATAGTCCAAACCATCTGGAGGTGCCAGTTTGGGAAAAGCAGATATAAACTGTGCAAGAAGAAATTGTATTGTTTCAATTCTGCAACAGCGATCACAATTCTTTCTTGTCTCCTTGCCCTTCTAGGTAAGGATCTATTAGAATTTTATTTTTGCTCGCAAAAAATATTCCAAGCTCCAAACAGGAGTGCTAGTTTATGTATGTCAAAAACATTCAGAAATTGTCAGACATGTGCTTGCATTCGTCTCATTCATGATTCCCAGTTCGATTTGCACACATTTCCTAATTTGTGCAAATTTCCTCCATGGACTGAATCAATCCTGCTGTTTATGGAGAAAAGTTGCACAAATTAGGAAACTTGCCCAAATTTGGGAAAACTTACACACATCTCCCATTCAGTCCCAGCTCGATTTGCGCAAGCTTCCCAACCATACAGAGTGAGCAGGGATCACAAACACGAATGGGAATCTGGCACGAGATGAGCAGCAACGTGAAGTTCAGAGAATCCTGGCAAATTCGAACATTGCTCATTCGCCCATCTGTACTTCTCTGTTGTTCCCCGAAAAAACACCCTGAGCACTTTCAAGAAGGGGAGAGGCAGGCATTTTTCTCTCACAAATAACAGCTGGGCGGTGTGTGAAGCATGATTTAGCTCACTATTGCAACCAACACACACACACACACCACCTGCCTCGAGGGAGGCTCCTTTAAGATTCAGGACCCATTTCCACTATCCTTATTGCACTAAATAATTCACAGGTGTGTTAAATGCTAATTTCTCATTAACTGTGAATGGGAGTGCAGAAAGGAAATCAAAGCGGTAAATCTGACTGGGTGCTCAAGCTCTTAATATATAGATTGCAGGATGATAGTATAACCTCTAGAGACAGTGATAAGGAAAGTGTCAGGAAGGACTAAACGCAGAACCGCTAGACAGGATGGCCCTGTGTCCTCCTCGACTGAGGACAGCCCTCTATTTGGTGAGCTGTGAGAGGACAGTCTTCCGTTTGAAGGGCTGTGCAATCCAATCAGCTAGTCTGTCTTTTCCACCTCAATGGGTTTTTTTTGTTTCTTGGTAAGGGAAAAGACCAAAGAAGTTGTGGGAAAACATGGGAGGTTTGCGAGTTGAAGACAATGATGACCCCCTGTAAAATTCCGTGATTGAAGCAGTGCGATGGTGCTGTAAAAGCCTCATCTGGAAGTGCTGCTTGGGAGGAAGTGGGAGGGGCCTCCTTGGGAACCCCAGAGGGCTGCAGTTGGCCCCCAGGCCAGAGATTCCTCAACCTTGTTATATAGCTTGTGCCTTATTATCCTCTCACAGCAATCCAGTGGAGGCAGTCAGCAGTGGAGGCTGGTGTCTCTGATTTCAGTGGGGCTGTGAATCCAGTTTGGGTTTTAATCAGCACCTTGGGTAGCTCCTTTAGAGAACTGGCTGGCTCCAACTAACACCCAGAATGGATGCACAGCCCCACTGAAATTGGAGCCACCAGCCTCCACTGGTAGTCAGTATGATTCCTTGTTAAAAATAGAGGAATGAGCTTGAGAGCAAGCATCTGGCCCTGATCCCTGAAGTCCATGAAGGAGGTGGGATTGTTCAACCCAAATTTGTATCTCTGCTGATTGGGTCCACCAACCTTAGAGCTGAGCAGCTTCTTATTAGGGCTGTGCACCACTTCGGATCCGAATCCGAAATGGATGGGGGTGATTTGGACCGTGCACAGCCCTACTTCTTACATAGTGAGTAGGATGTGTATGTTAGGCACATCCAATCAGCTCTGTTCTATGATCCTTAGGAAGCAACTCTCCCATAAGTGAGTCTAATAAGAAACCAACTCAGGAAATGGATTTTCACCCTGGTCCCTTTGCCCCACAACCTTGCATGGCAAAAATGTCACAAACGTAACTAATCTATGGAGTCACCACTGGGTGGAACTAGACAACCAACACTGCTGAGTCAATTTCTTCATTTGATGGCATTCTCTTTCTTTCTTTCTTTCTTTCTTTCTTTCTTTCTTTCTTTCTTTCTTTCTTTCTTATCTCCCTTGACTTTTCTCAGATGTTTCGGCCTCACAGGAACCTCCAAACTTTAAATTGGGGGCAAAATTTGCTAACGCATGGAGATATCCAGATATCCACCCCCAAGCCGTTTTTCTCTCCTTTTGAAATGCTTGCAGATGCTTTGCCAAGCAGGAGCCTAAAATGTTCATCTCAAGGATCCACTTCAGGCAACGTGTGGTGGCTTTTTCACTAGAACACAACGTGGGGAGAAAGCAGCGGCAAGAGAACCCGTACAACGGCACCCTCTGGTGACGACTGCTCTCACTGTGAGTGGAAAAAAGGGAGACAGTCTGTCATCAGACTGACGTTTGCAGGCTGGTTCCTCTTTATGGCACAAGGAGGAATCGTATATCTCCTCCCATCCCAAACCTGAAGCATTAGTTCCTGCTTCCATGCTGGTCCAGGAGGAGAAGCAACTGCTGCTGCATAAACAGAGTTGGAAAATGGTCAACAACATTATCCCAGCCCTCATGTTCACTTCTTCTGTTTCACGGAGAGCTGAAACACCTATTTTGCCAGGCTTTCCTGTTTATCCCAAACTCTCATTTTCAATGAATGTTTTCAAATTGACATTTTACCTTCCGTTGAACTGCTTTGCGCTTACCGGTGTCTCTTGATTGTTTTGGCAGCCATCAAGTACGAAATCTCATTGGTGGAGAAATACCATCAAATATTAAATGCCATTGCGTGTTACCCAACAAAGGCTGTCAGATACTAAACACCAGTACATGTCAGCTGTCAAATTAAATGCTGCCACATTGTTCATTTATTTATTTATTATATTTCTATACCGCCCCATACCCAAAGCTCTCTGTGCAGGTCACAAAAAACATTAAAATGCATTATATAAAGTATGAAAAAAAGCCATTCATATACATAAAACAATATACGTAAGACAATAAAAATGCATCTCAAGAACAAATACCACAGCATATCAGCTGTCAAATTAAACACTATCAAATTATTAATACATGTCAACTACCTAAGGTGTGGGGGGGCACACACAATAGAGGTTTATATAATTATGCATGGTGTGTAGAAATAATCCTAGAGCCCAAGGTCATCCAGTGAAGCTGAATGGTGGGAGATTCAGGACAGATGAAAGAAGGAAGAACTTCTTCACACAGTGCATTGGATGGAATTCACTATCACAAGATGTAGTGATGGCTGCCAACTTTATGGCTTTAAAGGGGATTAGACAAATTTATGGATGAGAAGACTATCAATAGCTATTAGTAGGGTGACCATATGAAAAGGAGGACTGGGCTCCTTTATCTTTAACAGTTGTATAGAAAAGGGAATTCCAGCAGGTGTCATTTGTATGCATTCAGAATCTGGTTAAATTTCCTCTTCATCACAACAGTTTAAGCTGTGGGAGCCCTGCCTTCTTGACCAGATACAAAAGAGGGCGGGGCTCCTGCAGCTTTAACTGTTGTGATCAAGAGGGAATTTTACCGGGTGCTGCATGCATACAAATGACACCTGCTGAAATTCCCTTTTCTTTTCAACTGTTAAAGACACAGGAGCCCTGTCCTCCTTTTCATATGGTCACCCTAGCTATTAGTTGTGATGGCTATGTGCTATCTCCAGGATCCTAGGTAGTTGCTGAGGAACTCAAGCAAGATGGTGTTGTTTTGCTCATGTCCTGGTTGTGAGGTTTCCATGGGCATCATCTGGTTGGCTATGGTGGCAACAGAATGCTGGACTAAAGGGGCCTTTGGTCTGTGAAGTATTACACATAGGCCTGGAAACTCCACGTTGACAGCAAACTGTCCAGGGGGTAAACGGGCTTCTGTCGTTATCTTCCTCCCAGTTAATTGGCCATTGTTAATTGTCTAAGAGCAATGAGTCATGCTTTGACTTCCACCTTAATCCGGGAACAAACATGTTAAGAGAGCTAGTTACCAAACGTCCTGTTTACCTTGTTTACCTTCCGCCTCACACAAGAGCAAGGTGATAATTGGGTTGCCTCACATAGGAACAGCAGAAGAAGAGGGGAGGGAAGAATGGTATATAAACCCTGGATGTATTCTCAATAAACGTGATATTCCATCATCACCCATCATGTGATTGAGTTTACTACAGGTCTGATCCAGCAGGGCTCTTCTGATGTTCTTTTGTTCATAATACTGCATAGCATGAATAGGGTGACATTTGTATATATGGAGAACCAGGTGAAATTCCCTCTTCATCACAACAGTTAACGTGCAGGAGCTATACTAGAGTGACCAGATTTAAAAGACGGCAGGGCTCCTGCAGCTTTAACTGCTGTGACGAAGAGGGAATTTCACCAGGTTCTCCATATATACAAGTGACAACTGCTGATATTCCGTTTTCAATGCGACTGTTAAAGATACAGGAGCCCCGTCCTCCTTTTCATATGGTCACCCTAAGCATGAATACCACTGCATATCAGTAAATACAAAATATATTGCCTGTGAACTATCAAATAGTGTCAAATATGGTACATGGGTGTGGTCCAAAGGCACTGGACGCAGCAACCTTGCTGAAGCTAAGTAGGTCCGAGCCATGCCAGTGTGTTGTTGGGAGACCACCTGGGCACTCTATCTATTTCCATCTAGCGTTTGATGATAGAAGGCAGGATATAAATATAATGAAATTCAAATCGACGGAAAACACTGAAAGATCATAAGATGTTTTGAGAACACCCTCTGGAGGTTCATAAAGTATTCACAGAGCAGAAATTATGAGAGGAATTTCAGCTATTATGCCACACTAGTCTCTGTCTAAGAGCACTATTATAGACAGTAGGTTCTCTGTGGGCTACAGAGAACCTGCTTCAAAGTGATATTGAAACTCACTGGCGTCATGCTTGCCTGGCAATTGCCCTGGAACTGCTAGAGCTAAGGGGCAACACATCCTGGCCTCTGACATCAGCCATGGGTTCAAGGGCTTCTGCTCTCCCTGCCTTCCAACAAGAATATCATGGCAATAGGGAGAGAAACCTGGCCCCAAACATCAGCTAGTGAAGGAGCAGCTTCGGGAAGCTTGTTCCCATCCTCCTTGACAGAAACTTGCTACTGCCATTACTAATGGATTGAAGCATGGAGGACCTTATCTTAGGCCCGGGCTTCATCCAGGGCTAGCAATGGGCATCATTGCGCACCCACCATGGGCCCCCACTCCAGCAGGGCCCCACTGACCAGAGCCACCTGGACTTGCGCCTCCTCTTCACCATGGCAACCTGCTTGCTCACCTGCCTCTTGCTCTGGCCCAGACAATAGAAGGTGATGTGGAGGAGGAGCAGATGCCTTGGCCTACTTGCTCCCTGGCTCTCTGCCTAACAAGCAGGCAAGCAAATGGTAGCAGTCATGAGGAAGAAGATGAGAAGCAAGAACAGCTGGTGATAATGCTGGTGAGAAAGTAGACTCACAGAGAGAGGGGGCCCATTGGAGATGTCTTCTCCATGGGCCTTCCAAAAACATCCCTGGTTCCACCCCCATAGTTATATAGCAGCATTTGCACACATATACAGATAATCACTCCGGAGCTGCATAAGGAGACCATATAGAAAGGAGAACAGGGCTCAAGTATCTTTAACAGTGGCGATCTGTCATTTCATGCAAAATTCAGCCATAATCTGCACAATTTAAAAAAAAAACAACAGAAAATCCACAAACTGACCCAACTCAATGCAGATCCAGTCTGGCTCCACAACAGAAAGCGGACCACAGTCCAGGGGGAAGAACTAAGGAAAGCTCATCAAGTCTCTCTCTCTCTCTCTCTCTCTCTCTCTCTCTCTCTCTCTCTCTCTCTCTTGCGTGCGAACACACAGAATCCCCTGCCAGCCCTACCTGGGAGACCTTCCTGATGGGTTGTGTCCCATGTTTCTTTTTTGAGCATTGAGGCTTACTTACATTTCAAATGCCAGCTTTGTGTTGTTTTTTTACTCCTTCCTGCTGCTCCATCCTTCTCAAATGAAAGGCCCAGTCCTGCTTAATGCGCGTGAGAGCTGTTCATTACCCTTCTCTTTATGCAAATGAATGCACTGAAAGCTCTGCCTCAGAGTCCATTAATTGCTAATTAATCTCTCTTCTTCCCCCCCTCCACAAGCTATTCACTCTCCCGCTGTCTACTGAAGAGCTGCTGTGAGGCCAGAAATCAGCTTGTATAGGCAATGAGGGATTCCCCCCTGGGCACCTTGCCCAGCAGGTAAAGTCTTTGACCCGTCATCGAAACTGCTGACAGACCAGGACAAGTGTCTCAATAAATGCGGGTGATATTAATGGTCCCTCCCTTCTAACCTACCACCTCCCAGACACCAGGAGGACGAGGCCTTAAGGCTAATGGCTGAAATGACGGCATAATAAATGGTGCCATTTTTAAGAATGTGTCTATTATCCAGGGATGGTTAAAAAAAAATTGATACAGCTGAAAAATCTTTTCTCAAGACCTAAAATTTTCTAGCATTGCACACCCAAGCACACACAGAGAGAGAGAGAGAGAGAGAGAGAGAGAAAGCGAGAGAGAGAGATCAGGCGCTGTGTACAGGGGCCACCACATGGGAGTTGAGTCAGTGCTGCCCTCTGCTGGTGTGGATCAGAAATATTTTTTTCTGAGTCAAAAGCCCTATGCTGGAATGTTAGGTGAGAAATTGTCTTTTGTTGAAGGGACATGCATCTTGAGGAAAGAAACAGTGTTTGGTACCCAGATATTTCTTGGGCCCTGGAGCCCCAGAGTTGGTGAAAGTCTAAAGGATCCTGCCATGCCAGGAAGCTGGATGGCATAACAATTGAGATTCCTTACATGGTGTGACTCTTTGTTATACATATTCTGCCATATGCTGTCCATCTCAAACTTGCCCTGAATGATGATGAGAAGATCATCAGAGGAAAATGACAGCCCATAGTGACACAAAGAGTTATTAAGAGTTAACAAAGTTGAATGCACTAATTAGAGAGAGAGAGGATGGAACCACCCCATGCCTAAGACAAGATCCTTCATGCATTAACCTATTTCCCCACCATACATTTGCATTCACAGATGCTAAAACATTCACTCCACTGTCCTTCTCCTGGAAGGCAAAGACTTTCTTTTTTTAATTCAAACAGGCCTTTGATGTGTGTAAACGGGTCTTTTGGTTTGGATGCTGTTTTTATTCTGTTATTGTTGTGTTTTTAATTATGCTTTAATGTATTTGTTTCATTATTGTTTTCATCAAGTTTTTATTTGTGATTGTAAGCTGCCTGCAGTGCTATTTATCTTGGCAGAAAGTCAGAGTACACATCAATCAATCAAAAAAGCTGAAATTCCTATGGACATTAACTTGGCGATAGTAAACTGCAGTGAGCACAGTGGACCGCAGTAAACATACATAAACCCAAGTTGCGTGGCTGTTTCATGCGTGAGACTTCAAGTGCATCTGAGCCCTTTTCACTTCCTATATGTTAGTATTTGATCACTGTCTGTCTTACATGAGGTAGGGCAAAAGAGGGGGGGTGGACATTTGTTCTGAAAATTAGCATTCTGGCTGATGTAAATTTTACATTCATTGTCAAACCCAATTAAAGCAAAAGCTAAGCCTCACATGTGAAAATATTTACTATAGTTCATGTAGAAAGAAAACTCTGAGTTTATAGAACCATGGGTGGTGGCAATGTTTTCTTAGAGCAGCTTCTGTTGTCCAAACTGGAGATAGCCTGAGTCTTGGTGTAGAACTGAGGCCTGGGTGGGTTGTCGCTGATGCATAAATGCCTCTTCTTTGCAACAGGCATCCACGGTATTTCCATAATGATCCTGCATTGTAGCCCCAGTCTATCAAGAAAAGAGCAATCTCAATTAATCATTTAATTCTTAATAAAGTATTTATAAATGTCACCTCCATTCCCGCTGTCACCCAAGCCCAGAAACCTGGATTTTGCAATCTAATATTTCTTTGCCATCACGAAAGAGCATGTTGGCATATTATCATCCCTGGGGAAAAGGTGCTTTGGAGGCAGGGGGGAAATGAAATGAAAGGGAATTTAGGGAGGGGGGCCTCTGGAGTTCTGAAACCAAGTCTGGGAGATGAATAAACTGCAACAGTTACCATCCTTCCCCAACAATGCCTTCCAGATGTTTTGAATTTCAACTCCCATCAGCCCCAGCCAACAAGCCCAGTGATCAGGAATGCTGGGAGTTATAGTCCAAATCATTGGAAGTCACTGGGATGGCAAAGCCTGGGTGATGGGCTAACTCTATGTTACACAGCAATGCAAGCAATGAAGTCCAAACACAAGGAAAGGAGTGTTTGGACTTCTCTGCTGTAAATCTTCTGCTCCAAATCTTCCCCCCACCCCACTATCCAAGCAGTTCTATCTCCCTGACTGAGCTTGAATTGCATGTTTCCTGGAAGCAGCCCCCCCTGCCCCCATGACCTGAGGTGATAGGAAGGCAGATTGCAAGGGAGGTTGGTGGTTCTTGTTTCTGTGGGGCTGTGAATCCATTCTGGGTTTCAGTCAGAACCAGGCAGAACACAGTGTGAGCTATCCAAGGTGCTGAACCTAGTTTGTGGATAGGGATCAGTAATTTGGATAGCTCCTTTAGAGTTCTGGCTGAAACCCAGAGCAGATCTACTACCCCACCAAAATTTGAGCCACCAGCTTCCGCTGGCCAGGTGTCCTGTTTGAAGGATGTAGGGTGGCCATGGTGTAAAGGAGGGGAGGGTTCCTGTTCCTTCAGTACTTGTGCTGAAGAGGCACTCCTAGCTAGGTGTATGAATAGGATTGCAAAGTGATAGAGGAGACCACTAACACACCTTCATCCCTATCCCTTAATAAGACTTCCCCCCTCTGGTAAATTGTGGTACTTGCCATACCAATAGGCTAAAATAAATAACTAGGCCATCACCAAGGAGCGTATTGTGACATACGAAGCTGTTTTATACCAGGCCAGACAACTTGTCCATCTAGCCCAATATTATTGGCTCTGACAGGCAGCAGCTAGCCAGGGTGTCAGGGAAAGGTTTTTTCTCATCACAAAGGTTTTCCCTGAGTCCTTTTGACTGGAGGTGCCAGTGATTGAACCAGGGGGCTTCTGCACACAAAGGATCTGCTCTAGCATCCAGTGGGGACTGGGGGCTCTGGTTTCAGTGGGGCTGTGAAACCATGCTGGGTTCCAGTTAGAACCAGTTAGAACTCTCAAGAAGCTCGGGATAGAGTTCACCTAGCCAGCCCAGCCAGCCTCTACCGTTAGAATTCTCTTCTAAAACCGTGACCATGTTATAAATGTTGTAACATCACGTGGGGACTTCTGAAGAAAGACACAACTGCCCAACCATGTCCCCGTCTTGCATTCAAGGTAAGAATAACATGTGGAAAGAAGGAACTCTACAATCTTATCCATTGAACCCAATGGAATTTCCTTCTGAGAATACATCCCTAAGCTTACCCCCCCCAACACACAAACACACACACACACACAGAGAGAGAGAGAGAGAGGGAGGGAGGGAGGGAGGGAGGCAGACACACACACACACACCTAGGAAACACATAAGTCAGGAACACCATCTTCAATTCATGTTGCATATTTAAACAGCCAGGAGTTCAGCTCCCCCTTTGCTTTGACCATCAGTCCAAAGTCCTCCTGACACCGTAGCTGGGCCGTTCCTTCTAAGGTTGCCCAAATTATGCTAAATAATGTGTGGACACTGAGCTGCCAGAGGGGAGCAAACCTTACTTCCAGATGCTTCCCTGACCTCGCCGCAATGGCAGCTCTTGCAGCATCTGGCTGAAAGCACTTCATGCACTGCAGCCGGAGACAGAGCTGCATGTTGAAACTCCCTGTGCCTGGCTGAACATGTCTGGAACTAGAAAAACAGGTGGACGTGGGGAGCCACCTTTCTGATTTCAATTTTATAGTCCCTGCTACGGTCTGGTACGTCTCCCTCTTCAACCACTCCTCTTATTTTGCCTCTCTATCTGCTTGCTGGGGAAGATGCGTGTGTGCATGAATAGGGAGACATTTTTCTCCCTCTCTCATAATACTAGAACCCGGGGTCATCCCATGAAGCTGATTGGTGGGAGATCCAGGTCAAATAAAAGGAAATATTTCTTCACACAGCACATAGTTAAATTATGGAACTCGCTTCCACAAGATATAGTGATGGCCACCAATTTAGATGGCTTTAAAAGGGGGGTGGAAGAATCCCGAGAGGCGAAGGCTATCAATGGCTACTAGCTCTAATGGTTGTGTGCTATCTCTACTATTTGAGGCAGTAAGCCTGTGTGCACCACTTGCTGGGGAACATGGGTGGGAGGGTGCTATTGCATCATGTCCTGCTTGTTCATACCTGGTCGATGGCTGGTTGGCCCCTGCATGAACAGAGTGCTGGATGAGATGGACCCTTGGTCTGATCCAGCAGGGCTCTTCTTATGTTGTTATGTTTTATGGTGGCCAATTATACAATGCCAAAAGCGAAGAAATATATCACCAAAAAGAGGACAAAAGGGGGCACAGATTTGCACGAAATTTGCATAGGTGGATTTATAGAGATGCGTTTTTAGAATGGCCATCATTGAATTAGAAATACAATCTATCTCACTCTAGTTGAGAAAGCGATGACCTGGTACCTGCTAAGTCTGCTGTCCAGGTGATAAGGATCAATGTCCAACCTCAAGGCTGCTCTCCCTTCTTCAGGCTCTGTCTCCTTAAACCGGACTTGGGAGGGACAGCTCTTCAAATAGAGGGTTCCTTCTACCAGAGCAGGAATGAGTGACTTCAGGTTTGTGGGATCTACTAGAACCCAGAGGTCCATCAACCAGTGGAAAATGGGGTGGCCAGGTGTCTTCGTTTACAGAGGGCAGTCCTCTATTTGAAAGGCTGCCAGAGGACCATCCTCTTTTTGCAGGCATCTTGCATTTGAAGGGATGCCCTGTCCAATTCTGGTTTAAAGGTAAGGAAATGCAGGTTGCTTACCTGTAACTGTAGTTCTTCGAGTGGTCATCTATGCATTCACACATATGGGCTTTGCGCCTGCGCAGAGACCAGACCGGAACCTTCTATAGCTGAGTGGAACGTTTTTGGCGGGAACCCCTCCCCCACGCTACCACGCATGTCCATGGGGTTCCCGCCCTTACCTCAGTTTACAGGAGTCCGACATTATGCCCCCATAAACATGAGTGTAAATAAAATAAAGTATATTCCACATATAACTGTGTTATTTGTAAGTCTCACACCACCAAGTGGGGATGGTGGGTGGGTTGTGTGAATGCATAGATGACCACTCGAAGAACTACAGTTACAGGTAAGCAACCTGCATTTCTTCTTCGTGGTCTCTATGCATCACACATATGGGCGAGTAGCAAGCTGACATACTCTTGGAGGTGGGTTGGTGCATCATCTGAAGATTTCCGAGAGCACTGTCCTTCCAAACGAGCAGTCCTGCCTCGCACGGGTGTCCAAACTGTAGTGCCTAACAAACGTGGATGGAGTGGACCACGTTGCAGCTCTACAGACTTCTGTCAAAGGAACACCTCTGCCGAAAGCAACAGATGTTGCAACGGCTCTGGTAGAATGAGCTGTCACAGGTTTCACCAGCTCTAGTTTAGAGACAGAGTAGGCAAGTTCAATTATCTCTACAATCCAGCGTGACAGACGCTGGCATGAAACAGGGAGTCCCTTAGAAGGCTCCCCATAACAAATAAACAATTGCTTTGTTTTTCTAAAATTCTCTGTCCTAGCCTTGTAAAAGGCAAGAGCTCTCCTTACATCAAGTGTATGTAAAGCAGACTCGACAGGTGATGTAGGATTCGGAAAGAATATATTGGAACAGATGAAAGGTTGACACTACCTTAGGCAAGAAGGCAGGGTCTGTGCGTAACACAACCTTTTCTTTGTGAAAGATAGTGTAAGGAGCATCTATCCTGAGAGCCCTAAGCTCACTTGCACGTCTAGCAGAAGTGATGGCTACTAAAAAGACAGTCTTGAATGTTAGAAACCTAAGGTCAGATAAGGCCATGGGCTCGAAGGGCTTCTTTGTCAATGCCTGTAGCACCACTGACAGGCTCCATGGTGGAATGATACACTTTACTGTTGGTATCGTATTTTTAAGTCCTTTTAGAAATTTCCTCGATGTTGGATGTGTGGATGTGTGAAGGTGTAAAACCATCCATGCCTCGATGAAAAGACGTAATAGCCGCTAGGTGAACTCTGATGGAAGTGAGTTTGAGTCCCTGCTGATAAAGTGCCAATAGGTATTTGAGAATCAATGACAAAGGGCAAGATTCAGGTGCTTGATCATTTCCCAAGGCAAAAGTTTGAAATCTCAGCCACTTTGCCGCGTAAGATTTTCTTGTTGAAGGCTTTAGTGATGCCAACAATATATGGTCTACAGTTAAATCCTTGGTACGAGAGGAGGAATGGATGATATTCTCCATGCCGTCATCTTGAGGGTCGACAGGTTTGCGTGTCGAACCCTGCCCTGGTGTCGAGACAACAGTGTCGGTATCAGCGGGAGTCTGATGTAATTCCCGTCCGACAGTCGAAGGGCGTGGGAGAACCACGTCTGTTGAGGCCACCACAGTGTGATAAGGATGCAGTCCGATCTGTCCGACTGGATTTTGGCCAGCACCTTCGTCAACAGTGGAAACAGAGGAAAGATGTAAAGAAGATTTCCTTTCCAGGTTCTGGTGAAAGCATCTCCTAGCGAGTGCTTTCCTCTTCCTGCTCTGCTGCAGAATCTGGAACAAGCTGCGTTTTCTTCGGTAGCGAAGACATCGACAGCAGGGAGGCTCCAGTACCGAAAGAGAACGTCTCTTACTTCGGTATCGAGCTCCCATTCGTGGTCGACGTGGAAAGACCTGCTGAGGGCGTCCGCGATGATGTTTTCCTTGCCCACTACATGGATCGCCGTCAGGTGAGTATTTCTCTTTATGCACCAGTTCCAAATCCTGAGTGCCGATCGATTCAGAGGATGAGACCTTGTCCCACCTTGTCTGTTGATGTACGCCACTACCGTGGTGTTGTCCGTCGCGATCAGGACATTTCGACCCTCGATCATTTGCGAAAAAGTTTTTATTGCATTCTCCACCGCTAGTAGTTCTAGGTGGTTGATATGATGTTCCCTCTGGGAAGGAGGCCAACGGCCCTGAGCTGTGAGGGAGTCGCAGTGTGCTCCCCATCCGATCAACGATGCATCCGTCGTGATCATTGCCGAAGGAGTTTCTTGCTGGAAGGGAACTCCTTCTAGGAGCGTCAACATCGAAAACCACCATTTCAGAGATGCCCTTACTTGCGTCGGGATCGACAGGTAAGTTCGCCGGGCATCGTGTCGAAGATCGAAAGTTCTTAAAAACCAGGCCTGCAATATACTCATTCTGAGTCTTGCAAACCTGATGACTGCAGTTGTAGCTGCCATCAAGCCTAATAGCCTCTGAATTGTCCATGCCGAGACCTTTCGGCGGCTCTCGGTAGCGATGGCTAAATCTTGAAGGGTGCTTGCTCTGGTCGAGGGCAGGTATGCTCTCCCATCCCGAGACGATAGGGTTACCCCTATGAAGTCCAGCTTCTGCTGTGGGGTCAAGATGGATTTCTCCTCGTTGACCCACAGACCCAACGAGACCAACAGGTTGAGGGTGGTTGAAATGTCCGCTACCAGATCTTTTTTCGGGACCGTGAAGTATCGGGAGAAAAACCCCTGGTTGAGTTCCTCTGCGGGTACTGGAGAGATGGCTCCTTTCACTAGGAGGGTCTGTACCTCGAGAAGCAGAGGAGGGGATGGCGCCGTTACTTTCACTCCCGAAGAAGGAGGAAGGACATCGAGCTCGATGGCATACCCCGAGTTGATGATAGTGAGCACCCAGGAGTCCGATGTTATTGACTCCCATTGATGGTAATGTGGTGCTAGGCGGTTCGCAAAGGGAGGTGGATCTGGGATAAAGAAGTCAAACCTGCTGCTTCTTAGAGAAGTCGGGCTGACGTTTGCTTTGGAGCTGTTGTTGCTGCTGCCTCTGCTGACCTTTCGCTGTCGACAATTGTTGCCTGGCTATGGCTGAGGCCTCGTTCTGAAAAACTCGTGCCAGCTCTTTTTTGTCCTCTGGGAGATGTTCACATAGGGATCCTATTTTCTCCCAGAGGAAGAGCTGGTATCGTGCCATGGTAGCCTCGTAGGCTGATGCCCTGATGCCCAAAGAGGCAGAGGAGTAAATCCTCCTGCCCGTATGGTCCAACTTTCTGCCTTCTCTGTCCACGGGTGAAGAATGTGCCTTCTGTGAGTGGCCTTGAGCCGACTCTACTACGATCAAATTAGGTTTGGGATGTTGGACCAGAAACTGTACATCTTCCTCTTGGACTCGATAGAGGGTCTCTAGCCTTTTCGATGTGGCTTGAGTCATAGCCGGTGTTTTCCAAGATAATTGAGCCATTTGCTTTAAAGCATGTGGAATAGGGATGGCAAGTCGTTGGTTGGTTGTGGACTGGAAAACGTCGTAGATTGGATCGACGACCGATTCATCCATTTGCTGGATCTCCAGTCCTAATGCCTGAGCCATTCTAAGCATATGGTCAAAAAATCTGACCATATCGTCGGAAGGGGAAGAAGGGTCCTTGTCATGAACCTCATCTTCTGGTGAAGGCATCGATGGAGTAGCCGACAACCCCGACTCAGAATCCGATGGGTAATTATCCTCAGGCAAGGATACTGTAACCACCTGGAGGTCTACATGCTCCGTCGGTACCGTGGTAACCGCGGCAGTCGATGCCGATGGCTGCGTACGGTGTCGAGGCGTCGACACTGTGGACGTTTGGTGGGCGGGCGGTGGAGGCAGCGGTAGATGACACATCCTCGTAGGCGGAGGGTGCGCATAATATTCTTCTTGAGGGTACTGGTGGTCACCCTGGAAGTATCGTTGTGGGCGATATCGATCCCATGCATAGTCGCCACATACTGATTGGGGATAAGAGTATTGAAAAGCTCCTTCCCATTGACGCCTTAGAGTGTGCCTTGGCGAAGGCGGTAGAGGGATTAGTCCCTGAACTTCTTGCAGCCTGGCAGGCTCTCGGAAAGAGGCCACTGAAGCCGAATACCGCAACTCGCCCTCCGATAGACTGGGAGGATGTGTCGGTACCGTAGCCATCGGTACCGACTGGGATCTCGATACCGAGGGAGGCCTCGGTATCGAAGCAGTCAGTATGGCAGGAGGAGTAGAGTGACTCCTAGCCAGTTCCGCCATGTGGGATGACCCTAACGAGGGTTTTTCCGCGTCTCGCTTCTTCTTCTTCTTTTTCTCCATTTCAGAAGAAGATTTGGGAGTCCGGGCCTTTTTGGAGATTTTCCTGGCCGCGGAACTCGCCAGTGACCGTCCAGGCGTTAGGGGTATCTGAGCCCTATTAGCCGCTCTGGAATGTTCAGGCACCTCAGTGCAATGGTCATCAATGGACTTACTGGCTGCCGTTTGTCCAGGCATTAGGGGTATCTGAGCCCTATTAGCCGCTCTGGAATGTTCAGGCACCTCAGTGCAACGGTCATCAAAGGACTTACTGGCTGCCGTTTTGTGCATCCTCGAAGATTCAGCCAAGACTCAACTTTATGGCCTTCACCTAGGCACAGAACGCACAGGGAGTGCCCGTCAGTTGGAGGGAGCTTAGCTCCACATTTCACACACTTGCGAAGTGGGGCCTTAACTGCCATACGGCTAAGCGCCGCGATCGAAATAGCTGAGGAAAATCTAACTACTAAAAAAAAATTTATTTATTTATTTTTAGATAGAATAGAAGAAAAGACGTTAAGAAGTGAGAAATAAGCGAAAAGAGGAAAGATTTGAAGTAAAAAAGGATTTTAAAGAGAAAACGCTAAGAAGTTTGGTTCTATGGTCTAAGCACAATGGCGGACGACGAAGAACTGAGGTAAGGGCGGGAACCCCATGGACATACGCGGTAGCGTGGGGGAGGGGTTCCCGCCAAAAACGTTCCACTCAGCTATAGAAGGTTCCGGTCTGGTCTCTGCGCAGGCGCAAAGCCCATATGTGTGATGCATAGAGACCACGAAGAAGAACCAATGAGAACTGTTCACCATCCATAGTGAGCAATATGGCGAGATGTACAGTATTTCTTTTCTTTTTTTAAAAAAAATCTTCCTTTTTATTGTGTATATCAACAAAACAGAACAGAAAATACATCAGGTAAAAAAAGCATTACATATATAGGAATATCATCATTTTTCATTATGTGTACCAAAAAATTGAGAGAGTTATACATAGATTTCAAGAAAAGCAGATTAGGGATCCATGTATTTCTCCACTCACAAGTTGTGCCTATATAACACCAGTTCAAAAGTTGATAGTGTAATTAGGTCTTCATGGCCATCTGCGCTGACCATGTGTTCATCTCCAAGAAGCCGGCAAGTAATACAGGACGTGCACAGCGTTCCATATTATAGATGGTTTCAATACAAAGTTACAGTATTTCTATTTAAATTATAAGAATTTCTAAATGTGCACCTATACATGTAAATTAGCATATGAAAATATTATGCAAATTGCTGCCCTCTTTTTTTTCTTCATTCAGATGATGTATTTCCTCTTTTGGGGGGCAATCCATTGGTGGCCACCCTGAAAATGGTGGCTAAGATGGGCAGAGTGAACTACCTCCTGCATCCCCTCCCACTCTTGACCCTGCAGATTTAAGTACAAATCTACATCTACAAATCAGGGATTCTAAGGCAAGGCTCCAAAACTGCACAAAGTTCTGGTCAAAGACAACCAAGTGATACCCACGTTTTACAGCTGAGGAGCACTGAGGCTGTATGGCCAGCCATGGTAGAGCGCATGTAGTCATGGCCACCAATTTGAATGACTTTAAAAGGGGCTTGGATAAATTCCTGGAGGCGAAGGCTATCAATGGCTACTAGCCCTGATGGTCGTGTGCTATCTCCAGTATTCAAGGCAGTAAGCCTGTGTGCACCAGTTGCTGTTGCACCATGTCCTGCCTTGTTGGTCCCTAACCAATGGCTGGTTGGCCACTGTGTGAACAGGGTGCTGAACTAAATGCATCCTTGGTCTGATCCAGCAGGGCACTCCTCATGTTCTTATTTTTCTTTTACGTGCAGTTTTACTTTGGGTTAAGATAACTCTTTCTCAGTTTTCTTTTGGAAAAAGAAATTAACTTCTTCTGCTTCATCCCTTCTGTAACTACCTATCAATATAGTAAACATGGCTATTTGTGACTGAATTGTAGCTACTCTGTAGCAAGTAAATCTGATCGATTGTGGAAATATTGGGAATGTTATTATTATTATTATTATTATTATTATTATTATTATTATTATTTATTTATATAGCACCATCAATGTACATGGTGCTGTACAGAGTAAAACAGTAAATAGCAAGACCCTGCCGCATAGGCTTACAATCTAATAAAATCATAGGAAAGCAATGAGGAGGGGAAGAGAATGCAAACAAGCACTGGGTAGGGTAGGTAGACTGGGTAGGTCAGAGGAATACATCCCAGGCCAGTGGGCGGGGTGGGTGGGAATCTCATCAAGCTTTTATTAGCTTGAAGCCTTCAGCTCGTTTTCCCACAAGCTGGCCAGACTCGGTCTCCATGGAGCCAGGCCATTTGTGGATTTCCCATTTTTAATTGTTTGCGTAATAGAAATTCGTGCAAATTGCACCCACAAATTATGTAAATTGCAGTCAAAATGGACATTTATGCAATTTTTTTAAAATGGAAAAAGCTCCTGGAATTCAGGGGGGAAACTTGCGTCACAGTTCGCAAATGCAAGCTGCGTCAGATGCAACACAGAGTTCTAGCAAGCCCCCAAGAGGGACAGATTTCCCAGTGATGGACATCCCTAGAGAATATACAGCACAATAAGCATTCTCTTTGCATAGGAAAGAGTTAAATCCACTCTTTAACAGGCCTGATTCACAGTGCAATCCCAACCTGCAATTCTGTTGGCTGGAGGGAAATTGGCACTGGATCCAAAGGCCTATTCCTTCCCCAGAAAGGCCCCATCAACCATGCCAGCCTGGAGTTAGTCCCACCACCACCATCACTGGTTTCAGTGGGGTGGGAATTCAAAGTGTCATAGATCTGTATGGGCTTGTTTTCAGGGAAATCTGCCTTTCATTTCCTCTCCTGGCAGGTGCAGGGAGGGACATCAGAGAAATCCGAAATGGATCAACATTATACCATATTTCTATGAATCCTCCCTGCAGAATCCACCGAGAAACGGCTTTTCAGAGCCACACAGATTCCACAGATTTGTGGACCATTTTTTAAACTTTCAAGAATTTTACAAAACTTTGGTCATATGAAACTAAGGAACTTGCATAAAAATATGGCAATGTCTATGTCATTTAAAACAGGCACATCTCTGATCTCTCTTCATCCTTTGCAGTGTAGCAATCCTTTTTCTTTTCTTTTTTCTTTTCTTTCTTTCTTTTTTTGGGGTATGTGCTCAGCACTGATTTTATGCTGAGGTTAGAAAAGTATGCAAAGGGTTACATACGAGCAAAAGTTCAATAAATTCTTGCAGACTTTTTTTTCATACTTTTCCTAAACCACATCCAGCAATGAACAAACTGTGGAATGGAACACAACTGACAATCTCCCAAACAAAAGCAGAGTGGATTATTAGGGTAACGATGTGAAAAAGAAGACAGGGCTCCTGTAGAAAAGGGAATTTCAGCAGGTGTCATTTATATGCATGCAGCACCTGGTGAAATTCCCTGCTCATCACAACAGTTAAAGGCACAGGAACTCTGCCCTCTTTTGTATCTGGTCAAGCAGGCAGGGCTCCTACAACTTTAGCTGTTGTGATGAAGAGGGGATTTCATCAGGAGCTTCATTCATACAAATGACCCCTGCTGAAATTCCCTTTTCTATACAACTGTTAACGATACAGGAGCGCTCTCCTCCTTTTCACATGGTCACTCTATTTTGGATACCATTTTGAGACTCCCCCTCTCCTCTTGGTTTCCCAACCCCCAACCCCCCGTAAAACTTTCTTAACAAACAAATAAAAAACAAAACAAAAATCCATGTCTGCAATTTATTTGGGGTGGGCAAAGCCCCCATGGAGATTATTGCCATTTGTCCTCTTCACTTTCAAGAGAGTGCTTTTGCACCTGCATCCCAGAGAACTACTCACTCCTAGTCCAGATCTAGACCAAGCAGGATTTGACACTTTGGAAATGGTTTGAAAACTGTATATGAAGTTATGTCCTGGGCCCCAGCAGTTGTCACTACCATTATAAACCAGTTTAAAGCAGTAGTGTAGATCCTGGCCTGGTCATCTTGGTCCATTCCCTGGCAGGATCTACACTCCTGCTTTAAAACGGTTTATAACAGTAGTGACAACTTTTGGGGACCAGGACACACTCCCTATACAGTTTTCAAACCGTTTGCAAAGTGCCATATCCTGCTTGGTGTAGATCGGGGCTCTGCAGCCCGAAAACAAAGCAAAAAATTACCGCCGTCTTCCACATGGAGGTGCCGACTGCAAGTTAACCAGCCACGCCATCCTTGAAATTGGCGAGGGTTTATCTTCTTTATGGGGTAGAGATGAATCCGATTCAGGTTGCCACAGCAACCAGATGTGCAGAGCCTTGGAAAGGTGAGGAGGAAGGTATGTGGAGGAGAGGGGGAAGATTTTTCAAAGTGGGTGAGCCCAACATTAACAAAAGAGAATGAGCACGGAATAGAAATGCAAATTTCTTGGTGGTCCCTCCTTTCTCCACTTAGGATGAAACAAGATTCAATGAGCGACAATTAGGTTCGAAGTTGCATTGAGAGACTTGTTGAGTTGCTGACTAACCAGAAAATACCTGGCCTAGCCTGATTCTGTGTCTTTAACTGCAGCTTGATCTACAGAAAGTTGTACCTGAAACCTTTTTACAGCACAGAGATAAGCATTATCATCTGCTAATGTAGGGTGACCATATGGAAAGGAGGACAGAGCTCCTGTATCTTTAACAGTTGTATAGAAAAAAGAGGGCAGGGCTCCTGCAGCTTTAACTGTTGTGATGAGGAGGGAATTTCACCAGGTGCTGCATGCATACAAAAGACACCTGCTGAAATTCTCTTTTCAATACAACTGTTAAAGATACAGGAGCCCTGTCCTCCTTTTCATATGGTCACCCTAGCTAATGTATGTAGATCCAGCCACTGATAAAGGTCCAGGAGCAGGGGGCTAAAAAAGAACTAGCAACCCTACTTCTGCTTAGGGTTGCCACCTTTTCTTTTTTAAAATTTGTGCTCATAGGCCTTGAACGTGCAAAAATCAACAGGTGAAAACTTTTCCTGGCCAGGATGGAAAACAGGAGCAGAGTACCTGTGACCCTCTAGACCAGTGATCTTCAACTGGTCCAGACCCCAGACCCACCTTGGACTCCCAACCAGGGGACCCACTTTCACAATTGGCCAACAATAGGGTGACCATATGAAAAGGAGGACAGGGATCCTGTATCTTAACAGTTGTATTGAAAGGGGAATTTCAGCAGGTGTCCTTTGTATGCATGCAGCACCTGGTGAAATTCCCTCTTCATCACAACCCTTATAGCTGCAGGAGCCCTGCCCTCTTTTTTTCTGGTCACTCTAGTATAACTCCTGCAGCTTTAACTGAATTTCACCAGGTGCTGAATGCAGTCAAATGACACCTGCTGAAATTCCCTTTTCTGCAACTGTTAAAGATACATTAGCCCTGTCCTCCTTTCCATATGGTCACCCTAGAGCTGTCCAGTTCAGGTCTGTTTTAAAGATAATGAACCATCAGAAGGAAGAGCAGGGAGGAGCCTTGAAGTTGTCATCCAGGGCCTGCCCTCCCATGAAGTGTGGTGAAGCCCCTGCCTCAGGCAGCAGAGCAGGAGGAGTGAGAAATTAGACACTTTCCCTGACTGGGCAGACCCACTCACTGCTGAGTGAGTGCTGCCAGGCCAGTGCTCCAGGGAGTCTGGCCATCTCTCTGCAGAGCCACACTGGCTGCTTTTTATGGCTGATGTGACTCTGCAACAACAACAACAACAACAACAGGGAGGTGGGTGGGAGACAGGAGGTGCAGTGGGGTGAGTGAGGCCTGGTGTGTGTGTAGGGATGATGTAGCATACAGCAGGAGTTGGGTGAGAAGTGTGGCAGAGGGAGACCTAGTGGGTATGGGGGAGATGTGGTAAGGGTGGGGTGAGGAAGTATGTCGCCCATCCACAGTGGGTACCTGGGTAATAGACTGAGCAAGCAACTAGGGTGAGATGTATCATATTTCTATTTCAATTATATTTGTTATTTCTAAATTTCCATCTATGTCTATAAGTCCACATGCACAAATTCAGTGCAAATCTGTGTCCTATTTTTGGGACGATGTGAAAGTGACCACCTTACTGCAACTGCCTTTCTTAAGAGAAAGTTGCACCCTGGTCATTTATTGCATGCCAAGAAAAGACCCTGTAATAAAGAATCGCTAATGCAACCTCTAAAGTTGCTGCAGCGTGCTATAAACCTGGTCAATAGAAATAAGGTCTGCAAGAAGCGAGTTGGATCCCAGGATGGGGTCCCCTTCCCCACGTGCTTCAGTCCAGTACTGGCCCTAAGGGAAGCAGAAGGTCCAACATCCATTTTCTATATCTAGGATTGGGTTTAAAAGCAGATTTTGGGGCAGCCGATGACTTTTAACTTCCCACTCACATGTGTGCATGGTGAAAGGAAGTAAAGGAAGCTGTCCCCACTCCACACCCACCACTGCTGCCCCTCAGGAAATTGCAGATTCAATCCATGCTTTGCCTCCCTCACCCTGGACTCCAGTACAAGCAAGTGTACAAGCAAGGCCCATGGGTTGCCATGGCAACCAAGGAGAACGGCCGGAGTCTCTGTTTCCAATTTAATATCCAGTAAACCTTAATGTGCAGTTTATGAAACACGTGGAGGGGAAGAAGTAGGGGTAGGTGTGGGTCCAGATCCTAGAAGCCAAACTGCAGGATAAGAAATCCTCTCTGTGGCACTTTGCCACAGAAGAAGCTCCACGCCGTGCGTCCTGCTCATTCTGGGCAAAATTATTAGGGGATACTGAAGCCCTGGCATTCCCATGACTTGTTTGGGACATTAGAAGAATGCAACAGGAACTAGCAGCGCTAACACTTATATTTCATGTTGTTCTGGATCTCTCATGCAAAATAAACACTTTGCCTCTGTTTCCTTCCCAGTAGGAAGACATACAAGTTGTTCCATCATTGGGAGCTTGGGCATTGCCCACCAGGGGCAGGGGAAGATGCAATTGTTTCGCACCAGACTGGAATGTGGAGGAACAGAAAGCAGCGCACACTCATGCTTCCTGCTTAGGGTGGCCAACTAGGAATTGCCAAGAAAGAGGGCCCGCATCCCCGCCCCCCAAATACAGTACATCTCACCATAAATCCCACTGAAGCCAACAGGGGCAGAGGTCTTTGCTCGGTAGCGAGATGTTTAGTTTTTCAGACGCCTGCAAAATGAATGTGTTCAGATTAGTTATCGCTCATCATACTTTAACCACTGCCTTGTACACCTGGGCAGGATCTACCCTACTGCTTTATAATGGGTTATAATGGTTTTGACAACTGTTTGGGCCCAGGACACATTATATATACCGTTTTCAAAGTGTTATATCCTGCTTGGTGTAGATCTGGCCCCAGAGCCTAGTCGTTTACAGACTGGAATTTTCAGTTACAGAAAGCTTTATCACACCAGCATTATATACTGTGCAATCACTGCGAATTGCGTGCAAAGGACTCCAAAGCTTTCCATCTTATAAACTGATTTTACTGTGAAGTACTCCCATGCACCCTGCTTTAATTGTGCTTCTTAACCAAAAGAAGTGCAATATATTGCTACTAGTTTTCGAGCGTATCATTTGTTGTTTTCCGAGTGGCCACTGGGGCGCAGGAGCAGGATTTGAAGAAAAATTAAACAAATGCTTACATCTGCGTAAGTTTTAAAGATAAAGACATCAAAATTGGTACAGTAATAGATATTAAGGAGAGCTTTAAGCATACCAAATTTGAATCAGATTGGGTCAGCCATTGATTTTCTATGATTTTTTTACATTTCCCTGGTATGCAAAGGATCTAGCCACCCGGTAGCAACAACAACGGCAACAGCTTAGCGCTGTAGGGGATAATTCAAGGGAAACAGGTACGTGGGATGAAGCTCAGATTCTGTGCTGAGCTGAGCTTCCAAGACTAATCTGAATGTCGGCTAGAGCACACACCTAAGGAGAGGGATGGTAGCAAAAGGTGGGGTATGATCTTGTACATGATAGCTTATGCAAGGATATGGAAGCTCTTTCAGCCTAAGGGCCAAATTCTCTCAGGGGGTTAAAGACACACACACACAAAAAAAAAAGATGGGAAAATACCAGCATATTTTAGCTCAAAGTTCTTACTGCAAAGATGTTGCTGTTGTTATTTCTAAGCTGCCTTCATGGACTATACATGTGCAGATGGGCAAGGAGCCTATGCTTAGGACAGAGCCAAAATGACATTTTGCCTGAATTTGAAGTTGGCAAAATATCGACATTTCAGTTTGTTCAGTGTTTAAATGTTTCAGATTTTGCTTTTGAAATATGACTGGGAAGTGTTTATTTTTAGTATATGTAATGAATTTTAAGGAAGTAATGTATCAACTTGACAAATGCACTTTTCTTCTGACTGCCTAAATACAACAATCAACATAAATGGGAAGTAGGGGGTGGGGGAATTAGAGACTGGTTCACACCACATGACAGCCCATGGGGTGTCGGGAATGAGTGGGAGAGAGTAAACACACTGCCTGCTGTGCATAGCCACTTCCGTTTTTACCTAGTCACCCACAATCAGATCTTTCATAGGTTGTTTAGCATCTGAATCTGGAGTGCTGGGTTGTTAGCATGGTTACCAATAAACCATGGTTAACCGCTGGGCTATTAAAAGGGTGTGTACGGATCCCCTGATTCACTTTGGATCCAATTCGGACCTTCTCAATTGGGCCTGATTCACTTCAGGTCAATTTGGACCTCCCCAATTCACTTAGGATCTGAATCTGAAGTGAGATTCGGATGGCCGAATCATTCCCATTGACTTGCATTGGGAAAAATAAATGCCTATAACTTCTTTATTTTTCAAGATAGAAGCATGAAACTTGGGGAGCTAACAGATGGCATCAAGCTAGTCATGTGTTGAAAATGTCAGACACATATGTCCAGCTGTTTTCTCGCAATGAATTTTTTTAAATGTGTGTGGGGGGTGTTCAGGCAATCCAGGCAATTCAAAGGGCTATAACTTTCTCATTTTTCATGAGACAAATAAGTATTTTGGTCAGCTTTCAGATGCCCTAATGATAGTAATGTGTTGAAAATTTCAGACACATGTCCTGTGGTTTTCTCACAATGAATTTTTAAAAATGTGATTTTTCAAGGAAACAAAGCAGCCACTTGCAAAGAGCAATTTCAGAAGGTGTCTATCTAATCAACACTCAGCACACACTGTCCCTTCCCTAATCTCTGTGTGTTTTGGAGTGCAAATCTCCCCTACTTGAGGCTTGTGAAGCTAACACATCCGGCCCTCCCCATTCAGATAAGAAACAGGGAAGCGCCGCCGGCAATACACACATTACCTGGTTGGGAGCAATATGGGAAGAGGAATGGTTGAAGGGAAAACCTTTTTTAAAAAAATCCTAAAAATCAGGGGATGTGCTTCAAACTTGGCATGCCTAAAGCCCTACTTAGGTGCTATTATGGTGCCATATTTCATGTCTTTATCTTTAAAAATGACTGAGATTAATGCATTTTTGTAAATTCCCATGTGTAGTCCTTGAAAAAAATGTCTGAATCACCGAATCAGTCCAAATAAATTCGGACCAAGCCAATCCATGTCGGGTCAATTCAGACTTCCCCTGATTCACTTCGGATCTGTTTTAGGGAGGTCCAAATTGCCGCAATTCGCTTCAGATTCGGGATTGGGATCCGAATCGGTATGCAGCCCTAGTTGTTAAGCCCCTAAAAAAAAAAAAACAGTGCTCCAGGTTCGGATGTTATGGTCAACAATCTATGAAAGAACCAATCGTTGGGTGCTGAATAAAAGTGGAAGTGGCAGGCGCACTGCAGGCAGTACATTCACTCCCTCCCCTTTGTTCCTGACAGCCTATGGGTTGTTTAACTCATGGGCTGTTGTGTTGTGTAAACCAGATCCACATAAATTTGTTTACTTGGGGAAGCAAGAAGAATACACTGTGTGCAATAACATTTTTAGCTTTGTGTTCCTAATTTCCACTGCTTTCTTTGAAAAGGGTACATTTCTAGTCGCCATGCTTATAGTAAACATCTTGGGAAATATTACTGCAGTTTATGCCCTAAAAAACAATGTTGATACAAATGTGGTTGTAGTGGTTGTATGGGACTATCAGGAAGTATTCCTTTGGCTCACACAAATCCTTCACAAAAGTATGTTATAGCATCTGAGCTCATAAGGGCATAGAAGGGTGTGTGTTTTCTCTAAGTACTAAACATAAGGGCCTGAATGGTCAAGAATGCCAAAAAAGTATGATATAAAAACATAGGAAGATGCCTTATCCTGGGTCAGACCATTAGTCCACCTAGCCCAGCATTGTCAACACTGACAGGCAGCAACTCTCCAGGGTTTCAAGCCAGGGTTTTACCAGCCCTAACTGGATATGTTGAGGAATAGAACCTCAGGCCTTCTGCACGCAAAACAGGTGCCCCACCACTGAGCTTCAGCCCCTGTCTTGTGGTACCACAAGGTCAGTGCAAGATATTTTAGGTCCTGAGATTTAGGACAAGATGTTTCTCACACACACACACTTCCATGCACAGAAGCCAACCGGATTGGCTGTTGGATTTTACTTCTTCACTGGTGATGGGGCAGCAAACTGCACCACATCTGAGGGCAGCAAGCTAGCAGCAAACTCATCTCTGTCCTTCATCAAGTCTCCGCTGCCCCCCATCTGAAGTGCCATCTGAAGCACTTGCCTCACTCTACCTAATGGTAGAGCCGGCTAATTTTGGAGGTATGGGAAGGAAAGTGGCAACTATAGATGGATAGAGGGGTAGGGCTGTCTGTGTATCTACAAGGAAGCAAAAGCGTTTAGGAATCATGTTTTGGACAACCATTTCTCCTTCAAATTCTCCCTTGCAAATTTTGAGGGTGAATATTCTCCAATAGCCAACATTGGATGTGTATCCAATATTACCAATTATTCTGGCCAGCCCCAGTGCAATCACAATCGAGTGCAGGTGCTAAGCCAAGGTATAGGCAACCAGGTGCCGTCCAAATGTTGTTTGTTTGTTTATTTATTTATTTATTACATTTCTATACCGCCCAATAGCCAGAGCTCTCTGGGTGGTTCACAAAAATTAAAACCATTCAAAGTATAAAACAACAGTAATATAAAATACAATACAATATAAAAGCTCAACCAGTTAAAAACAGCAGCAATGCAAAATTACAAATTTAAAACACCAAGTTAAAATTTATTTATAGACTGTTAAAATGCTGGGAGAATAAAAAGGTCTTCACCTGGCGTCTAAAAGCATATAATGTAGGTGCCAAGCGAACCTCCTTAGGGAGCTCATTCCACAGCCGGGGTGCCACAGCAGAGAAGGCCCTCCTCCTGGTAGCCACCTTCCTCACTTCCTTTGGCAGGGGCTCACGAAGAAGGACCCCTGAGGATGACCTTAGGGTCCGGGCAGGTACATATGATGATGATGATGATTTATAATATTTATAAATTACAACTTCCCTCATCACTGACCATCTGCCATGCTGGCCAGGGCTGATGGGAGTTTGTTGTTACTGCTTATTAAGAACCATCAAAAGCATAAAAAGGCCAAGTCCCTGCCCCAAGGTGCTTACAATCTAAAATTTGACACAACAGAGACAAAAGAGCAAAAAGAAAGAGGTGGAGGTAGAGGCAGACAGGGGAATTAACACACCGCAGTAGCGATCAGTTATAAGGCTGACTATGTGAACAGGGAATATGAGTGCATCCAATGCCTTTTTAATAATGTCCTGCTTTTAATAATGTATTAGTTTTAAATGTTTTAATTAGTTATATGTATTTTATGGTGTTTGCATTTGTGTTGTACCCCACCTCGATCTAGAGGGAGAGGCAGGTAACATATTATTATTATTATTATTATTATTATTATTATTATTATTATTAATATTATTATTGTGTGAGAGTGGGGGGTTGTCTGTGAATGTTGCATGTATGTAAATACGTGTAGCATATGTGAATGGGGAAAACAGAGGTATTACAGGAAACACCTGCTAATTTTTTGTAAATCTTCCTTTGTACGTCCATGATCTGGGATCAAAATTATTCCTATGAGAATGCAATTCCCAAACTGGCTTAAATGGAAGGCCTTTGTCTTCTGAACGAGGTTGCGGTGTATCATTATTCGAGGTGTGGATGCACTATTGATTTACATAGTGGTTTATGGTTTTTTCTTTATTGTTTTCTATCCCTTTCTTAATTGTACCAAATGTTCCATTTGACTGGTGCTATGCTTTATGCTGATGTTTCCATGGAGCTGTCCAGTGGCTCCAAGTCTCTTGACTAGCAACAGCTAATTTAGGCCCCAAATGGAAATGAATATAGTTGTAGATTATTCCACGCGCAGTCATATACACACACACACACACACACACTGTGCATTGCTTTACCCTTATCAACAATGAATTGCATCTACCATTTCATTGCCTCCTTCCTACCGGCGTTATGAAATCTGCCTGCTTTATGCCTCAAAATACATTTATCCTGGGCTATAGAGTTTAGAGTATGCACATAAAATGATTAATTTATGTGCTTAGAGCAAATACATTCAATATTTATGTGTATAGTAACTGTAATTGTATAGAACCTAGCTTAATTATAATAAATAAATGTTACTTATTATTACTGTTATTCGCAGGGCTCTAGAGTGTGATTAAAGCAGGATATGAATGCAGATCCGCTCGTAGCATCTTAAAGTGAGGCAGGCTATTTTTGTCACCACTTGTTTTACATTTAATTATTGGGGGTTGGGAGTCTGATCCACGACTATAATAGTTTTCACATGGAAAAGTTTTCTCTGTTGCACAGTGGCTGTTGAAACTGAATGCAAACAGTCCTCGCTTTCCTCTCTGGAGCCAGTTTACTGATCCACGCATGCTGTCCCTCTGGTTGGGAGTAGGAGGCACGGTCACAAATGGAATATAATTTGTGCAGACTGTATTGATTGATTTATTTAAAACATTTATATCCCGCCCTATATCAATAAGATCCCAAGGCGGCGTACAGATAAAAGCATACAGTATAAAACAGTAAATATACACAGCTAAAAATGAATTAAACCATAAACCAAGTTAAAACAATATATTTAAAAGCAATAGAACTATTAAAACAGTTAAAACAGTGCACAAAACAAGCACCAAATTCTGCATTGTGAGAATCTCAGTTTCCTTGTTTTGGGGGCTGCTGCTGCTGTTGTTACTGCTGTGATGGTGGCTGTTGTTAACGGCACATTCTAGCCTTGAAGGCTTCAAAATTAGGCTTGAAAGGAGTGAAGCTCAATGGAAGAGCAGTTCCTCTGCATGCAGAAGGTGTCAAGTTCAATCTCTAACATCTCTTCCTGAAAGCATCTCAGCCCCTGCCTGTCAGAGAAGACACTAGTGGAGGCTGGTGGCTCCATTGCCAGCGGGGCAGTGAATCTGCTCTGCATTTCAGTCAGAACCAGTCAGAACTCTAAAGGAGCTGTCCAAGGTGCTGGAGGCCAGCCCCAAAATGGAGCCACCATCCTCTAATGGAAGGCAATATTGGGCTAGATGGCTAATCAAGGATGGCCAAAGATATTTTGCTGCCTGAGGTAGTGCAGCAAATGGAGCCCCTATAGGCCAGCCAGGTTATTTTGGCAACTGAGGCAGAAAATTCCACCCCCATCACTCGCTCCTTCCTGGTTGTTGCCCTTTCACGATACCCGCAGTTAGCCGCCTGCCTCGCTCTTCCGAATGGTACGGCCAGCCCAAAGGCCTGACTCAGTATAAGGCTGCTTATTTATTTATTACATTTTTATACCGCCCAATGGCTGAAGCTCTCTGGGCGGTTCACAAATGATATTAGGAGATTCATACAACCCCTTCCATGCATTCAATCAATGCCCCGAGAAAGTTGTAGGGGCTGTACAGGGTAGCCTTGCCTACTTCCTGAACCACACTCCACACATTCCCTCCTCCCTGGATGAACATCCACTGGATGTTCATGAGAAGTTCATGTATATGCATGTGCCCAAGGAGAGGTCCAAGATGCGAGGAGGGATCCTGCCCAGTCAGAGTTCCTCCCTGTGTTCCTCCCTGCACACACAGTTGTAATCGTGGAGAATGCCTTCTCATGAATGTCCTTTGGACAGATCAAGATGAACCCCTGCATGCCTGTGACACTCTAAGTGTCAATGGATTGCTTTTTGTTAGATTCCCTTGTTAGACCGATTGCTTTGGAATGGTTCTCGGTGTGGCCAGGGCCGGGTCTCTTTATGGCATTTGAAGCTGCTTTCTCTACATTGCTCTGGAATGCCTGGACTTTGAAAGCTCTTGCAGTCTGATGGAGCTATTGACCTGCATGGACAAACTGGAGATCGGAAGCAGAAATGGAAGGAGAGGCAGAGAGTTCACTGAAGGCTGAAAACATCTTGGGGTGTATGGTGACCCTTTCTCTTTCTCTCTCTCTCTTTGGGAATTTGACTTGACATAGTGGATCTACAGCCTGGCTGAAGGGCATTTGCTGCTTGCTTCCACCTATACCCCACTTCTATATTTGTGAATAATAAACGTAGCGACATAAGTTCAAGTAGGACGCAGACAAGCTGGAGCGTGTTCAGAGGAGGGCAACCAGGATGACCAGGGGTCTGGAAACCAAGCCCTATGAAGAGAGACTGAAAGAACTGGACATGTTTAGCCTGGAGAAGATTGAGGGGAGACATGATAGCACTCTTCAAATACTTAAAAGGTTGTCACACAGAGGAGGGCCAGGATCTCTTCTCCATCATCCCAGAGCGCAGGACTCAAGTTACAGGAAGCCAGATTCTGACTGGACATCACAAAAAACCTCCTGACTGTTAGAGCACTATGACAATGGAACCCATGACCTAGGGAGGTTGTGGACTCCCCCACACTAGAGGCCTTCAAGAGGCATCTGGACAGCTACCTGTCAGGTATGCCTTAAGGTGGATTCCTGCATTGAGCAGGGAGTTAGACTCGATGATCTTATAGGCCCCTTCCAACTCTACTTTTCTAGGATTCTATGATTCTAAGTAGCTGCTTTATACTGAGTAAAACCTTTGCTCTATCTAGCCCAGTACCGTTGATACTGACTGGCAGCGGCTTTCCAGATATTTCAAGCAGGAAGTTTGCCTGCCTACCTGGAGATGCCAGAGTTTAAACCTGAGACCTTCTGCATGAAGCAACACCCCTTTCCCTCAATATTACGAAATGCTGTAAGTCTCCAATGATCTTGTCCATGTAGTGCTGCCCCTAGAACCTCTCACCAGGGGAAGTAGGGAGCATGTGGCAAAATGTCCAGAGTGTGTAGGCAATGCCTAGCAAACTCTCGCAAGGAGTGTGACAGGAGGTGGGTTTGATGCCCACTGGTTAGGGCATCAGGGAATTGAGAACACATCTTAAATTAGGCAATACATAGGTGATAATTTGCATAAAAGGATACTATTCGCAAAATACACCTTTTCTTGTCAGAATATCTGGATTATACTGGTGCATAATATTGTGTGGTGGTTTTTAAGTGCTGAGTCTACTGAATCCTGGCCATAAACTCTTGAATCCAATGAATGAACATAAGAAGAATGACGCCTTCTTGCCAAGCCATTCCGCTGTCTAATCACCTGTTCAAAATATTTGTGCTTCGCTCCTTATTTGAATTAGTCCAGATTTAACAGCCTGCTCCCGCTTCTTGCTCTGTCCTCCGTGCACTTGATTAAAAGTCTTTTAGTGCCTAATGCTCTCTCCCATAGTGATACTTCTGAAAGATAAACATGGCACCTGGTAGCATTCATTTCCAGAAGCTAAACAGACTGAGATTCTCACAGCAAGTTTGCGCGGAGCTTTCGGGGGAGGATCAGATGTGCTCACTCAGTGCGCGCCCTCTCTGCAAGAATATGCATCTATATTAAACCCTGCAAACGAGAATTGAGGGAATGAGCTTTTTTTTCTCCAGCTCCCCAGCCATGGGTGTTGATTTTAGGAGAATATAAGGGCACGTGCCCTGAAACATCTGAGCAGCGCCCCAAATCTTTTCAGCTGTCCCTAAGCATCTGCCTTAATATAAGCCTGCCTTTCCCTTCTAAGCTCAGTAGTGTTGCAGTGATTAGGAGAACTTAAGACTCGATCCTCTAGAAGATTAAGATGGGGTGTAGCATGAAGTCAGTGGCCTTTTAAGCTATAGGAGACATCACCACTTTTCCTTCCAGTCTGTTCCTTGCTGTTGTTTTTCACTTCCTACTGTTCTAATCTCACATACCCACTGCGGGAGCTTGCTTGCAATGAAAATTTGAAGAAGATGGGGAAGGGGCAGGAAAGCTCCCTGTGAAATATTGTTATTGCAAATAGAATCTGGTTTTACTGCCCCAAACTGAAATGTTTGGCTTCTGCAGAAGCTCAGTTGCTTCAGCACAGCAAAGGACTGAATTACCTCCCACAAACCTCTTCTTTCCCTGTACCTTTAACTTGCCCCACATAACTGCAGGCAGCAGATAATACCAAAAAGAGGGTTAGGACTATGTGACATCATGTTCAGGAAGTACTAAGGAGACTGCATGCAGAGTGCCTCATGGCCCCACCAGCAAGCAGTGCATTTTAAAGTACGTTTTACAGTTTAAAAAAAGTTACAAGCACTCAGCCACCTCATAAAAGTTAATTAAGATATGTGCAACTCTTGCATACCCTCCAAACCCTCCCAAATTCCTCTGCAGTGCTACCCCTCTGAAGGAAACCAGTTGGCTCAGGGAATTCTTTCCCCTCACCCCCATTTCCAATCTCGTTCTTCTTTTCGTCTTCTTCCCCCCCACCCCCAGGTCTTTCTTTCTCTTTATTCTTTATTCCATCTATAGCTGCTGCTTTCTCCTTCCTAGATTAATCATTTTCCCAATCCATCATGGATTATGTGGTGAACAGGATAACAACATGACATTATATAGCTCAACTATGTTGAGCCTCAGGCCTGTAGGCTGCATCCAGTCTGCCTGGGGTCCCAACCTAGCCCTCCAGAGTTTCCCAGATGACCACAACCCCTTCCTCTGGCCTCACCTCTTCTCCCAACCACCTGTCATTTAGTGATTCTCTGGATGTTGCACAGTTTCCCCCCACGTTTAGTTACTGGCAGTAGGAGCTTTAAACTAAAATAGGTTGGTATTTGGGGCTGCCTTCGGCCCCACTTTTGCCTTCGGCCCCACCTATGACTGGAATGTGGCCCCTGAGAGCTCCCCCAAAATTGAATTCAGCCCACAGGCTGAAGGAGGTTCAATACCCCTGACACTGCCTAACCAATCAGGGATCATAACATGGATAGGATGTTGCTATTATGTTTAATAGCCAATCAGGTTTGACTACATGATGATGTCGCTGAAGGTGATTGAAACAAATGAGCAGTAAGCGTGAGTCCGCGTAATATTTCTCAAGGCAGAACTAAACAAAATTGAAAAGGAGATGCTTTTTGACAATGCTGAGAATATTTGCCAAAAAGTGAGTAGCTTCAGCTCAGTCCTTTTAAAAACCTTCCATGTATCAATAACATTATTATTATTATTATTATTATTATTATTATTATTATTTACATTGCTATACCTCCCCATAGCCGAAGCTCTCTGGATGATTACAAAAGATTAAAACATTGCACCCCTTATGGTTGATAAGAGCCAAAGTACATCTGCTTTTGATGCCTCAGATATGTATTTTATTGCAATGTTGTTGTTTTGTTTGTATTTTTATCAGGGCTGGCATTCATGTTTGGAGGCAGGGTTGGGCACCTGTTGAGGACCCACAACCCAACAGAGGCCTACTGACAGAAGTCCCCAGCACTTGCAATGTGGAGAATGTGGAGCAGGAGCACCTGGTGACAATGGTGATAAGAAGGAAGACTCATTGAGGGAGGGGGAGGCATTGAATGTGTCCTGCCAAGAGCCATCAAAAATCAGGAGCCAGCACTGTTTTTTGGTTGTATTTAAGTACATCTGTTGCTGGGAAATCCAGTATTTTTTGGCTCAACAGAGTTCCAATGTGTGTGCGACTTTCTTTGCATCTGTAAGCCAAACTCTGATCTGTTCCTTAAAATTCAGGAACATTTTTGTGCTTTTTTGGAGGGGGGAGTTCTGCAGATGCACACATTTCAGAGGAATTTGCACAAATTGCAGCCAAAGTTGTGAAAATTACGCAAATTACAGCTGCATTTGTGTAATTCGTGCAAATTCAGCTGTAATTTGAACAAATTATGCAGAACCACAACCTCCACCCCTCCACCCAAAAAATATGCTCAATTCCTATAAAATCTGCAAACTGCCCCAACTTGCTGCAGATGGATTTGAGTGCCATAGCAGGAACCAAAATGAAGTCTGGAGGGCCGAGCCTAGAAAAATTCATCAAACTCCACCCCCAAAATGGATTACTCTGACATTCCTAATTGTATTATATTAGTTGCACATTTTGGTTCATGTTTGTTTCTTTGCTTGCTTGCTTATCGACTTGGCATCTTAGCACGGAGGGCAGGTTAAAATGCACTTCGTTTCTTTTCGTTGAAATGTACACATTCTACTGCCATTGATTAAAGTGTATTTGTGGACATTTTTCAATAGTATGCATTTTTACATCAGCGTTTTAAAAAATATACACTTCTTGCAAAATATGTGATCTTTTGGTTGACATAGGATGACCATATGAAAAGGAGGACAGGGCTCCTGTATCTTTAACAGTTGCATAGAAAAGTGAATTTCAGCAGGTGTCATTTGTATATATGGGGAACCTGGTGAGATTCCTTCTTCATCACAACAGTTAAAGCTGCAGAAGCTATACTAGAGTGACCAGATTTAAAAGAGGGCAGGGCACCTGCAGCTTTAACTGTTGTGATGAAGAGGAACTTTCACCAGGTTCTCCATATATACAAATGACACCCACTGAAATTTCCTTTTCAATAAAACTGTTAAAGATACAGGAGCCCTGTCCTCCTTTTCATATGATCACCCTAGATGACAAATCTCATAGCAAGTTCAGAAATGTATGGACCTCAACCACAGATTGTGTTCAAATCCATGTTCAGTCTGGAATTTGCAAACCAGGTAAATCCTGATCAGAAACTAACTGAAACAAATTTGTTACAGCACCCTATTCGGGAGTCAAATGTGTCTGGAAGCCATGTGCTCTGACCAGGAAGTATAGGAAGCTGCCTTATACCAGACTGAACGATTGGTCCTCCTAGCCCAGTATTGCCTATTGGCCCCGTTCAGACGACACTGAGGGCTCTGTAATTAGCTTAACCATGCACAAGCTGTGCTTTTTTGGGGGGGGGAGCTCTGCAGATGCACAAATTTCAGAGGAATTGGCACAAATTGCAGCCAAAGTTGTGAAAATTACGCGAATCATAGAATAGCAGAGTTGGAAGGGGCCTACAAGGCCATCGAGTCCAACCCCCTTCTCAATGCAGGAATCCACCCTAAAGCATCCCTGACAGATGCTTGTCCAGCTGCCTCTTGAATGCCTCTAGTGTGGCATTCAGCTGACACACGACACCATTAACCCTGTCCGGTTCCCAGTTTCCTTAACCACAGTTAGATAAGCGCCTGAGTCCTCCAAATACTCTGCCCCATATCCCATCAGCCCTTGCCAGCAGTGGGTTAATTTAGGCTACTTAAGGCACTCTATACTGCTAGTTCTATGATTTCAGCCCCTTAACCACATGTGCATGTCAGAAGACACCTTAAGCCAAAGTTAGTGCCACTAACCCTGCTGCAGAACAGGATTACTGAAGCCGACCACAATGTGGTTAGCGGAGGCATGTGGTTAAGGAAAACACATGTCAGATGACACTATTAATCCTGTTGCTTAACCAGAAACCCTTAACCAGCATGGTTAACGGTGTCGTCTGAATGGGGCCACTGTGACTGGCACTAACTCATGAGTTCAGGTTTCTATGAATCTGACCTGCAGATTCTGCAGCGGACCACCTTTTTCAGATTCACGCGGATTCCACAGACTTGTAGAGTGTTGGGAGGGGGATCTGAGCTAATTTGCATTAGCACAAGTGCTTGTGTACTTGTACACTTGCATAGTTCCGCAGTAGTTAATGAGAATTAGCATATTTATGCTAGTGCACATTAGCGTTAATACATGTTAGCGAATTAGCAGAAGTAGAACAAAATTCTGGTTTTAAAAAGAAATTCAATTCAATTAATGAGCAGACATACAATGAAAGGTGCCTGACAGTCTGTGAAACAAAGATGGAACAGATTTAACAAATCAGTAGGTCCCTAATTGAACCTTTGACTTTCTGCATGTATAGTACATGCTCTACCACTGAGCTTTGGGGACACACCCACACATACATTTACCCTAATCCAAGATATCTTGGTCTTGGTGACTGTGATGATAATTCTTTGTTTGTGTGTTCAAAATCACTGTTTTTGCTGAGTTACTCTTTTGCACATGCTGGGCTTGAGTCATGGCTCCTGGCAACGGCTTCCAGGGCTAAGCACTGAGGAGCTTTGGCTCAAACCACGTCCCACACAGTGTCCTTCTTTACGGGCAAGGTGTCCCCCTTCTCCAGGAAGGTGATGCGCAGCCATCTCATGCAGCGCAGCCTGCCAGGCCTCACCATCCAGCCAACGCCGTAAGTAGGCTGAGAAATATGGGGAGAGGAAATGTCTAGCAGGGGATTCTTTATTTTTTTCCCTCCCTTGCCTTTTAATAATGAGGCTTCTCCGCGGAGACAGCATGAAATTGGCTGAAGACGTAATGATTCTTCACAACCTCAAGGCGGGTGGCCATCCACCAGGGAGCCGTGCTCTCCTCATTTAGCTTGTTTATTGTTCAGGCCTAATTAAAATGTTACACTATCCTGCCTTTTACATCTTATTCCCAGCTAATGAATTCACCGCCGACTCGGAGCAATTTTAATAAAACGGCTCGGCACAAGCGGACGGGTCGGGGGGGAGTTTGGGAAGGGGGGTGGAATAGAAGAGGAAGAATGAAACAGCAATTATACAAGATAAGCATTAGATACTTGGATCAGAATTACCTCCCGGAGCAATCGGGAGGCTGCCCGCCGTGCCGCTACCATAAATACATTGCAATCCATTTTATGATAATTGAAGTCATAACTGCAGCTTTTGGAGGTGGGTGGGATTTTTTTTTTCCAATGCAGATTAAAAAAAAACCATCAAGAGAGGTTTGGCCATTAAAGAGAGAGAGAGAAAGAAAGAGAGAGACATCAAAGCACATGCCTGCACCCTCCCTTACCAAGTCCATATGGAGGCAGCATATGGTGCTAGGGAGAAGGGGGAGGCTTCAGGGACGGATGCTTGTTTGGGTGGACATGCAGTCGATAGCACCAAAGGGAGGAGAGCATCAGAAGGGGGTGGGCAATGTAATCAGTTGCGCACTGCGTTGGCACATGAGATGAGGCTCTGGCTTTGACGTTGTCCAAGCAAAGAGCTGATGCCCATGAATAATTTTCTCCAAAGCCTGAAGGTGATCATCGTGTGGCCGTGACTCATAATAAATGCATGGTGAGAGCAATCCCACAAGTCCATGGGGACTGTTATGCCCACAACTTCCATCCTCAAATGAAGAGAAAGTCGTGTTCCACCATGCGCCACAGACCCTCACAGGACCCAGTTTGGGAGAGTGCAGAAGGAATGCTTACGCACACACACAAACTCATGTGGAATTTAATTAGTTTTTAATTAGCTTTTGGGGCGCATCCATGGAAATTCCTGAAATATTTCATCTGAGGACAAAAGGACCTCCAATTCCGTTCCAACTTTTGCTTTCATCAAAATTTCATCTCAACCCAGCACTATGCTGAACCCCATGGAGGTATTTTGCTGGTTTTATCAAAACTGTCTTTGTTGTTCTCAGATGTTCCTCCTAAGAAGGAACTCAATAAATTCTCTTCAAAATTTCAATTCAGGCAAAATATTGGTATCTGTTCTTGCCTAGGAATGGGCAAATTAGTCAGTTTCACTTTCTCCCACATTCAAATTTTAAAATCTAACCTTATTTCTCTCCTGAATATTAAGACCTTAGCGAATGTTAACTTCTTATCAAAAATGAACTGGAGCAAAATTCTCATCCATACCTGCCAAATTCAGTAGGTTCAGATATTCCCAACATGGGGAGAACCTGCTATGAAGAATGAGAAACCTGTCAGAAAGAGGTGGTGACTGTAATTCCGTACTAGCATGGTTGGACGCACAGGATCCAAACCCAAGCTTTTAAGGGCTACGCACCCAAATCTGTCAGTTCCAGCATTTCCCACATTCAAAACTTATTGTAATCCTGAACATGGAGAACTTTGTGAATGCCAATAAATTCTCATCAAAACTGAATGGAAATGAAAATCTTATTCATTTGTACTCTATTACTACTCAAAAGCCAGTTTGGGAATCTCTGCTCAAAAGGAATACCGGTGGGTAGGTGGTGATTCAGAATTTACCCAATTGTACCAAGGCCATGGGGTTTTAATAGGGTGCAATTTTATACATATTTAGACACACAAAAAATCCTAGAACTCCCAGCATTCCCCAGCCAGCCGTGCTGATTGGGGAATGCTGGGATTTGTAGGGCTACTTTATTCTAAACATGCATCAGATTGCACCCTTAATTTTTATTTTTGTAATGAAGGGAGACTACAACAAAATTCTGAAAAAGTAAAATAAAGCTGCCAGTATTGTGATGTCCTTATATGAATTTATGGCATGGCCATACTTGGAGTTCTGGCCATCTCAGAAAGTAGGGTGACCATATGAAAAGGACGACAAGGCTTCTGTATCTTTAACAGTTGTATTGAAAAGGGAATTTCAGCGGGTATCATTTGTATATATGGGGAACCTGAGGAAATTCCCTCTTCATCACAACAGTTAAAGCTGCAGGTGCCCTGCCCTCTTTTAAATCTGGTCACTCTAGTATAGCTCCTGCAGCTATAACTGTTGTGATGAAGAAGGAATCTCACCAGGTTCCCCATATATACAAATGACACCTGCTGCAATTCCCTTTTCTATGCAACTGTTAAAGATACAGGAGCCCTGTCCTCCTTTTCATATGGTCACCCTACAGGATTCTGTATAGTTGGAAAATAGCAACCAAAATTATTGTGGGCCTGGCACAGCTTCCCTAAGAGAAACTGCTAGAGCATTTTGGGTTTCTTGGTTTAGAAAAATGTGATATGGGATGGGGGACATGATGGAGGCTTAGAAAATTACTCGTGGTGCTGAGAAAGTAGACAGAAGTTTCTTGTCCCTCTCTCCTGATTCTAGAGCAGCCTTCCGCAACCTGATGCCCTCCAGAGGCATTTGACTACAATTCCCATCATGCCCAGCCCACACAGTCCATCTTCTTTCCCTCCAAAGCACAATGCTGACATTGCTTCACAGGGCACTCTGCAGCCTGGCACCATTTTGAAAAAGGCATTCTCTGTCTTTCTGTGCTGCTGGTGGAGTACAAATGGGAGCTTCCTTTGCTGATCATCAGAATATGGTTGCAGAATCCACCCGAATGTTAAGTTTCATTTTTAAACGATGAGGCATTGGGACCAAAACAACCTTCACCCGTAAGATCACGAGAGGGAAAAATTATCTGAAGTTTGCATGGTGGGGGCATGGGTTGCTGATTGCCTTACTTAACCTGGTGAGGTAGCCAAGACTTTTCTGTTTATTTCTTGCTTTTCCCCCCACTTGAAATACAAAATCAACTGCACAACACACAGTAACATAAGACATTCTCTGCTGCTTCCTACTGGCTTGGCCCCACACTCTAGGCCATGGTTGGCATGGTTGGGCATCTGCTGAGGTCCCACACCCCACCAGAGGCCCACTGACCAGCGCCCCCTAGACTCGCTCTTCTTCTTCACCCTGGGAACCTGCTTGCTCACTTACCTCTTGCTCTGGCCCAGACAAGGGTGGTGGTGAGGAGGAGGAGCAGGAGAAGCCACGGCCTACTTGCTCCCTGGCTCTCTGCCCGCCAACCATGAAAGTGGAAGCAATGATGAGAAAGATGTGGAGCTGGTGGCAACGGCTCTGAGAAGGCGGACTCACTGAGGGAGGGGGCCCATTGAGGGTGTTTTGCCCAAGGGCCCCACAAAACCTGGAACTGGCCCTACCCAATCTTCCTGGAATGCCTTGGGACCAGCACAGTATTAGACGGAGCCTGGAGTTCCTGTGAGCTAGACAGTGCTTTCAAAGAAAGTTGTAAAGACAAGGGCGAAATGGAAAACCTTCAGCCATCGTGTAAGGTTATGGGAGGTAAACAGCAACTCCCTCCAAAAAAGAAAAAAGAAATTCAGTAAAAATTATCTTCCCCCACTTCATCCCAAGAAATCGATAAAAAGTTGTCCTCTGTTTTTGTAGGGAACAGGGGCATATTTTAAGGAAATTGAAGGGGGAGTTTCAGCCCAGCTCTAGAAGGAATCTATGCTGAACAATTTCCAAAGAATATAGAAAAAGAGTGGAATGCTTGTTTGCCTTCCACACTGAAGACAGGACAAGATGTTTTAAATTACTACTAAAGCCTGGTTCAGACAACCAGCAGCTACCACCCCCGGCCCCCATCTAAGCTTCTGCGGAGTTGCACAGCCCTGCTGCAGATAGGAACATAAGGAGAGCTGTGCTGGATGAGACCAAAGGTCCATCTAGTCCAGCATCCTGTTCACACAGCAGCCAACTAGCTGCCCATGGGAAACCCCCAATCAGGACATGATGCAACAGCACCCCCCTACCATGTTCCCCAGCAACTGGTGTATCTGGTATACTGCCTCTGATACTGGAAGTAGTACATAGCCATCAGGACCAGTAGCCATTGATAGCCTTCTCCTCCAGGAATTTATCCAACCCCCATTTTAAAGCATCCAAATTGGTAGCCATCACTATGGTAAGAAATCCCATAGTTTAAGAATGTGTGAAAAGATGGGGCGGGGGCAAATTCATGAGCCATCAGGGGAGGCACCATTTATGGCAAGAGCCACACAACTGTTTGATAGCAGTATTGAAGTGAACTGGCAACTGCTGGGACCCATGACACATGCCATATACCGTCTTCATAGTGCTATATAAAATTGTTTGGTGTAGCTCCTGCCTATATGAACCAGTGCTCTTTCCACAATATTTCATTTCATTTACTACATTTTGAAACTGTCCAATAACTAAAGTTCTGTGGGCATGTGGTTGCCACAATGTGGTGTAGAGGTTGGGAGATCCAGGTTCTAGTCCCCACATGGCCATGGAAGATCACTGGGTGATTTTGGGCCAGTCACAGGCTGTCAAACCAGCCTACCTCACAGGGCTGTTGTTGTGAGGGTAAAGTGGAGAGGAGGAGGATTATGTATGCCACCTTGGGTTCCTTGGAGGAAAAAAGGCGAGATAAAAATGCATCATCATCATCATCATCATCATCATCATCATCATCATTATTATTATTATTATTATTATTATTATTATTATTATCCTGCCTTTTGCCCAATGCTGGGCCTCGCAGTTAAAAAATAGGGGGTGGAAGACAAATGTGGAGGCTGTGGTTCATACAATCAGTGCCTGGTCCCCACAGAGTTAAGTAGGCTTTGGGGATTACAGAAGCCCCACCTCTTTCCACAAGTGATTGCATGAGGATCATTAAGCATCCCAAATGTGCAAATGTCAGGAAAAAGTGCCCTAATTTTTACAGCATCTAGGTTGGTTTTAGAAACTGCTTCTGCACGAGTTTTCATCTTCCTTCTTTACACTGTAGAGTCTACAAGAACATTCAGGATATAGCCACACTGCAAATGTAAGCTGGTTTAACAGTTATTTCCCAAGAAAACCGAGGAACCATGGTTTGTGGGGAGGGGGTGTAGGATACATGCAGAAGTCTTAACGGATATGCGGGCAGCAGTTGCAATAAACAGTCCGTTAAGACTTATGGTAAAGGTAAAAAAGAAAACAATAAACAACTTTATTCTAAGTAAAAATATACATACTTCATCTCAGACACTCAACGTTGAAGAAGCAAAACAAACCTCATTCTAAAGGTAAGAGATAAGAATTGGAGGAGTGAAGGCAGAGCAGATTAGAAAGGGAGTGGTCAAGATATAGGAGCGGAAGAAAGGGCAGAACCAATTAAAGGAAGGTTAATCAGGTTAACCCTTTCCAGACAAACAACAAGCGTCGTTGCCCATTTCCAACAGGTGGGGGAGAGAATTCTCAATATCTTCCCTATCTGTAGTTTAGAACATTTTTTGAGGGAAGTTATGTCATGATAGTCAGTGACCTAACACCAATAGAGGCAGGCTCTTTTCTATGCATTCCAGAGGTAGCTGGACAGCCATCTGTCAGGGATGCTTTAAGGTGGATTCCTGCATTGAGCAGGGGGTTGGACTCGATGGCCTTATAGGCCCCTTCCAACTCTACTATTCTATGATTCTATGCATACCATACCTGAACATCCTGGTCTTTTTGATTCTTGGCATTTCTCTATGTTCAGCACTGCCAAGGAACATGGCCCCTGTTCAATTCTGTCATATGATGAGAGATGTGGGTGATTGCTGAGATGTGGGTGATAGTTGTTATTTTTTTAAGGGTGATATGAACACAACCTCGACCACAGGAAGCAACTGGATAATTTTACTACAGGAGAGACAGCTGTTTGGCTGGGGCCCTGTTCTACAGAGTATTTAGATCAATTGTTAATCAAGCGTCCCCAAATGGCTCTTTCAGCCTCTAAAGGAGGGGCTCTAACCCAAGCATAGTCTCCCAAATTGCGAATTGCACAACTACTTCTGCATAATACCCAAGTTGCATTTCAAAACTACATCTGCACAGTAGAATGTAAAACATCGACACATGAAAAGGAAGCAGCATCCAACAGGCCAAAACAACATCCGCCAGATCCCTAAAGACGCACACAGAGACACACAAATATGTACACACACACACACACACACACACACACACACACACCTTAGCCTAGGTTCTGGCTGAAATGGTAAGCCTCTATCTGAGCTGTAAAACATTGGACTGCAGGAGGGACACTCACATGACACCTCCATTCCAAAAGTAAAGTGAACAAACAATACAGCATCTTATGGAGAAAGCTAAGCTAGAATCCTTCTCCCTGACATCTGGGAGGTGACGTCATGGCACTGGTTTCCCTAGGAAACTGCGCTTTCCCTCCTGCAAGGTGACGTAGGGTAATTCTGATGCCGAGGAGGGAGCGGGGGGTCTCTGAGAAGCCATCCGGGGACCGCCTGCGCCTTCTTCCTGGTGGAAGGTGACCAAACACAGGTTGTCTTCCACCGGGCACTGCTCAATCACACCTCCACTACGATGCCAGAGCAAGGCTTTGGGGCTGTCTCGCTGCCGTCTAACGTGTCCTCGCCTCACTCCGGATAAAGAAGTCACGTTAAGTCCCCGACTTTTTTTCTCTGCCGCGTCAGCAGAAAGCCCTGGGGTGGGTGTGCAATTGCAACTGTGTTGTATAATCAACGCCGTGCCACCACAAACACATACACCGGGGCTTTCTGGGCATTTAGACAGCCCCCAGTTTTGTACATGGAGCAGTGGAGGCTGGTGGGTCTGATGTCACTGGCATGATGAATCCGCTCCAGGTTTCAGTCAGAACTCTAAAGGAGCTATCCAAGGTGCAAAGCTCCTTTAGATTTGTGAGTGGTTCTGACTGAAAGCACACACGGAGATGAATATTCAGTTGTTGAAACCCTCTCCTGCAGTTCAGACACAGGTTTACTGTCATCACATCACCTGCTAGAGCCTTGTTTGAGCATCTACAGACCTGTCCTCCTCCATTCCATCTCAAGGTTGTGAACCGCCCAGAGAGCTTCAGCTATGGGGCGGTATACAAATGCATTAAAATGATGATGATGATGATGATGATGATGATGATGATGATGATGATGATGATGATCCTAATCCTACAGACACCATATCTTCAACAAAACAACCTTTTCCCCCTTCCTTTCCACTTCCCATCCCCAGCCTGGTTTTTGTAACATCTTGCCTGATAAAGAGATCTGAAGATCTTGAAAGCTTGCACATTTGGGAGGGGGGATCTTTTGCTTGTCCTAATAAAGGCATTAGTCCATATGAATTTTGGAATTGAGGAAACAAGAGCTTGATAGGAAAGCCACCTACTGGCGACTGCAAATTTATTGTAAGCACATATGTGAGGGACTGCATTGTCTGAAAGCCCTGTCGTCCAGCACTGACCACTGATCACCTACCATATATCTTAATGCCATGGAACACTTCAAGATCCAGAGTGGTGGTGTGAACAGTGTGTCTGACATGGAACAGGAAGACCCAAGTTCAAATCCCCACTCAGCCATGAAGTTCATCTTGGAGTAGCCACTCTCTCTTCCAGCAAAACCTATTGTTGCAGGGTTTTATAAAAGGGGGTTTGGGGAAACCTAGTTTGCTGGTCTGAGCTCCATGGAAGAAGGGTGGATTAAAAATAAAATAAATAATTGTGCTGATCCCACCACCACTACCACCAAGCAGAACATAGAACAATTGAAGGAATTGTTCAAAATGCTGGAACATGTGTGCTATCTCCAGTATTCGAGGCAGTAAGCCTCTGTGCACCGGTTGCTGGGGGACATGGGTGGGGAGGGTGCTGTTGCACCATGTCCTGCTTGTTCATCCCTGGCCGATGACTGTTTGGCCACTGTGTGAACAGAGTGCTGGACTAGATGGACCCTTGGTGTGATCCAGCAGGGCTCTTCTTATGTTCTTAACACAGAAATGTTCACAACTAATGTTTTCTACAAACGCCTCAGGTCGGCATGGGCAGGCAGCTTCCAAGGGACAAGAGGCTCAAAAGGGTCCAGCTAGCCTACTCAGCCTGGCCCAGCACTGACCTTGCCACAGCAGGCAGCAGCAGGGAGCTGTGGTGGCTCAAGTGATGTGTAAGTGGGTGGGTGGTGGGCAGCAGCAGCACTATTGTTGAGTGCCCACTGGATGCTGGCACCAGCCTTAGGGCACATTACATCACCCAAGCAACCTCATGAAGCTGCCTTATCTTCCAAAAAAATGCAGAAATCTTTGAATAGGAGCTGTGTTCTAGTTAGCACTAGGGATGCAGGAGAAATTTTAGATGGATTAAAATGACTTCAGAATAATAATAATAATAATAATAATAATAATAATAATAATAATAGTTACCCACGTCTCCCTCTGGATCGAGGTGGGGTAAAATATGAACGCAAACATCATATAACTAATTAAAACATTTAAAACGAATAAATTATTAAAAGCAGCATATTATTAAAAGGCAAATTTAACATTCAACTGGATAGGCAGAGTGCTCTGCAGACCGACCACCCCAGCCCATGCGGAGTCTGCAGACTTCTGGATTGTTTTTAATTTACTTTCCTGAAATTTATGGAAATTAATTGACAGGAAAATATGCACATTTACCCCATCTTTCCTCCACTGAGGTCAGGGCTGGGTACATGTTTTCTACCTATTTATCATAAGAACAATGCTGTGAGTTACGTTAGGCTAGCCTAACATCCACCAGGGAGCTTCATGGCAAAGTGTGCATTTGAACTCAGGTCTCCCCAGGCCAAGGCCAACCCACACTGCCTCTCTTGCACACTGCTGAGTCTTTATATTTCATTTATCCATTTTTATTTATTATTACATTTATTTCCCTAGTAAATGAAAATGAAATTATTTTCTTCATCATTTATTTATTTATTACATATTTATACTGCCCAACAGCCTAAGCACTCTGGACAGGTTACAACTAGTTTACAATCATCATCATCATCATCATCCAAAGCACAAAAGTGACACAATTCATGTCTAACAACCCTCCAACACTCATAAGATGGTGAATCCAAAGGCAGTGACATAACTCAAGGATGAGGCCATAGCACTACTCTAGAGTAGGCAGGAAGGGACTGCCAGACTGCAGTGGAGCTGTGAGTTCAGGAAAGGCTTTGTGGAAGAAGTGGGACCTGAAGAAGCAATTTCACGAATATGGTCGCCAGCTGAAGATCCTTGCTTTAAGAGCATATGAAGGCTGGTGGCTACTCGTAGGGGGACCACATGGAAAGGAGGACAGGGCTCCTATATCTTTAACAGTTTTATTGAAAAGGGAATTTCAGCAGGGGTCATTTTTGTATGCCTGCAGCACCTGCTGAAATTCCCTCTTCATCACAACCGTTATAGCTGCAGGAGTCCTGCCCTCTTTTGTATCTGGTCACACTAGTATAGCTCCTGCAGCTTTAACTGTTGTGATAAAAAGGGAATTTCACCAGGTGTTGCATGCATACAAATGACAGCTGCTGAAATTCCCTTTTCATCACAAAAGTTGAAGCTGCCCTAGAGTGACCAGATACAAAAGAGGGCAGGTCTTCTGCAGCTTGAACTGTTGTGATGAAGAGGGTATTTCAGCAGGTGTCATTTGTATGCATTGCAGCACCTGGTGAAATTCCCTCTTCAACACAAAGCTAAAGCTGCAGGAGCCCTTCCCTCTTGACCAGACACAAAAGAGGGCAGGGCTCCTGCAGCTTGAACTGCTCTGATGAAAAGGGAATTTCACCAAGTGCTGCATGCATACAAAGGAGACCTGCTGAAACTGCCTTGAGCCATGTCCTCCTTTTCATACTACTAGCTCCTGCATATATATCACCTGCCTTCAAGAGGCATGGGGGAAACTGAAGGAAACAGTTTGTGCAGAGATTCAGGGTGGGTTGTGCCCCTTAATTTGGTTTCACTCATATTCCTTTTTTCACTACAATGCCAGTGCACTGGCCTAGGAAGGCATCTTTAACACCCATTTACACATCCACCCACTCAACAGCACACTATTAACGCATCATCAGGGCCACTCTGTGGCTTTATTCAACAGTGTATGAACATTGATCAAGCAACCCAAAAGTGCAATGCATGGCTATATATTGTTTATTTCTTTATAATATGTATATAATGGTTAATATAATAAAATCTCTAAGCGTTTTCCTGGTTCGTTAGCTGTCTACCTGCTGTTGTGAGGATAAAATCAAGAGGTAGAGGATTATTACGGTGCCTTGAGTTCCTTGAACCCCCTAGTTCACAGGACACTGCCACCAAGCCTGTTCCCAAACCTACACATGTGTCATTACTATTATAGTAGTATTAGTACAGTTGATATTGTTTAAGTTTTAAGAGCAGCAACACTAATTTAAACTAATTTTAAAACAAGAGATGAGTGCCCCACCAGCTAAAATATCAGGAAATATTATTTTAAAATGCAATATTGAACATATCATTAAAAAATAAAACAAGTAGCAGTTAAACATTCTTCTAAAAGGCCTGGGGGGGGGGGAAGGGTCACCAAAAAAGTCAACAAGTAGACACCAGGCAGACCATTCTAGGGGAAAGGGGAATCCACAATTTGGGGGCCACCACAGAAAAGCTCTGTTCATGAGTAGACCAATAAAATCTCAATATTCATTTAATTTATTTGATTTGTTACATTTCTATAGCACCCCATAGCCAAATATTTTGGGACATTTGGAGCAGCACCTCAAATTATGATCTCCAGGGCATGGGCAGGATCATTTAATTTGTTTTTAACTGTGTATATTTATTGTTTTATACTGTATGTTTTTATCTGTACGCCGCCCTGAGATCTTAGTGATACAGGGCGGGATATAAATATTTTAAATAAATAAATAAATAAATATGGGAAGATGCAGAACTGAAACCATTGCATATTGCTTCCCTGTTTACCTATCTCCACTTATCCTTTCTGCCTCTACTATTCACAAGGACAGTGTGCTGCTTTTAATGATGCACTGGTTTTAAATGTTTGAATTAGTTTTATGTATTTTATGGTGTTTTCATTTGTGTTGTACCCCGTCTCGATTCAAAGGGAGAGGTGGGTAACAAATAAATATATTATTATTATTATTATTATTATTATTATTATTATTATTATTATTATTATTATTACAAAGATGTTAAGTTTTCCACCTCCCGAACCACACGAGGGAGGGATTTCCAGAGGTTGGGTGAAATAAAGCCCGCCACCGAGGTTCTTCATGGCGGCATTCCGTTCATCTGGGAATGGCCAGTTCCAGGATCTCTTGCAAAACTTTGCCGAACATGCAGGCACCGCAACACTTTGCAGGCAGCGTGCTGGGGAGGCAGGCAGGCATGCGCACCAAAGAAAACTAACCCAACTGGCTGGGAAGTGAGCATGCACATACGCACAGCAAGAAATGAAAATGAGAGAGTGGGTGGGTGGGCAGGCAGATCAAGAGGGAGGGAGGGTTATGGCAGGGGGGCGGATCCCCATTTCAGGCAGTGACCAGCTTTGGGCCGGGCCTGGTTGGAGCACATGCCTTGCATAAAGAAAGTCCCGGGTTCAAACCCTGGCCTCTCCTTGTGAGGCTAGGAAAGACTCGCTGCCAGCTGGTGTAGACAGAACTGAGGGAGATGGGCCAGTTGGTCTGATTCGGTATAAGGCAGCTTTGTATGCACAGAGAAGTTGGCCATCCTTTTAATCTTTAATCTTTGCAAGGAGGGGGGAGATTTGGCTGGTGGCAGTTTTCTCTTCAGGGACCATGACAAGTTGCACCTGCTAGAGGTTTCTTTACTTATTTATTTATTCCATTTATATCCTCTTTCCCCCAAAGGAGATCATAAATCCCCTCCCTCAATTATCCACCTAGCAACCCTGTGAGGTAGCTTAGGCTGAGATAGAGTGTCTGGCCCAATGTCACCAAATAAACTTCATAGCTAAGCAGATATTTAATCCAAGTTCTCCCCACTCCTAACCCTACACTCTAATCCAGACTCCCCCAAACTAGATCTGGCCAGATGTATTAGCCTATGGCCCTGCTATCTGGGGATGATGGGAGTTGTAGTTTGGCACACCTGGAGGAGAGCAAGTTGGAGAAGACTGCTCTAACACAGTGCTGCTCTCTTCTACATAATTGTTAACAATCCAGGAACCCTATCCTTCCTCTTTCCTGTATTGCAGGGTTGTGGAAACCCTTTCAGCCCCAGGGCCGACTTCCATCGGGGAGAAGCTCTTAGGGACTGCATTCCATTGGTGGGTGGGGCCATGGGGAAAGGGGCAGGGCCAAAAAACCATAGCATATTGCAGCATCATGCTCTTACTGCCAATAGCTATGCCTTTCAGGGGGAGGGGGCATTCCAACTTTTTCAAATGGGAGAAAAGGTTCACAGAACCTGGGAAATGATTGGTGGTCAGGGGAAAGGAGGTGGGGCCATGGGAATGGGGGAGTGGCCTCAATTAGGATCCACCAAGGGTTGGATTTGGTCCCCAGGCCTGAGGTTTTACACCTCTGCTATATTGCTTCTGGCTACCTGCCAAAGGCAGTTCAAACCATGAAAATTCCAATAGGTCCATTTCTCTTCCTCTCCTCCTTTCTCTCTCCTTCTCCTCCTTTCCCTCCCCCTATTGCTCCCCCTCCCCCCCCCCCACTTCTAGTTTCCTCCCTCAAATCTTCCTGCAGCTTCTGGCAGCCCAAGCAGCTGGGAGCGAGTGCGCGAAGTGCACGCCTTTGTGCTGGGATGATTGATGCTGACACTATAACGGCAGACACACTGCAGTCCATCACTGCAGTCCCCCTGATTAAAATTCTGCTCTGGCCCCCACTGCAGTACTCCACAAATGGAATATTCTACATAATTTCCGAAAATGCTTCTTTTTATCACCCATTTCTCCTCTATCAGATGACACCCAGATTGATGGGAGATGACTCGTCTGACATCTCCCCGGTTTTACAGGCCCAGATTTACCACCCCCGTTAACCGCTTTATTGCCGGCGATCCAAACCGACTGCTAATGTGTTCTCCGGGTGCCGGCGCAGGTGTTGACTCGCGGAAAAGAGGTGGGCGAGAAGGTAGAGCGGGAGGAGAAGGGTTGAAAAGAGGGCCGCCTTAAAGGAGGCAGACTGGGAAGCCAACTGGTTTAATGGGGAAGGGCGGGTTGTGGCACGAGGCTCACCAACCCAGTTGCTGGCTGCCATTCAATCAGAAAGAGAGGCAAAATGGAAGTAACCGATGAACAGCCCCTCTGCATTGTCTCTGGGCACCATTTTAGCATGAAGCACTGGGCAGCAGTGGGCAAAATCCCACTGCCCTTCACTCTGCCATCCATTCATGGTACATCTACACACACACACACACACACACAGAGAGAGAAAGAGAGAGAGAGAGAGAGAGAGAGAGAGAGAGAGAGAGAGAAAGAGAGATTTAATGCCACTGTCTAATCTCACTAATTTAAGCCCACGTTTTAAATCCCACTGCCTTTCCTGTTGCTCTGCCATCTATTCGCGGCACATCTATACACACACACACACACACACACACACACACACATTTATAGCCTGCAAACCCATGAACTTGAATCTGCGTTCAGAAGTGGAGGAAGCAGCGTTGTTCCCCGCGTGACGGGAGCCGTGCCTGCAGAGACCACTGCCACAGGATAGAGTGCACGTATTTGTCCCACCACAACATTGATCTGAAGCCACATCATTCACTGGTATACAAAACAACAACAACAACAACAACAACAACAACAACAACAACAACACATTACAAGGGGGTACACTCAGCTAAACCCACTCCCTGTTCCTCTTGCCCCCATCACTGAGAGCCGGCACCAAGGCCCTTTCTAGTACACCTAAGGATTATCCCAGGGAAATGGAGGGATCGTCCCTGCCTGCTCCTGGGATCCCCTGTGGGTCGTTTGCATGCACAGGGATGATCCCGGGACGATCCCTGGAAAAAAGGCAGGTGTAGAAATGGCCCAAGACACCTTCAATGGGCCCCATCCACCAGTGAGTCCACCTTTTCACTGCCATTCCCACCAGCTACTCTTGCTCCTCATCCTCTTTCTCTTCATTAAACCACTTGCTCGCATAGGCGTGCACCTTAAAGGCCCCGATTGGAGCAGAGGGGGTAAGAAAGTGCCCTTTCCAGGGCCTCCAGAAAGTGCATAATTCCCCCCTGCCACGCTAATGGCAGCCGCTATTAGCATGGCAGGGGGGAACTGCACACTTCCCGAAGGCTTAGGAAAGAGCTTTCCTGTCCTCCTTAAAAGCCCTGATTCAAACAGTGGAGGAGGGGCAGGGAAAGCGGAGGCGGCCCCAGGGAATTAGAGTGTCCCTGCGTATGCCTATGCTTGCTTGTTTGACAGACAGAGAACCAATGAGCAAGTAGGCTGAAGTATCTGCTGCTGCTGCTGCTCCTTTTCACCGCCATCATTGTCTGGGCCAGAGCGAGAGGCAGGTGAACAAGCAGGATGCAATGGTGGAGAGGAGGAGGAGGAGGAGGAGGAGGAGGAGGAGGAGGAGGTGGTTCAGGGAGTTATCAGCGGCCCCCCATTGGAGTGGGGGCACTTAGCAGGTGCCCAACCATGCCTAGACTCGACACTGGCCCTGATGACCTAGAGATTTCAGTGCTCCTCTGGAATTAATGTAATGTGGAGATTGCAATAAAGCTCATGTTGGTTAAGTGGTAGTGCTTAATCAGAAACATACACAAGTTGCTGACTCCAGGTTTTAAGGGCCTTTGGACAAAACACCCTCAATGGGCCCCTTGAACAGTGAGTCTACCGGCTCACCACTATTGCCACCATCTGCTATTGCTGCCCATCCTTTTTTTCATCATTTGGTAACGGAGCTCAGAAAAGGGCCTCAAAAGATGACTTAAGATCAGTGCTGGCTCCAGGCTTTAAGGCCCTTTGGGCTAGATACCCTCTATGCCCCCCACTCCCTCAGTAAGTCTACCTTCTCACTGCCGTTGTCACTAGCTGCTCTTGCTCCTTGTCCACTTGCTCATCATTGCTACCACTTGGCTGCTTGGCAGGCAGGGAGCCAGGGAGCAAGTTGACTGGGGTGACCCTATGAAAAGGAGGACAGGGCTCCTGTATCTTTAACAGTTGCATAGAAAAGGGAAATTTCAGCAGGTGTCGTTTGTATATATGGAGAACCTGGTGAAATTCCCTCTTCATCACAACAGTTAAAGTGCAGGAGCTATACTAGAGTGACCAGATTTAAAAGAGGGCAGGGCACCTGCAGCTTTAACTGGTGTGATGAAGAGGAAATTTCACCAGGGGCTGCATGCAGACAAACAACACCTGCTGAAATTCCCTTTTCAGTACAACTGTTAAAGATACAGGAGTCCTGTCCTCCTTTTCATATGGTCACCCTAAAGTTGGCAGAAGAATCAGCTGCTCCTCCTTCCCACCACCACTATTACCTGGGCCAGAGCGAGAGGCAGGTGAACAAGGAGGCTGCAGTGGTGAAGAGGGGGAGCAACTCAGGGGGCTCTTGTCAGTGGGCCCCTGATGGAGTGTGGGCTCCTGGCAGGTGCCCAACCATGCCTACCCTTGACGCTGGTCCTACCATCACCAGCCTTTAAGAATCAAGCCCATGTCTATCTGCATAGCCCCACCTCTTCATCTGAATAGCTGCCATCCTGGATTCTGTTTCTTCGTCACACCTGAATGTAACAGAATGTTAGGCAAGTAAAGTGAAATGTTGGGGAGTGTCTTCTGTTAATCTCTAAATTACCATGAGGCATACAGGAGAAGGGATGTTCTTAGTACGGCACAGCACAAGCAGAGCTTAAAAGAACACACGGAATTTATAAGCCTTGCCTATTTTGAATCTTTAGAATTGAGAAATGAGATTTTTGCAGGTTTGAGGGAGAAATTTGTTTGGTTCACACTTTAATGTGAACTTACTTAATTTCCCACTTTTGAACCAAAACACAGTTTCAATTTTCCTTCTAAATTCACACTTCTGCCAATTTTGCAATGGACTTCTCCAATTTTTTAAAAAAAATAGATGCAAAAATTTGTTTATCTGTTTACAATATTTATATACCACTCCCCATCCAAAGATTTCAGAGCACTGAACAACAAATAGAAAAACAGAATAAAAACACTATATTAAAAATTATATTTTTAAAACAACAAAGTTCTGATAAAACCATGGCCGATCATTCAGGGAATGTTTCCTGAAACAACATTTTCAGGAGGCACTGGAAGCAATACAACATTAGCACCTGCCTGACCTCCAAAGGCAGGGAATTCCATAGGAAGGGGGCCACCACACTGAAGGCTCTTCTCCTGGTGGACTCCAATTGGACAATAGGTTGCATATGTTAGGGGAAAGTACGGTAGTAATGCAAATAAAGTTCAAAACCAGATTATATTAGAAAAATGGCTTGCAAAAAAAAAGGGTATATGAGGCAGAAATTGTGTATAACAATGCATGTATCAGGAGAAACGTGCACAAGATTGTGTATGGTTTTTTCATCCAAACTTTAAAAAAAATCTCAAAATTTGGCACAAGCAGAACTTAAGATTGGAAAAGTGAGAAACTGGGAAAAAAAACCTCAAATGGACAGAACCCTTCATCCCTAGCCTTTTGATATGCCTTCTGTAGATACACACTATGACAGTGCGGGCCAGTTCAGACAACATGCTTAGCTACGGTTAGACTGCTAAACCTTTTGCAGCAAATAGTTGGTGAGTGTGTTTAAACCATAGTTATATAGCCACCATGGTTAGGAATGGTTCACACAACACACTAAGGCCTTAGCTAGATCTAAGGATTATCCCAGGCAAATGGAGGGGTCGTCCCTGCCTGCTCCCAGGATCCCCTGTGTGTCATTTGGATGCACAGGGATGATCCCAGGACAATCCCGGGATATAGGCCTGGTCTAGCCATGGCCTAAGTCATGGTTCACACAACATGCTAACCCATAATGTTTAGCTCAAAATGCTTAACCACCGTGGCTAAGCGTGTCATCTGATCAGGGTCTGCGTGTCTTTTCTGCAGATAACACCTCAAGGAACTTGTACACCTATACCAGTGGTTACGCCTTGATGCACATATCAGACCCTGCCACTCAGATGGCCATGGCCATCAACATCTCATTTACATAATCTTATAGCAATATAAAGCATGCACAATATACATATTGGTGCATACATAGTACACACATGTGGGCATTAAACCACCAATGTGGCCAAATCACGCACTGCCACTGCGTTCATGCTTCTGCACCAGCTGAGAGCACTCAGAAGGTTCCAAAATAATTAATCAAAATTATGATGAGCCAATTAATTTTATTGCAGGTTAATAATGTAGATTTTTAATTGGAGCTGTCCCCTGTGAAGGGGTATTCTGGTCTTAGATAGAGATAGATAGATAGATAGATAGATAGATAGATAGATAGATAGATAGATAGAATATGAGACAGACAGAGAGAGAGAGAGAGAGAGAGAGAATGCATTTAATATCTATTTCACAAAAGGTGGGTTATTTTTCTATATTGTTCAATAAAGAAGTCCTCAAAAATAGGGTTTTAATTTTTGTATATAAGTTTTTTTTAACGTACAGTGTTTTTAATCTTTGTAAACTCCCCAGAGAGCTTTGGCTTTGGGGTGGTGTATAAATGTAATAAATAAATAAAGGGAATTTGGTTTTTTCATTAGAAGACTGGAGGGAAGATCTGAATTAGGGATGAACAGACTCACTTCTATCCCATTTCACCAGGCACTTGCCAAGCTGCTGCCACCACCCACTCACCGAGCACCTATAAACCCTGCAGGGACACCCATACCCCAGGGAGCCACCATTTTACATCAAAATGGCACCTCAGGGATTTCTGGGAATCTAATGTTGCATAAATAGCAGCCATAAAGGGGCCATTTATGTAACATTACAGCTATTTACGGCCACCATTTACACATTAGATTCTCAGAAATCCCCGAGCTGCCATTTTTACACAGAATGGCTCACCAAAAAGGACAGGTAGTTGTTAGACACTTGTGGACCATGCAAATGCCTGGCCAATGGGTCCAGCAAATGGCTGCAGCTTAGCGAGCAGAGTCCAGGAGGCCAAGCAGGGCAGTGTAGTCCACCGGACTCCACCCTCCTCTTGGACTCCTGCAACATCCCTAATCTCAAGTGTGCTAAATCTGAAAGGTTCAGTTTTTATGGTTTCTACATGTGAATTGTCAGAAGGGGGGCCTCAGAAGCCACTACACACACACACACACACACACACACACACACACACATTTTAATAAAATGTCAGCTATTTCCGCAAAATATCACCCTCACAGAATTTTAAACTGGATGTAGATCTCTGCTGCTTTTCTTTTTTCTAGTACTTATGGTTGCAGGAATAGACTTGAGAATGCAAGAGCATTATCCCCAAAGCACGAAGAGAATGGGGAGCTGAATGGGATTCGTAGTAGCCTCAAGTTTTTAATGCCCTGTACTGAGCCTAGCTATCCTGATCATATTGTTTGTTTTAAAGGCCAAGCCATTCTGAGTAAGGATAAAACAGGGTTTAAATTAATCAACTGCGAGCAATTTACAGGTTTCAGCATCTGGGTCACCTTGCTGAAGAAATAAGATTTTATTTTATTTTTAAAAAACTGCAATCATCATCTAGACAACCTAGGATTCATTGTTAGAACAGGGGTTTTCAATATCCTATTTTATGAGGGTTTAATATACATACATATATATATACTTCCCCCAAGATTCTAGTTTAGCACTGAAGTTTTGATTGTTATATATCTGGGTATGCCCAATATAGGGAAGAGGAGTAAAAAGAGCAACATGCAAGACCTTGATTCTACTTGGGGGGCTCCTGCACCTCCTTAGACCCACAGCTGTTGGCTAGTTCTTAACCCCAGGGCTCCAGAGGAGATTGGCCAAAATGGCAAAATGCAACCTCCTTACTCAGTGAGATGATGGCCATAGCTAGACTGGGCGAAATCCCAGGGTGATCCCCAGGATCATCCCTGTGCAGCCACATGACGCACAGGGGATCCCTCCCTTGCCCCGGGATCTCGCCCTCACCTTTGAGCCTGCTTTTTCCACAGTCTCAGGATGATCCCGAGACTGCAGAATGTGTGTGCGGGCGTCGCGGTTTGTCCCGGTTACTTGCCAGGACCTGCGTACAGAGCCGGGACCTGCGTATGGGGCACAGAGCTCCTCAGGAGCTCTGAGCCAATCGGGGGGGGGGGGGGCAGGGAAATTATTTTTTTAAAAAAAACAACTCACCTTTTGCGCATGAGCGTTCGTGTGCTCCTCTCCTTTAACAAAAAAAAAATGCCAGCCGCAATGTCCTCCTCCTCCGAGGTCATCACGCGCCATGTGTAAACAGAGGGGGAGATCGCGCAATAAAAATATCGCGAGATCCTCACTCCTCCGTCGCGCTAGACCCATAGGTCTAGGTGAGGCCGATATCCCTGATTACCAGGTGCTGGGGACAAAAATGGCTAGTCCAGTAGAAAGGGCTCCAACCATCGCTGGAAAAATCTCTTCTTCTGAAAGGTGCTTTGTGAAGAGGACAAATTCCCAGGGACGTGCACCACAAGGAAGGGTAAATTCTGTCAGCTCTGCTGCACATCAGTTGCAGTCCCATTTGCTAAAATATCTTAGGTGTGCCAGTAGCGATGACTCCAAGGCAAGGTCAAAGGCCTTTAGGGAGGTGCACGGGTAAGTGCTGAGGGGTATGTGCAGGCTTTGTATTTATTTATTTATATCCTGCCTTTTTTCCTCCAAGGAACCCAAGGCGGCATACATAATCCTCCTCCTCTCCATGTTATCCTCACAACAACCTGTGAGGTAGGTTGGGCTGAGAGTCTGTGACTGGCCCAAAGTCACCCAGTGGGTTTCCATGGCCGAGTGGGGACTAGAACCAGGATCTTCCGACCCCCAGTCCATCACCTTAGCCACTACACCATACTGGCTGAAGGTCCCAGGTCTGGTCCCTGGCATCTCCACTTAAACAAAGTTCAGATAGCAGATACCAGGGGTGTGCAAAGTGGGTCTGATCCACTCTGAAATTTGAAAGATTTTGTGTGTTGTCTGAACAGAACCAGGGTCAACCAAGTGCCGGACTCAGTATAAGGAGACTTGCTGTGTTCCTGTGAACAGGATTGACTGCCAAGTCTTATAGACCTTGGATATGCTCAACCTGGGGTCTCAGGGGGGAACTCTCTGAAAACCTATCTGAGGAAGAGGAAGGAGGTGACTTATTCAGACTCTGACCTGGAAGAGGACACCTTAGATCTTTGAGGAGAGGAGTCTGAATTCATCCACCCACTTCCAAAGGCTATCTGCTATCCCAGGGCTTACCTTGTTTAATACAGAAGACACTATCAGAGGCCATGAAATGGCACAGCAAAGCACAGCTCTGAGTTACAGCAGCTTAGCCTTAACCCCCCTGAATCTTCATTTGTGGGACAAGTATCTGGCACTCAAAAGGTCCTGCTTGCATTGAGCTCTAGACTTAGTGACATCAAAACCTGCCTCCACTGGCAAATCTCTCAGGTCCTGCAGAGCCTGGCCCTGTTACCTGCCTCCACTACTGGATGGCTCACCCTGCCCTTGCTTGGCAAGCTACAGATTCACAGCCTGGCCCAAACAGGACAAGGCAATGATTTTGAGCATTATATCTTTAAATGGTGACTGATCCAAACACAATAGTATTGACATACATTGCTGCTCTGCTGTGACATGCTAGTGGCCACATTGCTAGTGGTGCCAGTGCCACAGGACACAACCTCCGTTGTTGTGCAAGAGCCTGGCATTTCCTTCCAGCATTGCAGTTAGTAATGGGTTATTTTTCACACAATACTCATTCTCAGAACTTGATGGGTATACAAATCAGACACCGTACAGACAACCTAGCATAGATGAAGCACATACATCTACAGATGCAAGGCAGGCCTGCATTCACCTCTTCTAGCTGTGCCCCTGCAGCTGGGCATGGAAGGCAGCCTCTCCCCCTGGGCCCCATGAATCCTGCCTTTGCCCTTTTGCTGCTGCAGCAAGGAATGATGCAGGATCCTGGGGGCAGAAGCAATGAGGTGGAATCAAGCAAGGGGAGATTTAGGCTGAATCTTCTGGAATGGCTCCCCAATGGGATGACGAGCTGCCTTCCAGCATCACTCAAACCACCTTGCGTGAGACATTAAAAACAATGGAGCTGCACTGGGCCTGAGGCCTAGTGAGGGAGTAGAGCAAGTTGGGGGGGGACGACAGACAAGGTGTCCGAGGCACTCAGAGGATCGGCGAGACAAGGTTGTGCAACCAGCAGAGTACTAAAAGAGAAAATAACAAGTAAGGCAATGAATTGGCTGCAAAGACTCCCCCGCAGGCAATGACAGAAAGAGAGGGAGGGAGGGAAGGAGATGATGTGAAGGGCACTGAAGAAGGAGAGCCCAAGGGGACAGACATGCTCAAGTTAACAGAACTATAAGGCTGCTGTGAGTGGTTATGGCAGGGGGAGCAAGGACTTGCAGCAAATCCCTTCTGGGTTTTTATTTGTTGGGGAGGTCAAATTCCAAAGGGTGTTCTTTTCCAGGGTTCGTAACAACATCATGAATGTATTCCTCCAGAAGTACAGAAGTAGTCCCTCTTCCCCGCCCTCATCCGGGAAGGCTCATCATAGCTCAGTGGTAGAGCACATGCTTTTGTAGGCAAAAGGTCCCAGGTTCAATCCCTGGCATTTCCAAGTAAGGTTGAGAAGACTTCTGCCCTGTCTGGAAACTCCAGAGAGCCACTGCCAATCAGCACTGCCAATATTGAGGTTGGTGGAGCTGAGATGTATGGATTTTGTTTAATCTGTTCTGAGTGAGATTTCACGGATTGTCAGGTGTCCTTCATTCCATCATCTTCTCATTGAAGGAATTGGATTCCACCCACTCACCCCACCCCTTCGGAAAAGTATGCAAAAACTTCCTCCACAATGTACCTAACTTTTGCGGGTATGCAATATTTTGCTGAAGAGAGATCAGAGATGTATAAAGCACTAGGCTTAAAAAGGGGGGGGAAGGCACGTATACTAGCATATTTCCCAGTAATTTTCCTACTTTCATGTGACTAAATTTACATACAATTCAAGGAAGTTAAAATGGTACAAATCCATGGTACCCCTAAAACAAGGGAAATGTTGGTCTGCTGCAGAATCAAAATCCATAGAATTCCAAAGTCATTTGAATCCATTTCGGATTTTTCTGACATCCCTACATGGAACGATGGCCTGACATGGTATAAGGCAACTTCCGATCTGCTGCCTGGACTCTGTCCACTTTCTCTCTCTTTCTGGGCATCAATCCCGCACCATAGATTTTTATTTTTATTTAAATTATTTTTAGGCAGCCTTTAAGGGTAGAACCCTTTCAAGGCATCATACAGGATAAAACACAAGTATACGTACAAATTGGCAATAAATAGATATACAGTAAAACACTATAAACCACTGTAAAACCAGATTGCACTAATAAAACCTGCAGCCCACAGATTGTGAAGGCCAGTGGAAACAGGTGAGTCTTTGGAGCCTTCCTGAAGATCTGCAAAGAGTATATTCTGCCTGATGGACCCCTGATGGAAGCTGATTCGAGAGGTGTGAGGCCACCACTGAAAAGGCCCTTTCCCTTGTATTCACCAGCCTACCTGATCCTCTGTCAATGTAGATGTGGACTTGACAGTAGAAGGGGATGTTATGAAACAAACACTCCCTTTTCTGAAAGACATATAATTTTCTTTGCTCTGAGTCTCAGGACTGATTTTTACCTCAGGGCCTCCTGGAAAGCACAGGCTAATTTGGCATAAGCCTTTGTTTTGTTTCAGACAATGAACTTCTGGTTTGTACATTGATGGTGCTATATAAATAAATAAATAAATAAATAAATAAATAAATAAATAAATAATAATAATAATAATAATAATAATAATAATAATAATAATAATTGTAGCATGGAATCCATTTTGCAGTCCTGGCTTTGCAGATTAACTTAACCAGAAAATGTTGGATTTTGGCAGCTCAGAAGCTTCAGGGACATTATAAGCACATACACAGAGGTCTCTTGCACATACATAACATGAGGACATCATAGGGTTGCTAGCTGTCCTCTTTTACATAGGACAGAACTCTATTTGAAAGGCTGCTAAAGGACCATCCTCTATATGAAGACTTCCTCTATTTGAAATGGCTCATCTACACTAAGCAGGATATTCCACTATGAAAGTGGTATGAAAGCAGTATATAAACTGCAGGAGCCACACTGCTGCTTTATAGTGGTATTGAAGTGCACTGATAACTGTTGGGGCCCATGACACATACCATATACTACTTTCATTCCGCTTTCATAGTGCTGTAACCTGCTTGGTGTAGATGTGTCAATGGGCCCCAACAGTTGTCAGTGCACTTCAATATCACCATAAAGCAGTAGTGCGGCTCCTACCTTTTATATACCGCTTTCATGCTGCTTTCATAGTGGAATATCCTGCTTGGTGTAGATGAGCCCAAAGGCTGCCCTGTCCAATTCTGATTTAAAGATAAAGAACCATCAGAACTGGTGCCCATCAACCATTAGCCCCTGAATAGCAGCCTGAACAGGCAGGACACCTGGACACAGCCTTCCACACTATGGCGAGAGGTCCTGCATTCCTATTGAAATTATAATCACCAAGCACAAGATGGCCGGGTCTAACAGCCATTTCAATGCCGCCAATTCTGGACAATTGTGGGAAATTTAAATGGCAGCTAGAACTTGCTTCTTTGCTCTGCTCAGAGCACCAACACCACTGCCCACCATTTTCCAGTAAACCCACCAGTGTCATCTGACAAAAGAGCAGCCTACCAGAGAGTACTTTGCCCAAGGTGTCCTCAAACATGTTGGTCCTACTCAAGGCCATCAAACAGGGTGGCTCCTAGCACATTGCCAAAGAAGAAGAAATGCATCATAAAAAATATGACATCTAAAGGTCTCTCAAACACACATATATATTTCTTACTCACAATAGGGCCATTCGAGTGGTTGTATCCAGGCTCTGGAATGCCCTTCCTAAGCACTTTTACTTTCTGCATGTCTCTTCTCTGAATCTTTAAGCTGCCTAGTCTGCTTTACATGGTTGCTTATTCAAAACCTTATGAGGATCATACCAGGAAAGCATTCAGAACAATCTTCTGTGACGTATAAATCCTAGCAATGTCCAGAGAGGTAGAGGTACTTGTCCAGTGAACCAAAAACAAGAAAGAATCTTGTGGCACCTTAAATACTAACCAATTTATTATGTCATAAGCATCTGTGGACTAGAGCCCTACTTCATCAGACGCATAAAGTGTTATACACAGTTGGCATATATATTATACACATGGGTATGCATGCGCAAAAGGGGGGAAATTGTAAACCGTGTGGCTAGTCTGTGTCTATAATGGAGTGGCAACTTACGCCTTGCCAAAATAGAGGAAATACATCACTGGGGGGGGGGGGGGAACGACCCACAAACGAGGCCTTGTATAAAACTTGCATATGTTAATTGATATGTCCAGATGCTAATTCGGAAATAATTACTATCATTTAAATAGAAATACAATCCATCTTACCATAGTGGGAAAGATTGTGACCAGATAAGCTGTGTGCCTGTTCAGTCTGCTATCCACAGGCTTGTCTATACACTGGCCTCAGGTAGACCTACCGGGTCTAGCACGACGGAGGGGTGAAGATCTCGTGATATTTTTATCGCGAGATCTCCCCCTCTGTTTACACATGGTGCGCAATGACCTCAGAGGGAGAGGATGTCGCAGCCGCCATTTTGTTTTTGTTTTTTCTTAAAGAAGAAGAGCGCACGGGCGCTTATATGCAAAAGTTAATTTTTTTATTTTTTACTATTTTTCCCATTCACCCCCCCCCCCTGATGTGCCCCGATGTCCTCACGTGCCCCAATGTCCTCAGGAGCTCGGCGCCCCGTGCATGAGTCCCAGCTCCTCGTGAGGAACCGCGAGGAACCGGGACAAACCACAACACCCACACACATGTTCTCCAGTCTCGGCATCATCCTGAGACCATGGAAAAAATGGGCTCGAAGGGGAAGGCGAGATCTCTGGCCACGGCTAGACCAGGCCTATATCCCAGGATTGTCCTGGGATCATCCCTGTGCATCCAAATGACACACAGGGGATCCCGGGAGCAGGCAGGGACGACCCCTCCATTTGCCTGAGATAATCCTTAGGTCTAGCTAACGCCTATGTCATGACTGCGCAGTTGTGCTTCATTGTTTATATGATGTAGCCGCTAATTCACAACCACATCGTATAATTTCCCATGAAGATGCACATTTTCAATGCCCTGTTTTACTGCAGGTTTTTACTTTGTTCCGCTGTCACCACGGTTCTTTCGGCTTGCATCAGTGATGGCTTCAGTTCAAATTAAGAGAGTGGGCATAGTTAGGGGGAAGATCCCATTTTCATCACAGATGTGGGACCTTCCTTTTGGGGGGGAGCCACCCAACCCCTTTCTCCACAGAATACAGGGCAGCGGGCAGGACCCAGGTGAGTATTTAGTAATGGTCATCATGGCAACACTAAAGTCCAGTTCTGGAATGAAACTAAGGACAGTTATTAGGTACAACGTATAAATTCAATGAACTGTAGCTGTGAAGCTGCACAGCTACAGGCTTTCAAAGCTACAATGTTGCATAGAATTGTCAGAAAACAAAAACAAAAATGCTGGGGAAGTTTTCAGTCACTCAATATTTGCAGTGCGTTACTGCCATGTGACAATGATGCTGCAAACTTTCCTGGCTGGGTACGCTATCATCCTGCCATGCAATGCTATCACTGCCGCTTCGCGGGTTTTGGGGGGAATCGGTAGCAAAAGTGACACCATATAGACAACCCCAGGTGTTAAGTATGAATGGGCAACTTCCAATTTCCTCCCTCCTCTCCCTTCTTAGGGTTCTTTCTGACTTGGACTAGTCACCCCTTCCAATAGAACGGGGTTGTACAAACTTTTTGGTCCAGAGGGCCACTTCAGGCAGTGCCAGGGGACTGCACACGCCCAAACAGAAACCTGGGGATTCCCTTGCTCATGCTAGCAAGAGAATAGCTTCCTTATCCCTGATATCTCTTCTCGGGGTTTGGCCCCTTTCTACACCTAAGGACTAACCCAGGAAAATGGAGGGATCGTCCCTGCCTGCTCCTGGGATTCCGTGTGTGTATGTCATTTGCATGCACAGGGAAGATCCCAGGATGATCCCTAAGGGAAAAGGCAGGTGCAGAAATGCCCTAGATTACCAAATGCGGGGGGAAGGTGGTCACCAGAAATGGCCGAGGGACACGCCTTTTGCACCCCTGCAGCAGAGCACACCTTCAAAATGAGGACTTTCAGCTCTTCAAACAGAGGACAGTCATCTATACCTTAGGACACATGTGGCCACCTTAGCCTATGATAATTCTATATAAAGCTGAAATGTGTACAGGAGCAGCAGAATGACCATACACAATGTCAGCAATTGGTGTTAGAACTATTTTCCGACTAATTTAACATCGGTAGCGTGAGAGGAAATCACTGTAAATGCTGGATATCATATTTTTGAAAGTGTCCCATTGAAGTAGGGAGGTTCTGAATTAAAGAACACCTTTAATGTTCTGTGGGGTCTGGACATCATCTTCATCAACAGTGTTGTTGTTTACACTTAGGGCTTTGCTAGACCTCCCGGCTTACGCCGGCAGGGAGGCGGGGCCGAGGCGCGCTACCGTTAGCGCGCCTCCCCCATGCTTCTAGACGCCGGAGCCGCAGGGAGGACGCAAGCCCTGCGGCGTCCGCCATTTTTTTTTTGTTTTGTTTTGTTTAAAGGGGCCGCAGGTGGCCCGAAGACTTCTTGAAGGTAAGGGGTGTTTTTGTAAAAACCGGAGGGGGGGGAGGATGGGAGGGGGGGGAGGATGGGAGGGGGGGTGACAGAGGGAGCGCCGCTCACCGCCGCCGCCGCTCGCAAGCAGGCGAGCGGCGCTCCCTCTGTCACCCGCCCCCCTTCCCACACACCCTCCCATCCTTCGCCCTCCCCTCTCTTTCCCCCCCGCCCCCGGGCCGATGGGCACAGCGCTCATACGAGCGCTGTGCCAGGCCGGTCCGCGGCTTTTCGCGGCTCCTCGCGAGTAAGCGAGGAGCCGCGAAAAGCTGCGGAAGTCACTAGACGTTCCCCAGCTCCAGCCTGAGGCCGGAGCTGGGGAAAAAGCGCGCCATAAGCGCCTTCGCTTATGGCGCATTGAAGAAGGCCTCAGCGCAGCCTGCCTCCGGATTCCCCTGTGCGTCATCTGGACGCACAGCAGGGAAACCGGGTGAGAAGGCACGCTAAGGCCTCGTCTAGTAAGGCCCTTAGTCTGTGTAAAGTGCTTTACAGTCAGGACCTATTTCAATGTACCATAGCTCTGAGAGACGCAGGTCACTAGTATTGTTTTCGTTTTAGAAATGGTGACAGAAACTGACCAATAGGGATTGCAGGGTGGGGTCAGAGGTGGATGGGTCAGAGGCAGGGGTCTGTTAAGGAGCTGCCAAGACAGAGCCACCCTCTTGGCTCACAACACCCGACCAGCTCTGCAAGAGAAAGAGCACCCAAAGTGTGTGTGTGTGTGTTTTCCCTTCTGGGAGCTGTTGCCAGAAAGGCAAGAATTAGGGCCTTTTTAAGCATTTTTTTTTCACATTAGATAGTCTTTAGGTAGACAATTTAGGCCATTTCTACACCAGCCCAAAAATCCAGGCTGGTCACAGCCGAGTCCCTGTGTATCCAAATGATGCACAGATTCCCGGGGGCAGGGAGGACGAGCGTGCGTTTTCCCAGGGATAAATAATCCCTGGCAAAACCTGATTCCTCCCACAGTCTCAGGGTCATCCCGAGACCGTGGGAGGTGTGTGGCTGCCCGTCCCAGCTTCCTCCTTGAGAGTAGCAGGGATCAGTAGAGGGAAGGAGTCGGGCCGGGAGGAATTGGGGGGCGTGGGGGAGCGGGAGTGGGTTGTTGGTTTTTGCACATACCTTTTTCTGTAACTTAAAAAAAATGGCCGCCTCTACTCGTGCGACGTCCCTCCTCCCATCCCACACATCACGTTGCATTTGGACACATGGGACAATCCCGGAAGGAGGTCAGTACAGGATCGCCCCCGCTCTCTCCCTCTACACCTGTATGGTATCACTCTGAACTGCTTGGCTCTGCCCTTGAATGCATCCCAGATTGGTGGCTAGGTGTCCTCTTTTGCAGGGGACCATCCTCTATTTGAAGGCTGCCCAATTCCATTTTAAAGATAATGAACCATAAGAACTATTGCCCATCAACAACAATTAGTGCATGCAAGTCACCTGGTTGCAATTAATTGTTATTTCTAAATTTGCATATATATATATATATATATATATATATATATGTGTGTGTGTGTGTGTGTGTGTGTGTGTGTGTGTGTGTGTGTGTGTTATGCCAATTGCTGTCCTCCTGTTGTCCTCTTTTTGGGTGATGTATTTCCTCCTCTTCATAAATGACCACCTTCCCCCTTGAACTTTAAACATCATCTCTGGGCCCACTCTAAAAGCTCCAGTTCCAGGCCAAATGCCATTCAGTGAGCCACATGTGGTCTTACTGCTCAAATGTACACCCAGTGTGGGATTTGGAATAGTTATGTGGTTGACCTATTGCGAAACATGGAGAGGGAAACCAAAGGGTTTGGGCTAGAAGGTTTGCTGATGATCTGCCACCCTGGCTAACGTTTTATAAAAGAGGGAAATTTAGCCCTCGCCAAGGTCACAGCTTTTAATCTTCCTCTGCTACAATTGCTTCCACACCTGCTCCTCTCTAGAGACCACCACTGACATTGAAATACTCTCTCATATACACACACGTGTCAATCCTGGAGCAGCTTCAGCTGCTATAAATTAATACACACGTCCACGAGTAGAAAATGGCCACTGTAAGAAAACATGGTGGCCTAGGCTGGCAAGTCACTATGAGCAAGCGCAACAGAAGGAGGGGGAAAGCACTAGAGGAAGGGAGGAGGAGGAGGAGGAGGAGGTGGAGGAGGAGGAGGAGGAGGAGGAGGAGGAGGAGAAGAAGAAGAAGAAGAAGAAGAAGAAGAAGAAGAAGAAGAAGAAGAAGAAGAAGAAGAAGAAGAAGAAGAAGAAATCATCCCTGTTAAAAACAAGTATTCTATTCAAAGAATTAAGGTTGATTGGTATGCATTATGATGGGACGGGGACCAAATAAACCAGTAGAAAGCATAAAATGGAGGCTTTCATGATGCTCTAAGTCCACTGACCTTTGTGGTGAGGACCCAGGTAAAGTCTTAGATTTTAAGCGTTGGAGTCACTAAGCATTCACTGAGAGCCTTCCCTTCTGTGTGTGTGTGTGTCTCTGTCACTCCTACCCTCCCATTGATGAAGTGGGCAAGGGAAATGGCATTGAATTAAACCTGTCGTAAATAGGCAAAAAATTAACTCCAGCCTTCCCTTGCGCTGGCTTTGATTATGTCGCCGGTGGACCTGGCAGGCGCTTCTGTGCAGCAAAGCCAGCCAAGGGCCAGCGGGAAAGCAGTCGCCTTCACTCGCATGCCATGAATTACAGCCAAACAGCAGGTGATGGCAGAAATGAGGGAAACTCAGGGGAGAGGGGGTAGCCAGAGGGACTGCAGAAGCACTTAAGGCAGGTCAGCCTCCTAGAGGAAGATTACGGTGACACAAGACAGTAGGGATGATGACATTTCTGGATGGCTATGGGAGAATGGCGGGGAGGAGGGAGGGGTGAAAGGACACCTGTGTTAATTGCATTGACCCTGGAGCTGTTGATCCCGTTCTCTTTGGATTTGTTAAACTACAATCCAAGAGGTTGGCGGGGCGGGGGGGGCTTGAATAAAGACCCAACCTATTCAAATTCGAGTTGTTGTTGTCGTCGTTGTCATACAGCCTTTCACTGTTCCTTCTGCAAACGCAAAAGAGTGCTCCATCCAGAGAGGCATTTGGGATGAGCCTTGATATACTCAGTGGTGGCAGGTTGCAGACAATGTGGCAGCTGTGGATTTACAGCCATAGTGATGTTGCAACTCAGAGGATGGAGCTTGGGGGTGTGCATTAGGGGTGAACTGGCTGGAAACACATCCCTGCCAAGAGACCTATTGTTCACGCCACCGTGTGCATTTCATACAGAGAGAGAGAGAGAGAGAGAGAGAGAGAGAGAGAGAGAGAGAGAGAGAGAGAGAGAGAGAGTTAGTTCTCATCTCAGGGAAGTGAGACAGTTCAACTCTGTTTGGCCTGATCTTCCATGAATGAGGCAGAATTAAAGGAAGCTGAAGAAGGACAAAGGGGCTGGTGTTAGAGGAGGAGAAAAGAATACACTAGGAAAAGTATACAAGCGCTGTGGTTCAAGCATCCATCCAAGTGAGCTCTGCAGTGTGGTAGTGAGTGGGGAAGATGGAAACCGACAGCCCCATAAATGGAAAGAGTAAATAAAATAATCCAGCAGTCTATGCCATATAATCACATGGATGGGTCTAAAAGTCATGCAATCAATGTACAATCATCTGATTGATTTAGCTCTCAATCCTATCTTTCAGAAAAGGAAGGAAGTAGTCCATAGTCTTTGTTCATTTACAGACCCTCAGCCCAAGAGCCAAACCTGGCCTTCCTGTGGTCTCAATCTAGCCCTCTGGGGTTCCCTCCAAATAACCAAGGCTCCTTCCCTTTGCCCCACCCCCTTACCACTGACCACTGATCCTTGGTGTAATTTTATGCTATTTCTCCCTCTCAATCTAAAAGATTGCACTGCCTCCCCTAAGGCGTAGTCACCAGCAGTAAAAGCGTTAAGCACAAAAACACAGGGTACATTTGGTATTTTGCCTTTGGTCCTGCCCATCACTGGAATGCAGCCAACCAAAGCTTCACTGAAATAGAATTTGGCCCCAGACTGAAAGAGGTTCTGGACCCCTGATTTGCAGTCTTGAAAACAGTCTTTTGTCTGACAAACATAGGGGTGGTGCTAACATTTTAGTGGACCACGTTCTTTGATGAAAAGAGTGTGCAGACCTTTGAATCATACAAGAGTCTTCATGAGGCACAGTGAAAAGCCAGCTTGTTCTCAGGTATGCCTAGAGAACAATGGCACTTGCTAATAATGGCATCATGGCACAATATTTTGAACTTCAGTCACTTTTAATATAGTATATGGTCCAGCTGGTGGCAGGTCTCTGTGTTCAATCCATTTGTTTCTTCTTCGTTTTATATTCTACAAGTTTATGAACTGACATTCCTTAGCATGTGAGGGTTTAAAAGCATTGCATAATCTCACATGCTAAAGCCTTTTTTATAGTAAAAGGAAATAAGGTTTTTTTTATACGTCATTATAAAAAAGCACCTCTTCAATAAAATGTTAATAATAATAATAATAATAATAATAACAACAACAACAACAACAACAACAACAACAACAACAATTCAACCTGGTTGTAACAGCTGGTGTCTTAGGGGAGATGCCAACAGTGCACTGGAACATGTCAGTACAAAACAGCAGCATCCTTTTAGGGTGCAATCCTATGCATATATAGACAGAAAAATGCCCTACAACTCCCAGCATTCCTGAGACAGCATCGCTGCCTAGGACCTGCTGAGAATTGTAAGTGGGGAGGAAATTCTGTCTGAGCTTTCATAGGATTACAGGCTTAATTTATTAAACATTTTTTTTAAAAAAAAGAAACCTTAATTTTCATTATTGTCAGCCAAAGTACCTGCCAATTTGTAATCAAGTCAAGAAAATCAGTGCCAACCACCTACTGCCACCCAGAGGATGTGCTGAGTGCCCACCAATCTCTTTTCAAATCAGGGAAATAAATGTTGCCTTGTCAACCACAGCCCCCCACTGGGGGTGGGGGTGGGGGAGGCGCAGCAACACCCCGAATCAGCCGAAGGCGCCCCCGAGGCTTCAGTGCCAGTCTGCCTAGGCCTCGGGGTGCCTCAGGCCAACCTGGTGCCACTACAGATTAGTGCCAAGGAAGGCTGAATTGGCCCGCCTCGCCTCGGATCCAGGGATTCGGCCCGAGGTAGTGCACAGCCCTAGTTACTAGCTTCATTGGCTGCCATAGAGGCTGAGGAAGAGAGAGAGAGATGCTGTCTATTCTGGATTACACTTTTATCTTTTTATAATTTGGGATGGTATTACTCACCCTACTTGTTTAAACAAAAGGCAAAGGTGGAGCAGGCACAACCATTTTGCATCAGCCTTGGGATGTCATAAACAGACTTATATTCATTGATCTCATATTTCCCTTCGTGCCTCTGGCTGATACCCTGAGTGTACCTACTAAGCGGAAATGTTCCCAACTGGCCTTTCAGAGCCTCCCCACTTGACCACGCCCCCTCCATCTGGCTCCACCTCCTTTCTCCGAACTGCCAATCATTTATTTGGTAGTTTCCTGGCTTTTGAGATGTTCCCCACCCACCCCACTATGTTAAAAGGTTGAAATGCTTCTCTTAAGGCTAAGTTACAGGCTGTAGAAACTTCAAGGTGGTATTTGGGGTACTTTGGCCTTCAGAGATTCAGCACCCCTGAACCCGGTGGGTAAGCCCCACTGAGCTCAATGGGATTTACTGATGATGATGATGATGATGATGATGATGATGATGATGATTGAATAACATACATAGGATTGTGTTGCTAGGTTGTATTTGCAAGTGGTTGTAATTGGCACTGTACTGAAAAATTCTCCCATGAAAATTTCTAACATTCCCATTCAATTTGATAGAAAAGAAATTGCTTTCGAAAAGAAATTCAAAGGAGAAGAAATTTCAGAGAAATTCCCATGGGTTTGGTCCAAGGTTCTTGTATTTACCTCACTTATGAGATGACTGAGGAGTGTGTGTGTGTGTGTTGTCTTTCATTGTAAAGTCACTTCTCGGACAGCCTGTGGCCTCCTTGGCTTCCTGCACTTCCTGCCCAGGGGGAAGACATCATGAGTTATTCCTCTCATGGGGCCTTTTCAGATCAGGAAGTGCAGGCAGCCTGGGAGACTGCAGAGCCATGGTGAGATGTGTAATAGAAAGAAAAATATAGATAGCACCCTCAGCCACCTCACAGTGATTAGTTAAGGGCAAAAGCTCCACCAACACACATTCAAAATAAATTATAATCTGCCCTGAGAATGATGCAGAAAAATGGAAGTACCTTTCATGGGAAGAAAACTTTCAGCAAATTTCTGAGCTTTTTCTTTTCTTGCCTCCTAGAAATTAAAGGACGCTTTTCAGAATTTTCTCCACATTTTCTTCACAATTGTTTTTTGTGGTGGCTACGTTCCCCCCCCCCCTCAGTGCCCTGGAGTGATGCTCGGTCTCGGGGGCATTGTGGAGGGTGCAAAACGGGGGCCAGTCGGCCAACACAGTCGATGCTGTTGCCGTTTGCAGTGGCAGTGCAGAAAACCCAAAAATCCTTCAAGAAAGAAAGAAACTGTTCTCCAGCCCTCGACAATGGCGATGCCTACCTGTGAGAAATCGCTGGAGAATTTCTCCTCCCCCTGGAGAAATTCGGTGAAATTGTCCCGTCCCCCCATTTCTCTGCCCACAAATAGAGTGGAGAATTTTGAGAGGCCGCTTGTGCACAGCTCTAGTTGTAATGATCCCATCTGGTGATGACCCAACCAACAAGATACAGAGAAGCCAAGGTAGCGGCAGTTCTTCTAGTCTTGCCCCTGTTGCCACAAACACATGGACATAAGCATGCCTGGGGTTGTCAGCTCTCTGCTGTCTCAAAGCCTGAGATTCATTGGGTGGGGCTTCATGACATCATGGCCTCATGACATCATGGCTTTATGATGTCAGGCCAACTTTTAAAAGACATCCATCTGATACATAGGCAGGGCCCAGATATAAAGAAGAGGATCTCAGCAGTGAAGGTAAGGAGCTAGAGACATGTAGGCCCAGGAAAATGGACACATTCATGGGGAAAACAGGTGTGTGGTTTTTAATTGGGAGTAGGATTTTTTTTTCCATTTGCAGATTTTGGGGGAAGAAAAAGAAGAGGAAGGACCTTAACCTCTATGGAGGTTTTTTTCTCCTTTAGAATCTTGAATAATAGTTGTTGTTGTTGTTGCTGTTGTTGTTATGTGTTTTAATTACTATTTTAACTGCCATTTACACTACTGTAAAACTTCCAAATCCAAGTCTTTAAACTGGACTTGGAATGGACAGCCCTTCAGACACTGGCTGCCTTCAAATAAAGAATTGTCCTCTGTAAAATAGAACACACAGCCATCCTCTTAAACCAGATTCCTGACTTTCCCCAGTTGTAGGACTAATCCTGGATTATTTTTGTGTTTACTCAGACTTTTAGCATATGAATGTTTTAGTGCTTGGGTTTTAATGATTATTTTACTGTTGGTTTTACAGTGCTCTTTTCTGTACTGATTTTTTACTGATACTTTAAAAAAAGTGTGTGTGTGTGTGTGTGTGTGTGTGTGTGAGAGAGAGAGAGAGAGAGAGAGAGAGAGAGAGAGAGAGAGAGAGAGAGAGAGAGAGAGAGAGAGCAGATTGTACACCTCACTACCTGGGTATGTCTCTGAAAAGATATGGCTGGACAATCAAAAACAGATTAATTAAAAGTGACAGCCAGATGAGTGTGTTTCTGAGCATGTAAAAAGTAGCTTTCCCTCCCCTAAAGTAGTCACACAGTCAACCTGAATTCATTCAGGACTGTGGGAAGGGCTGGCAGGTCAGAGCGTGATGTCCTGGCAGACTTGAGCCCCAGCACTTCTTTGTTTAGGAATTAGCCACATGGCTGGGGCTTCATATCCCTCTCACAACGGGAAGATGTGGGGTAGCAGAGTACCTGGTGGAGGGGAGAGGAGGTAGCAGCAGGACTTCTAAGGGAGGGAGTGGGAATCCGTTTAATAGTCCTGGAGAGGAGGTTGAGCCATAAAGTCCAAGGCAATTCTCCATGGCTCAGTTACCTGCTTCATTTATTCGCTTCTCCCTCTGATCGATGCCGATGGATTTTATTTTTAAACAGAAGAGGAGAGACATGGCAAGACTGCAAAGTGCCCAGCGGGAACAGAAGCCAGGGAGGTTCGCAAGGAAATCTCACTCTGGCTTCTGCAGCCTTCCTTCCAGGGGCTCAAGCGGCCCACAACATCCGTATGCTAAAACGCTGGTTAAGTCTACTCTCCTTCAGTTTAACAAACTTTTAAAGTCCTGCTCCAAGAAGAGTTGAAGGAAAGAGGAGACAGGAGGGAGCCTCCAGCGATGGCCCCTGCAGGGTGTGCTGGTCTTGCTTGAGAGTGGTCACTGACACATCACCGAAAGAGAGGACACGAGAAGGACACAAGTTTGCAACCGAGTTACATGTGCTAATTTATATGCATAGAGGCAAATTTAGACAGAATTGCTATCATTTAGATACATGTCACATGCGTGGGGAAGATCGTGGCCAAGTGACCTCCTTGCCTACTGCTCAGTCTGCTGTCCAGGTGCTCACTGCGGGGCTGGGGCCAGGGCAAGCTCTCCTATGTAGGGTGACCACATGAAAAGGAGGTCAGGGCTCCTGTATCTTTAACAGTTGCATAGAAAAGGGAATTTCAGCAGGTGTCATTTGTATGCATGAAATTCCCTCTTCATCACAACAGTTAAAGCTGCAGGAGCTATACTAGAGTGACCAGTTTTAAAAGAGGGCAGGGCACCTGCAGCTTTAACTGTTGTGATGAAGAGGGAATTTCACCAGGTTCCCCATATATACAAATGACACCTGCCAAAATTCCCTTTTCTATGCAACTGTTAAAGATACAGGAGCCCTGTCCTCCTTTTCATATGGCCACCCTAGGTGTACGCCTCTGCTATGCCTCCCCTCCCCTCCCCTCCCCTCCCCCCAGTCTCTATAAAGAATGTGAGAACGGTACATAAGCAAGGCATTTGAGAGAGAGAGAGAGAGAGAGAGAGAGAGAGAGAGACCATAGCTAGATGAGGGCTTATCCCGGTGTTAGCCCTGGGATCATCCCTGTGCATCCACATGACACACAGGGGATTCCAGGAGCAGGCATAATCCCTCTATTTCCCCGGGATTTTGCCCTACCCTTGCAGCCTGATTTTTCTGTGGTCCTGGGCTGATCCCAAGACCGTGGAAAGTGTGTACAGGTATCGTGGTTTGTCCCGGCTCCTCGCAGTTACGTGCGAGGAGCCAGGAAACGTGCACGAGCCCATCGGGGGTTGGGTGGGGGGAGCAGGGAATTTTTTAAAAAAACAAAAAACACCTACCTTTGACCACATGAGTGCTCGTGCACATCTCCTGTTTTTTTAAAAAAATAAAAATGCCGGCCGCGACGTCCTCTCCCTCCAAGGTCGTTGCGCGTAAACAGAGGGGGAGATCTTGCGATAAAAGTATCACGAGATTCTCACCCCTCCATTGCGCTAGACCAGGTAGGTCTAGCTGAGACCAGAGAGTGAGAAATGAAATCTGGGAAACCAAGTCCTGTGGATTACTCAAAGTACCTAGATCACAATTCAGTGTGCGCTAAAATCAGGCCAATTCACATTATGGATAGCAGTCACAGGATGGGGGGGGAGATGCTGTATCGTGCACCTCACAATGCATGGGTTCTGGCCTACAAAGGCGTATGCCACAATGCATTTGTTAGGTTTAGGGTAGTACAAGAGATTTTGTAGTTTTTGCTGCAAAAGACTAACCCAATATCCCACAATAATATCCCTCTGAAATGTGCCTCCAGAGGTTGGATTTAATAGTTACTTTTTAACCTTTGGAACCCCGCAGCGGATTACCCTTCGTATGCTAGCGTTTTCCCCAAACCACTATGCATTTCAACTGTTGTATGAATCAGCCCATAGTTCAAAAGCTTCCAACATTGTAAATTATTTAATTGTCCAATAAAATGCTTGTGTTTATTTGATCTATGTTTCTCATTCCGCTGGCCCAATAGGCCTCTTGAGGCATTGATCTACACAACAAGTGTTTTCCTATGGATCTATGGTAACAATGAAGGTCTTCCTCAGCTGGAATTGGCCATTCCCAGATCACAATTAATGTTCCTATTTTCTTTGGGTGGTGTAGATCAGAGGTGAAATCCGATTGCATCCATCCGCTGACAGAACACAGCATCCATCAGTGATGTGGATTAAACCTGCGGGCCCCCAAAAACCAGCTTGGTGGGGGACCTTCTAGAGAAGATGTTTGGTTGCAGGACAGGATGGGGAGATGATATTGTACTAGCAAAAGTACACTCACCTCAAGATTGGACGTCACCCTTGGAGGTCACAGCACCTACACATTTATTGTGATATCCGAAAATATGGCAATACTTTTTTTTTCCAAAGTCGCAAAGCATTTGCATTTTAAAATGCTGGGTTCAGCCTTATAATAATGATAAGCCATATTAGGAAGACGTCCATTCACATAGACCAGGCTAAGCTTGTTCCATGTCTGGATGGGGAACTGCCTGGATATTCCACCTTGAGGTTCATGAAAGAACTGCAGCATATCAGTGTGAATGAATGAATTAATGAATTTCACATTTAGATATTACAGTTAATCACACCCTTAGGGTGACCATATGGAAAGGAGGACAGGGCTCCGGAATTTTTAACAGTTGTATAGAAAAGAGAATTTCAACAGATGCCATTTGTATGCATGCAGCACTTGATGAAATTCCCTCTTCATCACAACAGTTAAAGCTGCAAGGACCAGATACAAAAGAGGGCAGGGTTCCTGCAGCTTTAACTGTTGTAATGAAGAGGGACTCTCATCAGGTGCTGCATGCATACAAATGACACCTGCTGAAATTCCCTTTTCAATGCAACAGTTAAAGATACAGGATCCCTGTCCTCCTTTCCATATGATCACCCTACTTCTGGATTCTTGTTGGATCAAGATCAGCTCCTTTGCGTGTGTGTGTTTTCGGGGGAGGGAGTGTTCTCTGCTTTTTTAGTTTGGCTAAAAGCAAAGCCTAATTCTGGTTTGCATCCATCCGCCTATCAACCAAGTGAACCACTAGTATAAGCTGCTTAGAATCACTTGCATGTAATGTGCGTAGTAACAAAAATGAATGGAGTGAAAAAAACATTTCTTTACTTGCATTTTCTTACTTTAAAACATGACCAGAGGGGAAAGGGTTAAGAAGTCACTCCCTTTCCTCTGTTCCAGTTCACAATCTGTAGAACCTGGGTTTTGGTTTGAAAAAACATGGTGTTGGGTGGAAGGGATGGAGTCACAACACTCGGGTATAATGTGTGATTTCACTGGTACAAATTGCTCCCAGGGGGTGCCCCTGAACCATCAAGTTCGTGTTTCCACCATTGTTGCTTGTACATGATTTTGTAATCAAAAAGCCACATTGCATCCATTTGTAAGTACCATCAAGCACGTATATCTTGTAGTCGAGAAAGGGTTCCATTGGCCATGCTGGCTGGGGAGGATGGGAGTTGTAATCCAACACATCCACTGGATGCCAAGTTGGGGAAGGCCTTAAAAGTGTGTATGTGTGTATATGTGCATCAGCTACATTCTTATCAGGAAAAGGAGAGCAGGCCTTTCTCAAAAAGGTTCCTCCTTAACGTGGCAGCTTAATTTGGTATTTATTTATCTTATTTACAAAATTTGTATACCACTCCGTATCTGAAAGAGATTCTGGAACAATGAACATAAGAAATGAAACAGTAAAAGATACAAAGATTAAAACACCATTAAAATGATACTTTAAATAGAAAGAAAGAATGCCAATAAAAACTGGCTGTCAATTAATAGAGCTGTTTTCAGGAGGCGCCGGAAGCAGCATAGTGTTGGCGCTTGCCTATCCTCCAGGGGGCCAGAGAAAGGGGGCCACCATGCTGGAGGCCCTTCTCCTGGTGGATTCCAATTGGACCATAGGTCTTTCCATGTGTTCACACAACCCCAGAGCAGCATGGTAATCATTATGTGTGGGTGAACATCCCAGAGAACCCATCAGGAGGAGTCCCAAGCCATGTTCATCCTCCCTTCTGGCATTCATTCCTGTCTTTCTGTAAAAACAGAACAGGAAACAGGAGTCAGCATAATGCAATGGATAAAGTGTTGGTCTTAGACCAGGGAGATGCAAGATAAAATCCCCACTCAGCTGTGAACCTCACTGGGTAAACTAGGGCCAAACCTCTCCTTCTCTTTCGCTCTCTCCCCTTTCCTAACCTACCTCACAAGGTGGTTTTTAGGATTAAACAGGATGGAAGAACAACCATATGTGTTGCCCTGAGCTCCTTGGAGGAAAAACCAGATAAAATCATATCTAAGAATACAGTAGTGTAAGTCTTATTACTCGAGACCTACCAAACCGATTTTGCTCGTTTTTGTTTTAAACTGAAGCTTAGGAAGTGCAGATGTTCAGAAAAATTTGAAACGGTGATAAAGTTCACACTTCAAGCTTTAATCGCAATTGCCTTTGTGCCCAAAAAAAGGCAAGGCAGCCTCTCCGCTAGTGGGATAACAGACAGCCTTGCTTGGCCAATTAGTGTCGGACGAAGGCAGGCCCTGGGTGCAGCCGTGCAGTTAGGCTGTCGTCACCAGCAAGGAGGGAGAAGGGGACAGAGGCAGCCAATCGGGGTGCACGGGGGAGGAGGCAGCGTCACACCGCATGCCAATTTCAGAGGGGGCGATCCACTATGCATGTGCCACATTTGCATTATCCATGAGCCCCTCTGTGGTGAGGGCATTGAGGGGGGGAGTAGGAAAGGTGCAGGACTGCTAACACCCATGGAAACCTGGGCGGTACACTAGTAAATATACAATGCAATGCAATGCAATACAGCCTATTATGAAAGTTTCTTATTAATTAATTAATTAATTAATTAATTAATCCATGTCTAATCTGCCCAATCATTAATCTTCCCTGGGCAGATTACAAACAGTTGAAAAAGTAAAACGCCATACGACAGTTAACATCTTAAAACACAATACAAATACTGAAAAGAATGAAATCAAACGTAAAGCCACAACCCTGTTGAATTAGCTGTTATTAGCTTGCTTCTGTTTGCATCAATATGGCCATGATCTGTGCCATGGCGGCCTTAATTGTGACCCTTCTCACACAGACACACACAGCTCCATTGCCCTCACCTGAAGCACACTTTCCCCCCCCCCCCCATCTCTCTGTCTCTTTCCCTCTTTTACACACACAAATTAAGTTGACATGGAGTCTCGGTGCCCGGACAAGCCATATGACAAAGAGAGAACTCTCCTCCCTCTCTCTTCCGTTCCCAGGAAGAAGATTTAGACAAATGACAAACCGAATGCTCGGTTGCTGCATCTTCTTTGCAGATTCCAATGCAAATCCACAAGGTCAAAGCCATTACGGGTGTTATTAAAAACATAAATGTTGCAGAGTGAAAAGAGAGGGGGAGAGAGAAATAGTAAGGCAGAGAAAGAGATGCATGCAGGAAGAGAAGGGGGGTGATGGAGGGGGCTGGTAATTGTACCTGCTTCTCTCCCCCCCCCCTCCCCAACCTTGTCAAGCTTCATAGGATACTGAATGCCGTGATTTCAAGACATACACAGAACATTGCTTTTTAATTTAAGCCGTTAAGGTCAGTGGCAGCAAATGGAGCAGAGTTTTAAATTACAAAAAGTGGGGGGGGGGGACACAAAAAGGCCTGGAGTTGGGAGGGGGGAGGCAAGCTATGCTAGAATAAAATAACAAAAAAGCAAGAGTTGAGTGGGGAAAGAGCTGACACTGCAGAAAGTTTATTTTATAAGGTTCCCTTGATAGTGCCGTAGGAGCCACCAGGGTCCGTCTAAGAGGTGGCCCAAACTGCAAGAATACGTGGCACCCAACCTTTAAAAAAAAAATCATGTCAACTGCTTTGAAGTTATTATTACTGGTATTTTAGTGTTGTTCTTTCTTTCCGTTTTTAAGTGTGTTTCACACGTCGTTTTCATCATTTTAATTTTTTGTTAGCCAGTTTGAACGAGGGCTAGACGAATCAGTATATTTCCAGCCCATGTCAGTTTTACACACATTCAGTAATAGATTAGGGGAAGGGCCATAGCTCAGTGGTAGAGCACCTGCTTTGCATGCAGACGGTCCCAGGTTTAATTCCTGGCATCTCCAAGTGAGGCTGAAAAACTCCTGCCTGAATCCCAGAGTTCCATCACACCAGCGTTTTATCACACTTTCATCCTGCCTTGTTTACCGTTTTGCCCCGCAATCCTCACACAACGTCATCCCTGTCCTGCAGTCATCTCACCTCTTCCCCTCCATTTTCCACGTTTTTCTGGGTTGGGGAAAGTGCAGGTTTTTTTCTCCACGTGGGGTAAAACCACCCTTCTGTCCCCATGTATTGCCATCCTCATGCTGTGTAGCAGAACATCCCTTCTTGGGGGCCTCTGCATTGGTTTTATTGACAAAAGAGGAGGGCAGGGCAGTTCTCCTCCAGTCCGTAGAACCACTCAACCAGGAAAGGGGAGGAAAGGAGAGGGGCATGCAAAGACCATGCACAGAAGGGAACATCATCTCACCTCTAAAGGCAGAAACGGCACCCAGCCAACAAAACACTAAATTGATAAAGTGCTAGACAACAAAACCAGAGGGAGAGAAGGCACCCATGTCCATCACAACATTCATCAACCACAAGAACCAATGAACTGGAGGGAGAAGGAGAAGGGGATGAGGTGGAGCGGGCACAATAGCGGAAGTGTGAACAAGTGAAAACAGATTTCACCGATACAATGGCAATACCAGGAAGGCATGTGACACGCTAATGAAACAGGTGGAAACCACAGATCATACCTGAAAAACAAAAGTAGGTGTGATGGACCCCCCCAGTCAGCAGCTGCCAGTCAGTGTCAATAGTACTGGGCTAAATCAACCAGTGGTTTGACTCTCAATATAAAGCAGCTTCTGATGTTCCTAAGTCAGTTCCATCCAACTTCCAGCTCACTCTGTAATGTTTTAAACACACACACACACACACATACACACTTATTTTCATGCACAACTTTTGGAAATACACACATCTTGTGTTGAACTTTCCCTAATGTACGCAGTTTTTGAATGCAATGTTTGAGCCCAGACCAGCATTGCGCAATTCAGAAAAGTGTGCCCTCCGAAGGAGCACTGAGTTCCAATCCACATATTAGTTCAGGAAGTGTGAATTAGGTTGTTGCATCTAAAAATATAGACCAAAGAAAATTCTCTCCCATCCTTACTTTGACTGTGATGTGGAAAGTGAAATATAAATACTATGTCACCTTCATCATCATTATCATGATTATTTGTTACAGGACCAACAAAATATTGCAACATTTTGTTAAAGAAGGGAAAAGATAAAACATCATTACTTTCATCATGACTTCTTTTTTTAACAGAACTGCTAACAGGTCGATTTTGATTGTGACTGTTTTGGTTTTAGTATTTTCAGGGTAGGTGGCAGGTCTGTTTTATTATTGTAACTAGCTTTTATTCATCTTGATGTTTTTTTTGTTGTATTGCCTTCATCTTGTGAGCTGCCTTGAGGTTTTGTAGTAACAAGCAGCCTCAAAATATTCTAAAATAGACATGCACACAGCTTTCCCTGCCTCTTTCACTTAATTGGCTGCTGCTTGGGAGGGCAGGGGAGCTCTGAATGCAATGGTGTCATAGTGCAGACCTTTAACTAAACATATCTGGGGAGACATGGGAAGAAATGGGGGTCAACATGTTGTCTGGAAGTTAGAAGATTCCAGTATAGCAGCCTTACCCAACGTGGTACTGTATAGATGTGATGGACTACAACTCCCAGCATCCACCAGCCCTCTAGATGTGTTGGACTACCATTCCCAGCCTGGAATGCTGGGAATTGTATAGTCTAGCACATCTGGAAGGCACCAAGTAGGAGATAGCTGCAGTACTGTATCACTGACTCGCCCATTTGGGAGCAACTGTACCAAACAGAGACTTGTATTTCGCAAAGAGCATCACTGTGCTCAAGTTCAGGAATGGCCAGAGGCAAGATCTGGCCCCCAAAAGAACTTAATTTGTCCTACTACATTTTAATCAAGGTATTGCTTTTTCCCCCCAAAGTAACAGCCATTGTTTCATCAGTAAAGAGAAAAAGCTGTGGATCTCGGTATGTTCATATTTCACTTGCATTTTATTGAATTGCTATCTAATGCATGTTCTCCGAATCTGCCTCTTGAAGGGGATCTTTCAGGAAGCAAATTCACACCCCTGTCCCCCAAACACACTGACCTCCTGCTATCCAAGCACATGTGTTCTGAGTCTGCAAAACCCTTCGCGTTATGAGAATTCAATATTATTATAGAGCAAGACCATCTGTGAGGGTGTGGATAGTTCTGGTCCTCTGACTAGAAGCAGGAGAAGGTAGTGGAGTCACACAGTCACAGTCACAGTCACAGTCACACACACACACACACACACACACACACACACACCTGGAAATACAGATCTAGTGAACATAGCATGGTGGGGGGGATAAAAATCTGCAGCTGATTTGCACAGTTAAAACTCATCCATCCCAATCTAGCAAAAATGATCTAAATGCACAGCTGTTGCAGGTGCTGCATATTGCAATGTTCACTCAGTCCCCGCTAAAATTACTGATCTCCATCCAGGGTTCATGAGCTCCCTGCGTAGTATTTTCAGAAGGCTGGAGGGCCTGCCCTGGGAAAGAAGGTTCAGGGAAGGCCACTTTCACCAGTGCAGTTGATCCAGCATAAATCTGGATCCAACCACAGAAGTCCAGGCATCAGTTCCTGGGACACCATCCAAAACTTGAGGAAGGACAGGCAGGCAAGATTCTATGGACCAAGAACGTATGGCAAGCTAGAAAAAGAAAAACAGCCTTCCGACTTGAACCAGCAGGCCTGCCACCTGAAAGGCTGCTACTTCAGATGCCTGAATTTCAGAAGCTTGCTAAATAACTCCTTCAGCCAACCAGGCTGCAATTGGTCAGAAACAGGAACATTCAACCAATGGGCCTCCACTCTGACCAGGGACAGGGGCAAAATTCATTCAGTTTACATTTTAATGCAAACTTATCTAATTTTGCACTTTCCAACCATTATGCAAACTGAAATTCAGCCATCCATCAGAATTCAGACATCTCTGAAATTTGCAGTGGATTTCTCCATTGAAAAGAATGAGTGTATTAGGGGAAAAGACATTCAAAAGTGCATTAAATTAGGAAAATTGTATGGGTATAGTAGGCAGAAATGCATGCATTAAGAGAAATGAGCACACAAAAATGCTTATGAAGTTTCAGGCAAACTTTTAAATGTTTGGAATGAACTGAACTTAACATTGGGAAAATGGGACATTTTCAGAAACCTAAATTGACAGATTTATCCATCTCTAATCCTGGCTAACATAGTGGGTGCTTCCACACCCAACATTTTATCCAGTGTTGACACTATTTTGCTCATTCATTCATTCTGGAGAATCTGCCAAATCACTGTATTCCTGGTTTTTCTCCAAGAGTTTTTTTATGTCATTTTAGGGTGCTGATATGTCATGAATTTTTGGAGCTCCCACCAAAGAACATTCCCAAAGGAGGAGATCGCTTCCCAAGCAAGGTTCATCCAAATTCACACTTTGCTCATTAGTTATGGCCTCTGATGATGTTTTTAGTCTGTTGTTACCATGTTTCTTTTTAAAAAATAAATTCCACTTTTAATGCTGTTTTTTCTTCTGCTGCTGTATTGGCAAGGTTGTTTTTAATTTTGTTGTGATTTATATTTCACAACAAATATAAATCACAACCATTGTGCAAAACAAAATGCAGTCACCCATCAGAATTCCCACTTCCCTTTTGATTTGATTGTAGAAAGATGGGGCACCAAACAAAGAAATAAATGTTCACATAGCCCTCCAGGTATAAACTGAGATAACACAATTGTGCGGCCAGTTGTGGCCCAAGGCATATTGCAGTCTAAGTAAAAGGAAAATATGGCACCTCAACCGATATTCCATGTATAGAGGCTGACTGGACTTGCAAGTGGCAATGGAATAGCCTCCTCCATTGCCCTTGAAGGCAACAGTCTAGCTTAGGGGGCACAAGGAAAGCCACAAGGTACACACAGCGCTGTTCTCCAACACGTCCCAATCACTCCTTGCCAACCCTCAGCATCTGCCACCTGAGGCTACCACCTCACTTTGTCTAATGGTAGGGCTGGCCACATGTGTACTTGTGATGCTGTGTCCTTGGTGAGGCCAAGAAACCTTGCCTCTCTGCATTACCTGGCCATATCCAAAGTGTAATCGATTTCAAAGTGTCTCTGGTGGCTCACGTGCAATTGTGCCAGTCGAAATGGTCCGCGGATTCCTCTGTCCCACTCATGGACCTTCAGCCACCTGCTGCCACTGCCTACAATGGGATTTATGAGCTGGCAAATGGTTTTTGTGATTACACAACCTAAATGGATGTTCAAAGTTAGCTGAAGATCACGGGGAAGGCACTAAGGGGACTGAACTTGAATTTGGATTTCCCTGAAAGGCATGGATCTCTCTAATTAGGTTCCTAAATTGGAAATGCCTCCTTCATTGCCATACAATTGGGGAAGCATATGAGGTAGGATACCAGAAGAATACAGACAAGAAGACATTTTCTGTTTATTACAATGATTATTACAAACTATAGGCTTTTCAAATACCCTGGCCTTTCACAGATGGCAAAGACACACAATGAAGTGAACACACCAGGTGAGGGTAAAGAAGTGTTTGATGGATAATTATGGGCTATCAAAAACATGGGGGGCTGATTTACCTGAAAAACAAGTACTGGGGCTCACATTTGTCAATAAAATATGAACTTAGATATATCCTTAGAACATGGGGTGGGAAACTTGTGGCTCTCCAGAGGTTTTGGCCTGCAAGTCCCATGATCCCTCACCATTGGCTATGCTTATTGGGGCTGGTGGTAATTGTAGGATAAAACATCTGGAGGGTCACAAGGAGGAGGAGGAGGGGGGACATGAATTTCCCCCCTCTCCTCTCCCCACCTGCCCCATCCAATTATCGTCAAAGTACTCCTTTATGGATTTTAATGGCAAATATAGTATTCTCTGAATATTCCCCAGATACTAATATATTCAGTGAGCATTTGAGATACAGAACATCAGCATTTGCTATTTTGCACTAGCTCCCATTTAAACTGAAACACTCTAAAAAGCAGCAGAAGGAGGGGGGAGAGATTGAGAGAATATGCTGGGACTGAGTGCAGTGAGGACATTTCCAAACTGTACCCTTGCTGTTCAAATGTTACACCTGTCTTCACTCCAAGACCTTGGCCAGTAAATGGATTCCATGGGCTGGCCCTGCCAGAATGAAGCAACCTGCTTCAGGCGGCACCATGGTCGACAGCGGCAATGCTAGGGTGACCATAAGGAAAGGAGGACAAGGCTCCTATATCTTTAATAGTTGTATAGAAAAGGGAATTTCAGCAGGTGTCATTGTTATGCATGTAGCACCTGGTGAAATTCCCTCTTCATCACAACAGTTAAAGCTGCAGGAGCCTAGCCCTCTTTTGTATCTGATCATTCCAGTGATACAATCCTATGAGGGTCTACTCAAACTTAACTCCCACTGATTTCAATGGGACTTACTCCCAGGTAACTATGACATAGGATTACAGTGTCCTGGGGTGGAGGGAAGCAATAGCTGTCTGAATGGGGCAGCAAGAAGTTTTAAAGTCTTGGTCCTGAAGTTGGGCACAGGAGTGGGGGGACACTGGAGCTGTGATTCAGGCAGCCTAATGCCTCGGACTGCCAGCACTGTGACTATCTCTAAATTATGGATGGGAGAGAAATGTGTTCATTTCGCACTTTCAAATGAACTTACCTCATTCTGGACTTTCTAAACACTCTGCAAACTTAAACTCCATTATCCTTCAAAAATCGCATTAATCTGAATGTTTCAGTGGTGTTTTCTGATCTAAAAATGCATAGAAAAATGTGTGTATTAGGGGGAAAGACCAGCAAAATAGCTTGCAAATGAAATGTGCATTTCATTGCATTAGGAAAATAGCTTGCAAACAAAATGTATATTAGGCAAACGTGCCGACGAAAATATTTATGAATGTTCGTATGTGCCGTTGAAAGAAATCCTGAAAGCTGATCAAATTAAAATTGGAAAAATGAGAAAGTGAGAGAAACCAGAATAGACAGATCATCCATCTCAACCCTGGATCAATTAGCCATTTGTGGATCTGACCCCACCATTCCACTCAGAAGCCAAGACAAATACAGACAGGTCTCAGCGCACAATTTCAGTTTTGCTCAGTTAGAGCAAAACTGAGCAAGGTGAACCCAGCCCCGGGAAGAAAGACCACGTCAATCCAGGCAGGATTGGCCCACGCATCATGCTCAAGGAAGATATGTTTCGATATGTTCCCCTCCTTTGGCAGAAACAATAAATGCGGAAAGTTTTTTTAAAAAGTGTTTTGGCAGCAGCACAGAGATAGAGACAAATGTGCAAAACGCCTCTGAGTAATTTTGCCATTTCGGGGGAATTTCCTGTGGAGGAGTGCTCAGATTCTCTTCGGGTGCACAGGTTAAAGGCAGGCAGGTACATCAGAAGCAGGAAGGCTGGCAGGCTGGAAACAGGGCAGAGGGAGGGCCAGGTGCCTCCCCAGCGAGAAGATGTCAAGGCTGAGGGTTGTTAGAAGGTCTTTCTGCCTTTATACCCTCTAGCATCACCTGATTTCCCAGGCCGGAGGGATTGTGGACTGATGTAGAAACCTCCCAACTAGACTGGCTTCTCGTTCAGCAGTTGCAACAATGCAGGGAGCTGGCACCTGATCTACAGGGCAGTCAGCTTGAGTTCCGTGGCAGATGCCAATAGTTCACTGGCCATTCTAAGTGCATATATGAGGATCCTCTCCCAGCAAGTATAGGCCAGTTGTCACACTGACATATTTCTCACATGACCATGAGGGCTCACCCAAGACATTTTGCTGCCTGAGGCAGAGCAGCAAATGACACCCCTTCTCCCCCCCCCCCACCCTGCCCACCTGCCTGCCTCAGCCAAGTTATTTTGGCACTTGAGGCAGAAAACCCCACAAGCACCTCCCCCTCCCTCTGGCAGTAAAAGTACAGCAATAATACATTAAAGAAGTACCGATTTCATGCCCTTTCATGACCACCAAAACTAGTTGCCTGAGATGAGAGCCTCGCTCCGCCTGATGTACCGATTTTGTCAAATCCATTCCATCTGTGCTTTGCAGATTGTCAGGCCCACCTGTTGTTTTTGTTTCACCAGAATTCTGTTCTACTTGTGCTGATGCACACTTGCACTAATTAGTGCAAATCCCTCCTCCCCACAAAAATGGAAAGCCAGGCCACAAGTCAGGGTGACCTGAAAAAAGGCTGTCCGCTGTGCAATTCGCAGGTCAGAAGCATAGAACATAAGAACATATGAAGAGCCCTGCTGGATCAGACCAAAGGTCCATCTAGTCCAGCACTCTGTTCGCACAGTGGCCGTTCAGCTGTTGGCCAGGGATGAACAAGCAGGACATGGTGCAACAGCACCCTCCAGCCCATGTTCCCCAGCAACTGGTGCACACAGGCTTCCTGCCTCGAATACTGGGGTTAGCACACAATCATCAGGGCTAGTAGCCATTGATAGCTTTTGCCTCCAGGAATTCATCCAACCCCCTTTTAAAGCCATCCAGATTGGTGGCCATCACTACATCTTGTGGTAGTGAGGTCCATAATTTAACCTTGTACTGTGTGAAATCCAAACTCATTTGATCCTGACATCTCTAATTGTCACAGGTAGGCATACAGCTACACAGAGAAAGATTGGTGTATATCCGGTAGGACATATGATAAGCCCACAACCACTTCTGTGATCAGAGGTGGTGACTCATGGGGTTGTCATACCTATAGGATAGATGGATCTGTCAGTTTCAGTTTTTCTCAGTTTCTCATTTTTCTAGTTTTAAAGTCCGTTCATCTCAAAACACTGAGAATTTCTCCAGTCTTGTTTCAATCATCCTGAACTTTGAATATTTTAAAAAAGAAATAATGAAAATTCATAAGTATTTGTGTGTGCATTTCTCTAAATACATTCATTTTTGCCTATTATGTACATTTTTGCTAGCAATTGTCCTAGTATACTGCATTTTTAAAATGTTATATACGTTTTTGTATACATGTTTTGAATTGGAGAACTCCATTGCAAAATTCAGAGAAGTGCAAATTTCGAAAGGTGAGCTTCAATTTACATAGTGGTTCCAAAGGGCAAATTTTTCCCCAGCCCTACATACACACACACCCCACTTCGTTTGCATTAACCTATCTCCTCATGATCATTTACCTGTGACTATTATGAGGAGACCTTTGTGAGGAGAAATTCAGTATTAGTGGACCAGGCCTGACAGCCTCCTTCCACTCACAATCCCTGTCCCACTTTTGGAAAACCAAACACACATTAACATTTCTAACCTGTAATGCTTGTGCTTTGTAGACGACGTTGACTGCAGAACTGTAGGCATTTGAAACCCAGGCCAGATTCTGTGCTCCTCCATTATCATTGTCAGTCTGGAGTGCCTTCACCAAAATCAATGAAGTGTGTCTGAATCAGCACCAACATAACTCAGGCACACAGACCTGGCTCTTTGCCTCCACCAGGAGCTATTATAGCCGTGTTGACAGTTTAACAATCATATTGAAAACAAAATAAATGCCCTGTCCTGGCTGGAACCTAATCAGCGTTAAGATGCTACAGTAATAAGCACTTTATAAATGTCTGAGAATAGACACGGCAAAGAGATCTATGCACCTGAGGATGATTAAAACAGAAGGGAGTTTAAAAACTTTCCCCTTCAGACATGGTGTTTTGCTTTGACAATCGACTTGTCAGTTTCAGTTTTGCTCCTAGTCAATTTCAGGGGAGAGATTTCAAGCCCTGCTGGATTGTATATAAATGAGAGAGGCTGTTATTTTCTCGTGGCAATTTCTACTGCAGAATCTCTGCGAGAGAAGTTCCCAACTGGCCAGTCGGAATGGTTGGGGAGGGGCAAAAGGAAGGGGAGCACTTTTGTGAAAACTTTTGGCAATGGCAAAAAAAAAAAAAAGCACACTTCTTTCACTGATTTCAGGGCATTCCTTCAAAGGGGGCAGAAGCATTTACCCATTCAAATGCTGGGCACCATTGATCCAGGAAGCATTACTCTTCAACTAGTGTAGCACTGTGCCAACATCACATTCACTAGCACATTTCTGATTGGCCGGGGTCGCTCATGTGATTCTTCCCAGGAAGAAGAAGACCAAAAGAATGATGATGAAGTAGCAGACTGGGGCAACTAATGGCAAAAACAGGCAGCAAAGAGGTGGCAAGAGAGGCAGGTTAAGGAAATATGTACGTACATACATACAACTTTCACCCTAAAAAAATTAAATAGGTTTTTTTTTTAACATAAATGATAATCTGACAATCAGATTATCCCACATGGACCCTGTGTGTGAGCAACTAGGAAATCAATGGTGGGGGTTGAGTAAAATAAGGGAATTAGAAATGGTTTCACTTTGAAGTTCAGGAAAGCAACAGAGGTATGGGTTCTGAATCAGGCTGTTTAAGAATCTTCCTATGAAATTTTACTAGAAGAGCTGGCCCTACCATTAGGTAGAGTGAGGCAGTAATCTCAAGTGGCAGGTGCTTGGAGGGTGGAGAAAGTGAGCAAGGTATTGGATTCAGAGTTTTGTGTGCCTACAACCCATTTTGCAGGTAATTTAAACAATAAAAAACCCTGCAAGACCTATTTCCCAGAAGTAAAAGCGAGATGAATCCACATACCACCAGCACTGATCCCTTTTTTAATTGCCTTCAATTGTCTCCGGGGGTGGACAAAAATAAACTATCAGGGGACTTGGACTGTGCTTGTATTTGCTGAGACTTCTCACCTGTGTTGTGTTTGGCTGCAGCAGTTTAACCCTTCTCTCCATCTGAATCCCACCCCCTTCAAAAAAAACTATCATCAGCCTCCAGACAAAGTGATTGCTCCATAACAGGCACCCATCTTAAAGTACATCAAATCTGCTCTGTACTAAAGCTAAGATTTCAGAATGTTAACGTCTGTGGCAATTTTATATTACATACTTCCTGAGAGAGCCCACTAGGTGGCAGTAAGTGGTACCATTTTTGTCACTTCAGGAATGTGGATTTAAACACTTCCATTGAAATTATTTTGGTCCTGCCGCTTCCCTTTGCTACTTTTCTGTTTTCTATGCTCATTTTCCACCAACTTTCTGTGCCAATACTTCCCCTGCTGACTCAGGCTGCAAACACATTTTTAGAATGCAGGAAAACTGGATTTTTCCAAACATTTAAACACAAGAAAACCATGTTCACACTGCTGGTGTGATTTCTGTTTTATAGTTCTCCCTATAAAACAGGACACCGCCACATACACAACTTGGTGGGTGATGGGCGCTCTGAATTCACTACCACAAGATGTAGTGATGGCCACCAATTTGGATGGCTTTAAAAGGGGGTTGGATATATTTGTGGGGGAGAAGGCTATCAATGGCTACTAGCCATGATGGCTATATGCTACCTCCAGTATCACAGGCAGTAAGCCTATGTACACCAGTTGCTGGGGAACATGGGCAGGAGGGTGCTGTTGCACCGTGTCCTGCTTTGTTGGTCTTTGGCCGACAGCTGGCTGGCCACTGTGTGAAGGGAGTGCTGGACTAGATGGACCCTTGGTCTGATCCAGCAGGGCTCTTCATATGTTCCTATGAATCAAAGAAGCAATAACCCCAAATCCACACTTTTAAAGGGTGACCCTGCCCCATTCCAAATGTGAGCAGGATTAGCATAGGCAAGCAGGACTATCATGTCAAAGGGAGCTATAAACTATCAAACCTGGAGTTACCTTTCCAATGAGGGACTTCCCATTTTGGTGTCTCTATTCCTACACACATTGGAGGAAGCTTCGGCTATTGGGCGGTATAAAAATGCAAATAATAATAATAATAATAATAATAATAATAATAATAATAATAATAGCTTCTAGTGGCAACTTCTAATAGAAAGTAGCCTGAGGATGCTTTTAGGAGAAGCTCTTCTGGTTCTATTGGCCTGCCTCAGGACCAGCATCAAGGGAAGGCACGGTTGGGCTCCTGCTGGCTGACTAACTCCTCATCTTCACCACTGCAACCTGCTTGCTCACCTGCCTCTTGCTCTGGCCCAGGCAATGGCGGTGCTAAGAAGGAGGAGCAGGAGATGCTACTGTATATACTCGCTGGTTCTCTGCCTGTCAAGCAGGCAAGTGGTAGCAATGATGAGAAAAAGGACAAGAAGGTAATGGGAAGGAGGGACCCTTGAGGATGACTTGTCCAAGGGTCCTCCCATACCTGGAGCTGGCATTGCCCTGCCTCATTTGCAGAAGCTTACAGGGCATCCAAACACAGTTGTCTTCTACTCGTGACTGTCCCATGTTTTCCCACCGCTTCTTTTACCATTTTCCTGAGTGCAGAAAATCTGTTAAGGAGCCCTCCATCTGGAAGTGCTCTTCAAACAAATGACCCATCCTGCTCTGGAAAGTTCAAGTTTACTCTCCCCTACTATGAAAAGCTACACTCTCAAGTACTTGAGGGAGATGCCTTTAACTGTGGCTTAAGATGCAGAGACCTGACCTTCAGGCAGCTGCTGGGATTTCCAGTACCGCTTGTCAGCAGCAGTTGCTCGATCATTTTCATTGCCCTCAGTGACCCTGACACAATGTCACCTCTGGGAAATTTAAATGGATGCCTATCAGTACCACTGCCAGGTAATCCCACAGGTGGGGACATAAGAGCATATGAAGAGCCATGCTGGATCTGACCCAGGGTCCATCCAGTCCAGCATTCTGTTCACACAGGGGCCAACCAGCTGGAACCCCGTGAGCAGGACATGGGATGTACATAGGCAAACTGTCTCTGATACTGGAGGTAGCACACAGCCATCAGGACTAGTAGCCATTGATAGCCTTCTCCTCCAGGAGTTTGCCCAATTGCCCTTTAAAGCCATCCAAATTGGTGGCCGTTTCTACTATATCTTGTGGAAGTGAATTCCAGGATGATGATGATGATGATGATGATGATGATGATGATGATGATGATGGCGATGACAACGACGACATGAAAAGGGCAAAATCTTGTTTAGGACCACTTTCTAAACTATTGCATGGATGTGCTTCACCAATCAGCTCCCATGGTGTGGATGGCAGGAATCCTACCAGGGACCCTAATGCACATAAAGCATCCTTCTACGACGTCTATGGCCACTATGAAGAAAGCAGGCCAGACCGCCGCCCCCTTCCCAGTCCCGAGAGCCACAATTATTCAAGAAGTGCACACTTCCAGGAGGCAGGGGTTATGGAGAGGCCACGGCGTGCCGATAAGCCATGATATACAGCCCGGCTGATAAGAAACGCTGTCCTTAATTGGCCTAGATTGCCTGTATCATCGCACGCCGAGATGAGTGTTGCCGTGTTTTTACACGCCGCTGTAACACGCTGTCTGCTTCCGCCTGCACGCCCCTAAATCAACTCAGAAATATGCACATGGCCCGTCGGCTGCTCTGTGGGCTGTCAGGCGTATATTGCTTAGCAGCCACGATATACATAGCCCAGCCAGGGGGAGAGAGCATGGCAGGGGGGTTCACCACCACCATGCCACGGAGGACATGTTTGTAATGTACAGCAGGAACCCATCTACATCGTGTGTCTGAGCTTTCTCTCTGCGTGTGCAGATGACGAAGGGTGGAAACTGGGGCGGGGGGAGAAAGGGAAGATTGTTACTAATGAGGCAGAGAGTGAGGGATGGAGAAGAGGATGGAGTTGGAGGGGGTGGCAGAGGAGAAGGAGATGAGCAGGGATTGCAACAGAGAGGTAAGACAATAGATGACAGCTGATGTAGGGAACAGAGGAGTGTCGAAGCAAGAGTTTCCCTCTCCCACACTGACTGTGTCTATCTGTGTCAAACCACGTTGTTCTCTATGTCCTTGAGTATGTCCGTTTACATCTGTGCCATTATGGGAGTGAGGATGTATGAGCCAGGGACCCTGTTCAGATGACACACTAAGCCAAGCATTTTGAGCTGAACATTATGGCTTAGGGTGTCGTGTGAACCAATTCCTAACCATGATGGCTACATAACTGCGGTTTAAACAAGCTCACTAACCATTTGGTGCAAAAGGGTTAGTGGCTACTCGTGGCTTAGCGTGTTGTCTGAACAGGCTCAGTGTGGTGTTGTGCTTAGAGCGCTGGATTAGGACTGGGGAATCCCAAATTCAAATCTCAGCCATGATGCTCGATGTGTGACTCTGGGCTCACTGCTGTCTCTCAACCTAACCTACCTCGCAAGGTTGTGGTGAAGATAAAATGGTGGGTGAGAATCAGATATGCTACCTTGAGCTCATTGGAGAAAATATGTACAGGAACGAAAATTGAACTTACTTCTGAGTATAGGTGCAAATTTAGAAGTAATTGCTAGGATTTACATCTGGGATGGTGAAAGTCAGGCCCAGGGGCCAAATTTGGCTCTCCTGGGGTCCCCATCCAGCCCTCCCAGGTTCCCTGGCACCACGCCCTTTCCCCAAACCACCAATCATTTCCCAGGTTTTGTGCAGTTTTCCCCCCATTCTAAATGGCTGAACTGCCTCTCTTGGCAGGGGGTGCAATTCACCACACCTTCCATTGCTTCACGGTAGGCCAGCCCTGATTACTCTCTAAAGTAAAACACATGGACCATCCTACATACCCAGGTCCCAAGCCATATAGTACTTTAAACGTAATCACCAGTGCTTTGAATTGTACTTAGAAATAGACTGGCAGCAAAATTAACGAGACGTGTTCCAGCTCTTGAAGGTGCATTTAACCCACATTACCTCCTCATGGGATTTGCAGCTTGACACCCCCCATTTTATTTATTTATTTATTACACTTATATACCACTCCCATAAGCCAGGGCTCTCTGGGCGGTTTACATAAATTCTAAAATTAAGATAAAAACGAGTATACAAAATTTAAAATTCTAAAACACAGAAACATACACACATAAAGCATTAAAAACCGGTTAAAAAAAACCACATACACACATCACTGCGGGTTTGTTCAGATATTCACAGGAAATGATGTCATTTGGGGATTATTTACACATGCAATAGACTGGATGGAATTTGTAGCCACCCACTTATACACACTACCACGGGACAGGGTCCGTGTTCGCTCCTCATGGTGTGTGATCCCCACAGCAACGATGGAAATGAGACGAACAAACAACAGTTCGTAATGGTGGCTGTTCAAACTTTGGGTTGTCTCTCCCCAACAACCCAGAAATCCCGGTTCTCACAACACATTTATCCCCAGCTGATGAAGGAACATTCAGAACTGCATTGTCTGTAGTGAGTCTTTATAATTTAGAGACTTTCAACCACTGAGTCAAGCTGTAGTACAGCTTTAAAAAGGGGGGTGGGGAACTGAAGAGGGGGAAACTACCCATGCCCCTTTGTTTTCCAGCAATTTGCCCCAAATGATCATTTTAAAAGCAAGATCCTTTTTTTTTCCCCTGATTGGCTGCCCATCCTATACCCAGCTGCACTCTGAAGAGGCACCGTCCAAAATCCTTCCAGCAAAACTTTCCCACTGCACTCTGCTGCTTAAAGCGTGAAATGGCCCCGAATGTAAGTTTGAATAAGATATTCCTCACACATAGGCTTTATCACAGGATTTTCAAGATCTTTTGTGGGGCGGGGGAGCAGGAGGTGAGGACCAAGAGGTCCCACCCAGCTCAACTCAAGCATGATGGCTGAGTAAAGGAAGCGCATGGATTTCTCCAGCACACATTAAAAGAAAAAAAATCTTTGTAGCCCTGTTGGACTCTGCCACCTAGTGGCACGCATGGGGAGCAGCACAATTATTTTGGAGATTCTCCTCCATCCTGCTCCAGCTACTTCTTATCTTGTCTTTATTATCTGGATATATGATTTAGAATTAGAGAATTAGTGGAATTAGGGAATGCCCCCCCCCCGTTCTTTTGACAGACCTACACAGCTGACTTCTTTTGCAGAGGAAACTGCAGCATTTTGACGTGGGGGGCAGGGGAGGGGACTCCTAAAGGGAACCACAACATGATGATGATGATGATGATGATGATGATGATATATTAGAATACTTTTGATTTCCCCTCAAATATGCCTGATCTTTGAGCTAGTTTATTGCACTTTATTTCATTGATTATGTTTCTTTATCACCCAACACCTAAAGCTCTCTGGGCAGTTCACAAAACAAAAAAAAACAAAACAAAACAAATAAAATGCAAGAACATAACAAAACACAACAGGACCTTTTTCTTTTTTAAAAAAATAAATAGCTACAGAAAGGCAAAGTAAAACTAACAACAGAAGACTACGGCAGTCTTCCCAGACTGGAAAAATCAAAAAAGGCAAGATAAATTTATGGTCAGTGTAAATACCAAGGCGTCGTAGGGCACTTTATAGATTAAGGGCACAATCCCAGATGTAACAGTGTGAAAGAACTACTGGATTCAGGCAGAGTGGGTTGTGCTTCCTGGGAGGAACCAGGAAGTAGTTAAGGGCAACACCCAGTGCTTCTGGCCTGAGGAGAGAGAGGCCACGGCTTGAGAGAGGTCAGTGGAAAGGCTTTGTTGGAATAAAACTTACACGTTTGTTTGGAAAGCTGAGTCTGTCGGGTGCCACCTGCAAACTTTGAAACACTACACTTGTTTAGACAAAAATAAGTCCTAAAACTCTCAGCGTTCTTCAACCAGCCATGCATAAACACCCAAAAACATTTATGATGACACAAGCTTTCACAGACTCAGAGCTCTTCATCAGCTGCACCTGATGAAGTGGACTGAGCCCACGAAAGCTGATGCCAGGGATAGGCAACCCAGTGCCCCCCCCTCGATGTTTTAGACTACAATTCCCATAATTACCAACCGTCAGCCATTCTGGCTGAGTTGGTGCGAGCTATAGCCCAAAACATCTGCAAGGCACCAGATAATCTGCCCCCGTTTTATGCCTGAATAAATGTGCTAGCGTATGAGGTATCCTAAGACTCTTATTTTTGCTGCAACAGATTAACACAGCTACCCCTCTGGAAATGGTTACTTATGAACAGGACACCGTTCAGACTTCCACATTTACATATCTTTTTTCCCTGTCCTTTTCAACAATTGGCTTTCTACATGAGGCTTTTAACCTGCCTCTTTACCAAGGCTTCAGCTTCTGGATTCTTTGGGGGATTAAGATTGGCTCCTCTACTTGTGTCTTTTTTTCTGGAAGGTTTCTTTCTCTGCTTTTCTATATATTCCATTACACAACCACTAGGTGGCACTATGGTATAGGAGAATTTCGCAAATACACCAGGGGTTCATGGCACCATTTACAGAAATACCAAGCTTTCCTCGTTAGCAGAGGACACACTACAATGGCTGCAAAACACAAGAGAATCCCTGTTACATAAAGCACCCATAAACTACTGAGATTGAGGAATCATGAGCACACAACAAATGCCTTGTGTAGAAAGGCTCAGTGGCTCCATGTGTTGTTGGATTCTTTGGTTGCTCCCTCTCTCCTGTAACCCAATTCCCTTTTCCCCTTCTATTTCTTCTAAGCTCAGTTTTTTCTTACCTTTTATTTCTTACTATATCTCGCTGCATGTTAAAGCATTCCATGGATCCTTTTCCTCCCATTTTCCTCCATCAGATGAGCAAGGGTGAAGAAGCAAGGGGGTAGGTTATGTGGGATAAGTTTTTTATTACTTGATGGCTGTTATTTTTCTTGAAACCAATATGCATTTTAGTAAGACACATACGTACAAACTGTTAGACACTGGGGGGCTGTCTACATGTGGAGAAAACCCCGCTGTGGCTGTGGATCTGTGCTGCATCGGTTACACGATGCAGGCACAACTTCGCAGCCACCACGATGCTGAAGTTTGAAAAAGTTGGGGATTTACCTCGACTTCTCAAACAGAGTGACATCAGTATAGCACTCCTACTGTCTGACGGCGCTCCGGGACCAATCCGGGGTCAACCCAGGAAGGTGACTGGCAATTGGTCGCCTTCCACCAAGAAGAGGGTGGGGGTGGCTCCGTTACCCAAATGGCTGCCCAGAAACCCTGTGCTTTCTCCTCAGTGTTGGGATTACCCGATGCCGCCATGGGAGACGGAAAGTGCAGGGTTTGAGAGTGAGGCAGCGCCATGAAGACAGCGCCTGGGAGGGAGAGGGACAAGAGCTTGTGCCAGCAAAGTGAGCATGAGTACTATGTGAGTTGCAAATTTATTCATGTTTTCTACATGCAGTATCGTCAGATGTGCACATTTGCAAAAGAATCCAGTGCTTTGTTTGCCCTCTCATATGTAAAATGTATGTGAGAATTCCAAGTGCAACACTAATTTGGGAGAACAGGTCTTGGCAAGGCTGGGAAGGTTCAAACAAGTAATGAATGTGTTAGACCAGCGGCCGTCAACCTGGTCCCAGGGCCAGCCCTATCATTACGCAAGCTCATGAGCCCACTTCAGGTAGTGCAGCCAAAGGAGCAGCAAATTGCACATACACACACACACACCCTGCTGCCCTATTAAAATCCTCATTTCACAAATGCCTCATGTATTGCTAAATGCTCCAGCACTGGTGTGCTTCATATACATTTTTCTAAAAAGTGTGGGGATGCTAGTGAAATTGACATGGTCACCCTCTGCCATCCTTGTCAATTTCACCCAAAAAGCCAGAAAGGGGAGGGGAGCCTAGGGTACATGTTTATGATCATGGTAAGAAATCCACAGCGTGGACTTATCATTGGTAAGAAATCCACAGCGTACCTCGGGGGGGGGGGGTGTTGCTGTTCACCAATGTGTGTAATTCTGTGGATAAATGGTGGATATAAGATTAAAAATTTGGATGATCCTATGGAAAGGAGGACAGGGCTCTTGTGTCTTTAACAGTTACATAGAAAAGGGAATTTCAGCAGGTGTCATTTGTAGACATGTAGCACCTGGGGAAATTCCATCTTCATCACAACAGTTAAAGATGCAGGAGCCCTGCCCTCTTTTGTAGAGCTTTGGCTATGGGGAAGTATATTAATTTAATAAATTAAATAATTTTTATACCTGGTCAAGAGGGCAGGGCAACTGCAGCTTCAACTGTTGTGATGAAGACGGGATTTCTCCAGGTGCTGCAATCATATAAATGACATCTGCTGGAATTTATTTATTTATTTCATTTTTATACCACCTAACAGCCGAAACTCTCTGGGCGGTTCACAATTTCCCTCTTCTATACAACTGTTAAAGATACAAGAGCCCTGTCCTCCTTTCCATATGGTCACCCAACTAAAAATACACTCCAAAGAGAACGCATCTGTTCACAATTGATACAAAGTCACAGGAAAGTTGAAATCTAATCACGCATCCACCTTCCTGCATAGCCATCCATCAATGTATTGATTGATGCAAGTACACTTAAAAAGCAGCCCATGCACACAAACAGCGAGAGAATCAAAAGCACGTTAAGTTACCAGTGTAAAATCTGTCTCAGCACTGATTGACTGACCCACAGAGGAAACGACATGCCATGTAAACAAAAAACCCAAAGTCTCCATTTCTCGGTGAAATAGTCCTGGGCATGTGTCTCTTAATTGACATACTTGCATTGTGTTTGGCACATTTAAAATCTCCCAACTGGCCAAATGCCCCTCAAGGGAGCAAGAAAAAGTGCACAGATATGCCCGTCTCCTCCACTTCCTAAAGTCACCTTCCACTAAACTGTACTTTGAGGTATGCCAGGCGGGTGAAAACAAAACTACCCCAACCTGCCCTTTACTGAGGGGGGGATAAAAACAACCTGTGTGTAAGCTTTATGAAGTTAGAATCCTTGGCTTTTGATTTCTTAGTATAGGTTAAGTGGGGCTTGCTCATATATATATATATATGAATTGCTGCCCAAATCTCAAAAGCGGGAGGGGGTGAAGAAAAGAAACAGATGTTGCTCATTTGCATAAGTTAATTTACTTAAGCAAGTACATGCAAATGTATGATGGCCTCTAAGCGTGAAAGTTAATCTCCCCACCGCCCCCCCAGAAATCAGGCAGGTTGTTGCTTAAAAATGGACTTGTTTTGAGGACTGGCCATCTTATAATGCTAGAATGGGGTGTTGTGTGTAAATGCATGAATGCACACTCATGTCAGAATAAGAACAGCCTTCCCCAACCCAGCACCCTTCAGATGTGTTGGACTGCAACTCCCATCATTCCCAGCCAGCATGGCCAGTGGCCAGGAATGCTGGGCTGTAGTCCAAAACATCTGTAGGGCACCAAGTTGGGGACAGCTGGGATAAGGGATCAGTCCTGTCGTTTCTTAGGCAGGTTAGGATGGGTGGAACCCATGTCAGCAGCAATCAGTTGTTCTGCATTTGACCTAGCTAGTATCTGCATCCAGCTGATCTCTGTTGCGGTGTGTGTTGCTGGGTATAGGGCTTGACCATCTGCAAAGCAAGCAAGGCCTCTTGTATAGTTGTATAGAACAGGTGTCGCTTGTTATTCAGGGGTGAGAAAAGCTGCACCACTGACATTTTATTATTTTATTTTATCCTCATAACAACCCTGCAAGGTAGGTTAGGCTGGGAGATAGTGACAGGTCCAAGATGACACAGTGCGCTTTACGTCTGAGTAGGGAATTGAATCCAGATCTCTCAAATACAAGTCCGATGCTCCATCCAGGGATAGGCAACATTGTGCAAACGGGTACCAATGTGCCCCCAGATACCTTTCTTGACACCTACCAAGTTGTCCTACATCCCCCAATTATTATTTTTTAATCATCCCACCTCTGACTTTGGGGCAAGTGATTTGTCCTTTGCCATGCCTCCCACGGCAGCCATTTCGTACTAGTGCCCAGGACAGTTTCTCAAATTGCAAATCATGGTCCAAAAAGCTTGCCTACCCCTGCTCTATCCAGTACACCACATGGGCTATTACAATCACAAGTCTCTTGTCCCTCCTTATTTCTGAGCATGCTATTTGGGTGTGTGGTATTAATTTTAGAGATCAAATGAGAGAGCCAGTGTGGTATAATGGTTAGAGTGTTGGGCTGGGACTTGGAAGATCCAGGTTCTACTCCCCACTCGGCCATGAAGCTCTCTGGGTGACTGACTTCGCACTAGTCATTGACTCTCAGCCTAACCTACTCATGGAGTTGTTGTGGAGATAAAATGCAGAGGAGGAGGATCATGTAAGGCACCTTGAGTTCCTTGCAAGAGGGAAAAAGATGGGATATAAATGTTGCTGCAGCAGCAGCAGCAGCAACAACAACTGCCTCAGAAACTGGGCCTACATCCACCCCAACATCCAGAAAGCAGTCATACTTAAAACATGTTCAATAGTCAGGAAATTTCTGAATCAGTAAAAGACAGCATGACTTGGCAAAGCCTATCATGTTCCTCTAGAAAAACCACCAAGAGCGAGAAAAGAGAGATGATGATGATGATGATGATGATGATGATGATGATGTGTGAATTTGCAACCTAAGAATCCCACTTTGCTCACTGCATTTTTACAGCTGTCATTAGATATGGACACTATCTGCAGGGTTGTCTTAAGACATGCTGAGGCTCTAAGCCATATCAATTCAGAGGCCCAATACCATAAAAATAAAGAGAAAAAAGCGTATTGCATTATAATGCGAAGGGTAATGAAAGGGGTTCAGCATTAGTGTTAGATAGCTTTTCTAGGTATAAAAACACTAATAAGATAAGTTGATTTGAACTCCTTATAAAATGGCTATTGTTTGCGCTTATTGCCTCCAATACGAAATGTCATGCTGCCACGCTTTTTCTATCTAAGGCAACTCTGCTGCAAATCACACCCGACCTTCCAACATCTTTAAGCCAAAGTGATTTCATCTTAATTATCTAAATCTTAGTTATTGCCAATGTATTTACAGCCCCTTCATAATATGAGGGTGTAAACCAGGGTTTACTCAGCTTGCTCCTAAATCCAGCATTGACTATCTGACTTACCATGGGATTGCTAGTCCAGCTTTGAACGCTGACTTGAATTCATGTGTATCTTCAATTCAGGGATGGGCAATTTCTTGCCTGCTTGATGTTTTGGCTTACAACTCCAATCAGCCCAGGCCACCAGTGATGAGTGTGTTGCCACCAGCTCTTTAAACTTTAGTAAATGTATCTGCTTATAGCCATGGGTGTAGAGATCAAGGATCTGCTAGCCAGGTCTGCTTTAGCTGGAACTGACAGTCTGGAATAGACTAGTAGGGACTTTACTTTGGGCAGAAGTCTGTCTCACTTTCAGCCTAGTCGGCAAAGAGGCAGGAGACTCAGAGAGCCTGGCAGAGCATACTCCGTTTTTACCAGGCCTCACCCCTTTTTATCCAGCATCCATTACTTATTTCCCACTGGACTAGAGTGACCATATGGAAAGGAGGACAGGGCTCCTGTATCTTTAGCAGTTGTGTAGAAAAGGGAATTTCAGCAGGTGTCATTTGTATGCATGCAGCACCTGGTGAAATTCCCTCTTCATCACAACAGCTAAAAGCTGCAGGAGCCTTGCCCTCTTTTGTATGTGATCACTCTAGGGCAGGGCTCCTGCAGCTTTAACTGCTGTGATGAAGAGGACATTTCACCAGATGCTGCATGCATACCAATGACACCTGCTGAAATTTCATTTTCTATACAACTGTTAAAAGATATAGGAGCCCTGTCCTTTTCATAGCGTCACCCTACACTGAACCTAACCGTTGTTTGTGATTACCTTTATATTTCCTGTGGGTTGTAAGTTATCGTTCTCTGTTGTTCTGTTAAAAGAGATGGTTAAATAAAGATTTATTTGTTGGATATAAAGAGAGGCTTGAGTTAAACTGGCTGAAAAGTGCCTATATGCAGTGCGGATAGGCATGGAGACAGCACAATAAGAGCTGATGGGAGTTGTAGCCCTCTTGATGTTTTGGCTCACAAGTTCCCCACTCCACTAGAATTGCTACTCTTACTCTGGGCTTCGGATGTGTTTGCCAATCAAGAGTAGAGCTGAGGATTCCTTCTGCAGTCCTACCCAGACCTTTACACAAGGTCTTAATTCTTTATCCTGAGGAAAAGCCATAGCAATACCAATTTGGATCAGGAACCTCCACGTTGCTGTGGCTTTTCCACTTTCTAAAAAGAGGGCTTTAGCAGGAACGTTGCCGCATAATTATGTCAATCTGGTTGATGCAAAAGTGTTGCAGATGAACAGATCTCCCACGTAGCTCAGCAGTAGAGCACATGCCCTATATGTAGACAGTCCCAGCTTCGATCATTAACATCTTTTTATTGACGCTTCCTTTTAAATTGATCAATTTCAATTTGCTGTTTTAATCTCTCTCTTTTTTAATCTTTTTACTGTTTTATTCCTATGTTCACCATTCAGGAATCTATTTTAGATATAAATATTGTAAGTAAATAAATAAATAAAAATGAAAAACATCTCCAGTTAAAAACAACCAGGTGACAGGTGATGTGAAAGACCTTTCTCAGCCTGAGAACCAGGAGAGCTGCTGCTGCTTCTAGTCAGAGCAGACCAGGGGTGGGGAACTTCAAGCCCAGGGACCTTCTGGGGTCCCAATTATGGGATCATAGGAACAGCTCTGCATGCTTCCAGATACTAGGGGGCGATAGAGAATTATCTATAGCTTGATCTTTTTCTACTTTCTGCTCCCATCTTTCTTCCTCTTCTCTTCTTGCCTCTGCAACAAACAACATGCAGCTCTTTCTTGGAAGGAAAGAAACATATGTCATGCCTTACTTACACTCACACACCCAGCTTTACAGGGGCATGTAAAACAGTGTTAGATAGCTTCTCTGATGGTGTGTATAAAAGTACTAATAAAAGGAAGTTGATTTAAACTTCTTTTAAACTGGCTTTAGCCTGCGTTGATTGCCTGCAATGCCAAATGCTGTGTTGCCACACTTTCTCTGTATAAAGCAACTCTGCTGAAAGTCACACCACACTTTTCAACACCAATCTGGACCTTCAAGGTTCTCAGATGACTTTGTCCCTTCCCTTGGTCCCACCTCCTTTCCCCTGACCGCTGATGTTACCTGGCTTTTATGCAGAGTTGGGGATTTTTTGCCCTTCTCAAAGGTTGAAATGCCTCTCCTATGGCTTGGGCCTAATCTACACCTACAGCCCTTTCGCAAGGGAAGAGGGGTGATTGCGACTTTTCCCGTTTCCGTGATTGGCACTTGTGGGGCACACGTGAGCAAAGTTTCCCACAATGACAGGAGTGCTGTTGCGGGAGCGCGTGTGCCCCGTTAATGGCTGTTCTGCATGTGTAGCAGTAGAAGTGGGCAGTGCTAGGCTGATGGCTATGGGGCACAGGATTTGTTTTTAATCACTCCTAAGGGATGTGCACTAGCACAGATAAACAACACAGCAACACATGGGTGGAGGGGATAGGAGCTCTGACAAGTATGCCCTCCTGTACAGAGATATGTTTCTTTTTAATAATAATAATAATAATAATAATAATAATAATAATAATAATAATAATAATAATTTTTTTTAAAAAAAACTTGGCAGTGAAACACACCGATACCCATGCACATGCCCCTCACAGACAATTGGCTGTTTGCTAAGTCCAGAACTCGAAGCAAACAGCACGATCTAGCGGGGGGGCACACCGCACACATTCACAATGGAATTGAGAGAGGCAGAAAAACCATGACAAAAGCAGTCAGGGATATTCCAGTAAAAACTGAGAGGTGGAGCCGTGAGCGGGTGAACATCATGTGGCCCATTAGGAACGACTGCAATACAATCTTGGAATAAACGGCTGGTGTAGACTCCCCCTTAGTTAGCATCAGGAAGAGCTTTAAGCTACAATACGCTGGTATTATTTTTATGCTATTGTAGGGTGACCATATGAAAAGGAGGACAGGGCTCCTGTATCTTTAACAGTTGTATTGAAAAGGAAATTTCAGCAGGTGTCATTTGTATATATGGGGAACCTGGTGAAATTTCCGCTTCATCACAACATTTAAAGTTGCAGGTGCCCTGCCCACTTTCGTATCTGGTCACTCTAATATAGCTGCTGCAGCTTATTGGCCTCACCCGTATTGCGTTTGGCTCCTTCCAAAGCTTCTCTGGAACTGAATTGATCCTCAGACTGAAAAATATGGACCAATGGCCTTTCTCAGTATAAGGCAGATTAATCTGATATCACAGCAACCCTGAAAGCTGGTGTAGGGGCAAAGCAGAGAGCTGGGCAGCCCCCACCTCAGCCGGAACGCAATAGATGGCCTGGTGCAAGCCACTATTCTCATTTGCAATTTGAGGCTAATAACACCGGCTAATAACAGTGTTAATAGCCAGTGTTAATAACAGGCTAATAACAAAGGGTTGTTGTAAGGATTACTGAGATAATGTATGGGAAATATTTTTGAACGCTTGAAACATGCTATGTAAATGTTTATATTATTATTATTATCTTTATTATCTTTATTAAACTATTACATGGAGTGAGCAGCAGGAGTTTCAGTACTGTTTGAAAGCAACATTAGAACATGAGAGTGGCTGGTTGTAATAATAACACGGCATGCTCCCATCTTATTAAAGAATATGTCTGAGAAACACTGAAGGCCTTCTGCTACTGGCCTGCAGAGTCTGCCTGAAACATGGTAGCAACAATTAAAGAAAACCATCTGGTAAACCTATTATCTGCCTAGATCCAAATTCACTTAATAGGACACTCAAAAAGAGTCATTGCCCATTACCAGTGACTAAGGACATTCTACCAGATTTAGCCAGGTGTGACAGAAATATGCTCCTGTATTATGTACTTGGTGTTGTGGCTTTCACAACTCGCGGGGCATGGGGGGGGGGGGGTGTCACAGTATGCTACTAAGCTGGGCCGAAGGCAGGACAACAAAAGCTGCAGGATAGCTTTGAGGGGGGAAGTTGAAGAATGAAGAGAACCTGCTATGCTGGTTGGTCCCACCTCTAAAAGGATAAATAGCAGGGATTACTCCAAGGGGTAGGAGGTACTCCTCCAAATATTACCTGGTACTTGCATCTACTCCCCCATATTTAAGTCACAGTATATTAACGACCTATAATATGGTCCAGTCTTTGCTCCCTTAATAATGTTTTACTGGAGCTGCCCCCTGGTAAAATAATCTTAAAATCTGGCAGTCACAGAATAGAGTTTTTCACTCACCATATGAGGCCATTTTTTCACCCAGTTCACATGACAGATAGATTCCAGAAAGTTGAATGAGCTATCTCCATCCTGCTTTACACATGCCATCTAGGGTTGTTGCTGCGTCACATACATTCATATGTCCATCTTTTTAAAGAAAAACGAAACTTCAGACATTTATAATACAATTGTGGAAATGCACTGGAGATTACATGGGAGGCACATCGGTGACATCACAGGTGCTAGCCAGTTGGCACCCTACACAGCTTTTTGTTTGGTTCATACTAAATCGTGCTGCAAACTGACAAAAACTAGGTTTTCCTGGCTCACCCATGGGGAATTTATACCATACGCAGTGATGGTGCATTCAAATCAGCCCCATGAAACTGACACATTGACACCTGTCTCTTTCCCTGGATCAGGGCTGTATAACCTTTTTGGCCCTGAGGCCAAATCCGGTTATGCTGGGGGAGCGTCCAGGGGCCTCATGTGTGCATGTGCACACACACGAGGTAGAGGAGGAAACACAGAGACACGCATAGTGGGGAGAGGGGAGACACGCGCACACATTGAGTTGGAGTAGTAGACAGACAGACAGACAGACACACACACACACACACACACACACACACACACACCCCTAGAAAGCAGCCAGCAACCTGACCTGATCACTGCCTTTACCAGTGCCATTCGCACCAGTAAATCAGCAGTCCTGGCTAGCTCTGGTTCGCTAGGGAAGAGAGACGGCTCTAATGCTTCTTTCCTGCTTCCTGTCCAGTGCTGCCATTGGTGCAAGAAGCGGCCGCCTGGATGGGCCCTGAGGAAAGCTTGCAGGAGCAACGTCTCTGAGTCCCCGCTCTTGCTGACCTTCTGATATCCTTTTCAAAACTTCAGTTCCGAGGCAAAGCACTTCCCAGAGGAAGTCTGCAATCAAATTGCTGAGTAGAACTGAAACACATGAGGCTTTTTATATTCATGAATCAAATTCAAGAATTCATTTCCTTTGATGAATGCCCACATTTTGAATCTGGAAACCTTTGAGAACCTCCACAGACTTCAACAGACGTCAAATAATTCGTTGATTTACAGTTTGTGAACTCACTCTTCGTAATTTGTTATTTCTGTATTTATATGCTATGTGGTTGACAACCCACTTGCTTGGGCATTGAAGAAACATTCTGCAAAATATAAAATGTAGATGGCAAAAATTGCAATTTCACAATTGGTGATCGTAGAAACGGGCTTTAACAAATAGTTCTTTGCTTCTATTCTTTGAGCACTGCAGTAGAGAGGTTAATTACAGAGCTACCCAGGGATGGTTCACATGACCATCTTCAGTATTCATGAACCAAGTGACTTCACACAAAATAGCTTTCTGGCAGTACATCTCCTAGCTTGGCAAAACAAAATGTGGTCCAGGGCAGACCATATTGATGTAGGTAAGGTATCATAAGAGACAGCCTAGCACCCTCCAGTTGTTTTAGACCACAACTCTCACACTTATTATCCCCAAACATCAGCCATGCTGGCAGGGGCTGATGGGAATTATAGTCCAAAACACCTGGAGACCACCAGGTTGTAGAAGGCTACTATAATGCTTTAAGCACACTGTGCTTATGAGCCACGTGGCTCAAGACAAAGCAGGTGATGCCAAAGAAACGATCCCTTGAATTCCGCTTGTCTAAAGAAAAATGAAATTGGTGTACATTTGTCAAGCAAACATAATGTGTGTGTTTATTTATTTATTTATTACATTTACATCCCGCCTTTTTTCCTCCAAGGAACCCAAGGCAGTGTACATACTCCTCCTCTCCATGTTATCCTCACAACAACAACCCTGTGAGGTAGGTTGGGCTGAGAGTATGTGACTGGCCCAAAGTCACCCAGTGGGTTTCCATGGCCAAGTGGGGACTAGAACCCGGATCTCCTAACTCCCAGTTCAACACCTTAGCCACTATAACACACTGGCTCTCTGGTTTATCATGGACGTCGAGACTTGGCCAAAAGCTCATGCCATCATAATTTGGTTAATTCGCCCAGAGAGCTTCGGCTGTGGGGCGGTATATAAATGTAATAAAATAAATAAATAAATAAATAAATAAATAAATAAATAAAATTCTTGAGGTGGTACTGCCGTACTGTTTTTCATTCTAACTGGTGGAGTTGCCCATTGGTAGAATGGCCATTTATGAAATAAAAAAGAGGAAATGCATCACCAAAAAAGAGAGCCATGATTTGCTTATAAAATGTACCGTATTTCTTTGATTCTAAGATGCACTTTTTTCCCCATATAAACATCTCTAAAAATGGGGTGTGTCTTAGAATCGCAGGTGCGATTATTCTTCTTCGAATCAAAGCTTTTTTTCTGTTGGTGGTACTGAAATTAGTGTGCGTCTTACAATCGATGGTGTCTTACAATCGAAGAAATACGGTACTTATGCTAATATATATGTATAGATGCAAAATTAGAAATAACTATTATAATTTAAATGGAAATCTCACTATACTGTGGAAAACTGTCACAAGGTGACTTGTGTCCCTTCCTGTTCAGTCTGCTGTCCAGGTGCTAACTGGTTCTTAGGGTTCATTATCTTTAAAGTTTAATTGAACAGGAAAGACCTTCAAATGGAAGACACCTTCAAATAGTTCAGTAGGGTGACCATATGAAAATGAGGACAGGGCTCCTGCATCTTTAACAATTGTATAGAAAAGGGAATTTCACCAGATGTCATTTGTAGGCATGCAGCAACTGATGAAATTCCCTCTTCATCACAACAGTTAAACCTGCAGGAGCACTGCCCTCTTTTGTATCGGGTCACTCTAGCTATTCTGGAGTGTACTAAAGTTGTGATGAAGAGAGAATTTCACCAGGTGCTGTCTGCATACAAATGACACCTGCTGAAATTCCCTTTTCTATAAACTGTTAAAGATACAGGAGCCCTGTCCTCCTTTTTATATGGTCACCCTGTAGTTGAGGGGTCTCTGGCAGCCTTTCAAATAGAGGACTGTCCTCTGGTGGTCTCTTTACCAAACAGGACTGTGAACATAACCTGTGGAATTTCTAGCAGGTGCAGCTGCTTTCAGCCCTACCTCCAACACAATGGCATGGCAAATTGCATATACTGTAAGGTCACAACCTAGAAACCCATAATGTCTCTTTCAAGGTCCCATGCCAACACAAGAAGATGCAGTTGTGTTTTCTCCTATCCTGCTCCTCCCTTGCTCCCATGACACACCCTCCCTAAACCATTGCTAGAACAAACAAGGTTCTCTGGTTGCCCCACGGCAGGCAGGAGGTGAGGTGAAGGTGTGCTATGGGGCAGGGGGAAGAGAAGTGTTGCAACAGCATCCATTTTCACAAGTTAAAGAGACAAAACAGTTGTCCAGGTAGTATCCAGTGTACTGTGTACAATGACAGCTCCAGGTTTTTGAGGGCCCTTGGGCAAGGTACCCTCAGTGGACCCCTCACTCAATGGCTGAGTTCAGATGACACGCTAATCAATGCTTGATTTCCATTTTGCTCCTATTACCATCCACCCCCGTTGATTAGCGTGTCGTCCGAACTCAGCCATTGAGTCTATCTTCTCATTGACATTGTCACCAGATCCTATTGCTCCTCCTCCTCTTCCTCATCGTTGCTTGCTTGACAGGCAGAGAGCCAGTGAGCATCTAGGCTGTGGCATCTACTACTCCTCCTTCTTGCCACCACTGTTGTCTGGGCCGGAGCCAGAGGCAGCTGAACAAGCAGGTTGCATTGGTAAAGAGGAGGAGCAATTCCAAAAGGCTCTTGCCATTGGGCCCTTGCTGGGGTGTGGTCCCTCGGCAGGAGCCCAACTATGCCTGCCCTTGACGCTGGCCCAGCGAGTACAAAGTGAGTTTCCCTCTTCTATCCTGCCTTTGAAGGTACAGAAGCCCTGTTCTGTGTTGAATCTGGTCACCCTTTACAAGCAATGGACTTTATGAAGCTTCTTTGCTTTTCTCGAGTGTCACTGCTATTGCGCTAGCGCGGCAGCTGCTGCTGCTGTTCTTCGTCTTCTTCCAAAGTTTAGTCTCAAGACTAGGAGAGGACTGGTTTTAATAATTTCTATTAATGTTTCTAAATCAGCAACGGTGACTAGAGGGGAGAAGAGGGGTGCAGTGTGAACCCCTTTCTTCATGATGGCAATCCTAGCTTTCCCTTGTGGAACCTATAAATATGTAATACCAAAGCTTGTGTTATCCATCTTCTTAATCCGCCCTTCCTCCAGAACTATTTGCCCCCATCTTTACCTTGAGTCTAAAAGACAAGAGGAGACCTTGATTTTACACCTCCATGTCTTCCTAGCCTTGCAATCATACATAACTTCCATCTTTAACTGGAGGGTGTTGGAGCAGGGGGCTATGGAGAAAAGGGGATATATCTCAGTTTGTTCTTATCTTACACACACACACACACACACACACACACACTGCTCTTCTCTTTCTTCCCCAAACCCCCCCCCCCCGCTCTTTGCCGCCGCCACCACCACCGCCTTCCCCCCCCCCCCCCACGCTTCTCCTTTCGTTGGGCACCGTAATGCGGATCCGGTTTTCAGGTCATGTTTTCAGTAATAACCTTTAATGCAGCTGGCTGGGGTCCAAATTGTTGCTATGGTGCCGTGCGTGTAACTGATCAGATGGACTATGAAGTGTTAAGCTGCCTCGGGGGTGCACTCCCACATAAAGCTATCATTAATTTCTCTGAATTACACCAATTCCGGGACATTCTTTATGGACAGATAGTGAGGGAGACAGTTATATGACAGGACTTGCTGTGCTAAGCAGATGTGCCTGCTTTTCTGCTATTCTATGAATACTAAATGACTGCTCTGGAGAGCCTACATTACTGCCGGCTTTACTGCCAGACAGGAAAATGGCCGACCACGTGCCTCCCCACCAAATTGGGGGGTGGGGGAGGGCAGGGGAGTTTAGTGGGGTCTTCAGAAGTCAGGCTGCATTACGATGCTCATCCCCAACAACTTTCTGGAGGCTCGTTGATGGGGGAGAGACAGAGGAAGGGGGGTTATTTGCCTGCTTTCCCTCCTTCTTTCACTGCTTCGTGCACCGCCAGCCCCCCCCCCCAGGAACTAAGCAGGCATGGGTCATTTGCATATGTTAAGTCACCAAAATGCAGACAAATATAAAAACTGTGCAGCAACGCTTTAAGGATAAAGAGAGAAAGGAAACAGGTGGCAGAAAAACAAAAACAAAACCTGTCAGGGCAGTTGAAACTAGGCCGGATAATAACTCTAGCCTTGCGATGTCAATCAGGAAGAGTTACATTTTCTTTCTCGTTCTCCTCCCCCTCCCTGAAATGGCATTCTTCTTCAACACAACACTGTTCTTCTACCTTACCCTCCCTGAGTGAGGCCCATTGTAGGGTGACCAACTGTCAGGATTTCCCCGGATTTGTCCTGGTTTTTGTTCTTTCCATGGTGTCAGGGGGGATTTTCTATAATTTTCAATAATGTCCTGGAATGACACACCTTCCTCTTCAAGGCTGCCATTAGCGTAGCAGGAGTGAATGACATGCTTTCTTGAGGCACATCATTCCCCCACCCCGAGCTCCAATTGAGGTCTTAAAGGGGAAAGTGGGTCATTCGTGGACATTATAGAAAAGGCCCCAATTGGAGTGGATGGTGGTGGTGCAGAATGAAATCCTTTCCCCTCCTCCACTCCAATCGAGTTCTTTAAGATGGCGGGGGAATAACGTACTTTCTGCAGGACTCAGAAAGCTGCTTCCCCACACACACACTAGGTGTCCTCTTTTTTGGTTTCCCAAATATGGTCACCCTAGCCCATTGCAAATGTCGTATTGGAAAACTGAGGCATCTTGTACAAAAAACGATGAAATACTGAGGGCAGTGAGGGCGGGGGATTGGTAGAAATCTTCAAAGTTTTAAGACAGGGATAGGGAACCCCCAGCCCAAGAGATCCTGGATAATTAAGAGATCCTGGATGCTCAAGGGACATCCGGACACATTAGATGGGTGTGGAGGAACTTAAGGTAGCAGCCATATGTCTCCATTCGAAGGGCTGTTAGGTCTCCCATATTTCAAGGGCCATCCAGCCCAAGTCTGGTTTAAAGAGAAAGAATCCTAAGAAGGGGAGAGTAGGGAGGGGCCTTGAAGTTGCCCATCCACACTTCACACCCGGATGACAGATTGAACAGACACACAGGTAACCTGGTCACAGTCTTCCCCACTAAGGTGAGATGGGTTTTATTTCTATTTACATTACAGTTGTTACTTCCACATTTGCATTTTTCACATATAAATTATGCAAATTTTATGCAAAGCTGCATTCTTTTCGTGTGTGCCCTCTTTTGGGGAAGAATGCATTTCTTCTTTTTCAGCGATGAGTAAGTAGCCGCCCTAAACAGGGGTGTTGTTTTTTCACTCTGTGGAAAGGGGGAAGTTAAGAGCAGCCATAATTCCAATCTCTTTCTACTCCCATGTCTATTGAGATGATGGTCAGCCATGGTAGGAGATGTAGAGATGTCAATTGAGAAAAGAAAGGGAGAAAAGGGCCAGGACCTGGATGGCGGGAAGGTGCCACTAGAAGGAACTAATATTACTGAGATATGCTAAGGTTGTGTTTCTATGCTATGAGCATTTATCAGTTTTATATTACTTTAACTGTAGTACAAACCTATACCAGGTTTATACTACTTTCCCCTCCCCCACAAAAAAAAAAATCCTGGGAAACGTAGTTTGGTGAGGGTGCTGAGAATTCTCTGTTAGAAATTGCTAACCCTGCCACTACCTGGTCACTTTCTGGTAGGGCTGTGCAGGGACCCCCCGATCCGCCTCAGAGGCCACTTCGGAGCTCCTGAAGCAGCCCCAATTCACCTCGGGAGTGCTTCAGGGGTTGCCCAACTCACTGCGGGTGAGATTCGGGCCCTCCGAGGCGACTCGGACTTTTCTAGGTTCTGGCTGCCTCCCTATCCCCGCTCTCCCCGCTTACCTGCTGCCATCATCGCCACTGCCTCGCTCCTGCCAGCTTCCGGCGCATGTGAAAATAACCAGGTTGCACACGATTTTAAGATATCGCAGGCGCTCTGAGTGATTAGTACCTCTATGGCAGTGGCCATAGAGGTACTAATCACTCAGAGCCCCCGCGATATCTTAAAATCGCCTGTGGCCTGGTTATTTTATTTTCATATGCTCCGGAAGCCAGCAGGAGCAAGGAGGAGGAGGAGGCGATGATGCTGGCAGCAGGTAAGTACCACCCAGTGCTGCTCCAAACCAGCCTGAGGCACCCCCAAGCTTTGGAGCTGATCGGGTCCGGGGCTCCTTGGGCTGAGCCAGAACCGCCTTGGAACCGAGGCGAGGCGGGCCGAATCAGCCTGCCTCGCCTCAGATTCGGGTTCTTGGCCCGAGGCGGTGCACAGCCCTACTTTCTGGGGCAAGGCAATGACTGTCAATCCAACTTAAGTCTGTAGTGTAGATCACCTGGGCTTGTCTATAAGGTCTAAATACCCTGTTGTGGGTGTACAGTTGTGCCGTTATTTATATGACACAGCTTAGGGTGACCATATGAAAAGGAGGACAGGGCTCCTGTATCTTTAACAGTTGCATAGAAAAGGGAATTTCCGCAGTTGTCATTTGTATATATGGGGAACCTGGTGAAATTCCCTCTTCATCACAACAGTTAAAGGCTCAGGAGCTATACTAGAGTGACCAGATTTAAAAGAGGGCAGGGCACCTGCAGCTTTAACTGTTGTGATAAAGAGGAAATTTCACCAGGTTCCCTATAATACAAATGATACCTGCTGAAATTCCCTTTTCAATGCAACTGATAGATACAGGACCTCTGTCCTCCTTTTCATATGATCACCCTAACGCAGCTGCCAACTCACAGCCACATCACGCTATTCCCTGCGAAACTGAGCTTTTTCAATGTGTCATTTTACTGTGATTTTTTTACATTCCTCCATTGTCACCACAGTTATTTGTTTGTCTCTCAGTGGTGGCTTCAGTTCGGATTAAGAGAGTGGGCGTAGTTAGGGGTGGGTCGCAGTGCAAGGTAGGCGCAGAAATGCAGGGCAAGGGGCCTGCTTGACAAGCCTAGTAATGGCCACCATGGTGACATTAAAGTCGGGGGAACGAAAGTAAGGGCAGTTATGATGTATAAAGCATAAATTCAATGAACTGTAGCAGCGCAGATGTGCTGCTACAGGCTTTCAAAGTTGTGCAGAGTTGCCAGAAAACAAAGGGAAAAAAGGTTTTCGGTCCCTCACTATTTACTGCCCATTCCTGCAATCTGACAACGGCGCCGCGATTTTCCCCTGCTGAATAGCCTGCACTCACTCCTGCCACATAACCCTATTGATGCCAATTCGCATCAGCAATGTTGCAGGGTTTAGAGAGAATCAGTAGGCAAAGCATCATCGTATAGATGCCCCCATCACATTGGTGCCCAAAGCATTTGAAACACCATGAGGGTTCTTGTCCTACCAGCAGCAGAAGATATGAATTTGATAATCAAAAGGTATTGGTGCTCCTTCCCCGTCATGGATCTTTACTTCTCAGAAAGTTACAAATGCAAAGTGTTAACAATATAGTTTTCTGGTTGTAAACTGTATCCTAGTATGTGTGTGTCTGTGTGTATGTGTGTGCGCGGGCAACATCCCTGGTTGACATGATTAGGTACTTGCTGAGGCCCACACATCCCAACAAGGGACAAACTTCCCATCCTCCAAGTCCCCTGGTCATGCTCCTCCTTGTTGTCTCTGCTGTTCACAAGGAAAGAGCAAGGAAAAGGAGCAATAGCCTTCATTTGCTTTGACCTCTTGTTCAGGTCATTGCTGGTATGCACAGGGAGATAGCAACTGAATCGGCAGTGGCAGTAGTGGCAAGGATGGGCGGCCACTTAAGGTAGGGTGACCTTATGAAAAGGAGGACAGGACTCCTGTATATTTAACAATTGTATTGAAAAAGACATTTCAGCAGGTGTCATTTGTATATATGGGGAACCTGGTGAAATTTTCTCTTCAACACAACAGTTAAAGCTGCAGGTGCCCTGCCCTCTTTTAAATCTGGTCACTCTAGTATAGCTCCTGCACCTTTAACTGTTGTGATGAAGACGGAATTTCATCAGGTTCTCCATATATTCAAATGACACCTGCTGAAATTCCCTTTTCTATGCAACTGTTAAAGATACAGGAGCCCTGTCCTCCTTTTCATATGGTCACCCTACTTAAGGAGCAAGGAATACTGTGGACAACGGGCCCAAGACTGCAACAAAACATGGAGCTGGCATTGGCCCCATTCAGAAGCCATGGTTTAAGGTGTCTTCTGAGCACAGCCTGGCTTTCTGGCTTAACCACCGTGGTTAAAGCCATAGTTTAAGGTGTCTTCTGAATGGGGCCATTGTGTGTGTATTGGGGTGGGGTAGAGTCAGGGGACAGAACTGACAAGGACTTGTTTGGATTTTATGTGTTTATTTGTTTGTTTTGCATAATTCACCCAAGCTTAAGGAACTATCTCTCTCACCCTGCCTCACCCATGCCAACATTGTGGGTTACAATTGAAGTTTCCTGTAAAGCAAAATTGAATGGGCAGTTGGGAGATTCCTTCTTAGACAAAGCATCCAAAGGGAAGCAAAATGATTTTTGATGAAACAAATACCATTTTACGTAAAGAAAAGGGGCTTGCACCATCCCTACATGACAAGAGAGTTGCCTCCTCACCACATTTGAAGTGATCCAGAAAGAGATCACATCAACTATTTAATTTTAATTTTATTTTTTAAAATAGTTAACACTGCCCCTGGTTACTGCAAAATGAATCATTTTAAATTTGCAAAGGAGGACACGTGGACACCCTGTGACTGGGTTGCCTAAAATTATTCATCGACAAGTACAATTGACAATTTGATAAGTCACTGCCAATTTCTGTAATGTGGCTGAGAAGGAGTGTGCTACATTTCTGTACTTAGGGCACAATGCTATGCATATTTAGACAGGAAAAAAGACACACAACTCCCAGCATCTCTCCAGCCAGAAAGCTTAGAGTGTCCTCCGTGAAGCTCCCAGGGACCTCCCATCCAGGCACAGAGCAAGGCCAGCAAGTGCTTAACTTCAACAATGTTGTAGTGTCAGGATGCTCCCAGACCTTTAGCTTGGTTTTTCAATCACACAAAATGAAAAAGATGATGACCGCCCCACCCCACTTTGCCATATGCAATTAGGGAGACTAGCCACAGGCTCCATGGGGTTAAAATGGGTCAAAAACAGTATTTGAATGATTGTGGGAAGGGGAGGAGAGGCCCTTAATGAAATGCAAACACACCCCGATTTTTTCCCAATTTTAACCAAGTCATAGCCTTCCTGTAGCCTACTAAAATCAATAGCTACTAGATAAAAGAGCCATCACAAAAGGTAAGGGAGCTCCCCAATCCATGTGTAATTTGAGCACTGGTTGAAATAGCTTCTTGGCTTCTCCAAACTTTTTTCTTTTTTTAATTAAGGATGGATGAGAATTTTGTTTCACTTCGTTTAGAAGAATTTACCAAAATTCACAATTTGAGATTTTCAAAATTCAGTTGTGGGAGAAAGCAAAGCTGACAGATTTGTCCATCCAGGGCTAGGACTTTGAGTGCTTAGCTCTTCGGAGCCTGGCTTCGTATCCCCGTGTAGTCAATCATGTTAATGCTGAATTAGGGATGCCATCTCTCCTTTTTTTCTAATGGACTCTTCAACTTTAACTGCTATCTAGCAGGCAGGTACAATTTGGTCCTCTCCATAGCAGTGCCTACTGAATTTGGCTGGAGCAGATGGGTGAGAATTTTGTTTCAGTTCAGTTTTAATAAGAATTTGAAAATTTTGTCAGAATGGAAAGAACTTGTGAATATTTTTTTTTAATCCAAATGCAAGAGAAAGCAAAACTGATAGATTTGTCCATCTCTAATCTCTACTGCAGTAGTATTTGGGTGGGGACTACACATTATCATATATGTACATAGCTACAGCCAGTACATATCCACACAATCATCTCATTATTCGTGTTTAGTTAAGGAAGACATGTGACATAATCTTATCAGAATTCCCTCATCCTGCCCTTCCAAATGGGAAACAGTGGAACGAGGCAATGACATCACATCTGAAGTCATGTTTGACTCAACATTCCCTGGCAGTCTTGGGCAGAGATGCAGGTTCAGTGGAACACATTCATGTGAATGTGTCATTTGGGCCCAGTGAAGAGAACTGGAAAGGTATATCCTTTCTCTTTGCTACGTAGATGAAAAAAGATAGTTCTCTGTGGACACATTCTCAGGAGAGGGAGAAGAGATAGAGGAAATGCAAAATAAATTTTAATTCTCCCTCCCCATCCAAACCACCCATTTTCCTATGAAACAAGCAAATCAAAAAGATGTTTGATTTCAATTTTGTTGTGGGGCGATTCAGGGAAAGGGAAAGAGTGGAAAAAACTTCACCTGAATCCCTGCCTTCCCTGAATAAGGAAGAAAACAATTAAAATTTCGTAAAAGAGCTTTGATGAGTCCCCGAGCTCCATTCAAAGTCATCGGGTCTCTGCCGCCGAAAGGCTGCGATGCACAGAGACTTATATATAGCTGGTAATTTACGTAAAGCAAGTCAGCAGATGGTTCGGCAATTTAGCAATTACCGGGTGTTAGAACATGTAGATCTCGGCTTTATGTAGAATTTTATTATTCCTAATTGTCTCACCTTTTTTTTTTACTTTGCCTTCTTTTAAAAAAAGAAAGAAAGAAAGAAGACCTTATGCAATTCCTGTGGCTTTCCTTCTCCAGTTCTAAGACTGACCGAGGGAGGCTCAGTCTCACCGTCCTGTTTCCGGAAGCTCTGTGGGGAATCCTTGTTTGTCTGGGTGGGTAGAAGGGGCATTTAGTTACAAGGTTGTTTTTTTTTCAATTTGTCCTTAAGGATAAGTCACGTTAAAGGTGTAATCGTAAAAAATAATTGCCAGGCATAAAGCTTTCGCGAAAATGTTGTGCCCATTACAAATTGTCGTTGCTTTCTTATTGGGCTCTGGTGGCACCGTGCGCTAATGCACTCCGCTATTTGCCTCAGGAGAGACCGGGTTCAAATCTTGGGTAAGGTCACTCGTGAAACGAGCCCATGGGGCCTCAGCATTGCTGCCATAGAGGGCGTTTGGCTGCTGTTTTTAACAGCCTGGTTCCTTAGTAATTGGAAGGAGGGTGGTCTATTTAGTTACAGCGAAGAAGAGCAAGGGGGGAGGCCCAGGAGGGCCTTAACGGAGATGCTCATGAACTTGTTGTGTCTCTGCCAACACAGCTAGAAATTCAAGGGGAGGACAGGATTGGAAAGCGAAGAGAAAACCCCGAGAGTAGGAAGTACTTTGGGCCAGTTTATATTACAATTTTTGTACATGGTCCCTGCTTTGTGTTAAGGACTGACCCCACCTAGAAATGTGGGGAAAATAAAGTGGAGGAACAGGAAAATGGGGGGGGGATTTCCCCCAAATTTTCCAAAAATCACTGGGGGGGGGAGGAAAACATGTTGAATTTCTTCACATAGCACATGCAATTCATGTCCAGCTTGGATGTCTTTAAAGGCAGGGTGGCCATATAGAAAGGAGGACAAGGCTCCTGTATCTTTAACAGTTGTATAGAAAAGGGAATTTCAGCAGGTGTTATTTGTAGGCATGTAGCACCTGGTGAAATTCCCTCTTCATCACAACAGTTATATCTGCAGGAGCCCTGCCTCTTTTGTATCTGGTCACTCTAGCTATACTTGAGCTATACTAGAGTGACCAGATACCAAAGAGGACAGGGCTCCTGCAGTCTTAACTGCTGTGATGAAGAGGAAATTTCACCAGTTGCATGAGTAAAGGTTGCTCAACAGTCATTCAAGCATGACACCATCCCCTACTGGGTTTTTTTAGCATGCAGGTCAGTCTTGCAAATTTTCCAGGGTGTGTACCAGATTGACTAGCCACCAAATTTTGTCTAAAGCAAAAAAAATCAAGATGCATTTGGAGGACCCTACTTGGGTGAAACATCTGAGCGATATCAAGTCTCCAGGGGGGAAAGGAAGAGTTTGATGACTAATGCATTTTCTTTTCACACATCTCTACCTGAGACCATAGAAACTATTACTACAGATTGTTGGCCAAGCTGTGCTTTAGCTATCCTTTGCCTAGGCCCGTCTTGATGGTGGTGCTTTGGCGTCGCGAGGCACCTGGCTCCCGCACTTACGTTCCTTCCCAGCATCTGCACAGGAAGGAATGCAAGTGCGAACTTTCCCCAGGGCGTTGAGGGGGAAAGGAACAAGGTGGCAGGAACAAGGCCAAAATACAAAAGGAGGAGGAGGAGGAGGACAAGGAGAAGGAGAAGGAGAAGAGCATATTGTAGCTGAAAGCACTTACTGCCTTTGGAGAGGCATTTTTCAACCTTTTAGAAAGCAGGGTGGTACGGAAGCACAAAAGCCAAGAAGCCACCAAATTGAGTGCTGGGGAAAGCTGGGTGTGGACAAGGGAAGAGGCCATGGCCATCTGTGATTCCTAGAAATCTGGATTGGAAGTCCAGGTGGGGCAGATTGGGTCTACCACCCTCAGATCCCCCACCCCTGATTTACATACAGCCCCAACCTAGGCCAGGGCCAGATCTACACCGAGCAGGATACAGCACTTTGAAAACAGTTTGAAAACTGTATATGGAGTATGTTCTGGGCCCCAACAGTTGTCATTACTGTTATAAACCGTTTTAAAGGAGTGTAGTGTAGATCCTGTCCAAGTTCCCATCAGTGTCCTTATTCCCTCTGAAATGGTGGTAATGATGCCATATTTGTGCTGGGAGAAATCAGACTGGCTCTGGTAAATGTTGAGATTCAGCATCTCCATTTTGTTGCTGTCCAGGAACCAGGACGCAACCCAATGAGACATGAGAGCCGTTTCCCGACTATTCCTTAACCCATATGTTATTTATTTATTTATTTATTTATTTATTGCATTTCTATACCGCCCAATAGCCGAAGTTCTCTGGGCGGTTCACAAAAATTAAAAACATTCAAAGTATAAATAACAGTATAACAGCATGATATAAAATACAATATAAGCAGGATGTTCTTGTAGAAGGGTGAAGATCTGGTTAGAGAACCAGCATGGAGAGGTGATGCTTAACCTTTTGCCTGCAGACCGTTTCCCCAATCAAAATCACATGTGTGCCCAAGCCCCATTTCCCCCTGCAGAGGAAAGATCCAAAGGACCCTCTATCTTTTCCCCTCAAGGGCGAGAAAGCAGCTGAGATGGGGGGGAGCAATTTTGATGGTGAAAAACAGCCACAGGAGAAGGGTTAAGCAGCCCTGCCTGATCAAATTCATAGGGCCCAATGCTCACCGCCAGCAGGCTGCATTTCCACTTTTAAAAGAAAAAGGGAAAGGTTGGCAGAGTCTTCACTGCACGTCTCCTGTGCCTTGCCTAGTTTGGCCCTGACATCATGACATCAGCTAGGGTGGCCATGTGCCCTCTTTTACAGAGAACATTCCTCTATCTGATGCGCCGTGAACATACAGGCACACAGGTCACCTGCCGACAATATTCCACACTATTAGGGTGACCATATTTGGGAAACCAAAAAAGAGGACACCTAGTGTGTGTGTGGGGAAGCAGCTTTCTGAGTCCTGCAGAAAGTACGTTATTCCCCCGCCACCTTAAAGAACCCGATTGGAGTGGAGGAGGGGAAAGGATTTCATTCTGCACCACCACCATCCACTCCAATTGGGGCCTTTTCTATAATGTCCACGAATGACCCACTTTCCCCTTTAAGACCTCAATTGGAGCTCGGGGTGGGGGAATGATGTGCCTCAAGAAAGCATGTCATTCACTCCTGCTACGCTAATGGCAGCCTTAAAGGGGAAGGTGTGTCATTCCAGGACATTATTGAAAATTATAGAAAATCCCCCCTGACACCATGGAAAGAACAAAAACCAGGACAAATCCGGGGAAATCCTGACAGTTGGTCACTCTACACACTATGGTGAGATGTACCATATTTCTATAAAGTATAATAATTATTTCTGAATTTGAATCATGGCAGCGTATACTATTCATTTGGTGACAAGTCTTGAGAGGATCTACACAGGTGAACTGGGGGGGAAATCAGAGAGATTACTTCACGCTTAACCTACTAATAAAGGAGACCAGTTTGCCTGTATCTTGACCAGCATACTACTGTAAAAAAAGTATCCATTCAATAAGTATAATCTATTGGAACCTTGTCAGTTACCGTAAATTGTTACTGAACACAGGAGTACCTGATGAAAACTTTATAGAGTTGAAAGGGAAGGACACCAGGGTTCCATAGACATAAGTAATAAAGTTGTTTTGAAATAGGCCAGCATCACTGACTTTGAAATTCTGACTGTTTACAATTGTAAACCAATTGGCACAAAATTATTGTAAATTTTGTAACCAACTGGCCTAGTGCTGTGTTGTAGGTCTCTCATTCCTGGAATATTGATATTGATATAATTATTCATAGAATCATAGAGTAGTAGAGTTGGAAGAGGCCTATAAGGCCATCAAGTCCAATCCACCATAAATCATACCTGACAGATGCCTGCCCAGCTGCCTCTTGAATGCCTGCCTCTAGGGTGGGAGAGTCCACTACCTCTCTAGGTAATTGGTTCCATTGTCATACTGATCTAACAGTCAGGAAGTTTTTCCTGGTGTCCAGCTGGAATCTGGCTTCCTGTAACTTCAGCCCATTATTCTGTGTCCTGCACTCTAGGATGATTGAGAAGAGATCCTGGTCCTCCTCTGTGTGACAATCTCTCAAGTATTTGAAGAGTGCTATCATGTCTCCCCTCAATCTTCTCTTCTCCAGGCTAAACATGCCCAATTCTTTCAGTCTTTCCTCATAGGGCTTTGTTTCCAGACCCCTGATCATCCTCTTTGCTCTCCTCTGAACCCCCTCCAGATTGTCTGCATCTTTCTTGAAGTGTGGTGCCCAGAACAAGATGCAATACTCAAGATGACGCCTAACCAGTGGTGAGTAGAGGGGAACCAGTACCTTGCACAATTTGGAAGCTATACTTCTATCAATGCAGCCCAAAATAGCATTTGCTTTTTTTTTGCAGCCACATCACACTGTTGGCTGATTCAGCTTGTGATCTACAACAATTCCGAGATCCTTCTCGCTTGTAGTATTGCCGAGCCAAGTGTCCCTGATCTTGTAACTGTTCATTTGGTTTCTTTTTCCTAGGTGTAGAGCTTGGCATTTATCCCTGTTAAATTTCATCCTGTTGTTTTTAGCCCAGCGCTCCAGCCTATCAAGATCCCTTTGAAGTTTGTTTCTGTCTTCCTGGGTATTACCTAAACCACCCATTTTTATATATATATATGGAGACCATATTTCATTGAATGGGTCATAGCTAAGTTGGCCCGACGAGACTCTGCGGTGGTAGGTTAATTTTTCAGAGCAGGCTATATCCCACACTTTCCCTTTCCATCCAGTGAGTGTAGGGCCCTTCGGATCCTTCCAGTGTTCAGCGATTTCTAAACGAGCTGCCGTAAGGAGGATAAATACCAATTCTTTATGGGTAAGGGAGGGGTTTAGAGCATTGGGCAGGGACAGTAGGGACAGGCTTGGTTCTGGAAAGATTATCTGATCAGTGGCCTTAGAAATTATATTGAAGATAGTTTCCCAGAACTGCTTCAGGGCCTTATACTCCCACCACATATGTAAGTAAAAGCCCTTTTCATCGCATCCTCTCCAACACAACGGGGAGATTGAAGTCGTTGCATGCGAGAGTTGAATTGGAGTTATATACCATCTTAATATAACCTTGAGGGCTGACTCCTGTATGCAGGACGATATTGTTCGGAGGAGGGGATTTATCCAAATTTGTTTCCATTTTGTATCTTCAATCTGTATATGTAGATCAGTTTTCCATATGCTCCTCAGAGGCAGGGAGAAGCCACCGCCCCTCTCAAGCAATACGTCATAAATTGCTGAGGTCACGCCTTTATCTTTCCCTTTGGATCTCACACATAGATGCTCAAAGGGGGAGAGAGAGCGAAAATCCGTCTCGCTACTGTATCTTTTGTTTAAGAATGTTCTGACTTGTGTCAGTTGGAGCCAAGAGGGATTGATCCCTTTTAGCTTGTCTTTTAGTTGACTATCGTTAATTATTTGGTCTTTGACTAAAAAGTCCCTCAAACGATAGATCCCCTTACTATCCCACCCAGCAAACTGGGCATATTTATCTTCATGTCTAAAAGATGGATGATCTAAAAAAGGTAGCATTGGAGACTCTGGGGGGTGTCATCTGCAAATTTGATAAGCGTTCCCTGTGCCTCCTCGTCCAAGTCATTAATAAAAATGTTGAAGAGCACCGGGCCCAGAACTGAGCCCTGCGGTACCCCACTTGTTACCTCCCCCCAGTTTGAGAAGGTACCATTGATAAGCACTCTTTGAGTCTGATTCTGTAGCCAACTGTGGATCCACCTAGTAGTTCTTCCATCTGTTGGGGACCTTGACCTTTTTGTTTTGTATAGTAAATTTGCATCTGGATCTATAAGTTAGATTATGCAAATTTTATGTAAATCGGTGTCCTCTTTTGTCTGCTTTTTGGGTGGTGCATTTCCTATCTTTGAGCGGTTCATCAGTGGCCACCCTACTTTTGCCCAGGAGCTTTGCTTTTGCCCAGGTTAGGAAGGCCAGAGAAGAAGTGGAAATGTAGCTTCCCCCTCCCCTGCTTCCTTGAGCATTAGTTTCCCTCCTTCCCGAGGATTTTGTTGCATGAGCGAAATTTGCGCCTCCTCACGTTTGTTCTCTGCAAAACCATCTACCTTCCACTTTTTAGTTACGATTGCAATACAGTGGAGGAGCGTGAGGAGAAGGCACGGCAAGGTCATCCACTGATGTCGCGTTCACAACATCAACATAACGTGAGAGCTTTCCAGCAATAAATGCAGCTGCTTTAATGGGACAATCAACAGAAGCATATGTACCATTTAAAGGAATAATGGTTAAGCTACAGCTTTTGACTACTGAAAAGCATCCCTGATATTTCCAGTGGAAATGGACTGCAGCTCACAAAGCCATATAATCCTACTCTTTGGGGAAATTGGAGCATTTGTCCCCAAACTAGTGCCTTGAAGTATGTTTTTCCTTCCCATTCTAGTATTGCTCACTCGAGCCCATTGATCTGGAACTGAATGGAGACGGCTAAATTGAGATAGATGGGGTAGACCAGGCAGCTGGCAACGACAGCACCAGCTCAGGGGCTTTGCCTCAAGAATCTTCAAGACTGTGCCCCAATTACAGTGGTGGTGTGGAGTAGTGCCAGAAACCCAGCCTGTGAAATAGATTAAGTCATAATTTAAAATTGAGAATGCTTTTGTGCATGTGCAGAGTCCATATCCCTCACTAATGAATAATTACAAATAATCTCAAAGTATTTGAAGAAGAGGGGAATGGCCCTTCCCAATGAGGCAAATCTGATGCCTGGCAAATTATGTTCTGCATAGAATGCAAGGGATGCCCACATGCAAGATGGCTCGTGTGGACTACCTCCTGCTCTAAAATAGAGCCCTCTGATATCAGAAAGTATTTATATCAGTTGTAGAGCACCTGCTTTTCATGCAGAAGATCTCAGGTTCAATCCCCGGCATCTCCAGGTAGGGCTGGAAAAACACTTGCATGAAACTTTGGAGATCAACTGCCAGTCTGGGTAGAAAATACCAGGCTAGATGGACCCTAAATCCAGGCCTGGCCCTGTTTGCCTGTAGCTGGGCAGAACAGGAAGGTCCCTTACGAAACTCTGATTCTCTGATCAGAACTCTCCCCTAAAGAAACTTCTTCTGGTCCCTGTCGGAGGCAGGGATCGATAGAAGAACTTTACACGGCCTGCAGATTGATGGAGCCAGTTCCAGGAAAACAATTGCAGGTTGATGGCTCGCGCTATGCTCTGAGCCCTGCCCTCTGGTCTCCACGGCAAAGATTTAATTTCTCCAGCTGGCAAGGGGGTGCCAGATGGGCAGGGCCAACAACCTTTCTTCTTTGGTGTAAGCTGGAGCAGGACCTCCCCCATCTGAGCTGCCAAGTTTCAGCCCTTTGCCCCCTTGACTTCCTGTGACAGATGGGAGAGACTTTCCCAAGATTGGCACGCTGCTGGCCAGAATCGGAAAACCATTAACCCTCGAGAAAGCACCAAGACTTCATTTCTCCAGCTGGCAAAGAGCTACCAGCTGGGCAAAGCTGGCGACCTTTTCTCAGATTTATCATGCTGGGGGCAAGATTTCTTTCTCTCCCCACCACCCCCCAGCTGCCCTCTGAACTGAGCTGCCAAGATCTGATATTTTGCCCCTTGCCTTCCTGTGACAGATGGAATGGCCCTATTTGAGAATGGCATAATATTACTTCAGCATGTGCCAAAATCTGATGGGCGAAGAAAAAGAAGGAAAAAGATCCCATGACAAGGTGTAGAAACTCATGTTAAGCAAAGTTTGGTTAAGGGTGAGCTGTGGGCCGTCACGGAGTGGATTGTGGGAACTTTGGGGATTGGATCCTTTGATCCAATCAAGGCAAATCATAAGCTACAATGCACAGTGAACTACAGTTCCCCCCCCCCAAGATTCACCTGCCCTACTTCTCCTTCCCCCTCACCACCCTGGGAGGTAACAGTGACAACCATTTTGGCAAGCGTGCCACAGTTTAAGTCCAGAGCATGAGATGACTGTCACCAGCAGGCTCTACTGCATAGATGAGCACAAGAGGTAGATCAGGACCTATCACAGGAGTGGGCAATTGGTGTCCATGGGCACCAGGGCACCCTCGGATACATGTCTTGATGTCTGAGGAGGTGCCCTACCCACACACACACACACACACACACACACACACTATTCTTTTCTTATAAGTTAACACATTTTGTTACTTGCAGCTGGGCTTGCTTCAGAAATAATTGGGAAGTGTGTGTATGAAAGAGAAAGAGATGGCTGGTGGAGGGGCAGAGGGAGAGAAAATGAATTTATCTTCTGTGAAATAGTTTTCTGTTGGCCCTAAGAACTCTGGGTTCAAATGTGTTGTTTAGTGTGTTGGAGCTCAGCCCCCACCCCTCTGCTTTGTACTCAAGTCTTTTGGTCAAGTTGTGACGAGCCAGGCCTTATGGCAACCATTTTGTAATGCTGCTCAGGACAGTTTTTCACATTGCCCAATGCGCCCATGAGCACAAAAAGGTTGCCTACACCTGATCGATTGGTAGATCTCTGAGAGGTTTGCAGTAGACTGGCAAGGCGATTTCTAACTTCTAATTGTTTAACAATAGCAGCAAGAAAATGACACCACCACACTAAATTATATTGGTGAAATGAAAAAGTGTGGGGTAGCCAGGAATGGATTTTTATGTAGAGGGGTTGTGAGCTCCATTCAGTTCTGGTACTCAAAACCAGTTCCTGAGGCTCAGAATCCTTTAATTCTAAGCATGTGTGTCTTTTGTATCAGGCTCTGGTTGGTGGATCTCAGGGTTCGAGGGTGGGAGTAGCTCTTGGAAGCTTGAAGTCTGCCTGTACCTTCTTTACAGTACATGTTTCCAGATATCTCCATCTTTGCAAGATGTTACAAAATGGGTGGGGGGGAGGGGGGAGAGAGAGAGAGAGAGAGAGAGCTGACTTGATATTGGAATCATCACAACCTTGAGATGAAATGGGAGAGGGAGGGAGGGTCTCCATCTCAGGGTTGTGATCATGCAGACAACATCAAGTCAGCTGTCTTTTTCTTCTCTCCCCGCCACCCATCCACCTAATTTTTTGTAACATCTTGCCTCATGAAACGATCTGGAGATCTTGAAAGCTTGCACATTTTTTTATTTTTTTGCTATCTTTTGGTGGACCTAATAAAGGCATTACACTAACACGGACTATGCATCTGGTATGACAGGGATGGGGAACGTGTGGCCCTCCACAGAAGTTGCTGGACCGCAACTCCCACCAGCTCTCACCCTTGGCTATGCTGGCGAAGGCTGGTGGGAATCACAGTAGAACATCATCTGAAGGTCCACAGGTTCCTCATCCATGGGGGTGGAGGTCAACGTGCAAAGGAAGGAAACAAAACCTGTCTCTCCTGCAAAACCAACCCAGGAATACTTGGATGCAAACTGGACTTCAGCGTCTCGCTCATCCTGCCCTTCCCGGGGAGGCTGCGGGGAGCATATTCTCTCCAGATAATTAGTGTGTTCGCTCAGCTGCAGTGGAGAGTCATTACCCGCCACAGCGATTCTGCAATAACACACCAAGTCCCAGCGACAGCAGCTACCACAAGCGTCCTGCAATTATCCAGTCAGTGGCTTGCTTAATCACCGGCTGGCCAGCAACATGGAGAGCTCCACGGGCACAGAAGGACTCTGTGGTTCCTGGATCATGGCTACTAACAAGGAAGGAACCTCCACCGCCACCAGATAACATGGCCAAATAACATTTGATTCTACACTGAAGGTGGGGTGTCTCTGTAGGGGAGAGGGGGTTACTTATAGCTTGTAAGTTGCAGTTTTTCCTTGATTTCTCTTAGCTACCCGGGGACAGGGGCAACCGTGACAATAAAAGTGTCTCTTACTTTGGCAAGACGCATGTCGCACTTTGAATGTTTGGTCCTGTGCATGTTTACTTTGGGGATGTCAGAAGGATCCATCCGGGGAGTGAAGTTTGCCCACCCCACCCCGGACTTCAGGTCGCTTTTGGGCAACTTGGCCCAACTCAATTTGCATCGCCTTGGAACAGCATGTGTATTTTCCATTTTTGTTTTTAAATTTGTGTAAAGCAATTTGCGCAAATTGCAACTGCAACTTTCACACGCACAAAAACTACGCCCAGGGAAAGTACGTGGATTTCAGGAACAAGCCCCCAGCTTGGCTCACAAATGCAAACTGAGTCAGGAGATGCTGTGGGAATCCGTCAGGCCCAAAACAGACCACATTTCTTGGCAATGGACATCCCTGATGTACTTAAACAAATGTCCGGCTGGGTTCAATTTGTGCAGTATGTTTTAATTTGTACATGTTTTAATTTGTAAAGCCTCCGTGAGTCCCAGCTTTGGGGAAAAGGTGGAATATTATTATTATTATTATTAATAATAATAATAATGCAGGAGGGGAGAACCTTTTTCAGCCCAAGGGCCAAATTCAATTTCAGAGATGCTCTCAGGGGGAGGGGTGCATTCCGGGGGGTGGGGGGAGGCAAAAGTTCAAACTACACCAGCATATTGTAGCTTCAAGCTCTTGGTACCAGTCACTAATTTTTAGAGTGGGGGGAAAACTGCACAAAAGGAAGGAAAGCATCAAAGAAGCTAGGGTTGAGGGGAAGAGGTGTGGCCCCAGAGGGCTACATTTAGCCCCCAGGTCTGAGGTTCAACATCCCTGATGAAGAGCAAACCTCCTCCAAAATGGTTCCCTCCAGCTGTGCTGGACTTTAGTTTCTCTTCAACCTCATTCAGCATGGCAACGCTGTCTGGAGAGGATGAACGTTGTAGTTCAACACAGCTATAGAGCACTGGCTTGCGGGGAGGTTGCTGTACAGAATTGCAGCCATAAGCAGCGCCTGTATCCCTTACCTGGGAGTAAGCCCCATTGAACTCAGTGGGAATCACTTCTGAATAGACCTGTTTGTACTTACTTATTTAACTTACACCTCGGGGCCAAGCCTGTTTCGCCTCTGTAGTAGAACTGCATCCTGTGCCTTTTACACTGGCCTTCCCCAATCTGGTGCCCTCCAGATGTCTTGGACTACAAGTCCCATCATCCTTTGCTGTCTAGGGATCATGGGAGCCATGTTCCAACACATCTAGAAGGCAGCAAGTTGGGGAAGGCTGCTTTCGGCAGTTCTCTGGGCTCCTTCCCCAATTCCTGCTGCTGAGAGCAGAGTCAATACATCAGTGTCAAATAATGTGGTCTATTCTTATCATCCGATTCAAAGAAAGCCAAAGCACTCTGGTGTTGTCATGTTTTATTTAGTGGTTTGTTTATTCAGATTTATATCCCTCTCACAGCAGCAGATTTGAATTGTAGGTAAGTGTCCACATCTCTTAAAGGACACACAATAAAAAAAAATATGCCAAATAAATATATGCAGGAGGGGAGGAAAGGAGGGGAAGGTTAACAGGGCGTGGGGGGAACGGCAGATATTAAATTGTTGACCTCAACATAAAAAAAACCATGGGTGCTTCGACACTAGACTTTTATCATGCAATCCCCCCGCCTCATTCATGGAATTTTACTTGGGGTCCAAACAACATTGCCTTCGATTTGTAACCCTCCATCACGTCTTCCATCTTTATTCTTTCCGCACATACACACACAGTAAAGAAAATCTGTTAAAGAAAGAAAGACAGCATCGTTGCACTAGGAGCTGTCCACCTGGAACCACCCTTAGAAACATGTAAAAAGTAAAATTTCATCCCACTGCGTTTGTAAACCTTCATAAAACTGCTTGCATTGGCTGCCTGTATGTTTCTGAGCCCGGTTCAAGGTACTGTCTTTAACCTATAAAGCCTTAAACAGCTTGGGACTGCAATACCTGGTGAAACACCTCTCCCAACCTGAACATACCTGGAGGTATGTTCAACATCTAGGGCCCTCCGAGTGCCACCTCCAAGGGAGGCTCGGAAGGTGGCAACAAAGGAGAGGACCTTCTTAGTAGTGGCCCCCAGTCTATAGAATGAGCTCCCCACTGAGGCCTGCCTGGGCCTACACTGTCATCTTTTTAGCACCAGGTCCTCTACTCCCAGGCATTTAATAGTATATTATGAGGAATCCACAGTCTGTTCTGCTGTTTGTTTATTTGTTTTTAGCTGTTTACATTGATTTAATTTTTCTATGTTAAAATTTTTAGACTATTTTTATTATGCTGTACTTTGTATTTTTTATATCAATTGTTGTAAACCACCCAGAGAGCTTCAGCAATGGGGCAGTATAGAAATGGTAGTAGTAATAGCAGTAGTAGTAGTAATAAAACATCGCTTATCAATAATAATAATAATAATAATAATAATAATAATAATAATAATAATAGAGCATCGTTTATCTTATCTATAGTTACATTAAACTCCAGAAAAAATTGAAACTCAACCTAGGAGTCCTGCTTTGATGTAGCAGCTCAGGTCCTGCAAAGCTTACTTTTCTTTCTCTTAGGTTCCCAATAATATATTCTACAGGAAATTTGCCACGAAGGAGTAAGCATTCTTTGGGAAGCATACTTTGGGCATAAGCACAAATCTGAGAAGTTCGGATCTAAATGTGTTGCAAAGTGACTGAGCCACTCAGACCTTTGCCAGGGGAAACATCGGCTCTTCCTTTGCCCTGGCCAATGAATGCTACCGGGCCATACCTCTTCACACTTCAATGCTCACTAGTTATCCCGACTTTTGTAACGGTGGGAGTTGATCCTCTAGGACAAGGGCACAGAACCCCTCTCAGCCAGGGGGCCAAATTCCATTTTGGAGAAACTCTTGAGGGCTACATTCCGGTGGTAGGTGGAGCTAAAGGGGTGGGGCCAAAAAAACCAAAATACCAGCATTACTTATCTTAACGTTCTCACTGCCAGTCATGAAGCCTTAGGAGAGGCTTTTCAACCTCTTAGAATGCCGGCAAGGGGGTGGGGTGGGCCTGCACAAAAGCTAGGAAACCAGCAAACAATCGGGTTGGGGGAAAGCGGACCGGCAGAAAGGGGCAGGGGCAGGAAAAGGGGTTGTGGCCATCCGGAGACCCCAGAGGGCTGTATTTGATCTCTGGGCCTGAGGTGCTGCATCCCTGTGGTAGCAAGGAATGGTTCTAAACTCCCTGCAGTCCACACAACCACTTGCAACACCCAATTGGGGTATAAAGTTGCAGAAGCCACATCTCAGTGCATTTATTCGATCGCCTGATCTGGCCCATAGATGGAATCTGTGACTTTGGACAAAATAGGGCATCCCATCTGCAAGAACAAGCCGGCTGAGAGGCACGCATGCGCGCACCGTCTAACTCCGCCGCCATCCCTGATAGCTCTTCCCACTGCCTGGCTCTCATCGTGGCCTAGGTCCCATCTGGCTTCTGCCGCACTCATGCTGCAGCCTAGCCAACATGGGATGCTACAGGGCCGTCTGCTCGGACCAGCTGGACCGAACGTGGGTGTGCCAGCAATGTGGCATTTTGACGGAGCCCTTTGAACTTTTGCACAGATGCCTGCAGTGATAGCAGCCAGGCATATAGATGCAGGCAAGGAGAGTGGTGAGGCACAGTCAGATAGTACGGTAAATGTGTTCCTGTGCTGTACTACTACAGACTGATACAGGTAGGGGAGTTGCATGTGTGAATGCTCCCCAAACTCTGCATTAAGAAAATTAGTATGTTAGTAGAAGGCCAGGAAAGAATTGTTATTTCTAATATCTAGTAGGCAACATAGCACCCACAGGTACCAATTCTTGGCACTTGCCAAAGTGCCCTAGCCCTCCCACTTTAAAAAAGAATTACCATATTTTTCCTATTTGCAAGCTGGGATCACTGTGAAAGAGGTTTCTATTGGTGCTGAAAACTAGGTTCAAAAATGTCATTTAGTGTGTTGAGGTTCAGCCCCCACCTCTGCCTTGTACTCAGACTTTTGGACAGGTGATTTGTCCTTTGCCAAACCTCCCACGGCAGCCATTTTGTGGTGGTGCCCAGGAGAGTTTCTCAAATTGCCAAATGCGCCTACTGTCCAAAAAGGCTGCCTACCCCTGATTTAGTGCAAGGAGACCAAGAGAGAGACGGATAGGAGTATTTGGTTATGTGATCCCCTGCAGTGGTACAGTTCAGGGACAGTCTGACCATGCGATCTGCTGGCTATGAAGACCAGTCTTCATTTTCAGACTAAGGCCATAGCTAGATGGGGTGAAATCCCGGGGCGATCCCCTGGATCATCCCTGGGCATCCACATGACGCACAGGGGATCCCAGGAGCAGGGAGGGATGATCCATCCCTTGCCCCGGGATCTTGCCTTCCCCTTTGAGCCCGCTTTTTCCACGGTCTCGAGCTGATCCCGAGAACGTGTGTGCAGGTGTTGCAGTTTGTCCCGGTTCCTCGCGATGAGCCAGGACCCGCACACAGGGACTCTGCGCCCATCAGGGTTGGGGTGGGGGGAGCGGGGAAATTAAGTTAAAATAAAAAAACTAACCTTTTGCGCACGACCGTTTGTGCACTATTATTATTATTATTATTATTATTATTATTTATTTATTTATTTATATAGCACCATCAATGTACATGGTGCTATATTGTACATGCACCAAGAGTGCATGGTGCACTCTTCTTTAACAACAACAACATGGCAACCACAACGTCCTCTCCCTCCAAGGTCGTCACACGTCGCGTGTAAACAGGAGATCTCATGATAAAAAATATCTTGAGATCCTCACCCTTCCACCATGATAGACCCATAGGTCCAGCTGAAGTCCAAGTTTCCTACCTGTAAAATGGGAATCTCTGCAGGATTACTTTGAAATGTTCTGCTATCTGACATTGGCTCTAAATCAGGACAAAGGAATATAAGGACCAATTTTAAACATTGCCATGGGGTCCCACAAAAACTAGGAATCACGCTGCAGCAGTGGCCCAGTCACTGGGTCAGTGCCCCAAATTGCATAAGAGCTGAATGGCATGCCCCCTCCACTCTGCCACACACATCAGCAGGAACATCAAGCAAATCCAACCGCTGCACACACCACCACATGGAATGCCTCTATGGCCACAGCTAGACCTAAGGTTTATCCTGGGATCATCCAGGGTAGGGATGTGCTCCGCTTCTAATCAGACTGGCAAATTAGAAGCGGAGCGGGGTGCTTCACCTCCCCTTAAAGTGGAGGCGAAGAGGATTGGGGGGCCGGCGGAGCATTGCGAAGAGGATCAAGGTGAAGGCGGATCCTTCGCCTCCATCCGGAGCTCCGCAAGAAAAGTAAGTGGAGTTTACCGGGCCCTGCCGCTGTCGCCTATGCGCGACAGGGGCAGGGCCCGGTAACCTCCCCTCCCTCCTCTCCCTTACCTGCGTCTGTCCGTGGTCCCTCGGCTTCTTCAATTGAGCCCGCGGCTCAACCAGGAAGTCTAGGCCGCACTTACTTCCTGGTTGAGCCACAGGCTCAATTGAAGAAGCCGAGGGACCGCGGACAGACGCAGGTAAGGCCCCCCTCCCCCTTGGTCCCTTACCAGGCTCTGCAGGTAAGGGAGAGGAGGGAGGGGGGCCTTACCTGGCGCCACTCCCCTCCACTGAGGAGCTCCGATTCGGAGCTAGAGCTCTACGGCGAAGAGGCGCAGAGCGGAGCGGGCCTGGTCCGAAATTTTCGGATCGGGGGGTCCGTGCACACCCCTAATCCAGGGTTCGCCCCTGCCTGAGCACTGGATCCAAGAATGATTCTCACTGAGGAGCTTGGTGGTATAACTTATTTTTACAAATTAGAGTCGTTTCTAAACTTTGTCTTCCAGAAATTTGGCTTAGGTCATTTTTATACATGAGGGTTAAATCCCCTTTGAGTCTCTCTAGCACAACTTATATTAACTTCTGATCACAGTTCATGCTGAACAGAGCAAAGAGACATTCTGGCCACATTAAGCTTTACACTTGAATTATGAAACAATTGAATCAAGAACTGCTTTCAGACTCTTTATTATTTATTTGAGTAAATGTATACCTCGCCTTTCCCTCTGAGATGCCCAAAGTAGCTAACGATATCATATATAAAAACCAATGCTGAACAGTTTAAAAGAAGCCAATAAAAATTAAATGTGAATGGAGAGGCAGATAAAAGACTTGAGTCAAATGCCTGGTGAAACAAACGGGGGGTGGGGGTGGGGGTTCTGTAGAGGTGGTGAAAAATAATGAAGGATGGCCCCAGACAGATCTACTGGGACAGAGAATTATATAACCTGCGTGCAGGCGCAAAAAAAGGCACTCTTTTGCATTCCAGTCAAATGTGTCTCTGATACAGGCAGGGAACATGAGCAGGGATCAGTGATAATCTTCTAGTTTCATTTTTTGATAAGAACATACCCAAATTTGCAAATTTCTTCATAAGCAAAATGGAAAGAACTTGATTAAAAAAAAAAAAAAGCAAATGTGAGAGAAAGCAAAACTGACATATACTGTATGTCTATCCAGGCCCAGGACTTTGAGTGTTTACCTCTTAAAAGTCTGAGTTTCAATCCCTGTGTATTTAGCCATGTTTGTGGTGCTGAACTGGGGTTGCCACCTCTTTTTTTCTGACAGGCTCCTCACCTTTAAAAGTTACATAGCACACAGATACAAGTTGGTCCTCTCTATGCTGGGAAAAGCTGTACCTACTGAATTTGGCCGGTGCAGAATTTCGCATGGTAGTTTGTTTGTTTAAAATTAGAAACTTGTGAAAATGTGCAGATTTCTTCATAAACAGGTTGAAAAGAAATCGAGATTTTTAAAAAACACTTATATCTAGGGTGGGAAATATCTGGTCCTCCAGGTATTGTTCAATTCCAGCTCCCATCATCCCTGTCCATTGGCCATGCTGACTGGGCTGATGGGAACTGGAGTCCAACAACCTCTGGATGGCTACAGGTTCTCCACCCCTGTGAGCTTTATGGCCTGACAGGGGCTTTAAACCAGGACTCCCTAGTCTGTCCAGTAGTCTGTTCCATACTGGTTTAAAGTATTGTGACATCTCCATGGATGCTTCTTTATGGACACACAGGCAGCATATCTCTGAACATCAGATGCTAGAGATATACATGCTCTGCTTGTGTTACACACTGTATCTGGCTGTGCACTGGTGAAAACAGAATACTGGACTAGGTGTGCCTCAGTTCAGATCCACCAAGCACATCCTTAGGTTCTTTCATTCCGACTTTCACCTTTTCGTTGGGATGTTCTGAAGAAGTGCATTTGTGGGTTTCTGCATTCCTTCTGACTTGAAGGACATCAAAACAACAAAGCATAGACGGAGAGAGAGAGAGAGATCTTCATGTCCAAATGTTCTTCTGATGAGCAGGTTCACTTTAAACCCAATGATTGGCAGGCTACAGGAAAGGAAGAAGAGCAGCCTGGCGTAACGAGGCGGTCTGGCACATGGTGCGGGGCCGGCCACAGAACGCTGAGCCAACAGCCCCTTCTGTTCATTTTAGTGCCAGGTCTGGCATCAGAGGCACTAATGAGAGGCAGATGAGCCAGCCGGATCGAAGACTTAATTAGGTCCCTATCAAGCAGTGGTCTCTGCTTTTAGTACTGTGCAGCGGCATCCTCCAACCGGCAGCCCGATCTACGGCATGCCGGGGCACAGAAAACATTTTTATGTCCAAGTAACGACGCTCTCAGCCCCAGCCCACCCGCCTGCATCTACACACTCGCGCACTCTCATCATTCAGAGGCATGCGATCCGTGCTAGTGAGAAAGCTGCTGACATGGGGCTCTGTGGGATCTTAAAAGCACTCTCTCAAGATACTTCAGCTCCTGTTTAAAACCCAACAAGACTCTTGTTGCTTTTTACGGTATGGAGCCCCAAGTAGCTGTAAAAGCAAAGGCTTGTCGCAGCAGATATTTCTCGCCGTGCTTCTCTGCCATCGCGCAAACCTGATGTGCTGTGCATATCCAGATAACTCTGGCACAACGCGTGAGTGGGGTTATGTCCACTGGCGAATTGGCAGGTTATCTGAGCCCCAAGCAGCGTTGTTGTTGTTGTTGTTGTTGTTGTTGTTGTTTATTGTATTTATATACCACCCCATAGCCGAAGTTCTGTGAGCAGTTTACATAAGATTAAGACACTTAAAAAGCAATATACAAAAATTAAAAACCACAAAAACATACAATATACACATACCGTTAAAACCACTATAACAACTTTAAAACAAACTATGAGCCGAAACAAAAACAAAAACCAGACCCAGGCTCATCACATATTGCTAAACGCCTGGGAGAAGAGAAGATAACAATGTTGGCGCCAGGCAGACCTCATCAGAGAGATTGTTCCACAGTTGGGGGGCCACCACAGAGAAGTCAGGTATTGCAGTCCCAAGCCATGTAAGGTTTTATAGGTTGAAAACAGCACCTTGAATCGGGCTCAGAAACATACAGGCAGCCAATGCAAGCAGGCCAGAGTAAGTCTTATATGCGTGAACCTTCTGGTTCCTGTTATCAATCTGGCCGCTGCATATTGCACAAGCTGATTGTCTGTGACCGAGATCTCCTGACGCTTTAGGAACCTTCCAGATAGAGTATGTTTCCAGACAAGGCTTTTATTGTACAATCACTTTACCAAATGCTAGGAGGACCAGACATTGCCATCTTCCATTTGTATCCCTCCTGTGTTTATCCCACTGCTTCTTCCATCTTTTTTTTTTTTACCATGGAAAATCCATTAAGGAGGGAAAGATGGAAAAGCTGCATAATGACTTTAGGTTTGTCCAACTAGAAGCTGGCCATCTAGAAGCCCTGAATGAGCCAGTCTCTCTGTTCAAAAGGGACAATGGAAACTTGATCAGATTCAATTGCAATGGACAGATGAATAGAACAAGTACCACTTTTTCTGCGGATCTGTGGTGACTTGCAGAGCCTAAATTGAATGCCTACAGACCCCATCTTGGGACTCTGAATGTGCAGACACTGTGACTTCAGTTTTCTCCAGTTCCCAACCCCCCTGCTTTTTGTAACATCTTGCCTGATTAAGAGTTCCTGAGATCTTGAAAGTTTGCACATTGTATGTGATCTTTTGGTTGGCCTAATAAAATTATTACACTAATATGGATTCTGGGCTTTTTCTTGTGGTCAACACAGCTATGTTTGTGTGACTTTTGTGAAGCTTCTAATACTGTTACACTCCTGCACCCCAGTCCTGAGAGGGGTGAACTTTCTGGGGCTTTAATGCTTCAGACTTCGGTTCCCTAGAAGGAGGGCACTAGAGACTTGTGGTGTTACTTTTATGAAGGTTTCTTTACACTTAATTCAGGCCTATAACGACCCAGCTCCAAGCAAAATCCTGCTTCCTTCCAGCTGCCTAGCAGATCTCTGCTCTGCTTTTGTTTCAGATTCAGCCTTCCCCCTCAGACCTTATAGGATGAAAGGCTGCCCATTTAGGGATTACAATGTATGTTTGGGGTGGGGGAAATCCTCAGTCTCTTTAACTCAGTGACACTGAGTTATAAAGGTTCTTGAAGGTAATTTAGACTGACCCCAAACATAGGGTGACCATATGAAAAGGAGGACAGGGCTTCTGTATCTTTAACAGTTGCATAGAAAAGGGAATTTCAGCAGGTGTCATTTGTATGCATATCTCACCTGGTGAAATTTCCTCTTCATCACAACAGTTAAAGCTACAGAAGCTATACTGCAGCTATACTGTGACCAGATTAAAAAGAGGGCAGGGCACCTGCAGCTTTAACTGTTGTGATGAAGAGGAAGTTTTACCAGGTTCTCCATATATACAAATGACACCTGCTGAAATTTCCTTTTCAATACAACTGTTAAAGATACAGGAGCCCTGTCCACCTTTCCATATGGTCACCCTACCCAAACACACAACAGTACTATTAGAGGAGCTGATCTTGCTTAGATCAAAGTAGAACCATGCAAGAGCTCTGCTCCTCTGCAAAGTAATCAAAATAAGGGCACAATCCTATGCATGTTTAGATGGGGCGGGGTCGTACAATTCCAGCATGGCTGGCTGGGGAATGCTGGAAATTGTAGGACTGTTTTCTGTCTAAACATGATAAATTGCACCCTTACTGTTGTAGAACCTGAGCTGCTACATCAAACAAGAGGCCTGGGCAAGGCCTTAGCTCCTTCCTAAATTAATTTAGATAAACTTAAACATGGGCAAACTGTTGGGCTTGTCAGCATGGGTGGCTTGATGGGCTCAAACAGGGGTGTTGAGGTTGCAATACTTGAAATAGAAATCATGGTTTCATTTGTTTTTAGCTGTGCATATTTATTGGTTTATACTGTATGCTTTTATCTGTATGCCACTCTGAGATCTTAATGATATAGGGCGGGATATAAATGTTTTAAATAAATAAATAATGCACCAAGGCCTGCAATTCCTAAAGCTATTTCTGGAAGAGGGAAAACATGAAAGAAAGGAATTTCAAGACACAGGGAGCAGAAAATGGAAAGCAAGAAGATTGGAATGGTGGTGGGGTGGTTCAGAGGATGGTTTTTGCATGACATGATGAGTTTTGCTTCGCGTGCTTTACATGCCATGTCTTTTCCTATCATTTGCACTTGCACGAATGCAGTTTGGCTTTTGTTATGACTCATCATCAAATGTCACTGACTTCCTGTGCATATTTTGCACAGTATCTTGATCTGTGTGTGCTTTGTGTGCTATCTCCACTATTCGAGGCAATAAGCCTGTGTGCACCAGTTGCTGGGGAACATGGGCGGAAGGGTGCTGTTGCACCACGTCCTACTTGTTCATCCCTGGCCGATGGCTGGTTGGCCACTGTATGAGCAGAGTGCTGGACTAGATGGACCCTTGGTCTGATCCAGCAGGGCTCTTCTTATGTTCGTGTATGTCTAAAGATTGCTTCCATCTTCCAACATATGTTCATGCTTTCATTTCTGCCTCTTTGTGGGTATGATGGTGTTAAGTTAGCAAGCAACCTATCCCTTGATGCATCTAGACATTTTCTACATGTATATCAGCGTGTGTATACGTGTGTGGCTGTGCAGTTTTGTGTCCCCGTTGTATGCAGTACCGTGCATTTTTTTTTATTTATATCCCCTGGTTGCATTTTTTTTTCTGATTTGTGTTCCAATCCCAGCACTGTGCTTTCTCGGGTCTGCTTCGTCCATGCGTTTTTGTGCTGTTTCGGTCGTGTTTTCGTGGGCTCCGCATGCTAATTTCTTTCCTGCGAGCTAGAAGCACCCCCGCAAGTCAAAGCCAAGGCCTTTGCTCCATGAAAGGCGCCCACAGGGTGTTGGATTCCCCACTGTAGCAACTTGAGCCCCGTCTGAATTATTGACTCTCCTCTTCCAATAAACGACTTCCATGATCCTCGGCCAATGCGGCCCCCTGGAACTTGGAGTCCCTCGGGCCCCATTTTCCCCTCGAGTTGTTCTGCTTCGGAACTACCGAACCCACAATCCCAGGCAGTCTCACCAGCCTCGTGTGGCTCTTTGGGAGCTGGAGTCCCTCCGCTTCGCTCTTGGTCGTTTACGAGCAGGCGGAGAGCACTACAATTCCCAGCAACACTCGGGAGTTTCGCCTGCCTCCGCCTCCCCCAGCTGGCTTCAAGGCTGTTATTGTTGTTGCTAAAAGGTTAGTGGAACAGCTGGTTGCTCTCTGGGTAAGAGACGTCTTCTGTATTGGGGAGGGGGAATCTTTCTGCTTTTTCTCCTCCTCGCCGGCCTTTGCTGCTGCTTCTGCTTAGAAAGGGATGGAAGGAGTGGATTTGGGGTGTAGTGGGGGAGATCCCTTCCCCCACTCTAGTTCAGGAGTATTTAATCACCTACATTTCCTGTCAGAGTTGTGAGCAAAGAAAAGAAAAAGGAGGGGGCGATTTGCATTGAGGCTCGCTCCCTCCTCTCTTTTTTAAAAAGTGTGTTATTCGGGGGGGGGGGGTGGAGGAAGAAAACTGTACCAATGGTTTCAACAGGCCTTCAACTCTGAGCTTGCAGCACAAAAGGATGAGGTTGGGGAGAGCAGGCAGACGATTAACAGTGCAATCCTCTACATGTCTACTCAGAGGTAAGTCTCATTGTTTTCAAGGGAGCTTCCTCCCAGGTATATGTGTATAGGATTGCAACTTAAGGGAAGTGTTGCACTAACCTAAGAAATGGTTAGGTCTTTCCTAACTACTTTTACTTGTGAGCCCCTCACCACTAATATACACACAGACAACTCCAAAGTCTGCCAGTTTTGAGACACCAAAAATCTCTTCTTCCTACTTAATGCTCACCAAAAAATCTTTTTCCTACTTAATGGGCCTCAGATGTTCTATGTCTGCCTTTTATTTTATCTTTCCCCCCTCAAATGTTCTATGTCTGCCTTTTATTTTATTCCCTCCCCCCACCCCCAATTCCGCTCTACTGCCCTGTCTATCTCGGATATTCTGACCCTGGGGCCTACTCAAAAGAATAGCTGCAAATAATAGGTGTAAGTTCTGCATGAGAGCTGACTTGTGTTGGTTTGAGAAGGAGAGTGTGATGGGGCTTGTGGTTTCTTGAAAACCCAGTTTCCTTTGTTTGGCTTTGAGCAGCTGAGCCCAAACATTGACGCTGACAGGAAGGCGCTTTTACAGGAGAAGCACAGCCTTTCCCAAAACAAGGTGGGGATTTAAGAGCCGCCTCATTCCCCAAATTGCACGTGGTATCACCACCCGCTTGCAAGCCGGGACGATGGGTTCCTTGCATAAGCCTGACCGAGATCCTCAGACTTCTCCTTGATCCTTCCCACGCTTCTGCCTCTTAGATGAACAGATCTGATTGCTGGGTTGTTTTGCTGTACCCAGCACAGACATGTCCGGGCCCTTTCTTGGTCTCTGATTGGCGTTCTGCTTGGAGAAGCGCCACCCACCCAGCCCAGCTCACCCCCCAGCCCAGATGCTCCTGGGAAAAGGAATTTGGCCAGCAGAGCAGGGAACTGCCAGGGTTTCATTTACCATGTGGCTTGGCTCAGCCTCTGCCTGGGTCACACAGGGCATTTTGGGATGAGTTTGTTGCCTTGGCTAGTAATGCAGAGCTGAAGCCCACTCAACAAGGTTTTGTAATAGGCCTCCTTCATGAGGAAAATATACAATGTGTGAGCTGTTTTAATTTAGGAAACAGCAAACAAGGGGGACACGATAGAGCAGAGATCTGGATAGAGAGAAGTATTTCTCCCACTCTCATAACACTAAAACCAGAGTCACCCAATAAAGCTGAATGTTGGAAGATTCAAGACAGTCAGAAGGAAGTACTTCTTCACACAGCGCATAGTCAAACTATGGAATAATTCACTGTCAATAATGTGATGGCCACCAACTTGGTCAGAGGTGAAACAAAATTAGACAAATTCATGGAGGATAAGGACACAATCCTATGCATGTTTACACAGAAAAAAAGGCCTACAACTCCCAGCATTCTCTGGGAAGCTGGCTGAGGAATGCTGGGAATTGAAGGATGTATTTCTGTCTAAACATTCATAGGATTGTGCTCTAAGACTGTCAGTGGCTACTAGTCCTGATGGCAATATATTAGCTCCAGGCTGAGGCACACTGTGTTGCCTGTGAATGCCAGTTGCTGGGTAACAATAGCAGCTGTTGCCCGAATGTACTACTTATGGGCTTCCCAGGGGCAACTGGCTGACCACTGTGTGAAAGAGGCTGGACTAGATAAGCCTTTGGTCTGATGCAGCAGGAAACTTCTTACATTTTTAAGCAGCCATCCCCAATCTGCCTTCCCAATGTTGTACTACAACTCCCATCATCCCTGATGATTGGCCATGCTGTCTGGGGTTGATGGGATTTTTAGTCTCAAATATTTGGGTGGCATCAGGTTGGGGAACATTGTTCTTAAGTATTACAGGAGAAACTCATTGTAAAGAGTCCATTCCAAGTGTATTTGGGCACACAGGCAAGATACTTGCACTCTGCACTCCCATCCCTGGCCTATAAACCTATTACATCTCCAGCAACAGCATGCCACTTAGTTATGTGATCTTTCATCAGCCCTCATAAGTATGGGGAAATGGCCTTGCTGGATGAGCCCAAAGTCTGTTTGGTTCAGCCTCTTGTTTCCAGCAGCAAGCCAGCGAGATGCTTCTGAGTTCTCGGTGTGAAGATGGTGGCCATCTCTGCCGTTTGCATGCAGAACTCAGAGGTATGCTGCCTTTGCACGTGGAGATTTATATTTCACCTTCATGGCTATGAGCTGTTGATAGTCCTATGGCCCAAGAATGTGACTAATTCTCCCAATCAATCAACAGTGACAATAGCAAAAGGACCCACCTGCCTACCCTAAATTAGGCTGGGTAGGTTGGAGACACAAGAAGTGAATATTTGTGCAAAAAAGAAGTGTAAAGTCAGTTCTGATGCAAAATCAAATTCCTGGGCTGAGCGCATGCTCAGAGACACCCTAATTCTCTGTATTTCAGGCCCACCACTACCACTGTTTTACACCTGGTTCCGGTTGGTGCACCTCGAGATTCTAGTAACAAAACAAAGTAGATCCCACAAGCCTGAAGTCTACCCCTCATTGGCCTCCAAAGCAACTTCCAAGGCTGTGTTCTAAAAACAAATTGCTCTTCTGCTACTATAGGGGCTAGAAGCTTTAAGAAAATGAGTAAAACTACTAGTGAAGTATGTGCTATGCTGCAGTGTGGCAAATTGGGGGAAATGAACAGGCCTAATCTCACAATCCCCTGGGTTGTCGGGAAGGAGAAGGAGTGTCAGACATGATTATATCATTAGGAAGCACGCTAGTTACTTTCAGAGTCATAAGGCCAAACTTGTTAATACTTGTATATATTTTTGCTGCTCTTGTAATAAAGCCAGGAGAAAGAGTATCGAGGCTACATTCCAGTGTGGCTGACTAGTCGTAGAGGGGCTTGATATCTATTTCTGGCCAAATCGTGCACATTGTGATAAGTGTGAAATTTGGCATGGTGGTATTTATTACCATGTAGATTAAAATGAGATGTAGGGGCACCTTGGGAAATCATCGTAATGGCAGCCATCTTGGAAAATGGTGCCCAAAACCCAGTTTTCTCACAATAACGCTGTTATTTTTAATTTCACCAAAAAGATGTCTCAGTACAAAATTAAAGAGCATTAAATTAGCTACAAAAAAGCTCCTTATCAATCTTTTCTCGGAGCAACCCTTGTTGAGATAGTAAGGTTTTATAGTCCAACAACGTCTGGAGAGCCACAGGTTCCCTGCTCCTGCTGTAGAACAAGATAGCCTGGGATGGCCCAGTCTTGTCTTGCCAGTGTGAACTCCCCCCACCACGGGCTGCTGGGTTCCATGGCAACGCTGATGGCCTTCAAGGGCGAAAATGGGCATGGACAGATAGAATTGTTGGGGGTGAGGAGAAACGCCATTTTGAAGCTACCAGCAAAACATTCCACACATGTTCATTGCTGATTTTTGAATGTAAATCATGAGAGTTCTGGCAAAAAATAAAATCCAATTTTATTACTGCCTTTATAGCCCCGCCTGCAACTTGGTCGTGAGCCGCAGCCAAGCAGTGTGGAGCAGTGAAGGTGTAGGTTAGACCCTGGTTCAGATACCTGCCTGTTCATCCATGAAACTTGTTGTGTGACCTTGGGGGAAATGTCTCCCTCGGCCTGTCCTCCCCTCACCGGGTTGTTGTTGTGATGGGAATAGGATCAGTGGAGTACACTCACTGGACCACCTTGCATGGTAGGGGAAAAAATTGCAAATAATTGTAAGTGTGCTGGTTGAACACTGATGAGGTGGAAAACCTGTCTGGGTGTGCCCGCCTTGTCTTCCCCTAATGTGCCACAACTTTGCATTACGAAGAGCCTTGTCATCCCTTTGAGGAAGGGCTCATTCTGCCCTTTTCTGTGCCTGTCTAGGCCCAGCACTGCTCTCCCTCTCTCTCTCTCTCTCTCTCTCTCTTTGATTCTACATTCTGAATTTTGTGCAGAAGCTAGGACCTTATGCAAAAAAACAAAAAAGGGGGTTCCAGAGAATTTCACCTTCTGTATAATCTCCTAGAATACTTTCATGATACCACTTCTCTCTCCTTCTCTTCAAATTCCCAACATACTCTGCCTGGAAACTTTATCGCTTCTGCCGCACCTTTGGCTTAACCTCTCAGCCCTCTTCCTCCCCTCCTGAAACGATGCTTTGCACACCGAATGCCGTTCATCCCCAAGTGTAGCCTTGCCTGTCCTCTCCCTTTCTTGGCTCTTCCCACTGTTAAACTCTAAATTGTAGCTGCCCTGAGGCAGAGACTTGTGTGGGTAGCTAGACAGGTAGAGGTGTGTGTGCGTGCACATGAAAAATGCACAGACCTCACAATGTGCCATATGCAAACTGAGGGTGCAGCATAAATAAATCATCATAACAATGAATAATTAACTGGTTCTCATAGCTGGGGAAATACAATCTGCAAAAGACTGAAGAGGTGTTACTTCAGTTTCCTCATGACCTCTGTAATCTGCATTGCTCATTTATATATCCCTTCCTGCCCGAAGGCAACACTTTGCCCGAGATTTTATTGTTGTTGTTGTTATTATTTTATTGCATTTATATCCCGCCTTTTCCCCCCCCAAGGAACCCAATAATCCTCCTCCATTTTCTCCTCACAACAACATGGCCAATTGGGGACTAGAACCCAGGTCTCCCGACTCCCAGTCCAACATTTTAGCCACTACACTACACTGGCTCTCCTAGTACCCCCACCCAAAGACCCTTGAAATTTGGATTTAGCATAAAGTACATGAATCAAGCACATGAATTTTGCACAACGAACAGATTTTATTGATTTGCATAGTCTTACTTTGACCCATAGAAGGGGAGGCACCACATAGGACCCAGTGCTGTGTTTATTCTGCAATCACATTACCCAAATGTAGAAATTGAAATGGGGCCCAAATTCTATGGTGATGTTGGTGGTGGTGTTTTTAAGCAAGTATCTATGGAGTCTCACGTTGAACAGATATTTATATAGCCAACATACCCCTCCACCAAAAGGGGGGGCAGGTCCCTCCCCAAAGAGCTTACCATCTAGATTTCAACAGTAGAGAAGACAAGAGAAGTGTTGCAGGGGAGGGGGGGAGAGAAAAGAAAGAGAAAGAATAGTAAAGGACGAATGTGAGCAAATGCAGTTAACAATATTGAGGCTGTAAGTTTATAGGCAATGCCAGGGGAGATGTTAAGATGGGTGAGTGGCAAGAACAGGATATCCAGTGGTCAGTTGCAGGGCTTCAGTGCCATCCATAGATCCCCAACACACACACACAGAAAGAGAGAGAGAGAGAGAGAGAGAGAGACGGAGCCCAGCAGAAATTAAATAAATGCTGCAAAAAATAATCAGAAATATACGCACATTTGTCATGCAGCCTCTCAGAAGTCACAGGACTTGGCATTTCTCAGTGCAGAATTTTTAACACAAGCCTGTGCCTTGGCCCAGATGAACATACGAAGTTGCTTTGTCCTGAATTAGAGCTATTGGTCCATTTAGCCCAATATTGTCTACCTTGGCAGGCAGCAGCTCTAACGCATTGAGCGGCCTTTCCCAGTTCTGCTCCCGAACCTCATTTTAACTGGAGGTAGCAGGGAATCAACCTGGGGCGTTCTGTCTGTCAAGCCCATGCTGCTTTTACCACTCATTGGTGGTGCGCAGGGCAAGCAGTTGATCAAATCTCAAACCAGCATCCTGAGATGTGTGCGCCCAGCGGGCCTCCAGCTCGTCATGATGATTGAACTGGCCTTCGCAGTGGCAAGCCCCGTTGCCCAGGCCATAATTACAGTCCTCCTTACCCTGCTGATTAACTGCCCTCCCATTGCCTTGCAGCCCGAGCTGTTAAGATGGAAGAGGGGCAGTCCCACCCTGGCGTGGCTTTCCTAAATGTGGCTTCAAGCTACGTGCCCCACACCAAGGTGGAGTGTTACTACAGCCTGCCGCCTGGCCTGAAGCCTTCAAGCAGAGATTGGATTGGAATCTTTAAGGTACTGCAACGAGGGAGAAGTGGCAGCGGGGCTGTGTGGGGAATGTTTAGGGATGCTGGAAAACTGGACTTCAGGTTAAATGCTGCCGCGTGCTGTGAAGAGGGATGGACAATGTGTGGCCCTCCAGATGTTGTTGGACCACAATTCCCATCAGGCGTAGCCAGCATAGGCAATGGTGGTGGATGATGGGAGCTGCAGTCCATCAGCACCCAGAGAACCAGATGTTGCTCACACCTGCTTTATATGAAAACAAAACAAAACTCTTGCAGTTCCCTCAACTATTATTTTTATCACTGCCAATCCAGATAGTGCCCAGTATCGAAGGGTATTGATTACACTGTTAGCCTACATTTACCAGGCCTGGTCTACATATGCAGTAAAATGAGGTGGGAGAATGAATTGTACCACATCAAACAACAGGTGGGGGGTTGTCTTATATATGCTTTTTTGTATTAAAAAAAAACTCCCCTGTAATTAAAAAGTTAGCACAGTAAGGAGCTGACTGAGTGTTAATGACGTTCCAATGGTTACTTTTTTATATATGCAGCAGGTTTGAGTACGGGGGAGCATTCAAAAATAGCCTTTCTAGAGATTTGAAGGCCTGGTGTGAGGGAAACCAAAAAGAAAAGCTGGGGGGAGGGCAGGAAAATGTGGAAACAAGTAATTTTTTAAAAAAAAATCCCCATAGGGAATTTTGGGAATTGGGGGGGGGGGGAGCATTTTCCATCTGAATTTTTTCATCCCCCCCAGTTTTTTTCTCCAAACCTTCACATCTCTAAGCGTCCCCAATACCACTACCAACACCATATATACACACTCAAAATGATATATTGCCATTTATCCCACTTTCTGCTGCACATGTGAAGCAAACCTCAGAGTCCACCCAATGTAGTACTTGGGGAGATGGGGAGAAAAGGGGAAACACTCTCCCCTTGTGCACCCACAGGAAAAACGGAGGCCTGTGTATGCAGGAGGAAGCTGGTGGTTTCTCCATGGTCATTGGGAATCAACTCCAGGATTCTTTCCGTTCCCTCTTAACAGTATTGGGGAAAATTCTCCACACCCCTGTGAAACATCTTGATTTGCCATTTGCTGCAGAATGTGAAAAATCCCTCATCAACCCTGGGGGTGTCCCACATTCATTATTGCATGCATATCCTGCCTTATTTCCTCTTGCAAGGAACCCAAGGAGTCTTAAATACCCCCCTCTCCATTTATCCTGAGTGTCAGTGATTGTCACATAGTCGCCCAGTAAGCTTCATGGCCAAATGTGGGGCTAGAACCCAGATCTCCTGAGTCCCTGTCCAACGCTCTAACCACTACACCACGCTCTAGCCACTACATCACACTGGTTCTTTAGCCATGCTACTAATGCAGGGGTGAAATGTACCTAGGGTAATCACTATGGCCTGGTCTACAAATACAGTAGAATGATGAGTCCTAGAATCATAGCTTTTCAGAATTAGAAGGGACCTTGGAGGTCTCCAACTCCAACTTCCTGGTCAGCACAATCACAGCGTCCCTGACAGATGTCCATTGTCTTCTTAAACATCTCCAGCAAAGGAAATTCTACTTACCCAGGCAGCCTGCTCCTCTGTCAAATGACTCTTAACTGTTAGGAGGTTTCTCCTCATGTTTAGCCAAAATCTGATTCCCTGCAATTTCCACCCAATTGGTTCCAGTCCTGCCCAGTGGAGCAACAGAGAACAGGTTTGCTCCATCTTCTGCATGACAACCCATCAGGTATTTGAAGACAGCTCTCATATTTCCCCTTCTCTTCTCCAGGCTAAACAGACCCAGCTCTTTCAGCCGTTACTCATAGGACTTGTTTTGCAGTTGCTCTCACCGTCCTGGCTACCCTTCTGGACATGCTCCAGTTTGTCATTGCCCTTCTTTAAATGTGCTTCCTTCAGTCTGTAGGTGGAAGGATCACTTTGTTGACAGCTCCCCTGCATATTAAAAAAAAAAAAAAACCACCTCCGCCCTGCATGTAGAAAGCTGCACTTTAAAAAACCTCCCTGCAAGCAGAAAACGAGAAAATAGGCTGAGCTAGAACTTTTCTCTTCAAGCTGCTACTTTTCTAGCTGCAGGGATTTTTTAATATGAGTGGCACCATCACCACCTGCGGCCTAAAACGGCACAGCCCATACTAGCATCTCATCCAGTCGTATGTATAGACTAGGCCTAAATGATTGGGAATCTCTGGGCAGCCCTGATCTTGAGACTGGAAAAACCAATAGGATTGTGTTCCTTGCTGCAGACCTTGTTTCGTGACATGTTTGGAGAGGGCATGAGTCTCATCTATTCCTGTTATGTCCCCCATCCCATACAATGGTGCCTAGGGAGTGCTATAGAGATACATACTCCTAACGCTCCCTTCCCATTCCCTTGCCCAGGTGGAAGCCTCTTCAGTGCGGGATTATTATACCTTTGTGTGGTGCACAGTGCCAGATGGCGGAGCTTCTGCAGGAGACCTTCACTGTAGCGTGCAGTTCCAAGGTGGGTGTAATAAGTCAGATGGTCCACAGTACGCTAATCAGAGTCTTGGTGGTTGGATCACATTTGAAATGAGGTTTTCTAAACAAGGTGGAAAGGTTAGTTATCAAGAAATGGAGAACAAGGCAGAAAGAAGAGGACAGGTAAGGACCACTGGATTCTGTTGCAGTTGGTGTGAGCAACATCCTTGGCCTGACCTTCACTTCCATAATGTGTGCGCAGGTGTTAAAATTGTATGCCCAAACGTCTTAAATCAGCCTTCTGCAGCCTGGTGCCTTCTAGATATTTTGGACTACAACTCGCAGCATTCCTGGCCATTGTCTATGTTGGCTGGAGATTATTAGAATTAAAGTCCAAAATAACTGGAGGGTACTAGGTTGGGAAAAGTTGTCTTACACTATACACGTGATAGGTGAAATCAAGCTTTTAGTCCATCGGCAAACAGTTCACACAGCCATTGGCTCAGCTGCTGTGATGTCACAGAACATTCATGGGCATTCCAGCCACTGGTGGAGGGATAACTTTTATTTATTTGTTTATTTTAAAACTGGATACCCCACTTTTCTTTAAAAAATAAATAAATTCAAAGCGGCTTATGAAAGAGTTCATGAAATGCATAAAACACAATCAAAACAGTCCAAATTGTTAAAATAAATTTCATGCAATACAAGCAAGCACAAGATAAAAACAGAAAGACAACACTTTAACCTACACTGAAAGCTCTACAAAACGAAAAGCTCCTAACAGCTCCCTTGCGGCATAAAAGAGAGGGAGCCAGCTGAAATAAAGATCCTAATTTCTTAACCTTGGTTTTCCTTTTATGTTGTATGTAAACCCTTTTGATTTCCTTAAGCCTCATATACATGCATCAATGCAATGACGAAACAAACACCTCTGTCCTGTTTACAGCCAGCTACTTGCCTAAGCCAGGCTCCCAACAATACCACTTCCGCTACGTGGATCGCCATGGGGAGGTCCGTGGTCAAAGTTCCCTTTTCCAGTTCAGCGAGCCACGGCCCATGGATGAGCTTGTCACCCTGGAGGAGGCTAGCGATGACAGCGGGGATGCTGACATGCTGCTGGTGGTTCCCAAGGCCACCCTGCTAGAGGTAATGTACTCAAAGCAACCCCCCAGGGCTCAGTGGGTCCCATTTTAATTCAGCAATCCTGGCCCAGGCTCTGCCACTTGAATTCTCCTTCTGTGGCTGTTCAGCATGCGAGATCTTTCATCATATAGGTTTTATGTACACTGGACAACGTGGAAAGTCTTTCCAAGAGAGAGAAGGGTTTAAAGAGATGTAGTGGGCAACATCATCCAGATATGGTGGGCAACATCATGGACCATGCTGGCTGGAGATGATGGAGTTCAAGAACATCTGGAGGACTTGTCTCCCTTCCTTTTAACACTGGTTGCCATGCCCTTTGCCTCACTACTTCATTAGTGTTGGACTTAGCCCAGGAAGACATAGTTTCACTTAACCATGACGCTCTCTGGGTAATTTTGGGCCAGTTCCTCTTTCTCAGTCCAGCCTACTTCAGAGGATTGCTGTGAGGATAAATTCGAAGGCAAATCCTATATATGCTTCTTTAAGCCTCTTGAGGTATGAATGTTAAAATAATAATAAAAGCTCCCTGTACCTTGCAATGATCACTGTGTCAGGGGTGGGGAACCTGTGGCCCTCAAGAAGTGCTTAGACTCCAACTCCCATCAGCCCCAGTCAGCATGGTTGGGGTGATGGGAGCTGTAGTTCAGGTTCCCCACCCTTGCTTGTATGTGCTCAGACAGACCACAGTGCCCTCCTACAGGCACAGCAGGAAATATGGGTATGTGTTTCTAGTGGACAGTGTGAAGAAGCCTCTGGATTGGCTAGGCCTGGTATAAATATTAGAAGCTTGGGCCTTCTGTTTTTGCCAAGTCAGCAGAACAGAATTTCTCACCTGTTGCACTTCTAACAGTTCAAGCTTCTGCTTCAGTTCCAGTACTTGGCATGCAAAGACTCCAGAACTGGAGAACGTTTACTCCAGGCCTTGAAGCAAGTATGGGCTCCTAGAGCTTGACCTTGTCTGTACCACTTCCTGTAGGACTGTATCACATCAGACTGCAGATGGAGAATCACATGTTTGAATCTGCCCCGTGGAGACCATCTTCCTGTATATGGCAAGCTAATATATCTGGCTGAACCTCTTCTCCCTGACATCCTTGCTTTCCATGTTGCAGGGTTGTTGGTTGTTTTTGAAATAAAATGAAGGAGCACTCAAATATACGATCTCTGAACTATTAAGGCCCGGAACGGCTGTATCAAGTGCTGTTTATTCTGAACTCGCTCTAGATCTCTTACTACAACAACGCAGGGACAGCGACATTTTGTTCAACTTCTGTGCACCCTTGCGGAGTTTGTTCCCCGGCTTGTGTCAGCCCCTCATTGACCTCTCCCCCTACCCCTCACAGTCTCAGCTGGAGGAGAGCCGTCAGGAGCAAAGGGCCCTGTTGCGGGAGTCGTGCTGCCTGAAGGATGAGGTTCAAGAGCTACGAAGCCGTGTGGCTGAGCTAGAAGCGGTGCTGGGTTCCCTGCGCGATGAGCATTCAAAGCTGGCTGTGCAGTACAAGGTAAGAAAGAAAGGATCTGAGTATTCTCAGTCCTTCCAGGGGTGGGAGGCTTGTGCCCTGTTCTCCTGCCAGGGGGGTGGGGGCTCGTTTTGAGAATGGATGCCTTCATCAGGAAGGCTAAGCTGGCCAGGTAACCTCATCCGAAGCCTGAACCAAAAGCTGAAGCAGGGGCCAGGTATTACAGGGTGTTGAACCGAATCCAGTCCACCTGGAGTCCCAATCCAGCCTGGGGTGAGAGCTTTAAGTTAAAGTATGCAAGTAGTTTGGGTATTTTGCTCCTGCCCCTTTTGCTTTCTGCTCCTCCCATCATTGGAAGGCAGCCCCCAAAAGCTTCTTTGAAATTGCATTTAGCCCTCGAGCTGAGAGTAGTTGAAACAGCCCTGGCTTATTTGTACCCTCTTGCCCCTTTGTCGGGATGGGTGATTTCCCCTACACCTGCTTACTTCAGACTGGCTATTTATTTATTCAACTGTCCACACCACCCTTCAAACGCTTTATCAGAGTGGCTTCCAATAAAATATTTTTTAAAACACCATAAAATAACCAAGCCATAGCAGATCATATCCAAATAACCCAGGTAAAACAGACCAATAAAAGATATAAAACCTGGGAAAATAGAAAAAAAAAGTAATTGTTTAGCCGTGGAAAAACATCAGAGGGCCTTTTCAGAAGACACCTTAAACCATGGCTTTAACCATGGTTAATAAGGCTTTTTGCTTTATTCGCTGTGGTTAAAGCTGTGGTTTAAGGTGTCTTCTGAACACAGCCTGGCTTTCTGGCTTAACCACCATGGTTTAAGATGTCTTCTGAATGGGGCCAGGATGGTGCATTGTGAGCCTACCGGGGGATAGTTTTCCAAAGCCGCTGAAAAGTCCTTTTTCCCAGTAACCACCTGTAGCACCTAAAATGATGGATCATCTCCTCATCCCCAAAGCTTGGATATAGTTCTGCTTATTTTCCAAAGACAGTCAGGCTTTGCATGTTGCCCATCCAGCCCTCCTTGACCTTTTTCTGAATAGCGTTTGGCACCGCTGTTTCCCTTAGGCGTGCTTTAACATCCCACCCACCCCCAGCTCCTGATTCTGTTTCCTTCTTGGATTAGTCATGGGGCTGATCCCACCCTATCAGCCCACCATGAGCAAGGTGGTGACAAGGACAAGATGCTGCCTAGCCAATCAGCTTTGGTTGCAAGTCGATGCCAATGAAGAGAAAGGAAACCAAAATAAGAACAAGTGGCAGCAATTTAAACAAATAACCACAGAGAGAGAGAGAGAGAGATGTGTGCTAAAAATCCATTGAAACGGAGATGTTCTCCACAGTAAGGTTCGAGTTGTTCTGTAGAAGCAGAAAGAATTTCTGGGGTGGTCTCCTCAAGTTCAGGTGTAATCTGTTCTTCCAGGCTCTGTTTCCTTCCTGTGCTTAAAGTTTCAAGATTTTCTGTCACGTGCCGAGGTTGTCAGCAACCTTAGTTACAGAAACGTTCACATTTCCTCGAAACTCCATGGATGTTGTTTACTCCTCTGCTACCTCTCTCCCCCCCTCCCACCAGGAATTGTCAGGTTGTTTAGCAGAAGTGTCCAAGCAAAAAGAGACGCTAAGCCTTCAAGAAGCTGTGCACTTGGCCCGAATCCAGGAATTGGAAGGTGATATCCAAGCCATGGGTGAGAAGATGTTGGAGAGAGAAACAGAACTAGACAGGTGAGGGTGGACAGCCCCATAAGAGTATAATCAGAAAAGGCCTTATGGCTATTTAGGTCCCAGCCTTCCCCAACCCTCCAGACTATGACTCCCATCATCCCCATCTGGCAATGATGGGAGTTGTAGACCAACACTAAGTGAAAGGCACTAGGTTGGGGAAGGCTGCGTGTGTATTTGAGGGGATTACAGAAGGACCCCCCAAAAAAACGTCTTTAGGGGGGGAAACATTAAAATAGCAAGGGGGAGGCAAAAACAACTTTATGAGGACTAAGCATGCTGAGTGGGCACAAGACACTGACTTGCCTTTGTGGGGACAAACAAAAAAATGGAGAAAAAGGGGGAGTGGGTAGCAAAGTACTATGAAAAGGGACACGGCTGACATCCTGCACACTGCAACATCGTACTTGTAAACGCTAATAAGTAAATGAGTTTGGGGGGGGCTTCTACCACTAAAATGGGCTCTGGCTAATCCTTTTGTTTATGGTGGTGAGTTACTAGAGAAAGGCAGGAGTCACGGTCCACTGTTATGGACCACGTCTGCTTCGTCTTGCTCACATGTTGAAGGATTGGTTTATATTTTCCTTCCTGTTGCAGGAATTGCAGCTCAGATGCATAGCATGATGGGTCCTCCTCAGGCACTGTCAGCGTAGCTGAGGGAGGGGGATCCCTCTGCGGCAGGGGTGTAGAAGGCCAAATTCCATCTCAGAGAGGCTCTTGGGGGTGGCCTTGCAGTGGTGGCTGCACCCAAAATGCCAGTCACTCAGCCTTAAGTGAGGCATTTCTACCTTTTAGAACGTGGGGAAAACTGCACAAAAGCCAGGAAACCACCACACGACAGGTGATTGGTGGGGGGGGGGGAGGGAGCAGGGCCAGGGGGAGGGAGCATTGACATCTGGGGGACCTCGGCCATGCCAGATTTGGCCCCCAGTGCTGAGGTTATGCACCTAAGGTTCTGAGGACTTGCTAACAACACAAGCAAGACTTTGCGGCTGTTATCACAGGGCTCTTATCCTAAGAGATGAATTCTCATCCACAACAATGATTCCGTGGTGTTTCAGACACAGTAGGCTGTGTCCTCGTGACGCACTGTGCTATTCAATCCCTAAATCTGCATGCCTTGCTCCAGAGATAACAGCCCCATGGTTGTTTTCAATTGGTCCAAAATAGAGTTGAATACAGAAGGCTTTGATCTCATCGGGGCATGTTGATGCCAACTTCCGATCTATGAATTTAACAGGCCTACAAATTGTGGGGTGGGGTGTCAAGGGATTGAAGCAAGTTCAGCCATGGGTCTTGCTCTGAACATTGTTTGTCTCCACTCACTCGCAATGAAACAGATTTTGTTGGGGGAAATTCCACCCACGGACGTCGTCAGTTAAGAGTGATTGTCACAGCCATGGCTAGGAGGTGGCCATTTTGTCACCTGTCATGCCTACACGGCGGCCGTTTTGTGATTTGGTGCGCACTGCACTTCCTCAGGACTCCCCATATGCTCACAGGCCCCCAAAAGATGGGGACCCCTGCCCTAGCATTTGGTAATTCTTGAGGCCAATGAAACTCTACCAAGATATCACCTTAGGGAGAGGCCTCTTGAGCTCCTGGCTGTGTTTTCTGTTTCACTGGGGAGGAGCTGAAGGAAAGGGCTCCTCCAAGCCAATTTCTAGTGGTGCCTCTGGGCTGAAAAGAAAATGGGCCTCTAGATCCCAAGGCCCCCACTTCTCACACTCACTCACCTTTCATCTCTTTTGGCTCCAGGGTGAAGGACACGGTCAGGTCTCTGCTGCGGGAACAGGAGCAAATTCACCATCAGCTCAAAGAGGAGAATGCAGAGAAAGAGCAATATCAGGTGAGCGTGGAGAAGGGAGGGGTTTGAGAAGAGGGCCCAACTGAGAGCAGGGCATCCGAGCAGGCAGTGGAGGGGGCAGAGCCAGCCTTCGTGTGGTGACCACCTCCTTTTCTCCTGCCCAGGTCAAGCTGCAGGCCTCGGAGGAGGAGAGCCGCAGCCTGGCCTCTGACCTGCAGGAAGCCAAGACCCTTCATGTCGAGAGGGTCTCGCAGACTCTGGTGATGCAGGAGGACATTAACAAGTTGCAGCAGAAGCTGGCAGCTGCTAATCGCCGCACTGTAAGTGCTCGACCACAGGCACCCGTTCACCTCAGGGCCAGCGACCAAATCTGGCCCTCCTGCAGTCCCAGTCCAGCCCCTGGGGTTCGCCCGATGATCTTTCACGCTGAAAATCCAGCGGTCTTTACCGCTGAAGTCCTGAGAGGAAAGGAGACAGCGCAGTCATGGTTTTCAGAAAAAGCAGATCTGGGAGCCTGGACTTCAGGCTGCCATCTCTGATTCTGAGAAAGAAGTGAGGTCACGCAGTTAAGCCCAGAATGAGGACGCTTCATAGTCCAAGACCCCCTGACGATTTTGCCTAAGCCCAAATGCCTTTTCTCAGAGGCCTCAAGTGCAGAAAGTTTTACCACTCTTTGAATCTGAAGGGGGGGTGGGAGAGATTTCAAGCTGTAAGATTTCCCCCCCCCAAAAAAATCCATCCTTTAATATTACATCTCTTTTTATTTTCATATTTAGTACGCAAGTAATAAGTAACAGTACATCTCTGCATATAATGTGCTTCATAGCTGAGAACTGCTGGATACTGTCCAATTGTATTTCCAATCCCAGATCAGTGTCCAGGGAACAGAGTGGCTGAGAACAGTTGGCCATCCCTGATCTAGGCACAACCACCATGGCCTTTTGCTCAGGGTGGACTCGTACGGTCGAGGAGCGTGTGGCTGGGGCCAGCACTCCAGGATTTTATTCTTGGGTGTGGGAAAGATGTCGAATGGCAGCCTTGGCTTTGGGAGACCCGGGTGGCCATGGAGGCACAATTAATGTGAGAGGGATTAGGTCAGGCCGTGGGGGACCTGTAGCCTTCCAGATGTTGCTGGAGTACAACTCCCAAGATCCATGACTGTGGGCCAGGATTGGGGAACCGGACCCTACCGTGGGCTACACTTCTGTCGCCACCACTGCATGTGACGTTGCAGTGGCAGCAAAAAAAAAACCAACCCCAACAACTGTGGGTAGCAAAGCATTATGGCTCCTTAGGCCAAAATTAGCTAGAGAACAAGCTAATTGTATCCTTTCTAAGGCTCCGTAACCAAATTTGGTGGCATGTAGCAGGAGCTGGAGAAGAGGACGGAGGGGCACACGCAGACTGGGTGTTGCCCACTGCTGCCATTGGCCAGGCTAGCTGGGGCTGATGGAACTTGGGATCACATTAAATCCAGAGGGCACAGGTTCCCCACCTCTGGATTAGGTGGCATACTGAATACTGCATAGTGCGCTTGGTGAATTTTAGGGGGGGGTTGGCCGCTTGCCATCGTCATACCTCTCGAGCAAGGCGTTCCATATACATCCGCCTTGCCTCCCTTGTGCCCCTTCAGCCCACCACCACCCTGACCGTCTCTTTTCCCAGGCGCAGATGGAGTCCTTGTGCGAACAGCTGCGCTCCACGCAGGACGTTCTGGCTGCCAGCCAGCAGAAGGTGGCCCTCTTAGGGGAAGAGTTGGCCAGCGTGGCCTCCATCCGGGACCGCACCATCTCCGATCTGCACAAGAGCCGCCTCGAATCGGCCGAGACCAACATCAAACTTGCTGACATGACCCTCAAGTGGAAAGAGGGCAAAGGCCAGTGGTGGAAGGAGAAGGCCGCCCTGCAGCAGAACGTGGAGGTTTGTGAGACGCACACGGACAGCCAGCATTAAGCCCTCTGCCCCACTCCCCTTCCTGCAGGGCAGCTCCTCAGTTGCTGCACATGCTCAATACATTGACACATGTGCATTGTTTAGTCTCTTTTGAGTGGAGAGGGAACAAAGTGCAGTACGTGAAACAAAGGGAACATGGCGCACACCGGAACAATCGTCGGCTCTTTGTGCAGGGCTGAAATTAAAATATGGAGGACATCTTAAATCAGTTTTGCATGCAGAAAGAGGGGGGTTTCCCGTTTGCATGTTGGATGTCCCCTCTTCTTGTCTGTGCGAGAACGTTTGGATCTTGATGGCAAGACTTAATGTTTGAGGGCATGGCGTGGTCTTTTTTTTTTTTTAACCCATTGCTTTGGAAACTCATTATTCTGCATTTAAAAGCACCAAATGCTCTCCCAGACAAACTTCCTGGGAGGGCAGATGCGTATTACCTACTGTACTTCATTAGGTCATCTGCTACAGGCTAATTAAAGCTAAATGTCACTTGTAAGGAATGGATTTATTTATTTAGCTATCTATCTATCTATTGCATTTCTATACCACCCAATAGCTGAAGCCCCCTGGGTGGTTCACAAAAATTAAAACCATTCAAAGTATAAAACAAACAGTATAAAACGATGATATAAAATACAGTATAAAAGCACAACCAGGATGAAATCAGCAGCAGTGCAGAAATACACATTTAAAACAGCCAAGTTAAAATTAATTTATAGTCTGTTAAAATACTGAGAGAATAAAAAGGTCTTCACCTGGCATCTAAAAGAACATAGTGGAGGTGCCAGGCGAAACTCCTCAGGGAGCTCATTCCACAGCCGGGGTGCCACAGCAGAGAAGGCCCTTCTCCTGGTAGCCACCTGCCTCACTTCCTTTGGCAGGGGCTCACGGAGAAGGACCCCTGAGGATGATCTTAGGGTCTGGGCAGGTATGGGAAGGAAATTCGATCCTTTGAAATTTTACATGTAGAGATCTTGTTTCAGATTCGAATTTTGAACGTTTGTGGAGTGTTTTAAAGTAACGCAAACACAATTTCGTGTTTTCAGTTTCCCCTGCTCCTCTTCCCTTTCTGCTTTGTGCCATGTCCCATCCTACCAACTTGCTGATTCCCAAGCTTAGACCTGATGAATTACTCCATGGCGAGGGGGGAGTTGCCTGTGGCCCCACACTAACCATTCGATTCAACCCTGTGGTGTTGGTAGGCAGAGAAGGACAAGATCCTGAAGCTGAGCGCCGAGGTGCTGCGCCTGGAGAAGAGCTTGCAAGAAGAGCGGACACAGCACCAGGGGCTGCGGGCCGAGTTGGCACAAGAGCGTGACTCCAGCCTGGTAAACTGGGGCACAGGGGGGACCCGTTTGCCCTCGGAAGGAGAAAAATAACCATCCCTTTTGGGCCTCGGTTTTTGTTCTATACCCACTTCCATTAGTACAGATTGCTTGTATGCTTTTCTGTTAATATCCCCAAGCTACAATTAGGGGGCTGTTTTTATACTCAGCCTCCTTTCCTGCCATAAGGGTGGGTTGCAAGACATCCTTACCTGCCTATATCCTCAAGCTGTGATGGGCCCCAACAGAGAAGGTTTTGCAATGCCACATGCACAGAGAATGGGTCAATCAGTGTCCATTTGAAAAAGGGGCTAAGGACAAGTGGGGCCTGCAACAAAATGTTGCAGCGTGGAGTGCTGCTGTTAAGGATTCCAACCCCCCCTCCTTTTCCAAACTTACCCCCACCCTCCAAAAAAAGAAGAGTCATTCAGCATTCTTTGGCCATTAAGTAAATTCAGGCCTCAGTGGGCTACTTTAGGCATCCCCTTTTGGGTTTTTTTTCTTCCCCCAAAGGTGTTTTGCACTTCTACAAGCCTTGCGGTTCCGGCTGAAGCCTCTTTCTTGTGTGTGGGTGGTGCCATAAGCCACAGCACTAACAACCTGAACATCAAAATAGAGGGAGTGATGGGATTTCTATAAAGAAGCAGTTTAGCTCTCTGTGTTCCAGACGCTGAGGACAACAATAGGGGGTGGGCTTCACCCTCCGTGCCATGCTGTTGAGGTTTTTAGGGCCACCTGTCTGACCACTGTTGGGAACAAGATTGCTGAGCTAGGTGAAGCCTTAGTTGGACCCAGCATGACAATTCTCATATTCAGATGTTCCCATTTTCTCCTCCCAGCTTAGCCTGTGACTCTGGCTCAGCTGGCTCAGTCTCTTAAGATAAGGGTGTTGAACCTCAGACCTACGGACCAAACCTGGCTCAGCTGGGGTCCCCATCTGGCCCTCTGGGTTTCCCCAGAGGCCACGCCCCCTTCCCCCCCCACCAAACCTTGGGTGCTTTTATTTATTATTTATTAAGACATTTGTATCCCACCCTATATGACAAGGATCTTTTCCACCTTTTGCACTGCTCTCCCCCACCCTGAACGGTCAAAATGCTTCTCCTAAAGTTTAGTTAATGGCCATAAGAGCGTTTAGCTAAAATTTGCTGGAATGTTTGGTGTTTTGGCCCCACTCTTTTTGCCTTTGGCCACACCCACTGGAATGCGGCCCCCGAGAGGCTCTCTGAAACGGAATGCGGCCTGTGGGCTGAAAGAGGTTCAACACCTGTGCTCTAAGAGAAAAGGATTGTCACTATACGGGACGCTATCTGTGTATCTGAAGGAGCCTGAGGATGTTGGGGGATGGGATGTGGTGAGGGGAGGCTCCGCCCCCCACTTGAAAACCACTGAGGGCTTAATTAAGGATGAGTAACTTAGTTAGGTTCCTTGCTTAGGATGTGAGGGTGGACAATTTGGCTCCACAGCAGACTCCTTAACCCTCCCCACCCGCGTCCCCCACACACCCTGCCATCATATTCTGGTATGCGCAAACTCCCCACTTTGCCCCCTCAGGTGCAAGTCTCCGAGAGCCGCCGAGAGCTACGGGAGTTGCGGGCTGCGCTGCAGGTGGCCCAGAAGGAGAAGGAGCAGTTGCAGGCCGAAAAGCAGGTAGGTGCAGCGTCCGGGGTGGCAATGGGTGGAGCCCAACGGGAACAGCACCTAGGAAGCACGCGTTTGTAATGGTGGTTTGCAGTAGAGTCTAGAGCAGGGACCAGCAACCTAGTGTCCTCTAGCTGAGGTGGACTACAAGTCCAGTAATCCATGACTATGGGCTGTAGGGCTAATGGGAGTTGTAGTCCCAAACGCCTGGAGGGCGCCAGGGTGCCTACCCCTGGTCTACAGTGCCTTGTTCCTCTCGCACCCTCTTTCGAGCACCTGATGCTGACCTTCCCCCTGTCCCCTGCCGTCAGGAGCTGCTGGTGTACGTACGGCGCCTTGAAGAACGTCTGGAGAAGGTAGCTGACGAGAAATGGAGTGAATCCGTTCTGGTGGATGAAGAAGACGCGGCACTAGATGCTCCTGGTCAGTGCCCGTTTCCTGATGCACGTCACTGCCATGCATTGCAGTCCAATTGTACTCGCCAGTCCCACCCCATTGGTGTCATGGATTGGTCTGTACTAGGAGTGTTGTTGTTGTTTTCCTGCTGACTTGCTGGAGAGTGAAGGGTAATTTTTATGGAACCAGGGCGTTTTCCCAGGATTTATCCACCTGTGCCTGAAGGAGCCACCTCTGATTTCACATTTTTAAAGTGCATTTCACATCCTAAAGTGACTCCGGGGCCTAATCTACGCCAAGCAGGATATTGCACTATGAAAGCGGTATATAAAAGGCAGGTGCCACACCAAGCAGGGCATAGCGGTATGAAAGCGACGTTATGGCATGTGTCAATGGGCCCCAACAGTGGTCAGGGCACTCCAATATCACTATAAAGCAGTCGTGTGGCTCCTGCCTTTCATATACCGCTTTAGAACCACTTTCATAGTGCTATATCCTGTTTGGTATAGATTAGGCCCAGGTCTAAAGTGCATTCTGCAAGATAGCTGAATTTGCTTCTGGAGTTAAAATTTGGGATTATTTCCACCATTGTTCTTTGGGAAGATTTACGTCACGTGTGCACACACGCGCATGCACCTACCCTGTGGAATTGCTGACCGTGTGCTCTCATTCTTCTGTCCTTTCATATGCCCATTTCCCAGGCTCCCTGGACTCCCCGCTGTCTGACTCCGAGGACGAAAGCCCTGAGGACATGCGCCTGCCGGCCCCCTACAGCCTGTGTGACAACCGGGCAACTACCACCACCCCGCCTTGTGCCCGTGGCCCTGCTCACGCCGTGGTGATCAGCCAGCCTGCGCCCATTGCCAGCCAGATCAAACAAGCAGCCGAAGATTCCAGTTCAGACTCGGTGAGGCTTGGCAGGGGGGCATGCAACTTAGCCAAGCGCCTGGGCTTGGCCAAACTTTCTAAAGCACAGATCCAAAGAACTGCTTTGCTGGTTGAGGCCAAGGGGATTGTCGAGGCATTGTTCTGTGCCCAGGAGTAGCCAGCCAAACGCCCATGGGAATCTGTTCAGTGAGGCGTGCTGGAGAACACTGAAGTTCCCATTCTAGCGATGGTGGTGAATACATCCACCCTTCCCCCAGTTTTTAATGCTTTTTAAAGCCATCCGAACTTTCCATCACCACATCCTAGAGCAATGGAATCCATTTCGCTCAGGGCTGGGGAATTGGTATGTTTTCCCTCCAGCCACCCCTTCCCCAAACACACCTTCCGCCCTTCAAGGCTTGGGATCTCTCCAGGGATGCTCCCGCCCCTGTTCTCCGCATATTGCTTTTCCCCTGCTCCCAATAGTTGTATTTATTTATTTATATTTATTTATTTATTCATTACATTTTTATACCGCCCAATAGCCAAAGCTCTCTGGGCGGCTCACAAAAATTAAAACCACAATAAAACAACCAGACAGGTTAAAAGCACAATTACAAAATACAGTACAAAAAGCACAACCAGGATAAAACCACACAGCAAAATTGATATAAGATTAAAATACAGAGTTAAAACAGTAAGATTTAAATTTAAGTTAAAATTAAGTGTTAAAATATTGAGAGAATAAAAAGGTCTTCAGCTGGCGACGAAAGCAGTACAGTGTAGGCGCCAGGCGGACCTCTCTGGGGAGCTCATTCCACAACCGGGGTGCCACAGCGGAGAAAGCCCTCCTTCTAGTAGCCACCTGCCTCACTTCCTTTGGCAGGGGCTCACGGAGAAGGGCTCCTGTAGATGATCTTAAGGTCCGGACAGGTACATATGGGAGGAGGCGTTCCTTCAAATAACCTGGCCCCAAACCGTTTAGGGCTTTGAATGTCAATACCAGCACTTTGAATCGGGCCTGGACCTGGACTGGCAGCCAATGAAGCTGGAAAAGGACTGGCATAATGTGATCTCGCCTGCCAGTCCCTGTTAGTAACCGTGCTGCCTTTTTTTGTACCAGCTGAAGCTTCCGGACCGTTTTCAAAGGCAGCCCCACGTATAACGCATTGCAGTAATCCAAGCGAGAGGTTATCAGAGCATGGATAACTGTAGCTAGGCTATCTCTGTCCAGATAAGGGCGTAGTTGGTATATCAACCTAAGCTGATAAAAGGTGCTCTTTGCCACTGAGTTCACCTGTGCCTCAAGTGACAGTTCTGGATCGAAGAGCACCCCCAAACTACGGACCCGATCCTTTAGGGAGAGTGCAACCCCGTCCAGGACAGGGCAACCAGGATAGTTGACTCCAGCCTTCCCAGACTGGCACCTGCCCTAATGCTTAGGACTACAACCCCCATCTCCCTGTCCATAGGTCTTGCTGGTTGGGGTGATGGGAGTTGTAGTCCAGGAACCTCTAGAATGCACCAACTTGGAGAGCACTGATTTACTCCGCCTGGTTGCTGCTCTCCAGGGGGGTCTTGGAAAGAAGGGTTTCCCATCACCTGCTGCCTGGGATCCCTTTTTTTTGCTGGACATGACAGGGATGACATCTGGAACCTTTTGCATGCAAAGCGGAGACTCAAAGAGGGAAAGAGTGTTTGTGTGTGTGAGAGCGAGAGGGTGGGGGAGAGGGAGAGACAGAGAGAATGTAAGGATGTGTTATAGCTCCACTTGATTGCTCAGGCCATGGCAGTCTGCCCTTAGGGCATAGGGGGAAGGATGGACCAGGGTCCCATTGCTGAGTTGCCTGAAGGTAGCAAAAGGCCAGCACGCTTAGACCACTTCTTTCTTTCCTGTATGTAGGAGGCAGAGGATGCGAAGGCCGTCCTGATGGCAGCTGCACAGAGTGGCGGAGAAGAAACCAGTCTGCTCCTTCCGGAACTGAGCAGCGGCTTCTATGAAGTGGCCCGGTGAGGGGTGCTGGGATGCGCCAGATTTCATTTTTACTCTAGCACTTTCCTCCAAGAAGTCGGTAGGAAAGACTGTCTGTGCTCTTCATTCGTCAGCACCTTTAAGGAGGGCTGTGCCTAGGCACTGGAATGCAGGAAAAGCGTAGACCGTAGGAGCAGGGTTTTCTTTTCTAGCAAAGCTAGAATAAATCATGTAAAACGTATTTTTTTAAAACCCAGGATAAATTAGGCAAAGTCAGAAGCATAGGCAAATTTGCAAAAATTAATACAGAGTCGCAGCTTTTGACTTTCATTGGTGCGGAATTTGGATTTGCTCAAGAGCAGGATTTTAAATGGTTTTAGCACAAGGTACATGCAGCCTTGGCTATAGAGATGAAGATTTGAAAGGTTATTCCAAATCTGAAACTAGGGATGTCTTAGAGATACACAAAGGAACCAAACAAGTTTGGATTTTTCTAAATCCGACCTGCGAATTCCACAGTGCACTTTGTCAGGCAGAGTCTGCAGAGCTGTGGCCCGTTTCCTAAACTCCGGGGATTTTGCACAAATTTCATCACCAAAAAAAATTCAAACATTTTTAAAAAAAAACCAGCCAAAAATGTGCATTTCCCCAAAAGGCTAAAGCATGAATATGCACATTTTGGGGGAACATACATTTGGGGGGAATTTGCACACCTGGAAATTCACACGTGCACAAATTTGCATTTGTGCAAATTCCGAAATTGGGGAAAAAAATACGATTCCATGGATGGGTGGACAATGGAATGAAAGTTGCTGGGGAAGCTGGTGGGGAGGGTACTGTTGAACTATGGCTTTCTTGGTCCCTGGCCGATGGCTGTTTGGCCACTGTGTGAACAGAGTGCTGGACTAGATGGACCCTTAGTCTGATCCAGCAGGGCTCTTCTTATGTTCTTAAAGGCACCAGATAGTCCACGAAACACACACAGAACGGATTTTACACAATCTGTCCTTCCCCTTTCTGAACTTGATTCTATACCTCTGGGGCAAGAGCACCTCTCCGCTCTGCCTATTCTCTATCTCCAGGATTTGTGTTGCCTTTCAGACTCCTCCTCCTGACTTTCCCTTTATTTCCCCAGTGCTAAGCCTGCCTACTTCCTTTGGAACACTGCCTCTGAGTGTCCCTTTCTCCTGCTGTTCTAGGCCGGTCCATCCTCTGCTCCTCCTTTCCTTGGCCCTTGATTCTCAGTTTATGGTCATTTGGAGTGTTCCGTGGGTTCGCTCTTGTCTTCTGCGAAGAAAGATGTCATTTGGTTTGTCTAAAACCTGCTGCCTGTGAAGCAGCACGTGGCCCCAGATGTCTTGTACGTGGCATGATAGAGTGAAGCGTTTCCCTTCCTTTTCGCTCAGGATCTTACAGACCCCCCCATCCTGCCCTGTGTCTGGCTTGATGGCCCCGTTGACTTTGGCCTCACACCCCCAGGAGTCTTGTGCCTTGTCTGCCTTAGCGACAAGACTCTCTCCTCCATCTTGGCTTTACGTGGTGAAGTCCATGGCCAAGTAAACGCCCCCATTACCATGCAAATGATCCAGCCATTTCATCAGATTCAGAGCTTAGGATTTGAGCAGTCCAATTTACACCATTTCCCCCCCTCTTTCTCTCCTTCCGTATTGCAGTGGGCTGACAGGGCGGCAAATGTCGGAACCAGGGTCCTGCGGGATGGGAGCATCTCCCTTGGACCTGCCCTCGCCAGCGTTTTGGAAGGAGTGTCCCATCTGCCACGAGCGCTTCCCACCTGAGAGTGACAAGGAAACCATGGATACGCATGTTGATGGGCACTTCTTTTTCAGCACCCACGACCCCTTCACTTTTGAGTGAACCCTCTGCACCACCCGTCCCCCCTCCAACCACCACCACTGTGCCCCCTCAGTTTCCCCTCTCCCCCTTCAGTGGGATCCAGGCTGGGTACCTTCCTTCCCTTCCCTAGAGAGCTTGCTAAGATGAATGCATTGCCCTAGCAGAGTGGCTTCACCTGCTAGGTGGCCCCAGCGGGTGCCATCTTCCTGGGTCCCTCCACAAGGCAGCGCAGTCAGAGCCAACTTGCATTGGGAGGAACAAAGTAAATTAGCCGTGTAGTTAACCAGGAGTGGGGGGACCTTTGGCTCTCCAGATGTTATGAGACTAGAACTTCCATTGCCCTAGATCATTATCCATCCTGGCTGGGGCTAACGGTGGTTGGAGTCCAACAACATCTGGAAGGCCTCAGGTTCCCCACACTTGCGGTTATCCAAAACTGAGCCTTGGTGGATGAGAGTTTAGAAATTAAATCAAATACTTCCTTTAACCTCTCCCACAGGTGAAAGGACCCGGTCAAACATGACCAGTTATTCTGTGATGTCAGGCGAGTTTGAAAAGAGAGTCAGTGACCCTTGTCAAACCCAAAGGGCTCTTGACACTCGTCCTGCTTCTCCCAGCGTAAGTGATGCTGTGAATGAAAGCGGGACAGGCAAATAGCTGCTGTTGGATCTCACCTTTCAGTGGAGAAGCGCCAAAACCCCAGCAAGGGTGTGTGACGGAAATACCCTGTGATTCCTTGTTTGTGCAGATAGGTCTGGGGTTTGGTTTTGTTTGATTTTATTTAATCACGGGATAGTAACTTAAAATGATAAACGTGCCCTCACATGTCTGTGACAAGCCCAATCATAGGAACACTCATTCTAATGGTCCAGACCAGCCTTCCCCAACCTGGTGCCCTACAGTAGATAGACACGCATAGGATGGTGTTGAGAGCTGCGTGGATGAGAATCCGAATCTCGGACCTGTGTTTCAAAGTTTGGAAAATTCACCCTTGAAACACCCCACCCCCTTCCCCAGTGTTCAGTACAAAAGCGGTTGTGAGAGTATTAAGGGTTAAGTAATAGGAAATTATCTTGAGTATGTGCCCTAGAGGGTCTGTGGCCTGGACAGAGATCCATAAAGCTTTTCAGCCCTTGGTGTGCACACACAGACTGTGTACACAAAAGTATCCCCGATTTGGTCACAGACCTTAAGTCCCTTGATGCTAATATGGAAAGATTGATGTATCTTTTGCTGGGCTGTACAATATCAGGCTGACCAGCTCCTCGCAAAGAATACTTTCCTGCACATACAGAACTGGCATGTAAGGAAGAGGATTTGAAGTTTGCATTTTCTCAGTTTAGGGAGTATTCCCACCACCACCACCACCACCATCCCTGCAGTCTGAAATGGCACAACCCAGCACCAGATGCCTCTGGTGGGGCTTCTGTTCATCTAAGTTTTAAATTCTGAGTGTGTGAGCCGAAAGCAGAACAGATGGGTGCAAATGAATAGATGTGGGTATTTATTGTTTTAGCTATAGGCCCTTACTCCAGCGAAACCTCAAAGATTTTATTGCTTGCATTTATATATTATATGGCATTGTGTGCTGTTGTTGTTGTTTTTAATAACTAAAGCAACCAGACTAGCAGATACGTAAATTAGAATAAAGCAGAGGAGAGATTTCAATAAAACCACTTCTTCCATGTCTCCCCACCACCAGGGAACAAAATTACACAAATTTGCCAGCAAGGGTTTTTTTTCCCCTCCCCTTAAACATGATCAATATCTTTCCTAAATGTAGCTGTTTCCTTTGCATAAATAGTGGGAAGCCGGTGTAATTTATTCCATAATAATATTCCAAAACGTTGCAATGATATCATTTAAAGTTTTGGAAAAACCAAGAAAACTAGAGGAGTGTGCAGTGAAAGGAATAAAAAGACATGTGGAAGGTCATTCATATAGGAGATGTTTTAGATAAGGGCTGAATCCAGGTGCTGTGGATCAGGATAGTATTCTGCATCCCCTGCCCCAGAATAAATTCGGCAAATTGTGTCAATTTGCATAAGCAATGAAAGAATTCTGTTTCCAAAATAAAACAATAGCAATGTGTAAATATTGGAAGAAATAGCCAGATTGGCCAGAGAGTCCTGTAGCAGGTTAAATACTAATTTACTAATAGTCCCATCATAAGGTTTAGAAACATGGGTGGCATTTTGGGTCATGCTGATGATGTTAAAAGGAAGCTGCAGAATTTTGAGCTGGGAACTCACATTTGCAGAATACACACAGGCATGTTTTTAGTTTAGAGATAATCTCCCATTGCCTAAGTGCTCTTGATCAGGGCTCTGTGCATTTGTGAGCACCTCCCAAATGCCCACATTCTGGTTTCTTCTGGTACTTCATTTAGACCACACGGCTTAAAAGGTACCTGTTGTTCTCTGGGGTCTTGTCAAGGGAGCAGAATAAATTAAGCAGTTTATGTAAATTTGCATAACATTGAAATCTGCTTCCAAAATAAAGGGCAGCAAAGTATCGCTTTCAGAAGAGAAGCCAGACTGGACTACCATGAGAACAAAAGTGTGTATCCCATGGCACTTTGATGACTAATTTACCGTAGCATGAGTTTTCATAGGAAAGAGCCCACTCCAGCAGAAATGTCACCAAACCGATATAGGATCTTTTTGAAAAGTCGAAAAAGGCCAAGAGAATGAAGTCAGATGATATTTTGGGGTGGGGGGCACAGTGTTGGCCAGTATTAACGACAGGTGAAAGACGAGTTACGGAGGGTGCGCTGACCCCCTCCCCCAATTGTGGTGGGGCCCCATCCCTCTGAACAAAAGCAACCGTTGCCAGGCTCAAAGAGAGTCTTCCACCCATCTTGTAAGGGCTAGAACGACAGGGAGCATTTTGGTTTTGCGTTGTTCTGATTGTTGTTTTTAACAAAGGAATTTGTAGTTCCGACAGTACATGATTTCGAGCTGGGAACTGCTGATGTGTAGAACGCACGGGAACGCTGCTGTGATGATTTGCATGGTATGGTCCCAATTCTAATACGGAAGAAACCCAGTTCAGTCGCTTGGCATATTTGGGCCAGCAGCAACAGGCAGGTCATGACTCTGAACGTCATGGGCACACTGGCCAGTCTGCGCAGGCCTGATACACACAGGCATGTGTGTGGCCTCTCCTTGGTACTCTGCACCCACCAAATATCCACCTCTAGTACTGTTAGGTGTGTTATCAGCGCGGCGGGGAGCAGCCAGAAGTTGGGTTGGCTCCTTGCACCTCATTTCTGATTTAACGGTTGTTCTATAGTTCCTCCTGCCTCACATGAAACAGGAGCCTAATTGCAATGGATGCAAACCTCAGAGTGTGTTTGCATATCCAGTTGCAGCGATAGTCAACGTTAGGGCTGGGGAGCCCATTCCTGGTTATGTTTTCCTCTCCCAGCCTGGTTCCCATTGTTGGACAATTGCCTGGCAGCCAATCTACATGTGCGGCATAATCTCGTGCGGTGGTGCTGGACTGTTCCATTGTAAACTACAGGCAGGGGATCCCATGTTCAAATGGTTCCCCCGTGAACAAAACTCCCTGCGTACACACACACAGGCACATAGATGACTAGCAGCATGGCAGGGGGAAGGGTTCTATGCCAACCTTCCCTCTGACGCACTAGTTTCTGTGTGTGTGGAGTTTGGGGGAAGCCTTTGAACTTCTGATGGGCCACCTGCAGTGTGACGTGGCCCAGCCTGGGACAAGCTGCCTTGACGTGGTTCTGCTGCACGGGTAAATGGGCTCCGAGGTTTGTAAGAGGCAAGAGCCCACGATGACTGATCACGTGACGACTGGCGATCGCAGATTGACACTTTTGAATGATTCAGCGATAACTGCAAGGACGGAGGGGGCAAATGAGACGGTGGCCCTTTACCAGCCATAGTTCCTTAAGTAGACTTGGTTCTTCCCCCCACCCCACCCCCTGCCCTCCTGACCTGTTTTGTAGTTGTTTTAAAGTAGGCCTTTCTCAGTGCTATCCTGCATCTATTGCCACCTCCTCTGCTTGCTACCTAGTGACTGCTGCCGCTTGCGTCTCCCTTTGACTGCATTGCACCTCCTGCGGGGTCCCCGTTGCGTTTGGCTTATTACGTTGCCTCCGTTTTTGTTCTCCCGCTCGCTGTACATATCCCCGCTGTTTATTGAGCTTCGGCCCTGCTTTCCACTAACCCTTTGGTTGCAACTTGTTATTTTTGCTGCTTCTTGGCATCTTTGCCAGGCCCTGAGATAAGAATGCAAGGCCCACCTTCAGCTACCGCGAGCAAGGTGGGGGGAGAGAGAGAGAGAGAGAGAGAGAGAGAGAGAGAGAGAGAGAGAGAGAGAGAGAGAGAGAGAGAGAGAGAGAGAGAGATGGCTCTCTAGCGACTGTGCCTTTTGGAGGGGCTGTAATGCCTCTGCTCACTTGCGTGGGGAACCTTTTCAGTGTGTGCCGCATTTCTGGTCGTGAGTTCTCACCTGTTTCTCTATGCCCTCCCTCTCCCTCCCCTAAACCCTTCTTTTTTATGGAATCCAATAGTCAATGGCAAAAGCTCAAAGCAATAATCCCCCCGCCCTGCTCCCTGATCTTGACACGCCCCCAAGTCTATGTATAGGGTGTACATATATATATTTATATTTATATTTATATGACATGTTGCAGCTATTCTAATAAAATGCAGTCTTTCTGCAACAACCTGCCTTGTCTGTCTGTTGAATATTGTGGTTACTGCAAGTGTATGTGTGATGCCACAAGGCTTCTACACATGGCCCAGCTTGGCTCCGGTGCCAGGAAATGACATCATCCATGAGAGCCAGCAGGCCACAGGTTTTGCCGAGCAGGAAAGGAAAATGGCTGCGGTGAAGCGAATGGGGTTGACCTCCAGGTCTCCGTCTGGTGCAACATCTGGGTTTCTAGAAAGGGGGAGCCATGTTGACGGACAGCGGGGGCAAAAGGAGAGTCCTTCCTCTAGGCTGAAGAAGCCTCTTTGCCAAACACCTTGACCAGCGCTGTGAAACGGAAGGGTTGCCTTCCATACACCAGAGCGCCCCCACTGCTACCGGCTTGCTTGGGCAAATTGGCCAGAAAGAGATCCATTCCCTCTCATTCTAAAGGGCAGTAAGAACTTTCAGCTAAAATATCTCTGCATTTTAGCCCTGCCCCTTTTGCCTTCAGCCATGCCCCCACTGGAATGTGCCCCCCGAGAATTTTTCCAAGATGGAATGTGGGCCTTGTGCTTAAAAAGGTTCAACACCCCTGGTCTACCACTTGATGCTTGGAGCAGGGAAAGGGCAAAGCTGCTTTTGCCAGCTAATTCACAGAGTGAATGAATCGTGTGAGCAACTGCCTTCCTTTATGTTGTCTCTCTGTGAGCACCACATCTCCAAAGGGGCAGGCATTACCCCCAGATCGCTGCATGTCAAATCGAAGCCAGGAGAGTGAGTGGAGTGGTGTGGTGGGGAGAGAGAGAAAGAGGAACTTGTACCAAAGGGAGGACCCCTCTGCCTTGGAAGCCCCTCCAAAACACCATTGAGTTAGTAATAAATGTTCTCAACTGGACAGATGAAAAAATAATAATAGCAACAACAACAACTCATTTATTAATAGCACAACACAAATCCAAACATCATACAACTAATTAAAACATTTAAAACCAATACATCACTAAAAGCAGCACATCATTAAAAGGCAAATTTAAAATTCAAGTGGGTAGGCCTGCCAGAAGAGATCAGTCTTTATGGCTTTCTTAATTTCCAGAAGACTCTTAAGTTGATGACTATTAAGTTGCTCTCTGGGCCTGAAACTTCTAGCTCCCCCTGACCTTTGCACCTGGTGGAAGCACTTCTTGCTGAATGTGGTAGCGGATGAACCTGTATCTGAGCATGTACAGATGGCATTGCTGTGAAATGGTTGTAGCCTGCTCCACAAAGCAGCGGACAAGTCAATGTAGAAAAGGTTCCTGAAAACCAGCACTGTCCTGCAATCAGCGCCGGTGCCAAGATTTGGCATTGCTGGGCACCTGCTGCAGCCCATGTCCCCTGGGGGGGGGGGCATGCATGACCCCTCATTGGACCCTATTCCTGCTCCACTGTTTTTACTGCCTGTCCTGTATCTTCACGGGTATGAGCAGCAATAGGAGCAAAGAGGAGGGGCAGCAGAGTCCAATTAATTGTTTTTACTGCTTTTAAATTATATATTGTTTTAACTTGGTTCATGTTTTCAGCTGTGTATATTTATTGTTTTATGCTGCATTCTTTTATCTGTACACCGCCCTGAGATCCTAATGATATAGGGCAGGATACAAATGTTTTAAATAAATAAATAAATTTGCTTTGTCCTCGCTTCCTGGGCGGGGACGCAGACTGGACCCACAGGGAGAGGGCAAGTGAATGGGCCACAGTGACAAGGAAGGGAGCCCACTTGTGGTTGGTGGGGCAGCACTAAGGGAATCTTCCCCAAGGGCTCCCCAAAATCTGGGGCCAACACTGTGCCTAAAGTATCAGCCCCACAGTTTCAGCTGTTTAAAAACACCCATTTTTAAATACTCAGCGAAAGTCTCCCAAACTGTATCTGTCAGAGATTGTTTTAAGCTAACCTTCACCAACGTCGTGCCCTCCAGAAGTTTTGGACTTCAACTCCCATCAGCCCCAGCCAGCATGACCAGTGGTTACGAAGGGTGGAAGTTGTCATTCAAAACATCTAGAGGGCACCGGGTTGGAGAAAGCTGTTTTAAGGCTAAACTAAGCCCGTTGTTCATTGATTTAAGTTTTGGGGTTTGTTTTATTTTAACTGTATATTGTATTATATATTTATATTTATAATCACCTTGTGAGGGTTTACCCTGAAATGCTGGGTATATTTACTAGTAGTAGTAGCAGTAAGAGGTTTGGAATCCTTGCCATCAAAGGCAGTAGCTGCACTAACTTTGAAACCTCTGGCCAAGTTTGCCACTCCAGAATGATGCAGTGGCAGTGAGTTCCACAGTTTTAACCAGCACATTGGACAGGAAAGCAATCTGAATGATTTCACTGCTGCCAGCAGCATTTTCCTAAAGATGGTCACATTTTCTTGTTTCAACCACTAGGTCCCCGTCCTTCCCCATCCCTACCAGGCCCAAACCCAAGCAGGGGAAACTAGCATGCCTGGGAAGGAGAGAACCGCTCCCCCTGTTCCAGCACTAGAGCAGATAACGACAAAATCAATTTTTATCACCCTTGGCTTTTATGGACCCTTTAAAATATAACAGCAAATCATTGAGGAATTCATTATTCCCCCCCCCCCCTTCTCTCTTTCTCTCCCGGTGTGTGTATGTCTCGGGTGTCTGTGTGTGTAATTTTATTTAATTAGAAATGTAAAATACAAAAGACCCGCAGGCAGGTGAAGATGGACAGGCGGAGCGGTGCTGAGTGATGGCCCAACGAGGCCGGATTTACGGCTGTACGGATGGAGGCTTTGCCCTTGTATAGCCAATAGTAATGGAGTGTTGCAATCCAAGTCTTAAGCGCAATGGGTGACCTGGGATCTATAGATCATTAATACAACCTGACGCACGGCTGCTGCAATTATCCGAGGTGAATAAGATGGAAACGCAGCAGAGCGGGAGGGGCAGCCGGCTTAGAAGAGGCCAGGTGCCAAGCTGTGGAGGGTTCAAAGAGGGGCTGACGGCCCTGGCTGGGCGCTGCTGGGGTAAAGCACAAGTGGATGCAAGAAAGCATGGGGGTGTTGGTTTTTTTTAAAAAAAATACACACACACCTTCCAAAATGTCTCATATGCATGGGCAGAACCTCGGCGTATCCAGCTTATTAGCCGTCTATTTTCCTCCACTCTATCAGGAAACCAGCACCAGAGTCTGAAAAGCAAATCCACTCCCCATTCTGTGCCAGGCTCCACCCAGAACCTGCTCTGATGCCATCTTCCCTGGCTCTGCCCCCTTCCCCATGCCCAACTTGCACAGCTGCCGGGGCTACAGGGATGGCTGAGATCAAAAGCTGCCATCTAAAGGCCTCCCTCTCCTGGTCGGATGCTCTCTAGGGTGGCCACTCCAGTATCTCCCTATAGGGGACAAAAGGGAACCGATTTGCATAGTATTTGCCTATGTTAATTTCTGTGTACAGATGCAAATTTAGGAGTGGTTATTATAATTCAAATAGAAATACGGTGCATCCGTATTTCTGTCCATGCTCTGGTAACCTCCAAGTTAGATTACTGCAATGCACTCTATGTAGGGCTGCCTCTGAAGACGGTTCGGAAGCTGCAGCTCGTGCAAAATGCAGCGGCCAGATTGATTTCGGGAACCAGAAGGTTCGACCATATAACACCTGCTCTGCTCCGCTTGCACTGGCTGCCTGTATGTTTCCGAGCCCAATTCAAGGTGCTGGTTTTGACCTATAAAGCCTTACACGGCTTGGGACCACAATACCTGACGGAACGCCTCTCCCGACGTGAATATACCCGGTCACTACGTTCAACATCTAAGGTCCTCCTCCGAGAGAGGCTCGGAGTGTGGCAACGAGGGACAGGGCCTTTTCAGTGGTGGCCCCCAGACTCTGGAACGATCTCCCTGACGAGGCTCGCCTGGCGCCAACGCTGCTATCTTTCCGGTGCCAGGTGAAGACTTTCCTCTTTGCCCAGGCATATAGCGGCACATCTTAATCACCCACATGTTTAGTTTTTTAACGGTTTCTAATGCTTTATGTGTGTATGTTCTGTGTTTTAGAATTTTAAATTTTGTATACTTGTTTTAATCTTAATTTTAGAATTTCTGTAAACCGCCCAGAGAGCCCTGGCTATGGGAGTGGTATATAAGTACAATAAATAAATAAATCTCGCCATTCTGTGGAAGACTTGAGACCCGGTGACCTCTGTGCTTGCCTGTTGGGCCGGCTGTCCAGGTACCAACTGCTGTCAGTGAGCAATGTACCTTACACTTCATTCGCTTTAAACTGGAATGAGACAGGACAGCCCCTCAAATAGAGGATTGCCCTCTGAAAGAGGACAGCTGGCCACCCCACACTCATATGTCCTCTCTTGCACAGAAGGGTTTTTTCTTTGCACTGTGCTCCCTTAGCAAAACCCCAGAAAATAGCAGGTACCTTTTAAACCATGCAGTCCAAATGAAGCACCAGAAGAAACACCTTGGTTTAATCGCAGCACTTCAATGGGTACCAGGATCTTTTAACTTGAAACATTCATCCTGTCATAATTGGTTGAGGCTTTTCCTTGGCACGCTTTGCTACAGGCATGGAGAACCTGTGGAGTCCAATGTTGTTTAAGTCCAACTCCCGTGAGCCAGTGGCAGCAGAATGGCCAATGGTCAGGGGTGCTGGGCGTTCGTCTCTCATGATATCTGGAGGGCCCGGATTCCACACTCCTGTTCTGTTGGCTAGGTTTTTTTTTGGCTCCAAAACTGCAGCAGCAGAGCAGCAGCTGGGGTGGCATGGTAGGGTGGCCAGGTCCCCTATTTTACAGAGGACAGTCCTCTATTTGAAGGTGTCCTTTTTTTTTTTTTTAGAGGACAGTCCTCTGTTTGAAGCTGCCCCACATATGAAGGGCTCTCTAGTCCAAGCCTAGTTAAAAATGAAAGGAACCTTAGAAGGGAGAACAGGGAGGGGCAGCACACTGAACAGGCACATTGTTCACCCTGTCACCGTCCTCCCCATTATGGTGAGACAGATTACATTTCTGTGCAAGTCATAGCAATTCTTTCTAAATCTATATCTGTAAGTTAGCATATGGGCATTTAATGCAAATTTATGTCAGCTCTTGCCCCTTTTTGGTGTGGCATTTCCTCTTTCCTTGTGATCTGTAAATAGCCACCGTGCTGCATGGTCATAGCCTTCTTTTATTCAGCTGTTTGGTGGGGCTGGACTGCAGGGGTAGCGGATTGGTGTGATCATAGCCTTTTTTCTTTAATAATAATAATAATAATAATAATAATAATAATAATAATAATAATAATAATAATAATTTATTTCTTGCCCACCTCTCAGTTTGGATCAAGGCAGGGCACAACAATAAGTATAAAATAAATAAAACTGAATTTAAAACATATTATACATTATTAAAACATCCTATAGTATAGTGTATACATTATTAAAACATCCTGTACATTATTAAAACATCTCAGCCATGCTACTCACAGGCAACCCTGCCAGCTGGATGGGGCTGTGGAATCATGTCTGGAGTCTTTTGGGTAAAGCTATAGATATGTAGCCGGTGGAGGGGTGGATGCATTTTCGGTGGGGCTGTGAATCCATTCTGGGTTTCAGTCACAACCAGCCAGATCTCCAAAGGAGCTATCCAAGGTTCTGGTCCTTATCCCCCCCCAATAGGTTCAGCACCTTGGACAGCTCCTTTAGGGTTCTGGCTAGTTCTGACTAAATCCCAGAATGGATTCACAGCCCCACCAAAATAGGAGCTACCAGCCTCCACTTGTTTGAACAAGGCCCACATCTGTGTGCCCTACACATGCATTTCCTTGGCAGTAGGTTCCCTCAAAGTGAGATGGTGCAATTCTATACATGTCTGCTCAGAAGTAAAAATGGCAGAGTGTCTTGTGGCACTTCTAAGACCAACGAATTTAAAAGGCATAAAGTTGTCTTCAGTAAAGTTCACCCCACCACCTGACATCAGAAAAAGCGATATTCAAACCAAACCGTGGGAGAACATTTCCTCCCCCCAGGGCCCTCCGCCACTGACTTTAAGGGGACCATGATTGAAGAAAGGAACTTCAGAGATAGACCACAATGCAAACAGCTCAACTGCAATTCATCAGGAGGTTCAGCTGTATCTCCTGGGACTTGAACTGTGTGTGGCATATATGAAAACCAATATCCGAAACATGACTTGATAACAATCCAACACTGCCTAAATGTGCATTAAAACCCGAGTGAGATCATGAGCTTAACGGCCCCAGAGTCTATTGATTTCAATGGGCTCATGCGCTCAAGCACACTTAGGTTTGAGGTTGAATAGTGGCCACACGTTCAAATATACAATCGGTAAAAACAGAGCAATATCCATAAGTTAAACAGCAGGCTTATGGCTAACCTTCTGCGGGATGAATTGGAGGACCTTGTGAACTAGAGTAATAGAAATGGAATGGAATTCAATATGTGCGAAGTGGAAGGTCCTCTGACTTCTGCTTGTTTATTGTCTGTGCTAAAACAGGCCCGAGACTGCTAGTGGCTCAGAGCATAAGAGTTGAGGAGCCCCAAGGCTCAAAGCACTTGATAAACATACCGTGAAATCCTATGCATGGCCCTGTTCAGACAACACGCTAAACCATGCTGCTTAACCACAAAATGGTTAATGGAATGCATTAAGGTTCATGCATTCCATTAACCATCCTCAGGGGTCCTTCTCTGTGAGCCCCTTCCAAAGGAAGTGAGGCAGGTGGCTACCAGGAGGAAGGTCTTCTCTGCTGTGGCACCCCGGCTGTGGAATGAGCTCCCTAAGGAGGTTCGCTTGGCACCTACATTATATGCTTTTAGATGCCAGGTGAAGACCTTTTTATTCTCCCAGCATTTTAACAGTCTATAAATATATTTTAACTTGGTGTTTTAAATTCGTAATTTTGCATTGCTGCTGTTTTTATCTGGTTGAGCTTTCAAATTGTATTTTATATTATGGTTTTATACTGTTGTTTTATACTCTGAATGTTTTTAATTTTTGTGAACCACCCAGAGAGCTCCGGCTATTAGGCGGTATAGAAATGCAAATAAATAAATAAATAAATAAATAAATTCTGTGGTTAAGCAGCATGGTTTAGCATGTTGTCTGAACGGGGCCTCTGTCTTCTCAAATATACAATCCATTGAGTGCAATGAAGCTGGATCCCAGTTAAGTCGGTATAGGATTGCAGTCTGAAGCAACCTGCTTTTCTCTCGGCTGCAGCCTTCTCCTCCCCTCTGTCTGAAATCTGTAATATGGAAAAAACTGACTTACCTGAGATTGCTGAGAGGATGCATATGACATGTTTTGAATGCTCAAGAAAAGGGGGGTGTGGGTGTGGGTGTGGGGGGTGTTGCATTCTATACTGCCTTTCTGGAATCAGCCAAGGTGTCTTACAAAAAATGGGAAAACAAAAATCATAAATAAATAAATACCTAGTAATTTTGGTTCTGCATCTCTGATAAATATGCATGTGTGCACATACACAGGCACACACATGATCAAATGTAATTTTTAGTGCCACGGGACTCAGCTGTAAATGACATATAAGGAAAAAAAATCTTTTAATATTGGTGGATCATAAAATGACAGAAAAGACTGGTCTCAGAAGTCAGTAAAAACCTGCATCAGGATAACATCTTGAGCTGGGGAAGATTGAGTGGGAGTGGTTACCAGGTCATCTAGCCCCACCCACCACCACTCCTAAATACTGGAATCTATCTCACGGAATCCCGGGCAAGGATAGATTTGTCATAGATAGCAGCTACATAGAGGATGAGCACTTTTTAAAATATAACTGATTGGATCCAGACTTAATCATGCTCAGAGTAAATTGATTGAAATCAATGGGTCTACTCTGTTATTCTCAGCTTACTTGTGTCATTGATTTCATCATGATTAAGTCTGGATCCAACCCAATGCATTTTCATTGGGGTTATTTATACACTTTTGCATGGCACTGGTGAGATCTTATTTGGAACTCTGTGTCCAATTTCAATCAACTATTTCCCAGAAAGGGGGTGGGGTCAGATTAATAGAGGTGCAAAGAAGAGCAGCTAGAATGGTTACTGGGATGGTGGAAACTGTTGAGCAGAGATTCAAAGAATTTAGGCTACAACTCTATATCCACTTACTTAGGAATGAATCCCACTGAACTCAATGGGGCTGACCTCTGAGTAGACACATATAGGATTGCAGTGAGTCTGCTGTGGGGAGCGGGGAGAGTTAAGAGGAGGGGATCTGGTGGCAGTCTACAACTGTTTTATCGAAAATAACGAAGTGGAGAAAGGGGGGAGAAGAGCTAAAGATGGTTGTGAGTAGCAGGATGAATTTTAAAAACTAACCACTAGCAAGTTTAGACTGGGAACTCAAAGCAATGTTTGAATGATTATCACTTGGGCAGGAAGGAAAGAGCCTCACTTGTTTCAAGCCAATTTAGTACAACCGAACAGGGTTGTTGTTCACACATTTATTTTGATGTTGTAAAGTTACCACATTGGTAGACAAGTGTGCAGAATGATGGAGGGTGGACCACTAAAATGCTCATTTGCTATGATACGAAATTTCCCTTGCTCCAGTCTTGGGGCTTTCAAGAATCCACACCACCACGCCATTGTTTGACAAGTTCCCTTTACTGCAGGGCTGGGGAAACTGTAGCCTTCTGGATGCTGTTGGACTCCAACTCCCATCAGCCTTCACCAGCATGGCCAATGTTGTCATAGTCCAACAACATCCCAAGGGCAGCAGGTTCCCTGCCCATGCATTGCAAAGAAAGCCACACAGATGATACCCTGTTTTCATCACTGAGTCAGCAGGGTGGCCATATGAAAAGGAGGACAGGGCTCCCGTATCTTTAACAGTTGTATTGAAAAAGGGGATTTCATCAGGTGTCCTTGGTATGCATGCAGCACCTGGTGAAATTCTCTTCATCACAAGGTAAAGCTGCAGGAGCCTTGCCCTCTTTTGTATCTGGTCAAGAAAGCAGGGCTCCTGAAGCTTTAACTGTTGTAATGAAGAGGGAATTTCACCAGGTGCTGCATGCATACCAATGACACCTGCTGAAATCCCCTTTTCAATACAACTGTTAAAGATACAGGAGCCCTGTCCTCCTTTCCATATGGACACCCTAAGCAACACCCTGTTCTGCTCATTGGCTCCTGCTAACATCAGCGGCCTACATACTTCCAGGTCTCGTTCAACAGCTTAGCTTTGAGCCTTGCGCTCTTCCTTCCCTCTCTTGTGGACACTCCGGGTAGTTGTGACTGCTTCTTTGCTCCTGGTTCCCTCACACTACCTCAAGGTTGGCCAAACATAGGAATCTCCACAGCTTTCAGCATTTCGCAGAAGAAAACGTCCTGGATGATTCCGCTTGTCACTCAGTGGTGGTGCAAAGATAAGGAAGCTGGGCACAACCGCGTTTCCATGACTGCTAAAGGATTAGGATATCTAAAGTTGAAAAGCTGCTATGCCAGTCCTTCATGTTCTCAGCCAATGATCACAATCTTCACTGTAGAGGCCAAAGCCTATGTTACTTTAAAGACAGAGCTAGCAGCTACATCTTTTGTTGTTGTTGTTGTTTACTCTAGAGCAGCCTTCCTCAACCTGGGGCGCTCCAGATGTGTTGGACTACAACTCCCAGAATGCCCCAGCCAGCTGGCTGGGGCATTCTGGGAGATGCAGTCCAACACATCTGGAGCGCCCCAGGTTGAGGAAGGCTGCTCTAGAGTAAGTGCAGGGGCTCTGATATGGATCTGGACACTAGCCTGATTTGGGGGGGGGGGCATTCTTGCAATGTATATTGGTAAATACCGATGGCATATCAGCAGAAGACAGGTTGTGTGTTTATTATTATTATTATTATTATTATTATTATTTATTTATTTATTTATTTATATAGCACCATCAATGTACATGGTGCTGTACAGAGTAAAACAGTAAATCGCAAGACCCTGCCGCATAGGCTTACAATCTAATAAAATCATAGTAAAGCAATGAGGAGGGGAAGAGAATGCAAACAAGCACTGGGTAGGGTAAACAGGCACAGGGTAGGGTAGAACTAACAGTATAAAGTCCAAGCAACATCAAGTTTTAAAGGCTTTAGGAAAAAGAAAAGTTTTTAGCTGAGCTTTGGACATGGCACATTACATACTTGACTGTCCATTATATACAGATATAAGAAAAAGTTATTTAGAGCCTCTTTTCAAGAAAGTGAAATATAGGGGTGTTAAGGAGATCCTGAGATATTTATTACATTCAGCCAACCCATATGTGATACAGAGAGTTGCACTATCTTCAGTGAAAGCTACTAAATATAGAACAAAGTTTTTGGATACTATTGGTGTGAAGTGTTACAAAGATTCAGAGATATGAATACAATTTGACCGGTTATTAAAAGTTTTAGTATGTTTGCCGTTCACCTACCTTACCATCATTTCAGCTAAGAGTTGTTATGTATTTCATAGTTCTGTTGTTTTAACCTTATGTGTAACTTTTGTAAACAGTTTTGTAAATTTCTAAGTTTGTATGTGTTGCAATGATCTGTGGATTGAGCAATAAACGTTTGGAAATCTTTATCAAAGCAGGGGTGGACAACTTGTGATCTTCCAGATGTTTGGGATTACAATTTCCATCATCCCTAGCCAGCATAGGCTATGGTGAGAGATGATGGGAATTGTAGGCCAACTCCATTATCAACACATGCAATGGAATGAGATGTTGGAACACTGAGGTAGAATGGACATGACCACTTCAGAATAGAAGCAGGGATACTGCTTTGGAATACTCCACCCACCCACCCCATGTAAAGCAGAATCCAAACAAAAGCAGCTCCTGCAAATAGAAAGTGAGTGCATCAAGGAGAGAGTTTCTAGCCCAGTATTTTGCCTATCACGCACCCATGTCCTGCTTGTGGGTCCCTGATCAACACCTGGTTGGCCGCTGTTTGAACCGAATGTTGGACTAGATGGACCCTTGGTCTGATCCAGCACAGCTCTTCTAATGTTCTAGTTACAGAGAGCTTTTTTACAGACGGGATCATTCTGCACTGAGACCCTCAGCATCTACAGTGTATTTACTACCTGTTGCATATGTAGACCAGGCCTAATTTTGACATTGCACACCAACTTCCCCAGGGCAAGTGGATGCATTCAGAACTGAGAACTGCTGAGTAGCCAAGACTATTGGCCCAGTAAGATTTCTATCCAGATTTTCAGGTGAATGGATTCACTTACCAGGGGCTGACGGATCACTATGGCTGAAGTGAGAAAGAATTTCATCCCAGATCTGACGCTGAGGTGAGGGGAGATGTGAGGGCAACCTTCCCCTGTAGCAAATAACTTGGCTCACTTAATTTAGTTAGTTAATTAGTTAGTTGATAGATCTGGAACTTCGTTCTGGAGGCAGTGCTGGCTCCAGGTCTTTGAGGGCCCTTGGGCAAGACACCCGCCATGGGCCTCCTCACTCCGTGTGCCTACCTCTCCACCACCATTGCCACCAGCTGCTCTTGCTCTTCCTCCTCTTTCTCAGCGTTGCTGCCACTTGCTGGCTTGGCAGGCAGGCAGGCAGGCAGGCAGGCCTGAGCCACTGAGCAAGTAGGAGGTGTCATCTACCGCTCCTTCTCACCACCACCACTATTGTCTAAGGCAAAGCGAGAGGCAGGTGAATCAGCAGGTTGCCATGGCAAAGAGGAGGAGAAAATCCAGGGGCCTCTTGTCACTGGGCCTTCAGCAGGTGCCCAACTCTGCCTGCCCTTGATGCCAGACCTGCAGGCACCTGCTCTCCCAATGTGGCATGTTGAAATGTGGGTTGTGTTCATTTCTACAGGATGGTCCTGGCTGGCTGGTATTTCTCCCCCTCTGTCTAATTCTGTGTGTCTAGATGTGGTGTTGTCCTTGAGAGATATTGAAGGGCCAACTTTAACATCATAGTTGCAATGACTCCCATGGAGAACAACATGTGAGAAAGGTGGACTTTCTTCTCTTACATACAGACACACAGCCAGGCCCGGCGCTGCCATAGAGGCAACTCAGGAGGCGGCCTAGAGCGCCAAGCAAACAAGGGCGCCAAACGGCGCACCTGGAAGCCGCTCCCCTAGAGAGGGTTCCAGGTGCACTGTTCCAAAGCCGCCGCCCTGGCTGCCCCCCAACCCCAGCATCCTGGCTTTGAAGCCAGCACCCAGCTGGAAGCCTCTCCTGGCTTCGAAGCCAGGATGCTGGGGTTGGAGGCAGAGGCTTCAGAACGGCGCACCACGAAGCCACTTCCGGGCGTGCCGCTTCGAAGCCTCCGCCCCGCCCCCCCCCAACCCCATCGTCCTGGCTTCAAAGCCGGGAGCGGGCACGGGGTGGAGGCTTCAGTATGGCGCACCAGGAACGCTTCAAAGCCTCTGCCCCACCCCCCAACCCCAGTGTCCTGGCTTCAAAGCCAGGAGCAGGTGGGCGCACACATAGGGGGGTGAGGTGGAGGCTTCTGAACGTTCCTGCCTAGGGCGCAATATAGTCTGGCACCGGCCCTGCACACAACTGTGCTGATGTTAGATCCCTGCATATCTGTTTCACACCTCAAGTTTATTCCCTACAAGCCCTGGGGCTTGTCTATAGGCTTTATATACTCCATCATGGCTGCATAGTTGCACCCTGTTGTTTATATGACACCGCCGCTGACTCACAGCCACATCATGCTATTCCCCGCGAAGTTGTGTCATTTTACTGCAACTTTTTACCTTGCTCTGATGTCACCACGGTTGTTTGTTCATCTGTCAGTGGTGGCTTCATTTCAGATTGAGAGAGTGGGTATAGTTAGGGGCAGATCCCAGTGCAGGATAGGCATGGGGATACAGGGCAGGGAGTGGGTTCAACCAGGCTAGTAATGGCTGCCTTGGCGATATTAAAGTCTGGAGGAAGAAAGCAAGGACAGTTATGATGTCTACTGCATAGATTCAGTGAACTGTATCAGCACAGATGTGCAGCTACAGGCACTGAAAGTTACAATGTTGAGCAGAGTTGCCAGAAAACAAACAAAAAATGGTTTTCGCAGGTTTTGGTCACTCAATATTTGCTGCCTATTCCTACCACCTGACCATGGCACTGTGAATTTTCCTGCCTAGATAGCCCGGGCTTGCTCCTGCCATGTAGCCCTATTGATGCCACTTTGCAGCAGCGATCCTGCGGTGATTTGGGGGAATCAGTAGCAAAGCAGCACCGTACAGACACCCCCCTAGTAAGCACTGGCACGTCTTTCTAGTCAGCCATCCACATGCTCTTCCCCAAAGCCCAATAACTTTAGCACGTCCTCCCCCAAGTGAACCCTGGGAAAATCTTGCCCTTGCCTGCTAAGGTGCTGAACTGTGAGCCAATCCGAAATTGCGCTGCGATTCCTCCATCATCACTTCAGTCCCGCCCTCTATCCTGCAGGGTCCCTCCCAGCTCACTGTGTTTTCTCCCCCCCCCCCCCCAGCACCTCACCTGCCCAAATGCACCTGTTTTTTCTATTTCTTCTGGTGTGTTGTTTTCTTCCCCAAGCGTGGTTGTCTAAGGTGGGAGGGGGAAACGGTAGCGAGGAAAGGATATATGATGTCGTCAGTGCCCTGTGACACCCCTATTTGTCAGGGGAGCAGAGAAACACTTTGCCTGGGTGATGAAAAAGCTTTTCTAATGAGGGTTGATCAATATCGCTCCCACTACGCCATCCATCAGGGGGTTGTTAGGAGCTACCGTGTCCATTCCTGACTAACTCCTGATGCTGGAGACTGCAGGATGGTGCAGAGGAGGAGGAGGGGGAGGGGAAAGGCTCTGGTGACTGAGAAGGAGTCGGCATTGCAAACCATCCCTTAATGGTGGCAACGATCTTGTTCTGATCCTTGGGTGGAGAGAGGTGTGAGAGATTGATGAGGCCGCAGATGCTCCTACCTCCATTATGCCGGTGCGCCTGCGCTCTGCCTTAAACAAACAGCATTGTAAATCAGGGCCAGGAAAGGCATCTCTAGCCTCTGCAGCCCTGAGAAGCTCTGCAAGACCGTGCCTTCCCTGAACGCTGCTGCCGTGGAATCTGACTTCTTCCCTACCAAAATGGTACTGATAAGCAGAACTGGGCTGTGTGACTACAGCAGTGTGTTTTCTGTGCACGGACCGTCGCGCCACACAAATGCAAGACATAGCATTGGATTCAGAGTTCTACATTCTTCTGGGACTTTTTAAATTTATTTCTTTTAAAAATAACTAAGTTTCTTGTCCTTATGATGCCAGAACATCAATTCCATGGACTTTGACTTCCCTGCCAAATCGGTGCTGCTAAGTAGAACTGGGCTTCAATTAAGGCAGCTTAATTATTAAGGCAGCTTCAATTGTTTTCCTGCACTGCCTATCACACCCTACAATCCAAGTTGTAGCAGTTGAAGAACAATGGAGGTACACAAAACCTTATGTACAAGTATACATTGTTTACTGATCACATATTAATCAGCCTGTGCTTTAATCCTATCGCTAGCATATAATCACAGGTCGAAAAGTATATAATAAAAGCTCAGAGTACAGCTATAGCATAAGTTTAGCCAAGAAGCTAAAAAACAAAACAAAAACCATGAGGTGGAAAGGCCACAGAAAGAGGACGCTACAAGAATTAGATATTTGCTGATGTGGTCATTAGGAACTGAGTATAAAGAGGACAAACAGGCAGTGTCGTAGTAGTCGTAACGTCTTAAGAGCATTCTGGGGACAGTAATAGTAACTGAAATTTAGGGACAAACAAATGATGCAGGCAGGAGGCCCAGGTAGACAGCAATTGACCACGGTATTCTAGGTATGGAAGCCATTAAGATTCCAGGGCACACCACTGCCAAGTCTGAGGCAGTGAAGGGGAAATGCAACAAAGGGAAGGTGTTAAGAACACTCCCGGCAGGGGTTCCCCTCTCCTGGTGGAAAGCTGTAATCCAGCCTTCCTCATCCTGCTGCCCTGCAGATGGGTGGGACTACAACTCCCATCATCCCCAGCCAGCCTGGAGTGACTCAGGTTGGGAAAGGCTTTTAGCTGCGGGTGAGAGGGGGCAAATGCTCTTCCCTATTCAAAGCATTCCAGTGAGGTCTGGGTATCAAGAAACCTTTATTTCTGGGTATCAAGAAACCCTTATCAAGACTCCTTAAAGAGTCATTCACAGATCATTAAGAAGCATCACTCCAACCCATAAAGCGCCTTTGTTCACAGCCCAGCATCTGAGATCCAGCACTGCTTCAAGCCGAATCCGCAGGGATAGCCCTGTTCACAGTAATCAGATGGCAAACTCATCATGATTACTAACTAAGAAAAATATATGAAAGCTTCCTTAATTTTCCATATTCTTTTCAATTGCAGAAGCCAGACATGCAATCACTTTTCAACAGAGGTGGGCAATTTTTCAACATTAGGGCTGTGTAGAAGAGGGAATCTTCCTCTGCAGCTTTCCCCATGCCTGGGCTGGGACATAGGCTGCACTTGCCAAAATTACCTATTCAGCATGAGTATCTAAAGGACAAGAACCCTAAAGTCAACATATTGGCCAGCCCTATGCTGAAAACTGGCTAAAACCACTACCTAACTTCGTTGTTAGGATTACTAGTATTCGGAGCTTAAGTTTGCAAGTTCCAAAAACCTTCTCTAGTACCCAGTCATCAACCTTGGGTTCCCAGATGGTGGATTGCAACTGCCATCATCCTCGGTCAGCATGGGAAACAGCCAGTGATGATGGGAACCCAACACTGTGAAACCCAACATTGTGAAAGCCAGTGTGGTGTAGTGGCTAGAGTGTTGGACTGGGAGTCGGGAGATCTGGGTTCTAGTCCCCACTCGGCCATGGAAACCCCCTGGGTGACTTTGGGCCAGTCACACACTCTCAGCCCAACCTACCTCACAGGGTTGTTGTTGTGAGGATAGAAATGGAGAGGAGGATTAAATGCAATAAATGCAATAGTAATTAAATAAATAAATAAAGTCTAGTAGACTGCCTGAGGTCCAAGAGTATAACCCTAGATTGCAGCCTTTCCTAAACTTGAGTCCCCAAATGTTCTTGAATTACAACTCCCATCATCCCCAACCAGCAGGATCAATGGTCAGGGACCATGATTGACTTGTAGCTCAAAGGCATCTGGGGAACCAAGGGTGGGAAAGGCAGCTTCTACTTCTTTGCTTAAGACCCTACGTGGGTCACATACCCCAACATATATCCCCCAATTTAATACAGCAGAATGTGCATCTTTGCTATGAAGCTGCTGTTAGTCAAAATGCCTGTAGCTCTCCTACATGCTCAATGGGCAGGCTTACCTGCCGTACACTGCAGATTTGAACAGGTTTGATTGTAATTCCTTTTCCCCCTAGGAACCCTGGGAAGTGTAGTTCTCAGGAGGGAGTTAGTGATCATTAAAAAAGATTTGCTACCTCCATTATCTGAGGCAGTAAGCCTATACGGACCAGTTGCTACAGAACGTGGGTGCTGTTGCACTGTGTCCTGCTTTGTTGGGGCCCTACCATTGTCCATCTGGACTAGATGGACAATTCCAATTCAACCTACCTGCATTTTTATGTAACCTGTCAACAGATGTATTCTGTCCAAAGTGCATTTTTTAAAGTCCAGCCACTATTTTATACATAGGATTGTACCTGTTTGGGAATGCCCTCCCCCCATACACACCACAGAGAGAGAGAGAGAAAAGTGTCTCTTCAGTCATTATTAACAGGCTCAACACAGGTCTCTTACCCAAATCCTCCTCCATTTCCATAACGGTGGGCACCTGTTCTAAGACCATTCCTCACCCCCACCCACACATACCTACATAAATTTGCACAGACATTTGGTCTACTGTGAAACTGATATGGTATGGGAAATACTTTGTCAGTTTCACTAGAACTGGCTTTGCTTGGTTTCTTCAACTGGCATATAAGCACACTAGTACAGGTGAACATAGCCCCCCCCCCCTCACACACACATACACACACACACACACACACACACACACACACACACACGGCTTTCTCCCCAACAATGCCAGTTTCACCACAATATTGGGAGCAAAGATGAGAAAGGTTGCAGCAAATGGAGCTGTGAAATTGACAAGAATTGCTCCTAACCCCATCAATTTCACTTGACCTTGCACCATTATTATTATTATTATTATTATTTATTTATATAGCACCATCAATGTACATGGTGCTGTACAGATAACACAGTAAATAGCAAGACCCTGCCGCATAGGCTTACAATCTAATAAGTTGTAGTAAACAATAAAGAGGGAAGGAGAATGCAAACAGGCACAGGGAAGTGTAAACAGGCACAGGGTAGGGCAAAACCAACAGTGTAAAGTCAGAACAAACTCAATATTTGAAGGCTATAGGGAAAAGAAAAGTTTTGAGCTGAGTCTTAAAAGCAGTGATTGAGTTTGTAGTTCTCAAGTGTTCTGGAAGAGCGTTCCAGGCGTAAGGGGCAGCAGAAGAAAAAGGACGAAGCCGAGTAAGGGAAGTGGAGGTCCTTGGGCAGGCGAGAAGCATGGCATCAGAGGAGCGGAGAGCCCGAGCGGGGCGATAGTGTGAGATGAGAGAGGAGAGATAGGCAGGAGCTAGGCAGTGAAGAGCTTTGAAGGTCAGTAGGAGAAGTTTATATTGGATTCTGAAGTGAATTGGAAGCCAATGAAGAGATTTCAGAAGTGGAGTGACATGGTCAGAGCGGCGGGCCAAGAAGATGATCTTAGCGGCAGAGTGGTGGACAGAGACCAGCGGACTGATGTGAGACGAAGGAAGGCCAGAGAGAAGAAGGTTGCAGTAGTCCAACCGAGAGATAACCAGTGCGTGAACGAGAGTCTTGGCAGAAGAGACAGACAAAAATGGTCGAATCCTGGCAATATTATACAGGAAGAAACGACAGGATTTAGCTACTGCCTCGATGTGAGGAGTAAAGGAGAGCGAGGAGTCAAATATGAAGCCAAGACTACGAGCTTCCTTGACCGGAGTAAGCGTAACATCGTTGACAGTGAGGGAGAATGAGAGGTGAGGAGAAGGTTTAGGAGGAAAAACTAGCAGTTCAGTCTTTGCCATGTTAAGTTTCAAACGACGATGAAGCAGCCAGGCTGAGATATCTGAAAGACATGCCGAGATACGATCGTGAACATCTGGAGAAAGTTCCGGAGATGAAAGATATAATTGTGTATCATCGGCATACAGGTGATATTGGAGGTCGTGAGATTGAATGAGCTTGCCCAAGGGCAGCATGTATAGAGAGAACAACAACGGGCCAAGCACCGAGCCCTGCGGAACCCCAACTGAAAGGGGAAAAGAGGAGGACGAGCTGCCGTTAGCCGACACGCTGAAAGAGCGACCCTCTAGATAGGAGGCGAACCAGTTATAGACAGAGCCACAGAGTCCAAGGTCGTGGAGGGAATCTAAGAGAAGATCGTGATCAACCGCGTCAAAGGCTGCGGTTAGATCAAGGAGGATAAGAACAGAATAATGGCCTTTAGACTTGGCAGTAAGAAGATCATTGGTGATCTTGGTAAGGGCTGTTTCAGTGGAATGCAAAGGACGGAAGCCAATGGGAAAGAAATGGTGGTAGTTGGACAGGCATGTAATGACGAAATGGAGGGATACACATACTGTGACCAATGGAATTGGAATGCCATTTCATTGCAGGCCAGTCAGTGCCCATCTAGTTCAGCATTTATGGTCAACCAGATGTGTATTGCTAGTTGGGAGCAGGGCAGGTCATGGTGGTGACTGCCTGCTCCCACTGCCTATTTCCCAGCTTTCTCTATTTGGAGGCTTCTATATGTGGAAGTTCCATTTGCCCACTATTGCTGAAAACTGTCAACCAACCTTTCCTCTATGAGTTTGTGCCATCCAAGCTGGTGTGGTAGTGAGCATGAAATGTCCATATGCATTGTGTGAAAATTTTCCTTTTTAGTCCTAAAGCCAATCTGCTTCATTGTGAATAGAGGGGAAAGTGGTGTAACTATACCATTTGTGAACACGATTTGGGTATCAAACAATACATGGTAATATTATTTGTCACTGGTATTTAGATGAGGTCAGAATCCTATACGTATTGACTTGGGAGTAAGTTCAGTTGCAATCAGTGGGACTTAAACTTAAGGAAACATACCTAGGATTGGGAGGCAGGCTGACGTACTCTTATTAAAACTTCCCCAACCTGGCATCCTCTGTTGGACTTCAACTCCCATTAGCCCCAGTCAGCATGGTAATGGTCAAGAATTCTTGGGGCTGCCACCCAAAACATCTGGATGGTACAAGGTATATACATACATATACAGTATATATTCATTTATTTGAAAGGACAGAGTAGGAGAAGTTTCTTACACTTTTCACTTTGGGCATCAAGGGTATAGCTCATAAGCTTCTGAGACAAGGGACAGTACTGCTACTATTTCTTATTTTTTATTAATTATTGTTGCAATACCATTCTTTCTTCTGGGTACCACTTAACACCTTCTTAGAGCAAATAAATGTGGCAGAGGTGTGTGTGTGTGTGTGTGTGTGTGTGTGTGTGTGTGTGTGTACATATCTTACCTCAAATCAAAACCATTCACTTTTCCATTTATTTGTAACAGCTTAGCAGTCTAAAGAAAAGTGGGGTGAGAGATATACAGCATTTCATGAGAAAAGGTTCTCCAGAGAGTCCAGTGCCCAGTAGGTTGATGCATCGACTGAAAATATAATGTAACAACCCATCATTCATGTGTGTGTACACAGAGGCAGAGAAACAGATAGATGGGCAAGGATGCCATGTTGGAAGGACAAACACACACCTTATGATTGATAACATGTGTATTCTTTTCATCAGGAGCACCTATATCTCTGGGTATTGTGAAATATAAAAAGTAACAAGTGATATGTACATTCAGACCCTATGCATGTTTTCTCCAATACCACTGTGTTCTTCTAGATTTACTAACCCCATGTTAATATGTAAAGGACTAGAGCCTTGATCTTGAATCAGTGCACAAATGATCAGGGATCGGGGGGGGGGAGGGGCAGAAGAGAACTGGCCCACTCACCTTCTGTGGTAGTCCCTTAGCTATTAGGATGGCCACATGACTCACCCCACAAAAGGGAAATGCTGATATGTATAACAATTGCATATGCTGATTTATATGTATAGATGCAAATTTAGACATTATTATAATTTAAATATGATTACAGTACTTCTCACTGTAGTGTGGAAGGTGTGACCAGGTGACCCATGTGCTTTGCTCAGCCTGCTGTCCAGGTGCTCACAGTGGGCAATTTCGAGGCCCAGCTCTTCCTTCTGATGGCTGTTTGAACTGGACTTGGTCTGGACAGATAAAGGAAGAATTCAAATAGAGGACACCTCACCTGTGACCAGGTGTCTCATGTTCCTGAACACAGCTGATGGGTGGGTTCAAGCCCCCCTCCCTCATCACCCTTCTGATGGCTCTTTAAGCCAGACTTGGACCAGACAACCCTTCAAATGGAGGACTGACCTCTGTGAAAGAGGACACACATCCACACAAGTTATCATTTGGCTAAAACTGGGGGGGAATCAGCAAGTGGGACTTGTGGCTTTTCTGAACCCCTCCCCCATAGTTCAAGCCTGCCTTGGATATATTTTATGAGCCAGCCTTTGACCCTTACTGTGAATGTTTTTTTTTTTTTAATTTCATGTCTATACTGCCCAATAGCTGAAGCTCTCTGGGCAGTTCACACACAAAAATTAATGTTGCCCCCCCCTTTCTATATATAGAGACACATTGAAAGATCTCCCCTCCCCCTGCCCCTAAAGTGACACCCCAATATAGAGGGGCATATATATATACTCAATAAATAAAATATATTCAGAGAGAGAGAGAGAGAGAGAGAGAGAATGAGAGTATTATACACACATACGGGAAGAGGGGAATTCCAGGCCTTGCTGCCCCCTCCGCGCATTCATCAAGCCAGGAATATATAGAGACCAGGGGAGGTGCGGCCCAAACGAGCCCCTTTTAATGAGGGAGACTTTATTTGTTCCCGAGATGGTGCATCCGGTAGTTATGGCTGTGACTTTTATGAGGACCTCGGCAGCAGTAATAAGGCAACAGCATTCCCTCCCTCCCTCCTCTCTCTTTTTTAAATTTTTCTTTTTCTTGAGCCAGCTGTAACCCGAGGGGTATTTTTTCCCCTTTCCTAAGCAAGGGTTTTATTTCCCAGCCAACAGAACTACTCGCTACCCTCTCATTAAGCTTGCCTGCTAGTTTAAAACACGAACGTGCACACACACACAGGCTCCCTCGCCCCCAGATTTGCAAGATCTGCATCTGCTGCGTTGACCCCTTTTGCAAAGCCTGGGCTTTGGGTGCCACCAGCTCCTTCCCCACCCTGTTTTAAGAGTAAAAGCTGCTGCCCTTTCCTCCGCTTCCTCCCTCCTCCTTCCCTTTGGTGGCTCCACGCATCCCATTTGTCTTCCGCCTTATAGGCTGGTGGTGAGTCCTTTTTATTACAGGCCTGGCGGAGTCCTCCTTGTTAGATTGAATTACATGATTCACTGTTTGATGGTGCTTTTCTATTACCTTATAAATTTTGTTTATTCCTTCCCTGACCCTTTATTCACAGCCTGGGATTTCTCACAAGATACAAAATAAATTTATAAACAAATCAATTAAATATTTCTTCACAATTTGTCAGCCCCCCTCCACAAAAGACACACAATATTGCCAAGAGTTATGGGCCGCGTGGCAACGCACTGCAGCTCCCGCCTGCCAGGAGAGAGAGAGAGAGAGAGAGAGAGAGAGAGAAGGCAAAGAAGTAAAGGCACTGCAGTCTTGCCACCTTGATAGGCGAGAATCCTGGGCCCTCACAGTTGCACCTCTGCTTCTATTTTGCTGAGTCAGAAACCTTGAGCTGACACAAGCTGCCCTAGATGGCCTCTGACACATAGACACACGTCTTAAGCTGCATGCCTTAATGTGCATGCCCTTATTCCTATTATAATAATATTTGGAATATCCATGGTGTTTGAGAGGAAGGTTGCCAACTGATCAGGGAAGGAGGGTGGGGGAACTGACTTGGATTGTTCTTGTGCGTTTATTTTTATTTATTGTATTTATACCCCACTTTTATCCATCTTGCAAGCAACCCGAAGCAGCTGACATGATCCTCTTCCTCTCCTTTCTAACCTCACAACAATCCTGTGAGGTAGGTGAGGCTGAGAGTCAAGTGGCTGGCCCAAAGTCCCCCAATGAGCTCCATGGGTGAGTGGAAACTAGAACTCAGATCTCCGAAGTCCCAATCCAACACTCCGACCACAATACCACACTGGCTCTTTTACCAGCACCTTGATTTGCAAAACTCAGAAGGTAAATGTTTCCACAGCATAGAAATAAACATGACCAACTGTTAACTGGTGTAGGTTAAACTGATTCTAAAAGCACAGTGACAGGAGCCTATTCAAAAGTTGGCAATATAAAGCACCTTCATTCTGCCATTTTAGCTTCATTCTGCCATTTTCTTAACTCGCCAAAAATGCAGTAATAAATATAAGCCTCCATCAAAGAGGTGGTGTATTTCCAGAATCGCGCAACATTATCCTACAAAGACTCCAGACAACGAAGCCCCAGTAAGCATGCGGGATACTTTCTTCATGTAAAGAAGCTCAGAAACTCTGGGTTTAATTCCCTGTGTATTGAACCATGTTGTTTCTAGTGCTAAAATAGGCTACCTCCTTCTTTTTTTCTGACAGACTCCTCATCTTTAACAGCAACATGGTCCTTTTCTGTGTTGGGAATAGCCGTACCTATTGAATTTGGCTGGTGCAGAATTTCGTTCAGTTCAGGGGGGTTATAAGAATTTACCAGAATTTGCAAATTTCTTCATAGACGGGATGGAAAGAACTTTCTTTCTTTTTTTGAAAAAGGAAAGAAAATTAATTCAGGAGAAACTGACAGATTCCTTCCCTTGTAGGAGTAGGAGTAGAAGAGTCAAAGAAAGGAATATGGGAAGAGACATGGAAAGTCTGTGGGCAGTATCTCCAATTGGGCTTTTAAAGATCAAAGGAGCCATTAAGTACTGCAGGAGGATCCTTTCCCTAGTAACCAATTTTCCAATTGAAATCTTCATCCCACCCCTACCACCACAAAGTTCCCCATAGGAGCAAAACAGTCAGGTATGATACAGGTCAAATAGCAGGTGGGTGTGGGTGTGCATGTATCTGTTGTCCACTTGTATGCATGTGCAGCCTCCAGCCTCCCATCCATGTGCACCCCTGCACTAGAAGGACCTCAAAAGATGAGGTACAGTTTCAGCACATTAGCTCTGGCTGCCGGATTGGCCCAAGCCTGACCGTGCTTTGGTTTGCACATCGATATGGATTGTACATCCAAAGGCAATGATGATCAGTAGCTTCCTTGTGATCTGATCTCACACCGTTCCAATTCGGGCCGGCCCTACCATTAAGCAGAATGAAGCAGCTTCCTCAGACAGCAGAGCTCAATTAGAGGGCAGCCAGTTATATGCTATTTAATGTCGTATTACATTTTTACTGTAACAATACATTACAGTCCTGTGGGCAGGGGGCACCCTGTGAATTTTCCGCATTGGATGCCAAAATGTCTTCGGCTTGCCTTGGCTGGCATCTAGATGGAGGAACGATGCGGACCGGGTCAATGACATGATTCCGTTTCCATGCCAGCATTGGCTATCTGATCTTTACCGACATAATGTGGGATCAAACCACAGGGAAGTAGCTCCCACATCGCTTCTGGGGAGGGGGTAACATATTGAGCAGGCTGAAAATGAAAGCAGACAAGGTGATGGAGGAAATGTTTATGTGTTGCCTCCAATGGCAAAATGCCCAAGATGAACATGCTGCCTGCCTTTGCTCTACTCTGATTTCACTTTCTCATCCCTGTTCTTCCTAGTTCCTTTCCAGTCCCTCCTACAATGGTTTCTACACAAACTACCCTCCGCCTCCTGCATGTGCATTATTATTTTTTTGTAATAAGTATTACAAAAAGTTTGGATTGGAGATCTGGATTGGAACTGGGTCACAGTGGAAGCAGACTTCCCCTGCCTCTCCTTCCCAATGCAGCCCCTCCTTCAGCCCCCTGCAAATGCTACAAAGAGAATCAGGAGACCCTGTAGAAGGGGGTGAACTACAGTGTGGGAAAGGGAAGGTCCCCAAAAACCAGGCAGAAGGATCTCCACAAAGAGTGCCCTTCCTCTCACAGAAGGCAGATCCTGGATCCGGAGATTTGGAAATTTCCAACTGAGGAAAGGCAGACAGATAGACAGAAAAAGAAAGCCTTCCAGATTAGGCTTTTATTTGTGGAATTTTAGTAGGGATCCAGACCCTTCTTCCATCTTCTTCCACTTGTAACCCTCCTGTGTTTTTCACCACTTCTTTCATCCAGAAAAAAAGCCATTAAGAAGAAAAGGCAGAAGAGTTGCACAATGCCTTTTGATTGTTAGCCCTAGGAGCCCTCCATCTAGAAAACGGTTTGGGACAATGGCCAGGACATGTTTTGATGAGAGCAGGACTGCACCAATCACACAGAACAGGAACAAGCATTTGCATGACACAATTAGGAAGGGGAGCTAAACATGCCAGCCACCCTGTGGCGATCACCAGGAGCAGGTCATATGAAAAGCTGCTAGACATGTAGGCTTAAGTCCTTGGCTTCCTCACCACTTATCCAACTCAGCATGGATCTACCCAAGACGTGTGTTCATGGTCCTATGAATTTGTCCAGTGTGTAAACCAGTCCCCAACCTCCATGTGTGTCAGACAACAAAGCTCATCATCCCCACCCAGCAAGGCGTGAGGATTTGTTGGGATTTAACACCATCTGGAGACCCGCCTGTTCCCCACTCCTGAATAACTAATACTGCCTCTTTGTCAAAACTGGTTCCACAATTCCCACCTGCCCTGACCACTGACTACACTGTCTGGAAGGCACCAAGTAGGGGAAGGCTGGTGTAAACACAAACCTCGTGGCCATTGAAATCCTGGTTGTTTCTTCTCTTATGATTCCTGAGTTGTGCTGTACATTTGGGGACCACCAGCTCCATTCCTGGTTGTGATTAGCTGTTTGTCATGGCTGCTGCGGTTAATTGCCCTAGACTTGCACCCAGACAGACACAAAGCCGCTATTACAAGCTGGGCTTTATTACAATCCAAAGAGAAAGAGGAGGGCGTCTTTAACATCCACGTCCGTAATGCAAAGTAGGTGGCCTGTTACTTATTGATTATGTTATTAGGTTTTTATGTGGCCTTTTGTGTTTTAATTTAAAATGGATTTGGACCGCGTTTTTAATGTTGTACATCACCTCGAGTGCCTTCAGGCAGAGAGGGACAATTCCTAAATACAATCAAGGGAGGGGGGTGAAAGGAAGGAAGGAATATGGGAGGACAAAATTGCAAAGAGTTTTCAGGCTGGAACAGTGACGCAGCTCAGTGCATGGTTTAGGATAGTTTGGGGGAACCTGTTCCTCCCACCCACCCCCAAGATGTTGTTAGATCCAGGGATAGCATCAAGAGTAGGCATGGTCAGGCACCTGCCAAGGGCCCACACCACAGCACAGGCAGACCAACAAGTTGCTCTTCCCCTTCACCTGTCTTGTTCACCTGCCTCTTGCTCTGGACCAGATAGCAGTGGTGGTGAGCAGGAGCAGGAGCAGATGCCACGGCCTACTGGCTCTCTGTCTGGCAAGCAAATAAGTGGGACCAGTGAGGAAAAGGAGGATGAGGAGCAAGAGCAGCTCATGAGAATGGCAGCGAGAAGGTAGATAGGAACATAGGAAGCTGCCTTATACTGAGTCAGGCCATTGGTCCATCTAGCCAAGTATTGTTGACACTGACTGGCAGCAGCTCTCCAGGGTTACAGGCAGGATTTTTTCCTTGCCTTACCTGGAGAAGCCAGGGATTGAACCTGGGACCTTCTGCACACAAACCATGTGCTCTATCACACTGAGCTATGCATTGAGGAAGGGTGTCTTGCCCATGGGCCCTCAAAAACTGAGAGCCAGCACTGGTCAGACCCCCAACTCCAATAAGCCCTGACCAGCATGGCCAATGGTTATGGACGATGGGAGTTGTAGTCCAACAAAAATCTGGAGGGCCACAGGTTCCCCCACACTTGGTCTAGGAGCCCTAGTTTTGCATTGTCAAAACTAGATCTGTTCTTTGATGGGAGGCTACTTGGGAAGTTTCTTAAAGAAGAGTGATGTCACCAAGAAAATAAACTGCATTCTTTTCAATAATAATAATAATAATAATAATAATAATAATAATAATATAAATAACAACAACAGAAGTAGAGGATGGAGTTCAGAATGAGAGATATCACAGGACATTTATCCAGAGATCTGTTGCTAGAGATATCATGGTAAGGTTAATAGCTGTTTTATGAAGCACTAATTTTAGTGCTTAAAACAAACCCACAGCACAAATCACAAGAGGATATATTAGGCATGGGCTGTTCTAGCTGCTGCTGGCATTTGCTAGGGCAAATCGTATGAAAATTGGCTGGCATGTGCGTGTGTATCACACCCTTGGGCTTCACTATGGCTTGCATATTTCCATTTGTACTTCCAAAGAGGTGTGACAACAGTGAAAAGACTTTTCAGGCACTCCTGTTCTCCCAGGAGGGTCATGGAGGGTAGTAACTAAAGCACCAAGCCATCATCATCTCCACAACCGCTCCCATTTGGGAGAAACGGCTCACCTCTAATCAGAGCTACAGATAACATCTCTGAGCTACAGATGTAAACTGGGTTCACAGCCTTGCCTTCTCCCCACGGAGACTGGGAAGTAGGATGGCCAATTACATATTGCCTAAAAAAGAGGATAAAAGATCACGCCAATATGCATAACACTTGCATATGCTAACTTATATGCATATATTCACATTTATAAATAGTAACTATAATTTAAACAGGGGTAAAATCCATCTCTCCATAGTGGGAAGACTGTGACCAGGTAAGCTGTGTGCCCACCTAGTCTGCTATCCAGGGGCTAAGTATGGATGGGCAACTTCAAGGCCCCTCCCTGCTCTCCCTTCTTCGGGCTCTTTCTCTTTAAACCAGACTTGGTCTGAGCAGCCCATCAAGGAGAGGACATGTTCATATAGAGGAAGGTCCTCTGATGGCTTTTCAAATAGAGGACTGTCCTCCATAAAGTAGGACACCTGGCCACCCTACCAGAGTGGGAATTGCAGTCCTCTGAGATAGGTTGGGATCTGAAACAGAGAATTCTTCTCATCAAGGTGTTCCCAAGAATAGCCAGCAATTCTTGTTCTCAGATAGTGTGAATCCTGGGGCTCCATCAGTATGGGAAAGATGACTGTGCTAATGTTATGCAGCCCTAAAGGATGGTGTCTATGACATCACTGCATAAATCTCTCCCTCGCCTATGACATCAGGGCATAAATCTCTCCCTTGCCTAACTATGCCATTTGGTATAGGGACTGTCATGACCTAGATGTCCGGCAGTACCTCGGACAGTGTCTCAGAGGGAGAAGAGCCAGAACAATCAAGAGGAAGAACAGCACAACCCACAGAGGCAGTGGAGCCAGGCCCCACCACTGACCCTGGATCAAACAGGGAACTTCTGTTTGAACCTAAGGCCCACCAGCATCTGCAGCCCCTGAGTAGGATCCCACCAGTGGGGCCAGCACTCTTGACCCCTAAGGGCCAGGCAACATGCCGGACAAGAGTTAGCAGGAAAGCAGTACAGTGCCAGGCTGCAGGGCAGAGGCCTGCCCCTTTAAGGATTTCCCTTATCCTACAAGGGGATGGAGCCTGGCGGCAGTCAGCCTGAAGGCTTATAGACGAGCTCAGTCAGCACCTAGCAGTTGTTAGGGCAAGTCGTCTCTTTTCTGGGGTCTGTCTTTGACCCTTCTCGTTCTCTCCCTCTGGTTTTGTCCTAATTCTGGGGTTCCTGATTTTTATTTTATTTTTATAATTTTAAACTTTTTTTTAAAAAAAAAGGGAGGCTTGCATTCTTCAAAACAAAAGTGTTGGCCTTCAGTGCCAACTTTATTTCCAAGAAGCCTTGTGCACCTGTGTGGGCCTTAGAAGCATTTTTAGAAAATAAACATGGTGGAAGGCTCATATATATACACGCTTCGGTATGTTACTGTTTTGACATGCCCACTTTGCCTTCAGGAATTCTAGAATGGCTTCAGCTGATACAGGTTGCTAAGCAACAGTAACAACGTGTAACATCAGCTCATACAGGTTGCTAAGCCCCTCGCCTGACTCCTCCGGGCTTTCCAAGGTAATCCTACCCCCCCCTTTCTGCCTCTTTGCTTCCCCCCCCCACGAAGGGGGCAGCGCCATGGTCCGGAGCATGAGCGAGGCACGGCCGGGGCCCTTGGTTTCCAGGTAGGAGGTCACTCGCCTGCTGTGAATGAATAAATAAATAAAATGCAATGATATTTAATTAATAAACTTTAAGATATGCTACAACAATGTATGTTACACCGGGTACAGCTAGTTTCATTTAAAAGTCTGCCCAGCTGCTTACTGAGATGGTAGGAAGTACCATGGGGGGCTGCAGGGGATGGGGACAAATAAGTGATTTTTCACTTGGGGTTGGACATCAACTGACATCCAACCCCAACTGACAAATTTGTTCTCATTTTTTTGCCCAAGCAGCTTACCTCTGAGCCTCAACAGTTTGCTTTCTGTGAAATGGGTGTTTTGTGACTGGCTGTAACCACCATGGCAGCCATTTTGTGGATAGCCAGGGGCCCCGTGGCAGCCATTTTGTAAGAGTGCCCACAACACACACTCAAAATTTCAAATGTGCTCCCTTACCCAAAAAGGGTGGAGACTCTGTACTAAATTGTCACACATTCTCCTTCTTCCGGACTTAACCGTGTGCTCATTCCCCAATAAGTACACATCGCTTTCCCAAAAAGGTTTCTTGGCAGCTTTAAAAAAAAGAAAAGGATTCAGAAGCTGTGTACTCTTTCTGACTAGTGCTGATACACATTTGATACACACAAATATAGCTGCATATCTGTAAAGGGTCATCTCCAGTACAAGTCACTTTCACAGTAGCAAGGCAAGCCCTGGCTGCCATTCCATTCTGAGAGATGTTCATTGACAGAAATATTGCTGTTCTTGGCTTGCATGAGTAAAATGGAAGCAATGTATTCCTCTCTCAGCCCAAGAGCCGAAGGCAAAATGGGTGGGGCTAAAATAATATTTTTTAAAAACCACTCGCATATTGTAGCTGATTTTACTGCCGCTAACTAAGCCTTAGCAGAGGCCTTTCAACTGTGCAGAATGGGAAATAATTGTACAAAAGCTCCGACTGATTGATGGTTGAGGAAAAGGAAGTGGGGCCAAGGGAATGGGGTGTATGGGACCCCAGGCAGGGCAGAGGGCAGCACACCTGCTTCACAGAAAGGACCTCTATGTGTAAAAGCCCAAAGCAGAAGAAATTATGCCGGAAGATGGGAGTTACAATAAGAAAGGGCTGTTAGAGGCTCGGTGCTTCAACAAACAAACAATGCCAAGGGATTCCAGATTCTGAAGATAATCTGAATCCTGTGACTTGAATAAATTCTACCAATTAATGTACCAATCTTTGTTCATGGTGCATCATGTATCCATTCTGCTTTTGCCCATCACAGGGAGAGGCAAGAGACTATGCCTTAGCTTCTGTCCATTGGAAATCTTACCTAGTAATAGCCACTTACCTGGATTTGAGATTTCTCCAACCATTTCTCTCCTGCCTCCAAATCTATCTTTGCTGTGCTGAAGCACCCAGCTTGCTGGCCTCTGCACTCAATTCCAAATCCTGCACTTGTGCCACATGCTTGCAATATGGTGAAATGCACCCAATCCTGTTCTAAGAACTTAAGAAGAGCCATGCTGGATCAGAGCCAGGGTCCATCTCATCCAGCACTCAGTTCACACAGTGGCCAGTAGGGTGACCATATTTGGGAAACCAAAAAAGAGGACACCTAGTGTGTGTGTGGGGAAGCAGCTTTCTGAGTCCTGCAGAAAGTACGTTATTCCCCCGCCACCTTAAAGAACCCGATTGGAGTGGAGGAGGGGAAAGGATTTCATTCTGCACCACCACCATCCACTCCAATTGGGGCCTTTTCTATAATGTCCACGAATGACCCACTTTCCCCTTTAAGACCTCAATTGGAGCTCGGGGTGGGGGAATGATGTGCCTCAAGAAAGCATGTCACTCCCTACTGCCATGCTAATGGCAGCCTTGAAGAGGAAGGTGTGTCATTCCAGGACATTATTGAAAATTATAGAAAATCCCCCGACACCATGGAAAGAACAAAAACCAGGACAAATCCGGGGAAATCCTGACAGTTGGTCACCCTAGTGGCCAGGGACCAACAAAGCAGTACATGGTGCAACAGCACCCTCACACCCATATTCCCCAGCAACTGGTGCATAGAGGCTTAATGCCTGTGATACTGGAGGTTGCACATAACCATCAGTTCTGCAGCAGTCCTAGCTCGCGCTCCTAAGCACGGCTCGTATATTATCTCAGTCCAAGCTCAAGAGGGAACGCCAGTTGTTCTCACCATTATCATGTGCCAGTTGATTTTTTAATGCATTCTCTTACAATGCCGTGGCGATGTATAACCTAGGCTTAATGATGATTGACAAGGGTCTATTTGTTTTGGATATAAAATATTATTACGGCCAGGGCAGCTTCTTCCAGGGGATCACAATCTTCCTGCTGGAATTCTGTTATTCAGGGAGGGACTCGGTGATTTATGGACACAATTCAAGTTAATGAAGTGGCCGTTTCATAGAGTCAAGGACATCTCTGAGCTTTATGCCGGCAAGCCAGCCGCGGAATGCAAAAAGCGTTCTCTGCAAGATTTAAACGATGCCAGGGTGCTCTGCGGAGCCCACCCTCTGGAGCCTCTTTCCATGCCAGAATTCATCCCCGAATGTGTAATAGATAGACAAGAAAAGATTGCTTGCTGTTCCTCTGAGCATATACAGAATCCCCTCCCCTCATTGGATGATGACAACCAGCCCCCAAACATCGGAGACCTCTGTCAGGAGCCCACCAATACAGTGATGAATACTGAACATTTATTCAGCCTAGCTGAATTCTGCCTGTAATGGGGAAGACAGACCATTGCTTTTGTTGTTGTTGTATTGTTTGAAATAGAGTTAGGATGCAGCCTCAGACGGGCTGCAGGATATTGCAGAAATGCAGCTCCACTGGCGTAATGGAACTCTGCCAGTAAAGGCACACGGGAGCCAGGGCCAGATTAAGACATGCTGAGGTCCTAAGCGCTATCAAGATTCAGAGACTCCATACAATAAAAATAAAGAGAAAAAATGAATATTACATTACAATAAGAAAGGTACTGAAAGGTAGTGTGATGATATGAAAAGTTCTGTCCTCTTTTGTATCTTGTCACTCTAGTTAAAGAGGGCAGGGCTCCTGCAGCTTTAACTGTTGTGATGAAGAGGGAATTTCACCAGGTGCTGCATATATACAAATGACACCTCCTGAAATTCCCCTTCCTACACAACTGTTAAAGATACAGGAGCCCTGTCCTCATATGGTCACCCTACCTACCACCCAGCGTTCGGGAGTGCTTGTAGTTAAACAATGTTAGACAGTCTTCTCTGAAGATGTGTATAAAAGGACTAATAAAGTAAGTTGATGTGAACTTCTTTTAAACTGGCTCTAGTTTGCACTTATTGCGCCCAGTACAAAATACTGTATTGCCACACTTTCTCCATACAGCAATTCTGCTCTAAATCACACCAGACTTTCCAACATTTTTAAGCCAAAGTGATTTCATCTTCATTATCTCCAACATATTTAGAGGCCTCTCATAATATGAGGCCTAAACCAGGGCTAACTTGGCTTATTCCTAAATCCAGCACTGATGGGAGATCCCTGTACGCCAATAGAAATCTCCACCATTGGTGTTTTACCAGCAGTAGGGGAGGAGCAGCGTTCCAGTGGTATGTCGGGGGCAGATCAGGAGAAGCCTTAGATCCACAGGATCCAAAGCTCCCTCATTCCCTCAACACATCACTTAGGTCCACTGTCAAAACTGTTTTTCCAGGAAGGATAGTGGAGCCATCATTGCTTACATACCATAAGCAATGATGGCTCACTACCACTTTCAACTGTTGGGTTTTGGGGGACTGTCTCAAGACAGCCAGAGCTCAGTGGTAGAGCAAACTGCTTTGCATGGAGAAGGAAGGTCCCAGGTTGTATCCCTGGCATCCCAGGTAAGGCTGGGAGAGAATCCTTCTGAAATCCTGGAAAGCCAGTCAGTATCAATAACACCAGGCTAGATGTACTCATAGTTTGTGTCTCGGTATAAGGCAGCTTCCTGTGTCTTTTGTCTTTGGTTTTACAGGCCAATTTCTTCTCCAGCTCCTGCCATTTCACAAATCAGTCATTGCCCAAAGCACTGCTGGGTGTGTGTGAAAGGAGTGCTAAGTAATGGCAACAGCATTGCTGAGGAAACGTCTGAGGTGAACCAGGCCTCTTTCTCCCCTCCCCATGGCATCCAGGACACTCTGGATCAATAGGGAGGCATAAGCACAATGGCCAGCCAGATACTTTGACCAGGGCAGGAGCACCTTGGCAGGCAGCAGTGAAGTGGAGGGGAAGGAGCCTGTCAGAGTTTGACGGGGCCCGGGTGATATACAGCCTTCCTTCGAATTTATCTGCATGCAGCAGGGGGTCGTTGGGATGAATTACGGCCGCTTTACAATCACCTTCCTCTGGTCCTGGAACCAGGAGCAATTCCCCCAGCCACCATTTTGCCAAGGGGTACAAGACACATTTGACACCTGAGACCATTTTGAACGGCTGTGCCAATCCCTTCCCAACTGCCCCACTGGGCCTATTCCATCTCAGCCACGTGCCATGGTTTCTAAGCATGCTGGGTATTGGAGAAAACCACCGAGCAATGTTAATAATGGATTATTATAGCAACACAGAAACAAAAACTGAGTGGGGGCAGGGGGAGAGTATCTCCAGGAATATCATGATATGTTCATTTTGCAAGTAGGCCCAATCCCACTGCCAGCATGCAACAGGCTCTTTGGCAGAGGGTGCCACACCCAGCTAAGATCAGGCTAATAGGATTGTTAGGACATTAAAACAATCTTCCATGCAAGACAAAGGATACCCAAATGCAGAATATCTACACACATGCATGTCTCTGACCTGGTCCATAACACGAACCCATGGTTTATTTAACCCATGGTTTGTTGCATTACCCAGGATTTGTCTGGCAGACAACTGAACAAACCTTGGTTTGTTTTCTCAATCCCTGGGGTGTTTCTTTCCCTCCTCTTTTGCCCACTCTCCCAAATGCATTGTACGACTTTATATTGGGGGTGGGGACCACTCTTGCCTGCTGCCTCTGTAGCCTGGCCAAGCAACCAATGAACAACCCATGGTTCTGGGTTCACATGTAATGACAATTGTGATTTAAGCAAACCAGACTTTACATCCCAACAACAAACCTTGGCTTCTCTTTCTGGGTTGTTCACTGTTACCAAACCCTGGCTTGTTAGCATGGCCAGGTTCACACATCACAACAACCCATGGGTTCAACAAACCATGGTTTAGTACTATCTGTGAACCAGGTCACTATGTCTGTTCATTGCCACCACACCTTTTCTTCAATCAGGTTTCTTGATCCTCTTTCAGCCTGGGGTGCTGAAATCCATTTCGCAGAAGCTCCTGGGAGGCCGCATTTCAGTAGTGGACTCCTTGAGCATTTCTACACCAGGTAAAATCCCACAACTTTCTGTCTTCCGTTTTTGTCCCACAACTTGCTCCCTTTACACACACTTCCCTTCCCCTCCTCTTTTTCCCATTTAACCAGGAGTTCTATAGGTTTCATTTATACAGCCACAAGATGGCGCTGTCTTCTGTCTCTTTTTATAGCGTGTTTCCTCTTTTCTTGATGAAACAGAAAACGTCTTCTTGTTGCTACTTTTTTTCCATTTCCAATTAATGTAATCAATCAGGAAACATTCGTGAGCAGCCAGTAATGAGCGTGCTATAAATAGCTCGTTTAGAGGAGCATCAAATAACACTGGCCAAGACCCCTTTCTCAGTACTACCTGCCATTGGCGTGCAGAACCCCCTAATACGCTGCTGCCGCCATGTTTGCCCCGTCCCTGCCAAAATACCGGGGTTGTGGTTACTGGGCCCGCAGCAACCACAACTCCAACTTACCAGGCCTAAATTTCTCCTGTGAGTGGCGGCGGCCATCTTGAATCTTGCCCGAAGTCACGCGAGATATCGGCAGCTGGCTGGGAACTCTGTGAGACCCAGCCAACAGCCGAGATCTCACATGAGTTCGGGCGAGATTCAAGATGGCCACCGCGTGGGGTGGGCGATGAGAGCAAGGTGAGTGATTGAGGACTGCGTGCAACAATGCAGCCTCCAGCACCCCACCCCCCAGCTCAGAAGAAGCAGAAGAAGCAAGCAGGAGGAGGAGAAGATAGAGGAGGAGGCAAGACTGAGGTTTGTGTGTGAGAGAGAATGTGGGGGTGCATGGGGTCTTTGAGTGAATGCACGTGTGCATGTATGTGTGTTTTTGGAGTGAGTGATGCTGAGTGTGTGTATGTGTGTGCATGCACACGTGTGCTGACAGTGTGAGTGTATTAATGTCTGAATGGGATGCCTGGTTGTTTGACTGAATGAATGCATGTTTGTAGTGGGGGTGGCTGTAGTTTTCTGTGACTTGGGTGGGTGATTTGGAGACAGAAAAAGTCCTACAGCTCCCAGCATGTCCTAGCCAGCATGTTTACTTTTAAGTAGACATGCATGGGGTTGCACAGGGCTCTTTTTAGGGTTAAGGTTAGAACTAGGTCCGAGAGAAGTCAGCTTGAGTTAGGGTGCAATCCTATCGACAGAAAAAGTCCTACAGCTCCCAGCATGTCCCAGCCAGCATGTTTACTTCTGAGGAGACATGCATGGGGTTGCACAGGGCTCTTTTTAAGGTTAAGGTTAGAACTAGGTCCAGGAGCTTGTGCTTTTGCCAAGTTAGGTTGAGTTAGGGTGCAGTCCTATAGACAGAAAAAGTCCTACAGCTCCCAGCATGTCCCAGCCAGCATAGATGGCTTGGGCATTCTGGAAGTTGTAGGACTTTTTTTCTGTCTGAACAGGCAGAGAATTGAGCCCAAGGATGGTAACAATATATCATAGAATCATAGAATAGCAGAGTTGGAAGGGGCCTACAAGGCCATCGAGTCCAACCCCCTGCTCAATGCAGGAATCCACCCTAAAGCATCCCCCACAGATACTTGTCCAGCTGCCTCTTGAAGGCCTCTAGTGTGTTAAGGTTCCTATGGACAAATAAAAGAGGACGTATTAAAAAATGGAAGAGTGGCATGAAGATTGCAACCCTAGTTGCTTTTTATATATGTATATGGCCTGTATAGGTTGGTCTCAAGGTGGCTTACGTCTGCACAAAAGCAAAACATAGAATATCAGAGTGTAATTGGCACTAAAGTTACCCCCCAAAAAGCACCAAAATACAGAGTCCAGTCAGGGGATAGTCTCATTGAAATTGGTTGGGCTTTCTTCTGAGGAAGCAGGTGAAGGATCACTCTATAAGTCTTTACAGTGCAATCCTGGAGTTGTCTAGTAATCATTGATTTCAGTGAGACTTAATCTCAGGTAAATGCGTATAGGGTGTTCCATGTTGCCGTCATGACTAGTAGCTGTTCACAGATTCCTTCTCTTCCATAACTATATTGAATTCCTTTTTAAAGCCATCTAAGCTACTGTACTTATCACTCACTCCCAATATCTAACTATTTTTGCCTTTTTCATACTCTTTCTCTTCGTCGTCATCTTTCACTTAACCCCCCCCCCACCTAAATAATTAACCAGTTGTGGGGGGGATGACCCATCAATTGAAGATGAGTGGAGGCAAAGGACTATTCCGCTTTGGACAGCAAAATGTCTTGGGCCAGCCCTGGCAAGAGCTGGTTATAATTTAGATACTGAACAACATGCATTGGGTTTCCTAGGTGTACAGGGCCCAGGTGTCTCAGGCAGGATCTACACTACTGTTTTCATAGAATCATAGAATAATAGAGTTGGAAGAGGTCTATAAGGCCATCAAGTCGAACCCCCTGCTCAATGTAGGAATCCACCTTAAAGCATCTCTGACAGGTGGTTGTCCAGCTGCTTCTTGAATGTCTCTAGTGTGGGAGAGCCCACAACCTTCCTAGGTAACTGGTTCTACTGTCATACTGCTCTAACAGTCAGGAGGTTTTTCCTGATGTCCAGCTGGAATCTGACTTCCTGTAACTTGAGCCCATTATTCCATGTCCTGCACTCTGGGATGATCGAGAAGAGATCCTGGCCCTCCTGTGTGTGTCAATCTTTCAAGTATTTGAGGAGTGTTATCATGTCTCCCATCAGGCTTCTCCTCAAGGCTAAACATTACCTCTGTTTCCTTTCCCCTCCGGGACACTCATACCTCTCCTGTCTGCACCCTCTCTCCCTCTTCTACCCCACACATAGGGGCATTTCTCTCTCTTCTTTCCCCAGGGCTCCCCCTACGCCAATCCTCTTCTTCTGCCCTTATTTTATTTAGAGTATTTTTATTTAGAGTATTTTTATCCCACACCTCAGCCTAAAAGTCTCCCGGAGCGGCTTACAATTGATCAGTAAAGAAGAGTGATGTGCCCTTGTGACGGTTTCCCATCCTCTCTTTTCTCCTTCATCTCCTGTCTTCTGCCAATAGCCCCTTCGCGGCCTTCCAGAGATGCCCCTAGTTCCAGATCTCCTACACTCCCCCAAGTTCTCCAAATCTTGCCAGCCAGCCCTCTCTTACGCTAGGCTCGCAGCCACCCCTCGTCCTCACTATATTCACCCCAGAAGTCTCTCTCCTGGACCTCATTCCAAATTCTTTGCTCAGCAGCACACAGGGCAATCTTTTAAAATCATTATTAGGGCATTTGATGTATGGTGTATTCTCTGTATGGTGCTGGAACTTAAGATGACACTCATTGTTGTTAATGTGATAGAATCTGTTTTAAATGTGAATCTGTTTTAGTAAGTTTGGATTAGGTCATTATCTGATTAAATTTAAAGATGGTGAAAATTGACTGTATCTTTATATACCTGGTTATCACTACAGCAAAAAAATAGTATTCAGAGTCTCCATTTTAAAATGTGTATTTTTAAAGTACAGATTACTTGTTAATTAAAAAAAATACAGTTTACTTCAGTTTTCGTTTGTTTGTTTGATGAATGAAAAAAAAGTCCTTTATTACTATATATTTAATCAATGTTTACCTTAAAAAAAAAATCCCTGGCTGAACCCCCTAATGAAATGTGCTGCGCACGCCTATGCTACCCGCCTCCTTCTTCTCCACCAACCTGTTGCACTTGGGGAGGAAGTGGTGGCACAAGTGGGAGGAGCAAGAATCTGCTGGTCAATCAGGCAGGCGAGAGGAGCAGAAGTGGCTCACGGGTGGGGATGAGGTGGCAGAAACAAGTGAACAGGCAGGGGTGTGCATGGCGGGGAAAAGGAAATTGTGGGAAGGTTGATGTGGTAACAGGGGAAAAGTGGAAGAAAGAAGACATCCCAAGTTGGGAGAAGGAGGAGGAGGGCAGCAGAAAAGAGAGAATCCATAGAAGGAGGGGAAAGAATCCATGGAGGATTCTGAAAAAGACTTCTGGGGGGGAAATGGCCAATGTGCCCCCAGTCGGGGGGGAAAGCTTGCTGTCTTTGGGCTAGAGACAGTAAAAGTTACCCATGGACCTCACTGTAGGATTCCATTTGGATGGTACCCAATGAGGGGCAGAAACACAATACAGAAGAGAGAGAGAGAGAGAGAGAGAGAGAAGGAGAGCGCTTCTGTAGCCTCAAAGCTTTATGGTGCTCAATCCTGTTTCTTTGCATTATTCATCTGGGATATTCAGATGCCACGAGGAAGTGTTGCTACAGTTACCTACTCTATAACCTCATGATTTCAACTAAGCCAGCCTTTCCCAGCCTTGGATTCCCAGATATATTTGGACTACAGTGCCCATCCAGCATGGCCCATGGTTGGGGCTGAAGTGAGCTGTAGTTTAACAGCATCAGGATGGGTGGGGAGGTAGTGTGCCAGGCTCTGAACTATGGGAAACAGATCATGAGAGCATAATGGGACCTGTGTCCTAGAAGAAATCATAATCCTCTCAGGAACCAATCAGAGCAAGGGGGCAGATCTCTTGCCTTTGATTGGCCTGGTGCTTCAGGAGGTTGGCCTATGTAGCTAGTCCAAGGAAGCAGCTTCCAATAGGTTCTGGGTCCCGTCACTCCTAGATGGCCCACAGTGTGACTTATCATGTACGTTCAGAAGTAAGTTCCAGGGTAAGTGGGTATCCTTTTGTATATTATTTTATTACAATACTTATACCCCACCCACAACTGGAGTGCCATCACTGAAAAGGCCTGTCCTTAGTAGGCACCCATCTCACCTCCTTTGGGAAGAGCACCCAGAACAGGGCCTCAAAAGAAGGCTTGAGGTCAGTGCCGGCTCCAAGGTTTTGAGCGCCATTGGGCAAGAAACTTCCCACGCCCCCCTCCTCCAGTGAGTCTACTTTCTCACTGCTGTGGTTACCAGCTCCTCTTCCTCCTCCCCCTTCTCATCATTGCTCCCACTTGCTTGCTTGACAGGCAGCCAGTGAGCAAGCAGGCCGTGGCCTCTCCTGCTCCCCCTTTTCATCCCCACCATTGTCTGGACTAGAGCAAGAGGGAAATGAATAAGCAGGCTGCAATGATGAAGAGGAAGAGCAATTCCAGAAGCCTCCTATCCGTGGGGCCCTGCTGGGGTCTGGGCCCTCGACAGGTACCCAGCTATGCCTACTCTAGCTTAAGATCTTGGTAGATATCTATGGAATATAGAACTGCAGCCTCTGTAGCAGTGAGGGAGAGCTTCAGAGCGTTCAATGCCTTCGGGGCCCACTCTAGCCTTTTCCTCCTTGCCAAACTAAGTAGCAGCGGCCAACTTTGGAACCTGAGGGTTCGCCTTTCTTTACCAGCTTTGTAGATGAGCAGCTTTTGCCCAGCATAGTTTTTCTTTCCTCTTCAGGACTGTGATGGAAGAAATTGCAGATGCTGAAATTCCCCTTCTATTCCAGAGGTACATTTATCAAAGGTTCAAAGACACCCGTTATTAACCAAGTGATTTCTATCCTGATTTCCTCCTCCAATAGAAGAGGCCCAAGGCCGCAAGCTGAATCCTGACAGCCTCAGAATCTGTAGGGCCTAAAGCAGTGATGTTAAACCTCAAGCCCATGGGTCAAATCCATATTCCTGCTAGGATCCCAATCAGCTTTTGTGCATTTTTCTCCCATTCTAAAAGGTTGAAATGCCTCTGCTCAGGATAAGTGACTGGAAGTAACAACTTTCAGCTATCAGGCGATGGTATTTTGGCTCCACCCATTTTGCTTTTGGCCCCGCCCCCACTAGAATGTGGCCCCTGAGAGCTTCTCCAAAACTGAATTTGGCCCTCAGGCTAAAAGAGGTTTGACACTATTAGCCTAAGGCAACCCAGGGCCCTCCAGAAGGTTTGGACTTCAACTCCCATGAGCCCCAGTCAGCACAACCATTGGCCAAGCATGCTGGGACTTGTAGTCTGAAATATTTGGAGGGCACCCAGTTGGGGTAGCCTGATGTAGAGTCTGAGGGGGAACTCCCCAAAGAACTTTGAAGGATACCAGATCCTGGATCCACTTCAATGCACAGCTGCATGCACATCCCCAAATACCCAATCTTATATATGTATTAAAGACAAAATTAGTAAGCATATAGAAGGACAGGTGCTGCTATCTACTAGAATTCTTTGAGAGTGTCAACAAACATGTAGACAGGGGTGATCCAGTGGACATTGTTTACTTGGACTTCCAAAAGGCTTTTCATAAAGTCCCCAACCAAAGACTCCTGAATAAACCTAGCAGTCATGGAATAAGAGGCGAAGTCGTCTTATGGATCAGTAACTGGTTAGAGAACAGAAAACAGAGAGTAGGAATAAATGATCAATTCTCCTGATGGAGGGAAATAAATAGTGGGGTCCCACAGGGATTGGTATTCAGACCAATTCTTTTCAACTTGTTCATAAATGATCTGGAATTAGGAGTGAGCAGTGAAGTGGCCAAGTTTGCCGACAACACCAAATTATTCAAGGTTGTTAAAACACAAAGGGATTGTGAAGAGCTCCAAAGGGATCTCTCCAAGCTGGGAGAGTGGGCGTCCAAACGGCAGATGTGGTTCAATGTAAGCAAGTGTAAGGTGATGCACCTTGGGGTGGGGGGGGACCCAACTTCAAGTATAACCTAAAGGGATCTGAGTTGGTGGTGACCAAACAAGAAAGAGATCTTGAGATTGTGGTGGACAGCTCGATGAAAATGTCAATCTAGTGTGGCCGCAGTAAAGAAGGCAAACTCCATGTTAGGCATTATAAGAAAAGGAGTTGAGAATAAAATGGCCAATATCATACTGCCTTTATACAAATCTACGGTATGACCACATTTAGAATACTGTGTACAGTTCTGGCCACCACACCTAAAAAGGATATTATAGAGTTGGAAAAAGTGCAGAAAAGGGAAACTAAAATGATTAAAGGGCTGGAGCATCTCCCCTACGAGGGAAGGTTACATCAACTGGAATTGTTTAGCTTGGAAAAAAGGAGGCTAAGGTGAGACATGATAGAGGTGTACAAAATGATGCATGGTATGGAGAATGTGGATAGGGAGACATTTTTCTCCCTCTCTCAAAATACTAGAACGCGGGGTCATCCCATGAAGCTGATTGGTGGGCGATCCAGAACAAATGAAAGGAAGTACTTCTTCACACAGCACATACTTAAATTATGGAACTCACTACCACAAGATGTAGTGATGGCCACCAATTTGGATGGCTTTAAAAGGGGGGTGGAAAAACTCCTAGAGGCGAAGGCTATCAAGGCTACTAGTCCTAATGGTTGTGTGCTATCTCCAGTATTTGAGGCAGTAAGCCTGTGTGCACCAGTTGCTGGGAAACATGGGTGGGAGGGTGCTGTTGCACCATGTCCTGCATTGTGGGTCCCTGGCCGATGATGGCTGGTTGGCCACTGTGTGAACAGAGTGCTGGACTAGATGGACCCTTGGTCTGATCCAGCAGGGCACTTCTTATTTTCTTATGTAGCACATCAGGGTAGGTGGATCATCCACGCACACCCACACCCAAGACTGTTTGCTTCCCTTAGGGTCCCCATTGAATGACCAGAAGCCATTCAATGTCACCACAGTGCACAGCTCCAAGCCCAGGTTCTGCCCCTGTTAATTTCCCTGGAACTCTTCTTGAAGGGTCAGGATCCAGCAGCCCCACTTGGGGATAGAAGGGGCTCCACTGAGCTTTGGACTTTTTCAGATCAACGCCTGCCTTCCCTGGGAACTCTCCCAGGTCCTGCAGACCCTGAACCAGGATCCTGCTCCTTGCTTCCGCTGCTGGATGATTTTCACCAAACTCAAGCCCGTGTGTGTGGGGGGGGGGGCATCTTTAGGGTTCGCAGCCTGGCTAAAACAGCTCAGCATGCATACCTCCTGCACGCGTTTTTTACCTCTCTGAAACAGACTCCACAAATGGACACTCTCTCATGCATAGCACATAAAACACGCTCTTCCCGATCCCCAGGGATCAGTAGCGCTATTTTCCCCCTCGCATACCCAACCCCAATAAATACATCTGCTCTACTGATCCACTTCAATGCACAGTTGCGTGCACATCCCCAAATACCCACACTTATACATGTGCACACCTGTCTCTATTGCGGGGAGACATGCATCTTATATACCTGCCTGAAATCTCTACATGGACGGATGGACACACACACACACACACACACACACACACACACACACACACTCAAATGTAGAAATGGAGCAGGGCTCTTTAAATCAGTCAGCCGTGACACAGCCCTCTCTTTGCAGCCCGGCTACCTCTCACGCACACCCCCACCCACTATGCCCCCGCCAGCCTGATAATATATAGCAAGCCCTGAATGCATTCCAGTAAAATCGGCCATAATGGATGGGCACTATTTCAATCGTGGCTCCTCTTTATTGATTTTCCTTTAATGAAAGTTAATTATAACAATGATTTAATTAATAGAATTTCTCTCTTCCTTTATTGCTTCCCGCATTAGGACTATTAATAAATATGACCCAGACTGACAGCAGAATGAATCACCACCGTGGAGTCCCGTCCGATGGCCGCGCCTCCCCCCTCCCCCCCCCCCCCCGTAGCTCCCAGCCCATAAAATTTACAAGGGTGGGAGGGTTAATAATACGGGAATTATTATCAAACTTTTACATTCTTAAGTAGGTTTATGAAATCGTCTGTTGAGTTATGTCTAATGGCATCTGGGATAGCCAGGCAGGAAGGCCAGAGTTGGTTGGTTGGTGTGTGTGTGTGTGTGTGTGTGTGTGTGTGTGTGTGTAAGTGTAAAAGACATCCTACCTGCTTGAAAAGATCGTACACATGCAATGAAAGATTCCTCCCTGTACAAAAAAAGATCTATCATTTGCTAATCCTTCCCAGGGCAATTCCCAGGGAACCTGCTTTTTTATTTTAAGTGTATCAGTAAAAGCTTTTTCAAATCACTGTTACATGTTTTTAATTGTAAAGCATCTTTGGAATACACAGTAACCATTGCCTAGAAGTTGCTCTTATCTTTGTCATGGCCATCCACGTATAGTAGAGAAAGGGAACCCGCAGTACGTCCCCATTCAGCCCCTGATCAGAGATAAGGGATTTCCTCTCCTTCTTCCCAGGCTGCAAGTGGGGATGCAAGTCATATACATAGGGGGTGTATTTGGAGAGAGTCATATACATAAGGGGTATATTTGGAGGAGTCATATACATATGTATATACATAGTCATATACATATACATTTTGTAAACCGCCCAGAGAGCTTCGGCTGTGGGGTGGTATATAAATGTAATTAAATAATAAATAATGGGTGTATCTGGAGGGAGTCATATACATAAAGGGTGCATTTGGAGGGAGTCATATACATAGGGGGTGCATTTGGAGGGAGTCATATACATAAGGGGTGTATTTGGAGGGAGTCATATATATAGGCCAGTGGATTTACATGCTGTCTTATCAGCATGTTCATTACACCACTTATACTGCACCCTTACCTGGACGTAATTGCCATTAGTGGGACTTACTTCTGAATAAACATGCATAGAATTGTCCTGTATACGTCATCACGAATCAAGCCCATAATGGGACCTTAACCTCTGGGTTCTAAGAAGGGATTTAAGCTGAGCTCCGCCATCAAGCTCCAACCAAAGGAAATGATGCTGAATGATGAGGATAAAAATAATTTTATTATTTATATCCTGCCATTCAGAAGTTACATCCAGAATGAAGTAGAAAAACACTGAGAAGTCCAATGAGAAAGGCCATAAAACCATTGTTTAAGTTAAAAGGAGAAATTCAACACCAGTGCATAGTCAGCCTTTGAGGGGAAGGGAAAACCCACAATAAAACCCCACAAAGAAACAGCATTAAAATGCCCACAGCATTCCTGGAAACTCCAGCAATGTCCACCAATCTGGGACTGTGCCAGTGATGACACCCACATGCCACCAACCCATAGGAGGAGCCAATGAGCTCACAATGAGACAACCACGCCCCCAGCACATATACTCCTGCAACATCATGGACACAAAATGTGGATAAATTTTGTACTGGAACAGCTTTTAATATTTGCTGATATACATGCTGTTTTAAATTATTTACCTGCTTCATGGGAATGAACAAATGGTCAGTGTGAATGGATTCTCTGTGCCTTTTTGACAGCTAAAAGTCTGATCTTACAACGTTGGAAGGATAAACACCACCAGGCAATGGATGGGAGACCATTCAATTTCTGAATAGGTGGGGTATAGATGGCACCTTTGAATTTGGATATCTGGTCCGTTTTCCTGAAGTATACTTGCTAGAAAGTTGTATTTTCATATATAAGCATTTCATATGCCTTCATTGATAGGGCAGGTGGTGCTACCATGGAACTATGGTCCCTCACCTGTGACAATCTGGAGCCTGGAAAATGACTACAGTCCCATCTGTAGAAGTTAAGCCCATGAATATATACGCAACCCATGAGACTTGGGAAGAAGCAGACCTGGCTGAGCCATCACACTCTCAAGGATGAGAAGGCTGGGATTGTCAAATATCTTCCTGGCCCTGAGGAAAGGGAAGCAGTGTTTGAATTGGAGGAGAAAGGCAGCCAGCCAACAAGCTCTGGACACGATCTCTAATCACCTCTAGGTCTGTTTAGTATTCTAGGAACGCATGGCTTGATGCAGGCTTAGTTAAACGAAGGGCTCATCTACATCGAGCAGGATATTCCACTATGAAAGGGGTATATAAAAGGCAGGAGCCACACTACTGCTTTATAGTGGTACTGAAGTGCACTGACAACTGTTGGGGCCCATGACACATCTACACCAAGCAGGATATTCCACTATGAAAGTGGTATATGGTATGTGTCATGAGCCCCAACAGTTGTCAGTGCACTTCAGTACCACTATAAAGCAGTAGTGTGGCTCCTGCCTTTTATATACCACTTTCGTACCACTTTCATAGTGGAATATCCTGCTTGGTGTAGATAGACCCATTGAAATCATGAGGACCTTTTCTGCTGTCTCCCCCAGACTATGGAATGGCCTGCTGGAGGACATTCGTCAACTTATTTCCCTCTCTGAGTTTAAGTCAGCTATAAAGTCCAGCCTCTTCCGGTAGGCCTACCCAGATGAATTTTAAACCAAGAATTTTAAGATGTCTTGATTGTTTTTTGATAGTGTATTGGTTTTATATGCTCTTTTAATTAATTTTATATATTTTATTTATATTATATTGTACTAATGTTGCTCCCCGCCTCGATCCAAAGGGAGAGGTGGGTAAGAAATAATTATATGATGATGATGATGATGATGATGATGATGATGACAATAATGAGTCTACTCTCAGCTAGGCAAGCCAAATTTGGTCCATTTAGCACTTTGTGGTACTAACATGGCCATTTTTTGGTTAAAAATAAATAAATCCAAAACCTTTTGGCCATGGTAGGCCAGCTGGGGATGCACTGGGGTGGGAGGCAGGCCACATGTTGCCCACCCCTGAGGCATGGGTCTGAGGAAACCCAAATTCTAGTCCCAACTCGGCCATGGAGCTCACTGGGTGTCTTTGGGCCAGCCATTGACTCTCAGCCTAACCTACCTCTCAGGGTTGTTGTGAGAATAAAATGGAGAGGAGGAAGAGGCTCATGGTAGCCACTTGGAGGAAAAGGTAAGATATAAATATAGCAAATAAATTAATTAAACTTTCTCCCACCTACAAACATTTAAAACGGTGTCCTGGGACAGAGGACCTGTCTGATCATGGAACTTTATCACCACACGAAATGGATAGGAACTGTAAGGGTGCTGTTGTGCCCATTTTGCCTTGGCTTACGTTGCTCTGCCTGCTTGTTCCTATCCCCAAGAAAATAAGGGTAAATCAGAAGGAATCCATCAGGGAAGGGAAGGGAAGGGAAGGGAAGGGAAGGGAAGCAACCAGGATTGGGGGAATTATCAGCCCCTCTTATGCAGAAACTTGATGTTTCCCAGTGTCCAAGGGAATGCTGAGTGTCCCTGACAAATGGAAAATTTTGCACAACCTCCCCCTCCCCACCCCAGTTCCTGAAACATTGCCTGCTTTCAGGTCTATCTGTGCATAATGAGGTTTTTTTTAATAAAAACACCTATTCTCGTAGTTCTCCATTCTGTGCCAAATCTCAATTTGCAGAGTTTAGATTGCATCCAATGGAATCTCTCCACCAGCAGAGGAGAACTGTGGGCAGAATGGATTTCCCCTCCTCTCTCCTGCTGTAGCCCCTTCTGTGCCCTTCAAATCTTTTCTGCACCCTTTCAAATCCAAAGCAGATTTCAGACATAGATAGGGGGCAGCAGTGGGGAGGAGAAGACCAGAAAGTCCCACTATATATGTTTGCATTTGACAGCATATGCATATTTGAAAAATGCATACTTTTGAAAAATGTTCAGAAATGCAGTTTAATCAATGGGAGAAGGATGCGTACATTTCAAAGATGTGCACCAAATATACACATGGATTTCCATGTGTGAATAAAATCCCCAACGCTCTCGATCTGATGCAGACTCGAGTCAGAACGAGAATGGAGGTGGCATTTGGAGAATTTTGGAGGACTCGAGTTTTGCTGATTTGCACATCCCTTTCCAAGCACATCCTGTATCTAGTCTTCCAGATGAAACAGAAGTTGAAATCTTGGAGAAGCAGGAAGAGGAAGAAAATGTGTAAGAATGATTCCATGTGCCAAAATGGAGGTGCTTCCACTGGCGAGTTGCTATGAGTCCGTAGAAATATGCATCCTCCAAGTGAAAGGCTGCAAATCATGTGCTCTTTGAGAGACGAGGTTAGATCTGCTGGGAGAATGACGATTGCAACTTGGTATAGTTTATGAACTTGGAGGGGGCCATCTCTGGGATCTCAAATGGGATGAAAGCCACTGGCACTCTTGAAGATGATAGAGTGCCCTGAACAGCCTTGCCTGCTTGTCAGAGAGCACCTTTTATTCTTCCACATGTCACTTTTGAATGTTGCAGGCGCAACAGAGAAAAGTAGAAGGGGGTCATTTTTAAATCGAAATGCACATTCTAGGCAATGTAGCTTTTCCGATTCAATGTTACCAATGTGGTAAACGCTAAAATAAAGGCCATCAAAGGTACTTAGGGAGGGATTTTATATGTATGCTGTTTATGTGGTTTATATTTTTAATTGTTTGTCATTGTTTATTGCGTTCTTCTGACTATGTAAGGTGCCCTGGGAGTTTGCTGGAGAGCAATGAATAAACTGAATAATGAAGAAGAGGAAAATAACAGGTTTTCCTACTATATATCTCTTACTGTTGCCCATTTCTTCCAAAGAATCATAAGCCAACTTTTGGGGCAAAAAACATCCCCCAAGGGGGCTCACATCAAACACAAAACTATAGAAGTCATCACAGACCAGTAAAATCCCCAATCCAAAACTAAGTACATTAAAAAAGGCACAATCAAAGCAATACAGACCACCACGGATATGAATTAAAAGCAGCTTGAATACACATACACATACACATACACACATACACACACACACACACACACACAATCACACACACACACAATCACACACACACACACACACACACACACACACACTCACTCAAGTTCCATTTAAAAGCCAGTAAAATAAGGACTATATGTACTTTCCTAGGATATATGGGGCACCAATGATGTAGGCAGGATACTAACCACAGCTGCTGGTGGTAGAATCGATTTATGATCAGATTGTGGCTTCTGTGGAGTCCCACAATTCATTGGTGTGCTTAGCAAAGTGGCCTTTTACAGAGGACTGCCCTCTTTTTTTAAGGTTTCCCCTGTCCAATGCCGGTTTAAAGATAAAGAACCACAGGGACTGTTGCCCATCAACCATTAGCACCAGGGCAGCTGACTGAACAACCAGGCACCCGGGTCACTCGGCCCCACCCTCCACACTATGGTGAGATGGACTGTGTTTCTATTTAAATTAGAATCATTATTTCTAAAGTTCCATCTATACACATAGATTAGCATAGGCACTTTAGATGCAAATTTCTGTCTTTGCCCTCTTTGGGGGGTGGTGCGTTTCCTCTTTTTTTGGCAATTCAGAAGTGGCCACCCTAATATGTATTTATTTATTACATTTATATTCACTTTGTTTTCTCTTTAAGGAACCCAAGGCAGCATATATCCTCATCCTTTCCATTTTATCCTCACAACAACAACCCTGTGAGGTAGGATGGACTGAGAGTCTGTGACTGGCCCAAAATCACCCAGTGAGCTTTATAGTTGAGTGGGGACTAGAATCTGAATCTCCCGACTCCCAGTCCAACACTCTAGCCACTACACCACCCTGTCTCTCTAATGTTGACCCATCATTTTTCTGCTCCTCAGAAGGAAAACCTGGTCAGTTGGGTGGGAGGGGAGTTAGTGTATGTGTGTGTATGCTGGGGGGGGGGGGATACTTGAACTATCCAGCCTAGATTATGGGTTTGGTGCTAGACCAGCTGCTGTAGCAGGTTGACTTGGATGTTGAGTGTGCAATAGTGGACTTCACCCATTGTAATTGCCATAGACCTCAGAAGTGCACCATAAAAAGGGAGCCTGGGATGTCTCAGGCAAACAGCTTCGGAGTTACACTTGAGAACTTGGTACATGGACTGCGTGGAGGCAGCCCTGAGCCCATTTTACACTCACATAGCTCAATGGCTGAGTGGCACGTGGAACGGGCAGCTTATCCCACACATCACTGCTGTAGGCAAGTGTCATCACTGGTGCCATAATGTTGATGCTTCTGATTCAGTGCGGCCTCTAGCAGCATGTCTCCTCCAGCACCTGTTGGGTCAGGAATCTCACCCTTTGAAGCCTGCAACTAATGCTACTTCTGTCTTCTTCCAGAGCTGACCTTGAACCTGGAATGCCTTCTTCCTTCTAGAAGGATGGGGGAGAAATTCATTCGGTTTGCATTTTATTATTATTATTATTATTATTATTATTATTATTATTATTAATAATAATTTATTTATTTATATAGCACCATCAATGTACATGGTGCTGTACAAAGTAAAACATTAAATAGCAAGACTCTGCCGCATAGGCTTACAATCTAATAAAATCATAGTAAAACAATAAGGAGGGGAAGAGAATGCAAACAGACACAGGGTAGGGTAAGCAGGCACAGGGTAGGGTAAAACTAACAGTATAAAGTCTGCATTTTACCTTCTTTTGCACTTACCTTCTTTTGCACTTTTGAACCAATGCGTGAACCCAGTGCTGGTCCCAGGTTTTTTTTTGGGGGGGGGACTTGGGCAAGACACCATCCATGGGTCCCCTCCCTCAGTGAGTCTACACCCTCACCGCCTTTGTCACTAGCTGCTCTTGTTCCTCATCCTCATCGCTGCAACCACTTGCCTGCTTGACAGTAGATCTCAGCATCAGGGCTGGCCCAAAACATTTTGCTGCCTGAAGCACAGCAGCAAATGGTGACCCCCCCAACCCATTCACATCCAGGTGCATAGTACCCAATGTCAGCTGAATTATTTTGGTATGTGTGGCAGAAAAGGCCGTAAGTACTCTCTTCCCCCTCCCCTCAAACAGGATGGGGAACATAGCATCAGGGTTGGCGTCAAGAGTTGGTAAGGTTGGGCACCTGTAAAGGGCCCATTCTCCAGCAGGGGCCCCGTGACAAGAGCCCCCTGGCGTTGCTCTGCCTCTTCACCATGGCAACATGCTTGTTCATTTGCCTCTTGCTCCGGCCCAGACATCGGAAGTGGTGAGAAGGAGGTGCAGCAGATGCCACAGCCTACTTGCTCACTGGCTCTCTGCCTGGCAAGCAAGCAAGCAAGCCGTAGCAGCGATGAGAAGCAAGGTGAGGAGCATTTCACATCATGCATCGTTTAGCAGCCCTGATTGTGGTGAGGAAAGGAAGAATGGCCAAGATCTTATCTAACGATATTTACCAACTTCGAGGGTCGAGCTCAGGGCAAACAAAAAATTTGACACTGACTGAAGTGCCATGAGGTCATCATGCTTGTTGATCATGGAGAAGCCAGCTGCATCTCATGTTGCTCTTTATTTACACGGGAAGGACAACCTATGCTGGGAAAGGCAGGAAGGCCATGCCTGCTGTAACTTGAGAATTTGGATACTATTCCCATCAAGGGCAGGATCAGTTAAGGATATAGCCCTGGGTGATCATTCTGAGGGAAGACAGAGGTGCATGGGAAATCCCAATTCTCTGTGTGTGTTCTAGGGCAGGGGTGGGCAGAAGGTAGATCTTCCTGTGTTTGGGAGTTCAACCCCTAGAAGCCCCTGTCTAGCTTGACCAATGGTCAAGAATGCTGGGAGTTGAAGTCCAAAATACCTGCAGCCCTACTTTTTATCCCAGCCCTGTTCTAGGAATCCCTAGGATTCCTCAGAAACCTATCAGGAGTTTCACAATGAGGAGATAGGTAATGATCAACACAGGGCCAGCCGAAGACATTTTGCTGTCAAAGGCGACGAATAACATGGCGCTCCCTCCCATTCCATGTATGAAAGCCAACTGAGCTGCCAGATGAATCTTTCTTCAGCACTGATGATGGTACAGCATCCTCCACTGCACCTGAAGGCAGCAGGCTAACCTAGGGGGCACAGAGCAGGCTGCATGGCACACACTTTCTCCCACACTTGCTGCCACCTCCCAAGATCTGCCGCCTGAGGAGACTGCCTCACTCTTCCTAATGGTAGGGCCAGCCCTGGATCAACAAGCTTCCCCACCACTATGAATTTCCCTGTGCAATTGTACGATGGCAAGGAGAGGTGTGTCTCAGCACCAAAACAGCCAGAAGTCAAGGTCCTTATTCTCCTGTGCCACCAACACAGTGTCAACGGGGTTGGGTTTTCTATGGTGACCTACAATGGTGCCATCAGAGCAGGACTTTGGGACAGAAGTCCAGGGCTCCATTCAGCAGAATGATCAGGAGGGTCCCCAAATGCTCCAAGGCTGACGTACCAGATTGTGAAGTAATGTGCATTACCTTATAAAAAGGGCTTCCCAGAAGATCATGAAGTCCAGAGTCTAAAGCTACCACCAATGATCTATCAGAAAACAAGCTCCTGCTTTCTTTTTGGGTATCATATCTAGCTTGAGTTTGGCTACTGCTGGGTGGTCAATGCAAGGAGTCGAGGGAAGCTCAGCCACATGGGACCTACTCCTGAAATGTCTAGAAGCCAGACTCTTGGCCGAAACCCTGCACTTTTGATTTCATTCTCCACTCATGGAGCGTTTATGTCCCATCTAAATATACCCTCTCCTGGGTAGGATCCAGTGGGCAGTTTTCCTGTGCAAACCCCGTTAAAGTGGATGGGCACTGCACGAGAGGACTACATTTGATTGATTTGTTTTATAGAGTTATTTACAGTATTTTGACCCAGCTTTTAGCCTCACACACAGAAAAGGCTCCCAATATCAATGGGAATGGGAATTGATCAGGACTTCCAAGTGGATTGTAGTTACCTATGTGTTTGGATGTCTGGTACATAGTGAACTAGTACCTAACATTGGAGCTAACCCAGCAGTGACACCTATTTTTGTTGTACTAGAAAACTAATTTTGGGGACTCTATTCTTGTTAGTATAGAGCAGCCTTCCCCAACCTGATATGCTCCAAATGTGCTGGACTACACTTCCCATCATCAGTAAGCATGGTCATGCTGTTTAGGGCAGATGGAAGTTGTAAATCAACACATCTGTCAGGCTCCAGAATAGGGGAGGCCAGTATAGAGCACATTGCAATTGCCCTGTGAGGATACTAACAGGGCAAACTGGTCAAGGGGGCAGGGCTCCTGCAGCTTTAACTGTTCGGATGAAGAGGGAGAGTGACCTGATACAAAAGAGGGCAGGGCTCCTGCAGCTTTAACTGTTCGGATGAAGAGGGAATTTCACAAGGGGCTGCGTGCATACAAATGACACCTGCTAAAATCCCTTTTTCTATACAACTGTTAAAGACAGAGGAGCCCTGTCCTCTAGACCAGCCTTCCTCAACATGGTGCCCTCCAGATGTGTTGAACTACAACTCCCAGCATACCCCAGCTAGATCTGAAGTCCAACACAACTGAAGGGCACCATGTTGAGGAAGGCTACTATAGACTCTGTAGCCACACACAATGTAGCCTCAACTCCCATTCAACATTCCCTTCTGAACTGCTGGAACTTCAAAGAGTTCTATGTATTCCATATACAGACCAGTCTACTGGAGACAGAAAGGCAATAAGCCTGTTGTTTTTCTGGCCTTCTGGACATTTTCACTCCAGGTATAATTAGAGTAAGTGTAAGTTTTTTCCCCTCTGTTTTTAACAAAGCAAAAGTAAAGATTGGGCTTCCTAGCTAGAGCTGGAAGGAAACACTTATGTGACCCCCAAAAAAATCATTAAATAGACCCCATAGTTTGAAAAGGAATGGTTTCTTGAAATGGCCCCTTCCCCAAACATTATCTGCCTGAATTATTTCACTGATTCTTCAACACATTTACTTGGGAGTAAGTCCCAGGGAACTCACTGGGGCTTACTTCTGATTATTAGACATGTGTAGGGCTGCATTGTTAATATCTAATCCCACCCCCACCCCACACACAAAATGATATGAGATGCCTTTTAAAACCCTTGAGTCTGCATTGAAATAAAGTATCTTTGGCCAAAGCCAGCGGTGGGCAGTGAGGGCCAAAGTCAAAGGTGGGTGAGTTGCCCCTTTTCTCTTCCTACACATGTCTTCCTGCCACCTCCTTTTCTCTCTCCCTCTTCCTTCCTACCGAGTGAGCTGCCCAGGAAGGGGCAGATGGCCCTGGCCAGAGGTCTGAATGGATAGTATGCAGAGGGCTTTTCAAATTAGACTGAGGGCCACATAAAATAAGGCCGTATGCCACATGTGGCTCTATGGACGCAGGTTACCCACCTCTGCTCTAAAAGTATGGTCTGCCTCAAAGCTAAAACATTTGAGGTAAATTCTGTTCTATAGTTTTTAAAAACAAACCAACAAATCCAAGCTACTGACCTTCTTCTGCCCCCATCAACTTTCTTTCTTTCACAAGCTCAACGCCGGCTTCAGCTTCACACACTTCCCTCTCCTGAGGCCATAGCCGGCAGCCCCCTTGCACAGTACTGCATAGAGCCAACACAGCCCATTTTATGACCTCTGATGTACAAACAACACTTCCTTGCAACCAGATGTCTGGAGCGAGGCCGGCCCTATCATTAGGCAGAATAAAGCAGCTGCCTCAGGCAGTGGATTCTGGGGAGGGGGGCAGTAACGAGGTAGATGATGACAACTGGACACACACCCCTGAAAAATTCGATTGTGGCAGCGTGATGGAGATAAAAGCCTTGTCTGGAAGTGCCCTTAGAAGTGAAAGCTTCTCATCTCCCCCCCCTCACATGGGAAGGACGGTTGATAGAGGGATGAAAGAGTGTGAGAGACTGAGGTCTGATCATGGATCGTTCACAATCTTCCAAACCATCATTTGGAGGACTGTATAGAAAGGCAATCAATCAATAAAATAAATAAAACCATTACGCGAAAGCAGGGAGAAAAGGGACACAGCACAGCACTGAATCATTGATTTCCACCGTTATTTTTCCCTCTGGTTCCCTGGTTAGGGGGCTTTTTATTTTTTTTTCCTTTCGTTTTCTTTTTCTCTGCATGTTTATCTTTTCAGACTATAAGTCTGCAGGCGATCCTTTTTTTTTTTTTTTTTGTATTTAAAAAGATTGCATTATTACATGTGCCTTTTCCATAATGTTTGGTACTGCGCCTCAAGTCACTTAGGTGCTCCATAAATAATCACTGTTGTTATTATTTATTAAAACGTCATTTGGGATGTGGCTGAGGCACTCCTGAAGGGTATCTACGCCAGGCTGTGTGGCTCCAAACACCTCTCTCAGTCAAGGTCAGGTAGCTCAGACGCCAGCCTCTAACAAAGCAGGCTGTGGAGGGGGTGGGGGGGGTTGACAGAAGCAGAGAAAATAAGTGGATTTTTTTTCATCCTTGTCTCCCTTAGCTGTTTTTGCCACAATTCTTGATGTGCTAGAGACCCCTGCTGGCCACTAGGTAGACACCCAGAGCAAAACTGCCCACCCCCCACCCCAAGTTTGCAGTCTGTATAAACACCAAAATATCCTGATTTTTTTTTCCCCTCTCCCGGCAAAGAGGAATCTGGAGTTGCTGGTGGATTTTGGATGGGTGGGGGTTATAGCCAGCAGTCGTTCTGCAGTCCTGCATTTCAGTTGCCCACTAAAAATAACCCCATTGTTAGTTAAAGAATGTTTAGCGGGTGCATGGATAAGAAAATTAGGAGGAGGAGGAGGAGGAGGAGGAAAGACAGACACTCTTTTCTCTGCTTCCCTCTTCTTTCAGAATCCACCATTTTCTGCTGGTATTTCCTGAGATTGTTAGAGGCATGTTCGTGTAATGGGGGCCTGCGGCTGCATTGGGATTGTTAGTGTAATGCATTCCCATTTCCAAATGACCTGGCATGAGATCAAAACTGAACAGGCAATCCGGTTCAGCCTGTGGCTTTGTCATTTGGGCGACAATCCAAAACTAGACCAGCTGGGAAATTCAGCCACGGGTTGCTGGCTTTTTGATTGGATGACTGTAGGTGGCTACCTAAGGCAGTGCTGGGCAGGGGGAAATGTTGCCAGTGGTGCCGTCAAGGTAGAACTTTGGAGTAAATGAGCAGGGCCCCACTCAGCAGAAGGAGCAGCAGGAGGGTCCCTACGCGCAACCTGGCTACCTTTCCACACTTTGAAGGAGGTAGTTAATACATGTGACCATCTAAAGAGCGGCCGTCCATAAGACCATAGGAGCTGGTGGCTCCTATGTCAGTGAGGCAGTGGATCCACTCCAGATTTCAGTGAGAACCAGTCAGAACTCTGAATGACCTATCCAAGGTGCTGAACCCAGTACTGAACTCTGTCCCCAAAAAAGTTGGGGACACTCGGCATGAATTCACTGCTCCGCTGACATTGGCGCCACCAGCACCGCCATTAGGTCCAGCATCTAAAATTACCTCACGGAACTACTGCATGAGTAACATATATGCTCTATGCTATCAATGCGGAATTGTTCCATTGTTTTGTTAAATGGCTGCTAGAAACGTGTATGGGAGGAGTTTGGGAACTTGGACTATTTGAGTAAGCCACACAGAACACGCATATGATTGTGCTGTTCCCGGTTAATGCCCAGATGGAGAGGTGCCAGGGCTTACGTTTGATGCCTAGCAAGTTGTGCCTTTTAACCTGCCTTGTCCTAATAGCACATGCACAGTGGCTGGTTGCATTTGCACAGTTAGGAGGTGAATGCTTAAAGACACTCTTCCCCCCACCCACGACCCACATGTTCCAAAGTCTGAAACTGAATTTGGCCCATGGTTGTCATCTCTGAACGAAAAGGTTAAACCAAAAAATAAAGTGAGGTTTGAGTCCACAATGAAAACACAGGTAAAAAGCTAAATTATCATCTTTGTTTTCAGCCAGTCTGCCCAGCTGTCAAAGCCAGCTTTTTACCTGTGTTTTCATCGTGGACTCAAGCCTCACTTTTTTTGGCTTTAAGCTTTTAGTTCAGAGGTGACAACCATGGGCCAAATTCAATTTCAGAGAAGCTCTCAGGGGCTAACCCCATTGGTGCATGGGGCAAAAGGGAGGCATAGCATTAGACACAGTGAGGCAACAGCCTCAGGCGGCAGATGCTGAGGGGGCGACAGCGTCAGCCCACCAGCTGTTCCTCCTGAGTCCCATGGCCCTTCCCCTCTCTTGGAGTACGGAGTTGTGTGTGCCACACAGCCTGTTCTGCACCCTCTAAACTAGCCTGCTGCCTTCAGGTGTGGTGGAAGATGCCATCCTGTTGCCAGGCCAGCCTCAACCGCCAGTCCAGTCAGCTTCTGTCTATGAAATTCTGGGCGAGCGGGCATCTTGTCCTTTGGCTGTGCCGTCTGGGGCTGATGGGAGTTGTAGTCTAAAGTGTCTGGAGGAGTAAGGCTGTTTTAGCCTATTCCCCTGATGAGCTTCCCCTAACCTACCAGGCAGCCACAGGGAACCCCTTAATCCTCCAGCAGGGACGAACAATAGAAGCAATTGGACCAAGTTGCAGGAGATCCATCTCAGCTCCCTTTGTCACCCCTCTGTGATGCCTTCCGCTGCAGGCAGGCGTTACAGCTGCTTGCACAAACAAAAGCACAGCAATTATCACACACTTGCATGAATACTCATATATCAATATTCACATGCAGGCTCGCCTGTTTCAGCGAAAGCATTGGAGGCAGCTTCAATATGACATCTTGTAAAGCATCGTAAAAGAGCAATAAACCACCAGGATAAAGGCAATGCTTAAAGCGGGGAGTTAATGAAACAAACAGAGGGGTTGCTGTGGCTTGGCTGCCAGGCATAGAAGTGGGGAGGGGGAGGAATATTGCTGCTGAGCACAAGAGCCTGAGGACCTTGCATTGAGGGGGGGGGGAGTACAACTGAACCCCTCTTTCCCCATTTAGTGCCCTTGCAGTCATTTGGATATTTGCCATTGGGCCGCAGTACACAGTCCAGCTCTCATCTCAGGATGGTGGTAGAGGAGGTGGCAAGAAATAGCCTGGTCAGGTGAAAGCCTGGTCAGTTTCACCAACATACTGGTGTTCTGTTTCTTCAAAAGAGCAGGTATGCTCCCTGGCACTGCTACCAAGGGGCATCCCTGAAACTGTCAAGGCTTTCCCCTGACCTTGTCAGTTTCATCAGCAAGGTTGAAAGAGAGGAGAGGTTTTGGTGAAACTGGATAGAAGTGTCTTCAACCTTGTCAGTTTCACTGGAGGCCAGAAAGGAAGAGTCAAGGAAATGGCAGTAAGGCAGGGCATGTAGAAAGAGTGGCCAGACACTGTCCCCAACCACATCACTTGGGATTTCTGCCTGAGACTGCAAGGCACTGCGGCAGGGATGGGGTACAGGTGACCCTCCAGATGTTGTTGGACTACAACTCCCATCATCCTTCACTTTAACTATGCTGGTTAGGGCTGATGGTAGTTGCAGTCCAAATATCTGAAGGGCTACATGTTCCCCACCACTGCACTACAGGTTAATATTCTGGGATTCAAGGGTCTTTCCCCACTCCCAACCAGTAGCCAGTGGGGCTGTGGTAACATTTAAAGCAAGAAAGGGGGGGATTATGGTGATAATGCACATTAAGTGGAACAGGGGGAGATTCCTGAATGATCATTAAAGTGATTGAAAATGTATGTGTACTTTTACTTCAAGGTACGTTTTACTGAATGCTATGTTTCTGAGTAAATTTGCATAGGCCCAGGCTGCAAATATGTCACTTGAATATCATTTTCCTGTGTTCTTTCAGGTATAACGTTTGTATGCAGGGCCTCTATGTGTGTGTTGGGGGATTACTAATTTAGGACCCTGCTTTATGTTCCCACAGTTTCCAGATCGGAGTGGGAGATGGGGGGGGGGGTCACATATAGGCACAGCCCTGACCAACTTCTGCCTTCACCAGCTGTTCTTGGAAACCCAGGGAACTAAATCCCTTGTAGCTTCAGCTGTTGGGTCGTGATGTGAGATCTTCTGCTCCTGGCCTGTGGAATGTAGCACTGAGGCTGCGGGCAGGGGAGGGGGAAGAGGATGGGATGGGAAAAGATGTGAATGGGAAAGATAAGAGAGAATGAGAGACCACACTCTGAAAAGGCATCCACTTGAAGGCCTTCAGGGCCATTCCCTAACCATGTTTGAGGATAATTTAAAAATCCATTCTAAAAGCTGTCATGTGCTCCCAACTATGCCTATGGAAATTTACATTGGAATGGATGGTCCAACTTGAACTGCTCTTTTACACATACACACACATTACAGCATCTGCTCCAAGACACATGGCAGAGTATCCGATACGGTGGGATGAGGCAAAGGCAGGAAAGGCTCAAAGCCAAGGCCAGAAATGCAGGCAATAAGAGTTTTGGCAGACCTGATCTGGAAGCTCTTATACTGCTTACTTGTGAGTAGACATGCAGGGCCAAGGTATTCAGTCTTGATTCAGTCACGTAAGTTTTTTTTTTTTAAAAAAATAAGCATCACATTTTGGCCCTGTTCGTATTGCCTTGGGCCCCTTCCCACGGATGGAATGTGCCTCACCCTCAGACCATTCCCAGACTGGAATTCAATAATAATAATAAAATAATAATAATAATAATAATAATAATAATAATAATAATAATAATTTTGATCGAGGCGGGGAGCAACAGTAAATATAAAATACATAAAACTGACTTAAGAACATAATATACATTGTTAAAACATTCTAAAAACATTCTAAATTCAACCCTTAGTATCCAAAAGGTTTGCTACTCATCTTATAGGGACGGACAGTACCACCAGGCCTGCTCTGAGCTATGAATGCAAGGAGCTGTTGCATTGTTAGCTGATAATTATACCCAGCAAGTTCTCTCCTTCAGCCAGATCTGGTTGTTTGTAGCACACTGCTTAAGTTCCTGTTTACTACCCATCAGGTCACCATTTCAAGTTGACCTACTGCAGGTCCCATCCCTAACACAGGTTCATGACTGCAGGTCCCATCCCTAACACAGGTTCATGACTGCAGGTCCCATCCCTAACACAGGTTCATGACATTAACCATACGGAAAGGAGGACAGGGTTCTTGTATCTTTAACTGTTGTATGGAAAAGGGAATTTCAGCAAGTGTCACTTGTATGCATTGCCGCACCTGGTGAAATTCCCTCTTCATCACAACAGTTAGAGCTGCAGGAGCCCTGCCCTCTTTTGTATCTGGTCACTCTACAATGAGTCAGGGCAATTGCACAATAAAAGCCTTGTCCAGAAGCATCCTATGACGAGTTAATGGAGGGTTTCTTTTTTATTTGCTAGGATCGACTGCACACTACGTATTTAAGATAGCATGTCATTTAGCCCTATATCTTTATCTTTATTTATTTATTATTGCATTTATATCCTGCCTTTTTTCCTCCAAGGAACCCAAGGCAGCGTACATAATACATCTTCCTCTCCACTTTATTCTCACAACAACCCTGTGAAATGGGTTGGGCTGAGAGTCTGTGACTGACCCAAAGTCATCCAGTGGGTTTCCATGGCCAAGTGGGGACTAGAACCCGGATCTCCCGACTCCCAGTTATATACAGTTTCCAATCGTTCTGACAACACGGAGAGGCATACCATCAAAAGTAATCCATAAAGTTAGAGTTTTTCAAGAAAGAAAACTCAGTCAATCCGATGATGATGATGATGATTCCATTGTTTCAGTGCTTGCTGGTATCCAAGACCTCTTTCTATCTGGATTGTCAATAGCTTGGGATTTCCTGCTTCTGTGCCAAGTCTGGAGAGATGAAATCATTTTCTGTTGTGTTGAGCAGGAAAGACGATGTGTATTTTCTCAATGTTTTGCGTCAAAGTATTCAAGATGGTTCCTATATTGAAAAGTAAACTGTGTTCATTTTCTTGAGTTTCCATGGGTTCCATTATTAATTACATCATTATTATTATTATTATTTGAAATCCAACCATAGTATACCACCTGACTTCAATGGAAGATTTTTAAGTATGTGCTAAATTCTCCTACTGAAGTCGTTGAGACTTAATGTGTGTGACTTTGGCTGGGTCACATCTATTATTTAAACATAAATCTCCTTCTTCCAAATTGTAACTTGAGTGAGTCTGCTTTGTAATTCAGTTATGATCCTTTTTTTTTTTTTAATGATCAAGGCAGAACTCAAAATGCCTGCTCACACTATGTCCTTGGCCCAGAATGCAAAGCAAATTCAACACAACAGTAGAACCTGGCTTGCGTTTAAAAATATAAATAAAACGAAGTGGTTGAGCAAGAGCAGGACAAACAGTATGTGTGTATGTCTAATGGCACAGCCTTCTCATTTCTTCCTTTATTTATCTTCAAATGTGGGAGATGCTAGCTGAGTAAGTAACTGCCGTGTCCTCTTCTTGCTGATTTCTTTGAGGTTTGGAAGCAAAACCGAGGGTCATCCTTCAAAAACAAATGCAGAGGAACAAGAGCTCAAAAACGGCCTCTCTTCCCCCCTCACTCCACCCAAATGCCAGTGAAACAAATTCTTAAGTCACTGTAACCTCATTTAATGGCCCTATCAAGAAAGTCTTAAGCCCCTTGAGACTTATTCCCCCTAGCCCAGATCTCCATTCCAAAGAATATGGGCTGCAGATGTTATAATGAATATTTCAGGATCAGAAAAAAATCTTTCCAGCTGCTTCTGCCCAGTAGGGGCTTGGTACAGTAGTTGTTTGCAATTTCTCTAGTTCCTTTTGACCCTCTGTCCTTTAAGAATTCCCACTGCTGGGTTTTCCGCAGCTAAGGGGGCACCTGATCTGTCACCAGCTGGTGTGCTGAGCCTCATGGGCCTTTAGGTACAAGCTCCCTCGAAGGGCGTCCCTACATCTGAGCTTGAAGAGACCTCACCTGCAGAGAAAGACCTTAATCTGCCACAGCTGCAAACTTGAGTTCCCAGCGTCAGCATCGGCTGGCTTCAAGTGGCAGTGAAATTGTTATTAAAATACCAAGCAGGAATGATTTATGAGAAGGGGGGAACACGGCTCAAAACTGTCAGATTCACAGTGACCACCAGCAAGAGGACAATTCGATGAGCGTGCGAAGAGTATGAATGCTAACATACCAGAACCGCCCCCTGGATTGTCCCCAGGAACAAGGTCAGACAGCGGAAGAGCTGTACGGACCTTACTCCCAATGAAAAAGTTGGGGTAAGTCCCTGACTTTTTCAATGCGCAGCTTTGCGGGAAAGCCCCACGGTGGCTGCAGATCTGTGGCTGTGTCATATAACTGACAGAGCACCAATTTGCAGCCACCGCAGGGCTACCCCCGCTTATAGACAGCCTCCAGGATATGAGCTCCCAAACTGAATGCCAGAACATATACAGAATACATCTGGGTAATGTTGCTGAGGGACACCTCCGGATGGATGGACCGACATCCCTTCCTGATTGCCACCTGTCTGTCTACTCCAGTTATGTGCCTTGGGCTCAAGCACCTGACAAACTTGATGCTCTGTAGTTCAAGGAACATGCCTGCCCAGCCTCTCCCGCTAAATTAGCTGGGGAAAGTTTATTGAAATGATTTCTCCACCATTACTTCTACACCAACCAATTACCTACCCAGCGAAGTTCACTCCCCTCGAAGCATAAACCCTTGGCAGCTGCATAATTCCTATCCACTTCTTTATGCATATGTACAGTATATGTATATTTACTTAGTTTGAGTTGATGGCCTTTTTTATGATCAAGGTTGTAAAAGGACTCGAGGGTCTTCTATACAGCTTGTGCTGTGCAGCCTGGTAAATCCAGGTCAGAGGGAGGTGGAGGAAGGGAAGAGACAGGAAGATTGAACGAAAGAGCAGCCCTCTTTTTTAACCTGGTTTCACACACACAAACGCACAGACACAAGGGCCATACTTTCCCTTGCTACCTTTTGTCAATGAGCAGCCACAGGAAGTCCAACCAGCAATGTTTTGTCCTTGGGTGCAGATGTGCTGCCCTGTTGATTTCAGTGGAACATAAACACTACACATAACTGTGCGTTGGATTGTGGCCTGTGCTGATATCCCATGGAGTTCTTAATGCTGGGTAACACTGACCCTGTTTAGATGACACGCTAAGCCACGGTGGTTAAGCATTTTGAGCTAAATATTATGGCTAAGTGCGTTAGGTGAACCATTCCTAAACATACATAACTATGCTTTAAACATGCTTACTAACCACTTGCTGCAAAAGGGTTAGTGGCCTAACCATGGTTTAGCGTGTCGTCTGAACTGGCCTATTCAAGCTGGTGTATCGCAGTGGTTAAGGGCAAGTTATATAATGGCTGCTTAGGCATTGCCAAAAGAACAGGGGGAAATAGGATACAGATTTGCATAACATTTGCATATGATAATTTATATAGATAAATGCAGATTTTAATTACTATATTTAAATAGACATCCAATACATATGAGTATGTTAAGGAAGACTGTGACCAGGTCGCCTACGTGCCTGCTCAGTCAACTGTAGGGCAACTTCAAAGCCTTCCCTGCTCTCCCTTCTTAGGGTTAGGGTGACCATAGGAAAAGGAGGACAAGGGCTCCTGTCTCTTTAACAGTTGTATAGAAAAGGGAATTTCAGCAGGTGTCCTTTGTATGCCTGCAGCACCTGGTGAAATTCCCTCTTCATCCCAATAGTTAAAGCTGCAGGAGCCCTGCCCTCTTGACCAGATACAAAAGAGGACAGGGCTCCTGCAGCTTTAACTGTTTTGATGAAGAGAGCATGTAGGGCAAAGGAAGTGGACTTTTTCTGTGGAGGGCCACATTCTCTCGTGGGTCATCTGTCAGGGGCCACATGTCAGTGGTGGGCGGGGTCAGAGCCATTGTAGGCAGGGCCAAAGCCAAAAGAGGATGGGCCACTCTTTCTCTCTCTCTCTCTCTCTCTCTCTCTGTGCCACCCTCATTTCTCCTTTACCATCTTCCTTGCCGCTCAGCAGGCAGCCAGGGAAGGGACAGATCCTGCTCGCCAGAGGCCTGAAACTGATCATATGCAGACGGCTTTTGAAATTAGGCTGAGAGCCACATGCGGCCCCTATGGCAGCAGGTTGCTCACCCTTGGTGTAGGAGAAGTTCTCCTGTATGTACTGGAGAACTTAATATAGAGAGCCAGTGTGATGTAGCGCAGGGGTCTTCAACTGCTCCAGACCCGCCTCTGATTCCCAACCTAAACACGGGACCCACTTCCACCATCTCACAATTGCCCAACATGGCAGCAACAGCTTTGCCGTGACTCATCTGGAATGATCTCGTAATCCACTTTTGAGTTGTGACCCACCAGTTGAAGACCACTGGTGTCATGTATTGGACTGGGACTCGGGTTCTAATCCCCACTTGGCCCTGAAGCACACTGGGTGACTTTGCACCAGTCACGGACTCGCAACCTAACCGATCTTATAGGATTGTTGTGAGGGTAAAATGGAGAAGAGGAGGCTCATGCCTGCCAGCTTGGGCTTCTTGGAGGAATGTAACAAATAAATAGAAATAGAATAGATTTGCTGAAGTGCTCTTTAAGCAATGTTTTTTGATGTTTAGGAAATACTGCTTTTTATAAAACCAAGTAATTTATTGATCAAAACAAAACAAAACAAATTAATGCCTTTGTTCATGGATCTGTGTGTAAGTTTATACCTAGGTTTGTGCAAAAAAGCCTTTATGTACATCCCCATGAATGGTATAGAAACACTGGTAACTGTAGGACTGTTGATGTGTAAGTAATTATTGAAGTTAAGTATAATGATTTTAAAGAAGCAAACAAACATGTATGCACAGGTGCCTGAGACCATAGAATTTTGTTTGTGTGAAATCTACCCTTCATCTCCTCAGTCTGTGCAAGTGTCTGAATCTTTCTGACCCCATATCCCACATATCGGAGCCCCGTGAAATCTGGCTGTGGGGTCGTTCCAATGCTGCCCATTTTCCACACCAGCGGTGATCTAATTACACAGAAATTAGCGGTGAGAAGAATCATTTCATTTTATAGTACCAGGGACTAAGCTTGCTATAAATCACAGAGAAAATTGAGGAGTGGGATGTCTCTGGTAGGTGGGAATCATTGCTCATTGTATTTTCCTGGCAAGGATGCCATTTTGGAAGGATGGGGTAGCATCCCCCATGCCTCAATCCCATATCAGCTCAAATGTTTTACACATGGAGTGATTGTTGTTACCAAAAATGAAGCGTGCCTATGTATTAGGTCTGCATGCCAAAGGTACACATCCCTTTGCTTAAGAAGAAGAAGAAGGAGGAGGAGGAGGAGGAGGAGGAGGAGGAGGAGGGGGCGTGATAATAGGTCAGGCCAATACGGATACTTTTGGGGGGGAAATATTTACAGTCCGCTAAAAGCACCCACTTTCTGTAATTATTCTGATCAACTAAATCAGGGGTGGGCTATTTGTGGTCCTCTAGATGTTTTGTCCTTCTTCTCCCATAGTCCCTCACCATTGGCTATGCTTGCCAGGAATTATGGGACTTGTAGGCTGAAACATCTGAGAAGCCCCTGGTCTATGTGGACAACTCTGGTCTAACCCTCACAGCCTACTCAGAGTGAGAGCAATTCTTCCTACCCTCACTCTGTTTTGGCTTTGCAACAGCATTATATAGCTAGATCTGGCTGGGTGGGATTGGATTGTTATGATGTGTTGTCAGCCATTCAACGGGCTCCCAGCCACACAAAAGAAGCTAAGGATTCTTTTTTTTTTATTTGTGCTGATTGTGAGGACAATGAAGTAAAACAATGATGGAAGGTGTGCAATGGGCAATTTGGGGGAATATGTTGTCTCCCCACCCCCTCCATCCCTCCTCTCATGTTGAAAATTGTTCTATGTGAAATTTTGGTACAGCCCTAGTTGATAACCTTCCTATAGCTACTATGAGCTATTATTAAAAGGAGTCACAACAACTGCTTCTAAAATACAGTGCTCTTTGGGGGGAGGGGTAGAGAAGGTGCTTGCACATACCCTTTAAAACCAAGGCTGTGCCAAAAATTTTGACCATTCTCATTTGATTTGATAGAAAAGAAATTGCTGTTGAAAAGAAATTCAAAGGAGAATAAATTTCAGAGAAATTCCCATGGGTTTGGTCCAGGGTTCTTTTGCTTACCTTACTTATGAGATGACTGAGGGGTGTGTGTGTGTGTGTGTGTGTGTGTTGTCTTTCATTGTAAAGTCACTTCTCAGACAGCCTGCGGCCTCCTTGGCTTCCTGCACTTCCTGCCCAGGGGGAAGACATCATGAGTTATTCCTCTCATGGGGCCTTTTCAGATCAGGAAGTGCAGGCAGCCTGGGAGACTGCAGAGCCATGGTGAGATGTGTAATAGAAAGAAAAATATAGATAGCACCCTCAGCCACCTCACAGTGATTAGTTAAGGGCAAAAGCTCCACCAACACACATTCAAAATAAATTATAATCTGCCCTGAGAATGATGCAGAAAAATGGAAGTACCTTTCATGGGAAGAAAACTTCCAGCAAATTTCTGAGCTTTTTCTTTTCTTGCCTCCTAGAAATTAAAGGACACTTTTCAGAATTTTCTCCACATTTTCTTCACAATTGTTTTTTGTGGTGGCTACGTTCCCCCCCCCCTCAGTGCCCTGGAGTGATGCTCGGTCTCGGGGGCATTGTGGAGGGTGCAAAACGGGGGCCAGTCGGCCAACACAGTCGATGCTGTTGCCGTTTGCAGTGGCAGTGCAGAAAACCCAAAAATCCTTCAAGAAAGAAAGAAACTGTTCTCCAGCCCTCGACAATGGCGATGCCTACCTGTGAGAAATCGCTGGAGAATTTCTCCTCCCCCTGGAGAAATTCGGTGAAATTGTCCCGTCCCCCCATTTCTCTGCCCACAAATAGAGTGGAGAATTTTGAGAGGCCCCTTGCACACAGATCAATTTAAAGGGATAGTGTGTTTTTGGCTTCAGGCCTGTGAACTCTGTTCCAGTTGGAATACTTTAAAAACCCTCATCATTGCAGGCCTTGCAGTGAGCCCTAAAGATCCATCTGTTTACAATTTCTTAAATGAGGATTTGATTGGGGTACTGTATGTGTGTGCCTTTGAGGGGGGTTAAAAAAAGAAAAAGTGAGAAGTAGAGACGTCTGGTTCCTTCTATGAAAGGGAAATGGATGCTGACTGTATTACAGCTGGGATGTATTGGTTTGTGCCAGTACCATCACAACATATCTCCCGTTTTTTAAAATGTTTATACATTTTTAAGGAAAAGTGAAAGGTGAACATATATGTGCAAAACGCAGAGATGCTCTCGCTCCCTCGCTCGCTCGCTCTGTGTGTGTGTGTGTACCACGAAACACCATTGCTCCACAAATTAAAAATCTTTTTTTTAAAAAAAAAAATTAATGGATTCAATAGTTTCTACCTCTTTAGCACTAAAGAAAAAGTCTGTGTTTGTTTGTTTTTAAAAGGAGAAAATAATCTTTCATCATTACAGCAAGTCTAACACCGCAAAATTTAAACTCCCCCTTGTAGTTCAGGAACATATGTAGAAAAATCATGCGCTGAGACAGTTTTAGTGAAGAAAAGGTGGGACTTGTTTTCTGTCATCGGAAACTACCTATAAATGAATAATTTCCATGGTGTCATTCTATGGTGTGTGGCGTGTAGTACTGATGTCATCAAAATGGCTGCCAACAAAATTCATAAAATCATCAATATTTCCATTATTTATGTACATACTTTAAATGTTACAGTCTCATTTTAAAGATATTTCCTAGGCCCAAAAAGTGGCCTGTACAACATTTACTGTGAAGTCAATGGTTTCTCAGATATTTGCATATTTATAGTATTTAACCTTATTTGTACTTCTTTTTGGGGGGGGGATGTTCCACAGGAAATAAAAAATATAAAAATGACATTTGTGCTATTGCAACTTCATTTTAAGTAGTGAAATTTGATTATATACTAGGTATGAACTGGTAAAACTACTTAAGCTTGAGATAACATAATTATATAGTGTCCTTTAATAGGTGTCTAATTGTGATCAAAATTATCTTCACTGTCAGAGTTTGTTAAGTCCGGTACAGTGTGATAATCATTATCACAGAGTTCATCATTTCCTCCACACTCACACATATGTGTGCAAGGAAAGTTGTTTGCTAAACATTTACATGGTGGACTACATCTCTTCTTCACACACAAATATCTTAATAACTGCAGAATGGAGTCTGGAGCACACAGCATTTCACAGGGAACAGGAGCTCCTGGACCATCTTCCATGTTCCATCCATGTCCAGTGGGAAATGGAATTACTGGCCGTGATTGGTCAGCTTGGTTCCAGTTCATGACCTGGTAGTTGACTCTTTTCATTGCAGGTACAAAGACACTTCTTATAAGTGGTAACTTTTCCCAGAGCAGCTGTTTCTTAGAAACCATAGGCATCTCTGCAAGTTTAATTACACTGCTTCTGGGCTGATAGACTTGGCAAATGAATGCTTCCAGTTTATCCAGTACCTGTTCAGGAATTGCTTCTGGTGCTCCTAGCAAATTAAGTGTCAAAAAGGTTGTCTTCAGTCACTGTACTGAATGCTTTCCATTATGAAATGTTTACCTTTCCCTGACAAAGTACCCATGCGATCAGATCCAGACAAGGCGTGAAATGCAGGCAATGCAGACTCGTTTAAGGAGCCTAGGGATTGGAATATCTCTGCAATGAAAAAATGTTTCTTGAAGTAGGCACAATGTAAGACTCAAGTGGAAGTTTGGGATGCCATCTTATAGCAAGAATGAAAACATTTGTGTCCTGTACAAAAATCAACTTATATCCCCATACCAAAAAAGGGAAACACTAAAGAATGTTCAAACTATCGGACAGTGGCACTTATTTCACATGCCAGCAAGGTAAATGCTCAAGAGAATTGCCAGATGTACAAGCTGGGTTTAGAAAAGGCAGAGGAACTAGAGACCAAATTGCCAATATCCGCTGGATAATGGAGAAAGCCAGGGAGTTCCAGAAAAACATCTATTTCTGTTTTATTGACTATTCTAAAGCCTTTGACTGTGTGGATCATAACAAACTGTGGCAAGTTCTTGGTGGTATGGAGATACCAAGTCATCTTGTCTGCCTCCTGAGGAATCTGTATAACAAACAAGTAGCAACAGTAAGAACAGACCACGGAACAACGGACTGGTTTAAGATTGAGAAAGGAGTACAGCAGGGTTGTATACTCTCACCTTACCTATTCAACTTGTATGCAGAACACATCATGCGACGTGCTGGACTTGACGAATCCAAGGCTGGAGTTAAAATCGCAGGAAGAAACATTAACAATCTCAGATATACAGATGACACCACTTTGATGGCTGAAAGCGAGGAGGAGCTGAGGAGCCTTATGACAAAGGTGAAAGAAGAAAGTGCAAAAGCTGGGTTGCAGTTAAACCTCAAAAAAAACCAAGATTATGGCAACCAGCTTGATTGATAACTGGCAAATAGAGGGAGAAAACGTGGAGGCAGTGACAGACTTTGTATTTCTGGGCGCAAAGATTACTGCAGACGCTGACTGCAGCCAGGAAATCAGAAGACGTTTACTTCTTGGGAGGAGAGCAATAACAAATCTTGATAAAATAGTTAAGAGCAGAGACACCACACTGACAACAAAGGTCCGCATAGTTAAAGCAATGGTATTCCCCGTAGTAACCTATGGCTGCGAGAGCTGGACCATAAAGAAAGCTGAGCGAAGGAAGATAGATGCTTTTGAACTGTGGTGTTGGAGCAAAATTCTGAGAGTGCCTTGGACTGCAAGAAGATCAAACCAGTCCATACTCCAGGAAATAAAGCCAGACTGCTCACTTGAGGGAATGGTATTAAAGGCAAAACTTAAGTACTTTGGCCACATAATGAGAAGACAGGATACCCTGGAGAAGAGGCTGATGCTAGGGAAAGTGGAAGGCAAAAGGAAGAGGGGCCGACCAAGGGCAAGATGGAGGGATGATATTCTGGAGGGGACAGACTTGACCTTGGGGGAGCTAGGGGTGGCAACGTCCGACAGAAAGCTCTGGCATGGGCTGGTCCATGAAGTCACGAAGAGTCGGAAGCGACTGAACAAATAAACAACAAACAAATATAGAGAGTTTTGTAGCACCTACTTCTGTGGCATTGATGGCATGAAGAATTATCTGCCTCTTCTTGTGTACTACAAAGACAATCCAAAGAACAATGTGAGGCTGCTGCTTCCAAGTCCAGCAATATCTGCAGGACCCCAGATACCCCACCCCTGAGCTAAATCTTTCTAAGCAAAGCCAGATCTCTTTCTGATAAAGGTAATAGCCTACACCCACCTTAGAACTGAGAATGGCAACTAGAAGCCCCAGGGCCAAATCCATCGCCTCCTACCACTCCTGAGAAGCACCAGTTTCCAATGCAGAGGCAAGAGAGGCACATGGATGGAACAGTGGCTGCAACAACAGAAGAACATAAGACCATAAGAAGAGCCCTGCTGGATCAGACCAAGGGTCCATCTAGTCCAGCTCTCTGTTCACACAGTGGCCAGCCCACTGTCAACCAGGGACCAACAAAGCAGGACATGGGTGCAACAGCATCCCCCAGCCCATGTTTCCCAGCAACTGGTGTACATAGGCTTACTGCCTGTGCTACTGGAGGTAGCACATAGCCATCAGGCCTAGGAGCCATTGATAGCCCTCTCCTCTGCGAATTTATCTAATCTCCTTTTAAAGCCATTGAAATTGGTGGCCATGAGGGGGAGGGTGTTATTGACCCCCACCACCCTCCATCTCCTCCTCGACATGACCCTTCCATAGAATTAGCTGCTGACCAAGACCTAGAAAGATCAGCTACATCTCCTAGCCAGTGCTCACTGGCTGTTTTTAAATCTGGGGAAATCAACCATTGCTAAAACACCATTGCTCTTTAGTGAGGAAATTATCAGGAGGGTCAGCTCCTCTCATAAATCATTAAGCCAGCTCCCAACATAGCCGGGAGGGGGGAACCGAGCTGCCCCCTCCTTTCCTCAACCCTTTGATCTACTTTGGAGGGCCCCTCATAAGACTCACCAGCAGCTTTCCCAGTGACATTGTACAGCCCGCTTTATAAATGCACGCACGCACGCACGCACACACACACACACACACCCTTGGTTTGACAAAGCCCAGATTCACCTCCACACACAGATAATAAACCAGATACAATTTATTAGCCTGACCTGGAAGCACTTGGAGCCACGGCAGCTTCCCCGCAAGAGACACCTGACAACCTCTCCCACCTCAGCCAAGCCCTTTCCAAAAACTTTCCGAAAACTCGGTATAGACCTCCAGAACCCAATTGGAAGGGAGTTTCACAGCAGTGTGTCCCTTGTGAAGAAAGAGCCTTGGAAACTAGCGATTTTAAATTTCAAAAAATCTACAAATTTACATTTTTAAGCAGCCAGGAGCTGACGGAGCCACCAAACAAGCAGTATTCATCTTGACACAGCATGCAACTGCATGCCTTTGCAGCTTCTTCCCAAGGCTGGTTCTGTCCAGCTGACAAACATACCAAAATAACTAGCATATTTTAGCTCATAGCTCTTATTGTCAGTCACTGAGCCTTAGGGGAGATATTTCAACCTTTTAAAATGGAAAGGGGATGCAAAAACCACAGGGAACCACCAAAGGGAAAGGGATGTGGCTGCCTGGTGAGGGCTGAACTGGGAACTTAGGGGGTTGGACTCGATGGCCTTTTAGGCCCCTTCCACTATTCTATGATCCAACTCCTAGGCCTAAGTTTCTACCACCCCCTGCTGTAGACAATACAAAGCTAGGCGGCCCAGTGCTTCCTCAGTTTCATTTTGCACGACAGGAGGGTGGGTCCCTTAACAATGCCACTTCAGCCGCTTGCCCGCATCTCTGCCAATTCACATTCCCTTCCTCCACCTCTTTCACTTGTTCCCTTCCGAAATTCTGAAGTGGGGGGGGGGGAACCAACCAAATATTTGTATTTTCGGAAGACGGCGGGGGCACATCTTTACTGCCATGCAAATGTGTGACATTTAAATGTCAAAATGTGCTTCCTGGACTCCAGGGAAATCTATTTTGTGATGTGCGTCGCAAAACCGGACCCTGTGAAAGCAGCATTTGGTGTGCTCGCTCCCATGCTGGCCTGGGATATGGGAGGAGGCCTATTCTTCCTCTCTCGAATCTAGCTTCTGACTTGGACCCTCCGCCTCGTCTGGAATCAAGGCACAGTCATGGAGCATGCCCTGTCTTTGCCATCTAAAAGCCTTTTCTTGCATTCCCTTCGCCCCATTGCAAAGGAGGAGGATGGGGGCTGCCTTGATGGCTCGTAATAAGCATCCGGAGCTCTGTGGCTCCGGGGAACAGCCGGGAATGTCATTAGACAGATTCCTGTGGCAGCCATTGGGGAATGTCTCTGGCACAGGCCCAACCATGCGACGCTCAGTGCTGTCTCCGGTGCTGTGATTTCACTTGGGAGCCAGCCAAGATTGGATGGAGTTGTGGCAGGAGGGCAGGAAGAGAGTGTTGATGTCTCTCCCCCACTTTGTTTTCTCTGAGTCATAAAGATCGCTGCAGCCATCCAACATCCAATCTTCACTGGGAAAAGAGCAAAACCTGGCCCTCCCCACAGCATGCTTACCCTGCCCCCTTTCTACATTACTCAAACATTCCCCCTAGCGCTGTATTCCCCATGCTGGCCCCTCATGAGGGCTTTGATGCACTGATACATTTTAATCCATCGATGGCCGTATTGTTTTTGCTTCTCCCAAATGGCCTGAATAGCGACGTTCAAGGAAGTCACAGCCCTAGGGAGGGGAGGCTTCCGTTGGAAGACAGCTCGCTGGAGGCTTGCAGTGCGAGCCCATGCATGTCTGCGCAGAAGTAAGTCACACTGAGTTCAATAGGACTTACTCCCAGGTAAGTGTGTATAGGATTGCATCCTGATAGTTTTTTGGGAATATCTGTTCATATAGAGCTGGGGGGGGTGTTCCTTTGCTGCCTACATGATAGCTCCCAAACTGTTTCTCTCTGACCAGCGTCCCCCAATCTGGCATCATCCAGGTGTGTTGGACTACCACAACCATCAGCCCAAGCCAGTTGACTGGGGCTGATGTGGGTTGTAATCCCACCTATCTGGAGGATACCAGGATGAGAAGGCTGCTGTAGCCACATCCCCAGACATATACAAGCATAGGCAGAAAACACTAGTCTCTCAGCCAGCATCTGGTACCTTGAGTGGCTGGTGTGTCCAGCAGCAAACACCCATCAAAACCACTGAAGAAACATCATTGAGGAAACATACTTATTAACTAAATAAGAAATCTTGATAACCATTAAAAGTACTGTATTAAAGTTAATATTCCATATAATTTAATTATTATCCTTATATACATCAAAGGAAACAACAGCAATTGATCTCTGACATATATTAATTCATTTAAATGTATACAAATTTTAAAGTGCCCATTAACTAACACTTGAGGCCAAGCCGCTACTGGTACCTTTCACCATTATTGTAAAATGGTGACTGTGTTTATCCTATCCTATACGTTTGAACTTTGCATGGAAATATCCAACTAGCTCTTGCGTTGTGGCCCCACTGCAATGTTTACAATGTTCCTTTCTCTCTCTGTGTGTGTGTGTGTGTGTGTGTGTGTGTGTATTTTAACTACAGCTATATGGGCCAAGTGAGGATAATGGGTCATGCATTTGATGAAGCAGGCTCTAATTGACAAAACCTTAGGCCATGATAAATTCATCAATCTATAAGGAGCATCAAGATCTTTCTTTTGCACCCATGCAAGTCATTCTTTGATTCTACCAAACTACAAGTGTGAAAATAAATGTCAACTGCCTCTAAGGCTGCAGTCCTGCACCCACTTATCTAGGAATAGGGATTTATTTATTTATTTATGTTTGTATGTATGTATGTATTGCATTTATATACCGCCCCATAGCCGAAGCTCTCTGGGAGCTTTACAAAGATTAGGGATATCAGAGGAATTCAGTTGTGGAATGGAGCCTGAAGAGCTTTCATTAGCTTGGTTCCCACCCACCCCGGACTTCAACTCATCTTCCGCTGTCTCAACTCGGTCTGTAGTGAACCAGGCCAGCTAGTGGATTTTCTGAGTTTTAAAATGTATTTGTGAAAATAGACATTTGTGCAAATTGCAGCTGCGTTCTGCGTAATTTGTGCAAATTTTGGCTGTAATTTGTGCAAACTGCAGGTGCAATTTGCGCAAATTCCACAAATTAAAAAACCAGTGGAGGCTGGTAGCTCTGATATTGGTGGAGCTGTGAATCCATTCTGGGTTTTAGTCAGAACCAGCCAGAATTCTAAAGGAGCTATCCAAGGTGCTAAGACCACTTTTGGAGCAAGGGGTCAGAATTCTGGATAGCTCCTTTAGAGTTTTGGCTGCTTTTGACTGTAACCCAGAGCAGATTCACAGCCCCGCTGAAATCTGAGCCACCAGCCTCTAATGCTTTGAATACTGCAGAACATAAGAAGCTGGCTTATACCAAGTCAGACTCTTTGTCCATCCAGGCCAGTTTTGTCTGTTCTGATTGGCAGCATCTTTCCAGAGTCTCAGGGTTCACTGATCTTTCCAACTAGGGTTATCAGGGAGTTGAACTTGGGACCCTGCACATGCAAAGTATGTACGCTGCCACTGAATTATATGGTCTTCTTCCCGTTCAAACAGCGATCACATGAAAAACTCCACAAACCAAGCCTTCTTCATATCATATATTTATCGCATTTATATCCCGCCTTCTTTCCTCCAAGGAACCCAAGGCGACGTTCATAATCCTCTTCTCCATTTTATCCACACAACAACAACCCTGTGAGGTGGGTTGGGCTGAGAGTCTGTGACTGGCCCAAAGTCACCCAGTGTGTTTCGATGGCCGAATGGGGACTAGATTCCAGATCTCCCAGCCCAACACTCTAGCCACCACACCACTCTATCACCACTTCAAATAATATTTTTCAGTGGGGCCACTTCACTCATTTAGGCAAAAGTCATCAGGTAATGAGATGAGATGGACATACATGTCAGCCCAGATTCCCAATTCCCCATCAGGATGATAGGACAGATTTAAGATGCTTCCAAGATTATTAAGCATCTATGGTTTTGTCCTTTTTTCTTAGAGTGAGATGTGTGGGTTGCTAGCAATACAAATTGGCCTGACATTAGGGTGGTGATTGGTGAAATAGCTGCTGACGTCACAAAGGCACCAATATGGCCCCAATGCGGAGGGAACCCATTACTCTAAGGAGGGAGGGGCATTTGAGGGGGCTGTTGGCTGAGAAGAAAGGTTACAAATTACGCCCACACTCCCAGCCCCTACCAGAATGGTCGAAGGTAGGGGATGATTGAAATTGTAGTTCAAAACATCTGGGTGGGCGCTGAGTTGACGTAGTCTGTACTTCTGTGTGCCTCTCATTTGCAGCCTTTTTTCTCAGCAACAGAAGAGGCTCAAAGTGTGCAGACTCTAAGACCACAGCTCCCGCCTCCCGCGCCACAAGCCATTTTCCTCTCCGTTTCAAAGGCTTTGGAGAGGCGGCAAGCAAATTATCTGAGCGTTCCAGGGAAATCAATTCCTGGGCATTCATCCTCCGCTTTCCTCTCTCTACCTGTGCTAAGTCTCAACAACCTGCTCTTTGTTCCCCTCCCCCCAACACACTCACCTGCTTTTCTCTTTAAGCTGCACATTCCAACCGAAACATTCCCTCTGCCCCCATCCCACCCCCTTCGCTGACCTTCTTTTCCCCACAGCTGCAGCCAGTTTATCCAACGCGGTGTCTAATTTATGCATAATCCAAATGTGCACAAACGGCAACTTATCTATTTGAGCACCTCGCCTTAAACTTTCCCCTGGGAGGGGTAATAAAGCCTTCAAGCCTTCCATCCCTCTCCTCACTCCGCGCTCCATCACCTCTTTCCTCTCCCCCCCTCCCAAATTTGTGGCTTCCCTAAAACTGCACCCTCATACAAAAGGCAGCAGATCCCACCTGCGGGCCTGTGTTGCAGGAGAGCGGCAGGTTGTTATTTTATCGCCCGAGTCTGTCTAAACAACCTGCATCTTGTCAGCTCTGAGGGAAAGCAGTGCCAGGCGAGGTGGCGAATGCTTCGCACAGGACCCATAAATTGAGGGGTTTGCTCCCAGCCTGAACATTAGGAAAGAAGAATAACAGGAGACAGAGAGGCCCACGTTTATGAGAAAGTACTCGTTTATAGACGCACACGCACACACGGTCAAGAAGAAATCCAGTTAGGGCTGACTGCTGGAAGGCCGTGTCGTGCCCTGAGAGCTACAGCTTGCAGCAAGAAAGAAGCAACCAATGTCAGACGCTAAGTGAGGACTGTCTCCGGGGGCCTGCTTAGCATTCCGGTTGCACACGCCACCAGCAACATGAGCGGGCCGAGCCCACTCGGATTTCACAGCACGTACGCCAGTCATTGGCAGGTTTAAGGCCCTGCAAAAGCAAAGCCTGAATGAGGCAGTGATGGAGCACACAACCACACATGAACGTGCACACATAAGAGAGACGGTCAGACACAGACAGCGGCCTCATACGCAGGCTGACTAATCTGCTTGCACTTGTTCATTGTCTCACACACATGGAGAGAGAGAAATGTCTCTGCAAACAAGATACTCCTGCAGTTAAGCAATTATTTTAATGGGAGGCTCATATTTAATATATGTTAGCCTTCAACTGCGGATGAAGTTTTGTTTGTTGTTTTCTTGTATTTCCCGTTCTCTGGCTTTCCATTTTATCTCCAGCCCTGAATCTTTAGAGGACAGGTGTTGAATCTCTTTCAGCCCCATAGTCAAATTCCATTTTGGTGGAACTCTGGGAATCGGGGAGGTGCGTTCCAGTGGTGTACAGGGCCAAAGGCGAAAGGATGGGGGGCAAAATACAAAAAATACCAGTTTATTGTATCTTAAAGCTCTTACTGCCAGTAATTAAGCTTAAGAGAAGCATTTCAACCTTTGAGAATTGGGATGGGTGGGGAGGAACTCCACTAAAGGCAGGGTACCATCAAATGTTTGGTGACCAGGGGAAAGGGGGAGTGGCCATCTGGAAAATCCTAGATGGCCAGATTTAGCCCCTGGGCCTGAGGTTCCCCACCCCATCCTTTAGAATTAGAGTAGATTCAAAATGCAAAATATTCTGACCACAATTCAGAAAAAGGTGGTTACAACTATGTGTCACTTTCAAAGTCGTAGAATGGGATTAAGGCTGCAGTCCATTGGAACAAGCCCTATTGGTCACACTGAGTAAACAAGTTTAGGCTCAGCCTATAAGTCATGATAACCTATTGATTTCAATGGGGCTCGTGGGCCTGGGTTACCAATTAAAAGGCATTGTGGAGCTGCTATGTCTTCTCCTCCTTTATGGGTTTTCAATGGGAAGAGAGAAGTTGGACAAAGCGGTGGAAAACATGAAAGGGATAACAATGGAAAATGACAATGTCTGGTTCTCCCATAACATTCCATGAATGAGTCAAGGCGACTGCACAGTAAAAGACCCATTCAGTACCCTTTCTTGTAGCTAACTTTCACTATGTGATCCATATACCTATTCAAGGATAACAGGAGTGATAGATAGATTCACACCCTATAAATATATACCACATTTGCATGAATCACACTGACATGCGTGCTACTGACATGTGCGCTACTACAGCAAGAAGGTACATATTGTGATTCTGAATGGTGAATACACACATTTACACTTTTCCCACTGCACATAGCATGATAGGTCTTTATGCGCCCTCAGTTTCTGTAGGAGGTGAGGTCACATAAATGTAATGTTGACATTACCGGTCCAAAAACTGAGATACACCAGTAAATGCTAACAGCTGCTTAAATGAGATTATTAGTTTTTGCCAGTTTATGTTGGACAAGTGAAGGCATTCAATAGTACGCTAGCAGAAAATTGCTGACATTTACAAAATTCATCTAGGATTAACAACATTTATACATGAATGACAGCACTCCCCAAATTTTGGATATTCACTGTATCACGCATGTCAAAAACTCGGTGGATGTTAACATTTACTGGCTAGTGGGAAATATCAGAAATGTCATGTGGCTATTTGTTTTTGTTTTACATTTACAGCAACACCACAAAACATCTCCTTTACTGGTAAATAATGGAAATGGGTTTGATATTTGAATATTTTCCGAAGGTACTCAGTTGGATTTGACATTTACTGTAAATGTCATAATTTTCAGTCCATTTCTAATTCTCTCTTAAAAATTTGAGAATTTCATTTAGAAAGAAAACAAGTAAGGTGGGGCAGGGGTGTACACGATACAAGTGTATAAAATAATGCATGGGCATTATTATGTAACATTTTGGCCTACTCCAGCAGCTTAGCCAGGCAGAACTGTGATCCATTTTAGGAACACAACAGCTGCTTTATTTGGATTCTTCTTTTGGAACAAAATCTAGGCCTTGAAATTCCATTCCATACACACACAAACCTTCTTCCAGAAATCTCTCTCACTTTCAGACCCTGACTCTCCACAGGCTGCTCTCCTACAAGGGAATGCTCTTAAAGGTACATGAAGCATAAACTAACTTTGTTACAGTATGGAGAAAGCGAACAGAAATAACTTTTTCTCTCATAATGCTAGAACCCACGGCTTGGCCGTCCAATGAAGCTGAATGGTGGGTGATCAAGGACTGACAGACTTTTTCCTACAGTACATAGTTAAAACTACATAATCATGGCCACCAATTTAAGATTTAAAAAGCTTCAAAAGGAAATTAGACCAATTTATGCATTATACATATATCAATGGCTTCTAGTCCTGATGGCTTTATACTACCTCCAGGATAGACAGGTTGCTTACCTGTAACTGTAGTTCTTCAAGTGGTCATCTGTGCAGTCACAGATGACCACTCAGGATCAGAGCCAACTTGCCTCTGAATGCCAGCCACTGGGGAACAACTGCAAGAGAGGGCTATAGCACTCAGCCATTGTAACACTGTGCTTGACCACAACAGCATGTTCCTAGGTCAGTGTGAAGCATACTGCTGTCATTTCCATGCCTCAACCTCTGCCCCCCTGAAATCTTGCTGTCCTTCGCACTTTCCTAACCACAGTGCTCCAGTACAACAAGGAGAAAGCTTGGACCACCAGATGGGGATAAGATTGTCCTTAGTGCCTTTCCCCATAATGCCTGGCTGCATCTCTTCCACAACCACATGGACTCACCCAAGGTTCGGCACGGTGAAATCCACTGCCCTGATCTAATGCAATGTCCCGAGTGTTGCACTCAGACAATGCCATGAGTTTCTCAAAACTCCATGGGTGCTCACCCAGCCCTGTCCATTTTGTTTGTTTAGCATTGCATACCAGACCACATGCTCAGACCGGAGAGAGGTATATCCCACAAACCAAGCTGCTGGGGAACATGGGTGGGAGGGTGCTCTTACACCATGTCCTGCTTTGTTGGTCCCTGGCCAACAGCTGGTTGGCCACTGTGTGAACAGGGTGCTGGACTAGATTGACCCTCAGTCTGATCTAGCAGGGCTCTTCTTATGTTCTTATAATCTAGGGAAAGGGTGGGCAACTTCTTTCATTTCAGCCCAAGGGCCAGATTCAATTTCAAGAAGCTCTCGGAGGCTGCATTTCCAGGGTGGGGGGGACACAAAACTACAAAAAAAAATAAAAATACCAGAACCCCCAGCATATTGTAGCTTAAAGCTCTTAATGCTATTAAGGAGAAGCATTTCAACCTTTTAGATTGGAGGAAAACTGCACAAAAGCTGGGGGAAACCAAAAGATCAGTGGTTGGAGGAAAGGGGTGTGGCCATCTGGGAAACCTAGGAATTGGGACCCCAGGAAGGCCAAATTTGTCCATCCACCCCACCCCACCCTGCCAGACTGGGGTTCCTACACCTGATCTATAATGTAAACAAAGAAAACAGCACACAACACATACATGCACAGCAGACATAACACTGACATATAAATGCTGATGTACACACTATTGTCTAACCGTGTGTGTGTGTGTAGACATATTTTCTTCACACATATGCAAGTCAACCTATACTGAACGCATCTTCACTCACATACATACATACATACACACACACACACACACACACACACACACACACACACACCATTGTTATATACCCTTTCTGAATGACACTCTGGGGAAGTGACTCCCACACAGGGTGTTTTTTTTTTTGCATAGGAAAGGGTTTGCCTTGAAATGCAAGGTTTTGATTTAGCCTCTGAAAAAACAACGTAAAACAAGGAATCATTGAGGCTGAAATCTAATAAATTCCAGGGCTTCTTTAAACCTACGTCCTTATTTTAGTAGATTTTTAAAAGAAAATGTGGGTCCGTCTTATGTTCAAACATATCTCTGGGCCATGATGAACACCAGAGATTTACTTTTTAAAAATGAAAGCTGGGATGTTTTTAAAGGAATCTATAAAGAGCTTTCGGGCCATGCAAAAGCTGTTGCATGATGCATATTCCTGAGCGAAAAGACAACAACGATCAGTCAGTCACTCAATCAATCCCATATTACAGATAACCTCATTCCTCAATATCGTGGACAATCACACACACACACAAAAAAACCCAGCAGATGGGAGATCATTAAGATATGCCCACTATATGGTGGGAAATAATGCTTTCTGGCTTTGTTTTGTTTTGTTTTGTTTGCTCATGGAATCTCACACAGCAGAGACATCAGCAGGTGTATCCATCGTGTCACAGAATGCAACCAGAAGTCAACCTTCCCCGGTCACAGCCATTAATGCATTCAAACATCTCCGCATCAAGCCAAAGAAAGCTGTCCGCAGAAAGCTAGGCGTTCTAACCCTCCAGTTGTAATGTTCTCTCTTCCTTTTCTTTTTTTAAAAAAATCCTGCTAAAACTGGAAGAGATGAAGAGAAAAGGTCATTGCTTTTTTTTCTTTTTTTAAAAAAATCCTCTTTCTCTTTGGTTCAGTGATAACAACCCAGGGAGCCTGGGAAGAGGAGGAGGCAAGAGGAAGAAGGGGGAGAAATGGCAAGATAAGTTTCATTTAGCTGGATGGGTGAGCAGAAGAAAGGAGGGGGCACCGGGCCAGCAGAGACAGACAGAGAGAGAGACAGAGAGAGAAAGAGAGAGATGAAGAATAGCAACGGGGCAGAGTGACTCTCTGCATATGTGTTCTTTCAGCGCTCTGAAAAATGTCTCTAGTAGAGGAGGCGATAGCGGCGTGAAGGGCAGGCGCCTCGCCGGATTCTCCTTCCCTGTTGTAGTTTTGCTTAACTCTATACTCATTGTATCAAAGAGCTAGCGGTGGGACAAGCCGTAAAGATGAGTTATTGGCCCGCGACAGGCAGAAATATAACATCATGGAAATGCTAATGACTCCGCGCTGCCTTTCTTTATGGCGAGTGTAATACAGACTTCAATCATAAAAACAATCTTCCAACATTTTAATGGGCTCCATCATGCGCACGCTTGTCCGTATATTTGAAAGATAAATCAAGGCCCCCAGTTGGAATGAATTTCCCGTCAAACTCTGCTACTCGTTGGAAATTGATTGGCTTTAAGTCTGGATAGTTTTCACAGGCAGGTCTGGCAGTAGAAGAAAAAAGGAGAGGGGGGGGACTGAAAAGATGAGTGAGGGACCTCTGGGAATGGAGGTGGGATGAGGTTCGAGATTTCATCCTTGCCGGTTAGGATTCCGGAGGTTCCTCTTCTCCATCTTTGGTGTGAGACTTGGAGGAATGGCTCTATCGCCTCATGGAGGCTTGAATAAAAAAAAAATTGTAAAAAAAAATCCTCCCCCTCCAGCTCCATCAGCCTCTTTTCCCCATGAGCGTCTGTTTGTACCAAGCAAACTGTTGCTGGCGTCAACCATGCCCCATCCAGAGTGTGTGAGACATCAGTCAGGTCTCCCATCTCAGCTTGCAAAATAAAGGAAGCTTGCTTTAAGGCAGGCTGGCAAATCGTCCACCCCAGTTACTCAACCACACACAATTTGACTATGGATAGATTTGTGTTACTGCTTTATAGCGGTATTAAAGTGCACGGATAACTGTTGGAGCACACACAGGACACATTCCATATACTGCGTTCATAGTGTTATTTCTGAACTTTTTATTCCACATTGGTAATGATTTGGCACAAGGCGCTCCATCAGACGGGGGGGGATCACGCTTTCCTATCGTTGGTTCTCTGCCCCTACTTCCGTTGCTTGATACTTCCTCAAAAGAGGAAGTAAACAACGTGCATGTGGCCGTTCTGATCACGCTGCTTCTCCTGCACACAGCAGGAGATAGCAGCAACTTCCGTTTTTTAAAAAATGTATTGGACTTTCTGGGGGTGTTTTTTTTTTTTTTTTTTTTTTTTTTTTTTGTGGCTCAAGGAAGGCCAGAAGGCGCGCAGGAGACAGACAGTGTGAGAGGGACATGCCTCCTCGAGCCACAAAATATTAACAGCAATAAAATATTAAAGTAATAAAACAGCAATTAAAACAATAAAACCAACAAGAATAACAATAGCAATAATAACAATAACAGCAATAACAATACTCATCATGTGAAAGCCATGGTAAAATAAGATGTTTTTAAGGCCTTCTTGAAAGCCCACAAGGAAGGTGCATGGCGGACTTCCAATGGAAATTTGTTCCAGAGGTTCGGATGACCCTTCCTGACTTTCAACATTTTCTCTATCTTAGGGTGACCATAAGAAAAGGAGGACAGGGCTCCTGTATCTTTAACAGGTGCACAGAAAAAGGAATTTCAGCAGGTGTCATTTGCATATATGGGGAACCTGGTGAAATTCCCTTTTCATCACAACAGTTAAAGCTGCAGGAGCTATACTAGAGTGACCAGATTTAAAAGAGGGCAGGGCACCTGCAGCTTTAACTGTGTGATGAAGAGGGAATTTCACCAGGTTCCCCATATATACAAATGACACCTGCTGAATTTTCCTTTTCAATACAACTGTTAAGATACAGGAGCCCTGTCCTCCTTTTCATACGGTCACCCTAGCACCGCTCAACCGCCAAACCCCACGGTATCTCTGGTGTTGGGTGACAGCGAGTAATCCCCACTGAGGGAGGCACAGCAGGCTTTCCAGCAACCATTAGGCTTGCTGGGCCCACGCCCTGCCTTCTGCCCAGGTGGATAGTGACCAATCATGGGGCGCCATCTGCCCAGTCATGCCTCCGCCATGATATCAGAGTGAGGCTAGATGGCAGATGCACCATACTTGCCTCACTCTGGAGTAAACAGTCAGGATAAGTCCCCAGCTTTTTTTCTACGCAGCTTTGTTGGAAAGCCCCGTGGTGGGTGCTGCGACATATAATCAACATAGCGCCACTACACATCCACCCCGGGGCTTTCTGTGCATTTAGACAGCCCCCTGCTTAGCTCCAGCAAGTTGGCTGCATCATGTGTCTTCACGCCATGCTGTGGTGTACTTGAGCCTAGCATCCTTCTTTCTGGGTCTATGACTTGCTGTTGACTCTCAATACGGCCCTCTGCACTCCCAGATTCCTACAAATTGCCCGAGAGTCCCCATCCTATTGCACTCCCAAGGCATACAGAGTATCCCCGTTATGCCTTTGTGAGACCTAGACTCTGATGAGCAGTCCCTCCTTGCCTTCTCGCCCATTCATGTGTGCTTCACCTGTGCACCAATTGGAAATTAAAAGCCATAAACCATTTCACACAGTCGTTAAATCAATGCTCACAAGTCAATATTCCATGCTCACCAACTCAATAATCACATAGCTGGGCTTTGGTTATTTCTCATTACATAGACTGAGCAAAAGCCAATTTATACTAAAGATGTTCTAATGTTGGATCCTCAATCAGGTTTGCAAAGTAAATGTTCAGCTTATATTGGCCAAAATGGTCATTCACATGACAAATGGCTCTTTTCCACATTCTCTGCCCCATCCACAACCATCAGAACATTTTCACATTTGAGACTTGTATAGGTTTTGTGCCTCTCTCGTGCACTTTATTTATGTTAACATGATAGTTGCGAATGCAGAAGAGAAAACCGAATAGACACATTTGTAATGCCAATGAGAATTCTGGACAAATTTATCCTACCCTTCCTCCAAAGAGCTCTTGGTCCCATCTGACACACACACCAATCTTGTGAGGCTGAGGGAGAGTGACTGGCATAACATGTCTGTTCTGGATGGGGTTGAACTCCCTCAAAGATCAGGTTCATAGTTTGGGGGTACTCTTCACTCCATCTCTGTCGCTGCAGGCTCAAGTGGCCACAGTGGCTCAGATTGCCTTTTACTAGCTTCGGCTGGTTCGCAAGCTATGACCTCTCCTGGACAGGGATAGCTTGGCCATGGTGGTACAGGCATTAGTAACCTCAAGACTGGATTACTGCAATGCACTCTATGTGGGGCTGCCCTTAAAGCTGCTCCGACAGCTGGAGCTAGGGCAAAATGCAGCAGCCCAGCTGTTGTCGGGAGCTGTCCCTTTCCAGCATGCAACTCCTTTGCTGAGGGAACTACACTCACTGCCTATTCACTACCGGGCCAGGTTTAAGGTTCTTGTACTAGTGTACAAAGCCCTAAATAACTTGGGACCAGGATACCTGAGAGAGTGCCTTCTCCCCTATCAACCTGCCTGGTTACTGAGGTCATCTGAGGGTATGCTCCTGGTGGTTCCACATAGACTTATCGTCCGATTGGAGTCCACCAGGGCCAGGGGAAGGGCCTTCAGTGTGGTGGCTCCCCTCCTTTGGAATTCCTTGCCTCTGAAAGTCAGGCAGGTGCCAACTTTGAATTCCTTCCAGCGCCTCCTGAAAATGTTATTCCAGGAAGCCTTCCCTTAAGACCACCCACAGTTTATTTTGCACTTTGTTTCTTTTAAAAATGTATTTTTAACATGTTTTTATTCTGTTTTATTCTTTTATTCGATTTGTCCACCGCTCCGAAATTCTTGAATGGGGAGCGGTATATAAATATTTTAAATAAATAAATAACTTCAGCTTCCTGGCTGACCTTAGATTTAAAACCTTGTCTCCCCGGTCATTGTTCAACACTCTAACCATTACGCTATACTGTTCTGGAGGGACTGTAAATGTAAAATGCTGTAGGTCTTACATTTGCCTTGCAATCCTAACTGAAGCTCAGGTACCTGACAAACCATGGCAGTTCTCATACAAACATGTACAAGAATGAGGGGCCTTTGTCTGAGATAAGCTCCCTTTGCATTCAGCAATACAAATATATGAAAATTGTGGGTGGGGTGGGGAGGTGCTCATTGGAGCACTGACAAAGGCATAATTTGGAACTGTCCTTAGTGTGGCCAAACAGTCTCAAGCAAGAAAGGGGATGTAAACATGTGGTGGATGGCTACAGAGAAGTGGGTTTCCTCAGTGTTTGTGGGTTGCCCCAGCCAGGGCTGCTTTGTTGTGCATCCCTTCCCTATGCAGTATCACCAGCAGCACCTAGAGCTGTGGAGTATGAAGAAGGATGCATCCTTCTCACATCGTTTAGTGGCAATGACCAAAACAAAACCACATCTATACCTAAATACTCCATTCTCACACCTCCACTCCACAGACGCCTCCCATTCTCACACCTCCATGAGTCCCACATTCTGACTCATCACTTCCCCATACACACATTCTCTCCCTCCCTCCTCCTCCTTTCTTTCTCTCTTCTATCCACACTTCCATCCTGCTGCAATTTGTTCCCTAGGATATCCTTCCCTGCTTTACTTCCAAAGAACAGCTTTTCTAATCCACTGTTTCTACCTTCGGTTTTGTCGCAGAACTGAGATCCGAGCACTACAGGAAGAGCATTTCCTTTCCTGCTCTTCTGCTACATAACCTCTAGATGGCACTATGGTATGGCAGAACAGTGCAATCACACAAGTGGGAAAAGTGTTTCGCTTTCACAAATGAAAACCACATTTTCCCTGGTCTAAAAAAAAACATGGGAAGTGCTCTTTGGATACAGAAGTGAAACTGGAGGGTCATGTCATCATCTAAAGTACCAGTAAGTAACCATGAGTAGGGAATGATGGGCGCATAATAAATGCCTTTCATATCCCACCCTATAGCACTGGGATCTCAGGGCAGCATACAGATAAATTTTATTTATTTATTTATTTATTTATTTAATTGCATTTCTATACCGCCCAATAGCCAAAGCTCTCTGGGCAGTTCACAAAAATTAAAACGGTTTAAAGTATAAAAAACAACAGTGTAAAACCATAACATAAAATACAATATAAAAGCACAACCAGGATAAAATTAGCAGCAGTATAAAATCAGAACAGTATAAACATAAATATATACAGCTAAAAAAAGTATTAATTTGTTAACAAATCAAAACCAGTAGAAAAAATTCAAAAGCCATAAAAACAGTTAAAAACAATTAAAATGATGCATGACCATGGTGAATTTAGCCCTCAAAGGCTTTGATAAAGAGCCATGTTTTAACTCAGCACCGAAATGAAGCCAGTGTCGGCGCCAGTTGGGCCTCAAAGTCCCATTGTCCTAGGGGGACCAACTGTCAGGATTTCCCCGGATTTGTCCTGGTTTTTGTTCTTTCCATGGTGTCAGGGGGGATTTTCTATAATTTTCAATAATGTCCTGGAATGACACACCTTCCCCTTTAAGGCTGCCATTAGCATGGCAGGAGGGAATGACATGCTTTCTTCAGGCACATCATTCCCCCACCCCGAACTCCAATTGAGGTCTTAAAGGGGAAAGTGGGTCATTCGTGGACATTATAGAAAAGGCCCCAATTGGAGTGGATGGTGGTGGTACAGAATGAAATCCTTTCCCTTCCTCCACTCCAATTGGGTTCTTTAAGGTGGCGGGGGAATAGCGTACTTTCTGCAGGACTCAGAAAGCTGCTTCCCCACACACACACTAGGTGTCCTCTTTTTTGGTTTCCCAAATATGGTCACCCTACATTGTCCCATTAATTTCAATGGGACTTCTTGAAGTACGGTTAAATCTGGACACAACCTTTTGAAACTAGCTAACATTTATTTATTTTTAAACCAATCTGCATTGCCAGTTTGGGTTTATACAGCTGACCAAACTCTGAGTTCATGAGGATAAGCGCCACTGGAAACAAGTTTTAAGTCTGCACAAGTGCCCTAATCTGTCTTCAGTTAGATTTGAAGATTTATTCTTGGAAAGAAATGTTTTTAATTTCATTTGCACACCAGAGGAGCATGACTCTGATGTTGGTTTCTAATCATCATCATCATCATCATCATCATCATCATCAGGATTACTGCATCAGTTCATGGCAGTTGTTTGGCCCTGCGTATAAATACTGCCACTGGGAAATAAAGCTAAAATTGAAGCCGGTTGGCATGGCTGTGAAAGGAACCCAGTGTCAAGACGAACAACCACAAGCTGACTCAAGCCACAGTCTTCCCAGGGGCTGGGATTTCTACCTGAACTGCTTCTTGTCTCATCAAAACCTGTTCCTTGTTTTCTTCCTGATCCATGCCTACACTATGAATCCACAGAGTCCAACCTACCCACTTCACTCTCTCTCCACCTGCCTGGACTATTTTACCTTGGCCCAACCATCTCTTTGGAGGAGACCCAAAGAACCAGATCCTTTTTCTTTTTCCCCCAAGAGGCCCCGAACTTTTAGCAAGGGGGCAGGAAGAGCAAGACCTTTCCTGTGCATTATACCTCCGGTAATGTATAGACTGGAAAGAATTTTCTAGCTGTGAGTTCAAAAAATAAATTGCCCAGTCTTTTCTCTTACCCTGGTTGAATTTGCTCTCTTTCTGAATGGCCCACTAGGTTGGGGGTGAAGAATCCTCACATCACCTGAAACCTATAGATCAAGACCCCACAAACTAGCTCAGCCTCTTGTAGCAAGTCCATAAGTCTTGTGGTTATAGAAGATCCATGCAGTCACCTAGTGGGCATGGCCACACCCACATGCTGATGTAATAAAGTCATCTGGTGTGGACATGGACATGCCCACATGCTGATGTAATAAAGACAGCTAAGGGTATAATCACAAACAACAGTTTTCTGCCTCTGGGAGGTATTATGTTCATGTAAATATAGGTTTTTGTAGAGCTGCACACCAATTTGGTTAGTTAATCACCATTTGCCTTTTAACTGAGTCATCAATTGATTAAATGTGCACAGTACCAGTATTTTGCCTCAGCCCCACCATATCACTGGTGCTTTTCTGACCTATTGAAGGAAGTATAAAATCTTACAATCTAATAAAACTAGCTACTTATTCTTAGAAAGAAAGGCTATATATTTTTAATTCCATTTGGCGGTAACGTGCCAGAACCAAAATAGCTTCAAAGAACAAACAAGTGTGGCCTTAATTTTCAGTCCTACTGATTGAAATGTGCTTATCAATGCAAACTTTTAACTGACAAAAGCTTGCAGAGCTAATATTCTGGCACAGAGTAGTTGCCCTGCCCAGACAAACTCAGAGAGTGAAGACCTATTTCACATGGCCATCTGGTGCATGCCAGGCTATGAAGGAAAGTCCTACGCGTGTTTCTTCCCAGCCCATGGAGAACCAATCTGCTGCCGGGTTTGTTTTTGGAATGCCCTTACAAACATCACTTTTCAAGCTGAGTGTCAAATGCATGTGCCTGAATCAGTGGAGGCTGATGGCTCCAACATCAGTGGGGTGCTTCGTACTTTAGATAGCTCCTTTAGAGTTCTGAATGGTTCTGACTGAAACCCGGAGCAGATTTACTGCCCCACTGACATCAGAGCCACCAGCCACTACTGAATCATCTTCCTTTATAAAAACATCACTGGTTGTGTGTGCCAGCAGAGGAGAATGGGAGGACAGACATGGCTTCCAGCTAATATTTTAAAAGACTAAACAAACAAGTCAATAAATGTTGTGGAAGTAGGGTGGAGGGAAGACAATATAGCCTTGCTGCTCTTTATCACTTCTAAGATATTCTTGGTTGAATATAGGTTATGCTTTAAGGTGGATTCCTACATTGAGCAGGGGGTTGGACTTGATGGCCTTATAGGCCCCTTCCAACTCTACTATTCTAGGATTCTATGAGTGGTCCAGCACTGGGTTTGAGCAGCTTCATATTTCATTTTCAAAAGGAAATTCACACATTTTGCAATCATAGGGGCACGGAGAGGAAGAAGGTGCATCATACCTTATAGTGAATAGGTATTATGAAGCTTCTAATGCCACCATATACTGAATAGGAGCACCTGACTAGCAATGGGCAAATCTATGAGTTTCATTTTCTTTCCATTTTTCATTTTTCCAGTCTTAAATTCATTTTATCCTGAACTTTTAGAATTTTTGTTTAAAATATGTATGAAAATACATGTGCATTTTCATGTGCATTTCTCCAAATGCATGCAGTTTTATACACAGTTTTGCCTGCAATACACAGTTTTGCAAGATGTTTTCCTAATATAGTGCATTTTTAACAATATTTTCATTAATATAAGCTTGTGTGTGTGTGTGTGTGTGTGTGTGCGTGTGCGTGTGTGTGTGCGTGTGTGCGCACACTTTTCTTAATACATGCATTTTGGTATGCATTTTAAAAACAACTGGAAACTCCGTCACAAGATTCAGAGAAGAGCAAATTTTGAAGTATAACAGAGTTTCAATTCGTGTATTGGTTCAAAGGTGCAAAATTAGCTATGTTGGCATTAAAAGGAGAACGAATTTCTACTCCTGACACCCATACAACCACGTTCTTCATGACAGGTTCAATGGCAGTACATGCACTCCGTGGAGCAACCTTCCCCATCCAGGTGAACTCCAGATCACTTTTCACCAATGGTCCTACTGGTTGGGGCAGCTGGGAGTTGTAGTCCAACATATCTGGAGGGCACCAGTTTGGGGAAGGCTGCTCTGGGACACATGCTCTCCATGTGCAAAGTGTCAACAGCACAAGAACAACCGTAGGCTGACCATATGAAAAGCAGGACAGGACTCCTGTATCTTTAACAGTTGTATTGAAAAGGAAATTTCAGCAGGTGTCATTTGTATATATGGAGAACCTGGTGAAATTCCCTCTTCATCACAACAGTTAAAGCTGCAGGTGCCTTGCCCTCTTTTAAATCTGATCACTCTAGTATAGCTCCTGCAGCTTTAACTGTTGTGATGAAGAAGGAATTTCCCCAGGTTCTCCATACATACAAATGACACCTGCTGAAATTCCCTTTTCAATGCAACTGTTAAAGATACAGGAGCCCTGTCCTCCTTTTCATATAGTCACCCTAAACAACCGTAAGGAAAGAGGTGTGGACTTTGCATAACAAAGCATGAGCATTTATCATATTTAAGAAACAGAAACTAATGGCGCAAGGAGAAGGCAGCCGAGCAGGAAAGGGCCATGATCCCTCTCAGCTACAAAGAGCAGGCTGGCAGTCCAGGCCTAGCTCCCAGCCATCTCTTCTGAAGATTTTTCTGGGTGAGTGGTGCTGGCCAGGTTCCAGTGGATTTTTTTATTGGCCAATAAATGCCAACTTTGCTCTCCGATGAAGGGCTGGATGAAGAGACAGTGAACTGAACCCTGCAATGTTGCTCTCCTTCAACGGCCACTCCAGTCCACTCCACCAGCTGCGGGAGCCCCGCAGAGGGCTTGTCTTCCATCTCGTTCAGAGTTGAACAGCAGCATGCATGGTGCTCCCAGCTTGAGGCTATGTTCCCCATTCTGCTTACAGGTCCTTGCTTTCCTTTCTTCAATAATAATAATAATAATTTTTAAAAATACCCGGATGGTAGGCCGTGCTTTCCATCAGGGATGGGGAATATGTGGGCTTACAGATGCTATTGAACTGCAACTCCCATCATCCCTCACTATTGGCTATGCTGGTTAGGAGCTGATGGGAGTTACAGTCCAGAAACATCTGGAGGGCACTAAGTTGGAGGAACTTGGTCTAAATTCACCGGCAGGGTTTCAGACAGAGGTTTTTCCAGTCCTACCTGGACGTACTGGGGACAGAACCAGGTACCTTCTGAACGCAAAGTGGGCCCTTCTAAGGTGACCATATGGAAAGTAGGACAGGGCTCCTGTATCTTTAACAGTTGTGTTGAAAGGGGGATTTCAGCAAGTGTCTTTTGTGCATACATGCAGCACCTGGGGAAATTCCCTCTTCATCACAACAGGTAAAGCTGCAGGAACTCTACTAGAGTGACCAGATACAAAAGAGGGCAGGGCTCCTGTATCTTTAACTGTTGTGATGAAGAGGGAATTGCACAAGGAGCTGCTTGCATACAAAGGACACCTGCTGAAATTCCCTTTTCAATACATCCATAAATCCAGAATACCCGGAGGGCATCAGGTTGGGAAAGGCTGGAAGAGGGCCTTTTTGAATCTATAATGACAAATCTCACTGTTATGGGTCAGGCATCTGAGTTGCCAGTTCTTGAAAACATACATTCTGGGAGGGGATAGTGGAACTAGGATGGAGCCCTGCTGTTTTTGGTGGTCTATTATGTAGCTATGTTCTACAGGTTAAAAAACAAAACAAAACAAAAGAAGGGGCAAAAACAGAGGAGGGACCGAACATTACTACTGCTTCTGGCCCAACAGCAAAAGACAATAGAATCACCAGAAGAAGCCAGCTGAAATCAGAGCTGGACCTGAGGTGGCCCATTGCTGGCCAACTCGCTGTTCCTGTCCTAGTGCATTCCCTCCACTTTTAGGGTGGCCATGTAGAAAGGAGGACAGGGCTCCTGTATCTTTCACAGTTGTATTGAAAGGGGGATTTCAGCAGGTGTCCTTTGCATGCATGCAGCACCTGGTGAAATTCCCACTTCATCACAACCGTTAAAGCTGCAGGAGCCCTGCTTTCATTCTATTATAGCTCCTGCAGCTTTAACAGTTGTGACGAAGAGGGAATTTCACCAGGTGCTGCATGCATCCAAACGACACCTACTGAAATTCCCTTTTCAATACAACTGTTAAAGACACAGGAGCCCTGTCCTCCTTCCATACGGTCACCCAATCCACTTTAAGCAGGATAATTATAAGAAAGGCCTGCATGCATACTCTGAGGTAAAAGCAAAATAAAACTACAATGGGGATCAGCTGCACACTATGTATTTAGCATAGTTTAGCCCCCATGGGGAGTAATTTAACTCTCCTAGCAGGGTTAATTCTTTTTTCATTGGGGGGAGGGGGGAGGGAAAGACCTGGCACCATCCAGCCACCCACCAAAGGGAAAGAGCCCACCTAGTGCGGTTTGTTTGCTGCCCCTGGAGGCAACCCTATGAATAAGCCAAACCAGGCCTTTGAGGCCTAACAATCCCCAGACAACAGTAAGCTGCTTCCATTCAAATGCAAATACTAGTTCTTGTTATGTTAATTTAGCTGTGATTTAAAGAAAACATTCCCCAGCTTGGCAGCAACCGCTCAACCACATGCGCTACTTTAATATTTTCATAATTGAGGATGATGAGGGGCCGGTTGCTGGTTCGGCTGATTAAAAAAAAAAAGGAGGTAAATTATGAGCCTGTTAGGAAAAAAAATTAATCACAGATTTGAACTGTCATTGAATTAGGGAGATGGTGGTAAATCTCCCATGGCACAAGCCATGTACGCTGCGGCCTATTAGAAAATAAATCTGGGCAGCTCCAGGCCTCAACCGCATCCTTTCCCGAGTCAATTAATCTAGTAATTGGTTTTGAAAGGACATCAAGAAATTATCAGAGACAGATAGTTGGAGGGGGGGGGGGGCGAGGAGCAGGTAGCAGGTCCTCATAAGCCTATGTAGTTCCATGCTAAATGTTAAAGAACACTTGAAGCAGTGAAGAACTTCCAGCCAGGTACCCTGCAGATGTTTTGGACTTCAACTCCCAACAGCCCCGGCCATCATGGCCAATAGTCAGGAATGCTGGGAGATGATGTCCAAAACATCTGAAGGTCACCAGGTGGGGGGAAGGCTGACTTACACCCTAGTTCAATGCAGTTAGTAGCCAGGAATTATCATCAGGCATTAAGAGGGAAGGTCCAAATTGACAAGGGGATGCCATGTGACATACCAGGATACCATGGCTACTTTTTTTAAAAAAAAAAAACAGGACACAATTTTTTAAAAAATATGGTAAGTGATATATTGATCTTTATTATTAATGATAAAATAATGATGATGATGATGATGATGATGACAATACATTTCGGAACATCACATAGGGTAGCCATGGGCAGTATCCAACTCTGCTGCGCCGCTTATGCCATTGATGTTGCACTAGGGATCGTTCATGCTAGCACAACGCCACTAGTGTGTTCTGGAACAACGGGTTTCCCCACAAAAAAGCATTGCTCCAGCGGTGTTGTGTTAAAGGTCGCACACGCTAGTGCTATGTCAATGGCATAAGTGGAGCAGCAGCATTGGATACTACCCTATATGGCCTAATTTACAAACAATTTTCTGTTTGAATGTGTTGCCCCTCAACAAGGGATTAAAGGGTCACTGCCCCGGCGCATTAGTAGCCAATCAAACACACAAGGCTGGAGAATACACTTAATCTATTTACTTCCGATATTTCAGTATAGGGGTGCTCTCCCGTTCTGCAAAATGGAGGCAACAAGAAGAAGGGAATCTCACCGTATATATAGGCCCTGACTACAAAAGGGTGTTAGTCTCTTTCTAACCTTTCTATTGGTCAGTTCTGGATTAGCAAGTTAAGTTACATTCAATTTTCAAGTTCAGGTGCACAATCTCAATGAGGTTACATTCGATGCTCCATTGGTTGAAAGTTTTCCCCTTTGTCTGCCAGCACATGATGTCCACCATTAAGGAATGCAAATCTGGCATGTAGCCACCTGTAGCCACCCTTTGGCAAAGAAGCCATCTTTAACCCTTGGCACATTATATTCATCAGAGATGAAATCTCTCCCTGGGTCTATCAAAGGGCTGACCAATCCAAAGCCTGTTTAAAGATAAAGAACCTAAGAAGGCAGAGCAGGGAGGGGCCCTGAAGTTGCCCATCCACAATGAGCACCTGGACAGCAAACTGAGCAGGCACACAGCTCACCTGGTCATAGTCTTCCCCACCTGGTTGAGATGGATTGTATATCTATTTCAATCATAGTAATTATTTTCATATATAAATACGCATATGCACATTTTATGCAAATCTGTGTCCTCTTTGTGGTGATACATTCCTCTCTTCTTTTTCCTTTTTTTTCACAATGAGTAAGTGGCCACCCTAGTGAAGACTTGATCTAACTGGACATTTGCTTGCATAGTAGCGCATTCAGAACATTCTTTCCCCCACAGGAAAACATTACATTTGAATTGGCCAGTGGTGTGCATATTTCAGGGGAAATGCATCCGATGAAGTGGAAGGTGCTACAATATTCTTGGTTGCTTTTGCTGCAACAGACTAATCCAGCTGCCCCTCTGGACGATATTTCAGAGGAAATGCACAAATAGGGCACATAAACAAAACAAAAAAATCATATTAATAGCTAATTCCAATAGAATTTTCCATGGGAATCGTTCAAAAATGTCTTCCCATGCATAATATGCTGAAGAAGGCATTTGTTATTCAGGCCCAAGGTTGAATACCCACTAAGGATGTGATCCTGAGCACGCTTATGTTAACTGTTGTGTGAAACGGTAGCTATAACTCCACTTCCAGCTGATTGTAGTGCAGCAATGCTTCAGCAACACTAAACGGCCTTAGCATGGACACAACCTCAGAAGTAAGATCCATTAAAAGCAACAGGAAGTACAGGAAGCTCCTGTGGAAATCAGTGGATGGTGATGATTTATTGGTGCTTTTTTCAAACATTTCCAAAGGGTGACAAGATTGCCATAGTTGTGGTAGAGAGGGAAGTTCAGCATCATGATGGCAGGGAGAAGCTGTTTCTGCCCATGGCTAGCCCAAATGCCTAGAGGGGGAGGAGGGACACAGAGAAGAATGAGAATGTGAGGAGCAAAGGCAGGACTCCTCAGCCTTTAATGCAGAAGAAGGATTTTTGCTGATGCAACTGCTCAGAAAAGGGTGAGAGAACAGTGGCACCAATTTCAATTCCTTCACTTACATAGAGTGACCATATGGAAAGGAGGACAAGTGTCATTTGTATGTATGCAGCACCTGGTGAAATTCCCTCTTCATCACAACAGTTAAAGCTACAGGAGCCCTGCCCTCTTTAGCTAGTGACCAGATATCTAGTCAAGAGGGCAGGGCTCCTCTTTTCCATATGGTCACCCTAGCTTACACAACCTTTAAAGCAGGGATGAGGAATCTTTTCCACGCCGAGGGCCAAATTCCAAAGTGGAAAAGGTCTCAGGGGCTGTATTCCATCTGTAGGCATGGCCAAAGACAAGGTGGATGTTGCCAAAAGCAGAGTGGATGAGGACAAAATTAGGCATGCATTGCAGGACAAGGCTGCTCCATGTCTACTCACAAGTAAGGGAGATATGCCTTTGCATGCCCCCTCATAAGTAAGAAGGATAAGCTTCTGCAGGTCCATTCACAAGTAAGCACAAACAGCATTCTACTCACAAATAAGCAGGGCAAGGCTCTGCACATCTATTTACAAGCAAGCACAGCAAGCCTCAACCATTAGTGGGCCTGAATCATTCAGAAGCTTCCTCTAAATATAGGAAGCTGCCTTATACTGAGTCAGACAATTGGTCCACCTAGCCCAGTATTGTTGACACTGACTGGCAGCAGCTCCCCAGGGTTTCAGGGAGGAGTTTTTCCTGCTCTACCTGGAGATGCTGAGGGATCTAACCTGGGACCTTCTGCAGGCAAAGCATTTGCTCTGTCGCTGAGCTACGGCACCTCCCCTACACCCCACCTTCTCTCCCTGTCAAGAAAAGCATTTATATAAAATCAGTAGCTGACAGGAAATGTATGTATGTATGTATGAAGGGACAGATGACATCTTTTAATGAAAAATGTGGGTAATGGCTGCTTTTTTCTGAAAACAGTGAGTGTCTCTATACTAAACAAAATCCCGCACCTTTATCAGGCTTTCTTCTTCCAGGATTGTCCCGGGTTTAGACGACAAACACTTGATTTGGAATTGAAAACTTCCTTTCTCTGCAATGATCTATATATTCAATGAAACTGCACCATCTAGTGGCTGTTTTATAGCACTATGGTGGCATTACGTGCTGCCGATATGCTGTGTTTATTTTTTATTTCAGCTTATCTCCGATGTTTTTGATAGTGGGATAAAGGGAAAACATGGGAGATGTCCTGGCGATCGATGACGTTATATAAAGGACCCGCAAAACTCCGTGAGTGACCAATAGCTCATGTGGAGAAGCTCAGTAATTCTGATGAGAGAGAAGAAACATTGCCCTTTTTGCTTCCTTTCCACCATGGTATTCCAAGCATGTGTTTGCCTACATCTGGACTGCTGGGGGGGGGGGGAATTGGGGAGTGAGTAGCTTGGAGGTGGGATTTGGAGCTGAAAATCTCCAGCAGAGGAGGGTTAAGTCCCTCTCCACACCGGCCACTTCCTGACTCAAAATACTCCCCACCCTCAAGCTGCTTCTCATCAGAAAATGTGTCCATCAGAGCTGAGTTATGCACCGATTTGTGTGTACAGTGTGTGTGTGTGTATGTGTGTGTGTGTGTGTGTGTGTGTGTGTGTGTGTGTACATACAGGAAATAAAGTGCAGAGCCTGAACCATCTAAGGCATGATGAAGAATAAAAGCAAAGTTGGGGAACTGTACAGCACCATGAAAACTTGATGGCGCTATATAAATAAATATTATTATTATTATTATTATTATTATTAATAATAATAATAATAATAATAACAATAACAATAATAATAATAATAATAATAATAATAATAATAATAATAATAATGTAGGTGAAAGGACTGTGACTGTGAACTGCTCCTTTCCTGGAAGTGATGATAGATAGCAAGATTGCGATTGGCCCTTCAAGCGGGAGGGCTCAAGAGACTGCAAAGTGCCTTTGCCCAAGAAGAAGGCATGGGGATTTTCCTGTGGCATTGCGCCTGCTCTGTGCCTTATTGAATGCCATACTTCTTCTTAGGTGACGTGGAAGTCTCCTGATAAGGCAGGGGAGGGCAACCTCTGCCCTGCAGGCCTAATCCGGCCCATGCTGGGATCCCGTCAGGCCCAGGAGGGTTGAGCACCCTCCATGGGGCCCACTCCCTGAGGAAAAGGAAACCCCGTGCTACCGCCCATCAGAGATAAGCTGGGGATTCCACGGCACCACTTGGCTGTGGCTGATGGAAGCCAGTTTGTCACATGCCAGTCAACTCCCTTCCCATCCTGATCACATAACAGGTAGTGAGTTGAGATCTCCACTCTGGCCCCATGCCAGTGTTGTGGTGAATCCTCATAGTGCTAGTAAGTGGAGCATATCATACACATAGGGTGACCACATGGAAAGGAGGACAGAGGGCTCCTGTATCTTTAACAGTAGTCTAGAAAAGGGAATTTCAGCTGGTGTCATTTGTATGCATGCAGCACCTGGTGAAATTCCCTTTTCATCACAACAGTTAATGCTGGAAGAGCCCTGCCTTCTTTCATATCTGTTCACAATGTCAGGGCTCCTGCAGCTTTAACTGTTGTCACCCTAACACACACACACACACACCCTGCAGCAGTAGCACTTGGGGATATGGGGACATTTCTCTACTTTTCTCCCAGCTTTCTATTCAACTTTCCTTTAGGTTGCCAACTCTTCAACCAGCCTCTGTATCTGTGGTTTAAGAGCATCTGAGCTGTATTTCCTTTCCTGAGCAATAGGAACTCAGGATTTCAGCAGCAGCCTCCTTAAAGACCCCCTTGGCATTCTTCACTTGCACCAGGTTTTACCAATGACTCCCCACAGGAATAACTCCTGTTTGTATATTTCTTCTGTTGACCAATTTATGTATAAGCACCCAGATGAATGGTTGTGATTTGTGTGATGCTGGATACGAGGGGAGGGGGTGACATAGAATGTACACCCTGCCCTGGGAACAGAAATAACTACTTATGGTACTCCTGGCATCCAGCCGTTGATGGGAGCGTGCAAAGTGTGGATCTGTTATGACTGCTGTTTACTGCCATCCCAGCCTAATCAGGAGAGTTACCCTGCAATACCTTTGCCCCAGAGCTGATGAGGCCGGTATCCCAAGTCAACGACTGCTGTGCATCTGCTCAGTGGGAGGTGAAATGTGATGGCATCCTCCGCTGGGCAGAGGCGAATGCCCCTGCTGCGTCTTCTCAACTTAGCCGGGCCCCCTGCCATCTTTGATTCAATTACACTTTTTACACATGCTTTGTTCCAACCCATAAAGGCGACCCCTGAGTCTCCAAAGGCAGGAAGCTGCACCGCAGGCTGCTGCGATTAAACTGTAGGAGAAGCTATTCCATCTCTCAGCTAAAAGAGACACTCGGCTTGGTTGCTCAGAAATGGCGCTCCCTCATAGGTCAATGGCCCCGGGAGGGATGTATATGAGGTCTTCAGAGAGACATGGATGCCAGCCAAACACACACATGACCACCCCCACCCACGAGGGGGTGCTAGCACAGGTTCAGTGTGCCCAAGGGCTGGCAAAGAAAGGTAAATGTTGACGTTGCCACTCTTCTCCTCCTCCTCCTCCTCCATTAAACAGATCTCTGTTTTCCTCATTTTACAGACAGAGAAGTGGGTGGCTTGGCTTGCCTGAGCCTTTCGTGAGTCCAAAGCTGAGGTAGGATTTGAACCCAAGCTCAAGGTTCTCTCTGCTGAGCAATATTGCTTTTGTATTTTATTTATTTATTTTTTATTTATTTAAGGATTTTTATGCCGCCATTCAGCCAAAAAAGGCTCTCACGGCGGCTTACAAAAGTATTTCTTGACAGTCCCTGCCCACAGGCTTACAATCTAAAAGACATGACACAAAAGGAAAGGGGATTGGGGGGAGGAGGAGGGGGGGAAAGGAAAGGAAATTCAGGCACTACAATCTTAGTTGGAAAGTTCAGCAGTTACAGTTGACAGCAGGAGGGAGGGGGCTCTCAGCTGGAGCTGGATCCAGGCACGGTGGAGAGGTGCCTGGCTGCTGCTTCCTCCCTCACTGGTGGCCTCTGCAGAGACAGTTGGTAGCAGGAGGGAGGGGGCTCTCAGCTGGAGCTGGACCCAGGCACGGTGGAGAGGTGCCTGGCTGCTGCTTCCTCCCTCACTGGTGGCCTCTGCAGAGACAGTTGGTAGCAGGAGGGAGGGGCCTCTCAGCTGGAGCTGGACCCAGGCACGGTGGAGAGGTGCCTGGCTGCTGCTTCCTCCCTCACTTGTGGCCTCTGCAGAGACAGTTGGTAGCAGGAGGGAGGGGCCTCTCAGCTGGAGCTGGACCCAGGCAAGGTGGAGAGGTGCCTGGCGGCTGCTTCCTCCCTCACTGGTGGCCTCTGCATGACATATATAACTTTACTAGGGGTTGGTTGAGGCAGCCACACACCGATGACGGTGATCAGAGGTGATCAGAGTGTGGTGCAATGTTTAGACTAGAAGCCAGAATGCCCAGGTTCAAATCCCTACACAGCCATGAAGCTCACTGAGTGATATGGGGCTAGTCTCTCAGCCTAGCTTGGCTCACAGAATTGCTGTGAAGATAAAACAGTGAGGAGCCTATTTGCTTCCATGAGCAGCCCAGGAGGAAAGGAGGGATGTCAATTGATACAACAACAACTACAACAACAACAACAACCCATACATGTGGTTGCGCAGCAGGCCCACGTGTGACTCCCATCCACCACCCACAGCCTCACACAACAGGTAATATGTCGTTCTCTGTATGTGCAGCTAGAACTACTTCTCTCTATATGCCCAATTTTCATGATCCATTTAATATTCTTGAGGACTGGTCCAAAGCTCGTGGATGTAGTTCAAGGTTAGGCAAGCTGCTGCTCTCCAGGTGGTTTTGGACTACAACTCTCATGAGCCTCATTGGCATGGCCAGTGGTCGAGGATGATGGGAGTTGTAGTCCAGTATATCTGGAGGGCACCAGGTTGCATAACCAATCTAGCGATTCTCTATAAACAGTGGGGGACAGGGCTGGGCTTGTGCATCACAGCACTGCATATATTTAGCAATGTGTGAATCAGACAGTGCATGCATATATCGTCCATACAATACCGCCGCCCCCCCCCCCCCGCCCAGTTGCTGCAGCTGCCACCTTTCATATTTATTTTTTAAGAGAGGGTAAAAGGATTGTTAAGAGTTAGTTATCATCTATTCGTTTCTCCACCTGCAGAGTATGTTCTGAGTTTGTAAGACTGCCTTCCCCAACCTGGCACCCTTTGCATGGGTTGGACTACAACTCCTATCATCCCCCAGCCAGCATGGGAGTTGTAGTCCAATCCATGCAGAGGGCATCAGTTTGAGGAAGGATGCTGTAGGACGACAAAAAATGTTCTTCTTAAAATGGAGGGGGTGGGGAACTCTAGCATTCTGGGTTGCCAAGAACTGTGTGTTGTGAATTTTGTATTTCAAAGCAAAATGCTTTGGTGGGCCACACAGCTAGCCATCCCTGTAGAAGCAGTTTGCTCCTCAGTTTCCCCGCTACCATCCCACGATCCTTTCTTGGGCCTAATGTGAAATGAGTGGCTGTTTTCCTCCATCATGTATTCAAGGGGATGTGTCACAGGCATAGACTGAAAGCTTCCTTTCCAGGAGGCCAATCTGGTAGTGGGTTGAACCGGTGGCTTGACCTCCTGCCCTCATACCGGGACCGCTCTGTCTCAAGCCCCATGCCAGGCCAACCCACACCGCTTCCCCTCCTGCTCCAGCTTTGCCCAGTTGCTTCTCCAACCCCTCGCTTCTCCAACATCTGAGTCACCACCAGCCGGCTGTTGTCATGCCAACCTGAACTCCGACCCTCTTAATGGCTATTTCAGATGGTTATTTATGGCGGCGATTAGGCGCTCCGCTGGATTTACAGCTGACTCCACCCCACCCGCCTCTCCCCCTGCTCTCTCAAGGCAGACGGTGGCTGTGCAGACCAGGAAGCAGCAGGGAGACACTGGGCCCTCAGAGAGCAGTGAGATCCACCAACACCCCCACCCACCCCCACAAGCAGCCGACAGCTGTGACTCTAGCAGAACAGCTGGGGCATGCTGGAACTGACGTATCCCAATCCCCGTCATTTAACTCGGGAGAGGGCGGTGTATTGGCATCCCCAAGTCTTCCACTGCACCTCCCCTGTGGTCCTTTATATCAGGAGCAGTGCCGGCTCCAGGCTTTGGAGGGCCCTTGGATACGACACCTGCAATGGGTCCCCTCCCTCAGCGAATCTAACTTTTTGCCACCAGCTGCTCTTGCTCCTGATCCACATTATTATTATTATTATTATTATTATTATTATTATTATTATTATCATTTATATCCCGTCTTTTTTCCTCCAAGGAACCCAAGGCGGCGTACATAATCCTCCTCCTCTCCATGTTATCCTCAGAACAACAACCCTGTGAGGGAGGTTGGGCTGAGAGTCTGTGACTGGCCCACTTGCGCATCATTGCTACCACTTGCTGGCTTGACAAGCAGAGGGCCAGGAAGCAAGTAGGCTGTGGCTTCTATTGCCCCTGCTTGCCACAGCCACTGTTGTCTGGGCCAGGGCAAGAGGCAGGTGACTGTTGCCATGGTGAAGAGGAGGAACAACTCCAGGGGCCTCTTGTCTGTGTGCAGGGCCGGCACTACCATTAGGCCAACTAGGCAGCCGCCTAGGGCGCAGACGTCAGAGGGGCGCAGTACTGCCCTTTAAGGGCCACAGTTTTATACAAATTAGCCGTTTTAAGAAAAAAAACCATACTAAAAGGAAAATATAATAGTTCAGAAACTCTTCTTGAACAGCTGAATCGAAGTTGGCAATTTGGGGGCGGGCGGTACAAGTAGCTCTCCTTGCCTAGGGTGCAAAATAGTCTGGCACCAGACTGCGTGCCCCTGCTAGAGTGTGGGCCTGAGCATCCCTACCCTTGACACTGGCCCATGAGGTTGTGACAGAGCCTTGCGGGAGTTCTGGAATGGATCAGAAGAGGCAATACAACTCATGAGGGAGGATAGAAAGGGAGAGGAATGCTTCCCTCAATGAAGGCACCTATCTGGTAGGATTCTCTCCAGAGAGAAGCTAGCCAGGGCCATTCTATGAGCCCTTTTTAGAAGGGCACTTAAGCCAGTTTTTATGATACCGGCCTTTTCAATTTGATGCTGCCATTTTTATGTTATCTCATGCTGCTTTATTGTACTTTTTTTTTCTTTTGCATTTATGTCTTGTTGTTTTATTACTGTTGATTTTAAAGAGGCATTTGAACTGTTACTGATGCTTTTATTTTAAACATTGTTAGCCACTTGAGGGCCATTTGGATGAACATGTATTTATTTATTTTATCAATTGAAAGATTTTTAAACCGCCTTTCAGGGCACATTGTCCTCACAAAGCAGTGCCCAAACAAATCCATACAAAACACAATACCATCTAGAACCACCCCCAAATTTTAAACCCCGTGATACCTCGTTAAAATGAGCAGTAACAATTAAACAAGAGCATGGCACATTCATCAAATGCTGTCTATAAATAGCAAAATAAATAAATAAATAAAATACAAAAAAGACAGTTGGAATCTTACCTGGATCAGACCAAATCAATTATGAGCTTATTAACCAGCTATGCCAAAGGCTTGAATTTTGTTCTCAGCGCCACCATATAGCTGCGATGCTTTAATTTTTACACAAGCACTATGCTGGTTTAAAAGCTCATCCATCGACTAATCCTATAGATATGATAAATGTCCTGATGTAATGTTGGAAGTGGATGGTTGCATAGTATTAGATGTTTCATGTTAATGTTATAACCATTATAAAGTATTAACAAGACTTAAGATGCTGAGGTTGAAATGTCAAAGCATTGCCATGCCGTATTTCAAGTGTGTGCAAAAGTTACTTTCAGGTGGCCACGAATGCAGTTTTCATCACATAGAGACACTGCCGTGCTTGGAATTGGTGCCCAATGTAATGATGTCTTTAGGGTGATCAGATGCACAGGAGGACAAGGTTCCTGTATCTTTCGTTGACCCTGTTCATATGACACGCTAAGCCACAGTGGTTAAGCATTTTGAACTAAAAATTATGGCTTAGCGTGTTACGTGAACCATGACTTAACAGGTCGTGTGAACCATTCCTAACCGCAATGGCTACATAACCATGGTTTAAACATGCTCGCTAACCATTTGCTGCAAAAGGGTTAGGAGCCTACCCATGGCTTAGCGTGTTGTCTGAACAGGCCCATAGTGGTTTAGAAGGACAGGGATGGGGAGATGATAGATCAGGATCTATTGTTAGATCTCTGGGTGACTGGCTGTAGATCGGCGAAGATTTCCAACTCCCAGAATTTAACAACAACATGACTTTTCCCCATCTAAACTAGACTGCTGCAATGAAGAAGGATTGGCATAACCAGCAGGAGTGAACTTTTGTGCAAATTCAGTTCGGGTACTGGGAACCAATTCCTAGGCTCACCAAGTGCTTAACGGCACACTGTTCTTTCATTCTAAGTGTGTGGAGTTTTGCACCTGGCTTTGGTTGGTAGATTTCGGTTCTAGTAATAAAACGAAGATCTGACAAAGCTGAGGTTTCTTCTGCCCTGAGAGATTTCAGTAAGTGTGTTAAGGGAGACAACACTCAAGCTGCACCCGGAAAAGGACACAAACTCCTCTTTGCCAGGGCTTTCTTTAGGGTGGAGGCCATGTGCTGCTGTGAGCTCCAGACACAGTGCCTCCACTCCATCTCACTGTCACAATTGGCTTCCAGCATTCATTCATTCATTCATTTTTTTATTTATTACATTTCTATACCGCCCAATAGCCGGAGCTCTCTGGGCGGTTCACAGAAATAAGCATCCCCACCCCCAAGAAGACAATAGGTAATAGCACACTAGGCACCCAGGGTGATCTTGGGTGTTTCCAGACGTGGCTTCTATGGAACCACTCACAGATGTTTACTGGGGTTCGGGACGTCATCATCTTCTATTCATGACCATTGTGGAATCTGCAAAATGAAGGTTTGTTTTCTTCCACATCATCCTGTGTTTTCTTACTGCTTCTTCTGTCTTTTCCCTTATTTATTTATTAATTTATTTGATTTATACCCCACCTGTCTGCCAAACAAGGACACACGGGGTGGATTACAAAAACAATTTGAAATACAGGAAAACAATAAAAACATGTTGAAATACCATAAAAACATAACAATTACAGAATAAAAACAACGACCAACCCACAGACCCCATGTACAGGTCAAAGACCTTCTTGGATAAAATAGTCTTTGCCTGCCATTGGAAAGACAGCACAGATGGAGGGAGTGTCGCCTCTCTTGGGAGGAGGTGGGGAGAGGACGCTCTCTCTGTGCAGTGGTGCAGCTAGGTGATTTGAGATCCTGGACTTAAGGTGCAATCCCATGCATGGTTAGACAGGGGGGGAAGTCCTACAACTCCCTGCATTCCCCAGCCAGGGGAATGCTTGGAGTTGTAGGACTTTTTTCTGTCTAAACATGCATAGGAGTGCATCCTTAATGGTATTATAGGAGGGAGCGGGGAGCTTTACACAGCCATATATATATTACCGCTAACACTTCTCATGTACTCCTACGCCATATCATTCCATGCTCGATGGCTGCGTCTCCATTCTTGACATATTGGAACAGAACAAAAAATAATGCGTTTGCCAAGCCTGCTTGCTTGCTTGCTTATTTATTTATTTATAGGCATACTCTGAGCATGTGCAGTTTTGCATTTTGAGCTCACTTGAATCATAGCACCCTCATGACTCCACAGGGATAAAATGGAGTTTGCTTCTGCTGGCCTGATGCTGAACACATTTACTTGGGAATAACCACCGTTTCCTCACATAAAGAGATAACATATTTTTGAAAGTAAAATTCAATGAAAAATGGGTATCTATAACTGTGCGCTTGCCTGCCTGCCTGCCCACCAACTATAAAGTGGTCACTAAAATAACGAGGAAGGGTGATGGGTGGGAAGTGCCATCAGCTTCGGTGGGCCTCGCCATGCCAATGCAGGCCCAGGTTGTGACATAGGCCGCTTGCCACTGCCTTCATTCCCTGACGCTCTCAGGGTGGTCATGTGGAGGGACCCTAGACTGCAGAGCCCTGGACTAGAGCCTCGTTCTGCACCGTTGCCTCCAGGTCCCCATTCCACAGTCCCTTATCCGAGCCCCTGCCTCAGTGAAACGGGACCTAAGTCAGTGGAAGCTGGTAACTCCAATGTCAGTGGCGCAGTGAATCCGCTCCGGGTTTCAGCCAGAACCAGTCACAACTCAAAAGCAGCTGTCCAAGGTGCTCTTCAATAGCTCCTTTAGAGTCCTGACTGAAACCCAGAGCAGATTTACCACCCCACTGACATTGGAGCCACCAGCTTCCACTGGTCTAAACACAGCCTTTCTGACCTTAGAGAAAGCAAATTAGCCTTCTGTAAGCTCTCTGCATCCTACATCTAGTAAGCCCAGCATTATTGGCCGGAGAAATGTGACACATGTTTAAAACACGCACATTGCAAGGTCATACTGGGAACAAGCAAAAGCCAATTCTGAGGAGGTGGGGACCCAGCTCTAACTATTAGGTCCCACTCTCCTCTCAGAACTAGGACTTACAGCCTCTGTCTCTGGGCAGAGAAGGGATGCTGGTGCTTATCTGCTGAGGCTAATTCAAACTGATTTTTACTATGTTCCTCATAACTCAAGAGGCGCAGGCCCCGGGAGCGGAACACATCATAACGATCAGACACCATTCTCCTGCCGACTTGGGGGAGATGGATCGCTGAGGGCATTTCAATGCAGCTGGGCGCTCTGTCCTCGCTCCTCATCCCCTCTGTTCTGTAAGCACAGCTCCACTTCAGTTTGGCGGTGAGAAGCAGGCCCGGGCAAATCTGTAATCATCCAAGAAGAAGGGACACTGTGCCCTCTAATCGGCACATGATGAAGCTTTTCAGAGTGAGTGAGTGAGAGGTTTGTGGCAGGCGATAAAAATCTAGCTGGAGAATGGATGGGTGGGTGGATAGATAGATGGATGGATAGATAGATATGGGGGCGGAGGGAGAGGAAGCTAGAAAGGTGGCTAAGAGGCTAGGAACATAGAGGCTGCTTTCAATAGCATGTTTTTGTCTTCAGTGCTGCTTTTTAAAATACCATATTTCTTCGATTCTAAGACGCCATCGATTGTAAGACGCACACTAATTTCAGCACCACCAACAGAAAAAAAAAGCTTTGATTCTAAGAAATAATAAACAACCTGCGATTCTAAGACACACCCCGTTTTTAGAGATGTTTATATGGGGGAAGAAGTATGTCTTCGAATCGAAGAAATACAGTAGTAATAATAATAATAACAACAACAGCAACCACATGAATATTGTTCTCACACACATACCAACAGTCTTTAATAGTGTTCTGGAATGTGGCTATTTAATTTGAATGCTCCATTGAGCACACATTATCCTGTTTCAGTGGACAGACGTCTGAGAGACATTCCCGATGATTAAAAAAAGATTTTGTTCATACCATCAGCGGCAGTATGAATCCCATCTCCTCAAGCTGGACGGGGAAATGCATTCCTGTTCTCCACTTGTTTGATTTTAAATTGTTGGAGCTATGTCCTGAAATGCTGGGCCTGGCAAGTAAATGCAGATGGTGAGAGGGGCGAGTAGAATGGGGTGGGGTAGGGGGAGACAGACATGGCTTTTTAGAGCTGTGGAAGCATTTTCTAAGCCCTTGCATTGCATTCAGTCCAAATATACCTTTATTCTCTCTCTCTCTCTCTCTCTCTCTCTCTCTCTCTCTCTCTCTCTCTCTCTCATCAATTTTTGGTGTGTTCTACAAGTTTGAACCAGAAACTAGTTGTGTACAGCACTGATTGGCTGGTGCCTGGAATGTCACCAATAAACATCTCTTGCAATTTCCAGAGTAGTTTGCTTTTGCTTTGCCTTTTTTTAAAAAAAATTAAGAAGGTGACAAATGACTGACCTGTAGCACTTCCCAAAAAGAGAGAGAGAGAGAGAGAGAGAGAGAGAGAGAAAGCAAACAGCTCACCTGAAAGATGAGGGACAGACAAGACTGACAGATGAGCCAATGTTCAGTTCTTTGGTATGCACAGCAATCATTTCATTTGCATGTGCTTGTTGGTATGTATAGATGGAAGTTTAGAAATTATGGCTATAATTTAAATAGAAGTACAGTACATCTCACCATAGTGTAAGACTGTGCAGGTGAGCTATGTGCCTGCTCAGTCTGCTGTCCAGGTGCTGACTGTGGATGGGCAACTTCGAAGGCTCTTCCTTCTGGTGGTTCCAGTGGTAGGCGGAGGAAAAGGGGCTGAGACCGATATAAACACCAGCTCTTTCTGCCCATCATTAAACTTTGGGAGAGATATTTCAATCTTTTAGACCAAATCTACACCTTGTATCAAATCATTACAAATTTGGAATAAAAAGCAGGAAATGTATTATTACTTAAAATTGTATTTATTTAAAACATTTATATCCTGCCCTATATCATTAAGACCTCAGGGTGGCATACTATGAAAGTGATATATGGGATTTGTAAGGAGCCCCAACAGTTATCAATGCACTTCAATACTGCTATAAAGCAGTAGTGTGGATCTAGCCTTAGAATAGTGGGGGGGACTGCACAAAAGCTGATGAAATTCCCACTTCATCACAACAGTTAAAGCTGCAGGAGCCCTGCCCTCTTTTGTATTGGGTCACTCTAGTATAGCTCCTGCAGCTTTAAGTGAATTTCACCAGGTGCTGTATGCATACAAACGACACCTGCTGAAATTCCCTTTTCTAGACAACTGTTAAAGATACAGAAGCCTTGTCCTCCTTTCTATATGGTCACTCTATACCCTATAGCTCTTACTGCCAGTAACTAAGCCTTATCAGAAGCATTTCAGCCTTTTTGCATGGGGCAGGGAACTGCACAAAAGCCAGGAAACCACTAAACAATTGGTGGTCCAGGGAAAGGGTATGTGGCCATCTGGGCAAACTAGAGGGCTGAATTTGGCCCCGGCAGACTGGATTGAGGTTCTACCCCCCCTGGAGTTCACAATATTGGGCTAAAGAGTCAAATGGACTGACCTTGTGGAAAGCAGGTTCCTAGGTGCTAAACGGAAGGGGATGTATGATGTTAGAGAGAGTGTGGTTAAGGCACACAATGGAAGAGGGCTATGATATTTTTCTGGTCTCCATGCCACAGGAGCACTGCAGCCAATAGCGCATTGCCCCTGGCTCCAAAGCAGCAATGTCCGCCCTCCCCACCTCCAAGACACACACACACACTTCACCTGATCACAAACCAATTATCCCAGGAAACTTGACCCTGCAAGCGATGAAATACTTTAAGCTGCATCCTGGGTTTTTCCCCTCAGCAATAAAGATGAGTTAACGGCTTTTCTTGGCCCAAAGAGCAGGTGTATAAATTACAACTGCCGAAACCTTGGGTTAAGCAAAGACAACTTGATACGGTGCCTGGCTCCCAGCCTCCCCCCTGGGGAGTAAGACTGCCAGGCCACTGCAAGGGCGGGGGGAGAAAAGCAGCGAGGGGTGGCTGAAAAGTTAATGGGAGGTGTGCTCAGGGAAAGAATGAGTGTTTATTACAAACCTGCGTTTTTGTTTAAGGGAGGGGAAGGGTTTATTTTCCCTTCTTGTGCTAGCGTGTGCGTGCATGTGTTTATGGAGAATTTACTGCATGTATGTGTACCTGAGAAACTCTTGGGGAGTCTCAGTGTGGATTTTGACAGCGAGAATTAAGGTGAATCGTGCCGTTAGGTACTGTCATAAAGGTCACTCCACGGTTAAAATCCTAATTGATGTTCACTCTATGTGATCCGAGTTCAAGTCCCACGAGCTGCCATGGATTCGTTGTGTAGTTTTGAGCCAGCCTCAGTTTCCCCATGTGTAAAAGAGTGGCCCGAGGATTGTGGCGAGGGCAAGCAGAGTGAAGATAGTAAAACACTCTGCAATCTAACAGTGTCTTTTAAGTCAGGGGTGGACAGAAAGTAGATCACCAGACTGCAGTTCCCAGCATTCCTGACCATTGGCCATGTTGGCAAGGGCTTCTGGGAGTTGGTCCCAAACATCTGGAGACCTACCTTCTGCCCACCCCCTGCCCTATCTAAGTGACCAATCATTCACCATAAACTTATCCACACTTACGCTGAAGGAAGTCCCATGGATATTGTATTGCAAGCAAACCAGGCAGCTTTTTAGATTGGTATAACTGAAGGCTGCCTGCAGTGCAGGAAAGTGGGTAAGGGCCGCGTGCTTGCACTTCTGGCATGGGCTGCTCCCTGGATAAGCTGAACATGTTTCAGGAGTCTCTGTCTGGGGTGCCTGTGACCTTCATGTAGTCAGCTCCGCTGCCCTTTCTGTACACATATCTTCTATTCCTTCAATGGACTCCACACTTTTTCCCTTGCTGCCCCATATGCTTGGAACGAAGAAGAAGAAGAAGAAGAAGAAGAAGAAGAAGAAGAAGAAGAAGAAGAAGAAGAAGAAGAAGAAGAAGAAGAAGAAGAAGAAGAAGAAGAAGAAGAAGAAGAAGAAGAAGAAGAAGAAATTTTCTTGCTTGTGGCAGTTTTTCTAGATGGACACGATAGGCTTTTGTCTTTTACTGTTTCACGAATTTCCTGACTATTGAACATGTTTTAAATATGATTGCTTTCTGGATGTTGGTGTGGATGCATTTTGGTAGGCCCAGTTTCTGAAGGTTTTCTGTAAAAAAAAAAAAAAAAAAAAGATATGATGCCGGTGATTGATGTGACTAATGGAATAATTGTAACCTTTTCTTATTGCCATAGTTCTTTAACTTCCATGGCCAGAGGCATATATTTCTCTCTCTTTTCCTCTTCCTTTTCTACAACATTTTGTCATTAGGTATTGCTATGTCGATGAGGTAAGTGTGTTTTTCTTTTTTGTCTGTAACTGTTATGTCTGGTCGGTTGCAAGATATTGTCTTGTCCATATGAGGTGTTCTGTCCCAGTATCTTTTATGTTTTGCATTTTCCAAGGTTGTTTCAGGTGAGTATGTATAGTATGGTGTAGATGTTTGATGAGGTTGAATTTGATGGCCCATTGTTGCTTATTTTTTATGTCATTATTATTATTATTATTATTATTATTATTATTATTATTATTATTATTATTATTTCTATTCCACCCCATAGATGAAGCTCTTCTACCTTTCTTCAAATCCCTCCTCGTATCCAGCACTTTCCATGAAGCATTCGACACAATCCTCTGGTCTCTAAACTCTGCTGTAATTAAACTGAAGTATGCATAACATGCAGAGGTGCAGAACCTCTTTCAACCTGAGGGCCGAATTCAATTTCCAAGATGCGCTTGTAGTTGCATTCCAGTAGTGGGTGGGGCCAAAGGCAAAAAGGGGGTAGGGTCAAATAATACAAGAAAATCCCAGCCTATTGCATCTTAAACCTCTTACTGCCAGACACTCAGCCTTAGGAGAGGTATTTCATCATGTTAGAACAAGGGTGGGGGAGGACTGCACAAAAGCCAGGAAGCCTCCAAACCATTAGTAGTTGGGGGAAAGGGGAGGAGCTAGGGGAAGGGGTGTGGCCATCTGGGGAACCCAGAGGGCTGGATTTGATTCCAGGCTGGAGGTTCCCCATCCCTGCCCTAGTGCTTATATCTAGATTGTATCCTCCTTGGGGCAGGGACCTGTCCACTCATTCTTGTAAATGCCAATATACATGGATGATGATATATAAAATTTTATTATTATTATTATTAGCATGGGGCCCACTTTCCCAATTTTACTAACTATGCCTATATATTTTAAATATGTGTATGTTTTAAATAACTCTTTTAGCCTGTTGAACAAAAGACTGTGATTTTATGGTTTTAAATTAATGATTGTTGGTATTGCTTTTATTGGGTCTGTGACTGCATAATAAAAATCTGATCATCAAATCATCGATATATAAAATATAAAACTAAAGTGCAAATAAAACCGCTGCTGGTCATTAAGGGAAGGCTTCCTGGAACAACGACATTTTTAGGAGGCACTGGAAGGAATATAAAGTTGATGCCTGCTTGACTTCCAGAGACAGGGAATTCCATAGGAAGAGGGCCACCACACTGAAGGCTCTTCTCCTGGTAGACTCCAATTGGACCATAGGTCCATGTGGAACCACCAGGAGCATGCCCTCAGATGACCTCAATGACAGGGCAGGTTGATAGGGGATAAGGCACTTTCTTGAGTTCAAGAGCGCCCTCAACAGGGGTGTGCTGGAGCAGGAACATGGGGTAGAGCACAGCTCCAATCTTTTTTTTTCCAATCAGGAGAGATGACGTCATTTGCCGGAATGGTATTTGCCAGGGTTTCGAACTGGGAAGGGAGGGAGGACAGGTCCTGCCTGGCGCCGCATAACCCCTCTGTTAGACAGTCTAGACTCTGACAAGGACTGGCCCGAGGCAAATGCCATGGCTGATCAGGTATTTGCACCCAGGTCTCCCCATCGCATGTACAGAACCTGTCTATGGATCAACAGGGCTGCCTAGACTTTTGGGACTCTCCTTGGGGTACAGCTGTGAGGGGCTGGCATGATGCACTCCTGCACTTCAGAATGACCCCACTAGCCCCCAACATCTCAAGCAAGTGTAGTAATACTCACGCACACACTGAGGGTTGAAGTGACTCGAAGTGCCCGAAGCCACTTGAGTGAAGTTTATTGAGCATACACAGAGTTTTTGTAGTAAAATCCCTGCTCCTTTTCCCCCCTCCCTCCTGGGTGAGTCAATGCCCATTGTCAGGTTTGAGGGGATTAACTTTTCTCATTACCGGAGTTTGCTAGCTAGTTCTCTTACCCTGTTTGTCCCTGGGATTACCTGGAAGTTGACCAGGATGCTGACGCACTGAGTGCAAGACATTAGCCAATTACTGAAATACGGGGTTTTGTCATTTCCACCTTTCCTTATCTCCCGACAGTGTGCTGTCCGCCAAAGACTCCAGGCTTTGTGACACCCCCACAAAGCAAGGGCCGGATTTAGGCCTCTTTCGCGCGCAGTCTGTTTTCTTTGCCCCACAGAACTGAACGGGAGCCCTGGAGCCTCACGCCTCACTTCTCAGTGGTCGTTTCCAGGTGCTGAAACTCCCTGCCAAGGGCAGCCAGGTTGTCTCTCTTTGTTTTCCTTCTGCCAGCAGGCGAAGACGCATTTATATTCCAGCCGGCCTTCAGCACATAAACAAGTTTGTTGCCAGAGGGTATTTTTTTAAACTGTTTCTTGTTACTGCTGCATTTTTAATTGTGGTGGGATTTTTTAAGAAATGGATTCATTTTAAGGGAGATTCTGGTTCTGTCCCTATTTTATTATTATTATTATTATTATTATTATTATTATTATTATTATTATTATTATTATCAGCCGCCTTGAGCACCATTGTTAGCAGAAAAGCAGGATAGAAATGTAATAAATAAAAATAAAGTCCCCCATTCAAAATCGTTTCACACACACACACTGCAGCCAAAAACAGAATATATATATAGGCACTGATTTTTATAGAGTTGTTTTTTTCCACCTTCTGCACTAACTATAAATATTTTGGGTTGGCATATGGCGTAATGTGTGTGTGTGTGTGTGTGTGTGTGTGTGTGTGAGAGAGAGAGAGAGAGAGAGAGAGTATTCCTCTGATTATTCTTTGCTGCCCCGTGCACACATCTTCTGCCGCCATAGCCTTCCTCTTCCATACAGGCACAAACATCTCTTCTGAACTTTGCTGCACAGCCAAGCCTGGACACTCACTCTCACACACTCTCCCGCTTTCCCTCTTCCTCTCTCTGCTCACCCCCACCTCTAAGGCTGCCGAGGGAAGAAGCGCCAAGCCGGCCCATAAAAATGCAGATCGGGGCCCAGAGATGAAATGGCACGCGGGCGTATAAATCGCTCTCCGGCAAGCCGCAAGATGGATCGGCCCCCATTGAAATTCCGCTGCAGTGATAATTAAAGCGGGCAGGGCCCCGGCGCTAAATTACGGCCTTGCAGGGCTGGCGCGGCGGATGGCGCATCTCGGCTCGGGGCCTGGCAAATTGCTCCCCGGGCCGGCAGCGGCGTTTTATCGCCCACCTGGGTGTGCCTGCCTTGCAGAGAGCCGGTTCCCTCCTCGGAGACACTAAAACTGCCGTGCATGATTTACGGCAGCCTTCTTCCCCAAGCCGATTACAGTCAGGATTTTGTCAGGACTGGGAGTGCTGCGGGGGGCGGGGGATGGAGAGCCACCAGGACAAAAGAGGGTGCAAAACCCAGCAGCCAGACAAAGAGTCTGAACTGTGCTCCTGATTTACAAGTGCCGCCACCACAAGACCAGGCTGCAGCAGGAGTGGTTGGTACCCAAACCTTCGACTAGCTTAGAAACCATACTTAGTGTCTCTCTCTCTCTCTCTCTCTCTCTCACACACACACACACACCCAGGAGAGACTGGTGGCTCTGATGTCAGTGGAGTGATGAATTTGTTCCAAGTTTCAGAACTCTAAAGCTACCTTGGAGAGCTCCTTTAGACTTCCGACTGAGATCCGGAGCGGATTCACTGCCCCACTGACATCAGAGCCATCAGCCTCCACTGTCACTCCCCCACCCCACACCCCACTTCTTGTAGTGGCAAGTTCAAACAGCAGCTTTTTGCAGGGTCAAGTTCCGTTTGAAGAAAGCGGGGCTCATTGTTCAAAATCATGTTGATTTACAAACCCTACAGTTGAGAAGAAAGGAGGAGGTTGCAGGAGCAAGCACACAGGCGGTTCTAACCCCGAAGCAGTACACAGGCACACCCATCGGACAAAGCCTGAGCATGAGAGAGCATGTAACCCTTTCCTTTCCCACCACCAGAGTCCTGAGAATGTATCTCCCAACTTTAGATACTGCTGTTTACATCTGAAGAGGAGCCTTTCCAAAGGTTAGAACCAAAATATGTTTCTCTCCCCGCCGCCACCACACACCCAGGATCTGTGTCCCAATGGTCCCCTTGGCATCAGGTTCTTCCCATAAAATTCTCCAGGGTCTAACAGGCTGCCTCTCTTTTTTCCTCCTGTGAAAACCAAACTTTGAGAGCCATCATGAAGCCATGTTGCATGCCCCAAATGAAACGTTTCCCCTTTTGTTCACAGAAGTTTTGATATAGGCTTGATGGAAGAGCGATTCCCCTCCTCTCTCCACCAACAGACATGGGAAGAGGCTACACTAGCCAGTTTTGAAGGAGGAAGGAGAGAGAAGAGCAACCTTGGTGGTATGGGATACCCATTGTTGCGTAAACACTAGAGATATATGGATTTGGGGAAACCATTCCATCTGTTTAGTGGATGGTCAGGTATCTTTTGTTCTGTCACCCACTTATTGACAGAATTGGATTCTTTTAACTAGAACCAAGTTGAAGTAGGCTGGCTCAGGGCGTTGGACTAGGGTTGGAGAGACCCAGGTTCAAATCTCCAACAAGCAATGAAGCTCACCTTGGGTGAGTCACCTTCTCAGCCTAACCTACCTCACAGGGTGGTTGTGAGAATAAAATAGGGAGTGGGAGCACTATATACACTGCCTTGATTTCATTGGAAGATAATTGGAATATAAATGTAATCAATAAACAGAAGGCATATGCTTCAGTATCCATGAGGCTGTGGCACCAAGAGCATTGTTAAGCCTGGGGCCCTGAGCCTGAATCTATTTCCTAGGGCCCTGGATTCATTTCTAAAGGCCCTGAGTATCCATCAGTACTAATGGAAGGAGGGTTGCTTAGCTTGATTGCCCTGCAGGGATAACTTTCAAGGGAGATTGCTTCACATGATGCAACACACATACCCCGTTTCTGTTAGCATGACAGGTAAGCTTGGCAGGGTGGAGGGACTTTTTCCTTTGGTTTGGGACAAACTTGGGCAGGGTGCAAATTAAAATAAAATCTTCAATTATTTGAGATGAGTTGGGTGAAAAATTAATTGCCTTTCTCTCCTGTGAACTTTAAATAAATCCTCAGAATTATTTCTAAATGCGCCTATTTTGCTATAAATGTGTGCCGATTTTAGGCAGATTTACACTGTAGGTGCCAGGTCCCTAGCAACACCCTGTCTGGCACAGAAACCTAGACTGTCTGAGTGACACTTCAAGGGAGCTTTTGTTTCAGAGGCTGCCCTTATGATGCCAACACACCTGCAATAAAGCGAGTGGAGGCTGGTGGCTCCAATGTCAGTGGGGCAGTGAATCCGCTCTGGGTTTCAGTTAGAACTCTATTGGAGCTGTCCAAGGTGCTGAACTCAGTTTGGCGGCGTCGCACCCCAGGGTTCCGCACCTTGAACAGCTCATTTAGAGTTCTGGCTAGTTCTGACTGAAACCCAGAATGGGTTAACAGCTCCACTGGCATCGGATCCACCAGCCTCCACTAAATAACGTCCCCCCCACAAGTGCGCACAACCATCGCGTATTAGCGAAATCTCCCGGCCCTGCCTTTTAAGTAAGCCACGCCTAAGGCGTGATTGTTTAGACAGCTCCTACGGAACTGGCTTTCGGGCAATCGAGCCTAAGATGGGGCGGGCCGCTTGCCCGCTCCTTCCAATAGCGGCACAAGCACAACTCCTCAAATGGTGCCCTCCTCCCCAACCTCCGCCGCGCCTCTCCTCCTGGTAATAAGGGAATCGGCTAGTCCGTTCTTCCCCAGCTGACTCGTCGGAACTGCCACCTGCAATACCACCGCCCGCACCAGCAGATGGCGCTGTACCGTACTAAAAGACCCTTCCCGGCTTTGAGCATGATGGGCGCTCTAGCCACCGCGCTCGCTCCACCGTCCAGCTTTTCCGGCCGCCATGCGGATGTCGCGTCAATCGTCCTTCCGCTGGCGCATGCGCGACACGTGGCCCTTCTCTCGCTCTCTTCCCCCGAGCAGCAGGTAGGGTCTTGGAGTCCCGGCCGCAGCGGCCTAGGGATGGTCTTCAGTCTCCTGCCTTACCCAGCCCCGGCCTCCCTTTTCCCGGTGTCCCGCCTTTCCACCCCTTTCCTCATGCTTCCTTTCGTCGCGTTGACAGATAGCGGGGTTGGCCGGGGCATGCTGCACCGTATTGGCGGGGTACGGGGGGGAGGAGGAGCCTGTGATGGGCGGAGCCACCCTTGGAACGTTCTTCGCTGGCACGTGGGTGGGACTTAAAGCTCAAGGCTCTTTTTTTTTTCCAGTGGAAAGAAAGCAAGGTCCATAGGTGGCCAACGTGGACTCTCGACTCCACGAGTTGCCTGATGGCGCACAGCACTATTGCTGCACTGCAAAGCTGATGTATGTGAGGAAACGGGCCGTTGCCTGTCCAAAAGTTGCTAGTCCTTAGGTTTTGGGGTTGCTACTGTTTGCTGTGAAACTTTTTTTATAACAACCTTGATGTGGAGAAGTTAAACAGGAGAAGGTTTTACTAACAAAGAAGAGAGAGAAAGCTTTTCCTAGCAAGGAGCAAGGGAGGGAGAAGGAGAGGAAAATTTCACTTGATACTGTTTATATCTCCTCTTAAAAGTGAAAGAATAAGACCAGAAAAAAGGTAGCAATATTAAATGCTACAGGACAGGACTCCTTTCACATCCATTCTTTTTCTGTTCCCCCTCATGGACCAGCATGTGTATTTTCGCTTTTTTTAAAAAAAAATCTCTTTTGACTGTCTCTTGTATAACATGCCACAGGAGACTCTATTGAATGTGGGTGACCAAAATGGCTGGATAACCATCAACATTCAAACTGATCTCTATTGAATTGCTTTAGAGTAGCCTTACTTACATTGGGTGCAGGTGAGATTTGATCCCACATTATGAATAACAAACAAGTAGATTGTGGTGATTGTTCTGAAGTGTGCGTTAGTGACTATTATTCTAATGTGTGTGTTAGTTGGCTGTAACTCGACACCCTGAAAGCCACATTTTTGTGTGGCAGATTTTCTCCTTTGTGCATTTTTTTTTTAAAAAATAATATTTTGTTTATTGCAATATTATGTGTTGTGAGCCATTTTTTCCCCTGTGCAATAAACAATACATTGATTTTTAAAAAAAACATACCTTGTCTCAGTGAAAAAAATCGTCTGGTTCATTCAGCTCAAACTTTTGAAAGTTACAGGAACAGACCTGGCTGTCTTCCTGGTCAGTTGGCAATCTGAGGTCTAATCATTGTCAGTGTTAAAGTAGGGTGACCTTATGGAAAGGAAAACAGGGCTCCTGTATCTTTAACAGTTGTCTAGAAAAGGGAATTTCAGCAGGTGTCATTTGTATGCATGCAGCACCTGGTGAAATTCCCTCTTCATCACAACAAATAAAGCTGCAGGAGCCCTGTCCTCTTTTGTATCTGGCCACCCTATGTTAAAGAGCAGTTTGATGGCTCTGGCCCAAAGAATCTTAAGAGCAGATAGAGTCGCCTTCCCTGATTTGGCTGGTTGGGGGATGCTGGGAGTGGTAGTCCAACACATCAAGGGGGGCCCCACCAGGTTGGGGAAGGCTGAGATAGTGGAGAAAAAGGGACAAGACTGTAAAGGAGTTGGCACATCAGTGCCCTGACTGCATTGCCACCCTGGTTTAAAATGCTTTGAATGCACCTCTGTAGAGCTGTGGATGAAGAGGAGTGGGTGGAAATAACTTTCCTTTTATTTATGAGTAGCTCCATCTGCGTTAGCCAAAGTGTCATCACACCAGAGATCACAGGCAAAAGATGCCAAATTTCTGGAAATTTTGAAGCCACATTTTCCCCCACGGGTTTAAAATTTCCAGAAATTTGATATCTCTAGTCTTATGTTCAAGTCTTCTTATTAAGTAGTTTATAGAAAAACCGGGGGGGGGGGGCATTTCCTGAATTTTCCTGGGGCTTTTCGAGACCTTTGCATCTCTGGTCACAGGGCTCCTAGACGATTCCTTGGAGCTACTCATAATCAAAGGTAAGATGTCCTCTATGGGAGTTCAGAAAAGGTTAATGGTCTGGAAGGCAGATTGATAACAGCTTTGAGGTCATTCTGATGTTTGTGTTCTCTCTCTTGTTTAACCACAACCAGCTTACTGTTCTGTGGATGGAATAGGCAAAAGCATAAGAACAAATTAGGATTTGAGAATATGCTCTATCAACTGGGGCAAATAGAAGATGGGGAATTCTAACCACTGAACATCCACTGACTGGACTACCCTCCCCCAGCCCTCCATATGCTTTGGACTTATCAGCCCCAGTCAGCATGGCCAGTGGTCAGGAATACTGGGAGTTGTAGTCCAAAACATTTGGAGGACACAGAGTTGGGGAAGGCTGCCCTAAAAGCTAGGGCATAGCTATGTATATCTTACAGCCCTATATTGGGAACAAGTAGCAGCACAGGGAAGACCTGTAGAAAAAAGAAGCTCTTGTTTTTCTTTGGGACTCTGCAGGCAGAGGATGACGTAAGCCATGCTGACTCTGCAGGCGGAGCTGAACATAAGAGCTGCCATGCTAAATTGGACACAGGTCCATCTAGTCCTGCATTGTTTCCAATTGTGACCAGCTACATGTCTCTTGGAAACTCACAAACAAGTTAGAAAGATGCCGTCCCTCTCTATTTTACCCCAACATCTGGTACTCGTCGATATACTGCCATAATGATGATGATGCCTCAGCTAGTGGCTACCATCCCTTCTTGAGATAGCAAATGCCACAATTTATTAGTTGTACCTTGCACAGTGGCTTGTGTACAGGTCAGAGTCAAGCTAGGGTTGAATAATGCATATGTATATTGCGGGGATAAAATGTGCTTCAACTGTGTCTCTGAAGCCTATAGGAATTGCTATGCGATTTGCCCTGTCTCCAACCTGGGGCAGTCTAGGGGCCAATATGTAGTTCTTTAAAGGAGTGTAGAGTGCCATTGGGACAGCTTAGTGCAAAATGCTGCTTCTGCTGATGCTGAAAACATGATCATACTAGGATTGCCTGTGTAGCTGATCTGTGTTGATGTAATACTGCCTTCCCTATCCTGGTGCTCTCCAGGTGTTTTCGAATACAACTCCTAGCCATCTTGACCATAGGCCCTGCTGGCTGGGGCATATAGGAGTTGAGGTCCAAAACACCTGGAAGGCACTAGGTGTGGGAACGCTGATGTAATAGATGACACCTAATTTCATCAGAGAGCTTGCTCTCAACTATAACATACACATGATTAACAAGAACAGAGTGGCAATTTTGACAGCTGTTCATCTGTCATTTCCTTGTTGAGGGTCTCTAAATGTCCAACCGGGGCATCCTCCAGAGGTGATATTTCAACAAAATATTATATACCTACAGCACTAGATATGTAAAATGTCTTTTAAAATTAGGTATCTAGTATAATAGAACAGCAGTGCTTATTCTAGTGGTGAATCTTATGGACTTTTAAGGAATTGTACTGGTTCTGTTTTATAAAGCTCACTGCGTCCTCTGAGTTGAGTATGATATAAAATTCAAAGTAATCTAGATGCCAAAATCAAATCTGGAAGAGAGAGCATCAAATTTTGGGGCACCCTGATTAGGAAAGAAAGATGGAAACCCTCTGGGCAGCCAAGCACCTGGGATTTGTCCACCCTGCTTGTGATGATGAGTTAAATCTTTCCGCTCCGTAGATTTCATGTTCTGTACTGTGTTTTGGTTTTGCCTGATCACCTACATCACGGTCATTTTTTCCCCATTTTTTATTGCTGTGCATCGGATCATGTTGTCCTCCATAAATCAGCCCCACCACAGACCTATCTAGTATAGTGGGTTTCTATTGGTAGCAAGCAATAGAAGCTGCAAATACTTTCTCCTAATGCCATGATGTTTGGTTCTTTTCCAGCTGTTGAGTGTGGCCACCCCCCAACATCCCTGAATATGTATGCCTGTGCAAAGTTCGTCTCTGCTCCCACCCTCGTGAGTAACTGAGATGTGACATCTTGGGTTTGTTTATTTTTATAGTGCATTGATTTTCAAAGCACCAGTTCAAGTATTATCTGCCTGTGCTGGCAAGTAGTTTCAAAAGATTAATAATCTGGGTAAGTGTATCTATGCTGTCAAGGATGGAATATGGCTAATTGGCCATGAAGTAAGTTCTGCAGATACTTTTAGCTTCCATTTCTAGTCTTTGGCACAGCAAAGAAAAATCAGAAAATATCTTGACAGCTGTTGCCATTGGGCCTGTTCAGACAACACGCTAAGCCATGGTTGGGCCGCTAACCCTTTTGCAGCAAATGGTTAGTGAGCGTGTTTAAACCATGGTTATGTAACCACCACCATGGTTAGGAATAGTTCACACAATGCACTAATTCATGGTTCATATGACACGCTAAGCCATAATGTTTAGTTCAAAGTGCTTAACCACCGTGGTTTAGCGTGTTGTCTGAACAGGGTCATTGAGCAATAAAATCAGAGTGGGATGGAGAGACATTTTGTGGTGAGTGTGTGGCCCTTGACTTGGTGTTCCTGCCCTTGAAAATCTATCCTTCCTTGTTCTTCCATGAGTCTAAAGTTTCCCACCAACATTTGAGCACATAACACCAACATTCTTTAAAAGCTGTCTGGCAGACAGACCATGCACTCTTAAGTGAAACTCCCACCTCTCTTTTTCCTGGGGCAGAACTTGGTCACATCCCATTCTTTCCCAGCACTACTACAACAACAAAAATGCAGTAGAACGAAGGCGATTCTCTTCCCTTTGCAGCCCACTGGAAGTTGCTGCTGTCAGTCAGGGATGGGCAAAAGTGAACACAGCAGCACCAGGGAGATACCCTTCCTACTGAGAGAGTGTGGTGCTTTGCTCCAGCCCCTGCAGTATTCCATTCACCTCTTCCCAATTATGTCTGTGAGTTGCTACAGCTAGTGATGTCGGAACAGGAGAGATGCACTCCTCTCTTCTTGCAGGAGTTCCTAAACACCTCGTATTCTTTGTTCGACCTTCTGAGAAGTATTTTATTTATTTATTTGATTTATATTCTGCCTTTCCACCAAAAGGGTGTTCAATGATAATAAAACCAGGATTAAAACAAAAACTGAATTAAAAGGGTGCAATCCTGTCGGAATTCCCATCAGCCTCTGAACTTGGAGGCTCATAGGAATCCTATGGAGAGCGCGAGGAGTGCAGCGGTGATCGGGGACGGAAGGAGCCTGGCGCATTCCTTGTCTAGGGGCTGTAGGATTGCTCTCTAAGCCTGGATATAGGCCTTATCTTGCTGCCTTTGCTGGTGGCTGTAGGCAGTGATGATATTTGGAAGGGCCGGGCAGTTCCCTGCAGCATCACAGCCCAGGTGTGAAATGGATGGGGCAAAAGGAGGATGCCTTCCTCTATGGGGCTACTGGGCTGTGGAGCAAGCAGAGAGCAAAGTTCAGGCTATGCGGCTGCACAACACATAGTTCAGCATAAGTAAGTATGCCTGGTTTAGACTATTGTCCACGCTGGCTGGGAATCATGAGAATTGCAATCCAACACATCTGGAAAGAATTGGGTTTGGGAGGTCTGGTCTTATCAGCTCACCTAGACCCCTAGGCCTCCTAATCTCATTTTAAAAACCAGTTCTTCTCTGCTGTGGCATCCCGGCTGTGGAATGAGCTCCCTAGAGAGGTTCGCCTGGCACCTACGTTATACTCTTTTCGACGCCAGGTGAAAACCTTTTTATTTCCCCAGTATTTTAACAGTTTATCATCTTAGTTTGTTTAACTTTGCTGTTTTAAATCTTTATTTTAAATCTGTATAAATCTCTGCATTGCTGCTTGTTTTTATCCTGGTTGTACTTTTATATTGTACTTTTATACTGTGGTTTTTATACTCTGGTTTGTTCTATACTTTGAATTGTCTTCATGGTTTTAATTTTTGTGAACCGCCCAGAAAGGTTTGGCTATTGGGCGGTATAGAAATGCAATAAATAAAGAAATAAATTTCTCAAGGCACGTAGCCCCGATCCTTAGCTGTGAGGGATATTTGGCTAGCAATGGGAGGGAAGACATCACTAGCCAGAACTGTTACTCTGCTGATGAAGACATGTTCAAGTCATGGTTGTGTCTAGCAGCTTTGGACTATACCTTCAAAACTAGAATGTATTCACAAGGAAATATCTTTAGCTAGTGGGGATTTCCCTCTGCTCTGTGTCTTCAGCTTGGATGTTTTCCCTTTTGCAGGTGAAGAACTGTTCCCGGCTGTTCTGCAGGCCCATCTCTGCCTCAGTGCTGAACAGGCCTGAGGCCAGGATGGATGAGGTAAATTGGTGTGGCATAGCTTCTAGGTGCTTTACCAAAGCGAGAAAAGCCCCTGGATCTCCAGGAAGTATGGCTTGTGTGTCCAGCAAGGCTGTGCAGGGAAATAGTCAGCACCTGTTAAGGAAGGGAAAAGAGGAAGAGGAAGATCCTTTCCAGAACAGCTGTCTCTGCTGGGCCTTTTGGATTAGGAGCAGCACGCTCTTATCTATGATTTATGTTTTTAATTGCAGTGCGTCACTAGGAGGCATCATGATGCTATGGGGTTGTCTTTCTAAAACTGTAAAATTGAGGCACCAGTCCAGAGATCAGTGAACATTTTTATGTTAAACTCGTTCATGTTTATCACATTTTTATGCTGCGTTTCCTCCAGGGAGCTCAGAGTGGTTCCATCTTCTTCTCGTAACAGCAAGGAATTAGCAGTGAAATTAACTACCAACTTACGTAATTAGAATTTCTAAGTTGGTGTGTTTTCAAACTTTTCTAGCTTTGAAGAGCCCTCGACATACATTTTTATCCCATTCTTATCCCATTCTCTCACAATGCTCAGGGCAGCATTCATGATTCTCTCACACACACACGTGCTCACACACAGAGTTAATTCTCACACAACAACCCTGTGTGGTAGGTTAGCCTTTGAGAGGGTGGGCCCGTTCAGAAGGCACCTTAAACCATGGCTTTAACCGCAACGAATAAGGCTTTTTGCTTTATTCACCATGGTTAAAGCCGTGGTTTCGGGTGTCTTCTGAACACAGCCTGGCTTTCTGGCTTAACCACTGTGGTTAAAGCCATGGTTTAAGGTGTCTTCTGAACGGGCTCAATGACTGGCTCAGGGTCATTCATTGAGCTTCATGGCTGAATGGGTATTTAATTCCAAATCTGATCCTAGTTTGATACTGGCCAACACAGCACACTTGTTTTTTGAGGTCCCTCTGCATGTTGCAGTTTTTGCAGGTCAGGCCTCTTGGGCTTCTCGGTTGCTCTGCATGAACGGAGCGCACCAGCCTCCACTGTGGCTGAACATCATGGGGATCGAGTGACATTGGTGAGCAAGTGCTCTCCTCCCCCATCTCTACCCCTCCCCTGGGAACTTGTCAGCCATTATTGATTTGATTTGTGCCCCGCCTTTCTACCAAAACATGGCACTCAAGGCAGCTTACAGGCACAATTAAAATTGATTAAAACAATACATTAAAATAAAAATAATTACAGAATAAAAAACAGCATTCAACCCAACAGATCCACTTACAGGCCAAAGGCCTTCTTGAATAAACTACTCTTTACCTGCCAGCAGCAGGACAACAGAGAGGGGGTGAACATGGCCTCCCTTGGGAGGAAGCTCCACAGCCTGTGTCCAGCCACACACAATCTTCAAGTTGCCACCAAATGCACATCTGAAGGTGGCGATCTTCATGACTACTGGGCAGGTTCGTATGGGAGAAGGCGTCCTTTCAGGTAGCCTGGTCCCAAGCCTTATAGGGTTTTATAAGTCATAACGTTGAATTCTGGCTAGAAACGGGCCGGTAGCCAGTGAAACTGCTGTAAGAAGGGAGCCGCCCTTTTTAAGCAGCTCCAATCAACTCTCTGGCCACAGCATTCTGGATCTGCTTAAGTTTCCAAACCGTTTTCAAAGGTAGCCCCATGAAGAATGCATTACAGTAGTCCAAACAGGATGTAACTACAGCATGCATGTCTGTGACTGGACCAGACATCTCTAGGACCAGGTACAGTTGTCCCATTAGCCTCACCTGTGCCATGTATTGGTCCATTTCAGGAACCTGACCGTTCTCTGGAACAGTTTGAAAATCTGTTTAATTAAATTCTGGTTTGCTTGGAGCAACCTTTCCTGACCTAGTGCCCTCCAGATGTTTTGGACTACAGCTCCCAGCATACTTGACCATAGGCTAAACTGACTAGGGCTGATGGGAGTTGATGCCCCAAACATCTGGAGGGCCCCAGGTTAGGGAAAGGCTGGCTTGGAAGTAGAACCCTGCTAGGATGGTGCCAAGCATCAGCAAGAAAGATGATGAAACTTTTTTTTCTTCCGGCAGGCCTTTGGGGAGTAGTCTGGATTTTTAAAAAAATATTTGTATTTTAAATGTTTTTACAAGTTTTAATATTATAGCATGTTTAATTATATTTTAAATTTTTGTATACCTATAGGTTTTAACTGTACATGTTTTAATCTGTAAAGCTGCCTTGAGTCCCAGTATTACGGAAAGGGCGGGATATAAATATAATAATAATAATCTACAATGTACCCTTGTCGTTTCCTTTTCTAATCCCACATTTTCTCTGTTCCTTCCAGCCCCGCTGCATCTCAGCTGCTCAGAATGAACTGTTGCCAGTCTTGCGCCGGGCGTTCCAAACTAGCACGGTTTCCAGGGACATTGACACTGCCGCCAAGTTTATTGGTGCTGGTGCTGCCACTGTAGGTGTAGCCGGCTCCGGCGCGGGCATCGGGACCGTATTCGGTAGTCTCATCATTGGCTATGCCAGGTATGTTAGGATTATTAAGCAGTGTAGCAATGCATATCTGGGAAGGGACGTTAGTAGCTTGCAGGCTTGGTTCAAGTGCTGACCCTGTTTGTCAGAAGTATGATATTGAGAGAAGGGGCGTTTCTCAAAGTGAATCTGACATTTGAAACGCCATTGCTTGTAAGACGCATCTTTCAGAAGTCAAGACCTAGTCACTGGACTAACTCCAGGCAGGATTGTAAATAGAGACTTACCTGGATTTCTAGGTAAAATAAATGGCATGCTCTAAAAAAGTTGATTTGGGCACAAATAACCTTGTGTGTAGTAAAGCAAACTGGGTTGCTTCTGCATAGTCTGGAATTGCCATCCATTTATTTGCTTCTTACATAGAATCCAGGTGATGTTTCCAACTATTTGCATTCCACTTTTCAAACCTGATTTGTCACCTTTTTCACTGAAATCACATTTGTAGCACCAGTGTAGACAGGCAAAACGGTATTGAAGATTTTTCAGGGCTACTGTGCCTTTTAGTTAGAAGTTTACTCTGCGGCTTTTGCCTCTAGTTGCTTTTTGTTCAGTGTGGCTGCAATGTTACAGATTTGATTGTCCCTTAATTACTCAGTTATTTTTGTGTAGAGGAATGGAGATTTAATTACTGCCATCCTCTTAATTATTATATTTGTTTATTGTGAAATTGCACTACTTTTCATTTAAAAAGGGGGGGGGGGGAGAAACCAGTAATTAACACACACCCTTTGCAGAAAACAGGAACTGATTAAAGGGCTATTCATCAATAATGCCATGGCTGTGACATGAGGGACAAAAGCCACCAAGGGAAGCTACTAATTGAAATTGCAGGGGACCTGAATGACTTCCGAGTAAACATTATTGAAGGATCTTGGACATTGGGGTGGGCATTGCCAGTTAATACAGTGCTATATTAAATACCAAGTATAACCACTGTTCTAATTCTGCTTCCACTTGATCATGGAAAAGCAGAGCCTCAACAGTGCTAAAGAACAGTGTGGAAGCAAGCCTAATAAATGCTTTATGGACTCATAAATTTTGTAGATTTCCTTGCAAAGCTGGCTGACAGCTATGCCGTGCAGCTAGGCATTCTGACTCCTTTAAACACTGCTTGGCTCAATGGGCTGTCTTTAGGGAGATGCTGGGGCTACAGAAGCACTGCACGTCCACTGCTCCTGTGTTCACTGATCAATGTGTGTGCGTATCTCTCTCTCTCTCTCTCTCTCTCTCTCTCTCTCTTGCAGAAACCCCTCCCTGAAGCAACAGCTCTTTTCTTACGCCATCCTGGGTTTTGCACTCTCCGAGGCCATGGGACTGTTCTGCTTGATGGTGGCATTCCTCATTCTCTTTGCTATGTGAAAGAACCAGATGTGCCGCCTGTCATGTGTTCCCCTCTCTTCCCCCTGTGTTTAGTCCAGTGTGTACGCCGACCTGATTGTTCTGTGGCAGATAGGGGAAGCCCGTCTGTTAACCAAATCCGTCCGGTTCGGAGGGGGCAAGTGAATAAATACTGTATTGGTATACATTCCTGGTTTCTTGATGTGTATTTGGTTTCTTGACAAGCAGCTGGGCCCTAATATTTTCCCCCTCATTTTGGCCGGTGAATGCTTGGGGACTCCAGTTTCACTCTATGGCACCAGCCAATTGTACAGCATCAAAAAATGTATTCAGTGCATCCATTAGATTGCTGAAAACCTTAGCCCTACAATGCTCCAGGAATCTGAACCTGGTTCTCTTCTCCCTCTGTTTCTTCTTCAATAGTTTTCAAATAGAATGGAGTTCCTAACCAGTATCTTCATCCCACACGTTTACTCAAAGTTAATTTAGTGGGACTTGTTCTCAGTAAGTATGCATAGGATTGCAGCCCTGTGCTGCATATTACTGCTGGTGCTGAACAGAGCTCCATGAAAGTTAAGTCTTTAGCTTACAGAATCAAGTAGCATTTAAGTAAAACTCTGTATATCTCTGCTCCCGGTGAATTTATAGAATTTGGCTATCTGGATTCTAGTAAATTAAAATATGGCCCGGAACCATCCTTTCAAGCTTCTCTCTTGCTTTAAAGGTCATTTATTGGTAGATGGCAAGGCATTTGGTGAACTTAAGCTGAGGAGGCAGTGATTATTGGTTACTTCTGTTGCCAAAGTTTTCATTCTAAGGTAGAACATTGGAATAGCTGAAAGATGGAATCTACCAGGTTTAGATGTTATCCCTTTACTAGAAAGTATTAACTGGCCAGATAGGTGCTAAGAAGAGCTTACAGAGTACATCAGTGTGATAAAGTAGTTTTGGGTGGGGAGGCAGATAATTCTTCAATGAGGCCTGGATGATGGCATCAGGGAGGAGGGCCACTCACCCCAGACATAATCCAGTGCTTAGCCGAAGTGTTGGCTGGGCCTCATCCAGCTGGTGTGTCCGCTACACTGTGCGTGGGTTATCCCTGGCCAAGCATGTGCAGCCCCCCCCCCCCAAGCATGGTGATAGTTGGAGGAGCATTTATTTATTTGTTGCATTTTTATACCGCCCAATAGCCGAAGCTCCCTGGGTCATTCACAAAAATTAAAACCATTCAAAGTATAAAACAAACAGTATAAAAACATGATATAAAATACAATATAAAAGCACAACCAGGATAAAAGCAGCAGCAGTGCAGAAATACAAATTTAAAATACAAATTTAAAACAGCAACGTTAAAATTAAATTTATAGACTGTTAAAATGCTGAGAGAATAAAAAGGTCTTCACCTGGCGTCTGAAAGAATATAGTGTAGGTGCCAGGCAAACCTTAGGGAGCTCATTCCACAGCTGGGGTGCCACAGCAGAGAAGGCCCTCCTCCTGGTTGGGTACCTGCCTTATTTCCTTTGGCAGGGACTCACGGAGAAGGACCCCTGAGGATGACCTTAGGATCTGGGCCGGTACATATGGGAGGAGGCATTCCTCCAGTTGGTGCTTCGGTCATGGTGACTTGGCTTTTCCCACCTTCCCTTATAGGAAAGGATGTGAGGTAGGCAAAGCTCAGGGGAATCCCGGCTGTTTCATCTGACCAGTCCTCTCCCTGCGATCCTTCAATGGATGGGGCTTGGGGCAGGGGCCTCATCCAAGACACTGCAGGCTGGTTAGGCCTGGAGGGCCAAATTTAGCCCACAGGCTGGAGGTTTCGTCTGTACAATAGAGTGCTAAAGCAACCTACACAGCTTTAAATGGTAGCAAATTCCATTCCCACTTGGTCTCTGTGAAGGCGTCTCAGTGGCCATAGGATATTGCAACCCCAGCCCACCCTGCAGATGGCAAGGGAGGCCGCCTTGTGAAGGCCCTCCCTAGTGGCAGGACGTTTGAGCTGCTGTGTCTGCCCCACTGGCAGTGCTTTGCCTTTGGGAAGGGCAAAAAAGATACCATGTCAGCAGCAAACCAGGGGAGGCCCTTTTCTGCTAAGGCAGCCTTTCCCAACATGGTGCACACCAAAAGTGTTGGACTAAAACTCCCATCATCCCTGGCCATTGCCCAAGCTGGCTGGGGAAGATGGGAGTAATCCAAAACATCTAGAGGGCAGAAATTTGAAGAAGTATTGAAATTGGAGGGCATCAGATTGGATAAGGATGTGCTAAGGTGGTGCATACTTCTATTGATTCGTTGCCTAGTAATTAAAGCTACACATATTTGCCATCTGTGCTTGTAGCCCTCGAAGTTAAGGCTGTGTTTCTAAATGTGGGGCAGCCAAAGCATCCTTCAGCCCCTCTGTCCATGTAGGCAGCCACAGAAAGCCAGAGCGTTCCAGGCCAGAGCGTTCCAACTGGATGGTCATTAGTTCATGTGCAGCACATCTAGTTTCCTTCCCTCCTTCAGAAGCAATGCTCACGTCTCCCTTGCAGTGTTTCTGGGAGTTTGCAGTGTGGTCCTTCTACAAAATAGCAGTTTAGAAGCACTGACTACAGACTAGCAAACATCAGAATTGGCTTGGTAGCTCAGACCAACTTGGCGTGGGCTACAAGAGTCAGCCAAACGTTTCTGAGAAGCTCAGGAACAAAGTACGAAGGTCATACTATTCCATGTGTTGCTTATTCCACTAGTACAGGTGTGTTGAACCCACCTGGGGTCCCAATCCAGCCCTCCTGGTTTCTCAGGAGGGCAATGCCCCTTGCCCTGCCCTGCCTCCCTTTCCCCCAATCACTGATCTTCTGGTGGTTTCCTGGCTTTTACGTGTTTTTCTCATTCTAAAAGGTTCAAATGCCTCTCCTAAGGGTTAGTTACTGGCAGCAAGAGCTAAAATATGCTAGTATTTTGGCCCTGCCCTTTGCCTTCAGCCCTTCCCTTCCCTAAGCTCCAGAACTGAATTCAGCCACTGGGCTGAGAGAGTTTCAACACCTCACCTCTATAGTCCAAGAGCCATGTCAAAATGTTACATTTTCCACACTGGATGGTAGCAAGCAATGCAAGGAAGACTGGAGACACTGGAATCATGTACGCTCTTCCCCAACAGATACTGCTTGCTTCATTGATGTACATTATGACGTAACTATTGTCCACGGAAAGGTTTTTGGGGGAGTGCCACCACCCCCTTAAATGCCCCAGCACTTGCTCATAAGACTGGCAGTTTTTGAGATGCCACAACTTTTATAAGATGATTAGATAGCCAAACCTTTTGTACCTTAGGACGTAAGTATTTTGACATGGGCTCTTGGACGACTTGGGACTTGTTTTTGCGAATATAAACCACATTGGAACTTTAAGCTATTCAGAGGCGCATTTGTGGGGGGGGGGGGCGTGGAATGAAATTTTTTTTAGCAGTCACCTGAGCTAGTGTCCATCACCACATGGCATGAATTCCTTAAGCTTAAATACACAGTCCACAAAGAAGTGCTTCGTTCTGACAGTGGTGAATTGTTCTGCCCACGTTACATGCGGGGAATAATTTCCACAGTTCATAACTTAAAAGCCTCTTTTGTCCCTCCTTTAAAAGAAAGAAAAAAGCTTTATTTTATTCAATCGATTTAGTTCTTTTTTTCCCTGAGCTTAAAAAGCCCTAAATGTGTTCTTTTCTCAGAGGAAATGCGCTGCAGCTCATTGGTCTTTTTTAATTGTGCATTTCTGTTTGGGTAGTATCCAATGTTAGTCCTACATAGATAAGAGTATACACAAAGGAGATCATTCAAAACTGACCCCCAAATGGAAAGAAACATCTCAGGATGCCAAAACAAAAATTATTTGAGACATTTCTCTCCATTTTGGGGTCTACATCGAGTTGACCCATTGAAATGAATGTGACATATTAGTTGTGACTAATTTAAGTCTCATTCATTTCAATGGGTCTCCTCCTCCACATACGACTATCATTGGCTACTACCCTGTGTTTCCCAGGTCTATGATTAGCAAAGGCCACAAGCTAGATCACCTGTCCTGCACATATGCCCTGAATATGACTGCTGGGGGAGCAAATGGCCGGGGAACTATTTTGGAGGTTCTAAGGAGCCTGGCCTGTTATCTGTCAGAGTTGCTGCCTGTTGTAAGGCCCACAGCTGGTCCTGGCATTTTGCTGTTGGGGTTGCTAGGGAACCAGATGAGCTGGGTGTGTGTTACAGTTGTGCCTGTGTTTTGGAAACCTGCTGTCCATGCCAGACTGGCCAGGGAAGCAAAAGTAGCTTCAGGGACGGGTGTGAAATGATCAAGGGAATGTGAGCAATTCTGCATCTGAACTGTGCAAACGCCATGTCCGGGAGAAGCGGCCTCGGGCTGCAGGGGGGAGGAAATTCATGCTGGTGGATTGCTTAAATGAGTAATTCTTTGATTAGGAGGCTGTCTAGTTGTTTTGGACTACAATTCCCAGAAGCCCCTGCCAGCATGGCCAGTGGGTTATAGGAGTTGTAATCCAAAATATCAAGGCCACTAGAGTGCTTGCCCTTGATGGGGAGGGTTCACAATGAAGAGCCCCTGCTCCAGACTCCTGATTGTAAAGCAGTTGGGATTAAGAGAAGTAGATCAGGGATTCCCAACCTGGTCCATTCCAGAAGTTTTAGACTGTGTGTCCCATCATCCTCAACCATTGGCCATGCTAGTTGGGGCTTATGGGGCAGTCCAAAACATCTGGAGGGCACCAGGTTGCCTTCCTCTGACATCAGGTCTTCACCCCCCTCCCCACCAACTGTGCTACTGCTACGTCTGTATAGAAGCCCGTAAATTGGGGGTAGCTAATCTTCCTACATCTCTTGGCTTTCTGGGGTATCAAGGTGCTGAAGTAGCAGGTGGACACCCTCTATGGCACCACCCTTCCTTGCTTGTCTTCATTTGTATCTTCATTTGGATGGCTTTAAAAGTGGATTGAATAAATTCCTGGAGGAGAAGGCTATCAATGGCTACTAGCCCTGATGATTATATACCTCTAGTATCCGAGGCAGTAAGCCTGTGTGCACCAGTTGCTGGGGAGCATGGGTGGGAAGGTGCTGCTGCACTCATGTCCTGCTTATGGGTCCCTGGCCGACAGCTGGTTGGCTGCTGTGTGATCAGAGTGCTGGACTAGATGGACCCTCGGCCTAATCTAGCAGGGCTCTTCTTGTGTTCTTACGTCTGGGACATGGGAAGCATTTGCTTGGGCAGGTGAGAGCTGTAGCAGCACGCATGCAACTGTTCTCCAGTCCTCTTCTCCCCACCTCCCTGTCCTTGGGAACTGAATTGGGGCAATGCTGCCTGCAGCCTTTCTCAGCTGGCAAAACTGAATGGTAGATGATGTCTTTGGAATTGCCCCGTTCGTGTGTGAGTGAAATGTTAGAAGGGGGTTTGCTGTCTCCTATACCCTTGACCATTTTGTGTAAAATCCACCCTAATTTAATGGTTGGATCATGGATCATGACCAGTAACCGAATAAATACAGTGACTTCATGGGGAAAAGGGCCCGTCACTACAGAACTCCTTGGCAATATCTCTCCATCTGAATAACTTCTGGAGCTGGTTGCTTGCACTTAAAAGTTTGTGTTTTTTAACTCTGAAACATGATGTTGTTCATTGTGCTAGACTCTGTCAATTCTACTCTGGTCACTCATGCTTCTGGCAGTGGAGTTGCCACACTCTGATTCACCAACCAGGCATTGAAGCAGTGATGTTGCACGTAACTCGCTAAGGTTTATTTTTTCCAGTAAAGTGCCATGGCGTTAAAGACTGTGTAAATAAACCAAATGTAATGTAAGCAGTTCTGCCTCCCAGATCCACGTGGAGCCAGGTTAAGGCCCTAGAGAGTTGTTCTCGAGGTGGGAGGAGATGTTTGCAACACGGTCTCTCTGGATCTTATTTTGCATTTTCAAAGCCATCTCCAGCTACAAGTAAGATATTTCGCAATTTTTTGATGCGAGGAATGCATTGCACTAGCTCCGGGATCCAAGTTTTCCATTCATTTGTGTCGATTTTAGGAACAAAGGAAGGTTCCCTCTTCACTTGGCAAAAGCGGAGAGCTGGCCTGCTTTCAAACACAAGCCAGAAAAATGAAGTTGGGCACAGATCCATGGTGGTCTCTCTCCAGCTAGCAAAGTAAAAGCAAACGCTTCAAGTTTAAGCCTGTGCTTAGAACTTCAGCTAGATCAAACCTTAATGTTTTGCTCTGCCAGATGGAAAACTTCACAAGGGATCACATTTAAGATCGGAAGAGACCTGTTCTGTGGAACTCTGCTTGTTCTGATGGCAACCTATATCCCTTCACTCTGCCATCAGGAACATGCAGCCTTTCAAGACAAGGACCTTTCAAGAAAAAAGTTGTGCCTGCCTGTAACTTGGATTGCCAACTTCTAATCACCCCTGCAGCTGAGCCTTTAGCAGCAAACTGCAATTGGCAGATGCTAAAGCTCGTTGAGACAAGGAGGTGAGCTTCACCTGTCGACTCCTGCAGATCAAGCTTACTGTCAAAGGTAAAGGACAGGTCAAGCTCCTACTGATCAATTGGCATTTGGCAACCATACCTGCCACAGTTCTTTTGAAAGTGACCGCATGCATTTTATGGCTGGCTTCTATGGCCTAAAACCCAGCGGCAGAAGAACTCCCTTAAACATCCATGAAACAACCAAAACGGCCAGTTATATTGTTGCTCTTCAACTGAAGGGTCAATATTCTCTTCCACATAGCGCTCTTGTTTTCAGGGTGGGACTTGATTTCCATGTAAAGTGCTGAGCCTGCTGCTAAGGGTAAGGTGGTGTGAAGATGGCCCATTTTCTGACAGGCTGTGCTTTCCGTAAGGTTGGTTAACTCATTAAATAATATGGGCAGACTAACATGCTGGCTGGCTGGGGATGATAGGAATTGTAGTCCAACCCATCTGGAGGTTGTCAGTTGGAGGCGGCTAGTATAAAATAACTTCTGATGGCCTCATCTGCAATGGGCCTGTTAACAGTCTGTGACGTAGGGCCCAGATTTGTGTCTCTTCTTAATGCCTTTGAATTCCCCACTCTGCAGTGGGCCATCATGCAAGATGCTAATATGCAGCTATCCCATGAATGGATAACCTCCAGCCGTGCAGCTCTTAAAAGCTTCCCATCAGGTTCTCACGGCCTATTCTCGGTCCCAACTGTCCAACTTCCATGCTGGCTTTGGGAGGGAGGGGCTTCTCTTCTCCAGCTGGCATTGAAGTACAGCAAATTGCAGGTGAGAGGTCCGATTTGGATTAGGACCCTGTTGTATGGAAGCTTTACTAGGACTAAGAAGTCATATTCTATTCAGTGGGACTTAGTAATGACCAGATCCAAATCAGGCCTCATTTCCCTTCAATTTGCATGGGGAAGGGGGGTCCCCAATGCAAATTGCAGGCATGGCAGGTGAGGGGACTGATCTTGATTGGGAGTCCAGCCCAATCAAGGCACACAAGGCAAAGGGTTAAAGGCCTCTACCTAGGGTGACCATATGGAAAGGAGAACACCATGTACATTGATGGTGCTATATAAATAAATAAATAAATAATAATAATAATAATAATAATAATAATAATAATAATAGGGCTTCTGTATCTTTAACAGTTGTATTGAAGAGGAAATTCCCTCTTCATCACAACAGTTAAAGTTGCAGGAGCCCTGCCCTCTTGTCCAAATACAAAAGAGGGCAGGTCTTCAGCAGCTTTAACTGTTGTTATGAAGAGGGGATTTCACCAGGTACTGCATGCATACAAATTTCTATACAACTGTTAAAGATACAGGATACTCCTTTCCATAGGGTCACTCTAGTTAAAGGCTCCTACCTCACAAACCAGGATCTCAATTTGGATTGGCTAGAACCCTCTGCTGGTGCAAATTGCATTTGGATAAAACCTCCCTTTGGGGGGGAGGACATGTGTGTGTGCCTGTGTGCGTGCGTGCATTGAGAGAGAGAGAGAGATTGTGTGTGCAGCCTTCACCCCTACTGGCATGCAATCTCCATACATATGCCCAAGAAAATGCAACCCTGTGCCTTTTAATAGCAGCCCATCATACACATTTTAGGAAGTGGATCTTATACTAGGAAGGAGATGCTTTTGGATCACTGCTTTTCTACTTTTTCACCTATTGCAGTTCTGTGAAACAGTACAAGGTGCAGTAGGGGCAGATAGACAGACACAGACAGACAGACATAAACCACACAAGACAAAAGCTGGCAACCCTAGTTGGAGCAAATGCCCTATCTGGCCCTATGCTGATGACCACTGTGGTTGTTGCCTGTGCGTGTGTATAGGTTTTTTCCTGGCAGGGTTCCTGTGCCATTAATAGCTGCGCGACAAGCCATTTCAACAGGTGCACCTCTGGGCCGCACAAAAGTCACCATGCTGCCCATCACGTTAAAGGAGCAAAGAACATTTCCAGAAAAGCAGGGTTGACCCCACTGGCAACAGCACTTGGTTCCTGTTGTTCATTTTATCCTCCTCCTCCTCCCCCCCTTGCACCATTGGCTGCCACAGCTATGCAAGCGTGCAGTCTCTAGCAACAGAGATAGGTGAGCATGGGGAGGGTGGTGTTCTCAGCCTAGCTAAGACATTGCAAGTCACAGCTAGAGGCTGGAGCTGAGACAGACGCCTTAGCTAGACAGGGCTTTATCCTGGGGCGATCCCCGGAATCGTCCCTGTGCGTCCACATGTCGCACAGGGGATCCCGGGATCAGGGAGGGTGATCCCTCCCTTGCCGCGGGATATCGCCTTCTGCTATAGGCCTGGTTTTTCCGTGGTCTCGGGCTGAGCCCGTGTGCCTGAGCATCGCAGTTTGTCCCGGCTCCTCACAGTTCCTCACGAGGAGCCGGGACCCTGTCACAGGGTGCAGAGCTCCTCAGGAGCTCTGCACCCATCTGGGGTAGGGTGGTGGGAGCAGGGATTTTTTTTTTAAAAAAATCCCTACCTTTGAGCATATGAGAGCTTGTGTGCTCCTGTCGCTTTAAAAAAAATGGTGGGCGTGATGCCTCTCCCTCTGAGGCCATTGCGCGCCGCGTGTGAACAGAAGGGGAGATATTGTGATGAAAATATCATTGGATCTTCACCCCTCTGTTGAGCAACACCGCTAGGTCTAGCTGAGGCCGGAGTGAGAGCAGCTCTTTTCACCACCCCTAGCTGCCAAGGGTACCTTTATAGCAACGTTCTCCAACCTGTTGCCCTCCAGATGTGTTGGACTACAATTCCCAGCATCTGCCAGCCAGCATAGCTGTTGTAGTCTAAAACATCTGGAGGGCACCAGGTTGGGAGAGGTCGTTGGAGCCCATATAGTTCCCCTTTCAATCAACTCCTCTCGAGCTGGCGGGATGCAGGGGTATTCAGTCGCTCATTCACCAGCAGGCAGGGAGAATGCTGCGGTTTAAATAGCCGTACGGCTCATAAATTTAATTAATGGAAATGGCAGCAAATATTATCGAGTTCACTTACATACCATTTGCTTAATCTTGTGTCAATTTTGTGCTTATTGCTTCCAGTGGCACATTATTGTTAACAAGGCAATTGCGCTCTCTCTTTTCTTTACATCTGGTGCCAGGTTAATTGACCCCCCTCCTATACACACATACACACACCATGGCATTGCCACCAAGCTCTGCACTGAAGGACTCTTGGGCTTCAACTAGAGCTGAGCGAACTTACCCCAAGTGAATGTGTTAATTACTCGGATAGTAACAAATTGGTCCATGCAAGCTCGGACAAGAGTACTCTGTTTTCACACGATCTGCCTGCGTGGTGATGTAATGGGGTGTTGACTCACTTTCGCCAGTATGAAGATGGACCTGCAGAGTCGTTGTCCTCCTCAGAGCCAGAGCTGTGGCAGCAACATCAAGGGAAGCAGCTACTGAGACTGCTTCGAGTATGTTTTTTTGGGGGGGAGGGGGTCTGGGTAGTAGGACGATTGAAAACTGTTTTACCTCCTTGGGGGGTGGGTGTGATCTGTGTACTATTTTACTCCAAATCTTACAATCCATTCCAAACTTCATAGCAACTTCGCAAGGCATTGATCCAGGTTTGCTACAAAGGTGAGCATTACCGACAGATGAGTTTCGACCAACGAGCCGACTAGTTACGAAATCTGGTGGCATCGCTCGCTTCAACATGTTGAACCAGGAAGCAAACACAGTCCCCGTAGGGCCTCTGTGTCAAAGCTGGTGATATTTGGCACAGAAGAAGTGTCCACGTGCAAACTGTGGCAAGAACTCTTGCTACCAAGCTGGGGGAAGGGCCATGCCTTGGTTGCAGAGCACACGTCTTCCACGGCGAGAGTCAGCCGTTCAGTCTTGGGCAACTCTGTTTTTGAAGGCTGCTAGAAAACACAGCAGCTGAAGACTTGTGCGGTTAAAAATCAAATCAACTCAGGAAATGTAGCCTTTCCCTGCTTGCTTTGACTGCATAACTCAAGGGTGCCCTTACCTCTCTACAGCCTTATTTCCTCCTCCTCAGCTCACACCATCTCCTCTCCTGCAGGAAAATTCACCCCCCCCAGTTTTCTTTTTTGTTGTTGTCTCATTCACTTGCTTTCCCGTAGTCCTTTACTTTCTCTATCTTTATTTCCAGCCTATGCCAACCTTTCTCTTTCCTGAACCCAGCTGTATATTCACCTGCGTGCCTGTCTCTGCTCTGCCCCTACCTACAGCTCTTCTTCTCCCTAGGCCCAGTATTGGGGTCTTTCTACCAAAAGTGAATTTTCACTTAGCTCACAGAAGCTGCACTGTCTTTCAGCATTCTGCTGCTGACATCCTACCAGCTCAGCCAGTCTGAGGAGCAGGTGAGGATTTGAAGCCTTTTATCCTGCCCTTTAGGGTCAAACTGTCCCAAGGTGACTTATATCGACTAATGAATATTACATATAAACAAATAAAAACATTAAAAACCAAACCAGTAAATTAACCATTGTAAAACAGCGGGAACTGAAACACTGAAACCATATGAAGTCACTGATTTTTTTTAAAAAAAAACTGAGCACATTTTTGCCCCATTCAGAAGACACCTTAAACCTTTATTTATTTATTTATTTATTACATTTTTATACCGTCCAATAGCCAAAGCTCTTTGGGTGGTTCACAGACCATGGCTTTAACCACAGTGAATAAAGCAAAAGGCCTTATTCACCATGGTTAAAGCTATGGTTTAAGGTGTCTTCTGAACACAGCCTGTTTTTCTGGCTTAACCACCAGGGTGAAAACCATGATTTAAGGTGTCTTCTGAACAGGCCCAACAAAAATCTGCCTAAAAGCTGCAGGGAGATGGTCATTTGCAATTCTAGGTGGAGGTACCAATGCAAAGGTCGTGCCCTTGGTGACGAGACAGAGAGCAGGGCTTCAGAGGCCGATCTCATGAACCAGGTTGGTTCATGAGTGCAGATGGCCCTGTAACTTAGGTGCTCTATACTTCATTACTTTTAGAAATGGGTATTTCTCTCCTTAAAGCCTTGCCCTGTGATCCTAAACACTCTTATTGTGAACTAAGCTCAACAGAAACTGGAAAATGACTAATCAGAAGCAGAGTTTTAGGAAGGATGTGGTGAACAAGTGGCAAGAAGGGACTTTAAAAGTGCACATTCATAGAAACAATGTGTTACTAAGACCCCCTTTTCCTAAATGACCCTAAGCCATGGTGGTTAAGCATTTTGAGCTAAACAATGGGCCTGTCCAGATAACACACTAAGGGTTAGGCTGCTAACCCTGTTGCAGAAAATGGCTAGTGTGTTTAAACTGTGGCTATGTAGCCACCATGGTTAGGAATGGTTCACATGACACATTGACCCTGTTCATTCAACAAACTAAGCCACAGTGGTTAAGTATTTTGTGTAGGGTGACCATATGAAAAGGAGGACAGGGATCCTGTATCTTAAACAGTTGTGTACTAAAGGGAATTTCAGCAGTTGTCATTTGTATACATGCAGCACCTGGTGAAATTCCCTCTTCATCACAACAGCTAAAGCTGCATGAGCCCTGCCCTCTTTGTATCTGATCACACTAGTATAGCTCCTGCAGCTTTAGCTGGGGTTAATTAACCCATGATTGGCTGGGTTGTATGCTGCACATGTGCTGCTGTCTCTTTAAATATGCAGCTTCTGATTGGCCTGATTGAGGGTTGCTCTGTGACTTGCAAACTTGACCACTTTGGGGTTTTAATGGGTTAATCATAGGTTAACTTTGTGTTTTACTTATGAACAGCCCAAAGTGTCTGGGTTTGCACATCACAGAGCAACCTGTGACTGGGTCGATTGGAGGTTGCATATTTAAATAGACAGTAGCACATGTATGGCATGCAACCCAGCAAATCATGGGTAAATTAATAGTGCGTTAATCAATACATTATTTGCTGTCGTTATGTGCAAACTGGGTTCATGGAAAAGCTGGTATAGAAAGTACAGATGCAGAGAGATGGGTTTTCGCTAGAATACCATTTCACATTTAGATAACTTATTTCTTTTTCTCCTCCTACCCCCGCAATAGCAAACAGTGAATCAGTTGGAAATCATGACAGTGTATCACCACAACTGTGGATGGGTATAAATGATTCACCTTACGTGGGTTCAGTTGCTCCGTGACCAACAAAGCATTAGCACGACAAGTTTCTTGTCTAAGCTGGAGGTCATAACAAATTGCACAATAATTAACAAAGGAGCAAGCCGGTATGAGTGGTGTTGGCCATTTCAATCTACTCCATAACAAACGAGCCAAAAGTATCCAATAATTTGGTTGTTAATATGAACATTTAAGCACTGCCAAACAGCCCCACCAAGAGGAGTCTTTTCCCTGCAAATAACATACTATTTATTTACTAGTGTAAAGCCCATGTTGCCTCCTTTCCTGTTTTTTCCCTCTCAGCCCCCTCACTACGGAGGGGCTCGTGAATAATGCAAATTTGTCCCATCTATACTGAATCCCCCTCTGAAATTTGCATGTGGCTCAGCCCCCGCACTCTCCCTCACATGCCCTGATTGGCTGGCGCTGTCCCCTTCCATCCTCTTCCCCTCGCCGTGCATCCGGGGACTCCCATCACGTCACACTGATTGGCCGAGCAGGGCTGTCCATCATCCTGCTGATGGAGGGGCTTCCCTGCCTGTCTGGCACAGAGGAAACAAATTGCTATTAAAGCTCGAGCTTTGAGCCTTTTCAGTTTTTTCTGCACATCTACACTGCTGAAGCTTCAGTTCAGAAACAAATGAGCAAAATCGGTCACGTAGCTCTCGAGTAAGAAGCCTTACACTACCGTATTCTTATATAAGATTACATTTATATCTCCCTTTCCTCTAAGGAGGTCAAAGTGGTGTACATGGTTCTCCCCCACTTTATCTTCACAATAACCCAATAATAATAATAATAATAATAATAATTTTGTTTATTACCTGCCCCTCCCTCTGGATTGAGGCAGGGAACAAGACCAAACTCAATATACCCTTTGAAATAGGTTAGGCTGAAAGATAGTGACTGGCTCAAGATCACCTAGTGAATTCCATGAACTGAGGTTCAGTCAGATTCCAGCCCAGGGCTGCAGAACCCCTAGCCCGCAGAACAAATCCGGCCTACGGAGTCTTCTTGGGTTACTTCCCTGGAGGATCCAGCTGACCCAGAGGCCCAACTGGCGCTGGGAAGAGCAGCTGCTGCCTTCGTGCACTTCTTGCCACCCTCAATTTGGACAGTGAAAGGTATGCGGAGGGAGTGTCCAACTTGGGAAGTGCTGGGCGGAGCCACTCCTCAAATCACCAGCAGAGTCCATTTGCACACTGCTTGCCTTCCCCATTGGGACAACAAACGTACACATAGCCAGGGACTTGCCTTCTCCTCCTGGCTGAGTCCTTTTCTCTGAGCTGAGAGAGGCATGGAGAGAGAGGCAACCGCCCAGAGAGCTTTGGCTGGGGGGCGGTATATAAATGTAATAAAATAAATAAAAATAAATATGGAACTCTATGCCTCTCAGCACAGATAAAGTGAAAATGATGTCAGTGGCCATAGCTACACCCACTGATCTTATTTGGCCTACAGAGGGCCTGGTGGAGGCCAGTTTGCCCCACCACTACCACCACCATCACCACCACCAAAGATTAATTCTGCACTATATTCACCAGATTGATAAGATGAATAAAGCAACCTGATGGTTACCAATGCATTATTTCCATTTAGCAGACAAATAATCTTGCTATTTAAACCCCAGGCAACACTTTTAGCCAAAAATGGAGGATAATAGTTTCTCCCTAATTTTCAAGAGAACCATCCAAAGTGTAATATGGAACGTCTTCAGTGAGGGGGGTACAACAAATTTATTGGCCACAGGGGTGAGGTCTTGAGACAATAGTTCTATATACCCACTTTCATGGGAAGTAAGCCCCATTCAACTCAGTGGATTTACTGATGGGTGTACATGTACAGAGCTTTAATGTTAAGCACAGGTGGGCAGAAAGCTATTTTATTGTTTTACTCTGTACAGCACCATGTACATTGATGGTGCTATATAAATAAATAATAATAATAATAACTCCATAGGTTTTGGACTTCCTCTCCCAGAAGGCCTTGCCAGCATGACCGTTGGTCAGGAATGCTGGGAGTGGAAGTCCAAAAGATCTGGAGATCTACTTTCTGCCCATCCCTGCTGGACTCTGTTGGCTACAGAGTCCAACATTAGGCATTGCTGTAAATGCTATCCTTTGAGCCTACAGACTTCAAGTTGCTGAAGATAGTTTTCCAAGTCCAGTGCTAAATTTGCTCCATTCTTTTGTTTCACTGCCTAGTCTTAGAGCCTAGGTGTGATTTGAAATTTGGCAGAAGTGAATTTGTTTAAGAGCCAGTTAAATTTCAGAAAAATTCAGATCAAGAATGAGCACAGTCACTCGGGTTGATCAGGAATCTGACAATTACGGCTGCAATCTCATATGTGTTTACATGGGAGTAAGCACCATGGAAGCTGATGGGATGTACTTTTAAGCAGACATACAAAGGGCTCTGCTGCAAATTTTCCTATTTGACATAGCTGTGGCTGACTTCAGTTGGATCCAACCAATACATATTAGAAAAAGTTCCATCAAATCCAATGCAACAAGTCAACCATGACTAACTTAACATTTTGCTTCTTTTAAACATCTATTTTAAGGTGTTTTATTCTGTTTTTATTTTATTTTATCTTGTACACCGCTCTGCAATTTTGAATGGGGAATGGTATATACATACTGTAAATAAATAAACCCTATCTATTGCACTCGGTGGGACTTGGATTTAGGCCACTGTTTTGGCAGGATATGGCCTATTACTTGTGATTTATGCCAATCTTTTCATGCTGCCTATCCCAACCTGGCACCTTCCAGGTGTGCTGGATTACAACTCCCATTATCCACAGCCAGTATGGCCACTGGCAAGAAAACTGATGGAGAGAAGGAAAGCTAAAGACCAGTGGTGGGCCAAAACAGGACAGCTTATTTCAGAAACACTTTTGTCTTCCATGAAATTACCCATTCCTTCCAGAAATTTAGCTCAACACATCTGGAGGGTACCAGGTTGGGGAAGGCTGAACGTGGGTGAGAAGAAGAGACAGCTTAGCTGGCAGATTATTGCTATGTTGCTTCCTTTTATCAGAATAGAAATGGACTCATGCAGGACTTTTTAGCGATGTGCCATGACTCAAGCCTGCCTGGAAGCCCTTCTTAACCCTGCCTTATTGGGTACTGGCTGTGGTGGTTATTCAAATAATGTTAAATAGGCACCTCTGCATATAGTTACATGCCCCTAATAAGAGCAAGGCTACATGTTCCACTTTCATGACTGCAGCCCTGCCATAAGGTCTGCTGAGAGTTCTCAGTTCTGAACAGTCAGAGAAAATCCTACCGATTTCTGTTTCGCAACAACACAGAGACAGGCCTCTGTGCCCACCCTGTGGAATGATCTTCCCTCTGAGGTACGTCAGGCCTCAACACAGGAATGTTTAGGTGTTTACTGAACATACCTGTTTGTTTTGACTTTCCCCAAGCATGGAACTAGTACTTATTTTCTCTCCGAGTGTGTGTATCTGTTTTTATTCTTTTGTAACCCCCTTCGGGATTTGTTTCAAATGAGCGGCATATAAATATTTCTAATAAAAAGGAAATACATAAATAAATCACCCACTTCATGAAAGGGAGACTATGGTGACCTTTCTCTGTCCACTGTTTATCTCCCCTTCATTCTCTTCTTGGTGACTAATGTTCTCAACAATTTTGGAGGGGAAGGATCTGGGAAAATTAGCCGCTAAGAAGAAAAATAAGGGTTATAGCCAGCTCCAGATTTTGGGGTCCCCTCAGAAACATGCTCTCCCTGTCCTATTTGGTGCCTGCCAAAGAGCAAACAAGCAGCGAGGGCTGCTGGGAGATGCCCCCACTGCTGAAAGGCAGTCATTCCTGGCGTACTGTTGGGGGAGGGCAGCAGTAGTGGAGCAGCCAGGGGGCCACCAGAGGACCATTCCTGCTGCATCTGGATCCCTACTCAACGCCCCCCTCAATTCAGCACTTTTTGCTTGAGATATTAGGGTATGCCTGAGCACACTGGCACACCTGTTGTGCATGCCTATGAAGGCAGTGGTTCTTTTTAGAGGCTATTGCTGCTTGCCCACCCAGGCGACTGAGCAAACAAGTGGCCAGCAGTTATTAGGAGCCATGACAGCCTGCTCTTCCACCCTCATACTCAGCACCAGCTTCTCTCAGCCTTTGCTGCTTGCTCTGTTGCAACTTCCTTTTACTCCTTGGGAAGATGAGGAGTCCCCCATGTTGCAGGCGATGTGTGGCATACGTCAAAGGACACAGACTGAACTTACCCACCCCTTCCTCCACCAGCTAGCTCACGTCGGGGAGCCGCTTCCTCTTCCTTCTGCTGAAGAAGCAGAGGCGAGCTGCTTGCGTGCTTGCTTTGCTCACCCACCATTGACACAAATTGGTGGATGGCAATAGCAAGGAGAGAGTAGCAGACACAGCGACTGCTTGGTTGCCTGCTCTTGGCAGTGGGGGTGATGGCAGCAGTAGTAGCTGCTCCTGGCAACCATCACTGCCCAGTGGCAGGTGGGGTAGCAAGGGTACATCACACATATCTAGAGATGGAAGGGGTGGGTGGGTGGCTGCATGCTGCATCAGCATCTCACTGATGCTGTGCCATTTAGACATGGGCAGGTGGTAATAGCTACTGTTTTAGAGATTTCAGGAGTCAGCAATCTGGAGCATGGATAGCTGCCTGATTCTGCTGACCTTTGACACTCAGCTTGAGAAGGGGGGATTTTTTTAAAAAAATGGACTGAGAAAGGCAGACAGAAGCTCCTCTTTCTCTGTGTGTGCGATTTTGATGTCTTCCTGCTGGATCAGAATGGCCAACAGCCAACACTCTCTTATTCTGAGATCTACACATTACAGCAGAATAACCTGGTAGAATTCTGGGCAGTGCTAATTCAAACTCCAGGCGCAGGGCTGTTGTTGTTATTAATATTCTGTCTCGGGCTGCAGAGCCCTGCCCCTGCCAAGAGATTTGAACTCAAGTCCTAGCTGAGTAAAGCTTCAAGGCTGCAGTCTGAGTAAGCAGTTCTTGGATGGGCTGGAGCGGAGCACGCTGCCCCTAAATTCTTCACGGCTGCCTAAGTTCTCCTGGCATCTGACCCTTCTTCCCATATGCTCTTTGCGAGAATAAGTTGTGGCATGTCAATACAGAGCAGCCTTCTCCAACTTGGTGCTCTCCAGAAGTGTAGGACTACAAGCCCCCAACTGGGGACTGTGGGACTTGTAGTCCCACGTATCTGGAGGCACCAGGTTGGGGGAGCAAGTTGTTATGGTAGCTCATCGCCTTGAGTTCCGTCGAAGTTCTCCGGCGCGCGCGCACCCTCTGCCTTCCCTCATGAGGGGACGAAGAGGAGGAGGGAAAGACTTGCAGGCCATTGATACTGTCCGCTTGCTCGACCCCACCTCCTCATTTCCATAACTCCGCCCCTCCTCCTTTCATTGGCTCCGCAGCTTTACGTCCCCGCCTCTCCGCCAAGTCTCGCGACAATCTCGAGCGCACAGAAAGCGAGGAGGGGGGGCAGCCCTACACCACAGCAAGACTTGGGGGCCGCGGCTCGAGAGTGGGGAGAGCCCCGTTAGTGGCGGCGCGAGGCGGAGGGATACGGGACACTCAGGGAGGGGGGAAAATCCCCCGGTCTCGTGCATTCACCCCCTCCCTTCTCCGGTCCTGAGGTGAGTTTGGCCATTGCCTCTGCTCCTCTCACCCGCCCTCCCCTCAAGAAAACCCGAACTCCTCCAAGACTTGCGAGGTGGGTTCCGCCTCGCCGTGATTGGCAGTTCAGCTGCGCCAATTGGCGCCGGCGTCGGGGGCGAGTGGCGAGCGGCGCAGCCAATCAGGGCGCAGGGTTGGAAGGAGACCCCTCCCCGTCTCCTGGGGATGGGCGGGACTTTAGGGGCTGCGAGGAACCGCTGAGAAGGGGGCCCGGGCGGTGGCCGGGAGGGGGAGGGGCGTGCGCGCGCCCAGAAGCCCGGGTGATGGGCGTGCGGGGGTGGAGGAAGGAGGTCGCGACGCGGGCCGAGAGGCATGTGCGGAGTGCTGATGCTTGCGTGCGGGGGGTGGGTGTGGAGTGAGCATGAAAAGGGAGGAGGCTATTGAAGAAGGGGCTGCGATTAATGTGGGTATAAGGAGGAATCCCCATCTTCATGGAGGGGCGGGGAAGGAAACCTGGGTGGTGTGGGCGCTTGCGGTCTTTGCAGAGGTTGACTTTTTAGAAGTGATGTCCTAGCAGAAAGGGGAAAGCAATGACTGGGGTGGGGTGATGGCTGTTATATAAGTGCATGCTCTTGTTGGGTCGGTCGGGGTTGGAGTGGTCTCTGCAAGGCCAGATCCAGGCTTTGGAGAGCCCTTGCCAACATGCCCTTCATAGGCCCTGCTGTTTATCCCACTTCCTCACCGTTTCAGTGAGCACAATGGTCCCATCCGTGTTGCCCAGGGGAGAGGGCAAGCGAGCAGAGCAAGTGCTGCTCGTTTAGTTGTCTCCAAGGTCCCCCAAGATGCAGATGTGGCACCAGGAAACAGGTGATGCGCCCTCTGCTCTTTCTTTCTGGGCAGTGTGGCCCACAGCCAGGGCTGTCCCTTGCAAGCAGGTGAGTGAGTAGCGCCGGGCCACATCTCTCATGTCGTTGTTCATCCAGGTAGCAGCTGTTTCCTCTTGCATGCCTTTTTCCTCTGGGTAGTGGTGAACATGATTCCCAGTACTGCCCAAGGAAGATGGCCAGTGCTGGAGCTCTTCCTTTTGAAATGCCACTTGCTTGCCTACTTTGGGCAGGATAGGGTGCCTTCCCAGTAATAGTGGTGGCTGCTGCTCCTTGATGGCAACTAATCAGAAGTCTGGATTAGTGGGCCCTGCCAGCCACACCAGAGAGGGGCTGCTGCTCTTTGCAGTCAGTTCTGCTGCTCTCTTAACCAAGTGAGTAAGAGAGCATTAGAGGTGCTGCAAGGATGGTCTCTCTCTCTCTCTGAGCAATGTGGTGCTTGGGTTGGTCTCTCCCACCCCACTCAAGGTGGTGGATGACTGAGCGAGTAGAGGCAGCACCTTCTCACTCACCCAAGTTGGCAACCAAAACATTGAAGGTGGCTACAAAGAGCAGCTGCTGCCAGCCCTACTCTGTCTCTGGCCATCATGGCACTTGGGAGGCCCATCCTACATGCCACACACCGAGAGGGTAATAGTGGAGATCATGTCTCTTCCTTGCTAGCATTGCTTGCTCACACATGGAGCGGCCATCTCCACTTGCTTGCCTGCTCTTTCTGGGTGGAGGTGTTATGCCCAAACAGAGGGAAAGAGCAGGCAAGTGAGTGGAGGAGGTGGCTGCTCCTTAAAAAACCCACTCACTTGCCTATTTTGAGCAGGGAGGAGGATGTGATGTTGATGTCAGTGCAGGTGACAGTCACACAGCATAGAGGAGGGGGTGATAACTAGCTGTCCCTGCAGAGCAGCAGTCAGGGAGAATAGTTTGTGAGACCTCTCAAGGTTGGTGGCCTCGGCAGCTGTCCGTTGAGGTTGACCTCCAATTCTAGCCCTGGATTTTTGTGCATGCACCTGGGTGAGGAATTTCATATGGAGAGTCCCATGGATTTTGTCAGGAGGTTTTAGATGTTGAATAGCTGGCAAAAACACCTAATTATCCTACAAGCAAATGGACCGGAAAAGGAAGTGTCCGTGTGAGGACTGTTATTATTGATCCTACCTTTGCAAGCCTTGTGAATTAAGTATAAAACTTCAATGTAGCAATCTTTAACTACATTTAAGGAATGCAGGAAATATATGATTCTTGCTGACTGGTTTTGCTGAGAACACTTTGAAGCAAACAATTTATTCTGTTTCCTTCATATCCATAGCACTTTATTGAAATGGTATCTTCAGTTGATCAAATGGTTTATCTCAGGATGCTGGCATCAGGTAGCATTTAATTGTCAACTAAGGCAGCCCATCTGTTCTTCCCGTGCTCCAACTGAAAGAAAGAAAAGAATGAGTTCTTCGTTCAGATAGAAAATGAGCATAACTGACTTAGCAACAGTTTGAGAAGTCCGTAATGTTATAAAAGTTATTATGTAAAATTGTTATGGGTCCCGTATTACATGTATTGTCTCAACCAATTTGATTGGAAGTATTTTTGTTTCATTAACAATGAAGTAGCGACATCATTTTAGTGGTGGTAGCTATATATTTACATAGTGGTATTTACACACCACGTTGAACCCAGAAGAATACCGCTTGCGTAATGGGACCTCTGTGTCCCCTCCTCTTCCCCATTCCTGCAGTCCCAAGCACCCTCCAAATCTGCTCTGAAAGGTTGTGGGAGGAGAAGTTGTGGCTGTCCCGTATTCTTCCACTGGCAGCATGAGGATTCTTGATCCAAGCTACTGTGTTTATTATACTGCTTAGCATTTATGTAGCTTGCTTTGAGAGTTCAAAATGTTGCACATGTGATCTTAGTACCAACAGTTCTGTATTCTTATCCACCCCAAGTAGGTTGAGGGAGGATGGCTTTCCTAAGGCCATGTAGTTAGCTCAGAGCTGAGGTGAGATTTGAACTGGGGCCCTCTGGGAGCTCACTCTCATAGCGGTCATCACTTGTTTGTCTTGTAACTTCAAGGGTTAAAGCCAAACATTTCCTGTATGCCAGTAGTTATGTTACACTGCTTACTTCTTCATTACTTGTCCACATGGGAAATGAAATCATGTACACTTCTAAATAAAAGAGTGGAGTTCTGAAAACTGGAGTAATATCTTTCAGATTTTGAAAAGATAGCTTAAACGTTAATGCAATTTTTGTCAGAAAGAATGGCCCTGTTCAGAAGACACCTTTAACCACAGTGAATAAGGCTTTTTGCCTTATTCATCATGGTCAAACCTGTGGTTTAAAGTGTCTTCTGGACAGGGACCATATGATGCATGAAAAGTGTTCATGTAGACCAGCCCCTACTTACTGGATACAGTTATGTATTGGATCTGGAGCTCTCACACTTGCTACACTGAAGAAGCTGCTCAAAGCCTCCCCAAATGCACCACAGACAAAGACAGGTGGTTTGACTGTTGATGTTCCTCTCATACCGAGACTCCTGGCTGGCAGACTGAAGACAAATCAAAGACCATGTTTGTCTACAGGACATTTTAAAGCCCTCAGTAAAGCAGGAAGCAAATTCTTAGAAAGTTAGATGATTTCCCATCCTTTTGACCAAGATCCGCATGGCTTTCAAACTCCTATAAAAGTCACCTGCACAACTCTGCGTGGGTCTAAAGAGACAGATACACAAACTGAGCTGACATTGGGTAGAAAACAACATACCACTTTCCTAGAAATTGCTTGTTTGGTTCTACTTAAGAATTGAAAATCATAGATCTGATGACTGGTTGTGAGTACTTGAAAGTTTCATCTGTACATTTGTTATGCACTTGACAGCACTTTTGAACTAACTGGGATGATGAGAGTTGTAATCCTATGCATCTAGAGGGCACCAGATTAGGGAGAGTGGGAGAAATCTCAGGGGCTTGTTTGGTGATATTATCTAGAAGTCAAAATTCTAGAATTGAAGTCAAATTTCCTTCAATCTACCCAGAACTGGCAAAATATTTTAAAATTCCTATTAATTATCCAGCAATACTGTTAATTGGATGTTCTTTGATGCTCTGGTTAAATCTTAATGTTTCTGTGGTTCTCAACTTGCTGAGTAAAAGAACATGACTAGGGTGCCATTGGCTACCATTAGTCTGCATGGTGACTATTATTGACACATATTTGCCTCTTTGTCCAGCTGGTAGAATATATTTACTGGATGAAGGAAAGAAACCACAGGCTTCAATTATGGCACATGAAAAGAAATCTCCTGTTTCAGTGCTACATAGCCTTGATACTCAGTGTGTATTTGCCTGTTGTATATAACTTATTTCTAAATAATAAAAAGGAAATATGAGGGTACTTTGCTGCTAGGCGCTATCTCCATCTAGAGCTGTAAAGGGGTATATAAGATGCAAGTTTCCTCTTCATGCCTTTTTGTTTTGTTTAAGAGCATAGAAAACAATGCTTTAAAAAAGTTGTCCCTCTGGTAATGCTGAGCCATGTCAGTTGGGTCCTGGCTATGAAACTAGAAATTCAGGTCTGGTTTTGTCCAGAGTTTGGCTCAGTTAAAAAGTGTTAGTTGACCATTTTTACTAGTTTGAGTAATACGTTCCAAGGTAGGTCATCAATGTACTGGTTCTCTTTCAGTTCACAAAATCTTCCTTGCTGATCATCTAGAGATAGTTTTAATCACCATAGGAGGGGAGGCAAATGGCTATTTGTAAGCAGCTATTTAAAAGCCTGTGACATATATATCCCCTCCACATGCAATTATGCAGACCATAGAGGACATGATATGTATAGAACAGAGAAATAAATACATAAAACATGTGCTTCTACATGGCTTTGTATTTTCAGGCAAGTACATGGAATTCTATGCAGGTGAGTGAGCAGGCTAGAAATTGAGTGATGGAGTATAGAAACCAAGCAAGCTGTCGGAGGAAGAAAGTGCCCTCCTCCGCACTTATCAGAAATACCGCAGGTTGCTGAAAGAGGAGCAGAGCTCTCTGCAGTGCTGGCTCTACATAAGTCTGAGGGAGCCCTGGCAAAATATTCTCTGATGCCCCGCGCTGCTCTTTCCAACAGCAGTGAGAGGCAGCAGCAGAGCAAGGTGACAGGGAAGGCACTATTTTGATTTCCCATAATTCCCCAAAGTGATGCTATGTGGGGCATTGTGGGAAATTGAAATAGTGACTAGACCCAGCCACCGAGCACTGCTTCGGGTCAGGATAAAAAACCTAAAGGGTGCCAAAGATTCCAGTTGTTGGTGCCAGGACTCGTTCTTCATGCCTTTTCTGCTGCTCCCAGGAGGCAGGTTTTTCTCTGGTGTGTGTGTGTGTGTGTGTGTGTGTGTGCGGGCGGGCGGGGGTGGGGGCGGGGGGCGGGGGCGGGGGCCCAGGCTTGTAACTTTTGTAGGCTTATTTAAAAGTTTGCTCTAATATCTGTGCTTGACTTTGGTTGATTTAAGTCCTAGAAAGTGATGAGAAAAGCCTCCTTGTCTTTTGCCAGTGCCGTTTGGGTGTCACAAAGCCTGATAGTAGGGTGTAGAATAGTTCACTGTCCTGGAATTCTATGCAGGAAGCACATGAAATTTCGTCTAGTTGAGTGGGTGGGCTGGCAAAGGAGTGACCAATTACTTTGTCCCTTCTTTGCCAGCCCACTTGGCTTCCGTAATAGCTGCAGAGAGAGACGCTTCACTTCCTCCATGGCCAGTACAGAAGCAGAGTGAGCTGGCAAAGAAGAAACGGAACACAATGTTTCTCCTTTGCCAGTCTTCCCTGCAACTTTATTTTACTTCTTGCCTGCAACTTTATTTTACTAGCTTGCTTTTTTGAGTAAAAAGCAAGTAAGTGAAATGTTTTGCTGGTAAGTAACATTGGCTGGGGATGGGGGAACAAGGCTAGTGTCTAGAGCTGGTCTAGAAGAATGACTAAGAGTATGAGCTAAGAACCAGAAAGTCCCCAAGTCAAATCTCATGAACTTAGACAAGCCACTGTTCTCTCCCTCCTCAGCCCTCCATTTGCATAAAAGGTCTACCTTACATAAATGTTCCAGGGATTACTGGGAGAATTTATGTGAAGCACTTTGAAACACTTGCAATGCTAAGCCTTCTGATTCGGCATGCCCTCCCATCGCTGCATTATGTTCCCACTCATACTTGCACTCCACTGTAAGATGCAGTACGGCTCCTGGACTGAGCGTATTTATCATGATGTAAGCCCCATTGAATTCGTTGGGACTTCTGAAGAAATATATTTAGCCTTTGGCTATTAGTTTCCTAGCTCACTAGGCAAAGGGGAACATTTGCCTCACCTTGCGTAGCATTAGACTGCTGAATTGTACACCCTGACGTGGTGGTCCAGCTATAGAACGATGTTTGGTTTGCTGTGTAGCCTCATGTGAACTGGTGTTCATGTGAACACTGTGATCATAGTTATTCATGTTAGTAGTAATAACTATGATTGGATAACAGACAGTAGCTGCACTACATTGATCTTCTGCCATAGAGGTAGTTAAAAGTCTTGGTTTTACAGACATACCTTCCTTTCCCCATGGCATGGGGTGTGGGGCAGAGGAGAGAGATCTATCAGAGGTTTTACTATAGTATGTTCTGTATGGAGTCAGCAGGAAGAACTGGACTGCAGTGACTGATAGTTGTTGTTATGGGTGGGCCTGGAAAAATGCAAGGTGCCTTGTTTCTCAGATGGCTATAAATTTGTTACTGTTGCCTTAAGAATTTCAAATATGTGTTGTAGTCTATGTGGGCTGTTGCCTAAAAATGAGATTTTGGCTCCTTCTTTTAAGAAAGAAAAGTGAGAGAGACTGGTACCTAACTCGTATGTAGTTAGTATTTTACTACTGGTATGCTATTGGTCTACAGATAACTATAACAGGGTTATTTGTGCAACTATCTAACATTTCTGGTGTCTCTAACACCTTTGTTAGCTTTGCTATAATTTTGTTATGATGATTATTTAGAACTTGTAGCCTGTTTTGTTCCAAAGACCTAAAATGACCAACAACATCAAGCCAAAACAGTAGGTATCACAGTATCAAAATAGCAACAATATAAGCAAAGAAAGAGACCTAACAATACATTAAAATGTTAAGAAAAGTATAAGCAATTCATACGAGTACAGCTGGGCAAATAAAAAGACAGACAGCAGGCAAACTGATTCTAAGCGAAAAATCCATAATGTCATCTTGGATGGACTTCAGTGGCCTGGAGCACCTGTTACCAATTTCGGCTGGTGCACCAACTATGCCTACTTGTGGTTAGGAATAGCCTAGCCACTGGTTCATGAACTAGCAACCTCATGATTAGACTACTGTAATGCGGTCTATGTGGAGCTGTGCATGTGCCTGGTTCAGAAGCTGCAGCAAGTGCAAAATGCAGCAGCTAAGATGCTCAGTGGGGCATCTGTGTTAATAGATCTGCACTGGCTGACTTTTAGCTACCATGCCATGTTGACATACAAAACCCTAAATAACTCAGGACCAAAATACCTAGCAGACCACTTTTCTCCTGTATTATACACCTAGCTTTGACTTTCTCAAAGGAAGCTTTATTGGTTGTTCCGTGACCAGTAAAATGTTGCCATGTAATATCATGAAAGTTGGCCTTCCCAGTAGTGGCACCCACCCTCTAGAACATTCTCCCATGAGACAGAAACTTTCAAAACACCTTTTGAAAACTTACTTTTATAGTCTTTCCCTGGCTTGTAATGGACTATGACACTGCTCTGTTTTATTGTGGTTTTTTTTAATCTATGCTTTAATATTTGTAAATATTTTACATTGTTTTTATATTATAGATGTATTTTTAGTGTAAATCACTTAGCGTTTTTTTTAATGTTAAGTTATATATAGATATTCTAAATAAATAAATAAAATGCCCGATAAAAAGTTTATCCCTTTATCTAATCGGAAAGTGAAGGCTAATGGATACGCTGTCTCTGGGGCAAGATCTACCCTCATGCTATGGGTTCCACCCTGCCTTGGCACAGAAGATAAAAAGAGACAGTATGGTGTAGTGGCTGAAGTATCAGACTGGGAGTCGGGAGATCCGGGTTCTAGTCTCCACTTGGCCATGGAAACCCACTGGGTGACTTTGGGCCAGTCACAGACTCTCAGCCCAACCCACCTCACAGGGTTGTTGTTGTGAGGATAAAATGGAGAGGAGGAGGATTATGTACACCGCCTTGGGTTCCTTGGAGGAGAAGAGGCGGGATATAAATGTAATAAGACATACGTGCATACATACAAAAAAAGAGGTGGCCCTTACCCTCAATTGCCCTGCTGCTGACAACCTGTTGGTATACAGCAAGCAGACTTTAAAACCTCAGAATCTTCAAAAGCACCCCACTTTCGCAGTAGGCTGAAATGGGGCTTTGAAGGGGCAACGCAAAGGGGCGGTCACCCTTTCAGAAGTGACACTACCTGTGGCGAGCCTTACGTCCCCCAAGCAGTAAGTGGATAGAAGAATGCACATGAGCCTTCCTTCCTGGGTAGAAATTCCTCACCTAGAGCAACTGTGTCTATCTACAAATGGCTGCTGACACTCTTCAGCAGTAGTGGGCAGTGGGGGAGGGGGTATAAATGGTATAGAATGACGGGTAAGAAATGAATTCTCTTGGAGCATAATGGGGCTAGTTTATGCTTCCATTCAGTTTTGCCTTGGAACCATTATACGTTTTCCCTTGGATTTGGAGATATTTCAAGATGCTGAATAATAACAGTGGTGTAAACAAAGGAGATAGACTCTCATTTGAGAACAGTGATTATTCAGGGTGGATTTGTTCAGGAAGTTGACTCTAGGGAACAATTAGAGCTGAGTTTGAAGTCTGTCCTTCCCATTTCAATGAATTTACTAGTCTTGGATTTCAATATTTCTTAGGTGTTGCTAAGACCTTGGATAATCAAATTTATGTGGAATTCTTCTGTTACTGCCTCTTCCCTCCCATTTAGTTTTCCATATGGCTGAAAGAATTAGGGCTTGTTTGCACACAAAATTACAATAAATGAAAAACATAATTGTGAACACAATTTAGTTCAGATGGCCTCTTGCATTTGGTTTTGACACATTGTTTTGGGTTAAACCCAGTTTTGTTGAGTTAAAGTTGAAATAACCTCACACATAAATCAAAATAATTTTAGCACATGGTTTTGCAGTGAGTAGTTTTATGTGTGACACCTTTACAAAGGGGTGTGTGCGTGCAGCTGTATTGGAGAGCACATGCTGGGGCCTTCATGCCTGTCTTGCAAAGCACACTTTGCATTTGGACAGCACCATAGTCAATGGTGGGTTAATAGTCAATTCCACGGTTGATCATCAAGGGGGTACTCCCCACACGGCATGATTATAATCAACCACAATGTGAAGCTTCAAGTTGACTGATAGTCAACGGTGTGTTTGATTGACACATCCCCCCTCTCCCCCCCAGTCCTCCCACTGGTATCCCATCAGCCATTGTGAGTTCTGGCAGCTGGACTAGAGTGGCAACCACCACCTTGGTCGCTCTTGCCAGGGTACTCGAGTCACCGAAAATAATCAACTTTGCGCGATGAAATAATCAAGAGTGCCTGACGCATGACACACTAACCAACGATTGTTCATATAATCAACTCTGCACAGCGCTGGTTATTTGCTTTGGTTATTTTGGCCGAATAACCAACCATGTTGTGAAAAAGTACTGACAGATGACATAATAACTGACAGTTGATTATTTCATCTACTGTTGACTATTTAACCCACCATTGGTTATCGTATTGTCCGAACCCAGTTTTTTTGGATTCACAGGATCATCTTAAAATTCCACAGATTCCCGCTTTCATATGTGTAGGTTTTTGTGGCCCTCCTAGTTACAAAGATGTTTGGAAGTGCAGTTAATGAAACGTTAATCGATCAACAGCAGGGAAGCAAGCAAGAAACCTACTTTCACTGCTGAAAACTTGCAAGTTCGAAAGCCAAATCTTGTGATGTATTTTCCCCCCAAGTGTTTATGTTTAGTTTTGAGGGTGACTATGCCAGATTAGATCCTAAATTGTCATACTGCGGTTTGGGGGTTCAGACCCTCTGGTACTGAGAGATACCTGCCAAAGGTTGTAAATGTTGGAACTCACAGGGAGTGATCAGTTGCTGGATGGCAAACATTGGCTGAGGAAAACCCCACCTCCTACTTATCCAAGAAAGGCATGGGACAAGAATTCTGCAGGCAGCAGCTGGAAGAGGGAGTTGCTCAGTTCATGTCTTTTGGGTAGATACCGGCAGATGACCTTTTTGAGGATGAACTTCTACTTAGATCTTCAACATCAGTTTGTCCCAGTCTACAGTTCTCATTTGGAACACCATGATAAGCATGGATCCTCATTACATGAGAAATGTAATGTAAAAGCTTGTTATGGCTATGGTGGAATGTATCAAAGCCAGGAACGTAAATGGTAAAAGCATGTTGAGTTAGCACCTAATGCTAAACCATGGCTTAATGTTTGAAGCCACAGTGAGTCTTGGGCATATGCATCCCTCCCTCCTTCCTTCCGCGTGGTTGCGAGGAGGAGGTTGGAAGCTTCTGCTTCTGTTTTAGACTAACTGCAGCTTTCCATGATGTCCAGACCCAAAAAACCGAAGTTGGTCTTGGATATGGTTAGGAAAAACAAGCCAATTCCAGACCATAATTTTGGGGTTTCCAACATGGTGCCCATGGCCACAACTGTGCCTGCGGTCTTGGCATCGTCCAGGCCTCTTCACCCTTCCCAATTTTTATTTTATTTTTAGAATGTTTACTTTTTTAAAAAAAAATCCTGAGAGGCTGGCATGCTGCAAAGCAAAGCGCTGGCCTTTGGTGCCACCTTTATTTCCAAGAATACTTCTCCCCCCCCCCCACTTGGGCATCAGAGGCATTCTTCAAAAATAAACATGGTGGAAAGTTACACCTCATTTTTACGTGTGGCCAGCTGCTTAGTGGTGGTGGTAAAGAGTGCCCTCGGGGAGCAGCTAGAGCAGCGGTTCTCAACCTGTGGGTCGGGACCCCTTTGGGGGTCGAATGAACCTTTCACAGGGGTCGCCTAAGACCATCGGAAAACACATATTTCCGATGGTCTTAGGAAACTGTATTGACTGAACTATGTCATGTATCATCTTTTGTATTATTAAAGCTATTGTTATGTATTATTTTCATTAGCAAACTATCCCATGACAATGGATCGTGTAGAGAAGAACGAAAATAATTTTATGGTTGGGGGTCACCACAACATGAGGAACTGTATTAAAGGGTCACGGCATTAGGAAGGTTGAGAACCACTGAGCTAGAGGGTGTGGGTCCAAGTAAATGATTTGGCATTTGGGACTCAGTCCACACCCCTCTGCCTGTACTCAGTTTCTTGGCCAAGTTACTAATCTCTGAGCCTTATCAGTTTGCTTTCTGTGAAATGGGTGTTTTGTGACACCACACCCCATGATAGCCATTTTGTGAGAATGCCCGCAATACTCAAAATTTCAAATATGCCCACTGATCCAAAAAAAGGTTGGGAAAAGTTTCTTCCTAGAAAAGAATTTTTTCAGCCCTATAATAGGAAACATTCCAAGAAGAAAGAAATATTGTTTGTTTTCACCACTTATATTTCAACACATTAAGGTGGAACATTATGTTTTGCTGAACCGTAAAGGTTTTCAGCTCTTGTGGCAAAGTCTAACGTCCTGTTTTAATTATCCTAGTGCTGCAATGACAGAACCGTTTCAACTAGTTGAGGTTTTGAATGACTGAGGGAAATTCTGCTGCAACAGACATGGGCAGTACATTATAGCAATTGGTACTTTAGTTGCTCTGGACTATTATTTCTGAAAACAAAAGTTAGAATCTTAAAAAGAACTGTGATTAATTCGCTTGTTTTTGCTGTTACCACATAGTGGGAACTGGGTCATCAGTTTGGTCCAGCACATGAGAAGCTCTGAAGCTATCCCACAAGTCGCTAAGTAAAGCCAATCTTCTGAATCATGACACACTAAAATACATTGGGTGAGGATCTATCAGTCATAGATCCACCATGGGTTAGCGTGTTGTGTGAACGCGATTTATTGGTTGGCAGTATGTCTGAATTGACAATTCATGGTTGTAATTGGCCAGCAAAATAAGAGTATGAAACTGTGTTTGAAGTGGCATTGTGACATCTAGTTATGGCCATTGCTCCACTTCCAGAGATTACTGCATCTAGAGACTAGAGTGGTGAACAGATGACAAATAAAAGCAGGGAAACAGCTCTGAAGTAGGGATGGGCAGCACATGGACCATGAGCTGCATGCAGTCTCTGCCTCCCTACAGTGCAGACTGATATACCCCATTGTCCCCTGCCACTGTGCCACTGATATTCAGTGCCAAAAAAGAAAGAAGACATTAGTAAACATCTGTAACCATTGATTCCCCACATTGCTTTGGGGGTGTGGAATTGGCCCAGAGACAGCCCAAGATTGCCCACCAGTACTCTGAACTTTAGAGAGAGAGAAGGGGGGCTGCCCACCTTTGGCTCTGGCCCACTTACTACTGTTTCTGGAAAACATTGTCTACTTTTGTAGAAGAAGCCACTGATAAACTTTGCGCATAGGGTTTTTGGGAATAGGCATTGGTTTTTCGATCGGTCTTGTGCTTTTATGCAGGGGATAGTACTGCAAAAGTTGGCAGGCATGTTATAACAGACAAAGAGCTTGCTAAAGAAAACTGGCAAGAATCCTAATACTGGGAAAACAATACTTCAGGGATGGAATGTTTGCAAAGGATCTTAAAAAATAATAATGGCTCTCCAATCCTATTGGACCATAGAACCCCTGAATTGGTTGTATGAACAAAAATGGTATTATGAAGACTTTGTAACATGTGGCTGCATGCTCGATAAAACTAAATAAGGGCCACAAATCTTGCCTTCCTCCACTGAGGGAAGCAAGATTGTCATCTGCAAAGAAGCAACGCCTTCTCAGCGGAGTTTCTTGTTTTATGAAATTGCCCCCTAAGGGAGGCCATCAAATTGGCACCCATGGCCCTTTCAGAAGGGCAGCTTTAAAACAATTCTAAAGAATAGTGTTTATTTCCTTTTTTTAAAATAACACAAAAACATTTTCTTGGATCCTAAGCACTGTGAACAGAAGAAGAATTGTCTTCCCCTTTCACTGCCCTCCCTACCCTCAAAGCTTCATCAGAGGAACAGTACAGGATTGATTGTGGAGAGTTTCATTGGGAAGAGGAATAGCCCAAAATTGAGTGGAGGCACCTTATGTGATGGGCAATGGCTCTGCCTCATTCAGGGCAGTTTCCCTTTCCCAACTGCAGCCTCCAGCGCTCTAACCCATTTTACTGAAGAAGGTCCTCCCACCCCACTCTACCCAGAGAGTCTTTTTTGAGGGTAGATAGGGCAGGAAAGCCCCCTTCCATAAGCTTCCATCTACTCGTGGTTTTTAGCATTGAAGGCAGAGTCATCTGCTGTTTACAGCATAGTTAAAAAATAAAAATAATAAAAGGCACCGAACTGGAAATAATAAACTGTTGCCAGACCTCTCAATCAGCCAGATACCTGCTTTCCATTTTAATGGTTATAATAATCTTAATCAAAAGTAGGATTTGAAAACTGGTGACATTGTTCTGAGAATGGTTGTGCAGGAAACAAGTTCCTATCCCTTATTTATTTATTTATTTATTTATTTATTTATTACATTTCTATACCGCCCAATAGCCGGAGCTTTCTTATCCCTTATAGTTTAGGGGTGAGAAAAGTTGGACACTGCGCAGGTATTGTCGAAGGCTTCAAAATGTTCCTCATTCTGCTAAGTAGAACGTAATTTCATTACTAGGTGAGAATGCTTCTCCTTTTAGCATAATCAGGAGTAACAGAAGGGGTTACATGACAGATGATAAGATGCTTATTGTTAAGATGCATAATGCTTCTGAAATGGTAAGATGCATAATGCTTCTTTGGGGCAGAGGAGAGACTCAAAATTGGGGACTCCCCTGTAGGTAGGTTTGCAGTTGGCTCTATCCATGGATTAGCTGCTCCTGGCTAATATCTCTTCCTATGTACTTCAGACGGTTCACTGAACATTCTGCTGAACTGTGTTTCCTCTGAAACATTGTTAAGGAGTGATATTCTTTTGGAACCATTTCAAAGCACTCACTTCCTTCCTTGCATTTTTGCTGGGAGAGATTTTACTGCTCTTGCAAGATGGGTTGTGTCTGCAAGTACTTGCATTTTTGACAGCGAAATAGGAAGGGGGCTTTTTATGGCTCATTGTAGTCGATGCTTTCTTAGCTTGCAGGGAAACAGTAACTTTTTCCATTCTGCTGACTTGCCATTTTTCTTTCTAGAAAGAGTAGGTCCTGTGGCATGCGCCATAGTATGAAGGTGTCTCCTGACATGAAGAATCTTTAGCTTAATTGTAGCAGCCTAACTGGTCTTCAAAGATGTTACTGGAAGCAGCATGTTGGGTCTCTTTAAATTTTGCTACAGTACCTTGAATAATTTGAAGAGTAGGTTTGTTTGTTTGTATCGTGGATCTGATTGCCAACGGTGTTGACAGACGGTGCAGTTAGCTATTGTGCATTTGAGAGTAGGCACATAGGTTTTCTGCAAAATTTTGAATTGGAACATTTTCCAGAAAATGTTCCTGTGCAAATTAGGATGGGGTAATTTCCATCAGAAAATACTCAGTTTGCTTCGAACAACTTTCTGATGCCCTAGAACAGTGGTTCCCAAAGTGGGCGGTTGGATTGCATAGGGGGGCACTAAGAGGCAAAGGGGCAGCAGGGGGGCACTCGAGGTGGTCTTTTCTGAGAAGCACCTCTCCAGAAGGTCTTAAAACCCAGGGACATTTTTTATGGGAGAAGGTAGTTTGGTCCCAAGGGAAGAATCTACACATGTATTAATATCATTTAAGAAGAGTCCTTTTAACTGTGAATTGAAATGTTTCAAAAGCACCAAAACGCTAATGACGAGACATACGATGCTTGGTGTGCCCCGCCACGCCGGCTGCAAAACAGAGGCGTTCGCTCTCTTTTCCCTCCCTCCCTTGGCAAGCCTGCATCAGGTGCTTCACATTTAAAGGGGCAGAGTGCAGTACAGCCCCTTTTTCATTCTCAGCTCAGCTCCTCTGCCTGGCCACCGCTACTCAGCCCAGGCTCCCGGACCAGCAGGATCCAGAGAAGCGTGGCCCCTTTGAATGGGAGGCACCCGCCCCGGGCTTGCCGAGGGAGGGTGGGAAAAGATGTAATTGGATTTTGAATAAATAGTCAATTAATTGTTACTGTTTTGAATTTTATTGTTATTATCTTCCTTAGTGGGTCGTTGAAAACTGCTATTCTGAATAATGATTTTTATAGTGTAGGGTAGGGGGCACTGGGCATGAGTTTGTGGAACCAAGGGGGCGGTTACCTGAAAAAATGTGGGATCCACTGCCCTAAACCTAAACTAGCGTGTTTGTTTTACTTATATTTATTAAACAACAAAGCTAAAGAACAGAATCCCATGTTAATTTTTTGTCTCAATACACTACACATTTTTACCCTGAAATATTTGAGGTGTGGGGGGGGGATTAAAGTATACTTAGTGTGATTTAAATGTTATGTCAGGATTTTTATTGGAATACTTAGGAAAAAAGACAATCGCACGTACTTACTTTACGTTTTTAAAATGTTATTGGGGAGGGAAGGTAATGAAATTGGCATGCTAATACATTTTTGGAACCCAAAGAACTGTGCATGATAGGCTCACAATCACTCACCTAGAACTGCCAAGCTTGCCTTTGCAATTGGCATCCATTCATTGTTACTGCTGATCTTATGAAATAGAATATTTTATGATGAAAAATAGAGCATTGGAATGTTTTCCATTTTATAAAATTTTCCTCCTGACATCACTGCTTATGACAAATGCAACAATTCATATACAATAGATTTGAGGTGAGGCACAAAGCAAGGCTGCTCTCTTTCACCATTATTGTTTATTCTGGCATTGGAACCTCTGTCACAAAACTTTTGGGATAATTCAGATATTAAGTGAGTTAAAATAGAAAAAGAAGTACATCTCTTAGGGCTCTATGCAAACGATATGGTTTTGACCATAGATCAACCACTTAGTTCAGCACCATATCTGAAAAAAGAATTAGAGAAGTTTAGTTTAGTGGCCGGTTTGAAGGTAAATTACAACAATTATGAGATAATGTGTTTAACTTCTCCCCATCTGTACAAAAACAACTCTCTGAAAGCATGGGGATACCACTTGTCATGTAAGTTTTAGGTATTTAGGGATCCAAATTACTAAACATTTAAACAAATTATATGAAGTAAACTATAAGAAAGTATGGAAGTTCATTAGTTTTGAAATAAGGAGGTGAAAGAAGCAGCAATTAAGTATTTCAAATCACTTAATTGCTATTAAAATGATATCAGTCCCAAAACTTTTATTTTTGATTCAAACATTGGCAGTCTGGATTCTAAAAAACCAACTACAACATTGGCAGAAGCAATTAAATTTGTTCATATTTTGCACAAAAAAACATAAGATACGTAAAACACTCCTATATAAACATCAGGAGAATGGCAAATGGGGAATCCCAAACCTGACATGTTATTATGAGGCTAATCAACTTAAACATATAATCCCTTTGATGGAAAAAGACACTTCCAAAGATGGAAAGAATAAGGTGTGAAGGAGCTCCTATCAGCACTTGGCCATATTGGAAACATACGTTTAGACGAGTAGAGCAGGTGCAGAACCATTCACATTAACTACATTGAAAGTGAGGATGGAAATATTATCACCAGGACGCTCACCGTTAATCCTGATGGCTCATCACCCAGCGTTTGAAGGTAGATTAACAGCGGTGGAAATAACTAGGTGGAAATCTAAAGGATTCTACCGCCTTACTGATTTCTTTAAAAATGGGCAATTGATTAAGCAGGAGCATCTGATAGAAAAATTAGGTCAGGAGAGGGGACAGTGGATAAAAATCACATGGGCATGTGCCTTTCTCTCTTAGCCAGAAATACAAACTGCGGCTACCAGGAACTTAACGGTGTTTGAACGTGACGTGGTGGGATATAAAGGAGCAATTGGCCTCCAATTTATATAAGTGAATAGTGGCTCAGAAAACTGGTACAAATAATTCCCTTGGATGGTCTGGGAAACAGATTTAGGAATCCAAATTGGAAAAAAAAGATTGGAATGTTTTGTGGGACAGATGTCCATTTAAAACAATATCAATTAAAAATAAGGAATTAATGTTAAAACTGACCCACAGATGGTATCTCACACCTAGGAAAATATCAGTGATGAGTCCAAAGACATCCCCAGAATGTTGGTGGGGATGCTGAGGCACAGGAACATATATACATATGTGGTAGTCTTGCCCTAAGGCTAATATTTTTTGGAAATCACTGTTCCAAGAGATTAGCTGAATAACTGGACAATGGGTTCACCCATCTTCTCATCTAGCATTGTTAAATTTATATAGAAGACTAGATAGTAACTTGTTTTTAGATTGTTGGTTATTTTTATGCTCTTCATGATTTTAATTTTTGTGAACCACCCAGAGAGCTTCGGCTATTGGGGTGGTATAAAAATGTAATAAATAAATAAATTGTTAAGTAAGGAATTAATAACCCATCTACTGTTGGCAGCTAGATGGTTGATAGCCAAGCATTGGAAAGATGGCAGAGAGCTCCATATTGATAATTGGTACCAGAGGGTATGGCAGATTATCTCTCAGAAAATTTGACTCAGAAATTATGGATAGTGTGAGTACAACTAAGTGAAGGCAAATTTGAAGGGGTATGGAGGAAATTTATTGATTTCATGAATAAAGAAGAAGACGGGAGAATGCCTCCATCAGCATATATAGAGTTAAGGAGAGTATAGCTGGTGGTGGTGGTGGTAAGGAAACTAAATAAGATAAACAAGTTAACATTAAATAATATTAAATCCAGGTGGGAATCTGTATCAAAACTGAATGTATCTGTATGATGTAATACTTGAACTATGTAACCAGAACTAAAGAACCAAAATAAAAATTAAAAGAAAAAACAAAACAAAAAAATGCAACTTTGTGAATTTGTCTCTTAAAAATTAGCACAAATTGCATTGATTTCAACAATGGTTTAAACTTTGAAATCAATGGGGTTTGGCTGGATCATTGCAGGTAGTTTCTGCCTCCTGATCTGGCCAGTGGCATCCATCCACCTGTAACTTCCGGACTCTTACCATAATGTGCCTAGTATGGGAAATCATTGGAGACCACACCGAAGCTTCAGCAACCTCAGAATTCTACAGCTTGGCTTTTAGTTTGGGGAGGTCACAGGAAAAGGGCAATAAACCAGTTCATGTTTCTCTGCACTGTCGTCTCTCTTTTTTTCTTCCAGCTCCAATTCATAGTCTGCTGATATTTTCTTGAAATGGCCTACACCCTGCAAACCTTCAAGGAGCACCTTCTCCTGCCACTTGGAGTTGATCGGTGTACCTTCTTCCTTGGAAGATGGATGAACAGGGATGTAGAGCAGGGTTTTCCCACTGCTAGTTAGGGTTTTTCTAGTGTTTCATTGAACAACCCACCTAATGATGTTCTGCCAAGGAACATCCTTGTATTCCTTTCAAAACCTACTTTTACTCTTAAGCTTTCCCACTATTTGGCTGACCTATTTCTTCTTCTGTTTGCTTAGATACACAGCTCAGCAGTTTTCTTTTTCTTGTATTTTCATTTTTTTTTATTATTTTGGTCACCTTGAGTATTGATTATTCTTATCTGTAGAAAGGGAAACAATAAACCTAAAAATAGTGTAGCCATAATAAGGCCTATATAACATGATTTTTAGGAAACACGATTCTCAGAAAACATTATAAAAATATTATTCTTTGTGGCTCCTTGACAAATCATAAAACAGTACTTCATGGTGAGGGGGCATGAGTGGATGAAATATCAATAATATTTGAGTGAAGTCAACTAAAAGCTGCTAGTTAAAGGTCAGCTTGTGTATTTGATATTAACCTCTTAAAATATTTTGTAGGACTTGTGAACACCAAAGAAATGAACACTTTAAGAAGTGCTGCTTAGGGATTTTCAGACTAATGTAGGTTGCCAGCCTTTGGTTGCCTAGGAATCCCAACGTGGTCATCAAGGGCAATAAAATACATACAATTTATTTATTTATTAATTACATTTCTATACCGCCCAATACCTGGAGCTCTCTGGGCGGTTCACAAAAATTAAAACATTCAAAGTATAAAACAAAAATATAAAACCATAATATAAAATACAATATAAAAGCTCAACCAGATAAAAACAGCAGCAATACAAAATTACAAATTTAAAACACCATGTTAAAATGTATTTATAGACTGTCAAAATGCTGGAAGAATAAAAAGGTCTTCACCTGGCATCTAAAAGCATATAACGTAGGTGCCAAGCGAACCTCCTTAGGGAGCTCATTCCACAGCCAGGGTGCCACAGCAGAGAAGGTCCTCCTCCAGGTAGCCACCTGCCTCATTTCCTTTGGCAAGGGCTCTCGGAGAAGGACCCCTGAGGATGACCTTAGGGTCCGGGCAGGTACATACGGGAGGAGGCGTTCCTTCAGATAACCTGGCCCCAAGCCGTTTAGGGCTTTAAATGTTAATACCAGCACTTTGAATCGGGCCCGGACCTGGACTGGCAGCCAATGAAGCTGGAAAAGGACTGGTGTGATGTGGTCTCGTCGGCCAGTCCCTGTTAGTAACCGTGCTGCCATGTTTTGTACCAGTTGAAGTTTCCAGACCGTTTTCAAAGGCAGCCCCACGTATAACGCATTGCAGTAATCCAAACGAGAGGTTATGAGAGCATGGATAACTGTAGCTAGGCTATCTCTGTCCATATAATGGTGCAGTTGGTATATCAGCCTAAGCTTACACAATGAGGACTAACAATTAAAACAAATTATGCAGGGATAGGAAACCTGATGCCCACCAGATATTTTGGAGTGCATAACTCCTAGCTAGCACAGCCAATAGTCAGGGACGATGAGAATTGTATTCCAAAATATCTGGAGGGCACCAGGTTACCAACCCCTGCCATAAGAGGAGGACCAGAGGGACTGACCACTGGAAATGAAGGAACTACCCCTGGCTTATACACACTTTTTTCCAGGGAAGCCCATCAAGTTGGTTTCAACTAATACAACTAATGGGTCCTTCCTTTTTATTTCCTGACTCCTTTAATGGGTCTTCGTATGTGCCTCATTTAACATAGGTGATCTTTTCTATGGGATATGGTGCAGAGGGCTGTATGGGGTATGGTGCAGAGGTGGGAAGATCAGTGAAAATTAGATACCCCACCTTTATTTATTACAGACCACTCAGTAACCAAAGTTCTCTGGGCCTTCTGAGAGCTTACATCCTTTCCACTAGTGCAAAGCCAACATTGGATACAACCCTGCAGGCAAGAGTTTGGATTCTCTTGAAAGAAAAGTTACTTGAAAGAGACATTATAAAAGTTCCCATATCACTATTATGAAGTCTGTATTAAGAAGTACAAAATCAAATGAAAGAAAATCCGTGAGCCTTGAAGTTGTAAATGGGATGGCTGACAATTGGCAACAGTTTTGAGTGTGTTCTGAATTCTCACATAGTTGGGACTTTCTGCTCTGCCCACCAGTTACTCCCGGTTAGCTTAAAAGCAGTTCTTCGAAGGATAGGCTTGATGAGCGATCCTTAGGTCATGTCTTGGCCCAACCAGAGGCAGCCATTGAAATGTCTGAGGAGAGCATTGTGTGCAACACTTTGAAGTAGGTAGTTTTGCTTATTTTCACATGTGTTTTTATTGGAATGAAAAACTGGCCTTTCTTACTGTAAAATGTGATGTTGGGTTTGAAAGTTCTATTTCAAAATGCACTTCTTGTTTGCTACATGAAAGCACTTTTGATTTGAAGTGCAGCTTTATATTTCAACTAGCTGTACCGGGCATAACATACGCCATTGTAGCATATCTTAAAGTTTATTAATTAAATATCAGACTTGGGGGGAGGGGGAGCAGGTGTCCCCCTCTCCCCGGGGTTCCTGTCAGCCTTGGGCCAGCCGCCCAGCTCGCATGAGATTAGGCCAGGGCCTGTTCTCGCAGTGGGTGAGCAGCCTCCTGCCCGGCCACCAAGGGCTCCGGCTGTGCCTCGCTCATGCTCCAGACCGTAGCGCTGCCCCTTTTGTGTGGGGGGGAGCGAAGAGGCAGAAAGAGGGGTAGGATTAGCTTGGAAAGCCCGGAGAAGTCGGGCGAGGGGCTTAGTAACCTGTACCAGATGACATTACACGTTGTTACTGTTGCTTAGCAACCTGTATCAGCTGAAGCCTGTACGGAAACATACCTAAGCGTTTTATATATAGAGATGTTAGACTTTGTCTCTCCAAAAGAGTGGTAGCTGTAAGGAGGGGGTGCCAAGGAAACTATTGAGAAGTCAACTTCCTGAGATTCCCCACCCCCTTCCTCTTTTTGCTTCTATTCTTCTCTCATTCCATTTGCTAGCCATACCCTGCTATGGGATCTGATTTGTCTGCTACAAGTGTGTGTTAAACTGGTTGGGCTCTGTGGAGCAAATGGCAACTTATGTTATGCCTTCATTTGAAAAACGTTATTTACAGAAAATGTACACAGTTCTTCCTTCAAGGAACTCAGGGCATCGTATATGAGATAGTGATGGTTGTATTAGTCTAATTCCGAGTCATGTCACTGTCACGTGTTTATGTTTTTAAGCCTGTTCCCTCCCATTTCTGCAGTAATGAGCATTAGTTTTCTAAAACAATGAGCAATTTAAAAAAGAAAGAAAGAAATCTCCACAAAATTCTGAGACCCTTCTTTTTCAGTTAGTGTATTCTTTGAAGGTTCTTCTAGTTTAGTGAACCTTACTCATTCCTACTTTATATTTGGGATAACGTAAGCAATGCCTTCTAATCTGTTAGTTTAATATGTCTGTGTGTATCCCCCCTCCCCCTGATTGCCTCCAGGTACTTTCTAGCCCAAAAATTCTATGAGAAGCATTTTCACCCCTTGGCTAGTTTTTCTCTTAAAAAGAAATGGGCCTTGCTAAGGAGAATCCTGAACCTAGAATCTGTGTTCCATTCTTGTTCCTCAGCTTCCCTTTTCTGACAATATAATGTTCAGAAGTTAACATCTAACCACAGATTAACCTTGCTAATAAATAGCATGCTGTAGGTATTATCTCAAACAATGGAAGTGCAGTTTCACTTGCTGTATGTTTCATATATCAAAGCTGGGTTTACTTAAAATGTCACACTTCTTGGAAAAACTGGATATTTTAAGAATATCCATAATAAATCCATAATAAAAAAGCTATTTTAATGTGATTTATGAGGTGAAGTTTCTCTGATTGCTGCCTTGTGAACCAGTTAATAGACTACTGGAGACATTAAGAAATTGTATACCACCTTCCAATATTCTGACTGAACGGAGCAGCAGAATTCACCTCTTTGCCTAGACTGCCACAGCTAATAAAATCTTTCTGAAAGTTCTTCAGTTTCTTCAGTTTTTGGATTATTTTTTCTTCTTCTGTTCATTAGTTTCTTCTTTTGCCTTCATCCTCTTCCTTCTTTGCATAGATCCATTTATTTGTTCCTTTTACTTTTTAAACAGTAAGGCTTTTAATGGCACAGTTTGTATTTTAAAGAATGTCTTTTGCTGTCATTAAACATAGCATCTGAGAACAATTCAGTGGCCATTTCTCCTGGGCTCCTGCAAAGCTTCTGCTTATTTCATTGAGCTTACACAAGAGCTTCCAGGTAGATTGGGCCCCATAGTAATTAGGGTGAGAGAGTGTCATCTGGATCTTCTCCCAGGTTCCAAAAATGTCTTGGGGTGGTCCTGCTCTTGTAAGATTTAACCTGTGTAAATGTAGAGTTTCATGATAGTTCGCCAGTGTCTGGAGCTTGTGAACGTAATGTTATATTTAGACCTGTTCTCCCATGTTTTGACAAAAAAGCTTTAAAAAAAAGTACCCCATGTTAATTTTTTGTCCCAATACATCACAAATATTTCGGGGGGAAATTAAAGCACACATTGTGATTTAATGTTATATAATGTAGACATTTTATTGGAATATTTGTAAAAATTTAAAGGAATTGGCATGTGCTTCCTTACATTGTTTAAATGTAAGAAAGAAACAATTCAGTCCTCCCCCAGCCTGGTGCCCTTCAGCTATGCTGTTACTAAATTAACTTTAGTAACTCAAAGAACTGTACACAATATACTGACAACCACTCAGCTATTTCAGTAGAGTTCAACTCTCTTCCAATATTGTTGTTGTGATACCTTCATTTTCACTGTCACTACTTAATAGTTCTATTTCCCACTGAGACATATATGTATTCTCGCATATACTTGCCAGGGGTGATCACCTGAAAAATCATTAATTGAACCTGCCAAGCTTGCCCAATAATGTATTTGCAGTTGGCATCCAGTCATTGTTAATAATGCATTTATGAAATGGAAAATTTTCTGCAAAAAAATAAAGCACTGGAATATTTTCCACCCCACATCACTAAGGACAATTCTCAGCTCAGGTTGACAATGTATAAATGGTAGCCAAGGCAATTGATCATGCCTCTTGAATAAAGTGTAGGTCTACATGGGTTGATAACAATAGTGTTATTCTGGTTACTAATGGTTACCCTAAGCGTTTTAGAGACCCCTTATCTAGTCAGTATTCTAAGAAGAGAATAGTAGGCTATAGAAATGAACAAGCAGGGCCACGAAATGTTATTTATTACATTTCTATACTGTCCCATTGCCAAAGCTCTCTGGGGGATTTACAAAAGATTAAAACATTAAACATTAAAAATTGATATATAGAATTTAAAACCATGAAAACATAGACAGCATGCAAAGACAGCATGCATTTAAAAACAGCTTTGAGCTCTCAGCCAAAACTAAAGATAGATCTAGGATCAATTACAAACTCAATATATGCTGCTAAATGCCTTGGAGAAGAGAAAAATCTTGACCTGGCACCAAAAAGATAACAATGTTGGCACCAGGAGGGCCTCGTTGGGGAGAACATTCCATAATGGGGAGCACCACTGAGAAGGCCCTCTCCCTTGTTACCGTCCTCCAAGCTTCCTTCGGAGTAGGCACCTGGAGGAGGACCTTAGATGTTGAGCGTAGTGTACGGGTAGGTTCATGTCGAGAGAGGCGTTCTGGCAGGTATTGTGGTCCCAAGCTGTGTAAGTTTTTATATGTTGCAGTGTATCCTCATTGGATATGCTGTGTTTTGAGTATTTTGCTCCTGTAGGTTTTTTTTTCAAAGCTGTACTTCTGCAAACCTCAAGGTTCACTCAAGTATGCTTAGACCTTCCTCTCAGTGGTTCTGTTTTGGCAACAGTCCTATTGGCACTCACCACCCATTCACTATTAGAAAGAGTGATAAATTATCCTTGAAGCGTTAATGATATAAAACACTAAGCAAGCTAAGTTTCCTCTCAAAGAAAAAGAAAACACCCTTCATTTTAGATTTTCTATGGCTGAATAGTGTCCGTCCGTCCCCAAATGTGCACAAATAGGTTCTTGCGTTAGGGTTGGTAGTATAACTGATGTCTGTTTTTGACTATTTTATGTGATGTGATGAGCTACCATGGAAAACTGAGATTATTAATTCTGCTATAATTTACAGGGCCCTTCACAAGAGAGGAAAGGAAAATGAGTCAGGAGTCTCTTTACCAGGAGTATTTCCCCCACCCCCTCTCTCCTACATTTGCTTCAGCCTCTGAATCATCCCTGAAAGTGTAAACAAACTGAGTGTCAAGTTTGTCCCAGGATGCTGCCTTCTTCTGTCTCAGAATCAGGCACTAGTCATTCGTTATATTTCCATGTGTCACATAGCTGAAGCTTTCTGGGCAGTTCACAAATTAAAATCCATTAAAATTCATTATGTAAAGTATAAAAGCCATTTACGTAAGGACATAAAACAGCTAGCACACCACATCAACCCATATCTAAAACAATTTAAAACTATCAGCCAGAGACAATCCACGACCTGATCAGAAAGACTTGTTATATGCTGCCAAATGCCCGAGAGAAGAGGGCAGTTTTAACTGGATGATGAAAAGATGACAGCCACAGCATTCGGGCACCACAATAGTCAACGGTGAACTAGTCAATTCACAGTTGGTTATTTTGTGGGTAAACCCCACATAATCAGAGAAATAACCAACTGTTATTTATAAGCAATTGTGAGTGGATTATTAATCCAAGTGCTTTGACTAACTCGTCCCCATCTCTCCCTCTTCCTCTCAATGCTCCTGCTTGTATCCCATCATCCCTTGCTGCTGAAAATAGAGTTCTGATGGCTTGAGTAGAGCGGCAGCTGCCACTTTGACTGCTCTTGCCTAGCAACTCTGTAGCTGACAAAAGAATAACCAACAGTGCCCTCCACACAACACAATAACCAACAGTGGTTTAAATAACTCACTCTGCATATCGCTTGCATGGGTTATTTTGCTGAATGATATTTTTAACACCATGGGTTAAAAATATCCCACCTCATGACATGATAACCCACAGTGGGTTATTAACCCATCGTATGTTATCGTGTCATCTGAACCCAGTGAATGTTGTTACTAGGCTTGCCTCATCAGGGAGATCATTCCATAAATGAGGGCCACTACTGAGAAGGCCCTCTCCCTTTTTGCTGCTGTCCAAGCCTCCCTCAGAGGAGGCATCCAGAGGAGGGCATTGGATGTGTATGGGTCAGTTCATGCCAGGAGAGGCATTCCATCAGGTATTGTAGTCCCATGTAAGGCTTTATAGGTCAAAACCAGCATCTTGCCTTCTCATCCCTTTTTAAAATAGGAAGTGTTAACTTTCCCATGTTTTATAAACTGGGGTTTTAACGTTTTTCTTTATGTGATGGTAACATTCTTTTGAAGTCTTGCTGGGATGTTATTTTTCCCACCCCCAATCCCCACCCGTGCACAAAGGCATTTGACTCTTTGGGTAGAAATAAATAAAAAGTCTTGAGCTTCTATGTTCCCTTTCCCACTTTTTTAGCAATGGGGAAAAGTGGACAACCACGGGAGGTGCTGCTGCTGCAGTTGTTTGAATATGGGAAGTTCCTTTCCTCTGCAAAATTAGACTAAATTCTTGAGGGTTTAGGCTGTGACCGTATACCCACCTACATGAGAGTAAGCCTCATTGGACTCAATGGAGTTCACTTCTCAGTAGACATGCATGGGATTGCACTGTTAATCTAGGCTCAGGCGGGATTCAGCATTCAGATAACAGTAAGTTCTCCCAGTTCTCTGAGCTTTGAAAAGGTTGGATATTAATATGGTTAAATAAAGTAGAAATACTAATTGGGGGGAAAATTGCCCTTATGAAATCTAAAGGTGAAGGGTACATTAAAAGCACCCATGGTACTTGTGAACCAACTAAAGAGTTCCAGATTTAATGAAGCAGGTCAGAATCACCCTAGCTAAACAAAACACATAAATGGCAGGAATGCAGTTCCCCTTTGGGATAGAGATGTAAAATGTCTGGAAATCTTGAAGCCACAGGGGTTGGGGGAATTTGTATTTCCATGGTTTTTGTGCAGGGGATAGAAATTTGGAGGGAAAACAAAGTATATACAGCATTTACTTCTTATCAAACCTAAACTCAGTTTACTGCTTTAACAACATTAAGTGCATGATATATAACTTTGTATATAAATTGTACTATTTGGCATATTTATGAAATTTTCAGTCATTTTATTTATTCTTTTTTTAGGCCACGTTTTAGGGTGAAACCCCCCTCCCAAGGCGGCTTACATTAAAGAATCCTATTTATGTTTACTCAGAAGTAAGCTCCAAACTGTTTATTGGACCTTACTCTCAGATCAGCATAAGATTTTAGCCTTAAAAGTATGAACATCTTAATTCTTGTACAAACAAAAGTGTGAATATACCCAGTACTAGAGTGAGAGAGAGCTGCAAACTGTTGCACAGTATGGTAAGCACATGTAATAGGGTTTTGTTTGTTTGTTTTGGGGGTGGGGGGGGTTGCCATCTGGGAACTTGGGAGAAAATGCAAGTTGAAAATAGGATCTAGAATTCTTTGTAGTAAGTAATACTGTGTTTAGATAGAAATGGTATCGTACATGGAGAACCAGTATAATGCAGAGGTTAGAGTCCTCAGCTGGGACTCATCTGGATTCTAAAATCACTGGGTGATTTTAGGCTTGTCTCAGGCCACAGCTAGACCTAAGGTTTATCCTGGGATCATCCAGGGTTCACCCCTGCCTGAGCACTGGATCCCCTGTGTGTCACCTAGATGAACAGGTTTGACCCCTGGATGATCCAGGGATAAACCTTACGTCTAGCTATGGCCTCAGTCTCAGCCTAACCTACCTCACAGAGTTGTTGTGAGAATAAAATAGAGCAGAGCAGGACCAAGCTGTCTTAGATTCTTTGCATGACGAAAAAAGATGGGCTACAAATGTGATATTAATGCAGTTACAATATTAAGGGCTACCTGTATGCTCGGATATTGAATTGAACTTTATAACATCATTGAAAACTTCGAACATTTCTATAGCGTGTTATCATTCTCTAATGCTGTAGATTATCTTACATAAAAATGTACATACTATACATTTTGAGTAACTAAAACCTTGTCTTTATGAAGCACTTAGTCGTTCTAGCAGAGAATATTTCATAGGATTTTTCTCTCTCTTTTCCTCCAAATTTCCATTGGAAAAATGGTTTAAAGGTCCAGGTAGGTGGGTGTAGGAATGGAAAACTGTTTTTCTCTCAAACTTTTCTGGGCCTTCATATCTCTTTATTTGGGAATAACCTATATATGTAGAGAAGTCACTGGGGGTGATTATCCTAAAAGTGTACCACTTCAGATTGCAGGGGACACATTGCATGTTTAGTTTGAGGGTGAGGGTTTTAATGGAATTGTCTTAATGTGGGTTGAGGGTTTTAATGGAATTGTTTTATATGTTATTGTAAAGCACCTCGATGCCAGAAATGGTGAGGCGGCGCTATAAAAATGCTTTAAATAAATAAATAAAATAAGTGCTCCCTTGCTCCTGGGGAGAAGGAGATGATGATTCCTATTTCAGCCTTATGGGACCACAGAAGCATGTGGTACCCCACCTTAAATGAAATGATGCCGTTCCAGAGAGGCTGTTCATGCATGACTCCTGTGCAAATGTAGATCAGCCTCAAGGGAGCCTGCTCTTACTACTGTTTAAAGAAAACCCCTGAGTCCTTAACAAGCTTAAGAAAATCATTACAGTCCACTTCGTTACAAGGGTGTTGTGCTGATGGGTATGGGGAGAGTACTCTGGTTCTTCTTCGTGGTCTCTATGCATCACACATATGGGCTTTGCGCCTGCGCAGAGACCAGACCGGAACCTTCTATAGCTGAGTGGAACGTTTTTGGCAGGAACCCCTCCCCCACGCTACCGCGCATGTCCATGGGGTTCCCGCCCTTACCTCAGTTCTTCGTCGTCCGCCATTGTGCTTAGACCATAGAACCAAACCTCTTAGCGTTTTTCTCTTTTAAATCCTTCTTTTACTCCAAATCTTTTCTCTTTTCGCTCATTTCTTGCTTCTTAACGTTTCTCTTCTATTCTATCCTATATATATATATATATATATATATATATATATATATTTATAGGAGTTAGATTTTCCTCAGCGACTTCGGTTGCGGTGCCTAGCTGTATGGCAGTTAAGGCCCCATTTCGTAAATGTGTGAAATGCGGAGCTAAGCTCCCTCCAACTGACGGGCACTCGCTATGTGTTTTGTGCTTGGGTGAAGGCCATAAGGTAGAGGCTTGCCATCATTGCATGGCCTTCACCAAACAAACCAGGAAAAACAGAGCCGACCGTCTTCGCTCTATACTCTGGGAAAAAGTCCTCAGGGCCACGGACAAGGCCTCCAACGCCACAACGATGGACAAAACGGCAACCAGTAAGACCGTTGATGACCGTTGCACTGAGGTGCCTGAAAATTCCAGAGCGGCTAATAGGGCTCAGATACCCCTAACGCCTGGACGGTCACTGGCGAGTTCCGCGGCCAGGAAAATTTCCAAAAAGGCCCGGACTCCCAAATCTTCTTCTGAAATGGAGAAAAAGAAGAAGAAGAAGAAGAGAGACGGGGAAAAACCCTCTTTGGGGTCATCCCGCACGGCGGAACCGGCTAGGAGTCACTCTACTCCTCCCGCCTTACCGACCGCTTCGATACCGAGGCCTCCCTCGGTATCGAGATCACAGTCGCTACCGACAGCTACGCTACCGGCGCACCCTCCCAGTCTATCGGAGGGCGAGCTGCGTGATTCGGCTTCAGCTGCCTCCTTTCGGGAGCCTGCCAGGCCTCAAGAGCTTCAGGGATTAATCCCTTTCCAACCCTCACCAAGACGCACACCACGGCGTGAATGGGACGGAGTTTCTCATTACTTCGATCCCCAATCAAGATGTGGCGACTATGACTGGGATCGATATCGCCCACAACGATACTTCCAGGGTGACCACCAATACCCACAGGAAGAATATTATGCTCAACCTCCACCTACATCGAGGGTGTGTCATTTACCGCTGCCTCTGCCGCCTGTCCATCAAATGTCCACGGTGTCAACGCCTCGACACCGTACGCAGCTATCGGCATCGGCCGCCGCAGTTACCACGGTACCGATGCAACAACTAGACCTGCAAGTGGTTACGTTACCCTCGCCTGAGGATAATTATCCGTCGGATTCTGAGTCGGGGGTGTCGGCTACTCCATCGATGCCTTCACCAGAAGATGAGGTTCATGACAAGGACCCTTCTTCCCCTTCCGACGATATGGTCAGATTTTCAGACCATATGCTTAGAATGGCTCAGGCATTGGGACTGGAGATCCAGCAAACGGACGAATCGGTCGTCGATCCAATATACGACATGTTCCAGTCCACCACTAACCAACGGCTTGCCATCCCTATTCCACATGCTTTGCGTCAAACAGCACAATTGTCTTGGAAGACACCGGCTATGACTCAAGCTACATCGAAAAGGCTAGAGACCCTCTATCGAGTCCAAGAGGAAGATGTACAGTTTTTGGTCACACATCCTAAGCCAAATTCAATAGTGGTGGAGTCGGCGCAAGGTCAGTCCCAGAAGGCTCATTCTGCGCCCGTGGACAGAGAAGGCAGAAAGTTGGACCACACCGGCAGGAGGATTTACTCCTCATCTTCTTTGGGCATCAGGGCATCAGCCTACGAGGCTACCATGGCACAATACCAGCTCTTCCTCTGGGAGAAAATAGGATCACTATGTGAACATCTTCCAGAGGACAAAAAGGAGCTGGCACGAGTGTTCCAAAGTGAAGCTTCAGCCATAGCCAGGCAACAATTGTCGACAGCGCGACACCAAGTTGATTGCCATTCCAAGTCGATGATGGGAGCCGTGTCCTTGAGGAGACATGCTTGGCTACGCTCCGCCAATCTGGCTCATGACACCAAAGCCAGGATTGAAAACATGCCTTTCGATGGCGAGGGCTTGTTTAATAGCAAGACGGACGAGACCTTGGACTCCATATACAAGGCTCATACAACGGCCAAAAAGATGGGGTTCGGTGCGCCTCCTATGCAGTACAAACCAAGGCAATGGTCTAGGCCACCTTCCCAACAACGACAGCAGTGGCCATTCTATCAAGGTCAGCAGAGGCAGCAGCAACAACAGCTCCAAAGGAAGCGACCCTACCAGGGCAGATTCCAGCAAGACAAACGTCAGCCCGACTTCTCTAAGAAGCAGCGGGTTTGACTTCTTTATCCCAGATCCACTACCCTTTGCGAACCGCCTGGCACCACATTACCATCAATGGGAGTCAATAACATCGGACTCCTGGGTGCTCACTATCATCAACTCGGGGTATGCCATCGAGCTCGATGTCCTTCCTCCTTCTTCGGGGGTGAAAGTAATGGCGCCATCCCCTCCTCTGCTTCTCGAGGTACAGACCCTGTTATCGAAGGGAGCTATCTCTCCCGTACCTGCAGAGGAACTCAACCAGGGTTTTTTCTCCCGATACTTCACGGTCCCGAAAAAAGATGGAGGTCTTCGACCGATCATGGACCTAAGGCAATTAAACAAATTCATCACCCCAAGGAAGTTCCGTATGACAACGGTTATTCTATTCTGCAGCTCCTACACAGAGGAGTCTGGTTCGCTGTGGTGGATCTGAAGGATGCGTATTTCCACATCTGCATCAGGAAGTCGCATCAAGCTTACCTTCGTTTTTTCGATCGGGGCATCTCAATACCAGTTCACCGTTCTTCCTTTTGGCTTGGCCACGGCACCGAGGGTCTTCACGAAGGTGATGGCGGTGGTGTGCGCCCACCTAAGACAGAAAGGGATTTACATATATCCGTACCTGGACGATTGGCTTTTGGTAGCGGACAACAGCGACACGCTCCAGAGAGACATTTCAATCACCCTCAACCTGTTGGACTCGTTGGGTCTGTGGGTCAACGAGGAGAAATCCATCTTGACCCCACAGCAGAGATTGGACTTTATAGGGGTGACCCTATCGTCTCGAGACGGGAGAGCGTACCTGCCTTTGACCAGAGCAAGTACACTTCAAGATTTAGCCATCGCTACCGAGAGCCGCCAAAAGGTCTCGGCATGGACAATTCAGAGGCTATTAGGCTTGATGGCAGCTACAACTGCAGTCATCAGGTTTGCAAGACTCAGAATGAGAATATTGCAGGCCTGGTTTTTAAGAGCTTTCGACCTTCGACACGACGCCCGACGAACTTACCTGTCGATCCCGAAGCAAGTACGGGCATCCCTGAAATGGTGGTTTTCGATGTTGACGCTCCTAGAAGGAGTTCCGTTCCAACAACAAATTCCTTCGGTAACGATCACGACGGATGCATCGTTGATCGGATGGGGAGCACACTGCGACCGCCTCACTGCTCAGGGTCGTTGGCCTCCTTCCCAGAGGGAACATCATATCAACCACCTAGAACTGCTAGCGGTGGAGAATGCAATAAAAACTTTTTCACAAATGATCGAGGGCTGAAACGTCCTGATCGCGACGGACAACACCACTGTAGTGGCGTACATCAACAGACAAGGTGGGACAAGGTCTCATCCTCTGAATCGATCGGCACTCAGAATTTGGAACTGGTGCTTAAAGAGAAATACTTACCTGACGGCGATCCATGTAGCGGGCAAGGAAAATATCATCGCGGACGCCCTCAGCAGGTCTTTCCACGTCGACCACGAATGGGAGCTCGATACCGAAGTAAGGGACAATCTCTTTCGGTATTGGGGCCTCCCTACTGTCGATGTCTTCGCTACCGAAGAAAGCGCAGCCTGCTCCAAGTTCTGCAGCAGAGCAGGAAGAGGAAAGCACTCGCTAGGAGATGCTTTCACCAGGACCTGGAAAGGAAATCTCCTTTACATCTTTCCACCGTTTCCACTGTTGATGAAGGTACTGGCCAAGATCCAGTCGGACAGGTCGGACTGCATCCTTATCACACTGTGGTGGCCTCGACAGACGTGGTTCTCCCACGCCCTTCGACTGTCGAACGGGAATTACATCAGACTCCCGTCGATACCGACACTGTTGTCTCAACACCAGGGCAAGGTTCGACACGCAAACCTGTTGACCCTCAAGATGACAGCATGGAGGATATCATCCACTCCTCCCCTCGTATCACAAATTTAACTGTAGACCATATATTGTTGGCATCGCTAAAGCCTTCAACAAGAAAATCTTACGCGGCAAAGTGGCAGAAATTTCAAACTTTTGCCTTGGAAAACGATCAAGCACCTGAATCTTGCCCTTTGTCATTGATTCTCAAATACCTATTGGCACTTTATCAGCAGGGACTCAAACTCACTTCCATCAGAGTTCACCTAGCGGCTATTACGTCTTTTCATCGAGGCATGGATGGTTTTACACCTTTTGCACATCCAACATCAAGGAAATTTTTAAAGGGGCTCAAGAATACGATACCGACGATAAAGAGTATCATTCCTTTATGGAGCTTGTCAGTGGTGTTACAGGCATTGACAAAGAAGCCCTTCGAGCCCATGGCCTTATCTGACCTTAGGCTTCTGACATTCAAGACTGTCTTTTTAGTAGCCATCACTTCTGCTAGACGTGCAAGTGAGCTTAGAGCTCTCAGGATAGATGCTCCTTACACTATCTTTCACAAAGATAAGGTTGTGTTAGCACAGACCCTACCTTCTTGCCTAAGGTAGTGTCAACCTTTCATCTGTCCCAATATATCACTCTACCAGCTTTCTTTCCGAATCCTACAACACCTGTCGAATCTGCTTTACATACACTTGATGTAAGGAGAGCGCTTGCCTTTTACAAGGCTAGGACAGAGAATTTTAGAAAAACAAAGCAATTGTTTATTTGTTATGGAGAGCCTTCTAAGGGACTCCCTGTTTCATGCCAGCGTCTGTCACGCTGGATTGTAGAGACAATTGAACTTGCCTACTCTATCTCTAAACTAGAGCTTGTGAAACCTGTGACAGCCCATTCTACCAGGGCTGTCGCAACATCTGTTGCCTTCAGCAGGGGTGTTCCCTTGACAGAAGTCTGTAGAGCTGCAACGTGGTCCACTCCGTCCTCGTTCGTTAGGCACTACAGTTTGGACACCCGTGTGAGGCAGGACTGCTCGTTTGGAAGGACAGTGCTCTCGGAGATCTTCAGATGATGCACCAACCCACCTCCAAAGGTATGTCAGCTTGCTACTCGCCCATATGTGTGATGCATAGAGACCACGAAGAAGAAATGCAGGTTGCTTACCTGTAACTGTAATTCTTCGAGTGGTCATCTATGCATTCACACAACCCACCCACCATCCCCACTTGGTGGTGTGAGACTTACAAATGACACAGTTATATGTGGAATGTACTTTATTGAAATTACACTCATGTTTATGGGGGCACAGTGTCGGACTCCTGTAAACTGAGGTAAGGGCGGGAACCCCATGGACATGCGCGGTAGCGTGGGGGAGGGGTTCCCGCCAAAAACGTTCCACTCAGCTATAGAAGGTTCCGGTCTGGTCTCTGCGCAGGCGCAAAGCCCATATGTGTGAATGCATAGATGACCACTCGAAGAACTACAGTTACAGGTAAGCAACCTGCATTTTCTTGTCCTGACGTATATATACAGACACTGGTGTGGGACAATCAAAGAACGGTTGTGCTTCCCCCAGCAACACTGGCTGGCGCCTCACAGAGGCCTGCCTCACCCTGCGTGAACACTATCTTCAGAAGGGTCCATTTCTTCCACTGTTCTTTCCCTAGCCAGGGGGGGGAAATGCCTTCATTTTCTTTTCCCTTTTGGTTAAATGATAATATCAAATTTGCTGTCTCAATAGTACAGTTAAGAGATTTTTGTTGCTCTTCTGTCAATCAATAAATCAGTAAAATGGTAGGCTGCTGTTCTTTCCTAAGTAGATGGAAAAAGCCACATTTGTTAGATGCAGAACTTTTACCTTAGTCAAGTGAGTAGGTATATTCCAAAAATACTCGGGGAGATCCCAGTCCATATCTAGTTTTTGCAGTTTCAATATGTTAGACATAGTGAACGCAGGTTGTTGTTTTTTTAAAAAAGTGACTTGATGCTGTGGGAGCAAATAGTTATATTCTGAAGTATCCAGTCATAGTCTTGTTCTCTGTGATACTAAATTTAGACTTCATTGAAGCAATTTAATCAGATTAAATGTAATAGAATCTGACTGCATGCTCAAATGTGTGTGTGTACCGGTCATATTTCATATGTTTTGCATTTGAATTGAAACCTCCCAACATGATGAGAGAAGTTTTGAATTTTTCTTTAAAACGTGGCTTTTAAAAGAAACTGTCAACTTGGCAGCCTCCTTTTCGGGGAGGCAGACCCAAATATAGATAGTTCTCCCCACCTCATGGCTGGAGCAAAAGAACTATGCTGTTGGTCCATGTGGTTCCAGTATTCTCATTCATCCCACTGGTTGGGGCTTGGGGGGTGGAGGGTGAAGGTATTCCGTGTTGCTTTTGCAACTCCTGTTTTGAAGGCTCTTGCTAGCAGCAAGAGGATTTTGAATCATTTTGAACAAACCAAAAACACAGCCTGTGAAGGGAAAGGGAGAATACAGCAGTAGAGGAGGAGGAGACATAATACCTGCAGTGTAGGAATGGTGCTGCCTTTATGTGTTGCTGCTGTATTCACCCCCTCTTGCTCTCTGCAAGATAAAATCTGAGCATATGTGAAAGAGAGTGGGATGTAGAAATGTTGGGGGAAAGAGACGGTTGTAAACTATCAGGGGGTAACACAGTAGTGCAGAGACAGGAGATACCATTCTACAGCCCAGCAAAGTGTATCTCTGCGCTTAGTCACAGATTGAGGTTTGGGAGGGCTTTGTGGCTGCTTTTCTGAGCTTTGAGGCTTGAGTGTGGTTTTCTTGATAAATGAGATGATCATGCATGTGACAGATATGTGTGATTTGTGATTACCTTTAAAGGTTCTTTATTCACTTAGACTAGTGAAGTATTAGGTTGCCTTAATTTCTCCTTCCTGTCTCCTCCAAGCAAGCAAACTGGTTTTGTTTTGCAACTTTTTATTTTTCCTTTCTTTTCTAATTTTAAACCTGCCCTAATTCTTCAGGATCATGTTTGGGGTTTTTAAATCTTCCAGATGCTGAAATAATGAATCCTTTCCCATTTATGAAACAGGTGAAGGTAGATTTCTCATAAAAGAAATATGCAATGATATAGTGGTTAGAGTGTTGGATTAAGACTGGGAGGATCCCAGTGATCTGGTTCACACATAATACAACCTATGGTTTATTTAACTCAAGGATTATTGCCCTTCCCTGGGTTTGTCTGGTAGGTGATTGAAGAAACCATCATTTGTTGCAGATGAAAAGGAGCAATAGAGCTATGTTGTCATCAATGTACTGATGACAGCACACTCCAAAACTGGATTACCGCACCCAGCGGTTTCATGTGCATGGGGGACAAGACTGACCCCTGCAGAACCCCATACTGGAGAATCCACGGAGTTGAGTAATGTCCCCCAAGCACCACCTTCTGGAGCCGACCAGCCAAGTAGGAGCGGAACCACTGCAATACAATAGTTTGACTTTGGGTCTAATTTGGGTATACAGTGTACAGTGTGGATGTGATTTTTAAAAAAATCTGAAGTAGGGATATCTTTATGCACAATTGGTTGTACTACATGAAAAGGGTGGAGTAGTATGAGCAAGACGTTTGTAGCTGGAGCTACAAGTTGAAGCATGGCCACAATTGTAGTTTTCATCAGGTTGCCCTAGTTCCCCCTGCCCCTCACTCCATGAACCATACCTGCCATTCATTGTGGTGGCCTCTTAGTTGAGTTCCCTCCTTGGAAAGGCCTGTCAGGCTTGGACAGTTAAACTTTTAGATCAGTTAAGGTCAAGAGCTCCTTTGGAATAGTAGGTGAACTCGGATATGTTATGCATTCTCCCTTGCTGTAATCGAATGGAAACTTATAGGTGATGGCTTGGAATGTACTCAGGTGTTTGGGGCAATATACCTGAGATGCCACACCATCTTACTACCCCAGATTGATCTCCCTTGCTGTGATATTTAGCTCTCTTGTTTGTTTTAAGAGTGAATTTAAATTTGTTTTCTTTTTATAGGAAAGCCAGTGCGGTGTAGAGGCTAAAATGTTGGACTGGGAGTCGGGAGATCCTGGTTCTAGTCCCCACTCGGCCATGGAAACCCATTGGGTAACTTTGGATCAGTCGACTCTCAGCCCAACCTACCTCACAGGGTTGTTGTTGTGAGGATAAAATGGAGAGGAGGAGGATTATATACGCCACCTTGGGTTCCTTGGAGGAAAAAGGCGGGATAATAATAATAATAATAATAATAATAATAATAATAATAATAATAATAATAGAAGAAGAAGAAGAAGAAGAAGAAGAAGAAGAAGAAGAAGAAGAAGAAGAAGAAGAAGAAACCTAGTTGCCTTGAAAGCCCTAGAGGAGTGATGAGGCAGAGTATACATTCAATAGTATATTCACACTCCATCAGAGAGCAGGTGGCCTGAGTAGAGACTTGTTTGTTTACGTATTTTATTTATTTAGAAGATCTATAACCCACCTTTCAATCCAACATACACACAGTGGCCCTGGGTACCCTGTCTGATGGCTGAGGCTTCCCTTCGCCTCTGAAGGAGGCATGCGCAAGATGCATGTAAACGTGCTTCTCCAGACTGTGCTTGTCCCCTACATGAGTTCCTCTTCAGACGAGTTCTTACCTAAAATAAAAATGCTGCAAGCTAAATGCGCTGTGTGTTCTGAGGGCCGCACTTCCAGATGTCTGCAGCTACGCTTTTATAGTGGGGGCATGTGTTGTCATGTAAGACCGTGAATAATCCAGGTGCCCTCTGGGCTTGCAAAACCAGGTGGAGATATAAACACTTCTTAAAAGTCAGTCAAACCTGCCTCCATCTGGAAGGGTTTCATAGCCTTGCCCTTTCCCCAGGAAGACTTGGGAACTAAGGTGGCCAATTGTACATCACCCCCAATAACAGGAAATGCTACACCAAAAGAGCTGTCAACAATGTGCACAACACTCACATACGTTAACATATATGGATATATGCACATTTAGAAATAATAGCTATAATTTAAATAGAAACACCACACATCTCACCATAGTGACTTCCTTGTTACAGCAGCTTCACGGGCGGAAGTCAAAGCGCTGGTTATGACCTATGAAGCCCTATATGGTTTGGGACCAGACTTCTTGAAAGACTGCTTAATCCCCTATGAGCCTGTCCTGTTCTTAAGATCTTTTGGAGAGGCCCTTCTTTCTCCAAGGCAAGGTAATTGTTGCATGATGGAGCAACATAACACTGGTAGCTTGTTTGGCAGTGCCCATTCTTGCCTCAAGCCTAGGGATAAACATATTGAAGGAAAAAGAAGACAGCAAAGATGTGTTAGACTAGATGCAGCATTCTTTGAAATCCCTGTTGGAGAGGACCTAATTTATTGCATTTTTAAAAATCCTATATAATAGGCTACCTGGTGGATACAGCAGCAATGGTAATGGTGGATGGGATGAACTACCACTACATTACCACCTGACCCAGTGAACACACTTATCAGGAGGAATTTTTAGCTCATCTGGCCATTATCTGCATCTTTCTAGTGGGGTCTCTGAAAAGGTCCTAATCACCTATGAGTTCAAAATATTTTATCTAGCTCTGGTATAGAAGTACCAGATTTTGGCATTTTATATATGAAATCTTGAGGCCGTGCAGATTGCAGGCTCTGTGTGGTCAAAATGTGTTAAGATCGAAATTGGTAAGATTTCAGTCCCTGTTGCCTTGTGATTGAGTGAACTCCATATTCACCTAGATTTTTCTATTCCAGCTGTTCCATTCCATACCTTTGTATCCTCTCTGGTCTATTCAAATAAGTGTCACAGGAACCTTTCTCTAGTTCTTTGATGACTTTGCACATGCTAACAGTTACTCCAGGTTCAGACTGCATGGACTATTTAAAAAACAACTATCCATATAGTGTGCTGATACTTTTAACATGATGAAATGAGAATGCAGAATGCTTATTAGTAGTAGTAGTAGTAGTAGTAGTAGTAGTATCCCACCTTTTGCCCGATACTGGGCCTCAAGGCGACCTTACAAAGTTTAAAACATACATTGTATATATATATATATATAAAAAAAAGTTTAAAAAACACAACAAAATTATAAGTCATACAGGGGCGGGGGCGGGCAGATTATTCTCCAAAGGCCTGGTGGAACAAACAAGTTTTAGCCTGCTTCCAAAAACCCATCAAAGAGGGAGCCAGTCTAGCTTCCCTGGGAAGAGAGTTCCAAAGCACTGGAGCAACCACCGAGAAGGCCCTCTCCCATGTTCCCACCAAGCACGCCTGTGAAGATGGTGGGACTGAAAGAAGGGCTTCTCCGGAAGATCTTAAAGCATGGGCAGGCTCATAAGGGAGAATACGGTCTTTCAAATAAGCCATATAGGGCCATATATTCTGAATTTCTTAACATGTACTCTAACTTAAGGACATATAAAGTGTATTGCATAGTCAAGCCAGTCCAGCAATTTTTGCAAGAATCCCCACAGCCAGAAGGAATTGCAATTTTCTGATGGTCCACTGGTGAACCAGTAATCGATCTTCTGCCCACCTCTATTCTAGAGCATTGGTCTCAACTGATGGGTCAAGACCCACTACTAAGTCACATTGACTGGGTTCAGACAATACGATAACCAGCATTGGTTTAAATAGTCGATGGTTGGTTATTTAACACACCGTGGGTTATTGTGTTGTATGGCGGGAGTTTTTAACCAACGGTTGGATAATTAGCGGAAATAACCAGTGCTGTGCAGAGTTGGCTATTTGAACCACCGTTGGTTATCACGTTGTGTGGAGGGCACCATTGGTTGTTTTTTCAGGCATAAGGTCATAAGGCAAGAGCAGTCAAAGTGGTGGCTGCTGCTCTAGTCCAGCAGCAGGATAGGTTTTCGGCAACAATGGCTGATGGGATACTTGCAGGAGGACTGAGGCAGGGAGAGAGGGCAGGGGATGAGTGAGTAAACTCTGTTTGAACTAATAGTCAACTCAACACTGATCCTAATCCACACCACAGTTGATTATTATCATGTGGTGTGGGGAGTACCCTATAGATAAATATCTGTTGAGTTTATTATTACCCCGCCATTCACTATTGTTTTGTCCAAACACAGCTAACAGCAGTACTGTCATCCTATAGTTATATGGTAAAAGGCTAAGGGGGGATTCATATGGGGACTAAAGGTGGGTCCAGGCCCTGAAAAGACTAACTGCTACATCTCTAGAGTGCTTTACTTTTATTGGTCCCCCAGTAACATTTCACTCCATGTTAGTACTGCCTTTTGAATGGATAACTGTGTTTTACAAAGAGCTGTTTAACACCCACCCACTGTAACTTGGGAGGTGCATTCAGTTCACAGCTGTGGCATTCGGACATCACATTGCAATCCTCCAAATTTCAATTTGCCATGACTTCCATGCTGGCTAACTGTGCTTTGAGCGATCCCTCCAAACCAAGTTTGCATGTCATGATTTGATCCTTGTATGAAGGGATAGCTCAAACCATTGCTAGGCAGTTCAGATGTAGCAGCAGATGGCACTATGAGGCATACGTGAGAGTGGAGGGGGAAGAGGAAGGAGAGAAGGTAACCCTAGGACTCACTGCTTATTCTCAGTCTTCCAATCCTTGATTGGGAATACGGCCTCCTGAATTGGCCAGTGTGAGCTCTACAAAAAACAATCCTGCAGCAGTTACTGTTATCCTGTGTGTGTGTGTGTGTGTGTGTGTGTGTGTTTCACCATGCATCACATACTCTGTCACGCATCTAACCTGGTACAAACTAGGGTATTCTGCCTCTTGAATTCACACATGCTAGAAGCATTTGCATATTAAGTAGACCTCGGAGAACTTGTGTTTGTGAACTTGATTTTATTCCACAACAGCCGCATTCTGCTTCAGCAGTAACATTTGCCGGCTTCCAACAGACAAGTGCCTCAGTTCAAATTCAGAGATGATTGGGAACAACATGAACAGCTGCAATATGTTAATGTAGCAAATTCCCTGAAGAGATAATGCTTCCTTTATTACAGCTTTTTAAATTTCACTGTTAAAAAACAGTGGGTGGACAGAACCATCATTTCTGGAATTTACATGGTAGGTTTTTTTTTATTTACTCTTTTTATTAATAAGAATAGCTTCACTTACAGCATAATAGGATAGATGCTTTGTTGTTCTTGTTTAGAGTCAATGACAAACTACTCTTGCCATCGGTCTTGTAGTTTTTCCACTAGGGAGCTAGATTATGGCCTTGTAAAATGGAGCACCACTCTTATAATCCCTTAATTAATTACAATTTTTTAGCTCTCTCCCACTGAAAATATTGCTTGTGCATCAAGAAGGCTTGGGATTTATCACCTCATGCCTTGGCTGTACATGACTGTGTATCTGTAGACTGTGTACATTTGTTTTGTGGTGTTGACGGGAATCAAGAAATTGGTATAAGAGTTCCACCCACCTTCTTCACAAGGACGATAAAAAGTGAATTACATTAAATATCAGCTGTCTTCACTCTGCATTCAGAATTGGGGGCTGAGATCTGTAAAGCAACATGGAGGGGATAAAAGCCAGGAGTGCTGAGACTGTCCTGGCTTTTACAGTGTTTTTACTGCCTGGACCATTGCGTCTTTCTGAAACTCATTAATAACCTGTCCGTCCGTCCCTTCTGAGTTGATCCTCATATCAGTTGGTTACTTAATATCAGGTTGGGTTGGGCTGGGTTAGTGTATTCACAGTGACTCTGGTCCAAATGCATTGGGGGACTTAAGACGGTTCTCCTCCGTTGCCACTTGGGTGGTGGATGGAAATCTCCTGTGTAATGGTGCAGCCTGTGTAGCCTTCATGGCTTGCTTCCCAGAGATGGTGTTGTTGTACAGGGACCTCTTGAGAGTAAAGGGTGTGCCACGAATTTCCATGCACGTAATAAAGTACAGAGAACATAGCTGGTGGGCGGGCAAGGGGAGTGCTGTGTTAACATATCTTGGGAACAGAACTCTCCAGGAGAAACTTGGCGATGCCAATCCTCCATAAACCTCTATTCCCCACCCACCCCCATCGACCTGCCTTTTTACTCTGTGAAAAAGGAGGTATGTCTGCAGTGGTTCCCAGTTCTAGGACTGTAGCTCTGGGACAAGGTAGCAGGCAAGAACTGCTCCTTTTTATCCACCCTTGCTTGGCAAGAGTAAGGAAAATGCTCTCCCCTAGGAATTATCTTTGCCTTCCTTGCCTCCTCAATGGATGGTCCACCCAAATACCCATAGAATTCCTGATAATGAACTGCATTCCTGAAAAATGCTACACAATTGGTATCCCCCCTTCATCTTCTTCAGTTTATTTAATAATTTTCTCTCTTCCTTCTTCCCTCCCTTTTTTGTTGTTGTTGTCCTGTGTAGCTCAGCTGTGGAAAAATATGGGAGACGACAGGCCATTTGTGTGCAATGCCCCAGGCTGCGGACAGGTACGTTTACAGTATACTTTATGGCGAGCATGTCATTGTGAATCAAAGTGGCTGTTTTATCACTAAGGCAAAGAGTTTAAAGCCAGTGTTTTACGTGATCACTGGAGGTAATCAGATCGAAGGATTTGCAGTGTGTAAATCCAAGTTACGAGCAAGTGCAAGGGCTCCAAAGTAATGAAATTTGCCTGGCTTTTGTGCCATATTGGTGTTCTGCTGGTATTCCCCACCCACCCCATAATATCCATGGAATTCAGAAGAGGAAAACCCTATTCTGATCTGTAGTTCATTTTTTTTTTTAAGCTTATTTAACCAAAGAAGAGCTATAGTGTTTGTTAGCTAGAGTAGCATAGCAGCTTGTAATTACCTTACTTTTATCTATTTATTAAATGTATATATTCTTCCGTAGTGGTTTACAATAAAATACCGAATGTACAAATGATCAAATGGCAAGGGCAAAGAATAAAAGACAAAACTCTCCAGCTCAGAAACTGAATTCAGTTTAAGGTGATGCTGCTATGTAAGCCCCTAAATTTCAGGGGTCTGAAAGATTTAAGGATAACGCTTCGGGCTTTTCTGCTTGTTTAAGTAGCTCAGGGACTCAGATTCTTTTGACATTCACTCCTGGGTAAGTGTGTTCATTTTCAAATGAAGAAATAAACCTTCTCGTTTATATTCAAGAGTGGATAAGTAATATTCTGTGACTGGAGAGGTGATGACTTCATCTGGGTTCTTAATACATTCATGGTGCCTTGTGTGTGCACATGTGGTACTCCTCACCACTCATATAAAGCACAAATCCAAAGAAATCAGTTCAAGCTATGTGCGTAAGATACTTTGCCCAGAAATAATTCCTCTATGTGAGTGCGCCTGTTTATGTAATGGGGTCCATAATTCACTAAAAATAGCACAAAATGGTGGACTTTGGTATAGGAAAATGCACAGCTGAAGCAGCTCTTAAAAACGATGGTCCTACACTCACTCACCTAGAAGTAAGTCCCATTAAAAACAGTGAAGCTTACACCTGGGTAAACATGAATCTGATCTTACTGCTTGCATGGTAGTCAAGCTGAGCTTATGCTGGGTTGAAACTTGTAAGACCCTGAAGCCTCCTTGCAGAATACAGGTGTGCAATAGAATTTTTATTGCCCCATCCTCATGACGTTTTCCTTATATGGTCCTCACAGTATATTGATCTGTGATGGAGAAAAGAAATTGGAAGAAGAATGAAGCACTTGTGATGCTTATTCCAAGTCTGAACTATAAATCTTTCCCCATCAAAAACAAACAAACAAACAAACAAACCCAAAGACAGAAAACTTTCCAATGAAACCTTTTGCCAGGATTCAGTTTCCCCTCTGGTGGCAGGGAGAGGGGTCTGCACCAGTGGAATACCCTTCTGCATTTTCGTGGATTAATCATCTTGTAATCTGTGTGCACTTGTCTATGGGCATACTTTGAAAAATCTAGGTCAGTTCAGCCATCACATTTTTTAAAAATCTGTGTGAGCCATTATATGTGGTCACACATAAAAATGTCGACAATTTGTCAGATCATTGGCAATTTGCAATTTGTCAGTAGTTGGAATCAAAAAACACATGTCACTAAATCCACAACTGAAGGGGAAGGGATGGCCTTGGAAGGGGTGCTAAGGAAGGGAGGGGAAGGAAGGAAAGGGAAACTGGATCAATGTTTGCTAAGGTTGTTAAATGAAGTTAACCTGATGATTTGTGTTGTGTGTCCTGGCCATGCGTTCCACAGCAGCAAGCTAGTCGGAGGCCTCCATTAATGCTGCCTAGGTGGCATGCTAGCTTTCCTGGATATGCTTTTTAAATGTAAGCTGTAATGGATGTTCCACCTACCACTGTCATAGAAGTTGCTGCTACTCAGTAATGTGGCTCAAAGGGCCAAGAAACAACATCTCAACCAATGCCAAGAAACTGAACATTAATATAACCCTAGAGATGGAGGGTGTCCTTGTAGGCCATCTAGTCCAACCCCCTGATGGATGAAGGAAATCCAGAGCTTGCCCATCCCCAACAGATGGTGCATGACACATCTACACCAAGTAGGATATGGTATGTGTCAATGGGCCCCAACAGTTGTCAGTGCACTTCAATACTGCTATAAAGCAGTAGTGTGGCTCCTGCCTTTTATATACCGCTTTTATACAGCATTCATAGTGGAATATCCTGCTTGGTGTAGATGAGCCATTGGTCTGCTGCAGCAAAAACAACAAACACAGCTAATGTTCTGGAAATTGTTAGACTGTAAGTAGTTGGTAACGTGGTTTGACAGACTTGTCTGTATCGCAAGGTTTCACAGAAAAGCCAGGGCTGCTATATGTGTGTTTCCAACATGTCTGTTGCATATATTTTGTAGCAGAGAGACACATCTGGAAATAAATAGGGGAAAGAGTACATGCATGTCAAGGACATGCAATTGCCTACATTTATTTATTTATTTATTTATTTAATGCATTTCTATACTGCTTATTAGCCAAAGCTCTTTGGGCGGTTCACAAGAATTAAAACCATGAAGTGCAAGTTTATTTATTTATTTATTGCATTTATATACCGCTCCATAGCCGAAGCTCTCTGGGAGGTTTACAAAAGTTAAAAACAGTAAACATTAAAAACAAATATACAAAGTTTAAAAACATAAAATTATTATTATTATTATTTTATTATTATTTATTTATATAGCACCATCAATGTACAAGCAACAGTATCCTTTATAACAAGTATAAAACTTAAATCACAATATAAAAGTACAAGCAGAATAAAACCAAGCAGCAATGCAGAGATTTAAAATATGAATTTAAAACAGCAAGTTAAAAGACTAGGATGATAAAACATTAAAATTCTGAGAAAATAAGCTCTTCACCTGGCATAGGAAAGTGGATAATGTAGGTGCCAAGCGAACCTCTCTAGGGAGCTCATTCCACAGCCGGAGTGCCACAGCAGAAGAGGCCCTTCTCCTGGTAGCCACCCGCCTCACTTCCTTTGGCAGGGGCTCACGGAGAAGGACCCCTGAAGATGGTCTTAGGGTCTGGGCAGGTACATATGGGAGGAGGTGTTCCTTTAGAAAACCTGGCCCACTGGCCCAGGCCATTTAGGGCTTTGAACTTTAATACTAACAGTTTGAAACAGGCCCGGACCTGGATTGGCAGCCAGTGAAGCTAGAAAAGTACTGGCATAATGTGGTCTCATTGACCAGTCCCCGTTAACAATCTTGCTGACCTGTTTTGCACCAGCTGAAGTTTCCGAACCTATTTCAGAGGCAGCCCCACTTATAACTCATTGCAGTAATCTAGAAGAGAGATTATCAGAGCATGGATAACTGTAGCTAGGCTAACTCTGTCCAGATAAGGACATAGTATATCAGCTTAAGCTGATAAAAGGTGCTACTTGCCACCAAGTCCACCTGTGCCTGAAGTGACAGTTCTGGATACAAGAGCACCCCCAAACTACAGACCTGATCCTTTAGGGGGAGTGCACCCCCAACCCCAGAACTGGTTAACCTTCATCTAGCTGGTCAGATGAACCAGGAAGACATAGCCAATAGAAGCTCACCACCATATTGTATTTGCAAATATGTGTGTGTGTATGTGTGTGTGTGTGTGGTTCCTTTCTTTTCAAATGTTGCGATTTTCATAGCCTGGGCACTTTGGAAATGCATCTGCTTCATGAAGCACATAGCAGCTTTCAAGGTGGTATGTTCATTGATGGAACTTCCTTGTCTGCATTTAAAGAGAGATTGTCTTCTATTTACCTCTTTCCTTTCTGAAAGAAAGGCAGAAAGAAATCTATCCTAATGCAATTCATGCATATCCTTTTATTTTCCTTTAGTTGGAAACTAATGTATTATTTCCCAAAGTATGGTGTGTTAGGGGTGGGAGCTTAGGAATGTACCTAATGCTTTAAAGATGAAAGTGATTTCATCATATCCATCAATATGCTCTTACATAGGGTCCTGACTTTAGACTGAAAGGAACAAACGCCGTCTTCTGCTGTCACTTCACCTGATAATGTGACAAAATGAAACAAAATTGTGTTTGGAATTTGTAAGACACCAAGAGCAGATCCACTTATGTCCCCTGGGATTCTTTCTTACTGGTGTGAAAATTAAAAAGTGGGGGAGGGGGAGAGCAAGTGAAACAAGTTTGAAATGCAAGATGCAAAGAATTTCTGCCAAGCCTTTTCAGTCTGAAAAAAAGGATAACAATATGAAATGTCCATTCAGTATTACATGTTTGAGGGGTATGTGTGTTCTTGCTATATGCTGATTACTTTATTCCTGATTTCTTTCCATATATATTTATCATGTCGTGGTCATTTGGGGTATGATGATCTAAAACTGGTTTAGGTGATCTTCTTATCGTTCCACCCTATAATCCAAACTACTGGGATTTTAATGGGCCTGTAAACATGTTTTTGGTTGCTAGGTCTTTAATGGCTGTTATTTTTGGATTCTGTACATGATCACTTCCCAGCAGTAAGCTTGGTGTGACACAGCTGAGTTCTAAATGTGCTGCATATACTTCTTTTAAAAAGATTCTGCTGAAGGTCGTTTATCTAGTTTCTTTCCTAAGAGGACAGGTGACAAGTCTTTCCATTCCTCTCTACATTCCCCCCTCCCCACCTCTACTCTGAAGTGGTTGCTCAACAAAAATGTGCCCCTTAACAGGGAGTTGGTGCAGGGGGTATCAAAGATGATGATGATGATGATGATGATGATGATGATTTCTTACCCTCCTCTCCATTTGGATTTAGGCAGGGAACAACAACAAGTATAAAATACATAAAACTGAATTAAAAACATAATATACATTATTAAAACATCCTAAAAACATCCTAAAATTCCACTGGGTAGGCCTGCTTGAATAGATCAGTCTTTATAGCTTTCTTAAATGCTATGGGTGAGACTATGTACACTCCTGAGTCACATTTATGTGGCATGCACTTTTATTTCAGAGCCTGAAAAATCTTTTCTTTTATTTATTTATTTTAGGGAAAATGCCTAGCCTTCATGGTTGCAAAGAAATCATATTAACCAGCAAGTGCCTGCCTTGGAATAGCTTTGAAGCATTTCAGTTTGGATTTACATGATGGATCCAGTTTAATTTTTTGCTGTCTTACAGCGCAATCCTATACATGTTTACTCAGACGTATGTCCCTCTGATTTCAATAGGACTTACATTCTAGTAAGTGTGCATAGGATTGCAGCCTCAGAATCCCAGTTCAAAGGTCTCCCAATTTTTCCTTTAGCACTCTGCTGCCTAACCAAAGACTGCCCTCCCTATGTGACATCTAATTAGTAAATGGCACGTAGCTTGAGGGGGTTGGACATCTGTCAATGCTCACTGTGACATAAGAGGAGACCACCTGTACAAGTGCAAGAAAGAATGTTCTTTCACTAGAAGGAAAATGCAGGAAAACAGAAGTTGCAGGTACAATCAACTACTTCCTGGATAATTAGGAGGCCTTTCTCAGAGTAAAATTCAAAAAGTTAAAACAAAAACCTTTCATCCCAAAATTGAATGGATTTTCCAATTCCTGTGCAAAGTGTGCCTTCTAATGGAGTTTAAAGTGAAATCCCTTATATAACATTAAAGCTACCAAAGATAACCTGAAGAGCAATGATGTCTGTTTATCAAGGTACCCTGTGATTTAAGAGCTAGGAAGAACTGTGTGCCCTCCTAGTGAATAATCTATTATTTTCTGTTTACTTTAAAAAGAAATCCATGTAGCTGCCCAATTGTTGTTAATGTACCCCCTCCCCCTACAAATAGAATATGAAAATCCATTTTAAAAAAACTCAGATAAGCCGCTTTTTTGTTCGAAGAGCCAGTTGGCCAGTGTGTTCTCAATTAGAGTTTTCAGACATCAAGTGTTTAAGAATTGAGATGACAATCGAGGTGGTGTTAGTGGATGTTGCACACATTCTGTCCCTTAGACATCCTCACTTCTTTCTGATTCCCACAAATTAGTGATAACAAATGTGTTATACCTGCTTGAGACAAATTTGTATTACCGTATTTCTTCGATTCTAAGACGCCATCGATTCTAAGGCGCACCCCATTTTAGAGATGTTTATATGGGGGGAAAATATTCTGCCATGCATGGGGAGCGGATTGCAGGCAGGTAAGGGAAGAGATGTGGGTGGGGGCCAACCGAGGAGCACGTGCAAGGGCCCGGAGGCTTTACCAGCTGCCACCACTTCTTGCAGGGAGCAAGAAGGGAGCGGGAGGGGGTAGTTCGCGAGGCACAGCTGCGAGTCCCGGAGCACGTCCCGCCCACACCCCAGCCCAGCAACTCACCTCCCGGGCGTCGCCTCCATCTTCCTGGCCGGCGCTGCTGCTCCTCCTCTGCTGCACAGAACCAGCAGCCACAAGAAGCCAGCGGCGCCTGCCCGCCCGCCTCACACAACCCTCCGCGAGCCCTGCAGCTCCTGCCCGTCCGCCCCGGCCCTATGCGCAAAGCAAGGCGTGCGCCAGGCCCGACCCAAACGGAGCCGCATAGCCATGCCCACTAGGCCCAACCGGGCCGGCTGTGCTCGTGGTGCGGTGGGCGGGGCCCGCTTAGGGCTCGGAGCTCCGTTGGTGTGTGTGTGAGCCCGGTTAGCTCTGGGGAGCACAAATAGGCCCAGGGCAGCCGCGGATCGTCGCTGAGGCCCCCAATCAGGCCAAGCACATTCCCCAGCCTACATGGTGAGTGCAGAGCTGCTTAGGTGCTCAACAAGCCCTTGAGCCGCCTGGGCATCGAGAGCAGGGTGGAGGGAGAACAGCGCACTTTGCAGGCGATTCTAAGACGTCATCGATTCTAAGATGCAGCCCGTTTTTAGAGATGTTTATATTGGGGAAAAAGTGCGTCTTAGAATCGAAGAAATACGGTATATACTTCTACCGTTTTAAAAGTCCTGGAGAGCTCCAGGGCACCATACATGGTCATGATCCCCACCTCTTATGTTTGCAACAATCCTATGACGTAGGTTACACTGAGAAACACTGATTCAAGAGTTCAGCCTGTGAACTTTTTGGCTGAGAGATTATTTGGTCAGGTTATGGCTCTCTCAACCAACTGGATGCTTGAACCCAGCCAATGAGAGAAATGAGGCATGGCTCAAGACTATTGTCCTTCAAGATTTTTTCAAGAGCTGCCCAAGCCTTCTACACTGAAGATGCCACAATGGAATGAACCTAGAAGCCCATTGGCTGTGGTTCCTGCTCTGGGACAGTATATCTGCTGCCAAAAGCCACCCGGACAGATGCTTGTCCATCCTTGCCTTAAAGTTCTCTAAGAAAGGGATTCCATCGTCCACTTGTGGAAGGTTCTTTGCTAACCTTTGGAAGGTTCTGTACTAACAGACACACACACAGACACACACAGACACACACACACACGAGTTGGGGTTTTATTTTAAGGAAATCAATTTTCTGTTGATCCCTAAATGTATGCAATTAAATAGACTAAACTCTGCAAGGTACTAAACATAGTTTTTCTCTCATTGACACATTTGGATGTAACATGCTTGGATATTTAAGAGAAACTGAGATAATCAAACTATGCCTAAATAGTTCTCTCAAGTGCTTAGATCTCTTTGCTCAGGATATTTATCTCATATATATTCAGAAAAATATAGTCATTTAACTGGATTGGCAGAGTTTGCTATTACCCAAATTCTATTTGTTACATAAGACTGATGAAATTGCCTCTCATTATTTTACAGGAAGTAGAGGTCTTGCAAGAAGAAGCCTTAGAGTTTAGCTGAAAGTGTCAATTGCAATTGATCCAAATAGTCCTGTTGGCCAAGGTACTGGGCATCCCCAATGGCTACTTAAAATAATCTTCTAAAGCTATTTAAAATACTCAGAGATAATAAAGCACATCCTCAATGGAGCTGAATGTGAGCAATAAAATTTAGCAATGTCGTTAAAGCAGAAAGGTATTGACTAAAAATGTATAATGATGCAACCTTCTCAATAGACTCGCTGAAATACGCTCTTATATTAACTGTCTCGGAGACATAAATTGGTGTCGCTAGAGAGAGGGACTGAGGGCCATTTTACACAATCAAACTGCCATGTCAGGCATGTGGTTAGCGTGGGTTCAGTCAGTTTATTATTTTTGCTCATGGAGAAGCACCATATGTCCATTTCACAGCTTTACCTGCCACCATTGAGTGCACACTTTCCAGTCTGCTTGGAGAAGCTTTATACAGGCGTAAACATCAGAGGTTGGTTGGCAAAACCAAATTGAACTGGGCACCTGGTAGGATGCTTGCATAACTTTTGTGCCATCAGTGCAACCCTAGGCTAGGTGCACTCAACCCAGTTCTTCAGATGGCCAAGATGCAATGGCATAGCTTCAGAGTTCTGTGACAGACTTAACAGGTGATACCGAGCATGTTGCAGTACCATAAAACTCAAAACAAAATCACTTTCCTTTTTGAAGCTGTTTTAAAATTCTCATTTGAAAGGTGCAATTCAATCCTTGCCTGGCTGTCACAAAATATAGTGGCTCGTTGTTAGTGCTATGCATTCCCTTCCATTTCCACTCACTTTATTAAATTCCAAACATATGGCATTTGTAGATAATATTATGAAGTATTTAAAATGGAAGGCTGTCGTTAGTCTGCTATATCCAGTACAGCTGTCTTGTAGCAGAGACTTCTTTGCGGGCTGGTGCAATAACATTGGCTATATTCTGCAAGGCAGTGACTTCAGACCACTACCAAGGGGTGGGGGTGATCAGAGCATTTCACTTTTTAATACTTCCCACAAATCACCACTTAGAGTCTGATCGCATCACTACTTTTATACAAGCCATTTCCTCAAACAATTGTCTGCTTTTTAAACCTACCTCTCTAACAATTTATTCCCCTTAAGCCTATGCTGCTAAGGTGTCATCTGTAGAACATCCAAGAAATCAAAAGCTCAGAACCTCCATGAGGCCAGAAAATGACTCTCCTTCTTTGTGCTTTATTGTATCCTCTTATCTTGTCATATAATAGAAATAATGTTTATGGCATTGAAGCCTCAGCATCACTTGGCATTTAACCAACCTCAAAAGTAGTTTATTGCTTTGTATACTCTGCCACTATAACCATTATCCCTTAAATCTCTATTGCTTTGTAATATACGAGCCAACAAATGGCTTCTGTGATTGGTTAAACATGGCACTGAAGCTAAGGTGTGTTTTATAGCTGGTATAATACAAACCAATATAGATTATTCCTGTTATACAAGCTCTTGTATTAAAAAGATGGGGAGGGGGGATGCAGAAGGTGCCCTCTCTTTTCAGGAAGCTTTCCAGTGGCGGGCTGCCCTTGCTGTCTTTGACTTTTCGGTGGCAAATCACCTGATTGTAGAAAAGACCTCAAGTCTGCACACTGGCGCATTCAAACACAAAACCTTGCATCCATTTAGAGATTTCTTTTCCATCTGCATTAAGGTGACAGTGTTTGGTAGTTGGTCATTGAAGATTGATTATAGCCCCCAAGCCCGTTTTCAAGCAGGTGTGTAAAGTATGCCCCATGGATGCTTTCCTCCTGACTATCCGCTGAAGCCCAAAATAAAAAGTGCCTGTGAAAGGGAACCATCTTCCTTTTGCTTTTAAATCCTTTAATTTTCTGAATATTGCTATAGGCAACCAGTATATTTGAAATAAAGGTTTCTCGGCTACCATCTGCAGTGTTCCCCATGTTTGAGGCAGGGTCCCCTAAGGGAAGGTGGACAGGTGCCAAGAGAGATGCAGGCTTTTCCCTGGTTCCTCCCCCTCACACACACACACACACACAAACACACACAACATGGATAGCTTAATTAGAACAGAAAACAAAGGGCTAATCCCACCTGGCATCCCCTCCTACTTGGAATCGTGCAAGAGGCTATGTTCTTTACTCTTGTGTCAGTGCAGGTGTTTTTGTGAGCCATATTGCCCTACATTTCCTCATCTCCTTTGATCTGTGTTGCTCTTGGGCCTGTGGACATGAGAACAGTCCTTGGAATAACTTTCAGTTGCAGCCTGAGGACATGGACAGGGTGTTTTGGTAGGCCAAACCCCTCCACATACTTGCTCAACAGTTGCTCTTCAAGGCTGGTAACATCTTACAAGGGATGGTCTTAGGGACGAGGGAGGGAGAGATTACCCAACTAGATCCAGATAGTAATTAATTCCTCCTTGCAAGAGTGGGTGGTCCTGACCACCTTGCAACAGGAGGTTCTGATAGTGTTCCTAAAGAAAGCATCCCTGGACAGTGGCAACCTGGTCACTGGCCCATCTAACTTATTGTTGTCTATACCAGGGCTATTGAACCTCCTCCTCCTTCTTCTTCTTCTTCTTCTTCTTCTTCTTCTTCTTCTTCTTATTATTATTATTATTATTATTATTATTATTATTATTATTATATTTTTATACCGCCCAATAGCCGAACCTCTTTCAACCCGAGGGCTTTCAGAGAAGCTTTTGGGGCCACATTTCAGTGGTGGATGTGGCCAAAGGGGCAGTTCAGAAATACCCCCAATACTAGAATATTTTAGATTAAAGCCCTTACTGCCAGTAACTAAACCTGAGGAGAAGCATCGTAACATTTTAGAATGGGGAAAAAACATGCAGAAGCTGAGAATCCAGCAAGTGGATGGGAAAGGGGTGAGGAGAGACGGGGGCATGGCCCACAAGTCTGAGGTTCAACACCCCTGGTCCACACTAACTGGCAGCAGCCCTCTTGGGTTTGAGAGAGGAATCTTTCTCAGCCATACCTAGAGATGTCCAGGATTGAACCTGAGAGATGTGCATGCAAAGTGTGTACTCTTATTATTGAGTTATGGTCTTTCCCCAACCACTGAGCTACAGACTGTAATAACTACTAGCAAGTGGTGACTAAACAACTCCAGACGTTCCTGGAAGTAGAGGGTGGTCTTTTCCTGGTGCCACAAAAGATGCCAGTGTCGGCTCTAAGCAAGCCTCAGTGCAAAGCTCATTCCATACTCGGGGCATCTACTAAGAAGGCCCTCTCCCTTGTGACCACCTTCTGAGCCTCCCTTGGAGGTGACACTTTGAAGGAAGCCACAGATGTTGATTGTAGTGTCCAGGTATGTTCAGGCTGGGAGATGCTTTCCATTGGGTATTATGGTCCCAAGCCATGTAAGGCTTTATAGGTTAAAAATAGCTCCTTGAATCGACTTCAGAAACATACAGGCAGCCAATGAAAGCGGGCCAAAATTGGTTTTATATTCTCAGACCTTCTGGTCCCAGTTATTGATCTGGCAGTCACATTTTGCACAAGCTCCAGTTTCTGAACAGTCTTCAAGGGCATTGCAGTAATCTAATTTGTGGATTACTAGAACATAGAATACTGAATCCAGGTTATCTTTGTCTAGATTGGGGATAATTGGGCCACCAACTGAAGTGACTGATGCTATGGGGTCCTGCAGGGTTCCATCTTGCCTCCCCTTGCTTTATGACATCTACATGAAACTGCAGGGTGAGATCATCTGAGAATCTGAGATGTTAATACCCATCTCTGTTTCTCACTTTTATCTAAGTCAGTTGAGGTAGTGAAAGTACAGAACCAATGTCTGGAGTTGATGATGGTCTGGATAGGAAGAGCCATGCTGCATCACACCCAATGCCTATCTAGTCCAGCATTCTGTTCTCACAGAGGCCAACCAGATGTCTACGGAAAGCCCATGAGCAGGACATGAGCACCCTCATGTCAGAAAAGTCAGATTTGCTTCAACCCATCACAGTGGTGCCTGCATCCCAAGTCTAGAAAATTCATTTTTTGTATGGCATACATACTCTGAAATTGCAGTCACAGGACTCATCAGCTTAACTCTTAAGGCTGCAGTCATCATCGACTAGGAATGGTTAGCATCTTATATCTGGAACACAACACAACAGTGTTTGTGGTATTTTTTTTCCTTTTGTATTTTGCTCAAAGGGTATCTATGTGAGAGTGCAGTAAGCTAATTTTTGAATAATAAGTTTGAAAAGTCATCTGAAGCCAGTGAACGTTTATTTTTTAACACGCCTATAACTTAAAAATGGCCAAACCAATTTAAACCAAATTGGATAATAAAGAAAAAGCTCCTGGGCTAAAGCTCCTGTATGCCAAGTTCCAGCCTAGAATGAATTTTTACAACCAAATTATAAACCCCTTAGAAATGGGGGTTTAAAATGGAAATGTTGACAGACCTTTAACTACAAAACCACTATAACATGTTCTGTGCTCTAAAATATAATTAAAGGCTTAAATATTGTTTAATAGCTGCACTTCCAGTAACCTGAAAGCTTAATCATTCTTACAGTGAGGATTCATTGCAGACCTTAAGAACCAGTTGAGCCCCCCATGCTGTGACTGTATCAACACAAGCACTTGTCTGTCAAATGTAAATTGCTCTGGACAGCTCTCCAAATCCCTTCCTCTTCTAAATAAGAGCCAGTCCTTTTGATAACATGAAACCTAAACCTTTAGGCCATGATCCAAGGAGGTACATGCACACTGCAGTGCTAAGCAGGTTGCCTTCTTGAAAGCCTATCCCCACGCTGAGAGATCAATGTAGAACACAGGCAACAGGCTTGATTTATGGGGTTTAGCTTCAGCTTCTATCCAAGGAGAGCAGAAGTAGGTTACTTCTACTAGAGAAGCATTTTTAACAGCATCTTGTTCAGGCTGAACATTTCTACTGTAGTTCTTTGCAAGATACTTGCAAAAGGTTCTGCTGTAGATCTGTGGATCACTTCATAAGTGGCGGAGTTTTTACACAGAAGGCACTTAGCCATAGGTCTTTTTTCCTTCCTCCTTTTAAAATCTTTTTTGTTGTTTTTACATAAAAATAGAAAGCACCCATCACAATGCTAAAAAAGTCTAGAATAAATATATAATTAAATGCTATATTACGCATATGATAGCAATAATCAAATCTGCAAGTGGGTGGGGAATGGTAAGTATTTCGGTAGATCTGTCTAGGATGGGTACCACCACAGAGAAGGCTCTGTGTCTCCATGGAAAAGGGAACAAAAAGCCATAGCTGCATTCCCTCACCTCAAGATGTAGGTGTGGTGTCCAGGCTAGGGCCCAGAACTACTGTACCCAAATCCAGACCTGGACTGTGTATGTTCCTCAATCAGAGTCCCTGGGATCAGTTGCTAGTACTTAGAGGTGAGAGCTTGAAAGGCAAGTTTTGTTCATAACTTTTTGTCCTAATGGCTGCTGACTTAATACATTTGCTGCACTTAGTAAAGAGAAAGCTGGCTTTTCTGTCTTTGCTTTCTGGACTTCGTGTTGCTTGTAATAGTGATTTGACTTGATGTGTGGTTTGTGGCTCCTTCTGGGGATTGCTTCAATGACAGGTCTTTTACTCTTGGCATCAGTGAGTAACTGTGAATGACAATCTTATGCAATGTACTGACATTTCATTTTAGGGCTTGAGAGACAGTCTGGCTTCTTTGCTTACTTAAACAAATGTAACCATTTATATTTTGTATTTATTTATCAGATAAACCCAAAGTATTTAAAATCAATATAATACATTGTACCACATTTTCAAATGCCAACTTTACAAGATGATGGTGACAGCAGTACTGGATCAAGGAATTACCTACGTGATATTTCAGGGGAGTGAAACCCAGAAGTCGACTGTACCTGTAAACCTCTATCAGGTGGTTTCTCCACCAACAGCACTTCTTACTTTGTCTAGAGTTGATTAAATCATTCAAGCTAATTTGGGAGTAATGCCAAATTATGGTTAGAAATTTAGTATTAGGGTAGGGTGGAGGTTAAAGTACTATTTGTATGGCTACCACTGTCACAATCTAGCACTTGCAACTTCGGAGTAGCAGTCAGCTTGAATTGGGCATATTTGTTTCGTGTGGTACTGAAGCATTAATGTTTTAGGGTAGCTGAATGTGTTGTGTTTGACTTTATAATTGGAGTTTTGGCTCGCCAGCTTGAGATAACCTGGTACTGCTTGCTCTGAAACATACAGGCTCAAGGGTGGTCATGAGAGGGAAGAAGTGGTGATAATAGACGAAGAGGAGGTTTATTTGACTCAATGACCTTATTGGTATCTTCCAGTTCTGTGTTTGCAACTCTGTTGTTCATTACCAGAGTTGGAAGCTATCAAAAGCCCATAAAGTCAAATGTTCTATATTTATGAGTGATTATCCTTGGCTTGGGGCAAATACTCAATTGAAGGAGACCCAGCAGTGAATGCCTGCTTTGCACTGTTTCTCAGGCAAGCCACGACCAGCTGTGTGTTAATCAAATAACAAGGCTTAGCACTTCCAACTCAATATCCAACTTCAGAGGATTTTGGGACAGTTTAAATCAAACATGCAGCATTTTAAAAATATGTTTGATATGGAAACTGATGCAGTGCAGTCATTTTCAATCCTCCCAGGGCTTGTTTCTAATCTCAGCCTGAATGTGGGACACAGCATTGATATTTTCTTCATTTATCCCTTACCCTTATCCAGTATTATGAGTAATTAGTTCAATGCTAGAATTATGGGGGGAAAGGTAAAATAGCTTAATGAAATATACAAGCCCCCCCTGATTTAGCCAAATTATCCCCCACCTTCTAAAAACAGTAGTTAAGAGGGATGTGTCATGTCTAGCCCTGCTTCCCCTGGGTTGGAAGAAGGTGTTTCAGGTGATCAATCAGAATCAGACTCTGAAGTAGAGGATTACCCCATTGTTGAGCAAACTGTCCAGAACTTCAGGCAAATTTTATGTTAAGTTTCTGTTGGAAGATAAGTCTTCAAGTGTAACTTTGGCTGTTGCTAAATTTCTTACAGTGGCGGCCAAGATTAGAGCTCTTTGTGTGTTAGACTAAAGTTGATAATAGCTCTAATTGTATGATTTCATGTCTGATTCTTGTGTTTGGTTGTTTGTTGTTTGTTTGTTTTCTTTTTATGGATCTATAGATCGCAATAAAGAAAGTAAGTAAGAGTCGGTGCCAGAAACAGGCCTGCCTAAACCAGTGGGGGAGAAAGCTCTTTCACGGGCTCTTCACCAGCTGGAAGTGAACCCCCTCCAGAGCTGATCTCCTCAACAGCAAACCGTACACAGTCAATGGGAAGCCAATTGTCTTCCGAGGGGGAGAGGACAAGAGGTTAGCCGATCCTAGAGTACGCCGCAGACTAAAATGGGTGGAGCTAAAGGAAGGCGAGAGGAAGTCGGATCGGCTGGCATCCCATCAGAAGCTGCCTCAGAACTAGTCTCTCTGAAGTTAATGTGTTTTGAGAAAGGGCTTTCCATTCTTCTTGAAAGGAGAATTGTCTTGCTTAGTTTGCATAGTTTTGCCTAGGGGAAAGTTCCTAGAGATTAGATTTTCTTCAGGTGGGAAGAGATGTTTATTGCTTGAATAAAGGTTTGTGGATTACTTAGCAGGCCTCGTTATTGTCTCCCAAGAAGGTGGGAGTTTTTGAGAAACACGACAGGTTGTCACACAAAAAATGAGGGGTATGAGGTCCTCTGTGCACATGCAAACACACGCATGCGCACACACACGACATTTGAGCACTAAAATGGTCTCCCCTGGAGGAGATGTAAAGATACTTCGGTTTTCAAATCAACCTGAAGCCATCAAAACTAGTCACCAATGAAGTGACTCACACTGAAACAGATGCCTTTCTGTTGTGTGGCATTATTACGTGGCATTTACAGGTTAACAATATTGGAACACGCATTTTGTTGATGCTTGGGTTTTCATAGCTCCATGAAAGGTTCCTTTAGTGCAGTGGTTCTCAACCTTCCTAATGCCGCAACCCTTTAATACAGTTCCTCATGTTGTGGTGACCCCCCAACCATAAAATTATTTTCGTTCTTCTCTACACGATCCATTGTCGTGGGATGGTTTGCTAATGAAAATAATACATAACAATAGCTTTAATAATACAAAAGATGATACATGACATAGTTCAGTCAATACAGTTTCCTAAGACCATCGGAAATATGTGTTTTCTGATGGTCTTAGGCGACCCCTGTGAAAGGGTCATTCAACCCCCAAAGGGGTCCCGACCCACAAGTTGAGAACCGCTGCTTTAGTGGAAAAGAATAAGCAGCCAGCTGGCAGTCGCAATGCTCCAGCTGTTAATAGATTGGTCTCAGGAAAGTTGCTACCAGCTTCAGTTTTCCAATTCTTAATGTAGGCTTATTGATGATGTACCATGGCAGATAAGAATCCCTAAAAAGATACCACCTCTAATAGGCAACTGCAGAAAGTGTGGTGTTGGGAGGGGCGGGGAGGCCAATGAACAATTCCTCATATACTTTGCATGCACACACTATCTAGAACATCTCCCGGGAGTGTTAACATTCAGGGGTTCCATGTCAGACATATATGATGAGTTCTTCGTTAGATAATATGGAAAGGCTTCCCGGAAGTAGAATGTCTCTAAGAACCATGATCTACTTTTTGGAACAATAAAGATATCTCCAAATAACTAAAATAGCACCACAAGCTGATCACTACAGTGAGGAAAGAATCTGGAAATGGCAAAATCTGTAAATGTAAACACATAGTGTGTAAGGGGGGAGCATTCATTTTGATGGCTTATGTCGGGTGACCATATGGAAAGGAACACAGTGTTCCTGCATCTTTAACAGTTGCTTAGAAAAGCAAATTTCTGCAGGTGTCATTTGTATAACTTCCTGATTAGACTACTGCAATGCACGGGCTGCCCTTGAGGACGACTCAGAAGTTGTAGCTAGTGCAAACTGCAGCAGCTGGACTGCTGTCGTGTTTCTCAGAAAACTCTTGCTTTCTATGGGAGGCAAATGACAAGGCTTGCTAAGTAATCTACAAAGCTTTTATTAAGCAACAAATGTCTCTTCTACCTGAAGAGAGTTTAATCTCTTGGAAACGTCCCCCTAGGCAAAACTATGCAAACTAAGCAAGACAATTGTCCGCTCAAGAAGAATAAGAAGCCACTTTGGTACGGAGGCAGGTTCTGGCATAATCGAACCAATTTTCTCACGCCTTCCTTCCGCCCCGTGCGTTTGAGCTTCCGGCGGACTCTAGCATCAGCCAGCTTGTCAGGATGCTCGTCTCCGGAACAAAGTTCACTTCCCACTGAATGTGTAGGATTTGGCCTTGCTGACTGGAACATCTGCTGACTGGAACATCTTATAGAGACCATATAATACCAGTCTTAAAGGAATTGCACTGGCTGCCAATACATTTTTGGTCGAAATTGAAGGTGTTGGTAATGACGTTTAAAGCCTTAAATAGCTTGGGACCTCGATACTTGAGGGAGTGCCTCTCCTTATATATGCCCGCACAAGACTTGGGATCTGTTGGAGAAGCCCTCCTCCGCATCCCACCAATGCAACACATACGCTATGGGGGGACATGGGAGAGGGCTTTTTCTGTTGTGGCACCCTGGCTGTGGAATGCCCTCTTCCTGGAGGCCCGACTGGTGCCGGCACTAACTTCATTTTGGCACCAGGTTAAGACATGGCTTTTTAACAAAATCTTTGATAGATTAATCTACCAGTCTGCACATTATCTTATTTAAATTGGATTTTACTGTTTTAAAATTTCATATTGGATTTAACATATTAATGATTTAATTTGTTTTAGAATTGTATATTTATTCTACTTTATATGTATGATTTTATCTGTACATCGTCCTGAGATCCTTGTGATATAGGGTGGGATATAAATGTTTTAATAAATAATAATAATAAATGCAGCACCTGGCAAAATTCCCTCTTTATTGCAACAATTAAAGCTGCAGGGGCACTGCCCTCTTTTGTATCTGATCTCTCTAGCATAGCTCCTGCAGCTTTAACTGTTGTGATGAAGAGGGGATCACCAGGTGCTGCATGCATACAAATGACACCTGCTGAAATTCCCTTTTCATTACAACTGTTAAAGATACAGGAGCCCTGTGCTCATTTTCATACGGTCACCCTGGGCATATGAAGACTTGGGAGACCTAGTCTGAAAGAAGGTGCCATGCTCTTCTAATTTGGGATTAACTTCTATTTACAAAGGATATTTATCCTTAGGAGGGTATGCTTAAAAAAAGAGAAAGTTAATACAGTATGTCCCAGTTTGCTGCTTTTCTTGAATTCAACTTGCCTGATGGTTTATAGCTACCCTGTTATGGCATAATACATCTTGCTGGTTCAAAACATGAGCTACTGTTAGCTACTGTGGACACATTCCTGATAAAAAGAGTTCACACTCATTCTAGAACCACAATTTTAAAAAGGGAAGAAAATACACTTAATCAAAATAGCTCCATTTTGAACTAGAAATCAATTCCCTAACCACCTCCTTCTAGTGGCAATATGAATGATTAATAACACATGAATCCAACACATTTTTGTTAAGAAAAGCACTTTGGATTCCTATCCGGGTTATTGGTGCAGAGAATATCCTCAGAAATGTCAAAACTGGATGTAATACCATTACCGATTTTTCAGTGCAGAGGCAAGAGTGTGAAGGTGACTGACGACTGCTGCAATAGTGCAGTTCTTATTTTATAAAATGGCCATCCGTTCTTGCGAACTGCCATTTTAAATCAATCCCATTTAATAACAGAATAGAGAGAACTTCTAGTTCTTTTGGCTGCTTCAAGCTGCCTTTAGTAATTTAGAGCAGTTTAATTATCTCTATGAAAACAGTTGCAGGGATCTCTGTACTTTACCATACCCTGCAGCACCCTTGGAAATAGGCTGATTTCGTATACTACCATTTTGCAAATTGGAAACTGCAGGCATTGGCTTTAAATGGAATCTTAGCCAATGAAAGGCTGCAGAATGATATAATGAGCATATAAAAATCTGAATGTTGCCTGTTACAACAAGCATGGTGGCACAACAGTGACCTTCTGTAAGGCAGCTAACGCCCTAGTCCTACTGCGATGCATTGCAGATTTTTATGGGATGGGCAGGTAATATGCTGGGCAACAAATACCACATTGCATGCCAAGAAACCCAAATTCTGTATGAAATATTTGAAAGTATTAAATTATAAATGCTGTTTGCTAATCTTTTATTCATTCAAGCAATCTGTTTTTTTCCCCTCCTCCTCCCAAAGGAAATGCTCACCAGTCTGGCCCGATTCGCATGTAATGAGAAGCCACCGTGAGTGAATTCCCCCATACAGCTTGTCGTTCTGGCAGCAGCAGCCATTTTGAGTATTCAGGGTGCAGCAGGGGCATGGCGTCACTGCTTCCTATGTGCAGGCCTGGTGACGGTGGGCTGTTCGAGTGGTTGACAAGCCACCCACAACTCTCAACAGCTCATGGCTTCTGAGGGCCTTGTCAACCACCCGAACAAACCACTTTGCATGCAACAAGAAGCTGTGGCAGGGGCTTGGATTGGCAGCCTGGCATTCATGGGTGTCATAACCCACCGTTTATAATAAGCCATGGTGGGCTGCAGTGATCATGCAGACCAGGTTTCTGTCTGTTGCAAGAGGTTTCTGAATATTGAGCAGGAGGAATGTAATCATGCAGAGTACAGAACTTCTAGCTTTGAATGTCAAACAATGAAGGCAGAGTATCTCAGCACTTTGAAAACGGATTCCACACATGCAAATGCACAGCCAACTAGTAGCCTGGGTTATAATGTCTAGAAATGGTTGATTGCTAGTGCACTCCTGCACAGCTTGAAGGATGAAGCTGAACACAGTCCACCAGCAATGTATTGTGGCTTGTCACGTACTGGACAGTCCTCCTCACCCCTTGTGTTTTGTGTCATTTCATGTGGTGGTTTTTCTTTTCTTTTTTCTTTTGCAATCCTAGGCAGGCAGCAAAAGTGGGTGACTTATCTAGCTCCTGGAGAACTGTGGTCTGGCATCAGTAGGCAAAAGTTGTAGAGCCCTATGCAAGCACTGTCAGCATAGCATTTTGTGTGAGAAAAATGATCCACATTCTTCTTGTTATGTTGATACCATTATCCTTGTAGCTGCTTATAACATATAATTGGATTTGTGCTGGTTGTTGAAGATGGTGAGATTGCCAGAGAGTACCTTTTAGGATAAGTGCATACATGGCATGCTTGATATTTTGCTTACACATCATAATAATAATAATAATAATAATAATAATAATAATAATAATAATTTATATAGCACCATCAATGTACATCAATGTACAATGTACATAAATTTCTTACCTGCCTCTCCATTTTGATCAAAGCGGGGAACAACAGTAAATATAAAATACATAAAACTGAATTAAAACATAATATACATTGTTAAAACATCCTTAAAACATCCTAAAATTCCACTGGATAGGCCTAATTAAAAAAAATCCATTTATTTGCCATACAAGTGCTCTATTCAGTGCAGTACAGGTAAAGTGGCATCACAGCACCCTGTACAGCACCAATGCAATGTTCCGGATCAGTTTATGACATCAGTGCAATGCAGCATGTTGCAAGGTTTACATTGGTTGGAACATAGCTACCCATACAGAACCCTTCAGATCCTGGATTTAAAGGTTAGCTGATTTCACTGAGGACCTGGATTCTTGGTGTCTATATATGGCCCTGGAGTTCAGGAGCCTGGAGTGTGTTGTGCCCTGCATAATTACACCCCCTCTCTCATTGACTCTAGTCAATTCCTTGACTGTTCATTATTCTGTTCCATCATTACTTCATTTTATTGACCATTGCTATGTGTATTCTGTGCTTGAGAGACAGACAGAGAGATAGAGGTATTCCGTGCTGGTAGCCCAGTTCTTGATACTAGTGCTGAGAAAAGAATGACTATATAGTGCAAATTAAGGAAACCTGTATATATGTTTGCTTTGCAGAGCTTATTCTGCTCTTCTGCTAGTTATGGGAAAAAGCAAAGATGTACACAGGACATTAGAGTCTCACCCTGACTGCTACAAATCCTGTTCTTTCTAGTTTCTCTCTTCTCTGCCCTTCTAAGAGCTTCTAGGACCTCACTAGGCATTACCTACAAATGCTTTAAATCTGACAACCTTAAGGACTAGTCATTAGAAACCCAATTGTTAAATCACCTCCAGATTCGTAGGATGCTAGATGCTGCATATCCATACCAAAACCTGTATATGGATAGCAGAACTGCAATATACACATTATACTCCTGTTGACTAGTGTGAACAAGACTACAAACTAGAAACTGCTTACTCAGGAGTTTCAGTGAAATCAGTGGGGTTCTTGTAAAGTAAATTTGTCCAGTCTTGAGAAAACATGTTTCAGTACAAATACGCCAGCTTAATGTGTTTGTGAATCTGAGTTTTCGCATATCCCACCCTGCCTTATTGTGTTATACGTGTGAGCAACAGAGCATGACAAGCAATTTTATATAAATACACCTTTGCATTCCCTCTTCTTGTCTGAAAGGATTCAGAAACCTTTCACCAACTGCATCTGTACAAGACCTCTGAAATGCAGCCAACTGCTCTAAAGCGTGTAAGAACATGGTAGGGCCTCTGGGATATTTTTGGCCATGCATACCAAGTCAGAAACCCCATGAGTGAAAAGTTCAATGAGATCTTTATTTGTACAGGGATGAAGGGGAATTTGGTACACAGGTCAGTGCAAATTGGGGGTTGAAATGTATTTTGTTTCCTACACATATTTGAATACGAGCTGTTTAAACATTCCTTTCCCCATTTTGGACTGTACCCCTTCCTCCTCCCCCCCCCCTTTCGTATTTGTGTATGGGGGGGGGGGTTAATGCAAAGAAATATGTTGTTTTATGTTCAGGCCGTTGGAGTTTTACTTCCGTCAAGTGTGAGTTAGCTATGGCCTCTCTTCTTCGAGCATTTCTGGTGTCGTATTAACATTAACTGGGAAGAGAAGCTCAGATAAATATAGGCTGTTGTCATACGTCTGTCTATAGATTAAATCAAATGCTTTCTACTGTCTTGCCTCCCCCTCCAACTGGATTTCTAAAATAAACTGGGATGGAGGCTTTGAAGATGTATTGGCCATTGGATGTGGTTTTCTTGGGCTGTAACAATTGAAAAGAAGATATTAACGTTTTCCCAACATAAGGGTTATGAGGGAGATCCCACCACACACATTTCACACCTGCAGCGGCAGTTGGTTGGGCTGTAAGAACAGTTCTGTTAGGCCAGAGTGGCTAATAGATTAAAAGGTTGGATTTCTCATCTGTTTCTGCCAAGGTTTTCTGTTTTTAATGATCTCAAAATTAAACTACTATCTTTACCGTCATATCAAATTAATCAGTAGAGTACCTTGTTCTGAATGTATCACGCCCACAAACCTGTGACTTTATTTCGTTTTAAAGCTGTGTTCTTTCCCACATTTCCTTTTATTATAATGTTTCTCTGGGAATCTTCAAAAAGGGTTTGTTTGTTTGTTTGTTTTTGGTATGCCTGCATGCTTGTGTTTCTTTCTACAATCATTTCCCACATCACACTTCTTTGTGGGAAGAAGTGATCCTATTCGTCTCCCATGTGTTACTTCTATGTCTAAAATACGATGTAGGACTAGGTAACACATTATGTTGTTTGTTATGGAAAGTAGCCATTATTATGCTGTTGTACTGTTACTCTCCACTCCTGTGACAACTTCTCATGCCTGCCACCAGCCTATTTTAATGGAAGCTTTCTGGAGTTTGGGGCGGGGGCATTTTCTTCCTAATCCCCATCCTTTGCTTTTATTTATGAAAAATGGTACATTTTGCTCCTAACCTGTCATCTGTTGCTCACTAAGCAAAGGAAATGAGTTAATTATCCATTTGTGAATTCTAACTTCATTTCCATTTGCCATCTGTCTTTATTGGAAAGAGCTAAACTGAGCTGTTGGGTTTAGGCCTAAGGCAAAGAGTGGCTTGAATTATCCTAATTGGAGATGAAAATGTTGATTTTTGAGTTAGAAGCTATCTTAAATGAGCTCTCGCTCTCTTGCTCTGTGTGTGTGTGAGTGAGTGAGAGTTAGAGAGAGAGAGAGATCCCCAATACATGGTTGGCTGATGGGACTTATTTTTTAACAATGTTGATTAATTAAGAATTAATATCAGTGGATTTTAGAGTGACCAAGTGGTTTTGTGAGAGGTCTGATGCATCATGCTCTGAAAAGTCTTCAGAGATGATTTGAAGCAGATATGGCATACTAGCCCATTACAAGACCATGTCCACATGTCAAAACCACTGAAAACTGGTTTTGGCCAAAATAAATTATCGTATGAATTTCCCCTCTGTATTCATATCTTGTGGGTCATCTTCAGCTGTGCTATCCATACCATGGGAAGAGGCCACTAGGATTTGCTTTGCTAATATGCAAGGACTGGAATGATTGGGGTTTCCTTCAGTTTTACATAAATTCAAAGAGAAGCCTAAGACCCATCACATAACTTGTGATTTAGTCTAACGTCAAATGACGTTATTAATATTTTGTCCTTTTGTGGTTCTTGTTCAAAGCTAGCAAATTTGACTACAGTATTCTTGAACAAAGAGAGAAACAAGAAAAGCTGTGATCTTTTCTTTATTTAAAAACAAAAAGGCCTTGTGATCTGTCTTATGGGAGTCTGATTTAACTTCTGAACACTTTAGGGTTGGCAGCATCTTTCTTGCAAAGGCAGGAAAGTTTTTGGATGTCTCAAGAGCCTATGTGTATGAACAAAAGTGATAATAGCAAAAGGAACATTGGGAACAGGGTATAGATAAGTTGATACTTGAGAACTCCACATTTTGTTTCATGTGCTTTAAGAAATGACACATCTCTTTAAAAATCCCGCCCTACTCATTAAGGAGTTGAGTTTTTAACTAACTGGTGTTGAGGCTTCCAGGGGCATTTAAAATCTCTCCTGGTGTCATACCAGAACAAGCTCTACTTCATTTTAATGTTCTACTGACTTGGCAGAACTGCTATTCTATGCTATGGAAACTCGTTTGATAGATATACAAAACAGTGAAACTGACCTTATGTCCTTTTCATTCTGGTCAGAAAATATGACCACGAGACACTCTTTTGAAAATCCCAGCTTTCACTTTTTCAGAATAATATTGAAGAAGAAAAAAAGCCTTTCTGGTTTAAGCTGTAAGGTCATTCGGTGATGGGAGAGCATTTTGTGTTCCAGGTTGCCCTTTCCTTAGTGAAACCACCAATAGACCCAGGAGACGACTGCAGCCTCATTGTCCCAAACAGCTGAAGAGATAATAAAACTGTTTCTGGCGTGTGCCACTTTGAATTACATGACTAAATGCTCTTCCATGCAAAAAAATTTAAAATCTATACACAGAGGGAGCTAGCATGTCAGGGAGAGAGGTTCTAATATGGCATTCTCCCTTATGTGCTAGTTTCTATATGCAGTGAATATTTGGAGAAGGTGGGGGGAATATGACGAAATAGTAAATTATGAGCTGAAGTGGAACTGTCCAGGTACAGATTTACAATTTTATCTGCTCTTTCGTGCTTAAGTAATTGCTGTATTTGATACCCTTTTCTTTCAAGGGGGGCTTTCAAAATGAATTGAAATGACAAAATATAAAAAATAAACAGAATAAAAATACATAAAATGTAGTCCCAGCAGCTTCATGATAAAATAGTGTTCAGCAATATCCAGCATCAACATCCCAAAACTCTTGTCTTTTGTACCACTCACCTCCCTTCCAAAGGTATAGGAACAGGGAGCAGTGCCTCATATATTGACTGGAGTCCATAGTAGATACGTGAAAATTAGAAGTTTGTGCTTCCAAATCAGCTCCAGCAGCCTTAATAGAGGGGCAGGCAAAATTTCTGAGATTTTGTTTCTGAAGGAATCTTGGGCACTGAACTAATTCATGCATGACTTCTCAATCCTTAAACCTGTGGTTTGGAGGATAATGATCAAGCTTTGGGTTCTTATTCCAATGAAGTATACAGTAGTTTGTGACTGAACATAATTACTAGCATGCTGTGGTTTGCGTTTGCCCTCCAAACCAGGATTGGTAACCAGCTTCAAATGGTGATTTCCCATCCTGGTTTGTTGGATAAACCTGTTCCTTATCCTCCAAGCCATGGTTTAGACCAGCTTTCCCCAACCTGGTGCCCTCCAACTCCCATAAGCCCAGCCAGCGTGGTCAGTGTTCAAGAATGCTCAAAGTTGTACTCAAAAACATCTGGAAGGCACCCCAGGTTGAAGAAGACTGGTTTAAAGGATTGGAAATGTTTCATGAGAATCAGTCCAGGGCGTTACATTACAGGCCATAGAGGCAGTATTTTTCCAGAGATTGTCCAGCATATTTTAAGACTGAATTTCGTCTTTCTCAAGAGATTGAAGATTTCAACTGATTAGTTCAGATTTACAATGTAGTGAACACTGTATGTCCTTGTGGGATGCTATGGTAGACAAATACTTCTGCCATCTGTTGTCCTAACAAGCTCATCTTCATATCCTGATCAGGAGGCATCCATCACAGAGTCCTCTATTACTGCGATATTTAATAATGGCATGGATCCCAAAGTCTTTGTGCAAGGCATGGGGTGGTCTTGGTTTCTCCGAACATTCCATGAGGTGATTAATGGCAGAAAGTCCGTGGAAGGTGGTAGTGCCTGAAGAGGTTGAGTCATCCTGGCACTGCTGCACAGGCCCCTCCAGGAAATGCCAGCAGAGGAACTGATTTGACAACTGATGCTGGCCTTAATGGCTGGGGACCTCATTACCAGGAACCCTCTGCAGAGAGTGGAAGGGATGCTACAATGGGCCAGTTCACTCATGAGGCCAGCATGTGAATATGTGAGAGTTGGGTGAGGATGCTATTATCTCAGTGGCCCTATGCTAAAAGGAAACTTGTAAGTCTATATGGTATTAATACATGTATTCCATACACACATGATTTATTAGGTGTTGCAAGGCTAGCTTCTGCAGATGCAAACTGTAGGCAAGTGGTCCTGCAACCAGGCTTTTCTTATTACAGTGCCTATTGCTATTGTGGGGGTGGTAAATATTATTATTATTATTATTTATTTATTTATATAGCACCATCAATGTACATGGTGCTGTACAGAGTAAAACAGTAAATAGCAAGACCCTGCCGCATAGGCTTACATTCTAATAAATAGTGTGTGCAGGGTCTGAGTTTGGCATTGCTTTTGTACAACCTGGAGTGCAGAATGCCCTCCTGCCACTGATATTTTCCTGTTTCCATAAGCAGCGTGACAGCATCCCATCTCTTCCATGAGGCCCCTCCACGCTTCTGAGAACTTAATGTACAAAGGGGTTTCTTTCAGAATATTGTGGTGGTGGTGGTAGTATTGTGCGTGTTTCCATAGGTGAGCTGGAGACACTGCTGCCGCGTTTGCCTGGCAGTTCAGGTCTTTCTTGGCTTTTTCAGGCATGCAGAGTGTTCTCTTGCTACCTATTGGAACCACATTGAGAACCAGTATGGTGTAGTGATTAGACTATTGGACTGGGACACAGGAGACCTGAGTTGCCTCTGCCATGAAGCTCACTGGATGGCTTTGGGCCAGTCACTGATTCTCAACTTAATCTGCCTCACGGGGTTTTCATGTGGATAAAATTTGGGGTGGGGGTGGGTAGGAGGACCATGTAAGCAACCTTGGATTCCTTGAAAGAGGAAAAAAGGTGGGATATAAATGTGATAATAAGTATAAGACAGAATCCCTTTGGAAAACAAAATGGCAAAATTCTGAAGTACTAGAAGTGAAGAATCCAGCTGAAAGAGATCTAACTCATTTATTGCTCATCCTTTGGGGCTGTATATTGAGATTTATCAAGGGATAATTCCAGTATTATGCATGCATGAGTAATGATTTTCCCACAGAGCAAGGTAAAATGATGCAAGTTATACCAATTCCCTAAAATTATGCAAATTACGTATTCGTAAATGTGCAAATTCAACCTATGATGTATTTCTGATGTGGCTCAGAAATTATCAAGCTTCCCACCCAAATTTAAGGACAAAGGTATGTAGAATGACAGTGGCTATCATCCAGACCTCCCCAGGGTTCTGATGTGGACATACAGCTCATTTGAGAGCCAGTGTGGTGTAGTGGTTAAAGTGGAAACAGGAGACCTGAGTTCTAGTCCCCACTTGGTCGTGAAGCTCACTGGATGACTTTGACTCTCAGCCTAACTGACCGCAAAGGATTGTTGTGAGAATAAAATGGAGAGGAGGAGGATCATGTATGCCACCTTGGGCTCCTTGGAGGAAAGGTGGGCTATAAATGTAACAAATAAATAAAGAATCTGTATGTCTTGTACACAGAAAATGCCCCTTAACATAGAGCTCATGTTTGCACATTGTAAGGCCAAGACCTGTGTACCAGCATCTCAAGAGAGTCACTGAATCGAAGCAACTGTGTTGTCTTTTCTAGAAGCTGGTGACTATGCAAATAGGGATGTATGTTCTTACAGCTAATAGAGTATTGGGAGATAGGTAGAGACGTGTAGAAGATCAGCAACTGGGATTTGATGGATCTTGCTGTTCTGAACGGAGCCCCAGAGGACTGTTTGAAGGCGAATCTCTTGAGAAATGTGGCATCTTGTTTGCATCTTACGCGGTCTTAATGAGACTTGCTGACAAACCAAGCCACTGTGTTTTAGAGCTACCAGCTGTTTCTCTTGAATAAGCTTTATATGCTGGCTAAAAAACAGTGTGTGTGTTAAAAGGAAATCATGGTTCTAAGATTCCCTTGAGAGTAAACATCAACAAATTAAGAACTGTTTGTGTAAAAGGAATGGGGTATAGGGGACTCAGAAAGCCCAGCAAAACAAAGCTATAAATTAAGCACAGTAATAAAACCATGTTAAATAAAACCACTTTGTAATGTGGAGCTAGGGCAAGGCTTTAAATAGCTGCTGCTTTTTAAAATTGCTATAGTTCCCGAGCTTTGGGCTCCTGTGGTTAAGGGTTATTTGGAAAGGCGAAGTTATCTTTGTATCTCTTGGGAGCATATTGATATGCTTGCCGAAGGCTAAAACGATCCATGGCACTTTGATATCATAAAGTACACTTAGTAGCTATTAGTGTGAGGATGCAGTGACCCAGTTTGCACAGTCACACAACTGACCATGGCTTGTTTAAACCATGGTGGGCTGCAGCGTGTGCCAAACTTTTTTTTAATTATTCAAGCTACGGCTAAACATATCCAAACCCAGGCTGCAGGGATTGTGTGAGGGTTAAACAGTCCATGGGTTATGCAAGGGTTGTTTAACCCTCACACAAACCCCACTGCCCAGGTTGGGATGATGCAACAAGCCATGGCCGCAGCTTGAGTATTAAAAATCCGCCCCTCGGCACGCACCACAACCCATCATAGCTTAAATAAGCTATGGTGGGCTGTTTCATCTTGCGAAATGGCCCAGGGGGCCAAGGGGCAAATCTGGCCCAGCTAAAATCTCAATGCAGCCTCTGGAGCCCAGATGGTCACACCCTTCCCCCCTTAACCCCTTCCCCCAACGACTTATGGTTTGGTGATTTCTGGCTTTTATGCAGTTTTTCTCCCCATTCTAAAGGTCAAATTGCCTCTCCTTAGATACTGGCAGTAAGAACTTTAAATGAAAATATGCTGGTATTATTTTGTATTTCTCCCCCCCCCCCCCGCACCCCTTTTGCCCTTGGTTCCACCCACTTTGTGTTCAGTCCCGCCCAAGCACTGGAATGCAGCCCCTGTGAGCTTCTCCGAAATTGAATTCAGCCCTTGGGCTGAAAGAAGTTCTCCATCCCTACCATGTACTGAGCTGCATATATGTCTGCTCCTTCACATGTCTGTTTTATTTAAGTTGATTTATATCCTGTCCTTCTACCACAGCTACAATGCTCAGGGCAGCTCAGAACAGTTTAAAACTACAGAAAAAGTAATAAAAATTTACTTCGTCCACCATTGGGATATGGAGAAGAGCCTCCCCTACCGCCCAGAGAGCTTCGGCTGTGGGGCAGTATATAAATGTAATAAAATAAATAAATAAATAAATAATAAAAATGTAGCAATACAGTAAAATCAGTAACTGTAAAGCAGGGACAAATGCAGCAGACAAAAACAACTTTAATAAACAAGGGGTTGGCACTTAAACACCTAAGCCCAGCCGGCCGAATGCTTGCCAGAATAAAAACATATTAACTAGGTGTCAGAATGCCAGAAGGGAACCAAAAGGTCTTCCTGCCACAGTTTACGTACAGTTGTAGAGAAAGCCCTCTCCCTTGTCCTAACTAGTCGGACCTCGTCCACCATTGGGATATAGAGAAGAGCCTCCCCTACGGATCTTAAGGATCAAGCAGCCTGGAGTGGGAGAAAACGGCCCTTTGCTAACCTGGGCCCAAGCGTCAATGAATTTGGCTAATAAGAAGTGGTTTAAACTTCCTTGGGCAGATATGTTTGATTTTGTTTTGGATTCAGAAACATGAAGGCTGTGTGGCTATTTTCTAGGGTGACCATATGAAAAGGAGGACAGGGCTCCTGTATCTTTAACAGTTGTATTAAAAAAGAAATTTCAGCAGGTGTCATTTGTATATATGGGGAATCTGGTGAAATTTCCTCTTCATCACACCAGTTAAAGCTGCAGGTGCCCTGCCCTCTTTTAAATCTGGTCACTCTAGTATAGCTCCTGCAGCTTTAACTATTGTGATGAAGACGGAATGTCATCAGGTTTTCCATATATACAAATGACCCCTGCTGAAATTCCCTTTTCTATGCAACTGTTGAAGATACAGGAGCCCTGTCCTCCCTTTCATATGGTCACCCTATACTTTCATGGCAGGTTCAAACCTTTAAGACAGGCTTTCCAAACTGTTAGAGCAGTACGACAATGGAACCAATGATCTAGGGAGGCCGTGGTTTCTCCTACCCTAGAGGCCTTCAAGAGGCAGCTGGACAACCATCTGTCAGGGATGCTTTAAGGTGGATTCCAGCACTGAGCATAGGGTTGGATGTCCTTATAGGCCTCTTCCAACTCTACTATTCTATGTTTCTGTGACCATAAACCTCAAGTTTGTTTTTGCTCCCCTTCTCTTGTGAATGGAAGGAGAGGAGAGGGAGAGGAATGTAACTTCCCAAGGCTCGCTGAGCTAGTTCTCAATCATTGGAACTGGGAATTTGCCACCTAGAAGCTCTGCAGTATTCAGGGGTGTTTTGGCAAATGTGCAGGGGTTCCTTCTTAGACAAGCCAATGTGGAAGTGTTTCCATGGCAGAAGAACATTTTGAAAACCATCGCTTTCAAGTCTTTGATCATTCGTGGCTGCAAATGCTTGTTAAACCTACTGCACTACTCCAGGATGAGTAAAAAGGATGTTAAAAGGCAGAGTGGGATGGGGAAGGCAGCAAGGTAGATGCATCTATGTATCAGCTTTAGCAAAAGATCCGGCAAGCCACAGGCACTCAAGGAAAGGTTCCTTTTGCTAGCAGGGGGCCTCACTGCAACTCTGGGCTGTTTGTGATTAATTAGAAGAGGAAACTGAAATGGTGCAAGAATGGATAGTGCTGCATATGACTTGCACGTTGTGATATTGTACATTGTGATGCATCGAGTAGGCCTGCCCTCCTTGTATGATGCAAGTGATATTACACCATAGCTGGGTGGTGGTGGCGGGGGGAGGGGACTCCACATAGGCCACCTCACGTCAGCAGAAGTTACATCTTCAACATGTGACATGATGGCATCATGGTGCAGTGTGCCTGGGGCTGCAGTCAGCTCTTCTCCTAACTCCTCATTACCTTCCAGTGGGTGACTTTATGCCTGGAGATGAGGGTTTGAGAATTTGGCCAAATTGGGGAGGAAGAGTGCTGTTGTTGGACCTAGGAAGAATGCAGAAGTAGGGACTCTTGTAAATGTAAAAGATTAACAACAACAACAAAAACCAGCAAAAAAAACCTGATAAGGATCTCTGCGTTTACACATACACACACACATACACACGAACAAGAAGTTGAGTAAACTGAATGAGTCTATAAATTTAGCCTTATGCTTGAGAGCAGTTTGAAAATAGAATGCTTACTGAAAATTGGCTTTCCCCCGTGCTCTGCTCCCACCCAGACCTGAACAGCATAAGGTTCCTTTTTCCAGGCTGACTGGAGGCCCTGAACATTGAAAAGCAATTTAATTAATAGTAAATATATGCCTTTGGTTAATAGCAGGGATATTGTCTTTTTAAAGAAATCTGCTTTGGGTTATAAACTGAAGGCATGATCCAGGCTACTACACAAAGGAAAAGAAGACCCTTAAATTTTAATTATGTATGTAGTCTTGTCATAGATTGGTGTCACAGTGGGTCACTTGCTAAACCACTTTACAGTAGCTATTGAAGCCTGATGCCAGCTGGATAATTTTCTCTAGAGTATCTGACTTTCTTCATGCTGCCAGTATGAGGCTGCTTTGGATCCTTGCCTGTTCTTCCTCCGGCATCCTAGGAATCAGTTAAGTGGCGGTACCAGTTGGTCACTAGATGCTTTGAGTTTTGGAGATGCAGAGGTGGCCTTTTAACTATGGATGATCTTCTGTTGCCTTAATTCAACATTTCAGTGTATTAGGGTGCAATCCTATGCCTGTTTAGACAGAAAAAAGTCCACAACTCCCAACATTGGAAGTTGTAGGACTTTTTTCCTGTCTAAACAAGCATAGGATTGCACCCTTAGTCATTTTTATTATGAGGGAAATCTCTATGTTCCTCTCTGATCACCAATAGGCTGCTTATTGTGTATTTATCAGTATTTTAGAACAACACAGACTAAGCTAGGATTATTGCACTAATTTTGTGGTTTTATCCATTTTTATGTTCATAAACTTCAAACAAGAAGGCTGCAGAAAACCTAGAGAGGAATTTATCTCTTTCCTCCAATAGGGATTTGGGGGCTTAACTTACTTATTCTTCCCGCTTGAAACCTCTTTTGATATCCTGAATATTTGTCTGAAATCCACAAATGCATTTGCCCTATCAGCTGGTCTATTTCAGCTTGGGACAGGCAGGACCTGTAGAAGCCTGGAAGGGAAAGCGGTTACTTGAAGATGAAAATATAGGTCCATTGGCAAAACTCGATGGACAAAAGCGTCTACATGGCTTGTTCCCATTGTGGCTATCCACACTGATCTCGTCACCACTCACTCTTTTTTATTAAGAGGCTGCAGCTGGAAAGTAAAATGCTTAAAAGCCTTGGCCACTGCTCAGGGCTAGTTTCAAAAAGCAATTAGAACTGTAAATTAGAGAAGCACCAGGCGCAGAATTGCATCTGGGAATTCGGATGCAATGAGCATGAGGAGACTTTTGGGTGAGGACTTGATCAGCCTGCTAAGTATGCTGTTAGTATGGGTGCATTGGGAGTTCACTAATGGACTTGCCAGATTTAATTCTCTTCTAGTCGAAATCCTTTTTCCTCCCAGGTTGTGAATCATGACCATGACAAACATAAAGATTTAGAAAAAGACTAGGAAGTATTTAAAATACACGCATTTCGTCCTTCCTGGATTTGTAGTGAAGCAAGTATCAACTTCTTTGTTTTGAAAAGTTTATGGGTTTGCATAACACTCCTGCAGATGGCTAGTGGTAAGTTGTGGTCATTGTGGTTGAAGAAGTAAAGAGTTATCATGCAAGCTATGACTTAAGTATTCTACTTAAGTTGAGAGGTGATGAGTTTTGTTGAGTACTTGAAGAATGCTTTGGACATGTTTCTATATAACTCAAATTGCATCAGTGCCTGACTTCCAGGAACTCTGCAACGATTGTACAATGTGAACATCCCCATCCATGCTGCTGCTACTTAATGTTTTAAGCAGCAACAATGCAGTAGGTGTTACACCAACCAAAGAGGTTAATACTATTCTTGCTCAAGGAGGTTACAGGACTTGCTTGGGTTAGGTTGGGGGAATATACTTAGCAGCATGAATCTGACTTCAGTGTACATATCACATTATTTTCGAAAGCCAAATCTAAATTAAGAATTTTAAAAATGCTATAGCTTGCAGAAAAGCAAAGGAAAGTATACCAGCTCATTAGATAAACAGGATGATACATTTCTCATTGTATGCAGGGTGCAGGAGCCTTGATTTTATAATTAGAATTTCATTGGCGGAAGTTGGTGGGGAGCTTATATTACTTTCTTGTTATGTTTTAAACTTAGGTATTTTCCATCTTTTATATTGGGCTTCAGTTTATTGTGATAGACTTGCTAACTGTTCCTCTCTACAAAATTCTGGATTTTATCTACTTCCTGGTACTTTTGCTGTTTTGATTTTAATTGTGTTACCGCTATATTGCCCTTAATCTTTCCGAGATGATATTGTTGGCTATTAAGGCTGCAATCCTATGCATTGAGAGTAAACCCATTTGATCATAAAGGGGTTTAGTTATGGATAAACATGCATAGTACTGTGCTGTAAGAGAAACAGGATAAGCTTTGTAAGAGGTGAGCTGCTAGACGGTACTCTTTAAAACTTGTAGCTCCCCTAAAGATAACAAAGTTTGAAAGAGTACAGCTGCTAGTCAATAAGATTATCACTTATGAATAGAGCAAACAAACCTTTCAAGTTGCCTGTTAATCCTTAACACTTGGCAGTGTAAAAATAGCGTTGTTTTGGCTTTATTGAGGAATGTCAATTGAATTCAAATATTTACAATATCTTCTAAAAATAATTTTATGGATTTACTTTTGCAAATCATGGAGTAGAGATCTATTAAAGAATGATAGTCTGTACTACATAACCTAAATATCCTCTGTAGATTTTTTTTTAAATGTTGGCATGTATGCCATTTCTCCATAATAAAGTATATATGAAAAGTAGATGTACAACGGTGTAGAAGTAATTGCAGAAGGCACTTCTTAGTATAGTATGTGTAAATTCGATGTGTGCAGAATCCATAAGCTGCTTTCTGGTTAAGTGTGAGCAGCCCTAAAAATGACTTGTCAGTCAGATGCAGGCAGGACTCTAAAAGTAATTCTTGTTCAGATTCATAATACATTCTTGTTCTTTAGTCGTTGATATGAGGGAATGTGGAGAAAAGTGTTCAAATTCATGATTATTTAACTTCATCTCTCCAGCACCATTTTTGAAAGCAGTTAATCACTTACCAGGTCTTATGAAGAATAAGAAGAATATAACCACATTTTGTTTTTGGCAGAACACATGCACGTGTGTGTGTACACGCGTGCGCACTCTAAGCTTGCATGGTTCCAGAAACAACTGATTTAGAAACGTTGAATCTGCGAAACTGGCTGAGTATGCTATTTTTTCTCCAAAGGTGTGTATGTGTGTTTGTGTGAGTACAGACACCACAAGCCCTTCCTTCGTTGCCAAAAGTTCAAGATCTTCCATAAGGAGTGTGTGTGAGAGAGAGAGAGCATTTAAAAGTTAAATGCAGTGTTTGCCAGAGCAACTCAGAATCAAGATGATTTGTAACCATCAACTGCTTCCCTTAGCACCTGCTGGCAAATCTTTTCTTGCTTGTGTATAACTGACAAGGCCAGGCTGGATGCCAGAGATGTTTTAAGAGAACTATATAGCCTCCCACAGCACAAATACTCAGAGCTGTAGACAAATTAATTGATTTCCATCGTGTTTGAATTATTCTGGGCATCTTGCAGAAGGGTTAGCTGTTTTGCGCTATCCATTTTTTCACTTTAACAGACTATATTGTCTAACATGAAGCTTACTTGAGAAGAATCCTTCCTTGAGACTAGAATTCAGGAGCTGTGAAACATTTGCAACCATGATTCATTTAATAAGCAGACAGAGCTTCCAGGAAGGACAGAATACAGTCCTGTGATTCTGTGGTGGATCTGCATCTGAATTCTGTGTCTCTCCCCCCGCCCCCACTTCTGAACAACAACACACACCCTTGCAATTGAATGCAGATGGTCTCATCAAGACTGTGCAAATGGCCAGTTACCTTGTTACTATTCTTTTCTCCATAGTGAGACAGTCTTTTGATTATTGAGATGCCTTATGGTCAAACTGGATATGATGGCCTGTTCAGAAGACACTTCAGGCTCTGTGGTTAGCAAAACTGTGGTTCTCTGGAGTTAGCACTAACTACAAGTCGTGCTGTCGCACACAACACTTTGAGCCATGGTTAGAGCTAACTGCTACAGATGGTCCATCTGTGGTTAGTGAGTGAGCAGGGTTTAGTAAAATGCATCTCACAAGACATCTTAAACCCTGCTGCTAACCAAAAGCCGTAATTAGCAGGGTTTAAGGTGTCTTCTGAACAGGCCCATTATGAGCAGCCATGTTTGCTAATTCACATGTCTGCTCCCTGGATAAAGTAGAAGGGGTGTGTGTCTTCATTTTGCAACAAAAGGTATGTGCAGGGAAAGGGAGCTGAACTTTCTCCCCCAGCTCCCCATCTTGTATTGCTGCACCATATTGGTTGACCCTTCCTGGAGAGGAGAGAAACTTCCAGTGACCAAGTCCTGCAAGGCAAGGCTGGGGAAAGAGGGAAGTCCTCCCTCACCACCCGCATGCATTTTGTTGTTGTTAAAATTAGGCCCTTTGCGTCAGTTACATGGAAGAAGTCATAGCTTAGCGGTAGAACACCTGATTTTTGTGCAGAAGGTCCCAAATTCAATCTCCAGTGGCTCTAGTTAGGACTGGAAAATTCCAGCATAAGACTCCATTGCCAGTCAGTGTTGACAATACTGGGCGAGGTGGTCTGACTCATTATAAGGCAGCTTTCTATGTTCCTGCATACACAAACAGGGAAGATACCGAATAAACAAACATGTCATGTCTAGTTTGGCCCTAAGTTGTTGAGATTGCAGCACTATTTCAGCAGTGTATGGGAAGGCAGAGGCGAGAATATGATCATCATGTGTACATCATCCCATGTCACAATCACTCGTGTGTCTTTTAGTGCATGCATTTATTCTGGGAAGCTGGATACAGCTTTCCAACTCATGTATGCATACTGATGTGGCAGGATTGACCCAAGACATTCTGCTGCCTACGGCAAAGGACAAGATGGTGTCTTCCCATGTCATTCTATGTACTGGACTGGCAGTTGCATCTTACTTGAGCATTGACGATGGGACAGTCCTCCACCCGAGGTCAGAAGGCTAATTCAAGGTTCTGTAGCACACAAAGCTCTGTCCTCTAAGAAAGGAGATTGGGTGGAGGGCTCAGAAGGAACAATTTGGGGGCTGCCAGTGCCCAGCCTCTGGTGCCTGAGACACTTGGCTCACTTTGCCTCACAGCTCACACTCTTAGCTATAATGCTACACCAGCAATAAAGGTCACTTCAAATGTTATATATTTCCCCCCTGAAGATATGAAATACATATGGATTCATATACTATAAGCTTTCTCCTACACCAAAGTATTTCATATGTTCAGGAAAAAATTATAACGTCTGAAATGGCCTTTAGAGTTGGTGTAGCATTATAGCTAAGAGTGTGAGCTGTGAGGCAGGAAGACGCCAGTTCAACTTTCACCTCAGCCATTAGGTCACTAAATAATATGGCGATAATAATAATAATAACTTTATTTGTTACCCGCCTCTCCCTCTGGATCGAGGCGGGATAAAACAAGAATGCGATCATATAACTAATTAAAACATTTAAAACTAATACATTATTAAACGCAGCACATTATTAAAAGGCAAATTTAAAATTCAACTGGGTAGACCTGCCGGAAGAGATCAGTCTTTATGGCTTTCTTAAATTCCGGAAGACTGTTAAGTTGACGCATCTCTCCTGGCAAGCCATTCCACAAACTGGGAGTGGCAGAAGAAAAGGTCCTCTGGGTAATAGTTGTCAGAATTGTTTTTGTTGGCTGGAGTAAATTCTTCCCAGAGGACCTGAGTGTGTGGGGCGGATTGTATGGGAGAAGGCGGTCCCGCAGGTAGCCTGGACCCAAACCATAAAGGTGATAACCAACACTTTATACTTCACCCGGAAACTAATTGGCAGCCAGTGAAGAGATTTTAAAACTAGTGTAATACCAGGCTATCTTACAAGTTGGCGTGCATAACTCACTTCAAGTGCACTAAAACACCCTGTAAAAACAAAGTAGAATTATTATGCTATTTCTAATTCACAGGATGACAGCTTTTCACTCTTTTTTTTCAAATTTTATTTTATTTTGAAATTTTTGAAAATTAATACTCTATTTTCTCCACCCGCCCATTTTCACTCTTTTGTATCTTCAAAATATCTTTGTATGGCCAATACCCATGCTGTGGATAATGTTAAGTTCCAATATTGGAGGCTTAAACATGCTGATTCAGTCTGTAAATGGCGACTTGCCTATTCATCTGTGGTGAGTAAAATTTGCATGCGAACACCAAGCAAGGAAAGATTTCTAAATGAGCGAGGATGCTTATTTCGCCTCAAGCCACTGATGTGCCAGGAACGTTTAACATAAGTATGTCTGGGCAAGCAAACCAGTAAAAATGTTTGTGGACTAGTAAATTTCATTGGCTTATTTTATTTTAAAGGTTGTTGACCTACACTTCAGAGTTACTGAAAGGGGGACATGTGATAATTGTAATAGTCTAATAAATGCTAATTTAGCAAAGTGTTTCAGTATTACCACTACTTCTTGAATACCCTCGTTTACTTGCATGCCAGATAGTAAGGTTTATGTAAGGGGTTTTATCATAAGCTTGCCTTCCTATATAAATAAACTGAGCGACAAAAACAAGACAGAGTTAATTCAGAAGGTCAAAGAATTATAACAACATAATAAAAAGAATCCAGATAATGAAACGAAGTTAATAAGAAGCAAAAGCCATAAACAAAGGTGTTTTGAGAGAGATGGCTAAGCGTAAAGATTGTCCCTAAGAGAAGTACTAAATTTTAAAAGTTAATATAGAAATTTTTCTAGATACAAGACTAAGAGGAAGACAAAGAACTGAATATTAATCTTGCTGACCATACAAAAGGAGCAATTTTAAATTGTATTTGTATAGTCTGGTTTGAAAATCCTATTCACTGTCTTTGGTGTATTGTCTTTAAATAATTGTGGACCACTTGCAAATAACGTATCAAGAGGCTTAAAGATGGGGCTAAATAGCAATACTTTCTAGCTGGAGATGTTTGATGTTAAAAATGAGTACTTGTACTGATACAGTTTTCTCTGAATTTGAAGTGGCAAAAACCTGCGGACAAATTTTGTGTGGAAGGAGAAATCATAAAAGGGCAGCAATGACAACATTGCAAAAAACCTTATGATAAAGGAGATCTGAATGTTCCTGATATTTTTTTCATACTATTTTGCTTGTTGTTTTAAAGTTTTGTCCCAGTGGTTAATGGTTGATATGAAAGCATGGTGAATTTTAGAACAAGATTTCTTTTTAATCCCTTTTGAACATTTACAATGGCATTCTGACTGGTTTCCTATCCGTCCCATTCCATCCCAAGCCCATCCCAACAGTGTCAAAATTCTATGGTTACTGGGCATGCTCCAACTGGTTGTTTTTGTGTTGCTTTTTGTGTGTGTGTGTGGGGGGAGAGTTCTGCCCTTTAGGATTTCTTTTCTACAAACTTCTTTGAGTTTCTGCAAACTGTGGAGTTCCCCTAAGCTTGCCTTTTTATGCATTGGTGATGCTGTTTCAGCGGCATAAGCAACAGCATTCACAGCCTGAACATCTGAAATAGAGGGAATGATAAAATCCTTTTTAAAAAATAATAATGCTGACCCTGTTCAGATGACCGGCTAAACCATAGTGGTTAAGTATTGGCTTAGTTTGGCTTAGTTTGACATGTGAACCATTCCTAACCATGGTGGCTATATAACCACAGTTTAAACACGCTCACTAACCATTTGCTGCAAAAGGGTTAGCAGCCTAACCATGGCATGTTGTCTGAATAGGCCCTCTATTTAACATGTGATAAATTAAATAATATTCTGAGACTTGAAGTTTAACCATAGTTTTGATTGTGCCTAGGCACAAACATTTTGCTAATGCATGGCCTAACGAAGTTGAACATAGCGCTGCTGGAAGGCAGCTCCATTAAAGTAAATAAGAATAGATCTAGGAAAGGTGGTAAAGATTATGAAGATCTGAAGTATCAATATTCCTTAGTACAAATGTTTTCAGTTAAGGAAAGACATAATGAATTTAAGGAATGCAACAAAATTTGAAATGAGATTATTATAAGTGATGAATTAAAAGGAATGCTATCAAAAATATACTTCCATCTTAGATTCAGAAAGTGAGTTGGGGAATACTTCTAAGAAGAAAAAGGGAGGAAAAAATGGCTGTCAAAATATAGCAGAGGATATATGGAATCATATTTCTATTACAGGTCCAGCAACATCTCCCTGTATCAATTTCAATGAAAATAATTTATATGGTTCTGTGTAGACAGTATCATATATCATATTGGTTAAATAAATGTATTAAAATGGTTAGGGTAAATATTGATGTTGCAGTAACCTAGCAGCTGACCATTGAAGTGTGGAGCACCTGCCTGAAGATTTATTCGTGTGTGTGTGTGTGTGTGTGTGTGTGTGTGTGTTGGGGTTGTTATACAATTAAAATATAACCAATTGCAATATTACATTTAATCCTGTTCACATTTTGTAGGGACATATTGATTGATTTGTAGGGTTATATTGATTTGTTAATATGGAGCATCATATCTTAATTTGGATTCCCATATCAGCAACAATTTTGTTTACTTCAAAATGGCAAACAGAAGAAACTCCTACAATTCACCGACACACCACTTTTGATGTTAAAATTAGACCTCCACACACTCCGTTTTCTCTCCCATTCAGGTTTAAATATATGAGCAGCAAACATGATTGTTGCATCTAGATGGTCCTGAAAACTATTGATTTGCCTGAGGTGACTTATAGGGAATAACGCCATAGTTACCTTTCTTCTGCAGCATTTTCTCTCTGAACATGTTTTCTCCACAAGTTAAGCAAGCAAGCAGTTCTGAATTTAGAAGCTTTTTTGACTCAGAATCTGAGAAGTAGAGTCTTGGCCAAGAGGCCAAAAATAGTCTTGCTGTTTGTGACACTTTACTGCAAGTCCTGCCTCAGCCATTAATTTCAGTGTTTCACCTCTAACATAGCTCATACCTTTTGGTTAGTTACTCCATATTTATACATGAGAATCCCTCACGTAATGTATCTGTATCAAGCAGCCAGGGTGTGAGAGGGTGGGTTAAGCCTGTCGTAACTACATGTCAGTGCAGGGCTGTCGGTGGTGCAGTCATGGAACATATTCTATTATTCTATTTCCTGAGTTCGTATGTAAGTGTTCCTATGAAGTAAGAGTGAGAATGCTTTTGAATGTAGGGGCAGGGGGGATCTTGGGTAGTAGATCTGATTGTGCACTGAAGGCATGCACCTTGCATGCAGTCTGTTGTACCTCATATCCCCATCCATTAAATAAGGATGCAATTTGTTTGGTTAATAGGATGATAAAATGAAATTCATTAATTAAATGCAAGACTCAGGTGATAAGATGCTAGTGGGCCCATAAGCGCACAGCTGAAATTGGGTTGTTCAAGGTTAGGCGATAATTCTGTGGCACAGCTGTGTTTGGAAAAGAGTGTTAGTCACCATTAGTCACTTCCAACTGGGTAAGATATTTGCCACATTCTCACACTGCATTTTTCGGATGTATTCCTGGTATTGCATCTTCAGAGTTAAGTGGGCTGCCCAATGGATGGGCAAGATTCTTGTCCCAGGTCATCTAGCTGCCTTTTCCAAGTAGGCAGGACTGCTTTCACCCATAACCAGGATGGCCTGTTCTTTTGGGGGGTCTGGATAATAGGGAAAGTGACCTCCAATTGTTAGGGATTAAGGCACGGAATATATGTAACCCATTCATATGTTACTGGTGGGAGCATTTCAAAGGAAAGAGAACTCCAATTCATTATCTCCTCTACCCTGTAATGTCCACAGATCCTGTTTGGCATAGAACTACTATGTGTATAATAGTTGTGCAGAAGGGAGAGTTTGGCTGCTTTTTAGCATAGCATTTTGACAGGGGAAGGTGCATCTGCCTAAATTTTAGTTTAGACTATACATATTAGAGATATGTACATTTCACTTCTCTTCCTTACATGCAGAGACTTGCTCCAGTACTGAATATGAAGTGGTGCTACACAGCTTTATGCATAGAGAACGTGTAGAGTCTCAGTGGAGAAGGAAAGCAGGGTGTTTCAGAACAACAGACCCAAAGGTTGTTCAGGCACACTGCTAATATTACTATGGCTTATAATATTACTTTGGCTTGTAATACTACTAGACAATAAATGTGATGACCTTTTCTAGTGGGCGAGCTAACGATAGTTCCTGTAGCTCAAACGAAAGAGCTTAAAAATTAGGTCAAGCATTTTAAACCTGGCTTATGTAAACGAGGAGGAGTATGATGGGCATGTGTTGAATGTATTTTTCCAGCTTGCTGCTTTAAAAAACACAAAAAAACTAGCTATTTTTAATTTTGTTATTCCTGGCTTGAGCTTAGGCAGTGGGCTAAGTTTAAAGTTGCATACATTTTCAGATACTGGGACTTGGCTTGGTCATAACGTAAATAAGTGTTGCCCAAGAATGTAGCTTGTATTTCTGATTTAGTTTATAAAAACAAAAGAACATGGATTAATCATACTTCAGGATGTAAGCACATTTTTTAAAGTAAAAGGCATATATCCACATGGGTCCCTGAAGATTGTCAGAGCCAAAAATAACATTTTAAGATTTAAGCAGGAGGTAACATTCTGAGACTCTGTATCACGCAAATGCATTGCAACCCCTGCTTCCCAAGGGAGCATGTCTAGTTGTGGGTTTCCTGATTTCAGCAAGCTGCTAATAAAATTGGAAGGAAAAATAAGTCTCTCTTTTCTGTAATGCTGATCTGAAATTTCAGAAAGGCACCGTATATTTTATACCCAAATGTTTTCTGATACAGACATCCTGTTGCAGTGGAGATGGAAATGGTGGGCTTGGAAAGGAAACAAAAGGAAGTTGTTTCAATATATTGCCCCAGTACAGATTCTTTCCAACCATAGATTATTCATCGGTGTATTTTTGTGTTCGCCATCTAGCAGATGTGTTAAACGAAATAGGTGCTTTAATAATAATAAAAAATTTGCTCGTTATGGTTTGGTGCTCCCTTCTGTTGTGGCACTTATTTATTTATTTATTTATTATATTTGTTAGTTACTTTATAAAATACAACACTCAAAGTGACAAGGTCAAATATAAAAACAAAATTAAAACAATAAAAAATTCAACAATTAACGATAAAATCCAGCTTAAAGGGATAAAACAAATGCCAGCACCAATAAAAATCAATTGATTGCATAAAGGAGTCAAAACCAAGTCGCTAAATGTAAAAAAAGGGGCCAATAACCATCATCAACAAAGACTAATAATACAATGATATTAACGTGATGGCAGCTGCTGAATAATTTTCCATGCACAGTGTAGTAATCAATTGCATTATTTCAAAGCCTTGCATGAATTGACTCTTATTGTGTTGCAAGGAGTGTTCTACATTTGAACTATCGCTCTTGATTACGAAGGAGAGAAAAGGAAGAATTTGAAGAATAATTACCTCTGAAATTGTCCCTGACCACACTAGGGCCTTTGGGCTCTAAAAAGTCATCCCAAATTAGTTACTCCTGCTCTTTGCTTTATATTGCCATTTGTGCAGCGATAGAAAGTGACATTTATTTATTTATTGCATTTTTATACTGCCCAATAGCCAAAGCTCCCTGGGTGGTTCACAAAAATTAAAAACATTCAAAGTATAAAACAAACAGTATAAAAACATGATATAAAATACAATATAAAAGCACAACCAGGATAAAAGCAGCAGCAGTGCAGAAATACAAATTTGAAATACAAATTTAAACTAGCAAATTTTAAATTAAATTTATAGACTGTTAAAATTCTGAGAGAATAAAAAGGTCTTCACCTGGCATCTGAAAGAATATAGTGTAGATGCCAGGTGAATCTCCTTAGGGAACTCATTCCACAGCTGGGGTGCCACAGCAGAGAAGGCCCTCCACCTGGTAGCCACCTGCCCCACCTCCTTTTGCAGGGGCTCATGGAGAATGACCCCAGAGGATGACCTTAGGGTCCGGGCAGGTACATATGGGAGGAGGTGTTCCGTCAGACAGCCTGGCCCCAAGCCGTTTAGGGTTTTAAATGTTAAAACCAGCACTTTGAATCGGGCCGGACCTGGACTGGCAGCCAGTGAAGTTGGAAAAGGACTTACTACTCTGCTCAGGCAGAGAGCAGGGATAAAGCTCTCTCCCTTCCTGTCTGCATCTCATCCAAGCGAAAGAGTATCAGATAGGCATCACGTTATCCCTCAGTTTGCTCATAGGCTCTAGCCCCGAAAACAGGTTTAGTTGGAAGTGATGTAAAGGAACAAAGAAAGCAGACTTTACTACAGCTTTCCTCAATTTGCTGAGAATCCTTCTGGAAAAGAGAGGCAGGGCAGGTCGTCAGTTGCAGAGAGCATTAATAGTTGGTCATAACTTCTGTGATAGGTTAGTGATAAGGCCAGGAATAGAACCTGAAAACCTCCTCCCATTCTTAGCAACACTGCACCCAGGGGTCAACAAACTTTGCTTGGCCCCAAGCCATTTTTGTGGTTGCCATCAACCCTCCTCCCCCTTCCACCCATTCCTCTGGTATATGCCGTGAACTTAGAAGAGTAGCAGAGTCTTTCTCGTTTTCACAAGGATTTGGAGAATGTAAGACACAGCAAGACACTCTTCCCATCATCAAGCTGAGATGCCCCTTACTTACCTACTCTTCAGTTGTTTGAAGACTTGGGGGAGGGTATTTTTTAAGTTGGGCATGTGGGGAGGGCCAGTTGCCATTGGAGGGCAGCACCTGTATTTTAAGTGAACTATTTATTTATAGCGAAGGTCTAAATCCTTTCAAAAAAATATTCTGGAAATCAGTCATCCGCCAGTGGTTTACTTTCAGGAGGCTCGCAGTTCACATATTGCAAAGTGTTGAGCTTTAGTAGTACTGTACCATTAACATATATGTATATATTTTGCCCATAGGCTAAAGAGGCAACAGTAGCTTAAGCAAGTTAGGGTGCAATGCTATGCATGTTTACACAGAAAAAGTTGTACAACTCCCAACATTCCCCGGCCAGCATCCTTAAGAATGCAACTTTAGTAAAAGCTGTGATGTACAGAGCATCAATTGAATCATCCTCTCCCCCCCCCCCCCCAATGTAGGCGACCCCTTTCCAAAGATAGGGAGAGTAGAACTTTGCTTTTGCTTCCACATCTTTGCCTTAGCTAAGAAGGCCTGTAGCAACCTACCCGGCAATGCACCCTAAAGGTACATTGCATGGGGGTGTTAGGGAGAGAAACCAATGTTTTTTATGAACTGCTGCCTTCTCTGAGACTTTCTAAAAGTGGGATAACACTTTTAAAAGATTAGTATTCTAATAAAGGCCCGGTGTGTTTCTCCTTTTCACATGCTATCCTTGAAAACAGCTGCTACTCTAAAGAGGATCAAACACTCTCCTCCAAGTTACTGTCTCTTTTAGAAACACACATGCCAGCTACAAAGTGTATTCATGTAAACTCGTGTCATAAAATGTTTTGTTCCAGAGATGACGTTTGGCAGTTGTAGTAGCTTATTGACCAAAATGGTCATTTATTCTTCCAAAAACTTGCATTAGAAAATTTAAGCTACTCTCCTTCTGCCTTCATTCCCACACTGGCTTTTTACAATGATCTCTCAAGTCAACTGAACACCAGCAATGGGAACCCTTATGGCGTTGCTGGTTATGGTCAGCTCCTGTCCAGATGTTGAGTATTATTCCTAGAATCTACACTGTAGGCCTTCCATAGTGGGGGCTGGGCCTATGTTCCTGTGACTGAATTAGTGAGACCATGTCTTCCCAGCAAGTTCTTGAGCCTTCAAAGTGCCATCCCAAGTTTTTGGTAAACTGTGATTCTTTCTACAGCAAGTGCAATTCATAAGTTGTCTTGTTTTGTTTTCATAATTGTGCCATTGTCACAGATACCTATTGGATAGACCATATCATCTCTGTGAAGTGTGGCACACACCCTCCTATGCCTCTTTGTGTTATTTTGAATTGCCCTGTCATGTTATTTATTTAAAATATTTCTATACCACCTTTTGGAAAAGCCAATCACGGCAAATTACAAAAAGAACAACAAAATTCACAAACAAAAACATAGTAAAACCTTGCTCTTTTTCTTCTTTCTTTTCTTTTTTTCTTTTTCTTGTTCCTTTCTCTGACCCATGCTTCTGCTGTCTCGGATGCTGTACATCTACCTTTCCAGAACTCAAGCCTACACCTCTTACAGCCAAAAGGACTCAAATAGTTCCCCATCCCTTTCGATTGCATGAGGACGTCACTTAATACCACTAACGATTGGTGGGAGATTCAGGACAGATAAAAGGAAGTACTTCTCCACATAGCACATAGTTAAACTATGGAATTCGCTACCATAAGATGTGGTGATGGCCACCAATTTGGATGGCTTTAAAAGGGGCTTAGACAAATTCCTGGAGAAGGATAAGACTATCAATGGCTACTGGTCCTGGTGGTCATGTGCTAGTTCCAGAATCAGAGGCAGTATGCCTATATACATCAGCTGCTGGGGAACATGGGTGGTAAGCCTATGCGGCAGAGTCTTGCTATTTACTGTTTTACTCTGTACAGCACCATGTACATTGATGGTGCTATATAAATAAATAATAATAATAATAATAAGGTGCTGCTGCATTTGTGTCCTGATTATGGGTTATTGGTAAGCAGCTGGTTGGCTACTGTGTGAACAGAATGCTGGACTGGACGGAATCTTATTTATTTATTTATTTATTACATTTTTATACCGCCCAATAGCCGAAGCTCTCTGGGCGGTTCACAAAAATTAAAACCATAATAAAACAACCAAGAGGTTAAAAGCACAAATACAAAATACAGTCTAAAAAGCACAACCAGGATAAAAACCACGCAGCAAAATTGATATAAAATTAAAATACAGAGTTAAAACAGTAAAATTTAAATTTAAGTTAAAATTAAGTGTTAAAACACTGAGACAATAAAAAGGTCTTCAGCTGGCAACGAAAGGAGTACAGTGTAGGCGCCAGGCGGACCTCTCTGGGGAGCTCATTCCACAACCGGGGTGCCACAGCAGATCTTGGTGTGATCTAGCATGGTACTTAACGTTAGATTACTGCAATGTGCTCTTTGTGGGGCAGCCTTTGAAGATGTTTCAGAAGCTGCAGCTCATGCAAAATCTGGCAGGCAAATTGATAACAGGGACAAGAAGGACCAAATTTATAACAACGGTTCTGTCCCGCTTGCACTGGCTGCCTAGATATTTCCAAGCCTGATTCAAGGTGTTGGCTTTAACCTATAAAGCCTTACATGACTTGGAACTGCAGTACTTGACATAGCACCTCTCCTGGCATGAACCTGTCCATACATTACATTCATCGTCCAAGGTCGTCTCCCAGGGAGGCTTGGAAGGACGCAAAAAGGGAGAGAGCCTTCTTGGTGGTGGCCCTCCAACTATGGAACGGTCTCCCCAAAAAGGCCAGCCTGGTGTCAACATTGTTATCCTTTTGGCACCAGGTCCTGGTTTTTTCTTACTAATGATAGTTTAAAATTGTTTAGTTATATGTGTCTATGCATGCGCTATCTGTTTATATATGGTATGTAAATGGTTTTTATACTTGGTGTAATGTATTTGTAAGGTTTTTTAAAATTGTAAACTACCCAGAAAGCTTTTGATATTGGGCGGAATAGAACTGTAATAAATGAAATGAAGTGGCAAAGAGAATATTTCCTTTGGTAGAATGAAGCTCAATGTTGCTACATGTGAAAAACAGCACTTGAGTCAAACCTAGTCGATGATGGCACTTTTCCTGCAAGAATAATATCCTTTTTAAATGTGGTGACCAGAACTTTACACAGTATTCTAAGTGTGGTCACACCATAGATTTGTACAAAGGCAGTGTGATATTGGCAGTTTTATTTTCAGTTACTTTCAAATTATGCCTCACATAGAGTTTGCCTTTTTTTACTTGATATTTTGATCGAGCTGCCCAGCACAATCCCAAGATCTCTTTGTTGGTCAGTCACTGCTAGCTCAAATCTCATCAGGTTATATTTGAAGTTGGTTTTTTTTGCCCCAACGTGCATCACTTTACACTTGCTTACATTGAACCATATTTGGCAGTTACATGCCCATTCTCCCAGTTTGGTGAGAAACTTTTGCACCTCCTCACAATCCTTTTTGGTTCAACCACCATAAATAATTTGGTATCATCAGCAAATGTGACGACTTCACTGCTCAATCATAATTTCAGATCATTTATGAACAGGTTGAAAAGCATTGGTCCCAATACCGATCCCTGTGTGACCCCACTATTTACTTCCCTCCATTGGGATAATTTACCATTTATTCTTACTCTCTGCTTTCTGTTCTTTAGCCAGTTACTAATCCATAAATGGTCCTCTGCTCTTAGTCTATGCTAAGTTTCTCAGGAGTCTTTGGTGAGGAACTTTGTCAAAAGCCTTTTGGAAGTCTAAGTAGACAATGTCTACTGGATCACACATGTTTATTGAAATTCTCAAAACTCTAAAAGATTTGTGAGACAGGACTTAGCCTTGCAGAAGCTGTTTTGATTCTTTTTTCTATATGCTTACTAATTTTATCTTTAATAATGCACTCAACCAATTGACCAGGAACAGACTTTAAGCTAACTGGCCTGTAATTTCTCAGATCCCCCTGTTTCCCTTTTTAAAAATTAGCATTTTAAAACCAATTGGCCATCTTCCAATCTTCTGGTACAGAGGCTGACTGCAGGGACATTTTGCATATTTGGTCAGAAGATCAGCAATTTCATATTTGCGTTCTTTAAGAACTCTAGGATGGATACCATCTAGGCCTGGACAGTAAAATTATCAGTAAGGTTGAGAACTTCCTTTTGGCACCACTATTTGCCCCAGGTCCTCAGACTCCCTGAAAACATCAGTTCACGGACAGGTATCTGTCCTATATCTTCTGCAGTGAAGACTGATGAGAAGATTTTGTTCAGCTTCTCTACCATTTCCTTGTCCTTCTTTAGTAGTCTTTCAACTCTATTGTAATCCAGTGGTCCAACTGCCTCTCTAGCTAGTTTCCTGCTCCTGATATATTGCCTGATATATTGATATATGGCCTTGCTATTGTTAGCAATATGCTCTTCAAAATGCTTTTCTTTTCTTTTTTTTGCATCTCTTATTGTCTGCTTGCATCACCTTTGTGCAAGCTTCTGCTTTGTTTTATATCTCTCAGTTGGGCAAGACTTCCATTTTGTGAAGGAAGCCCTCTTTTCTCTAATAGCTTCATTGACACTGCTCATTAACCATGCTGGTGAACTCTTGGACGGTGCTACCTTTCCTAACTTGTGATATTCATTATAGCTGAGCTTTTATCATTGTGGTTTTATTTAACTTCCAAGCATTTTGAAGGGATTTAACCTTCTTGGCTCCCTCTTTCAACTTCCTTTTCACCAATTTCTTCATTTTAGAGAGGTTTTCTCTTTTTGAAGGCAAATGTGACTGTGTCTACAAATGTGACTACTCCAGGGAGAGTGTGCAACCCAATCCAGAACAGGCTGAGCACCCTCCATCCAGTCAGAAGAACCACCCACTAACAGCATCTCAGCCTTGTCTTGATTTTCATTCTTTAGCCCTCATCCAATTCATCGCTTCAGTCAGAACCAATCTAGCAAATCCACAGCTCACCTGATGGAGATGAAAAGGACAAATAGAGCTGTGTGTCATCAGCATACTCCAGACCTCTGGGTGGGTGACCTACCTCAATAGAATGGGGGACAAAACTGACCTCTGTGAAACTCCATACTGGAGACTCCACAAAGCTGAGAAATATTCTCCAAGCACCACCTTCTGGAGCCAACCATCCAAGTAAGAGCAAGGGACAGTTGAGTGCAACTAGGGTGGTGGAAGCAGATGTTCCTACTGCAGCCCCTCCAGCCCCCTGAAAATGCTACATGGATCAGAGAGCCTGCTGAATTGGGTGAACAGTTGGGGGAGATCCCCCAAAATGGGGCTGAGGCACCTTCCACAAGCAGAACCCTTCTGTCCACAGAAGTCAGATCCTGGATTCAATCCCCGTCTCTACTACATTTTAAGTGTTACATAGAAGGGAAAATGCCATCCAGTGCAGTTTTCTACTATTACTGCAAAACTTGGCAGGAATAGCTGCATCTGATGAAATGTTCCCCTCGGTCCATGTCCCAAAGGTAGGAAAGCCCATCCAGAGTCTGGACTTGGCAGCTAGGGAAGGAAATTGAACACTGATGTTGTGGTTCAAGCTCCTACCCTTTCATTTTCTGTTCCATCATTTTGCCTTCTGTGGGGAGAGACATGATTCAGGACTGAAATGCCAAGGTTAGCCTTCAGGTTTTGGCATTCATTAGAAAACAGCAGAGTCTTTGTTGGTTTGCATACAATAAACATTGCAAAGTAAATAAAGTCCTGTTAAGCTTGTACACATCTGTAATCTAGAATGAAGGCATGTGTCCTGCAAATCCGATAGAAGATGGATCTGCGGCATGACTCTGAGAACATGGATCTCAGTTCCAGGTAGCAAAGGCTGGTCAGGACTTGGGCTGGCTCCCAGGTCCTGCAAATTCCTGGGAGTGGCAGAAGCTGCTTCAGCAACAGTCTGGGTTCAAATGCACAATAAATAGTGAAGCATCCATATGGCATGCCCCAGGTGGTGGGCAAGGAGAAAGGAGATCTCCAGATGTTTTGGACTTCAACTCCAAGCATCTTTGGCCATTTGACATGTTGGCAAGGACTTCTGGGAGTTGAAATCCAAAGGATCTGGAGTATCCTCTGCATTAGAATGTCTGTTTCTGGGTTCTGGGACGTGACCACATAAAGAGGATTTCTGAGATGAAAGAAAATGTAGCTGAAGATCAAAGTAGAAGCTCCATTCTCCATGGTTGTACTTTATTGTGAGATTTGGCTTACATCTTCATGTGCCATGGTATAAACTTCTCCTGTTGACCTTCAAAGCTTTTCACGGTCTAGCTCCTGCCTATCTCTCCTCTCTCATCTCACACTATTGCCCCGCTCGTGCTCTTCGCTCCTCTGATGCCATGCTTCTCGCCTGCCCAAGGACCTCCACTTCCCTTACTCGGCTTCGTCCTTTTTCCTCTGCTGCCCCTCATGCCTGGAACGCTCTTCCAGAACACTTGAGAACTACCAACTCAATCACAGCTTTTAAAACTCAGCTAAAAACTTTTCTTTTCCCTATAGCTTAAACTTTGAGTTTGTTCTGACTCTATACTGTTAGCTTCACCCTACCCGGTGCCTGTTTACACTTCCCTGTGCCTGTTTGCATTCTCTTTCCCTCCTTATTGTTTACTACAACTTTATTAGATTGTAAGCCTATGCGGCAGGGTCTTGCTATTTACTGTGTGGTCTGTGCAGCACCATGTACATCGATGGTGCTATATAAATAAATAATAATAATAATAATAATAATAATAATAATAATAATAATAATAATCATTACTAGTGCCTGCTGTAATATAGTATAGTGTTGCAGCACTTCAAAAACCTGATGCCGCAAATCCTTCCACACTGGCAAATAGATGAGTTTGACTTTCAATTCCAGTGCTTTATAGTCCTGCTTTCCACTGCTTGCCATCCCGACAAAGTAAAATCTCCACCCACTTAATCCGTGCCAGATTGTGGTGTCAAAGGTACAACACTTGTAGATGTGGGTTTTAATTTTATTTTCTTCATTGGATATATTATTTTTAAAGCTACTTTTGAAATAGTGGTGAGTTTGCTACTAAATGGTTTGTTTTGTTACTACTGCTATTCCATTCCTACCAAAGAAAATGAATTGCTTTCTCGTTGCCTTTGCCCATCTATCTACTTTCCAAATTCATACTAGTTCTTTTTGAGATGTTGAGTAGAGGACATAAAAACAAAAGAATGGTCTAAAAAGGAAGGTTCTCAGCAGTTTGTATTGAAGCACACCAATGAAGAACATAAAGCAATAATCTATTTTAAAATATTGCCTGCATAGACGTTTTTTAAATGAACTTGTTTAGTCCATCCATGCTGAAGGGGTTAGGATAAATAACCTTAAAACAGAAAGCATAATACAATTATTCACCGGTAGCATCTAATACAACATGATCCCAGCTTGACCCATATTGCTAAATTCAGCTCCAAAAGAGCTGCTTTATGAAGTTGTCAGCAGAAGGGAGCTCCCATAATTGTCAGGCTATTAGAATGTATTTTAATATTCCACTTTATTGATAGTGTTGGTTGTTTTTTAAGCAATATTTCTATAAAGAATAGACAAGCCCCTTTCTCCCATCTCACCTGTACAACCACTACTTTTAACAATTCAGTTGATGATGGAGAAATGCTGTCACAAGTTCTAGTTTATCAAGCAAAGGAATGAGGAAACTGTAATAAAGGTAACTAATGAGAGAAGAAGGGGGAGACATGGGGAATGAGGGGGTGTTGTTCTGTGCATCACAAAATTTAAAGAAGTGTGACCAAATCTTCTGAAAGATATTGGTTTTATCTCTATTATGTCTGTGTTCTGCCTTCTCAGTTCCTGTAGACCTAATATTAAGATGTGATAACTGTGCACACTCCTTTGGAACAAAGAAGTCGCCTAGCCACAAAATTACAAAATTGGAAGACTGAAGTGTTGGAAGCTAGATATTTGGAAAATTCTACACCTGAAAACATAATACTGGTTTTATGATACAATTAGGAATTGTTTAGCATTGATTCTCCCACCAAATCAAGAGAGAGAGGAAAAGTCTAATGGGGTGATGTGTTCATATCCAAATGTGTGTGTGTTTTGAAGCTGTTAGAGCAGTACGACAATGGAACCAATTAGCTAGGGAGGTTGTGGGCTCTCCCATACTTGAGGCATTCAAGAGGCAGCTGGACAACCATCTGTTAGGGATGCTTTGAGGTGGATTCCTGCATTGAGCAGAGGGTTGGACTTGATGGCCTTATAGGCCCCTTCCAACTCTACTATTCTATGATACTTTATGGATCATTTTGTTTCTGGAACCAATTGTTAAATATGGTCACAGACAACCAGTTATTTCCCACCAAATCCTTGTTTTACCATCCCTTCTACACACTGGTCTCTTGCACAAAAAGGTGGCACAGTAGGCTAAATCTAATGGCAGGCTTGCCTTCATATGTTTAAAATATGTATAAAACATTCAAAATACGTTTTAATAATAAAATCGGGGGTAGGGTGACTTTGAATCCTCTATTCGTAAAGTCTGTGTTTGCATTGACTAGAATGGAGTGGGGTGACTTTGAATCCTCTGTTCATAAAGTCTGTGTTTTCACTGCTGTGTGTCTGCATAGAAAGGAGAGGCCAAACAATATTGGCGTGCCTCGGGCAATTCACAGGAGCAAATTGTTATTTAAGGAAAAAAGGAAGTGTTAATAATTCTTCTGATGCAGTAGCTGTTGTTACAGACAAGGCAGTGTTTTGGCAGTACCAAAGATACCATTTGAATACAAATCCTGCTACATGGTCTCAAAAATGTTCTAAAGCTGTCACAGTATGTTTAGAAGATACGAAATCAATTCAAGCTTATTTTCTGTTAGTTTCTTTTGTCCTTTTCGTCTGCTCCCATGTTGCTTCTGTTTTTTAAAAGTGTTGCCTGAGACTTATTTATTTATTTACAACATTTTTACCCCTCTCTTCTGCCAAAAAAAGGCTCCCAGAATGGCTTACAAAGATTAATAATTGTATTAATAATATAATCTAAAAGATATGTCACAAAAGGAAAGGGGATTAGGAGGGAGGGAAAAAGCAAATCTCAGGCAGCAGTTCTTAGTTTCAAAGTTCATATAGGTGTTCTTTCTGGTAGGGAAGAGTGAAACATGGTCCCATTGTATGGTTCCAGGTTGGTCTCCTGCAATGAGCAGGGGGTTGGACTGTATGGCCTTGTAGGTCCCTTCCAACTCTACTATTCTATGATTCTATGATCTCCCTTGCAAAGGGTGCAGCTTTCCAGTGGCTCGTGGTTCTCCGGTCAATTTAATCTATGATTCTATGAATCATATCTTTCTATAACTATATATCTGTTATTCTTCGTGGGGGGAGGGGGGGCTCTCAACAACAAAGGTATCTCCATTCATTTCAGTGGGGTTCAGATGAGCAGCCCTACAAGAAGAAAACAATGTGCACATGTGGTTGCTCCTCCATCAAAATGAATGGGAAAACCTTCTCATGCAGTAGCTTCACCTGTGGAACACATGGAGAACTCTGGATTGCAGCACAGGTTCTACACACACACACACACACACACCTGTTGGCTTTTAATTTGAGAATGTCTTATCCAGAATAGTAGTGTATTACAGTTAGAGATGGGACAATCAGGAATTCTCAAGCCCACTGAGATTCTCCAAACTCCACGTTGAAGCTTGGTTTGTCTCTCTACCATTTTCATTTGTGACCCGTTTTTGTTTTCATTCAAATGGGGCAAGTGCACCTTTCAAATGGGAAAAGTACTAATTTCTGTGTGAATTTTCAAAAGTGTGCACATTTTCTCCATGGACTGAGGTGTGAAAATACTTTTAAAAAAATAACATTTTAAAGTGCATTTTTCAAAACATATGCCTTTTTCTAATGCAATTGCAAGTTCAGAAATGTGCAAATCCCCCCTCCAAAAGCACACCCGTTGACATTCATGTATGGCTTTGCAAATGGTGCAGGTTCTGCTGATTAGTGAAATAAAATTCTCATACATCCCTAATCGTAGTAAATAAAGCATTGAGCTTTGATTCCAGTTCGGTGCATGGTTATGAGCTTGATCTAAGTAGCCTTACTTGCACTTTAGAGCTGTTTTTTTTAATCCCTATTGATATTGTTGGTTGTAAGAATGAACTTTTCAATTTAATCAATAAACAGCTAAAGTTTAGTTGACGGGGGCAATTTTAATGAGTGAGGCTGAGCATAAAGAGCATTCTTCCAATTTTTTAAAAAGCTATTTTGGTTCTTGTGTGTTTTTCTCTAATAGGGAAAATGTTAAAGTTGCCCTTTCCTTCTAATAATCACTGGTAGCTTTTATTTGTTAGCTTCATTTAGTATTGCAGAAAAGCATCTTTATTGATGTTTTGATGATGTGCACGTTTTACCAAAAGTTAATGATTGATCAGTTAAAAGGCAGATGAGTTATCAACTAAAAATCCCTTTAATTTGTTAGCAGCCCTAGCAGTAATAAATACCCTTTGTGGAGGAAATCCTTTTCTGCCAGCATGGTCCCAGAGACCGGCTACACTTCGTTCCTTCCTGCAATCATACTGCAGGTGGAACGTAGCATATTTTGGCACATGAGATGTACAGCCCCTTGTTCATTGGGAGCGATGATTGAGCTGTCGCATTTCTCTGCCTTTGTAGCCATTGGACAATGATCTTGGACCAGCCTAGCTCTGTTGTGTTTCATAAACTACAGGACCAAATCGCCTTATAAATGCCAGCTCTGTTTGGCAGAACCCAAGCTATTAACTGATCCTCCCCCGTTCCCACCCTTCCATCGCCAATAGTAAATAATTTCTCTCTCCATTAGTCAATAATAAAGTGGCACATTTTGCAGAACACTGCAGAGAGAATATTTCAAATATCCTAGTTTAGTTGCAGTAACTACACGCCATTGCCTTTTTTTCCCCCTCTCTAAATTTTGATTATTAAACCTATTTTCCTCTGTTAGCCAGGGGCTCAGCGTGTTATGGCTTTCCCCCCTTCCATTTAGAGAAAATGTGTTCACACAGCACTCCTCTCACAATCTGTCCTGTTCTGTTTTTACTTAGCACTTTGTAGTGATTATATTGCAGCCTCTATTTTGAGGCACTCCCACCCCACGCCATATCCTGCTGCAGAATGTATACTATAGTATAAAATGCATGTATTCATTTATTGTCGTCCCCCCCCCATGTTTCATTTCAGAGGTTTACAAATGAGGACCACCTGGCGGTTCATAAACTCAAACATGAGATGACACTGAAATTCGGTCCTGCCAGAACAGATTCGGTCATCATAGCAGGTACGTATCGCAATCCAGGTCATCTTGGAAAGCGGCACATTTAATACAGCCCAGTTGTAAGATCAATACTAGGGACCAGATGCACTGAATAATGTCTGCTTCACTCAATGCTGTGACCTTCATTTAATCAGGAAGAGGTGGAGGCAACCAAGTGAGAGACTTCTAGATCTCTGCCTTTTTAAATGTATTAGGGCGGCAGTGTCAGGTTTTGCATCTTAAGAGTGAAAGATTTACAGACAAAAGGTCTTTCAGGTTTCTTCGTGTGCTTTTTCAGGGTGATGGAGCAAAAGCTGACAAGCTCAGCTTCCTCTTCTCGTCCCAGGTGTCAATTTTCTCAAGCTTTTAAGCTGTCAGTTAATAAATTTGAAACTCAGTCTCACCGGTTGGCTGTGGCTGGAAGTGCATTTGCAAAGCCCAGATGAGTCTTCCTTAACCCAGGCAGTCAATGCAGCTTTGAGGGCAATGCCCCTGGCAGAAGGCTGTTGCCATGGAGGGATCTTCTCCTACCCTCTCAATTGTCCTGCCTCGTGGATCCTCAGAAGGGATGGGTGGGGTGGGCAGAGTCGGCAGTCATTGAAAGAAATGGCTTTTGCTCTGTTGAATATCAAAAAAAGAATAAATACATCCAAGGTTTCCACTGGAGAACTGATTCCTGTATAAAAGTCCTCGCCATGCCACAGTTCACATTCCTTGGTGTACTTTCCATACATTTAGTATCAGATTGCAAAACCCATAGAATTTTGGCAGATCTAGTTTTTTCTTTTACTACAGCCCTGGCGAAGGTGGGGGGGGGAGCTTTAGCTACTGATATTCTTCCTTAAAATAGAGTTATTGGAGGTTGTTAAAACATGGTTGCTGCTCTATACCAGGTCAGACTATTTGTTCATCTAACCCAGCCTTTCCCAGCCTGGTGCCCACCCAAAGTTCTGGACTACAGTTCCGATCGATATTTGGTCATGCTGGCTGGGGTTCATAGGAAGTCCAAAACATCTGGAGGGCGCCAGGTTGGGGGAAGCTGATGTAAGCCTGTCATCTATTCTGATTGGCAGTAGTGTTCTCCAGGGTCTGAGTGCAAAAGGAATCTTCCCCATCTCCATCTACCTGATCCTTTTAACTGGAGGCACCACAGAGTGGGCCTGGGATCTTCTGCATACAAAGCATGCCCTTGACAGGAAGTCCACATCAGTGTAAAATACCCCTTAGCTGCACTTATCAATGCTGTTATCATCAATTTTGACGTTATAAAAAGATCAGGAGACACCATTGATTTTGTGTAGCCACATTCTCTATGACCAGGTGTTTAAGGTGTTACAAGGAGAATGCTTCTTGCTCTTGGAACTCCTTTCTTCCTGACAAGTGCAATTATGCATGCCGAAGAGTGTGCCAGGTATGAGCAGCTGGAGTTGGGACACAGCACAGTGCCCCTCTGCATTTTTATGTCCTTTAGTCAAAGACAAAGTGTCTGCAGTTCTCCAGCATTGATAACAATCACCATCTCCAATAGTATAATGACCGTTTTAAGGGTAGGAGATGCACGTCATTTATTCCTCTTGCAGCAGCTATTCGATTAAGCAGATGAGTCACCCAGAGTTCCTCTCCTGTCCTTGCAAACATCCTGGAAATTTCAGCCCACAGAGCTTGTCCCTCCCAACAAGAACAAATCAGTCTTTTCTCTCTGACACCAAGTAATGTGATGTGCAAGGTTCTGGGCTTGCTAGCATCAGCCAACGTAGCAAAAATTCCAGTGAAATCTAAGTTACATGGACTGAGATTTAAGCAAGGGCTGTTTACACCCCATTCTTCTACAGCTGCCCTGCACAAACACGGAATTTAGTAATGGAAGCAAAATACAGCATCCCAAGAATGTCCAATTTCACTTAAAAGGAGTGGAGCGGGGAGCACACTTCTGTCCTTTCTGGATTTTAAGTTAAACTTGAAAAGCTGTGAGCAATTCATGTGGAAAGTTCAGAACGCTGAGCATTGTTTCCCACTGTTCGAGCTTCAGTGCTTTATGTAGTTCCTTCCCTTTCCCATAGAAGCAAAATGTGTTATGCAGGATCTGGAAATATATTGAAAAATGCATAATTCAGGTCATAGAACATTGATGCAGAACATGTATAGAAATCCATTTATTTCGGTGAAGGATGTACGCAGCCGTTTAGCTAGAAAGTAAGTATGATTTCCATACTCATTAGTTAGGTATAAGCTTTCGGAAGCAGAAATCAGAAAACTGATGCTACCACTGTGCTTTTTTTTAGTAGTCATTCCTCCAGCAGCTTCTCTGTAGCAAGTTAGATTCTTTTTAAGGCCTTTGATGTGGCACAAATTGTTTTAGATAGGTATGAATGGGCAGTAGGTAGGCTGGTTTTTGTTAATTTGTTTTTGAAAACGTATGGTGCAACCACACCTGGGTCTAATCTACACTTACCGCCGTTTCGCAACAGAGGAGGGATAATTGTGAGGTTTCCCGCTTCCGCAATCGTCCCTCATGGGGCACACGCAAGGGAAATTTCCTGCAAGTAAAGGAAAGCCGTCGCGGGAAAGAAAGACAACATCCTGGCTCATTTCAACAGCTTCACCCAAATATTCTTAAGAAAGCTCCACCACCACTTACAACCCGCTTTAGTATTTTGTCAATGATCTCAATAGCGCACATTGCCATAATCTAATATAAAAACATAAGAAGAGCCCTGATGGATCAGACCAAGGGTCCATCTAGTCCAGTATTTTATTCACACAGTGGCCAACCAGCTGCTCACGAGAAATCCACAAGCAGGACATGAGTGAAACAGCACCCCAGCAACTGGTGTAGGCATACTGCTTCCAATACTGGAGGTAGAATATAGCCATCAGGGCCAGCAGCCATCAATAACCTTATTCTCCATGAATTTGTCTAAGCCTCCTTTTATAACCATTCAAATTGGTAACGAGTTTTCTAGAATCAAAAGGTTAATAACAACATGGTTGCGAAATTCTATGATCAATGCATATTCCTGCCGCCTCATCTGTGAACTGAGTATTGTAATTGTCTTTTTTATGTCACTCTCTGAACAGATCAGACGCCAACACCAACGCGTTTCCTGAAGAACTGCGAGGAAGTCGGCCTCTTCAATGAATTGGCAAGTTCCTTTGAGCATGACTTCAAGAAAGCCACAGAAGATGATGAGAAAAAGGCAAGAGGCAAAACACTTCACTCTGGCTTCTCTAGGCTCTTGAGAGCTGCAGCTAGATTTCTTGTTCTGTAGTGCCCTTAAGTTGTCTCCAGTACTGGCCTGAATTGGATGTCTCAGAAGATGCTACATGGTAGTTGTAGAGTTCTGCCTTTGTATTGAGTCCGAGTTTTGTATACTGTTGTTCACTTCTTGGTTGTAGCAGCCAAATGGTTAAGGGCGTCTTGAGTAGGAACACCTGGATTGCCTTACCATTTCGGGAAATAGGTGGTGGGGAACACTTCTTCTGGTAGACTGTCCTTCTTTTCTTTTTATAAATGCATACTAATGTTTAAATATCTGATGGGCACCAGCAGTGCTAGGCACTTCATGGATCATGGAAATTCTGCCTGATCTCATGAGCCACTGAGCTGAAGCACAGGACGAAGCACCGGGAAATGGCTTTACTCCTAAGTCCTGAGGCATGACCTTTACCCAAGCATTGGGTCATGCATCCATCAAAGCAGGGAGGGGAACGGGCCACTGATCTGCTCGTACAGGCTGTTTATCAGCCCTGAAGCAAGAAATAGCAGCTCAGCTCTCTTCCGCTGTTCTCCTGTAGCGAGGAGCATGGCATGGCATGGGGAGTATGTTCGGATGTCTTGCTCCTGCTTGAAATGAATAGGGTACCACTCTTGGGATGCAGTAGTTTGCCTGTGAGCCTTGGGATGCCTAGAAAACAGCTGGAATAAAGGAAGCTGGGATGTGTTAAAGGAGGCCCAGAGAAGGTGAAGCTATGGCAGTCCAGGGCCATACCTAGAAGGGGCGAAATCTCGAGGCGATCCCCGGGATCGTCCCTGTGCATCCACATGACGTACAGGGGATCCTGGGAGCAGGGAGGGATGATCCCTCCTTTGCCCCGGGAGCTCACCCTCCTCTTCAAGCCCGTTTTTTCCACGGTCTCGGGATGATCCCGAGACTGCAGAACATTGTGCGGGCGTTGTGGTTTGTCCCGGTTCCTCGTGGTTCCTCATGAAGAGCCAGGAGCCACGCATGGGGTGCAGAGCTCCTCAGGAACTCTACGCCCATTGGGGGTGGGGTGGGGTGAGCAGGGAAATTAATTTTAAATTTAAAAAACCCTACCTTTTGCGCATGAGCGTTCATGCGCTCTGCTCCTTTAAGGGGAAAAAACCAAAATGGCGGGTGCAACATCCTCTCCCTCTGAGGTTGTCACGCGCCGCGTGTAAACAGAGGGGGAGATCTCACGATAAAAATATCACAAGATCCTCCGTCTCACTAGACCAGTTAGGTTTAGCTGAGGCCCAGGAAAGGCTTTGAAGAGAAAGCCAAGAGAAGGAAAGGGAGTTAGGCAATTAACTTACTTGCTTTCGCAATAAACCATGTCTTTGCGCTCTATCGCTGGGATGTTTGCCTCTTAGCTATTGTTTCCTCTTTCTTTGGATATTCCTGGCCTATGTGGAGCAACTAAAGCCTAAAACCAGGTAGTCTTAATAATGTCTATTTTAAAGCTTATTTAAAACTTTAAAAATAAATGCTAAATGGCTAGGTGTCTGTCATTCGTCTTGGTGCTTTGGCACTCGTTGGCCACAATACTGGAGGGTGGGAGCAACTTACTGAGCCACTTGGGTAGGATTTTGTCTGCCCACGTTTCCTTGATGAAAGCTGCACATTCAAGAGAGGAGCCTGAAATGTCCCTGAAGAGGCCGAACCCTTGCATGACCCCTATGGCTACAGCTTTGTTTTTCCTGGTGCCTTCCCTGTTGTGGAGAAGCAGGCACACCACTAGTGTTAAGATCATGGAGAAGCAGGCACACCACTAGTGTTTAGATCATGGAGAAGCAGGCACAACACTAGTGTTTAGATCATGGAGAAGCAGGCACACCACTAGTGTTTAGAACAAATTTTTGCTTCTTCCAAGCAGATGTCTATTTTGTTTCCTAGAAATCACCACTTATTATGATTGGCTATCATGATCTAGGAGCTTTGTGAAAGATAAACAGAAGACAAGCTTTGTCTGTAGGCTTGCAATCTCTGTCCAAATTAAACTGCCGACTGCTACAGTCTGCAAGTATGTCGTTCTGAGAAAGAGCAGAATCTTTTCTGTGTTGTCCAAGTAAATGGATCTTCTCACATCCATTACAGGGCTTAAAGAGGACACCTAGAAAAGGAGGGAAATATTTTTTTTGGCCCGATTAGTTGTTGCAAGTTTTGGAACCCATCCCAGCCACAGCTGAAGTAACATTTCATAGAGCCCATCTAAAGAATGAATGAAATAGTGAAGTCAAGATACACGCACGAAAATAATTGTGCTCTACCCAAGTTTTCTTTGTAGAATGCTTTGAAAAATGGAGTTTATAATGTTTTTAAGTGTACATGTTCAAAAACCAAAGGACTTGCAGGGGAGCCTTGGGTAGTGCACATTTAGTACAACTGCTTTTTTTTTCTAAACTGAAAAGCATTTGGTAAAAAGATAGACTTCTGTATTCAATCAGCGTGTTTCTCAGCTAAAATAGTGGTAGAAATTCTATCACATTATTATTATTATTATTATTATTATTATTATTATTATTATTATTTATATAGCACCATCAGTGTACATGGTGCTGTACAGAGTAAAACAGTAAATAGCAAGACCCTGCCGCATAGGCTTACATTCTAATAAAATCATAATAAAACAATAAGGAGGGGAAGAGAATGCAAACAGGCACAGGGTAGGGTAAACAGGCACTGGGTAAGGTAAAACTAACAGTATAAAGTCAGAACAAAATCAAGTTTTAAAAGCTTTAGGAAAAAGAAAAGTTTTTAGCTGAGCTTTAAAAGCCGCGGTTGAACTTGTAGTTCTCAAATGTTCTGGAAGAGCGTTCCAGGCATAAGGGGCAGCAGAAGAAAATGGACGAAGCCGAGCAAGGGAAGTAGAGACCCTTAGGCAGGCGAGAAACATGGCATCAGAGGAGCGAAGAGCACGAGCGGGGCAATAGTGTGAGATGAGAGAGGAGAGATAGGAAAGAGCTAGACCGTGAAAAGCTTTGTAGGTCAACAGGAGAAGTTTATATTGGATTCTGAAGTGAATTGGAAGCCAATGAAGAGATTTCAGCAGTGGAGTAACATGGTCAGAGCAGCGAGCCAAGAAGATGATCTTAGCAGCAGAGTGGTGAACAGAAACCAACGGATTGATGTGAGAAGAAGGAAGGCCAGTGAGAAGAAGGTTGCAGTAGTCCAACCGAGAAATAACCAATGCATGAACAAGAGTCTTGGCAGAAGAGACAGACAAAAATTATCGAATCCTGGCAATATTATACAGGAAAAAACGACAGGATCTAGCTACTGCCTCAATATGAGGAATAAAGGAGAGCGAGGAATCAAATATAAAGCCAAGACTACGAGCTTCCTTGACTGGAGTAAGTGTAACATCATTGACAGTAAGAGAGAATGAGAGATGAGGAGAAGGTTTAGGAGGAAAAACAAATATCTTTCCAAAGATAGTGACATGGGGAATTCAGAACTATATTGCAATAGATATATTTTATATATCCTAGTTTTCTGCTCTAGTAAGGTTCATCTGGGAGCCTTTCAGCATTAAAATCATACAATATAAACAGTAAAAAAAAAGCCAAATTACATTAAAACAGAGCAAAACCAAATCCATTTAGCAAGTTAAAAAAAATAGACCAAAGACTGGGCAGAATTAGAAAGTTTCAACTGCTCACCTTCAAATCATCAATGAAGGATATTTATTTATTTCTATGTGTGTGTTTATAATTTCCTGTTCTTCCCCCCCCCCCCCACTTATAATATTTGAAATAAATAAAAAATAGTCCCATGGATCTCTTAGCCATGGCTTGATATTGCAGGCTGCTTTTGCTGCAGTGTCCTTTGTGTGCTCCAGTTTTCTTAACATCATCGTCATCATTATTATTATTAGAGCCCAGATTCTTAATCTTAGTTTTATTTGAGGTCTGTTTTATAAACGGTTGACAACCCACAGTCTAGCCAGACATTTTATACGATAAGACCACCCATAATCCTGTTGTTGTACTGTTTTAATAGCTACCACTACGATTATTAGATCGCTAGAAAATTTATTTCTTGTTAAATATGACTCGGCCCTAATATTTCTGACCTCCAACTGGAGACTGCAGCCGTTCAAAGCTTGGCTAGTTTCAGGCAGGCTGAAGGAATTACCCCTGCTAGAATTGCCTGGATTGTTGGATCCAGCTGGTTTGCTATTCAGAAAACTTGGCAGGCAGTGCCGGGCACATTCATGAGATGCTTTGAACATTTGGCTGAGTCGGGTCCAGTTGCTGGTGCTAGTTTTAGTTTGTGTGTGGGGGGGGTTGTTTTTTGGGTTTTTTTGTCCTGGATAGTTCCAACCACAGACTTTGTGGTAATTAAATGCAGAGAGAGAGTGAGGGTATTTCCAGACATGCTGTTCTGTGGGTGACTGGGCCTTCTCAGTTAGAGTACCAGTCATGTACCAGTCATACCAGGCTCCCCCAATCTGGCGCCTTCTGTATGTGTTGAACTACAACTCCCCATCAGCTGGCTGGGGGTGATGGGTGCTGTAATCCAATACACATAGAGGGTGCCGGGTTGGGGGATCCTGGTGCACATATTTGGGATTGTCAGTCCCTGTGCTGTTGAGCCTTTACACAACAGGAAGTTTGACGAGCACGGTCTAGAGATGCATACCTATGGGGGTGAAAGCTGCCATTTCTCACATTTCCTCCCAAGAGCTCAGGATGGGAGGATCCATCGGCCATCCCCAACCTGTGCACTCCAGTCGATTTGGATTTCAGTTCCCATCAGCTCCACCCAGCACAACCAAGGGTCAGTAATGCTGGGTGTGCTGCATTCCGAAACAGCTGGAGGACACCACGTCCGAGAAGGCTGGGATCCACTGTTCTCCCCACCAACGTGATCCTCACCACAACCATGTGAGGCAGCTTATTTGATTGAAAGATAAGTGACCGGTGAGCTTCTGGGCTGAATGGACTTTTGGACCCAAGTCTCCCCAGCCCTAGCCCAGCATTTTTTTCAGTGCATTCTGGTTCTCACAGGGATCTCTAAGGGTGTGTGTGTGTGTGTTCAAACAAGCAAAAGGAAAAGGAGTAACAACAATGGGATGAAGAGAGCTAGCAGGCGACCTGCAACACAGGACATAGATGGTTCTACAGCGGCTGAGGAAGGGCTGGTAGAAATGGGTTCAAGGAGGAATTCAAAGGAAGCAGTTGGTCCACACACTAGAAAGAGCGCAGCAGAGAGCAGGAGAAGGTAACAAGGGGGTGGGGATAATTAGCAGACAAGCTGTCACTAAGCAAAGGAATAAGAAACGAGAAGAGATGTATGATCTAGTTAAGTGTTGCCTCCGTGGTTTTTCTAGATAGCCACTCAGCAATTTCCTGCCTGGAATGGCTTGCTCATGCTGACTTTTGCCTATTCCTTCTCAGCGGCTCATTAGGCCTCGTTTTGATCATTTTGGCAAACTCCATCCGAGGACTTGAGGAGGCCCTGTGCTGCTGCTGCTGCTGCTTCCGATTGCTTCTGGGCTCCTTCTCTTTCCTGCTTTGCTTCGACTACCCCGTACCCCTCGTTTTGCCACTTCCTTTTGCTGCCGCTCGGACCCATCGCTCTACAGAGGCAACAAGCTGCTGTTAACCAAATTGGAAAAGGCCACGCAGCGCAGTTGAAATGAAAATAGGTGTGGTGGCGTGCTGCCAGGTTCAGGCATATGGTTAGGTTTTATTACAATGGGCTGGTCATAGATTTGTAATAACTCGTATGGCTCTCTTGTTGGCTTTTGATAGATCAAGCAATAATTCAAAAATGACTTATATAGTGGATTACAGTGCTTCTATGAATGGAACTGCCTTTTGTGACCTGCAGGCATTTCAGCTTTCTTTTTATTTTCACAAAGGTGTGTGTGTGTGTTTTTAAGGAAAGAAAAGAAGAAGAAAAGAGAATTGTTCATGTAGGTATTGCTTGCAAAGAAAAATTTAAAAATCCTGAGTTAATAAGCATTTTTGGTATTTGCTACTAGAACAGCCAGGTAGCCTAATGTTCAACTGGGGTGAGTAGCAATATGCTTTGGTGAGGGGCAAACTGCTCCTACACCCTACTCCGTATGCTCTCTCCCTGTCCAGAGACTGCCGTCAGTGCAGCCCCAATTGCACTGTTTTATACGCTTGCTCTCCTGGCCTGGAAGAGTTAGTACTGGCACTTCTGAGGCTGGGGAGTGTGAACAAGTACGAACATAGAGCCTTCTACGCTAACCATTGGTTCATCTAACTCATTATTCTTGCAAATGACTGGCAGCGAATCTCCAGCGTTTCAGGCACGGGTTTTCCTGCCCTACCTAGAGATCCCAGGAATTGAACCTGGGACCTTCCACATGCAGAGCAGGTGCTCTGCCCCTGAGCTATGGCTTCTCCCCTGCTACACACAGCTGGGATGGATTTGTGCAGGTGGAGGAGACCCATGTAAACAGCAAACACCGCAAAGGGATGGGTGACCACACCTGATTATTTTCTAGGCTGTGTGAGAGGGTGGTGTGCAACATAGAATCATAGAATAGCAGAGTTGGAAGGGGCCTACAAGGCCATCGAGTCCAACCCCCTGCTCAATGCAGGAATCCACCTTAAAGCATATATGACAGATGGTTGTCCAGCTGCCTCTTGAATGCCTCTAGTGTGGGAGAGCCCACAACCTCCCTAGGTAACTGGTTCCATTGTCGTTCTGCTCTAACAGTCAGGAAGTTTTTCCTGATGTCCAGCCAGAATCTGGCTTCCTGTAACTTCAGCCCATTATTCCGTATCCTGCACTCTGGGATGATTGAGAAGAGATCCTGGCCCTCCTCTGTGTGACAACCTTTTAAGTATTTGAAGAGTGCTGTCATGTCTCGCCTGCAAACACGCTGTCTTTTTTTCCTTTCTTTTTTTTTAAAGTAGCCTGGTGGCCAAACACTAAAACAAATATTTGTGTTTCCATAGTGTTCTGGAGCCCTGGATATGTCTCTTCCCTCTACCCCAGACATAAAAATAAAAGAGGAAGAACCAGTTGAAGTGGACTCCTCCCCTCCAGACAGTCCAGTAGCAAGTCCACGGTCCCCCCTGGCCAATGAAAAGGTGAGCTTTCGTGAGTTGTCCTTTCATCTGCTTTTAATGGCATCCCTCTTCCTAAATTTCCTCTTGTATCAAAAAAGACAGGCATGTGTTCATTAACGCATCTGACTATAGGAAATCCAATAGGCTCAAGAGAATGGGCCACCTGGACCCACACACAAAAATTGCCCACAGGCAAGCTAATGCAGGACTCTACTCACCTGTACTCATGTGGAAGGGTCAGTTGTAAAGATCTGGTGTCTTCATGTAGGAATGTACAGTTTTTGTTAAATCCATTCTGTCTCTGTTTCACAGATTGTCCGGTTTCTTTCACTCCCATCATCCACTCACTGATGGAATCAGATTTTTTTTTAACCAAAATTTTGCTCTACTGCTAATTTGCATTGCTGTTAATGCGCTCTTGCATGCATTTGTCAATGTGCATTAATGAATGCGGATTAGCACTAATGTGCACATACTGATTAGCACAAATCCTCCCTGCAAAAGTGAAAAGCTGATCTGCAGAACCCACATAACTTGGGGAGAAATGGTCAGCTGTGGAATCTGCAGATCAGATTCAGAGAAATCTGAGCTCGTTGAATGCATTGCAGAGTTCTCCAAGATCCATTTCTCCAGATACATAGAATGTGTATCTACCTCTATATAATCCCAGTTCGGTACACAGCCTGCCAGAACCCCCATGTGCTTCCACAGGCAATTGTCTGGGGCCCAGATGCTCCTGAAGCAGCTCATGGCATGGAAAAGAGCTTTTGAAAGAAAGATAAAAGGCAGACTCTGCTCAAGATTGTGAGGATCAGTGGGGAACTTTGGTGAAAGGAAAGAGCTTTTTTTAAAACAAAAAACCTCTTCAGGACCCCCATCTCCCCCCACTCTGCCCAGGAGCTCAATCCCAACTCCCTGCATGTCTTATCCATCCTTACTTGCTATTAGAGCACAACTTGCAATTAGGACAAAGTATCAGATCGGACCAGCATGATCTTCCTTTTGATGCAAAGTTTGAATACATTTTGAGCCATTTATCAAATCAAGTTACACTTTCATAATTTATTCTGGTCACAGTGAAATTGAACAATTTGGGTTCCTGGCTTGAGAAATGCGGCCTTTTGAATTAAGCGGGCCGTCCTGGCAATACGTTAATGTATGTTGACAAGGTTTCTTTGGCTGTTCCAAACATCACATCGATCTGATATTCAGAGTCTCCACAGAGGAATTATGAACTTTTTTTTTCATTTTAAATGTTTTATTGTTTAAAAACAAACAAACAAACATCACAAAAACAACAACAACAAAACATACAAACTTAAAATGGGTTTCCAATTTTTTCCACAGCAAAGATATGTAGCAATATTTTCTCTTACTCTATAATTACAAAAAAAAAGTTCCTCTCTTTTTATTATCTTAAAGTTTTCTTCTTATTCGTTGAATCCACAGATAAACAAAAAAAAAATTTTCTAATTCCCGCAGAAAGCCAGTAAGAGGTTTCCATTCAATTATAAACCTAGATGTTGACTTTTCTCTAATTATTGACGCAAGTTGCCCAGTGTTGCCCTGTTTCTGGGCTTCAGCTTTCCCACGAGAGGCGGTCCTGAAGGTTATGTGGGTTAAGGAAGAGGGGCAAATTAGTAGACCCACGAGATGAAAACCTCTGGCATTGAGTGTTGTGCATGTTCCTTAGGAAAGCGCTTCAAAGCCTGTCATCATTTCTACGCCTACTCCAACCATTGTACGTCCCGGGTCACTGCCACTGCACTTGGGATACGATCCTCTCCATCCTACTCTCCCGTCTCCAACCTCTGTCATCACCCAAGCGCCACCTTCCAACAGACAGCTTGGGTAAGTAAGGAGATGGGGGGGCCTGGATGGTGGGAAGGAGGAGGAAGAGGAGGGGCCTTCAGAGGCATAGAGTTGGGCACTCGGTTCACTATCGAACAGTCAGCGGTTTTTCCTGCAGATCTCATGATTTTAAATCTCGCAGGGTATGGCAGCTGTCTATCAAATCACACAAGAGCCAGCAGGAGGGGGTTAAATAGGATGCTAGAAATCCTGAAGACTGGATTGATCGTTATAGTAAACCAGCCTCCCCCAACCCGGTGCCTCCCCCAAATATGTTGGAGCATGACTCCCATCATTCCCAGCCACTGTGACCAATGAGCAGGGGGTGATGGGGGTTGTAGTACAACACAACTGGAGGGAATCCGGTTTGGGAAGGCTGAGTTAGATAATGGAGAATAACAGTTAAAGGCAGAGAAGGGAGAGGAACAGGGAGAGGAAGCTGTCTTGAGCTATGTCTTCCACAAACTCAGGCTCCAACCTCCATCTCCTGCACTTCCCCAGTCGAAGGGTGTCTGTGTCCCTGTTGCACTACCTTCATGTGGACAATGAAAGCCTCCTGTCTTCTCCTCCAGAGACCTCTAGCTTCTATCACGCTTGCTTGAACTGCTCTCCCTCTCACTTTAGGTTTCGTGTTTCCCTGAATATTTGGTATGTTCAGGCTTCCAGAACTCGCCAGAACCGTCTCCTGACTAGATCCTGGATCCAAGGGACAGCTCTGTCCTGTGGGGGAGGCACACTTCTCCTCTTTTTCCTCCAGAGACCAACCTAGACATTACAGTAGATGCACATAACAGTCACCTGGTGGTTTTTTTTTTAAAGCATATAAGAAGCAGCCACGGGCAGCTCTCTTTTTGAGCCACGGAATGGCAGAGATTCCTCCAAAGTTGCCCATTCTTGCTCTGGAGGGTTTTCCTCCCTGCAACTTGATACTCCGTATTTCTCCACTATTTGGCCTCGGCCAGAGGACCACGAGGTGGGGCAGCCGCTTGGAGGAAAACCTTCAGGGTGTTCTTTGCTTTGCTTGGTGAAACTGCTCTTCAGTTCAGTCTAATTCGTTGTTGCTCAAAATGCTGCTGCCAGCCTTGCGTGGCCCTTGGACCATTGACTCTTGTACTTGCACATCCGCTCAGGATAATACCTGTGTACCTGGCTGGATCGGGACTCCCAGAGGCCCTCTCTCCTGAAAGAACCTCTCTAATCCATCTCAGGACCAGATGTTGGGTGCCGATCCCAAAATTGCTCTTCGCAGGTCAGATGGCAGGGAAGAGAGATATCCTTGCACATCCTGTCTAAACTTGAGCAGATCAAACATAAGCTGAGAGCATCTGTGCCTTTGCAGCCTGTGTGTACTCTGTCAAAGAAGCCATTTAGCTAGTAATTAAAGAGTTCAGTTAGGAAACCTGATACTTCTCTAATGGTCACATTTGCCAGTGCAAAGCCTGTTCCAAAGGGAGCTTGGAAGTTGGGGGGGGGGTGAGTTCTGGGTGTCCAGTAGAACCCCTGCATCTGACACATGTGGGGCAGGGTTTTCTGACAAGACATGCAAGCTGGGCTGCGGCATATTTTGTGACGTGTGTGATTGCTTGTTGTTTTCTTCCAGGTCTCCCACCAGCTCTATACCACTTGTCATGCACCTTGTGAACGGACAGACCATGCCTGTCCTTCCTGGCCCTCCCGTTCAGATGCCTTCTGTCATATCGGTAATGGAAGTTTCCTGCGCGGTGGCTTTTGATAAAGGAAGGGACAGCTTTTCCCTTCGCAGAGCATATGCGGGCACTTTAATTTGCAAAATCGACGCCTCCCTCTACCCCTCTGTGTGAGATAAGCCTGGGCCTGGAGGGGGAGGATGCGGGGGTGGAGGCCGCCACTGCCTGCAAGGTAGCCGCGCTTGCCAACCACATTGCTGGGCAATAAGGCTCAGAACTGAATCCTCATCTGAGCAGATGGCTGACACTGTGGGTTCCAGGGCTGGGAACCGCGGGCTCTCTGATTAGCTAGCTCTATGCTGAAATCATTCAAGCTTGCCCGGAACATGTTGGCCTTTCCAAGCCAGAAAAACCTCCCTCCCTGGCTTCTTCAGGGCATGAAATGGTTATTTAGCTTTTATTTCTGCATATGAATTTTCTCGGGATATGCGATTGAGTAACGCGGGTACCTTCTGGTGCGGTTTGCGTTGCTCCTGCTGCCGACTCCACAGCCTGTGCGAATCCAGTGCCCATTTCTTTTGTGAGTGTGTTTTGCGTCTGGTTTAAGCGTTCAAAAGTTTCTGCCACGTGTTGGAAACGGGAGTCAGTATGGGGAAGCCCTATGAAATCCAAAAGGCAAGGAGCAGAGAGACAGGGTGGTATAGTGGTTAGGGTATTGGACTAGGACAGGGGAGACCCAGGTTCTAGTCCCCACTTTGCCATGAAGCTCCCAGCTTGACTTTGGGCTGGTCACTGACTCTCAGCCTAACCTACCTCACAGGGTTGTCGTGAGGATTAAATAGAGGGGAGGGGGATCATAAATGCTATTCCGAGTTCCCCGGAAGAAAGGCGGGCTATAAACGTAACAATTAATGCATCTCCTTGTGTGCCTGATAGTGCAGTTTGCACACCTACTGCCTTTTCCTCTGGATACCTCAAAAACGTTTCACAAATTCTCGTTAGCCATCCGTCATGTTCTGTCCTCAACTGCTCTGGAAGTTAACTGTGCCTGTTGTAAAAATGCAAAAAGAAAGGATTGCAGGAAGGAAGACAAATCACAAGCAAGTCCTCGGGAGCTTTGTCTCCTTGTTGTAATAGCTAGTGGCACTTCTTAAATCCTGCCTGTCCTCTAAAGAGCTCAAGGCTGTGTACATGGTCTTCCCCCACCTCATTCTATCCCAACAACCCTGCAAGGTAGGTTAAGGTGAGAGAGGATGATGAGCCCAAGGCCAGCCAGCCAGTGAGCTTTGTGGCTGAGTGGGGATGTGAACCTGCATCTCCCCAGTCCAAGCCCCACATACTAACCATGAGGCTCAGTTACACTCTAAATGCAGCACTCCTAAAACAATGTCATCAGCTTAGTGGCAAAATCTCTCTTTTTTTTTTTCTTTTCATAATTTCCTGCTCGCTGCCAGCAATACCAGATTTGACTGTAAGAGCCTCCTGAGAACTGCAGTATACAGTGGAGATTTTAGGTGTACCTTTAAGATGCTATACATGTACGTCTAAAAATCTCACAAGGGAATACAACAAATAAGTATATCATGCAGGTACATTTGTAACGAAGCCAGGACTGGTTTGTTTATTTAACATTACGTGTGTATCCCACCTTTGTTTTTTCTCTTGCAAAGAACCCAAGGTGGCTTAAATGGTCCTCCTCCTCTGCATTTTACCTTCACAACAACCTTGCGAGGCAAGTTAGACTGAGAGTTAATGACTGGCCAAAAGTCACCCAGTGAGCTTCATGTCCGAGTGGGGATGGGAACCTGGATTGCTCAAATCCCAGTTGGGCACTCTAACCACTATACCACACTGGCTCCACCCAGAGTTGACAGTGGCTCACTCCCGAGGTCTGCTGTCACGTGAGGTGTGGAATGGCTTAGAGGAAAGGAAAAAAGACGTTTGAGTTTTCTCCTTTGCCTCAAGTTTCTTCTTCTTCTTCTCAACTGCCCCTGGTACTGCTCTACTCTCCTGAAGCAGCTGTACAGTCTGTTGGTTTTCTCTTTGGGGATGAGGTTTCTAATACATTCAGTTATTTAAGGCAAGCTTTTCCTTTCCTTCATGGAAGGAGCTTATCGTAAAAAATGCTTAACTTACACAAGGTGTTTTCCATTCCCTTTTCAATTTATAGCTGGCAAGGCCCATGACTATGGTGCCAAACATTCCTGGTATTCCCGGTCCTCCCATTATCAGCAGTGGCTCCATTTCGCCATCAGGCCTTCCAATGCACTCAGAAGCAAAAATGGTGAGTGGCATAACATAACAGTAGCACCAGCAGCCTGCGCCTCGTGGGGATGATTTGGGGGTTCCATCTTCACAAAAGCTATTCATCCTCCATGAAAAGAGGGTGCGGAATTTTTCAGGTGCTTTTCAGGGGGAAGACAGATTTCCCTGATATTTTGGTGGCATATGTCTTAACTGTGCATGTGAAAGAGCGGGGGGGGGGGGGGCGGGGGAGGTCTGGTTCAGACAACATGCTACACCAAGCTGCTTAACCCACAAAATGGTTCAGGGAATGCAATCACCTTAATGCATTCCCTTAACCATTTTGTGGTTAAGCAGCATGGTTTAGCATGTTGTCTGAACCAGGCCAGAGGGAGATTGGCCCCATTCAGAAGACACCTTAAACCACATTTTAACCACGTTGGTTAAGCCAGAAAGCCGGGCAAAAAGCCTTAGTCACTGTGGTTAAAGCCATGGTTTAAGGTGTCTTCTGAACACGGCCTGGCTTCTGGCTTAACCAACATGATTAAAAATGTTGTTTAAGTTGTCTTCTGAATGGGGCTAGAGAGAGAGAGATCCTTTTTAAATATTCCATGCTAATGTGAGTGGTTTTCCTTTTTTAAATAATAGTAATAATTCATTACTATTCTAAGATTTGCTAAACAAAGATTTTGCTAGACATTTTCAAAGATTTGGCATTTGCTTAACTAGCCTTTACTTTCTCCCCTCGGAACAGAAATAGGAACCTCTGCCTGCCAGCATAGGTTGTATCCCATGGTGGCTTTGCCCTACCCCAGGGATTCATAACCTCTTCCAGCCTGGGAGCTGAATTCCATTTGAGAGAAACTCTTGGGGGCCACATTCCAGTGATGGGGCGGGGGGGACTCCGAAGGCAAAAGAGGCTGTGCCCAAACACCAAAAATGCCAGCGTATTGTCATTTAAAGCTCTTATTGCCAGTCACTAAGCCTTAGGATTGGGGGTGGGGGTGGGGACTGCAAAAGGCAAGAAACCACCGAACAGTTGATGGTTGGGAGAAAGGGGGTAGAGCCAAGGAAAGGGGGGGCTTCTGGGGAACCCCTTGAATGCTGGATTGGGACCCCAGGCCTGAGGTTCTGCACCCTGCTGCCCTAGCAGAAAGTTCTTCCGTTTACTTGTCACATTCAATTGACATCAGTCCCACCCCAGCTATTGCAGCCTTCGACGCCCCGTCCAATTCTGTTTCAGAGGATTCCCCCAACCCTCAGAAATAGGTTTTGCATAAGTGGGAGCAAAAGTAGTCGAGAGGATCAGTGACCATTGGGTGCCCTGACTTAAGCAAGCAGAAGCACTTTCCACTAAGACTAGATCCACACTACTGCTTTATAGCGGTCTTGAAGAGCTCTGATAACTGTTGGGGCACAATCCACATTCCATATACCTGGAATGTGGATTCCATATACCACAGTGTTATTTCCTGCTTTTTATTCCGCGTTCGTAATGATTTGACACCACTGGTCATCACTGGATACAACCCCATGCCCTAAAGGGTTACCAGCCCCCATTCTCAAAAGCCGGCATCCCTAAGGCAAAACAGAAAAGATGAGTAAAAACCCTACGCGAATTAGAAAACGGCTATGGGGCCTCTGTCAATGTTGTGTTGTTTTTCTTCCCTTATCAGAGGCTAAAAGCCAGCCTGACGCAAGGAGTGACTTCCTCACTAAATGGCAGTGGCATGGTGGTGGGATCAGCGAGCACAATGGTGACGTCTCACCCTGAACAAGGTCAAATACTCATCCAGCACCCTGACGCACCTTCTCCAGCCCAACCACAGGTCTGCTTTTAGCCAGAATGGATTAAAGTAGGGATTTGGGGGAACTGCAGTGTTCCAGGAAGGGAGGGGCATACTCTAAGCCATACTGGCTTGGGGGATGCTAGGAGCTGTAGTCCAACACATGTGAAGGGCGCCAGGTTGGGGAAGGCTGGCCTAACCTTCGGAAAGTCTACATGGCCTTTGTTGTACACCTGGGCGGGATCTACACTACTGCTTATAACGGTTTATCAGGGTTATGACAACTGTTCAGGCCCAAAACACATTACATATACCGTTTTAAAAGTGTTATATCCTGCTTGGTGTAGATCAGGCCCTGGAGCACAATATGACAGCTAGTGTAAGATCTGTTAACCAAGTTTGCATTTAATGGTGGCAAATTGTTGGTTAATTACTTAACCCACGAATTGCTGCTATGCGTGCCAGGCACATTCGGCAACCATTTTGAATATTCAACCCTCAGTCGGGCTCATTGGGAGTTGCTAAGTGATGTCCAAACGTGGACACTATAGGTTAATCATGGGTTAAGCAACCCCCAGTTAACCTACAATTAGTATTTAGGTTAACTGTGGGTTGTATGATCTACAATTAACCTGTAGTATCTGTCTTTGAACATCGGCTTGATTAGGGGATGCTAATCAAAAAGGCTGTGGAATGCACCTGGCACACATTGCAGCAAATTGTTGGCTAATTAACCCATGATTTGCCACCATTACGTGCAAGTAGCCCCAATGGCTGCTATTGAGTTCAGATAATCGGAACCTTTGTGTAAAAAGAGCAAATCACAAGACCTTATAATTGTGGAGGAATAAAAGGGACATTGTGTGGGTGACTTCTAGATCAGGGCCAGATACAAAACTTTTGCTAAAAGCTGAAGGATGGCAACATAAAAGGCATTGCTGTGAACCACATGGAGAGCTTCAGCTATGGGGCAGTACAGAAAGATAATAAATGAAATAAAGTTGTTTCCCATGTTGAATGCACTTCTTATTTCACTGTCCTCCCTGGTGAAATAGGTATTGCAGGTTTTTGAAACATTATAAAAACCTGACTAATCTGCTTACTAGAGATAATTGTGTGAAGAACGTGCACACTGAGGCAATGGTGCCTGTTCTATAAATCATGAAATCATCAGGTCTGAAAAATCTGCAATCGGTCTCCACTCCAGTCAGTCTTCCAGGTGTCAGGAAATAACCGGTACTTCCCTTTGCACAACTCCCAATCTCTTCCCCTATGTCCCCTCAAAACCTTTGTCTTTCTACACTCTTTCCTCTCCCCATAAGAACCAACCCTCCTTTTTCCTATTTGCCCCTCCTCAAAAAAATTCATTGCTAAAATCTTAGATTCTGCAAATATAAATAAGCATGGAAATGTTATGTGCATTTACCTCATTTACATAGGAGGTGTGGGGTTTTGGGGGGGGGTTTCTATTTGCAGAATGTGGGAGGTTTTGGCACTGAATATTTGATCCCCCTGTATGGGCATATAGATCTATCTGATGCTCTATTGCTTCTGCCACCGTTGCTACCAGACATTTACCATTTAGACATGAGGAGCAGTAGGGATACAGTCTGTCATAAAGAAGCAATGTTTTAAGATCTTCGCTCCCTCTGTCTCTCTCCCTGTTTTAATTACTTGGGTTTAAACGCACCCCATTTGGTCCTGCCAGCTCACCAAATGCCAGCCTTCCATCAAAATTGCCACCTGCTCCGTCAGTGAGACAGGCTTCCAGAAGTTTACTATCCATATGCTGCCTGACTGACAGTGAGTCGTAGTGAAGTGTGAACCCGTCTGCATAATTATAGAGCCCATTTGGTGGGGCTGAGCTAAGGTGGGAAAACTGCAGGTCTGTTTCTGATCTTGGCAGCTCATTTCCTTTGTTCCTTAAAAACGGCAAAAGGGCGTCAGACTCTTTGAAACACCGTTGGTTCCACACAATAAGGATCCCAAAGTAAATAAGGTGTAGAAGCTCAAAGGGTTTACATCTTTGTGAAAACCTTTTTTAATTAAGTGTGACTTAGTCAGATAAAAAGAAGTAAACCCAGTTGATGTTTGAGTGTGTTCTACGTCACGGGCACACACACACAAATCTTGCATTGCTCTTTTGCCCGAATAGCCTGTTGGGAACGAGCGAGGCTATGAGATCAAGAATCGGGGGAATTCTTCTATGTTAATAGCAAGTCGCCGCTGAGATCTTAATGGAATGCCCTGGGATGGCATGAGCTGCCTTCTTAATTTTTATTTATCAATTTCTGTCGTCCTGCTGTCCTTCAACCGCAGGTCTCCCCAGCGCAGCCCACGCCCAGCACGGGAGGCAGGCGGAGACGCACAGTAGATGAAGATCCCGATGAACGCAGGCAGCGTTTCTTGGAGCGGAACCGTGCTGCCGCCTCCCGCTGCCGCCAGAAACGCAAGCTCTGGGTGTCATCCTTGGAGAAGAAGGCGGAGGAGCTCACGACACAGAACATCCAGCTAAGCGTAAGTGTGCGGTCAGCACGCCTACAGCAGAGAGAAGTCCTTTATTTGCATCAGCCACAGGCCTTAGCCTGAAATGAAATGTACAAAAAAATAAAAGCAAGATTGAACTTGACCAAAATTACCCAAGTTGCAGTCTAAAAAATTACATTAAATACAAATTCCAAAACGAATACAAGTCTTGACACATAAAATAAGAATAAGTAAATAAAACAAATAAACTTCTGTTCAGTCAAAGGAGCTGTGAGAAATTATGACTCTGATAAAATGTTAGATCTTATTTTGATAGCGCCTGCAAAAAAATTTGCAGCTTTTGCTGTCACCTGCTTATTTTGGTCTGTAAGAAGAAAAGACACAGAAGCTATAACTGACTGCCCTGGAATAGATAACAGTAGTGGAGTGATCACCTCTTTCCTGAAGTCTCTGTAAAAAGTACAAAATAATAATACATAATACATATTTTGCAAAAACGACGATCTACTTAGCTTTCAAGGTTTTCAGCCCCTGGCTGTCCAGGTGAAATGTACTGTTCCATGCCAACAACATCAACATCTGAACAGACAGGGTAGTACCTCGTTCCCCGTATCTCTTCAAGGAAGCGATCAGCCACTTTCAACGGGCAGAGAAGCATCTTTTCTTCATCGTGGTCTCTATGCATCACACGTATGGGCTCTGCGCCTGTGTGGAATCTCGTTTCGGACACTTCCACTAGCAAGGGAAAACATTTGACGGGCCCTCCTGCCTCCAGCACTACTGCATGTGTCCTAACAGCTCCTGCCCAATCCTCGGTTCTTCGTCAACCACCATTGTGGCAGCACTCGTTCGAAGGAGCTCCCACTTGTTTGAGTTGAAGGTTGGCAGATCAGACATAATATGGACTGTACTGGAGGGTGTTTCAGCAGGTAGCATCCAGGTTCAGAGTTCCCCAAGTCAACCTCTTTGCAACTACCACAATCAGTCCTGTGGCTTGGTTTGGAAACAGAGTGCATGGCTAGACGAGGGGGTGTGGAGGGAGAGGATCTCACGATATGATGATCGCGAGATCGTCTACATGCAGCATGCAACGTCCCAGGAGGAAGAGGACTTTGCGCCTGCCATTTTTTTTTAAAGAAACAGGAGCTGGAGCACAACAGCAAGACTTTTTTTAAAAAGGCCCTACCTCGCTTCCCACCATCAATGAGCACGGAGCACTTGCAGAGCTCCGTGTCCGGTTCCCGGCTACTCGCGTTTTCTCGCAAGGAGCCAGGTCGAAAATGGGATGGCCGGCCACACGTCCCGCAGTCTTGGGATCATCCCAGGACCACGGGAAAAGTTGGGATAGAAGGGTAGGGCGATATCCCGGGGGAAGGGAGGGATCATCCCTCCCTGCGACCGGGATCCCCTGTGCATCATGTAGACGCACAGGGATGATCTCGGGGCGATCCCCAGGATATCGCCCCATCTAGACATGCACAGAGAAAGAGGAGAGAAGCCAAGTACACGCCTGTAACTTTGCTAGCTTCCAGGCCTTCTGCGTGCCTTCCCTTGATCTCTAAGACCATCAGGAGGATTCTGGAATTTGAGCAAAGCATCATCATCATCACCATCATTAATTAGCTCTGGGTGTTTGGTTTTTGTATCGAGTGGCACTCTACATCAAGGCTCCATGGTGGTTGCTTGCTCTTCACCTGCAACCACCACTTTTCACACTGACTGCTCTGAGGTTGAAGGGCAAACCATGCTAGTCAAAAGATGCCACTTCAGAGGGAGCCTAACTCTCCTGGCCTCCTGTAAATCTTCCACAATCTTTGCCGACAACAGTGCTTGGAATGCCTTCGTTGCATGCTGCAGCTGCTTAGGAAATGGCACTTTGCTTTTTCCTTCACAATGGTTTGGATTCTGGTTGGTGAGCAATGTGCAGAGATCGCTTTTAGCACTTCCCAGCATCGTCGGAGGCACGGGAAGCAACGGGATTCCTCCCCGCCCCTGGCCAAGAAGTTGTTCATGACTTAGAATTAGTCTCTCGTCCCCTTACTCATCGTGCCATCGGGGCACTTCCTGTGGCCAGGTTGAGCTATTTGCCACAGCATCTTTGACAGTCCTCACACACAGGACCCTGGTGTTGGGATTCAGTACATTCACCCTGCATCACCAGGTAAGGACTTCCTTTTCACCGAAACAAACTCTCCAGGGGTGCGTGTTTGTGTGTGTTGACAATCTCACCCCACCCCACCCCTGTTTTATAAGGGACTTGAATAGCACCTTTGGGATGCCACTAGCAGATCCACTGTGGCAGGGCTACAAGCTGAAGCAGCTTCTGCTCAGATGTTGAAACAGGCTGTGACCTGTAACCCCTGCAGGCCGCTCCTGCATACTAGAACCTAAGAATAGCTCCAGCATTCCATTCAACTATATTAATAAAGGCTGGGCGTGGGAGGTGTCTTGGGTCCAGCTATTTGGTTGTGTGGCTGTTCAGCAGTTGCATTCTGCATACCTTCGCAGGGCTTTTCCTCTGCCCCGTTGCTTGGACAGAGTCCTTCTGGCTCGGTTCCGTGGGTGGAGGTTTGGCCCTCTTTATATTTCATTGATGAAAACACATTCGAATCTCTAAACCTTCTACCAGCTCTGTATTTGTGCGTAACTTTTAGCTCAACCTATTCCATAAGCTTGAAGTGAGGATAATAGTTCCTTTAAATATATAGATATATACGATCGATATATTCAATCTTACTTAGGTAGCAACTTTATCTTATTAAAAAAAAATCCCAACAAAAAATTGTTGTTTTTCTGGCTTGGCCCTGCTCAGTGGCAAAAAGCACCATTTAGGTTTAAGCCATCAATCAGCACAATTTAAACGCCAAAAAGCAAGACATGAAAAAAGAAGCATTTCCTGACCTCAGTAACCTGCAAGGGGCTCATTCATTGACAGGGTCACACTTGTCGTGCTTTGACCCCTTGTTTTATGCAGCAAGCATTGAGCAGGGGGTTGGACTCGATGGCCTTGTAGGCCCCTTCCAATTCTGCTATTCTATGATTCTATGGTTGGGGTAGAAGTGTTCTGAATGCTTATTCAGTAGTTGAAAGCTGCACATGTGAACACACACAGTGAAGATCAATGTCGTTTCCTTTCTCGCAGAATGAAGTTACACTATTAAGGAACGAAGTTGCTCAACTCAAACAGCTCTTGTTGGCTCACAAGGACTGCCCAGTCACTGCATTACAGAAGAAAACACAAGGTTATCTTGGTAAGCAGAGCGCTTTGAACGTACTGCAGGTTAAATAAGGGATCAGGCATATAGGGTTTTTTTGGAATCTCAATGCTCTACAAAAGTGTTTTAGAGTAATTCGGAATTCACAACAAAAAGTGCCCAAATATAACTGAGGAAACAGATAAGCTTTTACCATAGAAGCTATAACTGGTGTACTATAGTGTCTAAGAGGGTGAGCAGTGAAAGCCCCTGGTTCAAATTTCATCCATGAACTCATTTAGTGGGCATTTGTTCTACAAAAATCGTGTGTGTGTGTGTGTGTGCGCGCGTGTGTGTGTGTGTGTGTGTGTGGTTAACAGCACTAAAAATCTGCTAGGATGGAGATCTAGGAGGGGTCAGTTTCTGGTTTGGTCTTCCTGATGAAGGTCACTTTATATATGACATTTTTCACAGGTGTGTTATACCTGCACAATTCTGCCAGATGTGCACATTTGTCGTCCAGGTTCATGCATCACAGAGCCGGGTTTGGCCATGGCTCCGGCCATGTGTGCGCGTGAGAGCAGATGTGTTTGTTGCCACCTAGGTGCGAAGCAGTCCCAGGAGAGCCCTGTAACTGTAGCAATCAGGAAAGTTTCTGTGGGCTCACCTCTCAGCTACAATTTGGATGGTGAATCGGCTGTGAACCAGCAGCCTGCTTCGGAAGCAAGTTTGCTCACCACAGACAGATTGATGGCAGGCAGTATATGATGTTTCCAGTTCCAAAATAAGTACAAAAGCTATTCTTAGGAGGGATCCTGGAAGGTTACAGTACAGCATTCCCTAACATGTGCCTGTACCACCTTTGTAGTTGACCCCATGCCGGTTGGAGTATTTGTCAAAACCTCTGACCACGTGGCTTGTCCTGACATCGTGTTTGCACAGCACACGTCTCTCCACAAACCAGCCACCGCCTGTGTTATATATACATGATGTCAGGAGGGAACACTTGTGTAAAGTCTATACGCTTATCCAGAGCATCATGAGACCAGCCTCGGAGACAGTAACAGTCGAGCCAATACAGAGGCATGTAAAGATGGTCTTATTCTCTGTCTCCGCTGCCTAACAAAATGACCTTTGTCATTAGGAAGCCAGTGGGGATTTAAGAACTATTCTATAAGGACTGGCTCCACCCATCAGCTGGGGTGTGGGTGGGAATGAGAGTCATAGGGCTTGAAAAGGATCTCCAGTGGGCTGGATTTGCTCCTCAAGCATGAACTGCCAGCCTCCCGTTTTCCAGCTGCATCTCCAAGTTTGACTGGGCTGTATTAACCGTGGCTAAAGGAAAGAACAGAAAAGGCGCCATGTCCACCAAAGTTCCTTCTCTGCCCATTCCTTTCATTCCAACGGCTTCTTTTTCCCTTGTCCCATTTCTCTCTCCACCCCAATTACCACCACCCATTTTCCCAGCATGGGTTGTTCTTGTCTCTTGCATCAACTCTGTTAGTAAGGTCTGGAAGCTGTGTCACTCCTTAATATTCAGAGCAGGATAGACTTTGGGCTGGCTCCATCCTTGCATAATATTTGCAGGGTCATTTTGGCAGAATAACTTTGTTTAGCTATTACAGATGCAAAATACTCTGTGTGTGTGTGTGTGTGTGTGTGTGTGTGTTTGAGAGAGAGAGAGAGCGCACACAAGACTACAGAAAAGCTCATTCACATTGCAGAAGGCATTGCTCTTTGAGTATTCAGAAATGCCACTTGCATGTAGTGAACATACATTCATGCCTTGCAGGGCTCTTGGCATATGCAGTTTATTTTGATTCACTACAGTGACTCACAGCTTGAGAAATGTGGTAGTGAAACCAAGCCATCTCCTCCTCCTCCCTCTTCTTCCCCCAAAGGCTGTTCCTTTGTGTACAATGCAGAAAGGCAATATGATTTTTCTTCCCTGTTAACTTCTGGAGTTTATAGTTCATATTATTAGTCTTTGCTTTCTACTTGCTGCAGGAATAGAAATTCGGTTTGCATCTGAATAATAAAAATGAAATATGTGCTTTCTCTCTCTCTCTCTCTCTCTCTCTCTCTCTCTCTCTCTCACACACACACACACACACACACACACACACCACATACACTTTTATTATTGAGATTTGTGACTAAGCAGCTTCATAAACAAAAATGGCAGAGAGCATGGATGGAATTACAGCTTCCTCATGCACAGTTGACTTATTTTATTTGCAATACCTTGCAAATCATTTTTATTGCTGGAGGTAGTGGGTGGGATAGGGGTGTTGGTATGCCAGAATATCTTAAACTGCAAGCAGGTATTGAACCAAAACAACACTGAATTTGCAGTCTACCGTGCTATAGGTTTTTCCAATCCACTCTGAAAATCGAAGCCACTTTAAATTTGGGGGAATCGTACTGAACGGCATGTGAATATTGGATGAGAATGGGACTGTAAGGTACCTGTGACAAGGCTGAATTTTACTCTTGTGTTTCTGGCTGTACACATGCACTCTTGAGGCATTGTTCTTGAGCAGGATGACTAAGTCTACAAGCTTGTTTTCTGGAATATATCTGAAGATCCGCTTGTGCTGTTCCTATTAGATTCCAAGTGGAATCTAATGGGAACACTCCACTTTCAGGTTCACTCCAGGGAGAATAAGTCCTTCTTTAAACTGGAGCAGACTTTTCGTATGATGTTCCACATGACATCTACGGCTTCACATGGGCTGTGTGATTTGTGGGTAGCATCTTGCCTGAAACTGACCCCCCCTCCCCAACAGGACTAAATGTCTTCTTGACCCTGTGGGGAAGAAGAAGGAGCTGTTGGTCTGCCCCTCCATTGGGAGATGAGAGGATAGAGCACGGCCTTCCCACCAGCCTGAACAGGCGCCTTAGTTTCTTTTTATTTTCTCCCTCTTCCCTCTCCATCCCCTTTTCCTTGTGTTTCATGTCTTTTTTAGAATGTAAGCCTGTGGGCAGGGACTGTCTTCTTTACTGATCAATTGTAAGCTGCTCCAGGAGCCTTTTTGGATGAGGTGTGGGATAAAAATACTCTAAATAATAATAATAATAATAATAATAATAATAATAATAATAATAATAATACGCTCACACGCCTCTTGATGATTTTGCTGTGAAAGGGGTGAGGAAGTAGCTGCTTTCCAGGATGGTGACGTAGCCATGTTTAGTTCCTGCTCTAAGAAACTAACAGGCAACCTTAAGGCATCTAAGAGCCAGTGTGGTGTAGTGGTTAGAGTGTTGGACTGGACTCAGCCATGGAAACCCACTGGGTGACGTTGGGCCAGTCACAGACCCTCTGCCCAGTCTACCTCACAGGGTTGTTGTTGTTGTGAGGATAAAATGGGGAGGGGGAGGAGGATTATGTATGCTGCTTTGGGTTCCTTGAAGGAAAAAAGGCAGGATATAAATGTAATAATAGATAAAGAACCTCAGCCTGGCCCTTGGGAGATCCGGGTTCTAATCCCCACTCTGCCATGTAGCTCACTGGGTGACTTTGGGCCAGTCACTGACTCTCAGCCTAACCTTCCTCACAGGATAAAATGGAGAAAAGGAAGGCTATGTTCGTCCTGCCTTGAGTTCCTTGCATTATTATTATTATTATTTATTTATTTATTTATTTATTTATTTATTTATATAGCACCATCAATGTACATGGTGCTGTACAGATTACACAGTAAATAACAAGACCCTGCCGCATAGGCTTACAATCTAATAAAGTTGTAGTAAACAATAAGGAGGGAAAGAGAATGCAAACAGGCACAGGGAAGTGTAAACAGGCACTGGGTAGGGTGAAGCTAAACAGTATAGAGTCAGAACAAGACCAGATAAAAAATGAATGAATGAATTAATAATTTCAGTGACAGGGTGATTGGCACCATGCTGGAAACTTGCCATAGCTTTGTACCTCTTCAAGAGGGTCAACTTTTCCTTGCAAACTCTCCAGGAGGTGGAACCACAACAATGACAAACGGTGTGGATTGTTCCAACCTCACATCTGATTTTCTAGGTATTTGGACAAGTTACTTAGGCAAAACCAAAATGCATTGCTTTTTGCTGAGTAAGCAATTATGCTGCAGCTTTATTTTTCTATTAAGGAATGGAGCAGGGAACACATATGTGGTGGGAGGGGACCAGATGTCTGCTGAGGAGTGTTCTGAATTAGAATCCAGTGTTCTGAATTAGAATCTGTCAACCCTCGAATGTGATGGGCAGTGGTTTTCATAACTTTTCCTTTTTCTTCTTTTTTGCTTTGAAACATCAGAAAGCCCAAAGGAGAGTTCTGAGCCTACAGGTTCCCCAGCTCCTGTCATCCAGCACAGCTCTGTGACGGCCTCCCCCAACGGCCTGACCGTCCGCTCCGCAGCTGAAGCCGTCGCCACTTCGGTCCTCACTCAGATGGCAAGCCAAAGGACAGAACTGAGCGTGCCCATACAGTCGCACGTCATTATGGCTCCGCATTCTCAGTCTGCTGGCAGATGATGTCACAAACCCCGTGACGTAGAACTCACCAATGAGAACTTGCAACCAGAGAGACTGATCATAACTAAGCCCCTTGATCAATATGGGGTGGATACATTTTTGTTTGTTTGTTTCGTTTTTGTTTCCTTAAAGTGAGTTAAGGGCAGCTATGGAGCTTCTAACAAAGTATATCCCATACAGATTCTGGCCCGAAGTAGTTGTCGTATGAAACTGTCTTTGTTTCTAAAGGATGGCTTCGGCGTGGGCGACCTCGCCAGCCCTTAGGGACAATCAGTTGTCGCATAGAGTCAGTTGTCAGTTAGCCTTTGCTCAGTGTGGTCTTAAATGGTTAATGTTCAGGTAAAAGTTATGCTAACACTAAGCCTCCCTTAGCACGGCTGCTCATGGTGCTTTCTTGAGCCGGCCACTTTAGCAAAGGAAAACAGCTCTTGGGAGAGATGGTGACTTTTTTGCTGGTGCTGCCCGTTTTTTTCAAAATCATTTTTTTTTTTAGCACCCCCGCTGCTTTCAGACCTCTCTGGTATATCCGTCGCCACTGTAGCCGGCCTTCGATTCTGCACATTCGCACAGAATTCCAGCTGAAGGTGGTAAGAGCTCCATAACTTTGTGGGTTTGATCTCTTTCCCCACCCCACCCTTCCATCTCCGACTTCTTTTGCGAAGCAAGTAAGAAATTTCATTCCTGGCTCCAGTGATTGATGGGTGTTTGCAGTTGCTGCAGTGGAAACGGTGAACCTGTTGTGAGCATCTCTGGCTGCATAGTCTATAGTCTTGTATCTTATCGGGAATGGGTGTGTTCTCCATCACCTTTTTATCTAGCGTAGTTTTTAGCATTTCCAGTGAACCATCAAAACATGATGGAAAGTACCTGGTGATTGAGACGCCAGGAGGAGAGGGATAAGCAGTATTTCCAGTGGCCGGAAGGCTGAGCTTTTGCACTCTGTGCACCTTCTTGCCCCCGTGCGTAGCAGAAGCAGAATAAGCGACATGATTGGTGTGTGTGTGTGTGTGTGTGTGTGCAGAATATACAACACCTGCCTTAGGATAGGGTTGCCCTCAACAGTCAGCCTTGGCTTTGCACCGCGCTGCAGTGTGTGGTTCATACAGAGCTGAGCTGGGACAAAGTAGGAGTCACCTTTCTTCCCCCCCCCCCCCAAAAAAAAAATAAAAAAAAATAGCCCTCAATAAATCATGAATTTGAACAACTTCAAAACCCCTTTCAACCTTGCACATTTCAAAGGATCGCCTGTCTTATTTAACCTAGTGAACTTCTCAAGACCGTGGCCTTAAATCTTGGCCTGTCTATTTCGGGGGCAAGAGGACTGGATGAGTGTTCCAACCCTGCCTTCCCTCTTTTCCTTTTCTTTCACATGTTCTCCACCCCCACGCATTCTCTCTGGGTGGCGATACGCACGGGCCGCCTCTCCTCCCATGCACCCCTTCCAGGACAAACGCAGGACTCCTTGAGCACCAGGGTCACAAGGTAGATTTTATCAACAGCAAAACCCAACCCTTGAAAGGCACTTGGAATTATTTCTTCCATTTGCCTTTGCGTATTGCCAAAGCTTGCGTGTGTTCATGTGTGGTTTCCTAAGGTTGGCCTTGACCGCTTGCTAGCTGGATAATTGTCAACTTTATTAGCTTGAATCTCTAGTGAAGAGAGAAGATGTGTTGTGCCGAAGACGCTGCAGCTATATCATGCAACCCCACCCCCCACTCCAAATGTCAATTCTTCCTCTGTTTTGTCTTCCTAAATATGTTTCTCCTCTTGCCCTCCTCTATTTGAAGCTTTCTCTTCCTTCACGGGGCTTTGTACTCCATGCTGCCAAACCATATGAGGTTCATCATTCTTCACTTCTTATCCCCAATTTTAGCAATTTTCACCCGTTAGAACACAAATTCTAATTCAGGGATCACAGTATCCACTGTGTGATGTGGGCATGTCAGACCTGGTGCAGATTTCCCTTAATAGGTGAGCTCTCTTGGCATCCTTGGTACCTTTCTAGCTTCTCAGGGCTTCCAACCTCATTGTTTCTTGACCCGTTTCCTTGTCTTACTTGATCTTGCTTCAATTCTATTCTTCTGCAGCTTTTTTTTTTAATCCTTTCTCCTCTCGGAGTCCTTTTCCTTCCCCCTTTGTTTAAAAGCAGCTAGAAACACATTCTGAATGTCTGCAGACTTCCTTTTAGCAGGCATTTCAGACATCCGGTCACTTCTCCTCCCCCCCCCCCCCCCCAGGCCTATTTGATACGTCGAAAATGCACATTGGCAAGTACTTTGAAACATAATTTGTCCCAACAGGGTATCTGTTTCCGTAGTGACAGCTCCGATAACAGCACACAGCAGGTGCGGCCAGGATCCTCTAAGGATAATAGAACAGGAAAAGAGCTTGCTGGCTAGAGGACAGATTGCAATTTTATTTTTTCTTTACAAAATAAATAAAATAAATTTATAAATAAAATAAAAATGTTCTTTAAAAAAAAGGTAGAGGGTCGAAGTAAGGTTGAGTCAGAAATCTGAATAGGATCCACATCTCTCATGAACAGCCACCGCACTGTTGTGAGAGAGAATGTATGAAGCTGATTGTAGTGAATCACACCGCTGGGATCTGGCTGGAGGATTCTGGGAGTATCTGGAATCTGAATCACACCGCTGGGATCTGGCTGGAGGATTCTGGGAGTTAGAGCCCCACGCATCTCAAGGGCACCAGGTTGGGGAAGGATGACCAAGCCCATGCCTGTCAACTCAGACTGGCAGTGGCTCTCCAGGGCCTTAGTGGGAAACATTTTCCTGGCATGGTTCACAGTCCCTCAGTCAAAACTGGCTGGGGTTTGTATTCTAGCAGTGGGTGTGGCTAGAGGCCAAAGTGGGTGAAGCCACAGCTATGACTCTCACTTGGTATGCCAAAAAAGGGACAGTTGCACCCAGGCGTTCTAATTCCCCGACTTGTGCAAAATTCCACCCCATCAGCCCTATAGTTGCGGGGACAGAGCAGGGTGGAGTAAATCATGTCAGTAGCGTGGAGTGGGGCCGGTGAGGTGGAGTAGCCTGGAGGGATGGCGGAAGTCCAGGGAAGTCGAGGCCTGGAGGCCTGCATTTGCCCCAAGGGCCAGAGGCTTTCCACCGAGGCTTTCTGCAGCCCTGCTGCCTGTAACTGGAGATCCTGGGATCGAGCCTGGAGCCTTCTGCATGTAAAGCAATGCTCTGCGCCCTAATAGTGTGGCCTTTCTTCTCGTCAGGACCTTCTAGTCAGAAGAGATTCTGATTGAATGTCGATTTAGTCCTGGCTCTAGAGCAACCTTCCTCAACCTAGTGCTTTCCAGAGGTGTGACTCCAACTCCCATCATCCACAGACAGCAGGGCCACTGGCTGGAGGTGAAAGGAGTTGTAGCCCTACAAATCTGTAAGGCACCAGGCTGAAGAAGGCAAACATCCCATTTCCTGGGAGCCCAGGAGCTGCGGCCTCCAAAACCATAGTGGGAAAAGTGTGGCGAGTGCCAAGCTGGAGTTCATCAGGCACTGTAAAAAAAAAAAGAGGGGGCGCAGTGTTAACTAATTACCGTACATCCGGTATTAATTAATTCTGTTGCTCGTGGATTTCTCGCCATGATCAAGGTGACTCTGGCATGAATTGGGCACAGAAGGGTTGGGGAGAGAAGGAAGGGAGGCAGGACTGGAGTACTGAATAGTACCCGTTACATATTTGCAGTATTTGACTCATAGTTTTCACATGTTTTTTTTTTTTTTATGCACATACTTTTATGCAGGGCTTGCTGCAACTTTGGAAAAACCCGGCTCTTGTTTCTTTTACAGCTGGTGTGGGCAACTTGTGGCCCCCCTGTCGTTCTGGCCTACAGCTCCTATCAGCCCTGGCCAGCAAATGAGTGGCCCACCCCAGTGTTTAGCTCTTATGGATGGAGAAATGTGCTCGGCAAAAGTATTTTCTAAACCCGCCACCTGTCATTTGGCATCTGCCATATTCCTGAGCAAGATATACGCACCCTAGTTGAAATAGAACAAAATGACAAATACGCAACATACTTGTCGGCGTTTCCAAATTTGTTTGCAGGAGGTACGTTCTCTTATGGTGGTTGCAAAATGAATTGCTGCCTTATAGTCCCCCTTCCTATTTACCTGCAGCAACAGCAGGGAGCCTCTTTCCCTTGGTGTGATCCCATGCTGCCGAGGAATGTGGGAGTGACATTGCGTGGGTCTCCGCCAACCAGTCGTCACCCTGTTGGGAGGGAAGAACATCAGACCTACACTAATTTTCTCTGTCTGCATAGTTCCCGTATTCACATACCTATCTCGGCAATGTGGCTGGGATCATGACGCTGCGGGCGTATCGGATTTTGAGGAAGCATGTCACGTAGGGCCCGATCCATGGGTTTTGCCAGGGCGCGGTGTTCTCACAGGCAGAGGGGAGAACCCTTGCACAGCTCCTGCTACTCTAAACCCAGCTGGCAATAGGCAGCACTAGTCAGAAAGTGCTGATGAGTACATTACTACAACTTAGACCATCTATAAATTGGACCGATGGCAAGGATGTAGTGGCAAAGAGTCTCTCTTGCAGCTCTCTCAGCTGCCAGACCAAGAGGTTAGCTGATGCTTTTACTCTAGGGAGATATACACTAACTTCTGCAAATAATGAGGTAAGGAAGGATCTTCCATAAAATAAATGTAGTCCAGGGGAGAGTCAGGAACAAGGGCTTTGCCAGTTGTGGGATATGTGCTGGAGTGCCATTGCTAATCTGCACTCTTGGGTGCAACTGACCTGAGTACTTGCCACCTGTCACTCTAGGATGTTTCAAGGATTGCATAGGCCAGAGGTAGGGCATCCTATATCATACCGCATTCCCCAAGATCTAACGTTTTTCCTTTTAAAATGTTACGGAACTAGTTAAAAAACAACAACCAATGTCTCCAGTAGATCATAGATATCTCTCTGGCTGCTTCTTGGAGCAATCTACTTGAAAAGGTGAAAATACGAGCCCCCTAAAGAAGTTGAATACCCCATTCTGTTTTAAATCAATGACTCCTAAAATGCAAACCAGGTTTGTGCTTCTCAGCATTGAAGACCCACCCAGGTCCTAAGTGAACCTCCTCGTTGCAATTAGATCTCCACAGGGGTTCAATGTGAAGAACTTTGTGGAAACCAAGCTTTACCTTACGGAGTTGGGCTTACCATTAGAGGAGATGCTTTTGGCCAAAGGCAGACTTTTGTGCTACATAGATTTCACTGTATCTTTTTCGTCATGGACAACAAAGAGTCTTGTAGCACCTTAGAGACTTACAAAGTTATTTTTGGCATTAGTTATTTTTGGCATTTCCATTTCATCAGATACATGAAGTGTGATTCAGGGTGTGAAGTTCTCAATCACACTCACAAACTCACATGGGCGGGGGGGGGGGGATTGTAAACAGTGAGGTCAGAAGGAAATTGGATGTAGGAAGTACTGGCAGTGACAATCACATTCTTAACACTGGTCAAGAATAGAGATAAAAAGCTTTTTTTCCCCTTTCCGTAGGAGAATTGTCCATTGTCTCTAAACCAAGACTACTACTACACCAACTCTTCCGCTGGTCAGGGCCTGCCTGCCTTCCCTCCCACAGGACAAATGCCTAGATAACAGCCCCACCCATTGCACTGAGCAGCCTGCTACAGGGTACCGCCTTGCTACTTTGGCTTCTTGTTCATCCTGCTGCTTACGCCTCCATGATCTGTTCTTCCATGCCAATAGAAAGGGAAAATAAGTGCCTTTGTGTTTGCTAGACTCTGGGCCTATGCTAAGGAATGTGTGCCCGCTAGATGGAGTTTGCAGTGAATGGAGACTAAAGAATGACCGTCCCCTGGGTTGGAAAATAGAAACAGGAAGAGAGCTGCTAGAACCACCAACTAAATGCATTGCTGCAGCAGGTTCTCCTGTTTCCAATGTCCCCGTGGTGATGGCACAACAATGGGGCTTGTGACAGGCTGGTCTGATGGAGGCCTGCTTCTCACCATTAACCTTATTTGCTGGTATCAGATGTTTGGGGGCCAAGCCACAGATGTGCATTTTAAAGATTTGATACAGCCTGAACTGCTAATGCTTTTTTGCCTATTTTTTAAGCAGCCAGATTTTGTATTATATACATGTTTTTTTAAAAAAGGGAGTAGCTTTCTTCCCTTTGTTCTTGTCTGCACACTATTAAGAAAGTTTTCCTCTTTCTTGCATTCTTGCTTACTGATGAAGATCAATACCCATTCGGCTATTCCTTTTCACATCTAAGATGGTCATTTCCTTCTCTTTGTCTTCTGTTCCTGTGATTCGTGTAGTCCTCTCTCAGTGCAGGGTACTTTTCCCAACTTAAAAGAGTCTTCAGCTGCTTTAAGAAACATTTTTGCTTCCTTTCCTTTCCCACCTCCACCCTGCTTTACCACCCACCCACATCTTAGCTATCTGCCAAAATCCCTTTCTCTAATTTGAAGGGAATAGTTACACTCACGCATTGCAACCCCCGAGTAGCAACTTGGAAAGGAACTCCAGGTCCTGCTTAGTGGCATATCCACTTTGCTAATTTACAGCCGTGCCACGCCCTGTCCACAAAATTGTTTCCTTCTTGATAGGATGTGGAATGTCTTGGCGCGCGCGTGCGATTTTTGGCCCTTGTGCTCGGTCTGTGTTTCAGGGAGGGAAACTGCTCTGCTTTTCTGGCTTATTTCTTGCAAATAATGTAATACGACTCGGAATGTTCTTCCTTCTGAGCTAGATTGCGTTTCTGATACGTTCAGAAGAGCAAGAGCTGAATCCACGTATGCACAAGCAGCGTTCTCCATGTTTTCGACTGAGAAGGCTTTGAGCAGCAAGCTCCGGAGTAGTTAGAATTCGCTGGGAGGCTTCAGTCTTCTGGGGAGGCCAGGGAGGGCATCCACTTCCTTTGCCCAGTGGTGGATGTTGTCCCCCAAATCCTGAATCTGGCCCGGCTCTGATGTTGGACCTCATTTGCCTAGGTAGCGATAATCTCCAGATGCCAATAAGGTTGCTGCATGTCTCAGTCACAGCTCTTTGTTTCTTAAACGGCCGTCACTTTATAGTCGGAAAGCTCCATGGTTGCCCCAGATAGTATGGAGGGTGAGTTATGATGAGACTAGCACACTTCTCAAATCTCATCGAATGGCTTCACTTGTGCCTATCTTGTGTGTGTGTGTGTGTGTGTGTGTGGCTCCAATAGAGCCTTCCCCAACCTGGCGCCATGCTGGCTGGGGACGATGGGAGTTGCAGTCCAACACATCTGGAGGGCGCCATGTTGAAAAGGACTGCCCTTATTATGTTAATAGCATTCAGGGTGGGAGGCCAGATGGCCTAATAAAGCTGAAAACTCAGCAAGGGGTAGGGGGTGGAAAATGTCAGCTTTATCTTTTAATCTGCATGCAGGTTGTTTTTGCGAAGCTTCAAGGGGGAAATTCCAGACCCAAAATTTAGAGACAGAAGATTGCTTTTGTCTAGCACTTTACCACTAAAACTATTAATTGAAGTGCTCCTACCATTGTTTTAGGTTTCCACTGGACTAGTTTGGCATTTTCTGTTTTGTTTTTTTACACTCCTCCTCCCCTCCCACGTTCCCCACTAGTACGAGGTGCATAAACCAAAGAAAAAGCAAACGTTTTACATCAAGCAAGAACAGTGTGAATGGACACCCCACATACAAAGAGCGTCTTTACATGAGCGATTTATAGCACGCTCATGACTGGCCGCTCATGGAAGTTCGCGGGCCATTTTGATGATGTCGTGAGCCTCCTGTGCATCTCCCCCTCCTTCCCTCGGTTATTCCGCTTAAAAATAAACCTTGGAAAACCCGATTCTTCTGAAATATATCGGGATTTCCTGCCGTGTGCAGTCGGAGTTGCGCTACAAAACACCTACTTGGGGGGGGGGGGCGTTGTCCCATTGAACTATATGAGCTTGGAAGTTTTAATTTACAGACCATGTGGTTGTGGCTTTCCTCCTGTGAAATTCAGCTCGTTTCAAATGCAGAAGAGAAGCAGGAAGCAAAGCAACGATAAGCAAACATGATTTCCCTTTAATTTAAAGGGCTTCCAAGTGGTAAAATGCTGATCAGCCACTGATGTGAGGGTGGGTGGGTGAGATGCCGGACTAGGGCCTTTGGTCTGATCCAGCAGGGCAGTTCTTACATCTTGCTGGTCCTTTAGGTGTAGAATTAGAACGAACCAGGAGGAGAAGCTAGTTTTTCTTGCTCTGTTCCAAAAAGCAGGCACGGCAACTTTCCATATTCTAAAAGGGGGAAAGGGGGAGATGCAGCACCAAAAAGCAGAAGAAACAGGAGAGGAGATTATTCTGACAGCTACAAACAGGTTGTTGAAATATGCTATTGAATCCCAACGCATTTCAGGAAGTTGCTGGACCAGCCTTCATACAGTGCTCATCAAAAGTGGTGTGTCTTGTCCAGCTTCCTAGGCTGACTTGCCTGCTCTAGCTAAGGGACTCGGTCACCTCATTATGTAAAGATTGTTAACCCCTGAAGGTTGGGGTTTTCCACTCAGAATGTCTTGGGTTCCTGCAGCTAATTTCATGAAACTGTTCCTTTAACACATGCCAATAGATCTTTCATACGTGTAGATGACCTCTGCGGATTTAAACCCAGAGATGCAAGACTACATCTGTTTCCTTGTTGCATGTACATCTTCCAGCTCAAGGAACGTTTCCCAGCTCTTTAGCAAAGACCTTGTTCCTCTTGGCCTCCACTCCGCAGCAGCGCAAAAGCCAGGCAAAACCAGCATGTGAATGTATCGTTCGCATGTTTAGGTTTCTTGCCACTGTTCGAGCACAGCTGCCATACCTTGTCTTTTCGTCCGATTCCATGTTGGGCTTCTGGCCAAATTCAGAAGTGCGACCCGTGTAGCTGCAGTGGGAAACACAGCTGTGTAGAGGCGGGGCCAGCTGTCGGTGTAAAAGGACTCCTCTTGTTTCCTGGGGCTTGTTCATCATGCCAGTGCCAACCCAGGGGTGCATTACGTTGACAGGATGAAAAATGCCAGACGTACATGGGGAGCCCACTTGAATGAAAAGCATGCTCTGTGGACCTACACCAGCAGGATTTACATTTCAAGCAGTGACCAGGTCACAGTGTGAACATGCGGAGTGGGCTTCAGATTGGTATTGTTCTGGATCCAAGAGTCCGTCATTTAAAATACATTCTACAGCCAGCTGAGCAAACTTGCCATCCTCTGGTTTTTCCTAAATGTTGATCATTGACTAACCACCTGCAAAAGCATGTCCAGGGTTCAAATTTAATGACATGCTCACTTGGGACACGGAATAATGGGCTCAAGTTACAGGAAGCCAGATTCCAGCTGGACATCAGGAAAAACTTCCTGACTGTTAGAGCAGTACAACAATGGAACTAGTTACCTAGGGAGGTTGTGGGCTCTCCCACACTAGAGGCATTCAAGAGGCAGCTGGACAACCACCTGTCAGGGATGCTTTAGGGTGGATTCCTGCGTTGAGCAGGGGGTTGGACTCAATGGCCTTGTAGGCCCCTTCCAACTCTACTATTCCATGATTCTGTGGGTCTCCTTGCTACGTGCTTCAGAAAGCATCGCATCCATCTTGACTCCCCCCACCCATTCCCGTTTGTGCTCTGGTGGAGACAGGGTGCAGCAGGTGAATGAGCAATGGGCATCCCCAATAACCCCTTTAATGGAAGCTTTACCCTCCAGGAAGCTGTTTTACATCGCTCCCAGGGCTGTGTAGGAAGATAGGTTTTGTCCGAACGTTTCACCTCAACTTCCTTTCGAAATGAGGCTGGGATTAGACAACGAATTTTAGGAGGAATCACGGGCCCTCTTTGTGTAAGGTGCAAGCACGCATTCCGGTGAAAAAGAAAAGCCGTCGGGCCTCAGTGTGTGGAAACCATTCTAAGGGGTGTATCCAGCGGCTGCGTCGGAAGGAGCCCTCGAGTTGTAAGGCTGGAGAGATTCGTGCCGTTGCAAAAAGGGTTTCCCGAATTTCACACCCTGTTCTCGGTCGCAATTTCTTTAGTGTTGCTGGAGAAATTGCACAGCTGCCCTGAGGAGTCCAAACTGCACCAGAGCTCTGAGGAGGAGCTGAGGGAAGGGATCCAGATGCACTGTGCTGATTGTCCTTGCTGAGCAATATGAGGTCCAGTGGCCCTTCCAATGGCTTTGCAGCGGCCGCCACGAATGAGGGCCGCTTCTTTGCTTCCCCTCTTGCTGCAGGCCTGGCACATGCTACTAAATTCTGTGAGGAGTCGGAGCTGACGCCTTAGGGAGGGAGACACTTAGAACGACAGGACGGAGGCACTTCCTTGTCAAATTATTTGAAGGGACCGCCTTTGTTTCTGAACAAGTGCACACACATTGGTAGGGAGAACCACAGTGCAAATAGATGGCTCAGGAAACTTGGCGATACTTGAAGTACACACGAAGTCTGCATGTTGAGCGGTGCCGGTTATGTAACCGGGCTGGATTCTCTTGGGGAAGGAGTCCTTCTACGACAATATTGGGAGGAAACCCACTCCTGAGATTTTGGGGTGGCCTAGCAATGAACGGAGGGCAGGAGAGTGGCCAAGAGGCTCCCTGAAGGAGGCCAGTTCGTTCTTCTCTCCCGTTTTGACCCATGCTAAGCCATTGTTCATGTTTTGAGTCCAGCCAGCTGAACTCCAATTGCAACAACTGAAAAAGCGGGTTTGTTGATTTCCCGACCCCAATATAAGCTCGCCTCAGAGCAGAGACAATCTTTGAAATGTTTCTAATCGCATCTGCTCTCCCTCTTTCTTCTCCACCTCTCCTTAGAAAAAGGGGGTGGTGTTGTGTCTTGTTGCCGCTTTGCCAAAGGCAGGTGCTCTGTCTGGTCTGGGGTCCCTTCTTCATGTTGCTGGGAGAGAGAAAACCCCATCACTATCTGAGAAATGTTGGGCAAGCATCATAGCACCCTTGTTTTTTATGGAAGAGAGCCAGCCCCTTTGCTCGTAGCCCCCATGGTGGTCCTCAAATCATCCAAGGTTGTAGGCCTCATGTATGATCGTTCCTGATTTCCTGAAGTAGCTCCACCTCCCAGCCCCATGGCCTAAATCTCTCTCTCCTGCAGACCCTCTCCTCCGCCCCCTTCGGTGTTCTCAAAGCCTTCCATTGTTGCAAATCTGCAGCTATGCAGGAACCCGCGTGATGCCTTCCTTTTCCACAGGTTGCCACCTGGTTTTTGTTTTTGTTTTTTTGGGATATGTTTCAAATATAGATATATTATATGGAGAGCTTTTACGATCAATAAATTTGAGGGGAGGAGGGTGGGGGAGAGAGATCCCTGAACGCTTAACCACAAAGGGGGTTTAGTATCTCATAAAATGAAATACTTATCTATGAATATATATAGAAATATATAGGCATATATCAGCTCTTTTCTCCTCAATGGCTGCCTTTCCTTATGCAATGACGTTGTTGACATGTCACTTCCTGAAATGTATACAGATCAGGGGTCTCAGACTCCTCCCTCTCCCGACAGGGACTTTGTTTTAGGTTCTTCTGCCTTTTGATAGCTAAGTGGAGGGGAGAGGGGGAGAAAGGGAGAGAGATGTGTCTTCTTAACTGGTAAGCCAACCAATAATTCACCTAAGTGCTCCTGTGAGCAGGTCCTCACAAGCTAGCATTTTGCCTGTCCCGTGGTTCCCGTGGCCCTGTGTTTGTTACCATGGGCCTGGGTGAGCTGTGGCATTTCATCTTTGTATTCTGCTATTTTTAAAATTAAAAAAAAAAAGAATAAATACATTAAAACCCTGGCACTTATCAACTTGTTCTTTCAGCCACTGTTCTTACCAAACATATAATGTGCCTTTTTATTTATGCTGCAAATGTAACATTAAAATATTAACAAGAATAAGCTTGATGGCATCCTATCTCTTTTTGCTGGGTATGGTTTGTGGAATGTCTCTACAGCAGAAGGTTAGGGCGCCTACTACATTCTGCTTTCTCCGAGCTTCTCTACATGAGCGATTTATTGCACGCTGGTGATTGGCCACTCACAGAAATTTGTGGGTCCTTTACATGACGTTATCAGCCTCCAGGCGTCTCTCGTGCCTTTCCCCCATAATCTCGCTTTTAAAAAGATCAGAGATAATGCAGTAATTAAAACAATCGTGTGTAACACTGGCATTGCACCACTATATGGCACTGTTTCATTGAACATATAGAGCATTGTTGAGAAGGGAAGTTTTCAATTCCAAACTACATGGTCGGCATCTAAAAGAGCCCATTGTAAAGTCAGACAGACGTCAGGAGAAGAATGCAGAGTTTTTCTTAATATAGAGATACCCTCCCCTCTCCTGCTTGATGCGTTTTCTCAATTGTGTATTATTCCTCCTTTCATTGCACAGATAACATAGGCAGCTATCTTATACTATGGATTTATTTATTGGTTACATTTATGTCCAGCCTTTCCTCCAAGGAGCCCAAGGCAGCGTGCACGATCCTCCTCTCCATTTTATCCTCACAACAATCCAGTGAGGTAGGTCAGGCTGAGAGCCAATGACTGACCCAAAAGTCAGTGAGCTTCATGGCCAAGTGGGAACTATAACCCAGGTCCCCCGACTCCCAGTGCAATACTGACCACTTCACCACGCTGGCTGTGTACCAGGTCAGACTATTCATCCAGTCTGATATTGTCTGCTGTGGGGCAGGGGGTCTCTCTCACCGCTGAACTACAGTCCTTCACCCAGGAGTGACCATAGCTATTGGCTGAAACATTTCCAAGTTTCTTTTAAAAATAGTAATTTTAACATTATTATTATTATTATTATTATTATTATTATTATTATTATTATTATTATTATTGTGTTCACCGCTCTGAAATCTTGGATGTGGTGCAGCGTACAAATATTGTGAATACATAAATACAAATATAAAAAGTGCAGATCCTCTTGGTAAAGTAAATTGAAGGAGATCACTCGGTCTGCCCTTTCCCCCACTAGGATAACAAATTGCCCAAGGCCAAATGAACTGATAACCCTCAAACCAGGCTGTTAATAACTAAAATAAAACATCAGCATGGATCTCTGAACAGGACATCTTCCGTCTGCTACCAAGCATGTATCTATGCAAGTAAGCTTTGGGGACACTTGGGCTTCCTCTGAGGTTTATTAAGCGTTTCGTAATGAGAAGATCGGGAATGGCAAGTGCTTTTCCCTCACAGAAACCTTGTCCACCCACTGCTGCTGATCTTCTCCTTCAATGCACAGGTGCCACGAATGCTGGAACGTGGCACATTCATACTGGGGGCGGCAAGGGCGGACCCATGCACAGACAAAGTGTGTGTTCTAAAAGCACTCCCTGGAATCCTCTGCCTTTCATAAGGGTTCCGTGGCAAATGCATAGGGGTTTGTTGGCGGGGGGAACAAATGTAGAAGGGATCCTGGAATGGAGAACTGGCTGAGCCACCTTCACCAGCCAACCCATTTGGTCACTTCTTAAAAAGACACAAGGCAACTGAAGTGTGTGGCGGGGGAGAGAGAATAGGCTTGATTTTATATGAAATGTTTCACTGAACAATGTGAGCAGTTCCCCTGCAGCGAAGGGTGGTCTATATATTGGAAGCTAGGTGGGGAAGGTACTGGAGAAGTTGCATGTTCTGCCCCTTAGCATCACAAAGCTAGCAAAAACAACAACTGGATGGTGAGACTATTGCTTACCACAGAGACAGAAGGCAGAGGGCTTGGTGCCTAGACCTTGGCCAAGGCTGTTTCCTCACATGACGGGTGGATTTCATTATTATTTTTACATTTTCCCAAGTCTGAAAAGTAAATAGTGGACCTGCCTTCCCCAACCTGGTGCCCTCCAAATGCATTCAAATAGGGCTCCCATCATCCCCAGCCAGTGGACAGGCAAATGGGGTGATGGGAATCATAGCCCAGAGCATCTGGAGGGTGCCAATTTGGGGAAGGCTGGGCTGGAACATTTAAAATGGCTCTCTTGCTTCCTCATTATTGACGGTCACAGATATGCCTAAATAACATGGGAAGGGCTCCTAAACGCACCCTTACGGCCTCCTTCACACCTCAGGGCCGCAACCCCGGCGCGACTGCTGCAGGAGCCTGCTGTTCCTCATGGGATGAAGGGGTGCTTCCTTAGGGCTATGTCAACATGTGGCCTCTAATGTCTTTGATGGGAGCAGCTCCCCAAAGACCTCCACAGAGCCCATTGGGCAGGTGGAAAGCAATGCGGCACCTTTCTGGGCTGCTTCCAAGGAGCTTGCCCCAGTGAAGCCTGTATGGGTTTCTGCGTGCCGTAGAGCAGGGGTGGGGAACCTCAGGGCCCTGGGCTGGATGTGGCCTGTAGAGCCTTCAGAGCTGGCCCATGATCTCCCTGCCAAGGCCACCACAGCAATTCACATTAGGGGCGGGGGAAAGGTTCCATTCATGTAAATGGTTACCAGGTGTGTGTGAGAGAGAGGCAGGGAGGGGGAGATGGGGTGGCAGAAAGAAGGGGCAATAGGGAACGTTGCTTTTGCCCTGTTCCTTGGTATGTTATCGATGAGCGAGTGTGGCTCTCCAGATGAAGAGGGGTCCCTGCTCCTACCCCAGAAGCCAATCTAGTTACCCAGGTGTTTCTGCTGGTGTGCACTTCAGAGACACGTGATGGCCTGAAAGTAAATCGGTGTCAGCGTCATTTCAGGCATGCAGCTGCCACACTTCTGCTGCAGCTTACTAGGCAGCTGCCTCCAAGCCAGAAGCTGGAAAGCTACGATGAATTGGCCATGGTTTCCTTGTCTGCAGGTGATCTCTGCCATAACCCATGGGTAGACTCTCTCTCTCTCTCTCTCTCTCTCTCTCTCTCTCTCTCTCTCTCTCATACACACACACACACACACACACACACACACACACACACCCCTTGTGGGAGATGCTAAAGTGAAGCTGCCCTTAAGGCAAAGAGTGGAACAGGAGAAAGAGCTGAAGGCTGGTTTATAATAACTTTATACATTTATATATATATTTCTTTTTTATGTTTGTGTACACACAAACAGACAGATGCACACGCATGCACACACAAATCATAGCTGAGTGCAAAAACACTTTAAGAGCCATACCCCAAAAAACAAGTTGAAAGCAAAATAAGGACGCCGGCCAAAACAGTTGAAAAGTGGAAGGAGGCAGCTCTGCCTGCTTCTCTTGGCAGCGAATTCCCGAGCCCTGGGCCTGCCCCTGAGAAGGCCCTGCCCTTAATTGAAAGTCTTTTCCAGCCTTGGATGGCCTCTTGTGGATTGGCAAAAAGAAGGATACAAGAGGACACCAATTTACATAAAATATGCATATGGTAATTTAAATGTATAAATGCAAATTTAGAAATAATTATCATTATAATCTCACAATAGCATGGAAAAACATAAGCAGGTGGCCGATGTGTCTTGCCCAGTCCACCATCCAGGGGCTTCTGACGGACAACTTCAAAGATCAGCTCTTCTTTCTGGTGTGTTTTTTTACTTTTACACCGGACTTGGACAAGACAGGTTAAAAAGGATGCCTTTAAAACAGAGGTCAGTCCTCAGATAGCCCTCTGTGTGGCTACCCTAGCCCCTCTTCCCTCTAGGATGGAATGTGGATCAGGACGGACCTCATCAGGAGATCTGAAGTGCTCACTGGGGGTGGGGGGTGGGGAATGGAGAGAGCCTCATATAAGAGGTGATGTACCCTGAGAAAATCAGGTCCTGGGTGTTGTCGGGGGAAGGCTGGGATGAGATTAGCCTGGGAAAGGTTACCAAACTGTATCCACAAGCTCCATTCAAGTAGGGCGACCATATGGAAAGGAGGACAGGGCTCCTGTATCTTTAACAGCTGTATAGAAAAGGGAATTTCAGCAGGTGCCATTTGTATGCATGCAGCACCTGATGAAATTCCCTCTTCAACACAACATTTAAAGCTGCAGGAGCCCTACCCTCTTTTTTATCTGGTCAAGAGGGCAGGGCTCCTGCAGCTTACATTCAAGTGATCTGCAGGAAGGTTGTGGAACAGTCAAGAATATCTATGATTGGTCCTGCACTTAACACTATGTTTTTCTGTTGAGAGATCAAGGCTTTGACCAAGGCTGGCTGGCTAATGAAGCCTAGGGCCTATGATTTTCATAATATGGCAATGGTGCTCTGTGTAAAGGAAGCACGCCCAGCAAAGCTGGCTTTTCCACTGGATTTTGCACAGATCCCCAGAACAAACGCACACAGCTCCCAGTTTGGAGGGTTAAGCCCAAATTTATTCAGGATAGGGGTAGGAAATACAGGATTAGCATTCAACTGATAAAACATGCAGATACAAATAAGAACCCAGTCCAAGCAAACTAAATAACTAAGTTGCAAACTATACTTCACCCAGCCATGCGGTCATCCAGCTCAGGACAAAAGCCCTTTTCAAAAGCATACTCTTTATAGATACTTTTTCCCTGCTCCTTCCCCCCTTCCTTCGAAGATCTTTCACACCTTCCCCTGAGATGTTAATTTTCGCTCAAGGCCTGTTGGCCTTGCCCCAAGCGGTTCCAGGATGTACCAGAACGCCCCCATGCAGCTGGCGCTTATCTGTTCCGCTCCTAAAAACCATAACAATAAAACATTTTAACATTTTAAAACAGCCATTCCTAGTATGATTTAACCCCTTCCTCACACTCTCTACTATTTCTCCCTTTAAAATGTATCCATTAAAAAAAAGGGGGGTCCCCAACCTTTCTGGATCCGTGAGCACATTTGGCAATTTGCAAGATTGCTGTGGGCACCACCACAAAATGGCTCCTGTGAAGTCACATAATGGCTGCCATGGTGACCTGGCTAGTGAAAAGTGAGCTCAAGAGGGGGTGGGGAGAGAAATAGCAAGGCTAGAGGCTGGGAGGGACAGGAAAACAGGCAGGCAAAGGAGTAGAGAGGAGAGAAAGAGGAAGGCTAGGCAGGGAGAGGACATCTACCCTAACATTTTCAAATTATTGGGTTGGAAGCGGAATTGTTGGAGTCGGGGACTGGAGACCTTTGTGGACGCCACTGGAGGTCCATGCAGAAGGCTTGCCATGTTGAAGACCCCTGCGTTAAAGCGAACCTTCTCTGCAGGCTGGCTTGTGGGGGGGGGGGCTGGTTTTAATGCAAATGCTAAAGGGGGAAATGTTATTAAAAATATTTGGGTCACGTATGTGCTTTGATTTGCAGAATAACACGGACTAGTTTAGCCCGCCAAGACCCCACAACGATTTTCAAGTGGTCTGCAAAAAACCGAGTCTGAGAACTGATGGATTAGAACTCCTGAAGGAGATGTCTGTCCGTGGCCACGTTCAGAAGTAACACTGACAGACCTCGGAGGCTGACAGCCAGGAAGGAAGTTGGCCGTCATGGCTGTCTCTAAGCTTCTCCGAGCATCAGGCTGGCTGGTGTTGCGGAACAAAATGGCCTCCTGATCTGGTCCAGCCAGGTAGGAACAGAAGAAGCTGCCTTATAGCAGGTGAGATGATTTCCTCACCTAGCTCAGGATGGATGACTCTGCCTGGCGGTGTGGCTCTTCAAGATCTGTCAGGCAGGGAATCTTTTCAGTCACCTGCCTTAACCTGCGTTTTGCGCCGTCAGCCACAGGATGGCAGCATTGCTCCACCGGTATTCAGAGCAACGAAAACGGTTCCAATAGAAAGATTCCTTCTAAAACAGGCAGCCAGTCCTTCTCCATTTTACCGAGCGCGGGGACCAATCAGTTGCAAAGTACACACACCGCGGCCCAGTAACGTTACTTTGCCCCCCAGTGTGCACCGGAATGGCGTGTAATTCAAAAAAGTGAAAAGCCTAACATATCCCTATTGCCTGCATTGGAGTGCCACTTTTGTCCAGAGTCCCAGTGCACGTGCACTGGTCTCAAAAGCTCTGCAGCAGCCTTTCCCAACTGGGTGCCTGCTAGATGTGTTGGACTGCAATTCCCCTCATGCTGGCTGGGGATGGTGGGAATTGCAATCCAATACATCTGGCAGGCACCTAGTTGGGAAAAGCCGCTCTGGAGGATGAACTGATAAATCTCATTCTTTGATTCTTGCAGCAGTGTGCATTTTGGAGTAATGAGTCCCTGGCCTTCATTTCTCACCCATCAGTCCTCTTACATCTATCCCAATTGCTCAGTTTTCTTGTTATGCAGGTGGCCGCAGGCAAGCCCCCTTCTTCCTCAACTCTACACCAGTTGCTTCCTGGCCCTTTCTTCACTCAGCGCTGGGGCTCCCATTAGGCAGAGAGCATCCTCAGATGAGCATTTTATCACATGCTCATTATTGCCTACTTAAGGGTGTTTGCGGGTCCTTTTGATGACAACGTCCACCTTCTGCATGTCTCCCGCTCCTTCTGGCCTTTTTCCCGTCACAAAATAGACCTCAGTAAACCCATTTTTTTTAAAAAAAACAAAATGTTCCGCAATTTCCTGCTGTGTACAGGAAAAGCATGACAAAAACGGGCACTGCAGGGGCCACATGGTCATTGTTTAATTCCTCTTTCTTTTCTTGTGTAAAGAAAGAGGAAGTATCATGGGACAGAAGCGGGGGGGGGGAGCTACAGTAAAGAAACGTGATTCCCCCCCCCCCCCATCTGATGATGCTCAGAGTGAGGTGGTGTCCTCAGGCAGCACATGCTGGACAATGGGAAGCAGCAGACAGCCACTGGGGCACAGAGCTCTGCGTGCCGGGTAGCCTGCCCTGTGCATCTCCCCCATAAGCTAGCCTGCTACCCTCAGGAATGGTGGAGGACGCTGTCCCATTGCAAGGGGATATCGAAGAAATCTGTAACGTATTCAAATGAGTTCAGATTTCTATGAATCTGACATGTGGATTTCCAAGTCATGTGGATTCTGCAGGCTTGCAGAGCAGTTTTTCACATGGGGCGGGGGGAGGATTTGAGCTAATGCACACTAATGTGAAGGATTCTGGCCTCTCCTTCTGTCAGGATTAGGGCTTGGCTTGCTACGTAGCCTCTTTTTCACCCCAATGCAAGTTGCTCATCTTCCCCACCAGGAGACGTGTTGCTGACGAATGGGTCCTGTTGCCAGGCGCTGATGCGCTGATGGATACAAGCCTGTCCCCGGCTCCAGTGCCCGAAAGGCGTTGGCTCTTATTGGGGGCATCAATCAGGTGCTGATCAGATGGTTCCTTCTGGGCCTCCAGGAAATGAACACAAGGGGATTAATACGCAGTCCTGCTGATATCTTGCTTTCTCTACTTGCCTCGGGGTTCTTCTTTTTTTCTTAAACGCTTGGCAGGAAGCAATTGTGCCACTCACCGGCTTTTTGAACAAAGTATTCGAGTAAAAGGAAGAGCACTAGTCTATCGTGTGGCTATTCCCCTACGGTCAGCAGGTGGCGCAATTTCCCTATTTCTTCGATTCTAAGACCCACTTTTTTCCCCATATAAACATCTCTAAAACCAGGGTGCGTCTTAGAATCGCGGGTGTGTCTTAGGGTTTTTTTTTCTGTTGGTGGTACTGAAATTAGTGTGCATCTTACAATCGATGGCGTCTTACAATCGAAGGTACAGTTGCTTTAGGGATGCTATTGGCTCTAGTTCAGCCAACCTGCTTCTCGCACTCAGCCCAGGCAGCGGAATGAGTTTTAACACCTTGGGTGAATTCGCACTGACCCCTTTTCCGTGTGAGCTCCTCTGTTGCTAGGATTGTTTGCACTGCACTGCGTGCCTCCCTCGTTCCCCAACAAGCTCCTTTCTCTAGTTTCTTCATCACAGCTGTTGTGCTGCTTAAAAAGTCACCAAGAGTGGTAATGAACACTCGGTGTTGTCAACCCCACCACCATCAACACAATAACCCTACACCCCAGCAGAGAAAAATGATAAATTTACAGGGTTCGCTAAAATGCTATATTAGGACAACGTTATCATGACCTGGCAAAGCCTCGTCAGCTTTCTGTGTGTTGCCAGCTCTGGCTTTTGCTGTTAGGCCGAGACCTAGCCAGATCTACAGCAAGCCGGGTATAACACTTTGAAAAGGGTTTGAAAACAGTATACGGAATGTGTCTTGGGCCCCAATGTTTGTCAATACCGTTTTAAACAGTTATAAGACGAGAGTGTAGATTAGGGTGACCCTATGAAAAGGAGGGCAGGGCTTCTGTATCTTTAACAGTTGCATAGAAAAGGGAATTTCAGCAGGTGTCATTTGTATATATGGGGAACCTGGTGAAATTCCCTCTTCATCACAAGAGTTAAAGGTGCAGGAGCTATACTAGAGTGACCAGATTTAAAAGAGGGCAGGGCACCTGCAGCTTTAACTGTTGTGATGAAGAGGAAATTTTACCAGGTTCCCCATATATACAAATGACACCTGCTGAAATTCCCTTTTCAATGCAACTGTTAAAGATACAGGAGCCCTGTCCTCCTTTTCATATGGTCACCCTAGTGTAGATCCTGCCCTAGAGCCGGAGAGATTCCTAAATTAAAGCTGAGATGCTCAAAATCTGCACCAAAAAGCAAATTCTGGGTGTTACGTCTGGAACATTACAAACTGGTGATACGACTCACGTTCTCCCACTCATTTGATTAGGCCACAATTTCCACAAAGGCATTAAATTGGGGGAAGACGCATTTGGCCAGCGGTTTTCCCTGCCTTAAGCCTTGCCTCCCCCAATACTGTATGGTTGCCCACTGTTATTAAAAACAGATGCTGTGCCTCTCAACTGCTCTGTGATGGGCAGTTATCCAACAGGCAAAGCTATTCCTGCTGCCAGCCCCTTGGATTTCTGTCTGTGTCTGTTGTGCTGCTATAAAGAGCTCAGGCCTTTTGGCGTTGTCTTTTTTTAAGGATGGGCAGCCCTCTCAATTGCAAATGGGGCAAGGCCATTCCGATTGCCCTGAGCTTCCCCCACCCTAAAATGGAGTCCCCTCTCACACCCCACCTCCAGGTGCCTGGGATTACATCATTTCAGCCTGCCAAGCTCCCCACGCAGCGACAGCTTCCCTCCCCTGTCCCGTCACCGCTCCGCTTCTTTGTAAATTGTTTTCATTAAGCTGTAAGCGGTGCAGCTTTGTCGACGTGAATGCCTCAGGGATCGGGGGGGGGGCGCCTTGGAAAGGCGCTCCGGGAGCAGCGTGACAAATCCATGATCCCTGGCACCATCAGGGCTTCCGAGACCCATCAATCTGGTTCGAGTTAAGACCGCGGCGGGAGAGGCCGGGGGTCAGCGTCCGAAAGGCCTGGGCTCAATTTTCCCGGTGGGCTCGCAAACCGTGATAAACAAGCAATTAGCCGCCGGGTCCCAACAGGGCTTAAAGAACCATTTTGGTGGATTTATCCTCGCAATAAGATGCTCTCAGGCCCTGACGACGACAACGACATTTCTGTCGGGGGCCGTGGCGGTCCCTCTCTGCTCATCACTGGCGGGGGCCGCAGGGGCCCTCGCCGTACGCGCTGCCTTACAAATCACTGCCTCCTCCGCCATCAATCCCGCCCCATGTCCCCCCAGCTCCGGTGTGGAGATATAAAGGCACTGCCAGGAGAAGGGACGCGGGACGGCGGAGTGGAGCGCAGAGCACAGCAGGCCAGGCCTCAGACATGGAAGCCGCCCACATCTTGCTGGTGCTGGCCTTGCTCTCAGGATGCCTGAGGTCAGGCCAAGGCCTGGAGGAAGAGGGACTCAGCAACAAGGAGCTCTTAGCTGAAGAGCCCAATCCGTACCCAGAGAGACTCTTCGACTGGATGGTAAGTGGTCTTGGGACCTCCGAGGCTGCAACCGGGAGGGGGGGGGGAATGTGAGGTATTCTTATTTGGTTGTTTGATTTGTCTGTGTCCTGCCGTTACTTGAGGCTCATGGTTTGACCTCGCCACAAAGTACAAAATAGCAGGTCTTTTGATTCTCTCTCTCTCTCTCTCTCTCTCTCTCTCTCTCTCTCTCACACACACACACACACACACACACACGAAGCAGCAGCCGAGGTAGCCAACTCGACCATAAGAAATTTCCCCAAATCCATGCTGCTCTAAGACCTTGATTGGGTCAGCCAAAAGATCATGCAAAATTGTATAAGTTATCAGATCCCTTCTTCAGGCAAAATGTTTATAAATGTCTTGCCTGAAGAAGAGATCCAAGAATCTCAAAAGCTTACGCAATTTGGGGTGATCTTTCGTTTGGCCTAATAAAGATCTGGCAGCAGCACTGGGTTTTGATTCCGTTTGTTACATTTTTATTCCACCCAGCCTTCAAAAAGCTCAGATAGCATATGTGATTGTCCTCACCCACACATTTTATCCTTACTGCAACTCTGTGAGGTATAATAGGGAGAGAGAGAGATTGAGATTGAGATTGAGATTGAGATTGAGAGAGAGAGATTGAGAGAGAGAGAGAGAGAGAGAGAGAGAGGCTCAAAGTCATACCATGAGCAGAGTGGGGAGTTGAACCCTGGCCTGCCAGATCATGGCATAGGAAGCTGCCTTAGACTGACCCAGAGCCTTGGTCCATTAAGCCCAGTATTGTCAACACTGACTGGCAGCCAGCAATGGCTTTCCAGGACTTCAGGCAAGAGTTTTTCCAGCCCTACCTGGAGATGCCGGAGATTGAACCTGGGACCTTCTCTGGCATGCAAAGCAGCTGCTCTACCACGGAGCTATGGTGGGATGGGGAGGGGGGGGCATAGATGAAGGCAGGAATTCATGTCTGAATGGTGCAGCAAGACTTTTTGTTTCACTATTTAACATGATCCTAGCCTGACATTCGCACTGTTATGCTACACTGACTCATGGTGATGGGCAATTTCTAGCTGAGAGCAGTGAGGTAAAAAGTCTGGCTAGATGGTACACCTGAAAAGCTTGGGAAGTTCCAGGAAAATCCATAACCAAACGCCTTTCCTCATTTTTCTCTCCTAGACATTTGCTAGGATCTGGGAAATCTCCCGAAAGTAGACAGGATGACATGGGGGTGGCATCAGTCTAATCTCTATGAGGCTCCACCCAGTAGGTGGCCTTAGGCAAGCCATTTTTCTCTCAGCCTCCACCTGCAATTAGGGGGGGTAATAACGCAGGCCTACCATACAGCGTTGTTGTAAAAGGTTCCCATGAACATCTGCAAAGTGCTTTGAATCGTGCTGACGGTTAGCCAGGGCTCACAGGTTTTATACAGGGTCGTGTGTATTCTGTGACAATGCGACACATACGTGTACCTGTACGCAGCCGCCTAAGAATCTCAGTTTTCTTTCCTTTTATTTTCTAAGCAAGTTTCTTAGGCTTCTTCTTATCTCTCCCTGTCCCACGGCCTTGTCCTGATGAGTGCCTGGCTTTATCTTGATTCCCACAGCAGCAAGAAAACGAGGAACGGGCTGCCCAGAGCCCCCCTGAGGAGCATCCGCTGGGCATCCTTCTCCGCTCCTTCCTCCATGCTGTGCAGAGACCCGGCCGCAGCCCTTCCTTTCTGTTCCAGCCCCAAAGGTAGGGTGAGCTATGATGTATGGATCGATGAGGCCAGGCTGAACGAGGTGCTCAGGCTACAGCAGGAGCAGACAAGGGGGAATTGGTTCATTTCACCTTTCCATTCGTCTTCAAATTTTCATTTGCTTGACTTTCCAGTTGTTGGAACTGCGTGCGTTCCAAAGTTTTATTTATTTATTTATTTATTTATTTAAGCATTTTTATGCCGCCATTCGGCCAAAAAAGGCTCTCATGGCGGCTTACAAAAGTATTTCTTGACAGTCCCTGCCCACAGGCTTACAATCTAAAAGACATGACACAAAAGGAAAGGGGATTGGGAGGGAGGAGGAGGAAGAGGGGGGAAAGGAAAGCAAATTCAGGCACTACAATCTTAGTTGCAAAGTTCAGCAGTGACAGTTGACAGCAGGAGGGAGGGGGCTCTCAGCTGGAGCGGGACCCAGGCACGGTGGAGAGGTGCCTGCCTGCTGCTTCCTCCCTCACTGGTGTCCTCTGCAGTGACAGTTGGTAGCAGGAGGGAGGGGGCTCTCAGCTGGAGCGGGACCCAGGCACGGTGGAGGAAAGGGGCGGCGGCAGTGGCGGAGGCCCCTGCGCGGTCCCGGGGGCGTGGGAGGCGCCCTCCCCTTTCCTCGCCCGTCCGCTCTCTTCCCTCCCACGACCCAGCCCCGCTGCTGGGAGCTCTCGCAGGGCCTGCTGGCTAAAGGGAAACGGAGCCTGGAGCAGACTGCCCGCAGTCTGCCATGCCGAAGGACGCCTCCTCCTCCGCCTCTTCTGGGGACGATTAAGGTATGTACTACACAAGTGTTTTCGGGGCGCCCTCAAGTGGCTTCGGGGCGCCTTCGGAACATTGTGTAGACTCCCCCCAGGCTTTCAGGCAGTCATTTTTCCAGCCCCACCTGGAGAGCCCAGAGATCGAACCTGGAACCTTCTGCATGCCAAACAGCTGCTCTGCCACTGAGCCACACCCCCTCTTTGCTGACTGCAACCTCTGTATTTTTTCATCCAAATGGCATTTGTAGGCATTCTACTAGTACCCCACCGCTGCCCCCTTGTATATATGATCTTAACAAAATCTCAGGCTGATGAGACAAAGCGCTCTTATTTTAGAAGTCTTTAAACGGACTCACAGCTACGGCATCATTGCTATCTAAACAGAGCTTTCCAATCCATCAATTTTACTCCCTCCACACTCCTTGTGACCGTTCTGTGAACTGTACACAGATTGCTAGCTTTTCCCCCCATGTAGCTGGGAGGTAGAATAAACTAGGTTTAAAATAAACTCTAGTTTGTTAAACAAGCCAGGGGTTGTTGTTGGCTTGTTTAGCTTAGCAATTGACTGGAGTTTATTTTAAGTCATGGTTTCTGATTCACACATAGCAAGCCAGGAATTGAACAAAGTGAAGCTGAATCTTGGTTTATTCCTCCTCTCAGCTGTGCAGGAGAGGGAAGGAGGCCAGCACTTTGCCCAGGCTTCTTTCCAATCATGATAAATCCTGGCTTAGTGTTAGGTGCGAAAGCAACTAGCCCAATGCAATCTATTAAATTTTTTTGAAAGGAATCCATGGATTAATGAATAAACAACTGGATTTTCATTTCTTCTTCCATTATCACCTGCTCGAATTCCCATTTACTGAAGCCCTGTAGCAATGAATGGGGCTCGTGCTTTGACCTTTTCATTTGTTTGAAAGACTAATGTACATCCAAGGCTACAGTCTGGTTCACCTGGCCAGGTGCGAGGGGCAAATTATGCCAGTTACTCTCCTTGTGAGCCGCCTTTTTCAGCGCCAAACGTCTTTCTGCCACGTGTTGCCCTCTGCCTCTGTCCTTCTCTGTAGGTTCGGCCGTGATGCCCGGGCCAGTTCCAGCAGCAGTGGCCGGATCAACCCCCGGGCGTGGGACTCCATGGCACCGCAGTTTCTGAGCATGGCCGCTCCGCAGCGCTTTGGCAAGAAGAAATGAAGCTGGAAACGCTGACGCCCAGAAACCCACTAAGAACTATTGCCGACTGGATTCTGCCAAACGAAATCAAAGCCTCTCGTTCCCCTTCAGCGTCTACGTCTGTGTCTGTCTCTCCTGTTTGGAGCTTGTGCTTTGCTAGTTGTTAACAAATCATGATAATTAAAAAAAAGAAAGAAAAGAAGTTGTTACATCTCCGCAGATACTGTCATGCAGACTGTCTAATCTCTCCCTCTGGGGATGAAGTATTTCCCTGCCCTGCCCCCCAGGCAGCAATCAGACTTTTTAAAAGCCTCCATTAGTGCCGATGGAGGGTTTTAAAAGCCTTATTGGAGAATGGGTGGGGGTGTTTTTTGGGGGGAGGACTGCTGGAGAGGAAAGGGCTCCCTTTCTCAATGCTGCGACACCCCCTCCTCTATTGGCACCGGAGGCTTTTTAAAAGCCTGAATGCAGTGGGGAAAGTGTATTTGGGTATGAATATGTTTTGAGAGCGAATGGGATCTGGGCAGTTACACACGGGGGAGGGGGGTGGCACGCCAGCACTGGGGTGGCCCCACCCACTTTGAGGTGTAGCCTCGCTGCTGCTGGCACACAGCTCGGAATGTGCTTGCCTCGAACCAATTTGGCCCCTGGGCTGAAAATGTCCATCCATCCGTCTGTCCCCCCATCCCCCTGCAGCCCTGGTTTATGCGCAGGCATGCCCCAAGAGCAATCTGGAGTGCTTGGGAATAAGAAGCATGGAGGGGCACATTTCTTGGAGTGGAGGGGTCCTTGGGAATACGGTAGGGCAGTGGTTTGTCAGATAAGAGCATGAGAAGAGCCCTGCTGGATCAGACCAAGGGTCCAGCTAGTCCAGCACTCTGTTCACCCAGGGGCCAAACCAGCTGCCCACGGGATCACTGGCTACAGGCCAGAGTAGCGTGTGGAAAGAGGCCCTCCAGGATTGCTCTCAGTGCCGGCTAGGCCACGGGTGTTGGGCACAGTTTGCTCTTAGCACAACAGTGCTTGTATTCACTTCTATGGGGAAAAGTAAGCAGCACACTGATGACTACATCATGTACATCTGCTCCTGTCGCTGGTGGGCCCACCCACTGAGAATGCAGCCTGCCCCCCTGTACGGATCCCTACTCCCTCCTTCTGTGTAATGCCTCCCTGAGTTTTGTTTGTTGGCCACACGAGACTTGTGACCAACAAGTTGGGCATGTACATGTGCACATTCTGCACACAGAGTGAATTAGGAATGATGATTCTTTACAACAAAATGGAGAATTTCACCCACAGAGCACAGAGGTTGTTGTTGGTGACGGTGACTGGCATAAATGCTCCCCCCCCCAGGCCCCCCAAAGGGTTAGATAGCCAGAAGAGCAGCCATTCATGTTCAGAAACCATATGCAAGGCTCCAGGGGACTAAACAATGTGAGAAATATTGCCATCGTGCCATTTGTAAATATCCCCGTATGATCTAATTGGTCACTGTCAGAAGATGGAATGAGGTAGTAGGAGAAACAGAGGTCTGTTCCAACATGATTATTTTTAGGGCTAATTTATGGAGAAGAAACACGTGCCAAATAATTTCCAAGATTGGGCCCTTGCAAATGGTATGTTTGAGTGCTCCCACATGGTGGCGTTGGGGTGGGTGGCCATCCCTAGTGAGATGAAAAAATAGGGATTTTTCTGGACAAAGGGGAATCCGTTAAGAAACCAATTGAATGGTGCACACAGGCTTATTGCCTTGAATACTGGAGATAGTACACAATCATCAGGGCTAGTAGCCATTGATAGCTCAACCAAATGCCTCTGGAAGGTCAGAAGCCAGACATGACAGTGACGTGCTTTCCTTTGTGCCCAGAGTCATTTCAGCTTTTAGTGGCACATTGTCACTAATCATGCAGGTTCAATTTGGTTTATCATGGCGAACAGCTGTTGACAGGTGTTTCCTCTGTGTTTTTGCCTAATACTTTTATTTTAGCCAACGCCACACCTTACCAGCAGTGAGGCCCTTAAGTTAACTGCGCATTTTATAAAGAACTCAAAAAGAAGTAATTGTGGCAATGTCAAGTAAAGCTACGCTGCAAATATTCCTTGACGCCTTCACACCTCACAACTTACAGAACTGACTACGAGGCGGCAGGAATAATTTGGGGTCTGGCACACTAGTAAATGTTGGGTCAACATCCTGACATAGCTTAGAAAGGGGTTTGTTTTAGGAGTTTGGGGCTCAGAGCTCAACTTTGCCTTGAGGTTTCAGGAAAGCCGCTTACCCCATCTAGCACAATTTCTTGTTTGTTTCCAAGTGCAGTCACCCAAATGCCTCTGGGAAGCTCTGGAGCAGGATATGAGGGCAACAGCACCCTCTGTAGGTCTTCTGATGTCCAGATATACTGCCTCTAAATAGGGAGGCTTTATTTAGCAATTGTGTCTGACTGGAGGAGCTTCCACTGGTGTAGTAAGGAGGTGCTTTAGGGAAGGGGAGCCTGGGGAAGGAGAGGTGCAGCAAGCTAGGTGGGATTTTTAGGGCCAATATCTTTTCGACAGGGGTCCAATGTGCCTCTCTTGGCACCCATCGGGCTCCCTTGCCCTCTTAGTTTTTACTTTATTTCTTAAGTTTGTTTTTTAAAAAACTAGGGGGCTGCCATGCTGCTAAGTGAAGTGTTACCCTCCAGTGGCATCATTACTTGGGTTCAAAAGGGTGGTTTGCTTTTTGGAGCTCAGACCTCAACCCTGCCTTGTGTCTTAGATCCTTGAGCGAGTTCCTTCTCTCTCAATCTCAACAGTTTGACTTCTAGGAAACAAGCGTTTTGTGACCGGCCAGGCCCACCATGGCAGCCATTTTGTGAACAGGTGAGGCGCTCTCCATGGCAGCCATTTTGTGGGAGGGCCCACAGCACCCCCAAATTCCAAATATGCCCAACAACCCCCCAAAGAAGGAGACCCTCGTTTAGAGACCCCAGCCACTCCTGTCCTCTGTGCATAGAAAATTAAGACGTGAGGAAGGGAAGGTCAAGCTTTACTCCCTGACATGCTAGTTGTGTGTGCACAGGGACATTTTTAGACGGGGATGTAGTTAAATAAATGACTCGTTACTTGCAGCCGAAAGTCGCACAGCTTATGAATGCCTTGAACACTCAATTCTGCCTAAGGGCCTTTGGCTCATGGAACAGGGGGCGGGGGTGTACAGTTGTAGATTTGTATGTCCACACTAATCACATGAAGGGACCCATGCATAAAAGATGACACTGCCTTCCAAAAATCCGGTTTATTGCAACCCCCAGCCACGACAGAAGTAGTCAGTGCTGGTCTGCCCACAACGAAAAGCATCGGGAGGGCATCAGGGGAACCACGGACCGGCAGGACTGCCATGACCTCCAGAGGGACTGTCCCAGCCCCTGGCACTCAGGGCTACAAGCCTCCGCAAGCCTTGCCTCTGCTGCAGGCACAGCACCACCCTCTTCAAGTCTTGATTCCGGTTTGAAATAACAACCCATCTCCACCTCAACGACCATCGGGGGGGCTCTCTTGCAGCTCCTGCAAGTTCCCCCCCACCCCAGCCCCACCAATTCATGAGCGGAGGAAATGAAGCTGCCTCCGTCGCCGGCAGGAAGATGGAGACAAAGCTGTTTGGGAATCTTCCGTGGCTCAGAGTCCTCATCGGTCTCATCGGGGCACCTCACTTGCCCCCAGCCATGATTTTGAGGTATTGAAGGGCATTGTGGGCAGCAGCAGCACGGGCAGCGTGGCGGGAAGTGGCTGAGCCGTGGCACACCGTGGTCGGCTGGGTAGAGAGCTCCACCAGGCACTGGTACAGGCCGCTCAAGCTCATCTCATCTGTGGGAAGGGAAAAGACGCTGCATCACCCAAGCAGGAAGGAGACCACAAAGTTTCTAGGCACCGTCTGCAATGGCTGGAGAGCGCAGGGTGGGAATCAGCCATTTTATATGAAAGAGATGGATTGCCTCTTCGGATGGAAGAAGTCGATTTTAATTCAAATTCAGTTTTTTTCAAGTAGAAAGGAAGCAAGAGAAAAGCAAAACGTACACCTATTCGATTCTTAAGTGGGAGCGGGGGACTGGTCCTTGGTGCTTCACAGGCGGGCACAAATTATGGTGTCACTGTCCCTTTACCTTGTCGTTCCCACAGGGCAAGTGACCTTATACGGCTGCTGGAGTCAGCTGTAAGTCATCCAGCACTGGGCAAGTAATGAGGACGAATACAGCTGTCAGATTGTAACGCAGTCTTCCAGTTCCCTTTAAATGCGGGAAGAGACCCTCTCTCAGCACATGGTCATAACCAAGATAATAGTTGGGTAGAGAAGCCCCGTGATCAGAGGCAGTATGCTAGACTATGAACCGCCCAGAGAGCTTCGGCTATTGGGCAGTATAAAAATGCAATAAATAACAACAACAACAACAACAACAACAACAACAACAACTATGGAAGGAAACAACATTTTGCTTTCTTTGGTAATCCGTCCCCCACACACGCCCAGATTCTGGCTGGCTACTCCTGGAGGATGGTGCTGGTGCAACAGCATGGCTAAGCATGAACAGCATGAACATGGCTAAGCATGAACAGCAAAGCACCATAGTTCACATTTTGTCTTAGCTGTCTTTCCCCAACCCGGTGCCCTCTAGGCACCCTATTTCTTCGATTCTAAGACGCACTTTTTTTCCCATATAAACATCTCTAAAAATGGGGTGCGTCTTGGAATCGTGGGTGTGTCTTAGAGTTTTTTTTCTGTTGGTGGTACTGAAATTAGTGTGCGCCTTACAATTGATGAAATACGGTATGTTGGATTGCATTCTGGCTGGGGAATATGGGAATTGCAGTCCGATACATCTGCAGGGTACCAGGTTGAGGGAGGCAAGCCAGTCCTTTTTATTGACAGACAGCCCTGACCCTATGCCCTGGTCATCTGCACTACATGAATGGCAATGCTGGTTTATCCCACCAGCTCGCTGTCGGGGAGGGGTGCACAACCCTTTTGGCCCTGAGCTCTGCATTGAGTGCCCGCTTGTGGGGCACATGGGTGTACGGTTTCTCCACTGCTGGAAGCAGGATGAAAAGCCTTTTACTACTCGGAAGGAAGCAGGATGGATTCAACAGCAGCACTTTCAAACAGCATCCCAGATACCAAGCCTGTCCACTAAAAAGTACGCATGATCAGCGTATCTAGTTTATAAGCAGGACGAATCACTCAGCAGTTCCTCCCTAGGCCTCACCCCCTCTCCCTAAAAGAGAAAAGCTCTTACATCCAACCAGCTATTGATCGGAGGCAAGAGCGTTTCCCTGCCACAAAGGCGGGGGGGACAAGAGTAGGCAGAGCTCCGCTGGCTTCCCAGACCACATGGGAACAGCCAAAGTCTGTGGGCTGTGTTGGAAGGGACTCCTGACATAATGCAGACGAAGGGTGTGAACAGCTAAAAAAATGCCACATCCATGCTAAATACTGTTCCTATAAAACGCTAAGCTAGACGGCCCAGAGGTCTGACTGCGCAGTGCTTACATTCTTGGGAATAGGAGAGGGACTGTAGCGCCACACGGAGAGGAGGGTCGTAGACCCAGGCGCTGGGAAGGAAGTTGCAATATCTTGCCCAGCAAAACAATATGGAAAATTCAGATTGACAGATAGCATTCTCTAGGAAGGGCCGTTACTTGGAAGTACCTTCCTTAGTGCCGATACGTAAGGGGGCTATCCCTGGCGCCCTGTCTCCAACTGTTTGCATGGGCCATTTTAAACTGGCCTGGTCATGTCTGTTTTCGGCCACCCAGCCATGCAATTTGAAACTGGAAAATACAAATTCATATACATGGGCCAACAGATGCATAGTAACAGGAAGGAGTTTCAAAAAGGACAGGAGTGAAGGGTATTTTTTTTGCCCCTCTCAGACAAAAGAATTCCCACCACCCCTGTATGGGGAGCCACTCCTCCAAATCTGTGCCTCCTCCCTTACCAATATCGAGGTAGCTGATGTCAAAGCTCTGCTCTTCAGAGAGCTCCTGCAAGAGGCTGCAAAAGCAGGCGTTGAGCACCGCCAGGGGGTGGCTTTTGAGGTGCAGAATCTTCTCTCCCACTGAGTTGCGCAGGGAATCCCAGGTGCAGCCGGCCCCCCGGCCCTTCACCCCGTCCAGTTTGTTTCCTGCAATCTGAAGAGTGGGAAAGTACAGCTGAAGACGGAAGATCTAACCCTTCTCCCACTGAGCTTGGCAAGGCAACTGCCCCCTCTGCTCAAGAATCCCCATCTTCCTATCCTCCATGCAGTTACATCTTCTCAAATTACCCCCATTTTGTTGAATCCCCTCCCAACCCAGCACCGATCGTGCATTTAGCAAGTGAGGGTAGCAGAGCTCAGTGGTAGAACACAGCTTTGCATGCAGAAGGTCCCAGGTTTAATCTCGGGCTTCTCCAGGTAGGGATGGAAAGGACCCCCATCTTAAACCCTGGAGAGATGCTGCCAGTGAGTGTAAGCAACACTGAACTAGGTGGACCAATGGTCTGACCTTGTATGAGGCGATGTCCTACATTCCTAATCTGTGTGTGCGATTCTCTGCTGTACGTGGCAATTGGTGCTCTGTGGCAAAGGGATTACCCAAGATAAGTTTTAATAAGAGCGCTCACTCCCGGCCATCTCCCTGCATCCGCACTCTCTTCCCATCTCACTCACCCACAGAGTTTATCACCGGGCAGCTGCTCTGTCCAGGCAGGGGGCTGACTCCTTGGGGAGGAGCTGAGAAAGATGGAACGGTCTCTGCCGGGCTTCGTTAAACATTGCTCTAAAGAGCAGCAAGTGAGCATAGCCCACCTCCAGCGTCCGCCTGCTCAGGGTCTCACACAGTAGGGAGAAAGAGCGGCTGGTCTTCGAACACCGGCAGATCGCTCCTGGTGGCATTCAAGGCCCCCCTGCAGGTGTCTCACCACACCAAGGTGTGAGGCATGGTTTCGGGGGGAACCCACACAGCGACGGGGAGAAATGCAATATTTCCTTTTGAGTTTGACTCTTTAAATCCATGCATCCTGGGAATCGTAGGTTTGTAGGCAGCATCTCTGATTCCAGTAGGTTCTGGCGGATGCAACTCGAGGCGGCTCAACAACACCCATGAAAAGGTTGCATAGATCTAAAAAGCGGCACAGCTCAGGGCTTTTTAAAGCTGCCTGGTGTACAGACCTGCCCTGGGCACTTATGTGCTGCTCTGGGGAGGAGCTTTTCTCTTTTCTTTTTTGGCTCACTGTAGCAACCAGATGAAGCTTCAGAGGTACGGCTGAAAGATGAAGCTTAGAGAGAGCTGATAGCAAGTAGCGAGGGAAGAACCTGGACTGCTGACCTCATTATTATTATTATTATTATTATTATTATTATTATTATTATTAATTTATATAGCACCATCAATGTACATGGTGCTGTACAGAGTAAAACAGTAAATAGCAAGACCCTGCCGCATAGGCTTACAATCTAATAAAACCATAATAAAACAATAAGGAGGGGAAGAGAAAGCAAACAGGCACAGGGTAGGGTAAACAGGCACTGGGTAGGGTAAAACTAACAGTATAAAGTCAGAGCAAAATCAAGTTTTAAAAGCTTTAGGAAAAAGAAAGGTTTTTAGCTGAGCTTTAAAAGCTGCGATTGAACTTGTAGTTCTCAAATGTTCTGGAAGAGCGTTCCAGGGGTAAGGGGCAGCGGAAGAAAATGGACGAAGCCGAGCAAGGGAAGTAGAGACCCTTGGGCAGGTGAGAAACATGGCATCAGAGGAGCGAAGAGCACGAGCGGGGCAATAGTGTGAGATGAGAGAGGAAAGATAGGAAGGAGCTAGACGGTGAAAAGCTTTGTAGGTCAACAGGAGAAGTTTATATTGGATTCTGAAGTGAATTGGAAGCCAATGAAGAGATTTCAGAAGTGGAGTAACATGGTCAGAGCGGCGAGCCAAGAAGATGATCTTAGCAGCAGAGTGGTGAACAGAAACCAACGGAATGATCGGAACACAGAACGCTTGAACAGGACACTTTGGATGGAATGTTTGCATATAAGGTTACTTAATTTGCCTCTCTCCAGAACAGATTTCCCAGTGTGGGTATCTCTTCAGAGTGTGATATGGCCCACCAAAGAGACGCTTTCAGGGCAGCCATACTTGGAGTGGTTTCCCCCCCGCTTTCCCAGCTGCCAATACTCACAACAGAAAACTGGTCCTCCTCCACTTCAGCCTCACTCCCCTCTCGAGGGTCCAGGGGCACGTTATGGATCCGCACCAGCATCTTTGCTGCGGCATTGCGCTTGGCCAGTTTTTTGGAGGTGCCGCTGCCTGGAGGGAGAAGATATTATAGGATGGCAGTTTGGAAGGCAGTCCAGGTATGTGATGTTGCGGGGTGGGTGGGTGGGTGACCGCAAGCGTTAAGGGGGAGGGGCTGTACATGTCTTCCCAATACCCTCTAGCACCTCCTGGCCTTCGACCAAGTTTGCTTGCTGCCTTGGGGCGTGTGCAGCCCCAGCTCCTGTGCGTACTTTCTAATCCATCCATCCTGTCCAACCCAGACAGCTTTTCCTGACACAGAATCTTTGCAACCCTTCTGCTCTTGCAGATTCAGGCAAGCAGTCAGAACCCCCAAAAGACCAACAACCCAGTAGCCTTACTGAGCCCCTGGCAGACAGTCACAAATGGCTGATGGGCCACCAGCTGTGCAGCCTAAAGTATACTCTCCCTGGCCACAGCTTTTGTTACTTTCCCTCTGATTTCCCCCACGTTGCTTGATAGATACCCAGACACCAGGCTTGTAAGAGCATAAGGCTGCTCTAGAGGGAGCCTCCGATACCTGCACAAGAGCCTTGCAAATCCCAAAGCTGCTGTGGGAGGTGCAGGTCAGGACTGCGAGGTGCCTGGCAACAGCAGAGAGTTATGGGACACAAGTGATTAGGCACAGGGAGCCCCAAAGCCGCCACCAGAGTCCTGTGATGCTGTACCTATTTCAATGAACCTTTCGACGCGGCAGGTCATGGTGAATTCCTTGCGATGCGCTGGGCCTGACTCCTGAGTGACTGTGTATTCGGGGAGCCGCCAGCCCTTCTGCACCACCAGCTCCTGGAGAGAGAGAGAGGCAACTTTAGAAAGGCGCTCGCCTCTGAATTCACAGAGGGGATGGCAAATCAGGACTCTACTGTTGCGTGGATGCCTTTAAAGCCGCGGTCAATTTAGACACAGGAGCAAGCCCAACTTAACTCATGAATATTTACTTCTGAATCGACCTACATAGGATTGAACTGTAATTGGGGGGAAATGCATGCTAGGGTAACCTAAGCCTTGCGATGATCACGAAGGGACACTAGAGTTGATCGCCAGAGGTGAATAAAGGCAAGCTGGGAATCCATCTACAAGGTTTATCAGCCGTTGAGGAGGATGTTGCAGAAAGGAGCAGCATTTAACTTGCAGTGTGAGGGTTGAGACAGACAGCTGGTTTTATAAGTCAAGCGTAGAGAACCTGATGCTGTTTGACTACATCAGCCTCAGCCATCAGGGCTGATCGTTAGGGATGATGGGAGTTGTAGTCCAACATCATTTGGAAGGCCACGGGTTCCGCAGCCCTGCTATGTCATATTTGTTTGGAACCCACTGAACACCGAGATGGGGAGCGTGATTGATTTCATTTCCAGAGCTCCAGCAACCATACATTGCTCCTCCCCAAAAGCCAAGACCCAAAGAGCCCCATGCACACATCCAAGCATTTCATATGGCTCCTAGGCCTTCCTCTTCAAAAGCTGCCTTCACTTTGGAGAGAGTTTTGGAGAAGTGGTGATAAGGAATGAAGAGAGATATGGATGGATCCCACCCCGGGCCGGTGCCAGACTATTTTGCGCCCTAAGCAGGGCAAGCTACTTGCACACAAACACACACACACACACACACACAATTGTCAACTTCGATTCAGCTGTTCAAGAAGAGTTTCTGAACTATTATAATTTCCTTTTGTTTATGTTTTTTAAAAAAAACAAAACAGCTAATTTGTATAAAACTGTGGCCCTTAAAGGGCAGTACTGTGCCCCTCTGACGTCTGCGCCCTAGGCGGCTGCCTAGTTGGCCTAATGGTAGCGCCGGCCCTGATCCCACCGCCCCAACCCTGGTTCCTGACTCAATGGCTGCTAATGGCCTACATGAATCAAACGGCTTGTATTCAAAAGTTAGGACTTCGAGAACACTGGGGTGACCCTAAACAGCCCAGCTTAAACAAACAAAAGGGGGAGCCTGAAACAGGGCTGGCAGAACATGGTGCAAATGGGAGGCTGTCTTCATATTCCCAGCTCTGGGTGGGCAAAACAGAAGACGGTGGCCTACATGGCCACTTCTGATGCTGGGAGAGGAGACCCAGCACAGGCTGCGTCCAGCTATGCTGCCACCAGGAAGCCCTCGGTTTTGCAAAGAACCCATCGCCCAAAGAGCTGCCTACCTGCAGGGCCCCAACCGGGTTGCACTCCGACTGCTGCGGTGACACTGGGGACTTCATGTCCATGGGGGAGCTTCTGGGCAAAAGACGACACATTGTAAAGGGTTCTCCCAAATAGTTCTGCTGGCCCAAACGCCCCCACCTTCCCACCCACCATTAGGTACAGGAATGGAAAGGCAGGAGATCTTCCAAGGACCTGGCTGAGAAGGGCCCTCAACAGAGAGAGCCTTGGCCAGGTTTGGCACTCCACCGTAGGACAGCTCTGGACAGGAAGGCGAATGCCAGGCCGAGAGAGGCTGTCTGCTCTGGGGTCCTTATCGACTAGTCCCATGCAGCCACCTGTACTTCCGACCACAAACAAGACCTTCTTTCCTCCTTGTGCTAGACTTCCAGAGGGTTGGACAGCTGCTGAAATACACGGCTGCCCACACCTACCCCACCCCACTCCCAAATTACTGCTTTGGTGCCTAGGAGGAAGCTGCAACAGGAACAAGCACAGGGAACATCCTGCCACACAAACCCGCTTGTGCCCAAGAGCGTGTGAGCAGCTCGAAGCCTCTCTCCCTGGCCGCCCGCTCCTGGCATTTTATCTTCTGCGTCTAGCCCATTACCTGGGAGATACAACTGGCAGGATGGGTACAGGTGAGGCAACTGGCGTGGTTGTGGTGGCAGCGGCGGCGGCGGCAGCCTGAGCCAAGGGCTCTAGAGAGAAAGGAGAGCTTCGAAATACAAGGTGACAATATTAAAGCAAGCTCAATAGCAGAGATGCAGGCAGTGGCATAAGCTTTCTGAAACACGAGAATACCCAAGTTCACCCCAGAATCTGCACATGCCCTTGGTGTTCTTCAAAGACACGCCCTTCACCGGACTTTCCCCTCTGGAGCAGCAATTCTGCCCGCAAAACTGTCCCGGACTCAGCACTGCGTGTAATTCATGCACCTATGTGCTGTACAGCTTCAGGATTTATCCCGCAGCATGTGTCATCATGCAATTCTCAGCTTCCACGTTCTCTTTTAAAAAGAATCGCTTCTGTTCCTCAGCATCAGTGGAAACATGCTTTGAAACATCTGCATGTTGCTTGGTGAAATCTCGGAGGTGGAGGAATGGAGTAAGATTTCCAGTCATCCACAGAGTAAAGCTCTAGTAGTGTGCAGAACGCTCTTTGCCCCTCTACCTGATCAACAAAAGCAGCACATATTCTACAAATTAGGCAAATTTGCACATATTCCTCCTTGATGGGCTTTCGGAAGCAGGCCTTTGGAGAATAATCCAGCCCTCCATCTATGTTAATGTCTTATAATTTTGTTGTGTATTTTTTAATTGTTTATGGTTTTGTTTCCCTCCCCCCCTCCACATGTATATTTTAAACTTTGTAAGGCCGCCTTGAGGCCCAGCATTGGGCAAAAGGCGGGATACAAATAATAATAATAATAATAATAATAATAATAATAATAATAATAATAACAACAACAACAACTGGTTCGCAGGGCAGATGTAGGCATTGCTTAGCACAGAATCTAAGTTAAATTAGTGTGTGTGTACATGTTTTTAAAATGCAGAATATACACAGCTGTGCCTATTTCTAGCACTAGGCTGCTGACATCAAGAGAACCATTGGTCCCTATGATAGCTAAAGTAATAATACTGTAGTGCAGCTACCATTTTGGAGGCTTGCTCAGCCTTGAGAGAAAAAGGGAGGACAGATTAAGCCCCTGGAAGCTCCACAGGGACTCTCACCTTCCAGCGGTCAGCCAAGTATCCCCCCTCCCATAAGCATAGGAGTGGCTTCTATACCTGCCCCATCTACACCGCCACCAACAGAAGGGAAAGGACCTCTTTGTACAAACTACCCACAAACTATTTTTCATAGCCGAGAGAAAAATAGGAGATCAGAGAAGGTGCTGCAGAATAGAAGTAGGCAACCTTTGGGGGGCAGTGGGCATATTTGAAAATCCGAGAAACTTGTGGTCACCACCACAATATGACTGCCATGGAGGCGTGGCAGGGGAAAAGTCACCTGCCCACAAGTCTGAGTACAAGGCAGAGGTGGGGGTCTGAGCCCCAGCACACCAAACAACTCCTTTAAACCCAGAGTTTCCAGAAACCTGTAACACAGCAATCCTGGTTGCCGGTAAGAAAATGTGTCAATTAAAAAAAAAATGCAAGTGGGAGGGATAAAGCACCCCTTTGCAGTCAGAGGATTCCCTGAGCAATTTTTTAAAGTGCACTTGGGGGGTGGGGGCGTTTCCAGCTTTCTGTACAGTCTCTAGCCTGTGTAGCCCTTGTAAGGAAGGGGTTAAGTCATACATGGAATTGCTGTTTTTAAAAAGAAATGTAAAATGTCCTGTCGTTGATTTTAGGTAGAGAGAGATAATCGCCAGCTGCCCGTGGGCGTTGGGCACCTCCTGGCTCCGCTTTGTCCGGGCTGAGTGTCCTTGAGAAATTAACATCCAAGAGAAGTGTGAAATACCTCACCGAGGGGGGAACCGGAGGGTGGGGGGAGAAAGAGTAGTTTAGTTACTATAAAGGGATACAGAATGCTGAGCCTTTTGTTCTGAGCTGGCAGATGTCTTGGCTGGGTAACGTATGTTAGTAGAAACTATGTATTAGTTTGCTGGTATTGGGGTTCAATGTATCTTTATGTATCAAGTTTTTAGTATGCTAATCCTGTATTGCCTTGCCTTTTTCCTGATTAATAAATCGGGCCTAAACCTCTAATTTGAGAGCTGTGTGCGTTATTCCGGGGATCTGTGCAAAATCCAGTGGAAGGCCAACTTGGCCGGGTTCTGTTTCCTTTACATGGTGGCAGCGGTGGGATTCGACACAGATCTGGAGGAATAAAACGCTGGCAAGAGAAGGAGAGCAGGAGGTAGAAATTGAACCCTAAACTAGCAAAGATTGAACCAGCCAGGATGTATCACGATGAAGGGGTGGTATCCCCAGGTGAAGAGGAGTTTTCTCAGAGTCAAGGAGTGGAAGCTCCAGGAGTAGAAATAGTGGGGGGAAACCCTCAGGAAGGAGCAATGGGGGAGTCCAGTTCGTCCACCTTAGGGTGGGGAATGCAGGGGATACCCGGCTTCGAGGGTGGAACCCGGAGACGGTCTGTGGCGCGGCTGTGGAGACCAGAGGAGGAGGTGGAAAGAGCATGGTTCGAGAGTGAGCCCAGGATGTCTCTGCCGACGGTGTTGCTGGCGGGGGACACTCCAGGAGGGCTAGGTCCACGACGGGCAACGATGCCTCGGGAGGCAGGAGGGCTGGGTGAGGACGGCTGGAGGTTGCAGGGCCCACGGCCGCGAGGAGCTCCACCACCCCTGCCCCCTCGCCAGCCAGGTGAAGCTGGCGGAAACAGCCCAGGAGCAGGGGATGGAGGAGAAACCGAGGAGCAGAGAGTCCGCTGAATGTATACGGACTGTATGGAGATGATGGCTCGACATCTGCAGCTGATGGAAAGAGGGGGAAACCCCGGGCCACGAATCAACAGGCGGGCGTTTCCAGTGTTCCAGGAGGGGGACGATGTGGGAGCGTTCCTGGCCCTTTTCGAGGACACGTGTGACGAAATGGGGGTGCCGGTGGCCCAGAGAATGAGTCTGTTGCGGCCCCAAGTTATGGGGACGCTGCGAGAAATTATAGCCACCAACCCGTGGGAGCTGCGCCATAACTATCAGTACTTTAAAAACTTGGCGAAGGAACAGTTTGCCCTGACTGCCGAGCATTGTCGGCAAAAGTTCCGCCGTTTGTCCAAGAACCCAAAAGAGACTTTTGCAGCATTCGCCACCCGGATGATGACGGCTATGGAGGCTTGGATGGATGCGGAAGGAGTGCGAGATCTGAAGGGGGCAAAAAACTTGGTGGCCAAGGAGCAGCTGTACCGGCAATTTCCAGAAAAGTTCGACGCGTGGGTGGGGGAGAAGAACCCCGGGACCGTGATGGAGGCCGCAAAGATGGCAGACCGGCTGCAGGCGTTCGAGCAGAAGGGAGCTGGAGGAGTACCGAAGACTCCGGAGAGGCGTCCCGGGGGAACAACACTGGAGAAGAAACCCGCGTGGCCAGGGAAGGAGCGGCGAGAGAAAAGCGGAGCGACTCCCGTGGGAGCCCCGGCGAGTGGAGGGTGCTTCTATTGCAGGGAGCCCAGGCACATGAAGAGAGAGTGCCCTAAGTTGGCAGCCAAGCCGCCGGCTGGGGGGGGGCCAAACCGCTGGTGGTTCGGGCGGCGGCAGCTCCTGCAGCACCACCTTCTCCGGTGTCTAACTGGAGCGACGACAGTGGGGGCGAGACGGCTGATCTGGAGTATATGCGAGCCGAGTCGGCAGGAGTGACCCAGGCGTCTGCGGAACTGGGGAGCCCCAGCCCGGTGAATGCGGTCTCCATGCGGCTGGTGACTCCGGCTCAGCTTCAATGGAGTCGACGGAAGTTTTGTGAGTGCGTGGTGGTCAATGGGAGGACGGTTCGGGCTCAGAGGGATACCGGAGCGGATCTTAGCTCGGCCCACGTGGGATTGCTCAAACCTGGACAGAGTCTGGCGGGTCGAACCGCAAAGGTGACCCCCTACGGAGCACCTCCTTTTGAGGCCCCGCTGGCTCGAGTGAAGATTGAATATTACGGCTGGAAGGGGGAGCTAATTATCCTCACACATACAGAAGGGCCAGCCTTCCTTCTGGGCAACGACTTATGCTTTAAAGTTACCCAGTTAGCGGTGACTACCCGGGGGAAGGCGGCCCGGCAGGAGAACGGTCCCAGGGAGGAGGGGGACGATTTGACCCCGGGAGAAAGAGGGTTAGAAAGTAGGGAGGGGGAAGAGGAAGCTGCCCTGGAGTTCTTGAAGGAGGTGCAACAGGATCCCTCGTTACAAGCATGCCGTGAGGCGGCGGAGAACCCGGCTAAGGGAAGAGGGAAGGTGGGAAGGGCGGTGTTCGTATGGGAACGGGGAAGACTTTACCGCCGGTTCTCACCTAAAGGAGGAGGAGGGGTGGAACGAAAGCAGTTGGTGGTGCCTAAGTCGGAAAGGGGAAAGGTGTTGGAAACCGCCCATTGAACGGTTGTGGGGAGGACACTTGGGGATACGCCGCACGTTGGAAAGGGTAAGCCAAGATTTTTATTGGCCAGGGGTAGCCCAAGAGGTGAAGGATTTTTGTAACTCCTGCGAAACCTGTCAGCAGGTCGGGTTTCCCCGGGATCACCCCAAAGCCCCGCTGCATCCCTCCCTGATTACGGAAGTGCCCTTTGAAAAAATGGGAGTAGACATTTTGGGCCCCTTCAGTCCGGCAACTTGAGGGGAGAAGAAATATATTCTGACGCTCATGGATTACGCCACTCGGTATGTGGAGGCGGTGCCGCTTTCTGTCATTTCAGCCCCCCAAGTGGCTAAGGCCATGATGTCTATTTTTATGAGGATAGGAGTCCCCAAAACGTTGGTGCACGATCAGGGAGGGAACTTTATGTCATCCCTATTAAAGGAATTGTGGCGGTTGGCGGGGGTGCAGCAGTGCGTAACGGCGGCGTATCACCATGAAGGGAATGGGCTGGTGGAACGTTTTAACCAGACTTTGGGGGAAATGTTGAAGGCTTACGCAACCAAACATACGGCTGACTGGGATCAGGCCCTACCCTACCTTCTCTTTGCCGCCCGGGATGTGAAAAGTGATAGTTTGGGGTTCTCAGCGAATGAGTTGGTTTTTGGAAGGGAGTTACGGGGCCCCTTAAAGCTGTTGCGGGAGGGGTGGGAAGGAAATGACCACCCTGCCCCGGTGTCGGTGATAGAGTATATGCAGAAATTACAGAACTTGCTAAGGGAAGTTGGGGAGGCCGCGCAGGAAAATTTGGAGCAGGCGCAGCAGACTCAGAAGAGGTGGTATGACAGGCAGGCTAGGCAACGGGTGTTTCAGGTGGGGGAGAAGGTTTTAGTGTTGAAGCCTATCAAGCCGGAGAAATTGGCAGTAAAATGGGAAGGACCCTTGGTGGTAGAGAAAAAGCTGAATGAAGTCAATTATTTGTTGCGGGACCTGGAGGGTCAGCGGCGGGCGAAAGTGTTCCACGTGAACATGATGAAGCCGTTCCGGGAGCGAGGAATGCAGGTTAACCAGGTGGGGAGGGAGGAGGCTGGACTGGATGTGTTAGCAAGCTACCGTAAAAGTGAGGGGCTGGAAGAGATTCAGGTCCCAGAGGAACTGAGTGAGTGGCAGAAAAAACAGCTGAGAGGATGTTTGCGGGAATTCAAGGAGTTGTTCTCGGGACTGCCAGGGCGGACGTCGCTTGCTACCCATTCAGTTAACACCGGGAACCATCCTCCTATTCAATCCCCTCCTCACCGGTTAAACGGGAAGCAACTGGAGGTGGTGAATAAGGAAGTTGAGGAAATGCTGGGCATGGGCGTAATTAAAAAAAGCCAGAGCCCATGGTCTTCCCCTCTCGTGGCTAAAAAGGACGGATCCATACGTTTCTGCGTGGACTTTAGAAAGTTGAATAGCGTGACCACGGTGGAAGCTTACCCGATGCCGCGCACGGATGACTTGATTGAGACACTAGGGAAGGCGAAGTTTATTTCTACCTTAGATCTAACCAAGGGATATTGGCAGGTGCCATTGGATAGGGATGCAGCCGAGAAGTCAGCCTTTTCTACCCCTCGGGGGCATTACCAGTTCACGGTTCTGCCCTTCGGGCTTTCGTCAGCTCCGGGTTGCTTTCAAAAACTTATGGACCGGGTTCTGGACGGTCTGGGGGCTTTTTCGTGTGTTTACTTGGATGATGTGGCCGTGTTTAGTGACACGTGGGAACAGCACTTAGAACATTTAAGGCAGGTATTGGGGCGGCTGCGGAAAGCTGGCTTGACCGTGAAAGCTTCCAAGTGCCAGTTCGGGAGAGGGGAAGTGACCTACTTGGGTCATAAAGTGGGGCAGGGAGTGTTGAAGCCTATGGAGGCCAAGGTAGAGGCTATCTGACAATGGCCCGTACCCCAAACCAAGAGGCAAGTTCAGTCTTTTCTCGGATTGGCCGGCTATTACCGAAGGTTTGTCCCTAACTTTAGCCAGCTGGCCACTCCCCTAACGGAGCTGTGCCGAAAAAGGCAGCCGGTTCGGGTGCGCTGGACGGAGGGGTGTCAGAGGGCCTTTGATGGGCTGAAGGATCGACTTAGGCAAGCCCCGGTGCTGCGGGCCCCTGACTTTGATCGCCCCTTCATAGTGCAGACCGATGCTTCCGAGGCAGGGCTGGGGGCAGTCTTGTTGCAGGAAAGGGAGGGGGGGCTGCCGCAGCCCGTAGCCTTTGTTAGTAAGAAACTGTTACCTCGGGAAAGAGTGTTGGCCACAATTGAAAAGGAATGTTTGGCTATAGTGTGGGCGGTGAGCAAGTTGAGACCCTATTTGTGGGGGAGGCCCTTTCAGCTTCAAACGGACCACTCGCCTCTCTGCTGGTTAGCGAGAGTAAAAAACACCAAGCAAAAGCTGCTACGCTGGAGTCTGGCTCTCCAAGACTTTGATTTTACCATTTCCCATATTAAAGGCAAAGAGAATGTGGTGGCGGATGGATTGTCTCGAAGCTTCAGCCGAGGGGAAGAGGGGGTGCTGGGAGGGAATCAGACTGGGGCCCCACTAGGGTGCAAGACGAAAGGGGGGGGGGGTAAAAACCAAGTAATTTTAGCGGAGATGGCCTTTTCTAGAAAGGCCATCTTAAGGGGGAAGGTGTAAGGAAGGGGTTAAGTCATACATGGAATTGCTGTTTTTAAAAAGAAATGTAAAATGTCCTGTCGTTGATTTTAGGTAGAGCGAGATAATCGCCAGCTGCCTGTGGGCATTGGGCACCTCCTGGCTCAAATCCAGTGGAAGGCCAACTTGGCCGGGTTCTGTTTCCTTTACAGCCCTCACCTGTTTTCTTCCAGTGCCGCTGGCTCCAACATGTTTCCTCCTTTCAGAAGCCTGAGTGCCACCTCGGCCGCCTTGTGTTTGGCTGCTTTTTTGCTAGGGCCTTGGCCTGAGAACAGGAAAGGGGGAGAAGCCAATCGTGAGGCGAGGTTGGCGTGGCAACTTGTAAAGGGGGGGGGGGCTGACAGGCTGACATACTGACTTGGCCAAAAACACGTTTTTGTCGGTTTATTTGTTTATATCCTGCCTGCCTGCCATGGTGGAACACAAGGCAACACACTTGGGTTTCCCAGGTGGTCTCCCATCTGGTGGGCGCTGTCCAGACCCAGGCCTGCTTAGCTTCAGCAAAGGGGGCTGCATCATGTGCCTTCAAGACACGCTCAGCAGCTGTCATGCAGTACAATGCGTGACAACACAATTAAGGTCTGACAACACAATTGGGACCTGAAGGTGATCATCAGGTAGGTCCAACATGCACTTATTAAGAGCCAGACCAGTTTGCCACAACCAAGGACCAAGAGCCATCTAGAGCTGTGGGGCCCAATTCAGGATCAGGTAAAACTGCACATCCTTTTGCGCAAGAAGCTTCAACGGCTGCTAAGCCTCACTGATCAAGCTCTGTGCTCAGCCTACAAACCAGCCCCCATCCTTGTCTGCCTCTTCACTTTCTCATTACAGCTCTGCACCCCATCTCCAGCGTAGCTGGCTGAGTTCTCCAGGAGAGCTTCCAAATGCTTGGTGGTGAGAGACCCTGACCCTGTGAGGACTTCTGGTGAGCCCTGGGAGAGGGATCCTGGGGGGGGGGGGGAGAGGGGGGCACCCAACAGCATAGGCATCCCTAGTTCTAAAAGGGAAGTGGGATCAAAGAGGTTATAGTAGTAGATCTAGAAGCCAGGATCTCCTATGCTCTATTCCCAAATCTAGGTGGTAGTGTTAGGACAGATCCAATTCTAGTCCTCTAGATTCAGGAAGCATGCCTTGAAACCGAGACATATGCAAAGTAACAGTGTAGGCTCCTTTAGCTTTTGGGAAGGGTCCAAAAGGGGGGAAACATTAGCAACTTCCCATAGTCCCTGTCTGCCACTGCAGTTCTCAACACATATTTTCTTTAAGGAGGAGAGTCTTAACCCATGAGAAAATCCGTTAGGAGGAAGACAGAGAACATGGTGGTGGTTGGCTGGCTGGGTGTGTCGTCAGTCTGGATGAGCCCCCACCTCAAGTGAGAGGCACGAAGGTGGTAGTGAAAGGATACTGAATTGTGGTTGGGATATTGAATCGTTTCCTGCATTTCTAAGCCTAAATCTTGTTTTATTTGTATTGAATAAAGCTTTGGTTCCCCCTGCCTTTTTTATATATATTACACAGGCAGGATAAATATTTATTCTAAATTAAAAATGTAAAGTGTGGCAAATGTCCCTAGAAAGAGGAGGCTTTCTCTTTCTCTCTCCAGCTACCCATGAAACTGAAGGAAACCAGCCATGCAGCTTCCCCCAACTACAACTCCCATCATCTTCAGCCAACATAGCCCATTGTCAGGTTGGGCCTGCTGGTCTCGCTGCGCTACAGAGGAAGCTCCCAAAATTATCTCCAAAGCACAAAGTTAATGGGAAGCAGGAGTCCCAGTTGAAAAGCACAACTGGGGAATCTCCCCTCCCAAAGCTTCTTCAAATAGGATGACCACATGAAAAGGAGGACAGGGCTCCTGTATCTTTAACAGTTGTATTGAAAAGGGAGTTTCAGCAGGTGTCATTTGTATATATGGGGAACCTGGTGAAATTCCCTCTTCATCACCACAGTTAAAGCTCCAGGTGCCCTGCCCTCTTTTAAAACTGATCACTCTAGTATAGCTCCTGCAGCTTTAACTGCTGTGATGAAGAGGGAATTTCACCAGGTTCTCCATATATACAAATGACACCTGCTGAAATTCCCTTTACTATGCAACTGTTAAAGATACAGGAGCCCTGTCCTCCTTTTCATATGGTCACCCTACTTCAAATGACACGAAAGACCGTGGAAGATAGGGGAGGGGACCTTCGCCCCAGCCAGCCCTGCCAAAAAAAAGAAAAGAAAAAAAGCTTATCTACTGGTTCATTCATTTCCCCCACTTTTTACCGCAACTAACCGGTGCAGCTGATGTCGCCAACAGTGACGCGAAAAGTGAAGTTGGGCTGATGTGCTTGACCCTCAGCTTTCAGTAGGTCGTAGACGGGCGTTTTGCCTATGCGTGTCCCATACTCCTGCAGCAGGCTGATAGGGGTCTTGCCGGGGTTAGACGCCAGCATTTGCTCTATACTGAGGGCAGTGAGTAGACAAAAGTGGATTTTAGAAGTCACCCAATCCTTGGAGAGGGAACCCTTTTCACCAAACACTGTTTCTGTGCCTTCCACAATCCCACCCTCTAAAGCACAGGCTGTGGTTGTTGCTCCCACACCCCACCTCTATCACATTTTCACCATGCTGTATCACTGGAGGGCACAACTTCCACTGTGACTCCATAGTAGATCTACAATAAGCCACGTCTTATGAGTGACATGGGGTTTCTAATTTTGGAGGAAAACTGGACCAGGCCAAAGGTCCATCTAACCCAGGAGTCTGTTTACAAGAGCAGCCAGTCTGATGCTTCTGTCTATTCACATACAAGGCATGAAGGCAATGGAGAGCCAGGGTGGTTAGACAGCTGAACTGGTTATGTTAGGGTGGCCAAAAGGACACCCACCCAGGAGACCCCTTTTCTGGGGGGAAAGAGTATACCAAGCACGCAAGGCTCTGCCACCATACCCCTCCCTTCCCCCTTTTCATTAATAAAGAGTCATCGGAATGCAGCTGGCAAGTTGCTCAAGGTTGCTCTGCACTTTGAAACCCACAGAGCATGTCCCTAATCTGCCTGGTCAAATGTAACAACGTCCTAAACCACAGCTACCGGGGCCTCGGATCACCGGATTCAACTTTCCATTTTTTCCAAACACTCTGGGGCACTTGCTCCTTGTTATCACAAAAAACCGGCCCCAATGGTCAGCAAAGCTAGCTTCGTCCGCCCTTGCGTGGGGGGGCTTATCTGGTACGGTAAGTTACATAAACAGGACATGGTTGTCACAATATTATGCATTGTTAGTTGTTAGAAATAGTTTCATTTATGGAAAATGTGTAACTGCAATCAATAAGGGATGGGAGGAGGGAGAAGCCATGAGCTCATCAGGAGGGGCAGGGAATGTTATAAAAGATGTTGGTTGTGGATGATGGGTCAGAGAATCTTGCCTTCGACCCATCGAGGGTGAGTTATTCTTTCTCTACACATGTAGATCAAAGAAAGTAGTCACTGCATCTGGACTTGTCTGGTTTTCTTGTTCCCTCCCTTCTGGTTGGGGTTTTTACCCTAACAGTTAGATCCAGGTTCTAGTCTCCACTCATCCGTGAAAGTTACTGGGTGACTTGACTCTCAGCCTAACTTATCTCACAGGGTGGTTGTGAGGAGAATCATGTACACTGCCTTGGGCTCTTTGGAGGAAAAGGCAAGATATAAAGGTAACAAATAAATACAGTAAATAAACCATAGCCATTCCCTGACCTTTGTCCCCAGCACATGGTATTCAGAAGTATACTGACTTTATCTCTGTACAGAGAGTATAAGGCCATCCATATAAGATATGTATTCTATGTTTCAGATCAAAATGAGGTGGAGTACAAAGCTCATGTATGATGGAAGAAGCTTCTCAGGTAGGCAATAATCCCATGACCTCCTGAAGTCAGAAACACTTCTGAAGAAAGATGCATAGGATCGTGCTACATATTTGCATTCTAATGTGCTTAGGAGTAATTCTCCCAGTGGGCCTAATTTTGAAATAAATACAGAATTGAAAAAAAGGGGGGGGGAGGGAGTAGTTCATTTATTACCCCATATGTTCGGCTAATTGGGACTAAAACACATTTTTTATACCCAACTAACTAAACTTTTTGCATCCTTTGAGGAGAAAAAACGATACGGTATATCATTTCCAGCTGACTCCCCCACTCCTTGCGTTCTCACGATCAGGAACGTCGCGCCGAATCGCACTCCTCCTCCCACAGGGTGTTTAAACACCTTCTCGTTAAGGGAGGGCGTCTCTTTCAAGCACCCTCCCGTCCAAACACGGATGGCTGACATCCTAACCACGAATACCTAAAGCGTGTTTTCATCTTGACGGCGCGCGCGACGGGGCGACCGAACAGGCTGCCCCCACCCTGCCAGAGTCCCGCCATCTCCATGGCCCAGTCTCCTGCTGCCATGAGCGCGCCACGCTCGGGCATGGCGGCCCTCCCAGGGCTGGCCCACTTGGGCCTCCCTGCTCTCATAGCAACGCACTCCAAACGATGCTCTTTTGAGGTGGGGGTATCCTAGCAACCGCAGCTCCAGGGGGCGGGGCCTTCCCCCTCGTGCCTTAGCAACGGCCCAAGCGGGGCGGGGTTATTCACCTGGGGAAGCTGCCGCAGCTCCTCGCGCTCCCGCAAGGCTCCTCCGCCTCCTCCTCGCTCATTCCCTCCTCCTGCCCCGCCGTCGCCACCACCACAACGCCTGCCGCCCTCCAGCCCGGCTTACAATGGCCGGGAGAAAGGAAGCGACGGCCCCCTGCCGCCGCCGCCGCCTCCAAAGGGCTGCGAGGCGCATCCTGGAAGCTGGAGTCCGCGTGGAGACCTGGGCCGCAAGGCAACGCCGGCAAAGGGACTACATGTCCCATAAGGCTTTCCGGCCGCATGGTGGCATAGACCAGCTTGGCCCATCTCTATGCATCGAAGCCGCATGATTACTCCCAGTGCACGCTGGGAGTAGTAGTCTTCTTGGTGGTTGTTTCTCGCGTCTCCTTTTCTTCTGTCGCCCCCAGATTGTAGAATGGCCTGCCGGAGGAGATTCGTAAAATTAACTCTGTGTGTGATTTTAAGGCAGGCCTATCCAGATCAATGTAAAATCATGAATTTTTAAGATGCATTGATTCCTGTTCTAATGTTGTTCCCCGCCTCGATCCAAAGGGAGAGGCGGGTAAGAAATAGATGATGATGATGGTGATGTAGGGGAAGTTATGTGCTTACACCTGGTACACGCACAAAGGCTAAAGCTTCCTTGGGAAAGGGGTCTGTCTCTCACACACCTTTTTGTTACTCTGTAAAGTGCCCTACGCGTCATTATTATTGACTTCCCAGGCGAGGCTTTTATTGTGCAATCTCCCAGCCTCTTTCAGGGAATTTTACAGGGGGTCCAGGAGACAAGGTCTTCAATTTGTAGCCTTCCCTTGTTTTACTTTTCCATCTTTTACCTAACAAAAGAAAATCTGTTAAGGAGGGAAAAACAGAATAGTCACACAATGCCTCTTGACTGGCAGCAATTTCTGTGTGGAAGCACCCTCAGTCTCTGCATATGCATGTTACTTTCACATTGGCCACTACAAAATTTTCAGGTACAAGATTTGTCACCCAGGCAGTGTAATTCAATACACTAGATAGATCTGTTCTGGCCCCTCACCACCCCACTGATTCCCTCCCTTTTGACGTTCATTCTGTTAAGAGCACACACTACTCCTGTAAGCATCTCCATTTTGCTATTCTATATTGCCCTCCTTTAAGACCCTGACTCACCTTTGTTTTTTCTCTGACCACACAACCACATTTTGTTCCTTCAAGAACCACATTCATGTTGATAATCTCACTGGCCCAGCTGCCTCTTCTGTGTCCTCCTTTGATCTCCGGCTTTGAATGAACTTTGATTTTGATCCATTCCAATCTGGCTTTCCCCTCCGGCATTCAGCTGAAATGGCTCCAAAGGTAACTCTATCCAGGCTTCATCCCTCTTGATAGCTTTGCTGCTTTTGATACTGTTCCAGTGCAATCCAGTACATATCTACTCAGAAATAAGTACAGTTGTTTTCAAAGAGGCTTACTCTCAGGTAGATGCCTTAGGGCACAATCCTATGCATGTTTAGACAGAAAAGAAAGTCCTACAACTTCCAGCATGCCCCCAACCAGCCATGCTGGGAGTTGTATGTGTAAGGAAGGGGTTAAGTGTACAAAGAATTGCTGTTTTTAAGAATCTTTATTCATTGTCTATTGTCTGTTATAGAATTGCAGAAGTCCCGCTTATCTCTCCACCTGGCCGTGGGCGTGAGGCCATCTCCTGGCTCCGTCAAGGCGAGAGAGGTGGCCTTGGGGCAATTTGCATCTGTGAAGGGAAAAAATGGCCCATCCGGAGGGAGGGGGGAGTAGAATAGCTGAGTGGCCATAAAAGTCTACCAAACATGGGGCCTGGCGCCTGAGCTGAAGGACACCTGGCTGGGGAAGTATATTCTGTAACAATGTATTAGTATTGCTGGTATTGGGGTTCAGGGTGTTATTTCTGTATCAATTTTAGTAGCTAATCTGATGTGATGCTTGCCTCTTACCCTTCCAATTTCAATAAAGGATTGGGCCTAACCCTTTCAATTTGAGAGCTGTGTGCTTTATTCCAAGATCTGTGCAAAATCCAGTGGACAGCCGGTTTGGGTGAGTGTGGTTTCCTTTACAGTATGGGGTTTTTTTTCTCTGTCTAAACATGCATAGGATTATGCCTTTACTTTTATTTCTTTATTTTTGGCTTGATTTCCATTATGCTCTTCCTGTTTTGGGATTCCTTGAGGATCTATCTTTGGCCTTCTGCTATTCTCTCACTGGATGACCTTGTTGCATCTCATGGCTTTCAGTACCTCCTATATACTGATGGCAACTAGAACTTTCTCCCTCCCTTCAGTCTTGTATCTCCAATATTTCCACTTGAATGCTTCATCGGTGTCTCAAGCTCAGGATGTCTAAGACCAAAGTGTTCATCTTTTCTCCAAGCTTTCTTCTCCTTGTACACTTTCCTTATCTAATATCAACTACACCACCCTCTCTGTTGAACAGGTATGAAGCCTTGGCTTTCTGCTTGACTCATCTCTCTCCTCCCCGCCTCATCCCTATTATATAAATTGCCAAATCATGATGCTGCTCCCTTTACATTATAAAAATTCTCTCTTCTTCTCAGTTCTTTTGGCAAAGATCTATGGTTCGTAGTCAGCTGGGAGGCAAGTCAGCAGAGCTCTCATAAGGGCCAACCTGCCTCCTTCCAGAAACAAGTGTTTCTGCTTGTTTCGGGGCTTCCTCTAGGAAGCACTAAATCTTCCCTGCATAAATGGTGGGCCCCACATTCAGAAAGGAATCAGCAGACCCACCACTTGCAGAAGGTGGGGTGGAAGGGAATCATTAGGGGTGGAAACTCCTGGTTGTGTTCTGCCCTTGGATCTGATTATTTTATCCTATATAAGAATACAGCCGTGTAAGGCTTATTGCCTGAGATATACCAGACCAATTTTGCTCATTTTTGTTTTAAACTGAAGCTTGAGCACTGTAGATGTCCAGAAAATTTTGACAGTTCAAAAAAGTCCAGAGTTCGAGCTTTAATAGCAAATAATTTCCTCTGCACCAAACACGCAGGGCAGCCCCTCCACCAGCAGGATGACAGACAGCTCTGCTGGGCCAATCAGTGGTGTGAAAGGAGCAATTAATTGGGGCCACAAGGGGGCAGGGCCACATGGCATGCAAATTTCAGAGGGGGGATTCAATATGCATGAGCAACATTTTCATTATTCATGAGCCTCTCTGTGGTGAGGGGACTGAGGGGCAAAAAGGCAGGTAAAATATAGCAAGAACCACATGCTCAAAACACAAAACTGAACAACACAACAAGCACTACTTAAGCAGGAGCCAGTATCTGATGCTCCTTTCCACAGGGAGTTGCTGTTAATTGTCCCCATGGGTGCAGTCCCACTGGAGAGGAGGGCCTTCTTCCCTTTCCCTTGCTTTTGACTCCCTCATTCATTCTTCCTTCCCTCCCACAGGGCAGTTGATATCAGATTTTGGTACAGAATCACGTCAAAGCTCAAACCTGCTCTTCTCTCTCAGTATACTTCTGCTTGTTACCTGAATCAATAGATGTCTTGTGCACCATAGTGAACTTGATCTGTGGCACAGTCGCCCCCAGAAGTTGGCAACCAAATGGTGTGATGCATGCACAACAAGTAGTCTGGTAGACAGTCATTTGATCCTCTTTCAGGAATATATAGCTTGGATTCCCCCACCCCAAAATTACCAAGCCAAGCTAAAGCGCAGTGCTCTTAAGGCCCATTAATTTTCAAACCCCCCATTGAACTCAATGGGACCTAGAAGTGCTTGTTTCATTCCTCCTTATACTGCCCCAAAGGTGGCAATTTCTCTCCCCTCCTCCATCCAGCCAGGAATGGGACATTGGCAACACTGTCGTGTAATACGGCCCACTTCCCTTCAAGTATGTTGGAAAGCAAGCCCCACGGAACCCAGTGGGGTTACTTCCCTGTAAACGTGGCTAGGCTTGAGCTGCATGTATGCCTCTATCTCTAGCGCAGGTCTGTTGTCTTCGGTAGGACACTAGGCGGAACGCAGCCTCTCGGATTCGGTCTCAAGTAAGGAGATTAATTTAAACTACATCACCCAGAACGTCGCAGAGGAAGAGTTGCGATTGGGTTTGCGGTCTCTCGAGATCGAGCAACCAATGGGCATCGGAACTACATGGCCCATGAGCCAATGCGCGGATCAACTGATTGGCTACGAGAGTTCCTTTTTCTCGTCCCTCCTGGCTTTGTTTCCCGTACAAATGCCTGACCGTTTCCAACCCTGATTGGTTCCTCCTCGGTTGCCTCGACCCCCTTTGTCGTCCAATCCCCTATTAGCCTCTTTCCGCACTCCCTTTCCATTATTGGGACCAACCCTATGATTGGCTGAACCTCACCGGCGCAGAGCCGTAATTGGCTGGGCTCGGTGCACCAGCGGAATCCGTGAGCCGCGCTGGTGATGGAGGGGGCGCTGCTGAAATGGACCAACTATCTTTCGGGTGAGCGGGTGCCGGCGTCAGGGTGGGGAGATGGCTGTCGCCCAAATATTTTGCCCTCGCCCCCTAAGCGCTCAGCCCCATAGCCCCCATCGCTCACCTTCACCCCTTCTTCCCGTATCTTAGCAACGCAGCCATTCCGAACCCAGGAGTCCGGGCTCTTGGGTTTTTCATCCCCCCCCCCCGCCCCGCTTCCCCAAGATAACTCCTTTTCTCGTTGTGTTACATTCTTTTAAAACGTTTCTCAAAAGCAAAAGATCTCTTTGCACAGGAGCCTCCTCCTTCCATGCCAGGTGTATTAGGACTGCTATCTTTATGGTCAGAGCCTCTGCTGCGCCTAGAACAGTTGCATAACTGGAAGAAAATTCAACAGGTGCAGCTTTCTCAATGCATGGAGATGCACTGAAGAAATACACTTCACCTGTTGATTTGGCCTTGCTGGGCAGTTCTTGGGCTGCTTCAAGACAGAGCCCTAGCAGTGCGAAGGCATTGTACAGCTGTTCCACCTTTTTTTCCTCAGTTGATTTTCTGCATTAGGAAAAAATACAGAAAAAGCAGTAAGCTAACATGGGAGAGTCACGAGTAGAAGACGGTGATGTCTGGACTCACCATAAATCTCTGTGAATGAAGTAGGATGATGTTACCGTAAAAGCTTTGTCTGGAAACACCCTTAGATGTTTAGAGTTTCTGTTCATTTCTTGTTTTTTAAAAAAGTGGTAGCCCTATTACAAAAACTCTCTTACTGAAACCCTATTTTGATTACTACGAAGCTCTTCTTTTGAGATCACCACCATCAGAGGTGTGTTAGATGGCAATGCAAGAGAGGGCCTTTTTGATGGCTGCTCCCAAGCTGCAGAACTTCCTCTCAAGGGAGGCTAGGTTTGTTCCCTCTCTGCTGTCCAGGCAAAGACTACTTTATCCAAGAGGGATTTTGGTCTATAAGTGGGTCTGTGGGTTGGGTGCTATTTTTATTCTGTAGTTGTGATATTTTTTTATTGTATTTTAATGTGTTTTATTTTTTTAATCTATTTTAAATTGTTTTGTGCCTTGAGTGCCACCAAAAAATATTCCTGGTTGCAGCTGGGGAAGCTTCATTAGGTTTTTCTTAAGAAACTACCTGTGAGAGAGCTTGGCTCACCAAGGAGCAAGGATCCCAATCTATCTTCTTTCTTCCTCCCATCTCAGGTTGGCAGCCACGATACTTTGTGCTAGAAAATGGCATCCTCTCCTATTATGACTCTCAGGATGATGTGGGCAAGGGAAGCAAAGGCAGCATCAAGATGGCTGTGTGCGAGATCAAAGGTAAGATCCCTTTGTGCTCTTCTGGGGTTGTGTGGCATTTTGGCACATGAAATGTCAAATCTGCACTATGTCTGGGTCTTTCCAAATTTGCAATCCACTCTAGGGCATGCACTGTCTGCTGCTTTCTTCTAGGACCTGAAGCAGCTTTAACCTGTTGCTTTCAGCCTTCAGAGTTTGCTGCTGCTCCCTGCTTTTAAGACCTGTAATATTATCTCCATTATTGTTGTTTTTTTCTCTTCATATTTGCTGCCTGTCCAGCTTCTGGACCAAATGTCCCAGCCGTTCAGTCCAGGCCAGATCATGCCCACCTGCCCCCATTCACATAGAATCATAGAATAGCAGAGTTGGAAGGGGCCTACAAGGCCATCGAGTCCAACCCCCTGCTCAATGCAGGAACCCACCCTAAAGCATCCCTGACAGATGCTTGTCCAGCTGCCTCTTGAAGGCCTCTAGTGTGGGAGAGGCCACAACCTCCCTAGGTAACTGATTCCATTGTCGTACTGCTCTAACAGTCAGGAAGTTTTTCCTGATGTCCAGCCGGAATCTGGCTTCCTTTAACTTGAGCCCGTTATTACGTGTCCTGCACTCTGGGAGGATCGAGAAGAGATCCTGGCCCTCCTCTGTGTGACAACCTTTTAAGTATTTGAAGAGTGCTATCATGTCTCCCCTCAATCTTCTCTTCTCCAGGCTAAACATGCCCAGTTCTTTCAGTCTCTCTTCATAGGGCTTTGTTTCCAGACCCCTGATCATCCTGGTTGCCCTCCTCTGAACACGCTCCAGCTTGTCTGCGTCCTTCTTGAATTGTGGAGCCCAGAACTGGACGCAATACTCTAGATGAGGCCTAACCAGGGCCGAATAGAGAGGAACCAGTACCTCATGCGATTTGGAAGCTATACTTCTATTAATGCAGCCCAAAATAGCATTTGCCTTTCTTGCAGCCATATTGCACTGTTGGCTCATATTCAGCTTGTGATCTACAACAATTCCAAGATCCTTCTCGTTTGTAGTATTGCTGAGCCAAGTATCCCCCATCTTGTAACTGTGCATTTGGTTTCTATTTCCTAAATGCAGAACTTGGCATTTATCCCTATTAAATTTCATTATGTTGTTTTCAGCCCAGCACTCCAGCCTATCAAGATCACTTTGAAGTTTGTTTCTGTCTTCCAGGGTATTAGTTATCTCACCCAATTTTGTGTCATCTGCAAATTTGATCAGCGTTCCCTGCACCTCCTCGTCCAAATCATTAATAAAAATGTTGAAGAGCACTGGGCCCAGGACTGAGCCCTGCGGTACCCCACTCGTTGCCTCTCCCCAGTTTGAGAAGGTTCCATTGATAAGTACTCTTTGAGTCCGATTCTGTAGACAACTGTGAATCCACCTAATAGTTGTTCCATCTAGCCCACTTTTAGCTAGTTTGTTAATCAGAATATCATGGGGCACTTTGTCAAAAGCTTTGCTGAAGTCAAGATATATGATGTCCACAGCATTCCCACAGTCCACAAGGGAGGTTACCCGATCAAAAAATGAGATCAAATTAGTCTGACAGGACTTGTTCCTGACAAATCCATGTTGGCTTCTAGTAATCACTGCATTGATTTCAAGGTGTTTACAGATTGACTTCTTTATAATCTGCTCCAGAATTTTCCCAGGGATGGATGTCAGACTGACTGGTCTGTAGTTCCCAGGTTCCTCCTTTTTGCCCTTTTTGAAGATAGGGACAATGTTAGCTCTCCTCCAGTCGTCTGGCACCTCACCCGTCTTCCATGATTTTGCAAAGATAATAGACAAAGGTTCTGAGAGTTCTTCCGCTAGCTCCTTCATTACTCTAGGATGCAGTTCATCGGGCCCTGGAGATTTGAACTCATTCAAGAAAATTAGGTGTTCTTTGACCATTTGTTTATCAATCTCAAACTGCAATTCTGCCCCCTCAACTTCTGCTTCACTTTTTCCAGGGGGGTCATAGACCCGCTTTTGGGAGAAGACTGAGGCAAAGTAGGAATTGAGCACTTCAGCCTTTTCTTTGTCATCTGTTATCAATTTGCCATCCTCATTAAGCAGTTGAACCACCATTTCTTTCCTCTGTCTTTTACTACTCACGTATCTGAAGAAAGCCCTTTTATTGCTTTTAGCATCCCTCGCTAATCTCAGCTCATTCTGAGCTTTAGCCTTCCTGATGCCATTTCGGCACTTCTGCGCCACCTGTCTGTACTCTTCTTTTGTAGCCTGGCCTTCCTTCCACTTCCTATATGTATCCTTTTTGTTTTCAGGTCATCTCTAAGCTTTTTGTGGAGCCGCATTGGTTTCCTCTGTTGTCTTCTATCTTTTCTCCTTGTTGGAATTGATTGTAACTGTGCCTTTAAAATTTCCTTTTTTAAATACTCCCACCCATCCTGCACTCCTTTTCTCATTAGGCTCATTTGCCATGGGACCTTACTTATCATAGTTCTGAGTTTATTAAAATCAGCTTTCTTAAAATCCAGAGTATGTGTATGGCTACACTGAACTTTTGTCTCCTTCATAATCAAGAATTCAAGTATGACGTGGTCACTTTCCCCCAGAGTTCCCGTAACTGCCACTTTATCCACTAAGTCATCCCTATTGGTCAATATCAAGTCAAGGATTGCCGATCCTCTAGTTCCTTCCTCCACTTTCTGTAGGAGAAAGTTATCACCCACACATGTCAGGAATTTCTTGGAAGGGACGCTTTTGGCAGTATTTGTCTCCCAACAGATATCAGGGTAATTGAAGTCCCCCATCACTACTATTTATTTATTTATTACATTTTTATACTGCCCAATAGCCGAAGCTCTCTGGGCGGTTCACAAAAATTAAAACCATCATAAAACAACCAACAAGTTAAAAACACAAATACAAAATACAATATAAAAAGCACAATCAGGATAAAACCACGCAGCAAAATTGATATAAGATTAAAATACAGAGTTAAAACAGTATAATTTAAATTTAAGTTAAAATTAAGTGTTAAAATACTGAGTGAATAAAAAGGTCTTCAGCTGGTGACGAAAGGAGTACAGTGTACTACATCACACTTCCTTGAAACACTGGCAATTTGTTTCTCAAAAGTTTCGTCCTCGTCTTCTCCTTGATTGGGTGGTTGCTAGGAGACCAACCATGGAATAGACAATGCACATCTCTCAGCTTGAGGGGTTGTGGCTCATTGGTAGAGCACCTGCTTTGCATGCAGAAAGTCCCACCTTCAATCCCCAGCATCTCCAGGTAGGGCTGGGAAAATTTCTGCATGAAACCCTGGAGAGCCATTGCTGCCAGTCATTGTCAACAATACTGGGTTAGATGAACCAAGAGTCTGACTTGATCTCAGGGAATTTCCTGATTGCACTTCTGCATGCAGTCAGTGGGCAGCTGATCTGTCGTGCAGCAAAGATCCAGTACATGCTGCAAAATTGACTTGTGGATTTGATGGAATGTCAGTACGCTTTGGAAGTGCTGGGAAAAGTGCAGAAAAGGGCAACTAAAATGATTAAGGGGCTGGAGCATCTCCCCAATGAGGGAAGGTTACATCCACTGGGATTGTTTAGCTTGGGGAAAAAGGAAGCTAAGGGGAGACATGATAGAGGTGTACAAAATTATGCATGGTGTGGAGAATGTGGACAGGGAGACATTTTTCTCCCTCTCTCAAAATACTAGAACCTGGGGTCATCCCAAGAAGCTGATTGGTGGGAGATCCAGGACTAATAAGAGGAAGTACTTCTTCACACAGCGAATAGTTAAATTATGGAACTCACTACCACAAGGTGTAGTAATGGCCACCAATTTGGATGGCTTTAAAGGTTAGATCAATTCCTGGAGGCGAATGCTATCAATGGCTACTAGCCCTGATGGTTGTGTGCAATCTCCATTATTTGAGACAGGAACCCTGTGTGCACCAGTTGCTGGGGAACATGGGTGGGAATGTGCTATTACACAATGTCCTGTTTGTTCATCCCTGGCTGATGGCTGGTTGGCCACTGTGTGAGCAGAGTGCTGGACTAGATGGACCCTTGGTCTGATCCAGCATCAGGGCTCTTCTTATGTTCTTAAATGATTTGACATAGATGCTGCCTTGTCCATAGTTTGAGGACTCCCAGACTATTTAGGCATTGCTCTTAGAGCTGCCAACTGACCAGAAAAAATAGTCCTGGCTTGCTCCTGTTACTTGAATAGTGGCTTGATCTGTACACATCAATAAGCGAAGCTTCTCGTAGCACAGGGGTAAGTAGAGTTACCACTTGCACAGCACCTGGTCTAAAACAACAACAAACCTAAAACCTTTATATGTGGTTAGAAATGGCCTCCAGTGATAGTGTGGGAATGGTCTAAGAGCTCTTGTCTCCAGGGAAGTTTTCACTCTTAATAGGACAAAACCTCCTAGGTTGATGTCCTGGATCTGGAATATGGGGACCAGGTTCCTAGCTGTAGTGTTGGCCTCCCCTTTATCCAAACTACATACTTGGGAGCTATTTTTGTGTGGCCCCTGAAACACCCCTCTTTATCTCAGAGTGGTAAGTAAGGGTCTGTAAGTGGGTAGGAACGTGGCCTTCCTATCCCCTTTCAATGTGTCCTTTTGGGTAGGGATGTTGCATTTATTTCAGCCCAAGGTTCAAATTCAGTTTTGGAGAAGCTCTGGTGGGGTGGGGTGGACTGCATTCCAGTGGTGGTGGGTGGAGATCAAGACAAAATAGGGCAGGGCCAAAAATATCAAAACAAGCAGCATATTTAAGCTTAAAGCTCTTACTCCCAGTAACTGAACTTTAGGAGAGGAATTTCAACCTTTTAGATTTGGAAAACGATGTGCGAACACCGGGGGAAACCACAGAACAGCTGATGTTTGGGGAATGGGAATTGGGCCAGGGAAAGGGGTGTGTCCACCTGGGGAACCCTGGAGAGCCAGATTTGACCCACAAGCCTGAGATTCAGCCCCCTTGATCTTGTGTAAGGTGGGGATTAGCATTGTTTTTCGTGCACCGCCCAGGGAGCTTTGGCTATTGGGCGGTATGAAAATGAAAATAAATAAATAAATATGCAGAATGTGTGGCAAGGGACCCGCAGCTCTCTCAACCTCTGCTCTGTTCTGTTCTTCTGATCCCTTCTGTAGTGCACGCCACGGACCCCACTCGTATGGAGCTGGTCATCCCAGGTGAGCAGTACTTCTACCTGAAGGCAGGAGGTGCTGCTGAGAGACAGAAATGGCTGGTGGCTTTGGGCAGCTCCAAGGCCTGCCTTGGGGACAGCAGGACCCAGAAAGAGAAAGGTTGGTTCTTTGGCTGTGTACTGAGAAGACGAGACAGAGTTTGGGAAGCTGAGGACTGAAAATAAGAGGAGATGTGGGACAGAGGTTGAAGAGGGCGTTGGCACGGTGCAGGGTGGTGACTCCTGGTAAATTATGATTAGAATGAGGTGCTTAACTCTCACAGCTCCTTAGCAAACATCCCTGGGCCTGCCAAGTCATTTGAGAACCTGAACTGAGCCTGTGGCTCTCCTGCCTTTCTCACTGCAGGGAGAAAGTAACGACTTAACTGGGTTGTCCCAAATTGATCTGAACATCGTTTCTCCTTGGCCACTAGATTATCTCCCTCAATCTCTGATTGGATGTACTGTGTTCAGATAGCATGGGAGAGCCCAGCTCATTTGTAGATCTTCAAGCCCTGGGGCCAAATCCAGTCCTCCTGGGGTCTCAATCCAGCCTCTGGTGTTCTCCACTTGGCCCTGCCCCCTGGGCCCTGAAAACCAATTGTTGAGTGTTTTCCCCAGCTTTTGTGCATTTCCCCCCCTCCCCCCATCCTAAAAGGCTGAAATGTCCCTCCCAAGACTTAGGCCTTAGCTAGACCAGATTTTATCCCGGGGTGAAAAATCCCGGTTTAAAAAATCACTTACCTCTGCGCACGAGCGTTCTTGCGCTCCACCTTCTTTAAAAAAAAAATGGCGGGCACAACACCTCTCTTCCTGAGGTTGTTGTGCCTTACGTGTGAACGAGGGAGAGATCTCCCATTAATCCCAACGCGAAGTCTCCCCTCCTCTGCCCTGGAAAAAAGGGTAGGTCTAGCTAATGCCCTAGTTACTAGTAGTCAAAGGTTTAAGCTACGACACACTGGTATTTTGGCCCCATGCCTTTCTTTTTCGTGACTGCCTTTCGGGGCAGGAGCAACAATAAAACACATAATAAAAACCAATCCGGTCGTAAACGTAGCAACGGCAGCAAACATTCTAGAGAACATCAAACCCCTGGGTAAAAGAAACCTTACAACAGACAACTGGTGCTGCAACTCAGTCTGATGAAAGCTGATCAGGGGAAGGCCAGAGTAAAATAGTAAGTTTTCAGGGCCTTCCTAATAGCCTACAAATGATGGGGCCTGGCGAACCCCTGATGGCAACTTATTCCAGGGGTGTGGAGCCACTGCAAAAAGGGCCCTGCCTTGTGTGGTCGCCTATCTAACTGCCCTCGCAGGTGGGCAGCTGAGAAGGGCCTCTCTTGCTGAGCTGCAAGTGCAGTTCACAGTTCTAATCACTGTTCCCTTTTCAGCCCCCATTATTTTGTGTCGGGTTGGAAGCCATCTTGTAGGAGAGCAAAGCAAAAGTATATTAAGACCTTCAGAAATTTTCAAGTGGGGGTGGGGTAGAGAGTTTGAGAACCACTGATTTATTTATTTATTATTATTAATTTTAATATATACATTTTAGCATTCATAAATTATACATCAGAAGTTTCATATACAGAATCCAAACGAAACGCAACAGCTTGGAACAGTCATCCACTAGAGTTTTGCTAGAGTTTAACTGTAGGAGTTCATTGCAATCAAATCAAAGTCTTTACATCGTCCATTCACATCCAATAGCAGATCTTTAAATAAGAGCAACCAAAAAATTGAGAATTGATTTTCTTTCAAAATTAATAATAAAAAAGCTGCAATAGCGTTTAACATCAATAGATTTTAAAATTAACAAAGGTATAAAGTTGTGCCAACTGTAGAGGTTATAGGGAGTTCATTCATAAGCTTCCCCCTTTTTTATACTAGCCCTCTGTACCCAAGGCATGGGCCGTGTTCCTTATTTGGAGACAGGAGGGGCAAGGTATAAGCCCCCTTGATCAGTCAGAAGCTTTGCCCTTTTGTCGTGCCATAAAATTGTCCACCGAAGAAAGTAAAGGGTCTGTTATCTCAGTAAATGAGCTCTTGATAAAGCTCCCGCTCTGTCATCAAAGTTGGTTCTAACCTCGATGCCACAGTGTGGTGATACGTTTCCGGGGATAGCTCTCTCTGGAGTTAAAGCTAACACTTGGTGAGATGCCCATGATTCTTCCTGTCTGTTGAGGACACCCTGCCTGTCGTTCGTGCTTCTCTCACTACAAGGCTTGACTACTGCGATGTGCACTGTGTGGGACTGCTCTTGGAAACTGTTTAGCAGCTTCAGCAGGTGCAGAATGTAGTGGCCTGTCTCCTAAAGGGGGACATGTGGCTGGAAACATATAACAACACTGCATTATTATATATAAATAAATCATCATCATCATCATCACTGGCTCCCTATTCTCTTCCAAGCACAATTCAAGGTACTGGTTATAAGTGGCTTAGGCCCAATACACTAAGAAATGTTTTTCTTCCCTTTGTCTCATTGTGAATTCTGACGTTTGCCCAGTTGGCCCTCTTAATGAAATCATCAGTGCATCAGGGTCAATCAGCAAGGGAAAGAAGTTCTTAGTGGCTGCCTCCAGTTAGGGAATTTTAACTGTGGCGTTCATGGTCTTAGAGGACCCTCCCTGTTTAGATGGTTTTGGGTTGGATTCCGAATCTGCCTTTTGCCAGAGGAAGGGCTCTGTTCGTGGAAAGTCCCTCCCCCTGATTTTTTAAAGGATCTGCCTGCCCCTCACATCACAGCTCAGTCCATTCAGCAGGGTCTCTGACACTATGTGTAGCATTTTCAGGGGGCTGGAAGGGTTGCCATGAGGGAGGACGGCAGGGAAATCCGCATTTGTCAGCACAGTTGATGCAGCTTAAATCTGAATCAAACCCAATGTCTATTACTCCACTTACATCAAAATGTGGTGTGCCAGCCTTACTGCTTTTGCAGGGCCTTCTTGCACATTGGGAGGGGGGTCTTCCTGCTGAGGGGGGCCCTGGGGTTCTGCTCCACAGTCCTGCCTTGACGGCACCACTGGCTACCTCTTCCACCCCTCCCTGCCCACCATGACAGAATTTCCTCTTATTACAGACTTTCCTAAGCCCAAAACTTCAGGAAAAACTTCCTGACTGTTAGAGCAGTCTGACAATAGAACCAATTACTTAAGGAGGCCATGGGCTCTCTCACACTAGAGGCTTACAAGATGCAGCTGGACAGCCACCTGTCAGGTATGCTTTAAGGTGGATTCCTGCATTGAGCAGGTGGTTAGTCTCGATGGCCTTATAGGTCCCTTCCAACTCTACTGTTCTATGATTCTACGAAGGCCAAGGATGCCTTTGGAAGAATTAAGAGGACCTGTCAGTTTGGGTTGACCTTTGGGAGTTGGAAATTCATTCAATTAGATAAAGCTTTATTTTATTATGCTGGTTTTTAAAAAAGGATTTTTACTTGTCTTACCTGCCTCAAACCTTTAGGACGCAGTGAGCTGGGAAGCTCTAAATGAAAATGAACAAATTATTTGGTGATCCAATGCAGGACTAAGCTGGTTTTGTACTTTCATGGCAATTTTACTAAACCACAGTTTATCCTTGGAATCTGGGATGGCCCATTAGGAGGCACTATGGTTCAGGGAGAAGGTTGTTCAATTTTGGCTCTGCCTTAATCTCATTCTCTCCAAGAACTTAAATCAGTAATAAAGCTATGTCACTTTTTTTGTCCCATATATTGTAACCTCTCATCCTCGCTTTCTGCTCCAAATCAGAAACTTCATTGCCCTTGGCTAGTAACTGGGCTAGTAAAGTGTTCTGCTCTCCTTCTCTGTGTTCTCCTTTTCTGTGTGTGGCTTATTTTCCCTGGGATCAAACCCCATGTTGTGTTGTGCTGGCTTGCCTTCCTCAGATCTGGACCTGAGCAACGAGTCCCTGGGGAGGAAGCTGTCCGAACTGCGGCTGTACTGCGATGTGCTGACACAGCAGGTTCTGGCCGTGCAGGACGCCACGCACCCTCAAGACAATGGCTCCCCGCTCGACATCCAGGTGGGGGCAGCTCTTGAGCGATTATGTACTTTGTGCAGGTACATTATCCACCCCTGTGTGACAGGATGCTCTGCAGAGCATGTATGCCCTAGATCCTTCATGAACAAAAGGTGGTCTACCTCTGGTCTGTATAGCTCAAAGGTGGGGAACTTTTTTTGGCTTAAGGGCTGGATTGCCATCCGGGCAACACCCCAGGGCTCCATGCCAATAGTGGGCATGGCCAGGCCACACACTAGGGCTATGCAAGCCTTGCGCCTTGGATTTGGAAATCTGAATCGCGGAGGCCATTTTATGACGGTTCCACCATTTTCTTGCACAGCCCTAAGTCTCCGTAAGCAAGTTAAAACCTACAACTCCCAGCATGCAGTGCCTGGGAGGGCTGCACTTACTGGGGCCCAGGAATGGTGGGCACATCTGTCTTAGCTGCTGCTGCTGCCCCAATCAACTACTCCTCAACACCATCGGCTGCCACTGCAATCCAGCATACTCCAGTGACCCTGGAGGGGTCACTGTGCATTCCACAGGCACCATGCAGAGAACAGCCCACTAGATGAGCAGCCGATCATGCTGAGGAATAGACGATCACATTAGCAGCAGCGGCGAAGACATGTGTGCCCACCATTCTTGGGCCCCGGTAAGTTCAGCCCTCCCAAGCACTGCATGCTGGGAGTTGTAGGCTGTAACTTGCTTACAGAGACCTTGGGCTGTGCAAGAAAATGGTGGATCCGCCATAAAATGGCCTCTGTGATTTGGATTTCTGAGGCCCGAGGTATTGCACAGCCCTACCACCCACACTCTTTAAGACACCCCATTCATACACACATACCCATAGACTTCCATTCTATGGGAATCTCATTCAGGTATAGATATCCATACTAGCCCTGATGGTTGTGTGCTATCTCCGGTATTCGAGGCAGTAAGCCTGTGTGCACCAGTTGCTGGGGAACATGGGTGGGTGGGTGCTGTTGAACCGTGTCCTGCTTTGTTGGTCCCTGGCTGACAGCTGGTTGGCCACTGTGTGAACAGAGTGCTGGACTAGATGGATCCTTGGTCTGATCAAGCATGATGCTTTTATGTTCATAAACATCCAACCTCCCTGTTCAGTCACACATTCCCATAGACATCCATTCACACTCCCAGTCAGAGCAGCCCCCTCTTTGCTGCTGCGAGGGGTGCATGGAGCCGGCTTCCTCATGAGCTGCAACTTCAGGCTTTCCCCAACATATGTGGACCCCAAGGAGGGACAGAGCTGTACCCCCTTGACATGTAAATATGCGAATTGGCCCTTCAGCCAAGGCTTTTTATCACTTTCTCTGAGAGGCCAGCTAGAACTATGGCTCTGAGAATCGAACGGGGCAGGCCGCCATGGCTTTTGTTTACGTTGTCCTCCTTCAAGACCTCAGATCCTCTCTTATGACCCCACTCATACAAAACATTCCAGGTAGGCCGGTTGAATTCTACCTAGAGTATCTCTTGTCAGACCTGAACTTTCAGGTCACAGCTAAAGTGGCTAGATTTTGCACACAGCAGCCATAAACTGTCGCAGAGAGGTGATAAATTAACATTGTTAAACATCTTACATGGGTTTCTTATGTTTCTCCTGTTGGTGCTTGTACATTTTGACTTTTCATCTTTCAATTTTTAACTCAGTTTTACTGTTGTTTTTAACTGTATTATATTGTTCATTTGTTCTGACATGCTGGCTGTTTGCTGTAATAAACTTGATCTTTGTCCTCCTACTCTTGGCTTCCCCCAGAAGATGAACGAAGCTTCGTCCTTGTTGCAGGCCACCTGCAGCCAGTTCATCTCCACGCTGGAAGAGTGCATGAAATTTGCAAACACCCGCTTGGCACCTGAGCTTTACCATCCTTCGACAGTTCCCCAGCCTTCTGATTTCGTGGGCACCAAACTCCCACATTCCCACCGGGTGAGTCTATTCATCTATTCAGTTCTTGTCCTATACTTATATTCTCTCTTTTTACCCAGGCAGGAACCACAAACAGCTTGCAGTCTGTAAAGCTGTGTACATTTAATATTTTATTATTTATTTATTATTGCATTTATATCCTGCCTTTTTCCCTCCAAGGAACCCAAGGCAGTGTACGTAATTCTCCTCCTCCTCTCCATTTTATCCTCACAACAACAACCCTGTGAGGTGGATTGGGCTGAGAGTCTGTGACTGGCCCAAAGTCACCCAGTGGGTTTTCATGGCTGAGTGGGGACTAGAACCCGGATCTCCCGACTCCCAATCCGACACTTTAGCCACTACACCACACTGGCTCCCCTATAATATTCCCTATAAAAGGAATTTCACAGTTGTGGGGTCATTTCTGTACCCTAGTTGATTTCTGGGAGGTCATTGATCAAAGAGCCAGTTTGAGAACCCCTTCCATAATGTTGTAGTTTCGAAGGAATCCGGGTGGTCTTGGTGTTATTTGTGTGTGTGTGAGTACAGCATCAGAGCATGGGAAATCTTTAGTTGAGAAACCCCAGGACATCTCTCCCCTTGGTGTTTCCTTTTATATGAGAAATGTGTCGTATATATTCTTAAGTTTCTGTTTTTATTAAGAGGTAATTTTCAATGCAAATTTCATATTTGCATTAATTTGCTTGACATGTGTATATAGAGATAAATCGATATATTAAACTCAAGAGGAGGGCATCATAATTTGATCTCAAAACACAGGTTGGAGGTGTTCATCTGGCAGGCAGCCTTCTGCAATGGGGTGCCTGACAGGCATTTGGACTACAACTCCCATCATTACTGACCATGCTGGCTGAGGCTGATGGGAGCTACAGTCCAAAACTTCGGGAAGATATATTGAGAAAGGCTGCCTTAGGACAGGGCATGCTTCTCCCAGCCCATTTGGGGCTTTAAAGAGAATGGTCACTACTTTGAACTGAGCCCAGAGGCAATTTGAATTCCCGTGCAAACTATAAAAAACAGCTGTTAATGTTCCTGATGGCATACCCCTCATGGAAGTTGAGCAACTGCATTTTGCACGAGCCGGGCCAAGTTATTATCACTTTGCCTGGTTGAAATCATTGCTTCCAGCATGCCTATTGGCTGTTGCCCAGTCTGCCTTCTTGCATCTTTTCACCAGAAGTCAAGTCATTGCCATTGCATTTGCTTTCTTGTTACCTGGAAATTGGGCCTTGGGTTATCTCTGCCATTTTGAAGCCTCACGCTGCTATGCTGCGCACTAGAGCTGTGCACCAGCAGTTAGGAAGGGTGAAATTTATTTATTTGCGACACTTATATACCGCTGAATATAATAAAAACCCTCAGTGGTTCACAATAAATATTGACCCTAAGCCACAGTGTTTAAGCATTTTGAGCTAAACATGGTTTAGCGTGTCATGTGAACCATGGCTTAGCATGTTGTGTGAACCGTTCCTAACCATGGTGGCTACATGACCATGGTTTAAACACACTCACTAACCATTTGCTGCAAAGGGGTCAGCGGCCTAACGATGGCTAGGTGTGTTGTCTGAACAAGCCCATTAAAATCACATGTAAAATCCAATATTAAAAATGCAACATTAAAAACACTGCAATAAAACTACAGTACAATAAAACAATTCAATAAAAACTACAGTAAAAAAAACAATTCAAGGAGCAGTAAAATGGAGCAGCAAAATGGAGCAGCATGATTAATTTAACTACAGCCCAGGGAAAGCCGGAGTGAACAAGTGTGTTTTCAGGTGGCGTTTAAAAGATGCCAAATGAGCTCCTGGGATGTGTGGCTTACAGTGAGAAACCAGCTGTCCTCCCTGATTCTACATTGGGGCGGTTTCAAATGTCAGTTCTCTGCTCCTGCGGATCAGGCAGGCACCAGCTGTCCCGGGCCTAGTATCCTTAGTATTTCTTCTCCTGCCCCAGTTAGCCTAAAGAGCAATCTCAAAATAGGCTAATGCAGATTATTACTTATTTATTATTGACAATATTTATATACTGCTTCTCATTGGAAACAAATCCCGGAGCGGTTAACAAAAGAATAAAAGCAAACAAAACTAACAAAGACTGCACGCACACGCACACACAGAGGTATTGTGAGGCTAATACAAAGATACCTCATGGCTGAGGAAAAGCCAAAGTGAACAGGTACGTTTTCAATAAATACCTAAAACATGCAAGCATTGAGGGGAGATCATTCCATGGGATGGGTGCCATTGCAAACAAGGCCTGTCTCCATGTCATCACCAAACAGAAATCCATTTGAATTAACTAAGGGCCTTGCTAGACGAGGCCTTAGCGCGCTGTGAGGCCCAGTTTCCCTGCTGTGCGTCCAGATGACACACAGGGGAATCCGGGGTCAGGCCGCACTGAAGCCTCCCCTAACGCGCCATAAGCGAAGTCACTTATGGCGCGCCTTTTCTGCAGCCCCGGCCTGAGGCCGGGGCTGTGGAACGTCTATCAAGGTCTGTGGCTTTTTGCGGCTACTCGCTTACTCGCGAGTAGCTGGAAAAAGCCACGGACTGGGCACAGCACTCATACGAGCACTGTGCCCATCGGGCCGGGGGGAGATGGAGGGGGAAGGCCAGACCGGCAGGAGAGGGGGATGGCGGAGGGCGGCACAGATCGGGGACGGGGAGGGAGGGCGGAGGGTGGCACAGATAGGGGAGGGATGGCGGAGGGCGGCACAGATCGGGGAGGGATGGCGGAGGGCGGCACAGATCGGGGACGGGGAGGGAGGGTGGGGAAAGAGTGGGCAGGAGGCATGGGAGGGGATCAGGAGCGGATGGGGGGGCTTAAGTAAAAAAACCCACTTACCTTCTCCGGAGTCTTTGGGGCGCACGTGGTCCCTTTAACAACAACAAAAAATGGCCGACGCTGCAGGGCTTCCGGAGTCCCTGCGCGTCGTGCGTGTAGGAGGCGGGGCGGCGCGCGCTAAAGTTAGCGCACCGTCGCACCGCCTCCCTGCCGGCTTATCCGGCATCGTCTAGCAAGGCCCTAAGATTAAAGGCACAATCTTATGCTTTATACTAGATCACATTTAGTTGATTTAAGGCGCAATCTTATGCGTATTTAGGCAGAAAGAAGTCCTGTAATTCCCAGCATTCCTAAGCCAGCCATGGCGGCTGGGGAATGCTGGGAGCTGTAGTACTTTTTTCTGCCTAAATATGCATATGATTGCGCCTTAAATCAGCTAAATGTGTAGTATAAATCTTGTAATCAATTAGATGACTCAATTAAAAACCCTTTGACTAACTAAAGAGGTGGCCTCTTCGTAAACACAACCAAGATGGTTAAAATAAAATGGGGTAAAGGTTTGTGAATAACTTTGCAAATTGTCATTGCATGTTGTGTGTGGAATGTTGATCCAGAAACACATTTTTGATTATGAACATAGAACTAAGAGGTTGTAGCTATTATGGCGCATGTCACATCTGGATTCTGGAATAACAGGATGCTACATTGTGCCTGTGTCCTCATTGCTGTGTTGTTCCCCTCCTTTCAGGTAAAACGTTCTATGAGCCACACGGGCATCGTTTCCTCAGACAGGTAAGCACCCATAGGGAGGGAACTCTTCCATATAGTACTAATGGGCAAGCTTCCCCTGGCACATCTTAGAATTCATTCCATTTCCCCAAGTTTTCCCCAAAAATAATGGGTGGTGGTTTCTCTCCCCCCTCTCCCCCAGTTTTGCTGGAAAATCTTGGTGAAAAGAACACACATGGGTTAATTGCATTTCCTCATCTCTGCCAACTCTCCCCCTTCCCAAGCAAAACAAACATGAACCCTTGAGAAAGGGGGATGGTGTTACTGGTGGCTGGTGCAACGCATTTGAGATGAGTGAGGCCTCTCAATGGAGCATAAGGCCTACAAGGCCTCTCCTGCCTTTACCAAGCCTTCCCTACTGCTAGTCACCTCACTTTCTCAAGCAGCTAGTTTTTTTGCTTGGGAAGGGAGTCGGAGGGTGGGAGGAAGGGCTGGCTGTGGTGTGGGCAAACCCCGTTACAAGCCAGACCTATATTTTGGAAGTGAGGTGGGTGGGATGGATCTGGTTCGTAAAGGTGTGAGAATCTCTGAACTGGGGGAGTTCGTATTTTGAACGCCCTCAGTTCTACATTGGACAATTTGTCGTTAATGTTCAGATTTCTCCCTGCTCCTCATCTGGTCAGTAGGAAACGCCTTTATTCATGTAAAAAGGGCTGCTTTATGCTTTTCCCCCTTTTATTTTATTTTTTTTAAAAGGAGGGATGAATTCCGCAAGCTGTATAGCTTACACAAGATCCATGTATCACCGCTTACTTTTGCATAAGATATTCTGCTTTCCACGTGGCGCGGAGGCTAGTGCATTTTTTTAGTCAGAACTGAGTCTCACATACTTAGGATTGCAGCCTTCGTCGTCATGGGGCAGAGCGTGTGAGGCATGGAAGCCCCCCCCCCCGGCCCCAATCCTGGAAATCTTCCCTTGCAGAGCTCTGGAGCCAGCTCGGATCCCCCCGGCACTTCCCAGAGGAACGGTGACTGTCCTGCGCAACCTGGAGGAGATGGTGATGCTCCGCTCACAGCAGTGGGGGCAGCAGGGTGCCCAGTCTGAAAGCCCCACAGGCACCATAACCGAAGAAGCCATTGGTAGGGGCCACCACCAGATAACTGCATGAGGTTAACATGGGAGGGGAAAGGCGGTGAGTTGGTAGACATGCTGGTGAGTGGGTTGGGAGATGGGCAGGGTTCTTGCGGGGTGGGGGGTGGCCTCCTCTCCAGCCCAGCTGTTGTGCACAGATTTGGGAGGTTGTTGGGCAATTGAGCCTGAAAGTCTCTGCATTGAGCTTGGTGGAGGCCTCATCCAGCATGCAGCAGCTTCTATGAACATCCCCCTCCCCTGAGAAGTTAAGAGAAGGAAGAGTGACCCTTCGAGCACCAGGCTTGATCTGGAACTAAATTGTACTTTGTAGTTTCTTTGTCCTCGGTTCAGGTACTTATGGGGGGAGAGGTTAGGTAGGAAAGTGGTGGGCAAATGGTGGAAGAGGAGGGGAGGGTCAGCCACCACTACAAGCATCGCACGTCCCAACTGTACTCACTTCCAAGAGAGGCAGGTGCGCACCCTGCCCGGACCTCCACTATATTTATTTATTAATTTATTGCATTTCTACACCGCCCAATAGCTGAAGCTCCCTAGGGTGGTTCACAAAAATTAAAACCATTCAAAGTATAAAACAAAACAGCATAAAAACATGAAATAAAATACAGTATAAAAGCACAACCAGGATAAAATCAGCAGTGCAGTAATACAAATTTAAAATGCAAATTTAAAACAGCAAAGTTAAAATTAAATTGAGAGACTGTTAAAGTGCTGAGAGAGATATAGATGTATATAGGCTGCACCTGTTCATGAGAAAGCCTGCATCCACAAGGCCATTCAAGTTAAACATTCAAGTTATGAACATAAAAAGGGACAGTAGCAAGTTAAACATTCAAGTTATGGGAAAGCCCATCTGCCACTACGTTCTCCTTGCCCTTGATGTGGGAAATAGTGAAATCAAAGTCCTGGAGGGCTAAGCTCCAGCGCAGCAACTTCTGGTTAGTGTTTTTTACACGCGCCAGCCAGCAAAGCGGAGAGTGATCCCTTTGAATCTGGAAGGGCCCCCACAAGTAGGGCCGCAGCTTCCCCACTGCCCATACTATAGCCAAGCACTCCTTTTCAATCATCGCTAAGACTCGCTATCGAGGCAAAAGCTTCTTGCTGACAAACGCCACGGGCTGCAACAGCCCCCCCTCTCCTTCCTGCAACAACACCGCACCCAGACCCGCCTCGGAAGCGTCCGTCTGTACCACGAAGGGGTGATCGAAATTGGGTGCCCGGAGTACAGGGGCCCGTTTGAGTTTTTCTTTTAGCCCGTCAAACGCTTGCTGACACGCCCCGGTCCATTGCACTTTTATCGGCTGCCGCTTCCGGCACAACTCGGTTAGGGGGGCCACCAACTGGCTAAAGTTCGGGACAAACCGCCTATAGTATCCTGCCAGCCCCAAAAAGGACTGGACCTGCCTTTTTGTCCGTGGAACGGGCCACTGCTGGACTGCCTCCACTTTGGCCTCCATAGGTTTCAGCGCTCCCCGCCCCACTCTATGGCCCAAGTATGTTACTTCCCCCCTTCCGAACTGGCACTTGGAGGCCTTTATGGTTAAACCAGCCTCCCGCAGCCGACTCAACACTTGCGCCAAGTGCAATAAGTGCTGTTCCCACGTATCACTAAACACCGCCACATCATCCAGGTAAACGCACGAAAAAGCCCCCAGACCGTCCAGAACCCGGTCCATAAGTTTTTGAAAGCCCCCCCGGTGCATTCGAGAGCCCGAACCGAAGAACCGTAAACTGGTAGTGCTCCCGGGGGATAGAAAAAGCCGATTTCAAAGCCGCATCCTCATCCAATGGCACCTGCCAGTATCCCTTGGTCAAATCTAGCGTAGAGATGAACTTCGCTTTCCCTAGGGTCTCTATCAGATCGTCCGTCCGGGGCATGGGGTAAGCCGCTACCGTGGACACGCTATTTAATTTTCTGAAGTCCACGCAGAAACGGACCGATCCGTCCTTTAGCTACGAGCACCAATGGGGACGACCAGGGACTCTGACTCTTCTTAATCACCCCCATAGCCAACATCTCCTCAATCTCCTTGTTAACAATTTCTAACTGCCTTCCGTTCAACCGGTGGGGGGGCGACTGTATAGGGGGGTGCTTCCCCGTATCAATCGAGTGCGTGGTCAGTGACATCCGACCTGGCAAGCCCGAAAACAACTCCTTAAAACCTTGCAAACACCGCTTCAACTGCTCTTGCTGCTCAGCGCTCAATTCCTCGGGGACCTGAATGTCCTCCAGCCCCTCCTTTCCCCGGTAGCTAGCTAAGACGTCCAGCCCGGACTCCTTGCCTAGCGGCTCGGCTCGCCTCGCCCCACTGGCTGGACCCGCACCCCTCGCTCCCGGAACGGCTTCATCATATTCACATGATAAACCTTAGCACGACGCTGCTTCTCGGGATCCCTCAACAAATAATTCACCTCGTTTAACTTCTTCTCTACTATAAGGGGCCCTTCCCACTTAACTGCCAGCTTTTCCGGCTTCAACGGCTTCAAAACCAACACTCTATCCCCTTCCCGGAACCCTCGCTGCCTGGCCTGTCGATCATACCACCTTTTTTGGGTCTGTTGTGCCTGGACCAAATTTTCCTGTGCGGCTTCCCCCACCTCTTGCAAGAGGTTCTGGAGGTTCTGCATGTATTCTACTACCGACACGGGGGTGGGGGTGGTCCGCCCCTCCCAGCCTTCCCGCAACAACTTCAGTGGGCCTCGTAATCCCCTTCCAAAAACCAGCTCGTTGGCCGAAAACCCCAAGTTATCACTCTTGGCATCCCGGGCCGCAAAGAGAAGGTGGGGCAGGGCTTGATCCCAGTCTGCCGTATGCTTGATCGCATAGGCTTTCAGCATTTTCCCCAGCGTCTGGTTAAACTGTTCCACCAACCCGTTCCCTTCATGATGGTACGTGGCGGCTATACACTGATGCACCCCCGCCAACTTCCACAATTCTTTTAGCAGCAAAGACATAAAATTTCCCCCTTGGTCATGCACCAACACTTTGGGGACCCCCACCCGGGTGAAAATCGTCATCATAGCCCTCGCCACCTGTGGCGCCGAAATAACCAAAAGCGGCACTACCTCCGCATAACGGGTGGCGTAGTCTACTAAAGTTAGAATGTATTTCCCCCCCCCCCTCAGGTGGCTGGACTGAAAGGTCCCAAAATGTCTACCCCCATCTTTTTGAACGGCACCTCCGTGATGGGTGAGGGGCGTAGCGGGGCTTTGGGGTGATCTCGGGGGAACCCAACCCTCTGGCAGTTCTCACAGGAATTACAGAAATCTCGCACCTCCTGGGCAACTCCTGGCCAATAAAAGTCCCTGCTCACCCGCTCTAAGGTCCGGCGTATTCCCAAATGTCCCCCCCACAGCTGCTCATGGGCAGCTTCTAACACCTTCCCCCTTAAGGGTGCAGGCACAACCAGTTGTTTCCTCTCTATTCCTCCTTTCCCTTTGGGGCAGAACTGGCGGTATAACTTTCCCCGTTCCCAAACAAACAGCTGTCCCCACCTTCCCTCGTCCCTCTACCGGGCCTCCCACCGCCTCCCGGCATTCCCGTAATGAAGGATCCTGCTGCAACTCTTTTTGAAACTCCAGGGTGTCCCATCCCTCCGGGTCAGGGCCTCCCTCCTCCCGTCCTTCTATGGAGGGTCCCTCCCTTAGGTTCTCCCGTTCTTCCTCCTCCGGGGGCTCCTGTTGTCGGGCGGCTTTCCCTCTGGTTGTTACTGCCAACTGGGTAACTTTAAAACCTAAGTCGTTGCCCAGGAGGAAGGCTGATCCTTCCGTGTGCGTGAGGATAACTAGCTCCCCTTTCCAGCCTCGATACTCAATGTTCACTCGGGCTAACGGGGCCTCAAAGGGAGGTGCTCCGTATGGGGTCACCGTGATGGTTCAGCCTTCTAGTCTCTGTCCGAGTTTGAGTAGCCCCACGTGGGCGCTACTAAGGTCCGCTCCTGTATCCCTTTGAGCCCGCACCATCCTCCCATCGACCACTACGCACTCACAGAATTTCTGGCGACTCCACTGGAGCTGGGCTGGGGTCACCAACCGCATGGAGACGGCGTTCGCTGGACCTGGACTCCCGTGACCGGTGGTGGCCTGGGCCACCCCCGTGGACTCAGCACGCATGTACTCCCACTCCAAGTCGGCCACCTCTCCCTCACTGTCGTCGCTCCAATTTGAGGCTGGAGAAGCCGGCGTTGTGGGCACCGCCGCCGCCCGGACCACTGGTCGTGGAATTGGCCCTCCGCTCGCCTGTTTAGCCGCCAATTTCGGGCATTCTCTCTTCAGGTGCCCCGGCTCCTTGCAGTAGAAGCATCCCCCACTCGCCTCGGGTCCCGCCGCCGCCGCTCCGCCAGCTGCGTTCCCTTTCTCTCGATGCTCCTTCCCCGGCCACGCCGCTTTCCTCTCTCCTACCGCTCCGCCAGGACACCTCTCCGGAATCTTCAGGGTCCCCCCGGGGCCTTTCCGCTCGAATGCCTGCAACCGGTCTGCCATTTTCACCGCTTCCATCAGAGTTGGGGGGTTCTTTTCCCCCACCCAAGCATCATATTTCTCCGGAAACTGGTGGTAGAGTTGTTCTTTAGCCACCAGGTCCTTGGCCCCCTTCAAGTCTCGGACCCCTTCGGCGACCATCCAAGCCTCCATAGCCGTCATCATTCGGGTGGCGAATGCGGCAAAAGTCTCTTTCGGACCCCGGGTCAGTTGGCGAAATTTCTGTCGGCAATGTTCTGCCATCAGGGCAAACTGTTCTTTCGCCAAGTTTTTGAAATACAGGTAGTCGTGGCGCAATTCCCGCAGGATGGTGGCTATCATTTCTCGCAGTGTCCCGGTAACTTGTGGTCGCAACAAGCTCATCCTCTGGGCCGGCAAGACCCCCAGCTCATCGCACGTATCCTCGAAAAGGGCCAGGAACGCTCCCACATCATCTCCTTCCTGATACATAGGAAACGCCCGTCGGTCAAAATGCGGACCTGGGGTCGCCCCCCTCTCTCTTTCGACGATCCTCAGATGGCGGGACATCAGCTCCAGACATTCCGTGTACATCCGCTGAACGTTCCTTTCATCGCTCTCCTCCCTGGCCCCTATACCTGGGCCATTCCTTTCCGCCTCTCTCGGCGGCCGAGGGGGTGGGGGCAGCGGTGTTCCTCGCGGCCGTGGGACCTGCACCCTCCGATTGTCTCCCTCCAGCATCACTGCCAGTGCCGGGGTCACCTGCATTCCAGAAGTGTCCCCTTCCAGCATCGCCCCCGGGAACGACATCCTTGGGTCAACTTCGAACCACGCTCTTTCCCGCTCCTCCTCTGGCTTCCAGAGTCGTGCTGCATGGCGCCTCCAGGCCCCTCCTTCAGAGCGAGGTGTCTCCTGCGTCCTCCACTCGAAAGTGGACAGATGGGACTCCCCTTCCGCTCCCTCCTGAGGGTTTGCCCCAAAAAACTCTACTCCTGGAGCTTCCGCTCCCTGACTCTGAGCCGAACGCTCTACTCCTGGAGCCGCCGCTGCTTGGTTCAAATCCGTTTTGGCTGGCCTACTCGACTTTGCTTAGCCTGGGTTCCAACCTTTGCTCTCCCCTTCCTACCAGTATATCGTTCCTCCGGATCTCTGTCGAATCCCAGCGCTGCCCACCATGTAAAGGAAGCACGCCCCAGCGAAGCTGGCTTTTCCACTGGATTTTGCACAGATCCAAAGAACACACGCACACGGCTCCAAAACTGGAGGGTTAGGCCCAAATTTATTGAGGATAAGGGTAGGAAATACAAGATTAGCATTCAACGGATAAAACATGCAGATACAGAGTAGGCACCCAGACCAAGCAAACTAAAATAACTAAGTTGCAGACTATACTTCACCCAGCCATGTGGTCATCCAGCTCAGAACAAAAGCTCCTTGCAAAACGTACTCTTTATAGATAGTTTTCCCTGCTCCTTCCCCCCTCCCTTGCGAGGATCGTTCACACCTTCCCTGAGATGTTAATTTTTCGCTCAAGGCCGATCGGCCTGGCCCCAAGCGGTTCCAGGATGTGCCAGAACGCCCCCATGCAGCTGGCTCTTATCTGTTCTGCTTCTAAAATCATAACAATAAAAGTACATTTTAACATTCTAAAAAGCCATTCTTGGTATGAATTAACCCCATCCTTACAGAGGTTACCATATTTCTTCAATTCTAAGACGCACTTTTTTCCCTAAATAAACAGCTCTAAAAATGGAGTGCGTCTTAGAATCAATGGCGTCTTAGAATCAAAGCAATACGGTAAGAGGAAAAGAGGAAGCTCCTGCAGCAGCCTCGAGCCATGCGAGCGAGGTGGAGCTGGGAGGGTAAGAGCCTGGTTTCTTGTTAGTCAAATTTATTCGTAAGTCCCATCGATTTCCATGGGACTTACTCGCGTGTCATCCCCCCGGTGCACAGACAAGTAAAGAGCGGGACTGGAGAGTTAAGCGTTTTAGCTCCTTAATCGCGTCTTCTCCTCTCTCCTTCTCCCGCCCGAAAATATTGTTTGCTCTTTCTTTCAACGCCCCCCCTTCTTCCCGCGCAAACGGCGGTTTCTTCTCTCACAGAGGGAAAAAAGAAAAGGACACAACCATTAGAAGAAAGCGCGGAGGGGGGGGAAGGAGGTTGGCTGGGCGGTGAGGGAAGTACTGTACTGCTTTCGTCGCCAGCTGAAGACCTTTTTATTCACTCAGTATTTTAACACTTAATTTTAACTTAAATTTAAATTTTACTGTTTTAACTCTGTATTTTAATCTTATATCAACTTTGCTGTGTGGTTTTATCCTGGTTGCGCTTTTTATACTGTATTTCATAATTGTGTTTTAACTTGTGGGGTGTTTTATTGTGGTTTTAATTTTTGTGAACCGCCCAGAGAGCTTTGGCTATTGGGCGGTATAAAAATGTAATAAATAAATAAATAAATAAATAATATTTCTTCGATTCTGATGCCCTTTTTCCCCAAATAAACATCTCTAAAAATGGGGTGCGTCTTAGAATCGAAGAAATACGGTAATTCAGCGCTTCCAGCATCACCCCGACAAGAGGGTGGTGGCTCTAAATGGCGGAAGCAACGCAGGATCAGGACCAAACTTCATGCACAGCCTCCCCTTGTGAGGAGGCACCCGATGGACCATCAAAACCCTGTGTGATTACAAACAAAGGAGCGAAAATCCCAGGTGCACCAAAAAGGGGGTGGCGCAAATAAACCTTTGGATGTTTGCAAGATTGGGACCAAACGCCATACACTGCCTCCCTTAGCAAGGATGCACACGAGACCCATTGAAAACCTTGTGCGCTAACAAAGCCATGCGAGCGAAAGCACCTTTTTGCCGAAAGATGCCTCCATGGAAGTTTGCAGGAGCGGGACAAAACTTCATACGCAGCGTCCCCTGGCAAGGATGCACACAGAGCAAAATGACAGCCCTACGGAGCTGCCGCCATCCGACCAAGAAGGTGTTTGACCCTTGGGGAAATTGCAAAGCGCGATGCCAGGGAAAGAGTTAGGATGAGGTTGGATGCGAGCGCCATCAGTTGCTAGGAAGATCATGGAAAAGGAGATCTGCCTGTTGGAGTAGAGCAGCGGCAGCGGTTTTGACCGCTCTTGCCAAGCAACTCTGTAGGTGGCCTAATTAACCCACAGTGACCGCCATACAACACGATAACCCCTAATGGCTTAAATAAACCACTATACAGACCGTGGAATATCAGAGTGGGTTATTTTGGCCAAATAAGCCATCGTGTATTAAAAAAAACATCTCCCAACAGATTCACAATAACCCATGATGGGTTATATAAGCCATGATAGGTTAAGCCATGATAGGTTATCGTGATGTCCAAACCCAGTCTGTGTCCATTTTCCCTTCTCAATATATCAGTCTTTCCTTGTTCCAATCCAAGCAGGGTGTCTCTTGGGGGAAAATGGATGTGTTCTGTGCTATTTTCCTCCCTGCCCCCTCATTAGTGGAATCCGTGGTCCGTACGTATCCCTGGCACAATGCATGGTCTTTCTTTTTCCCTCTTGCAGGATGAGTGCTGTGGAGAATCAATAGCAGTGTGCGTGTGTCATTACACCCCTATGTGTGCTTTATATCCCAGGAAGTATAGTACTAGAAAGTGTTTTATAAACACTGGCATTGCTCGCCAAGATAAGATCTATAAGGAATGTGCTGAAGCAAAACAGCCAAAGAGAGAAATTAGCCTGGTGACCAATAATGAATTTTAAGAGCATTGAAAATAGGTTGAAGAAAGCATTGCTTCCTAATAGTGTGTGTATATACACATCCACATACTATCCTTTTGTCCCTCTGTCACTTCTGGTCAAACAGATTTTGGCAGGTTTTTGAAACCATTCAAAACATTGCAAAGCCAGTTTACTGCTGGCATGAGCAGCAATTCCCGTTTGAAACCGCTTTGTTTCTCTGTAACAGCTATTGGCTGCATTCACAGAGAACGATAAGCTAAGATTCAGGAGAATCCTGGCTTATCACTCTCTTTACAAGCCAGGATCACAAACCAGAGTTTGGTTTTGGTTTACGAATCCTTGCTTGTCTGTGAGCAGCAAGCGACAATCCCTGGGTCGGTTTCATATGGTAAACGAAGTCTTCCTGGTTTGTTTCGTAGATGTGCTAGCAGGAACGAGTGACATCCATTACACACAACTCGTTCACCATAAGCTAGGATTTCCCAGAACCCCAGCTTGTTTTGTGCGAATCTAGTCATTCTCTGTTTTTAGTCTTCTGGTTCTGCACCCTTCCTTGAACAATCCGGGAAAATTGCATATGATTAAAATTGCTATTCTGCTTTGTTTTGTTTGGCCCTTGCTTCTGGATGAGGAGTGTGGCCCACCTACGAACCAGGGCCTTGGGAGAATGCTGGGAGGGTGTCTGGGCTTGGAACTGGAGGCTGCCAATCTCTCTCTCTCTCTCAACCAGCTTCTTCCTCCTTTTTACCGCAGATACCGAGTTGTCGGCACAAGACCCGCCAGTGGATTCGGCCGGCAGTGACCGAAGGCTGTAACCTGGATTTTGGTGCTGCCTCGACTCTTATGGACAGTTTGGAGCTCTCCTTACCGCTAACTAGCTAGAACGATGGGCCGGAGGTTCCCTCATCTAGCTTAGGAATAGCCCGAGCCTGTCGGATGTGTGGTTGGTTGCATCCTCTGTGGCTGGCAAGCGTGAAAGGCTGGGGCGGCTGGTCGGTCTTGTGGTTGCCGGATGTCTGGGAATGTTGCCAGGGCTGCTGGGCATTCCAAAACAGCCCTCGGTAAGAAGAGGCTGGTTCGGGGGGCAAGATAGGGACTAGCTCTCCTTGCTGGATTAGGTAGGGGAGGAAGAGATGGCCCTGAAAAGAGCGTGGGATGCTTAGGAGGCACCTTCTTCCTGGACAGGTTGCCCAGATGTTCTCCTGGTGCTCTCCCCAATGTCCTTACGTGGACAACATTTCAGTCCCAGAGGTAGCTGGCGACTCAAGGTCTGTGGCAGGTGCAGAACACCTTCCTTCCCCCTCCCCGGACTAAGATCTGCCCCTGCTTCCAGCCTTAGAGTTGCTTTGTTCCAGGTTGACTTGGGAAGTGCTCTGCCCCCCTGGGAAGACTTAACTTGCTGAGCATCCTTTCCCTTTCCTCAGCAGAGGCCTCTTCCTCCAAAGCCCTCACCCCAAAGCGGACTTCCATGACGGAACTTGCCGTGCGGCATGTAGAATTCCTCCTACGCTCTCCCTGCTTCTCTTCAGCCCTTTGCCGGAGCAGCGTGTCGCCAAACCCCGTGGTAGGAAAAGCAGTGTTTTTTGGGGACGTCTGACCCTATGGCCATGTTTGGCTCCCCCCACCCCCCGCACGCGCAGGGCTAGGTGACTTCAACCACTCACATGCCAGACATGAATTAGCTCCTGTACACTACAGTTGGGAGAGTTAAGTCTTTGTCTTGTGGGTTTGTCTGTCATCTATGTTTTTTGTACAGAAGCATGGCAGGATCCTGGGCGCACGTGTGTGTGTGTGTGTGTCCGTCCGTCCGTCCGTGTCCCTCTCCTCCTCTTGAGCCCATTCACGCGGAGAGCCCTGCCAAAGATCAGACTCTAATTTTGAATGAAGACTCTAATTTTGAAACAAACACAGCGTCACAGCTTCTCTGTTTTTCCCCCTGCGGGATGGAAGGAGGCACCAGTGGGGTTTTCTGCGAGACACAGAGCCAAAAACAAAACAGCCGTCATTCTGGCTGCTCAACACGGTTGTCGCAAACGAGGCGATCGGTGTCGGCATCTCGCCTGCTACGCAGCGGACAGCGTCGGAGTCCACGTATATCTGCAAATGGGCCCTGTCTGTATGGATGAGCTGGTCATTGTGGTTTTATATAAACAGTTGCAGAAATCCCATGTAGAGTCAGGATGCAGGTGACTCATAATGGCAGGAACATAACTGGAAAAGAGACGGGGCTATTTCTGGCTCTTCTCTTGCTTTTCTGCCTCTCCTGCACAGCAGCTTTCTTGGCTTGCATTTAATTTCTTTATTGGGGACATTAAGTAATTGAGTAATGCAAAGGCTGGGTTTTTATGGCAGCTCAAGCTACCATGATATACCTTCTTTTAAAGCTTCCCGATCAAGGACAAGACCCCTACACACACACACACACACACACAAACACACACAGACTCAGAGGCAAAGAACAGTACACCCCTGTGCTTTCTCTCAGGCCTCCAGGAAGGGCAGAAAAGGAGAGCCATCAGCCCAATCCAAACACCTTTCTGCACCAGTCCGTAACATCAGGAGAGATCTCACAACAACTGGGGCTTCCCATTCCTTCCAGTGTTGTGGACATCTTGACAAGCGCAGCAAGGATATATACGTGCAAAGCTGTCTGCGATTTTGAAATGTATTGGGAAGCGTTCATGCGGAGTGCTGGGTATGCATGGCGCATTAGCACTCCTGCAGTATTATTATTTATTTATTATTTATTTAATGCATTTTTACACTGCCCAATAGCTGAAGCTCTCTGGGCGGTTTACAGTAACAGTGTCATACAAATCATTGGGCCATTGGTTCAATTTTAGAGCAAAACTATATAAACAGTTCTACAGTGGAAGAGTATAAAGTGTCTTTTAAACATATAAGACCTACCTACCCTGTTCAGATAATACATTAAGCCACAGCAATTAAGAATTTTGTGCTACACATTATGGTGTGAACCATTCCTAACCATGGTGGCTACATAACCACGGTTTAAACCCTCTCAACCATTTGCTGCAAAAGGCTTAGTGGCCTAACCATGGCTCAGCGTGTTGTCTGAACAGGCCCAACACAAGTAATGTGCATAGTACGTCTGCAAGGTTTAATTGGTAGCTTAATCAAGTGAATCAGTCGGGCTCAGCACTGAGGGCCCATTTGTTGGGTTACTGGAGTGTGGGGAACCTGTGGTCCTCAAGATAGGAGTTGGGGTTCAGCAACCTCTGTGCCAGGCAGCACAGACAATGGTCAGGAATGCTGGGGGTTGGAGTCCCGAAACATCTGGAGTGCTGCAGGTTCCCCACCCCTGGGTTAGTGCAATAAGGAATGGAAAAGAAACAATTGGCATTTCTTTCTAGCTTTAAGGAGCAACTTATTGTAATTAAACTGTAAGTTTCTCCCTTAATATCTCAGGAAGGGACCTATACTGAGGCTTTATCTTAATCAACTAACCATTCTTGCAGCATGAGCCTACTTATGCTCAATCCAAAGTAGGTGCTACACAGTTCATGGGACGTACTCCTTCGTAGGTGTGCAAGGCCCCCTTCCAGCTCATGTTGAATCTAACTTCTATTGGTTTTGATGGGATGTACAGCCTGGTCCTATTCATGTTTACTTGGAAGTAAGTCCCACTGATTTCAAAGGCACTTGCTGTGTGTGTAGGATTGCAGCCTAAATTGCAACTAATTTAGGATTGGGCAGAGAGTCAGTGTCCTAAATGAATTGTAGGCCTGCTTTCCAAATGTTTCTATGATTCTTCCAGATTACTTGGGGAACAGGGCATCATAATCTCATCAGTTCTCGGTGACAGGCAGCATGAGAAAGGGAAAATGCCAGGTTTCATAAAGAGGGGCAGATTGTAAGATTTATTTGACGTTCATGCAGGAATAATGGTTGAAGGCAAGTCAAAAAGCCTGGAATCTGCATTTAGCCAAATTTTGCAAGCTCTTGATAACTTGAACACAGATTATTTTTCTTGATGTGGTACAAATTTAGGGATTTTTGTCTTTTTACTGCATGTTTGCAAGAGCAGCAGATATCAGAGGCAGTGAGCAGGAATCTGCCCATTACTTCCCCATTGCTCCTTTCCCATTCCTTGGTATCCTATCCATACTGGTGGTTGGCACGGGGAATCGCAGGGACTAGCAGATCACAGAATAGTCGAGTTGGAAGGGGCCTACAAGGCCATCGAGTCCAACCCCCTGCTCAATCCACCCTAACGCATCCCTGACAGATGGCTGTCCAGCTGCCTCTTGAATGCCTCTAGTGTAGGAGAGCCCACAACTTCCTTAGGTCATTGGTTCCATTGTTGTACTGCTCTAACAGATGAGCCCACTGGAATCCCCCCCCCCCGCCCAAGCAAAGAGTGTGAGGACTTGAGGTAAGAATTGGACATTTGAGCAGGTGGACCCCTGCCTGTCTCCCTAAGCCTTCTAGAGTCCTCACAGCCTGCCTTGGATCTTTCCCAGGGTGGGCACTCTTAACTCCTACCTCCACCTGTGGAAGGCCAGGCTAAGTGTATGGGCTGATTTTTGGAGCCCTTCAATCCATCCCAAGCCATTTGTCGTCAGCTCGGAGAAAAGCACAGCAAGCCACATTCCCTTCAACCCAAGATGCAGTAGGCCTAAAGCTGCCTTTTGCTGCTGGTAGTTAGTTATTCCCTGGTGTGGCTGCAAGGAATTGTTCATGTGCACCTCTCAGGGCACCACAGTTTGGGGGCAGTTGTGCATGACTGTTGTGTTTTTCCTGTTTTCTTGCACTATCAGACTTCCAGTTTCTATCCTGTTGTCATCTGAACTTGGATTGACGATGCTAAAAAATAGGACATATTGACGTCAGTTTTCATGACATGGTGGGTCATTTAACCCACCATGAGCCATGGTGCGTGCCATTAAACTCAATGGGACATACTCCCAGGTGTATATAGGACTGCAGCCTCCGTTACTTTTTTTCTGTACCTTTTCCAGCTCAGTGATGGGGTGAGAACAGCGCCCTGGGTATCTACACAGTATTCAAATGCGGCGGCTACAGCAAGGGTCTTTGCTAACGTGGTTGTTGCATCATAAACTTGTCTAATGAAAACTAAGATACTTAGTGCCTGTAGTCCTGAAATGCTGGCACCGCCGCCTCCTCTAATGCTCTTATTGATCCACCCACCAGTCAGTCTTGGAGTCCCCACACACCCAATATGGGAATCATACTAGCATTTGCAGGGTGGTTGTAGGGATGACTGAGATACTGTACGTGAAATGCTTTGAACGCTAACAGCACTAACATCATCACCTATTTCCTCCAAACAAGGGCGCTTTGCCTTTAAGAGGCTGGCGATCAGCGCTGCCCGAGGCAATTCCAAGACCCCCAGGCTCAGGGCGTGTCTGTCACCGTAGTGACAGCAGCCGGAGTGGGGTGGGGGGGCGAGGACACCGTCCAGACGCCTGCAGAGCCGGGGGATCGGGCCGAGAGGGGCCGATCCGTACTTCGAGTTGCAGGAAGGAGGAGGAGGAGCAGCAGGAGGGGGCAAGGCCGATCCGGGGCTGGCACAGCGAGGGCCCCGCTCCCTCCTCCTTCCCCCCCGCCTTCTCGCGCCGCCAGCTCTGGCTCTGCTTGCGTGCGCCGCGCCTTGGCCGGGGAGGATGCGCCGCCTTCGAGCTGCTGCTGCTGCTTGTGTCCGGGGAGCGCGGTGATTAGCCAGATGGGGACCGGCCTGCCCGGCTGACGGAGCGGGGGAGGAGCAGGCGCTTTTGTTGCTGCTGCTGCTGGATCGTTCTGCTGCAAGGAAAGGACGGGCCGGGCCGGCCAGGAGAAGGCACCCGCCGGAGGTACAGGATGGATGATGGATGGAGAGGGGGATGCGTGGTGGTGGAGATGGGGGCGCAAGACCTGGATTGTGGATCCCGGGGGGGGGGGGGAGAGAGATCGGGGCTAGGAGGCGACAGAGATGGAGGGTGGAGGGAGAGAGAGAGAGAGAGACCAGGGCCGTCCTGGGATGTAGCTGGTGGGGGAGGGGAGGTCTGGTAGAATGGATAGAAAGCAGATGATGGCGGGGAGGAGGGACGTCCAGACCTGGTGATGAAACGGTGAAAGGATGCTGTGTGTGTGTGTCCCTCTTTAACCTGATGCTTGCTCAGGTCCCTGCTTAGGATGATTGAGGGGTGCATCCTCCCTCCCCTCCCCTCCCCCAAAGGGTGGCTCAGTTTGCCTTCCCACCCCTCCTTCACAAGGTGTGACTTTGTAGAAGGGAAAAGGTACCAGTGTTCTATTTCACCCTAGAAGTGATCATCTCAGAGATAGAGAGTAGCCATGGAGGGGAGGGGGGAGAGATTGTCCTCTCCTTTCCTTTACCCAAACGGCAGCCCCATCTTGGGTGACTGCAGGGAAGGGTGAAGTCTAGACAGAAGGCTGGGGCTAGTATGGACGATTTATTCTTGATTTGCAGCATCCTTAGTGCCTCGGAGTGGGTTTCTCCCTCAGTGCAAGCCCTTCACCTCCGGAGATGCTCCGGGAAGGAAGGATGCAGCTACTTCGAGGCCAGGATGACTGGGGCTGCTTTCCTGATTGCCTGCCTTTGCCAGCAAAGTGTCCCTCTCACCATGCCTCTGGCCTTGGGCCTGCGGAGGATGCTGGATGGGAGAAAGAGAATGAAGGACGGAGAGGCAGATGGACTGAGATCCCCAAGGCTAGCAGCTGGGAGAGAGGGGGAGGGAAGAGGGGGAACCAGGCAGGGCAGGATGGGAGGAGGGGTTCTGTTTCCACGGTCTCCAGAGCCCAGGCACATCCAAGAGGTTGTATTTTTGTGCCTCTCCTTATTTAATCTGGAATAACTCCTGGCTATAACAAATTAAATAGAGACGTCCACCCTCAAGCCCTGCCTGAAACTGAAACAACGAGCTCTGACGTGGAGGTCCTGCCCCTAATAGTACAGGTTTGAGAACGGCTGTGGTTACTTAATGGTGAGGAAATGCACCTTGCAGCCGCTCAGAGGGGCACATGCACTCTCTTTCTTTCTTATTCGTTTCAAGTTCCAGATTGCACCTTCCAAAAGCAGTTTCTGGGAGACGAACCCATCACTTGGGTTATGCTCTGAGAATAACTCCCATTCCAGCAGTCCTATCCTCAGAATCACTGACCCAAATTAGAATCCCCACTTGGCCCATAAAGCAGAGGGGGAGGGGGAACCTGTCCCAAACCCTCTCTCATATTTTTTTAATCGCCCTGATTATGGGAATCGCTAGATTGCTAAATGGTGTTAGGGGGCTAATGAATTCATGTTAAGTGAATGTGAGAGTGTGTTCTTAAGGATGTAGAAGAGGATCGCCCTAGTCCCCTTTCTCTCACCTATAGAAGGTGTACAAACTGTAATCTAGAGGTATGGAGAAGGGTTTAGATTGGTAGTGTTTCTTAGTAGAGCAAAGGAAAGACATCTATGCCCACCGTTCTCCTTAATCCATCTGCCTCGTTTTGATCATCTTGGTATGCAGCCTCTGGTAGATTTCTCCTGCCCACTCACTTTTTTGAGGGGGAAGGGGAGGAAGCTAAGCACCCCTCCCCAATATCAGATGCCATGAAGCTCCATGGCTAGACCAGAGTTGCTAAGCTAGAATATGGACGATGGAGGTTCCTGTTTTGCCACCCACTTCCTGTGTGACCTTGGGAAAGTCACTTACCTCCCATAGGCCTCCAACCTCCGCAACAGCCTTGCCACACGGAGACGTGGGTGAGGGTGTTATGTATTGCATTCAGCATGAGGTACAAAGATTTGCAGAGAGAGAGAGAGAGGGAGAAGAGGTGAAAATGTAAACTGTCCAGCTGCTGCAGTGAAGGAGGATTGGAATGCACTTCTACTAATGAGATGTGTTGCTGAAGATTTCGGGAAGCTTTGCCTCACACAGAGGGTTTTTTTGCCGGGGGGGGGGGGAGGATACCCCTAAGCAAGAATGTCTTACAAGAAGGGGGCACGGAAACAATATCCAGCTTGAGACACCATCCAGCAGGGGGCACTACACATCTTTCTCCCCTACTATCTCGGTCAGACGCAAAAGGAATTAGACCATGCAAATCCCTTGAATTAATGACAGACAGATGCTCTGATGCATTGGGCTGGAGAATACAGCGTGTCACAAGAGTAGAGCAGTCCCATGGCATATCCCAAACCACCTTTGGCTCAGACGCATCAAGGTGGGTCTGGAGAAATGCTTGAAAACCCCTTGAAAAGTCCAAGTGCCCCCGGATGACGGGCACTTGGACTTTTCCCCATCCCTACACCAAGGGCAAGAAAATGAGGGCTACATACTGTATATCTCATGCATCTGAAGGATTTGCCACAGAATTTGCTCTTAGAGAGGGACCGGAGCTCAAGTGTAGGGCATGTGTTTCACATGCCAACGGTTTCAGGTTCAATCCTTAACATTTCCATTTAAAAGAATCAGGTGATGGGAAAGATTCTCTGGCTGAGATCCAGGAGAGCTGTTGCCAATCAAAGGAGACGATACTGGACTGTTTGGATACAAAGTTTGAGGCCGCAGTTCTCAGAGTTTCCAGAAAGTGTCTTGCCCCAGCGTGCATCCCGCAATCTTTCTATCTGCGGATGGCTGCAGGGGGAGAACCTGGAACTTCCTATTTGAAAGAACTTCTATTTGAAGAACACCAGTGGTGGGCAACTTGTGGCTTTCCATATAATTTTGGACTACAACTCCCATCATCCCTCACCATTAGCTATGCTGGCTAGGGCTGATGGGAGGTGTAGGCCAAAACATTGGGAGGGCCACAAATTGCCCTGCTGTACACATTTTTTCTGGAAGTAAGCCCACTGAACTCAGTGGGGCTACGTAGGCATGCATATGGCTCTGAGACTCAGTATTAAGACAGATTCCTATGTTCCTATGCTGTTCAATATTTGGGATCCTGAGTATCTGAGCTTTAAAATGAAAAGAAATGAAATGGCTTGTAATCCTCATGAGAAATGTCTGGAAGTATCCCCCCCCCTATATTTTATCCTTGCCCAAAGTGTTCAGAGTACGTGAAGCATTCTGGGAGGTGTAGGACTTTTCTCTCTCTAAACATGCAGAAGATTGCGCCCTAAGTTAGATGTAGCTGATGAAGTGCCTGCAGAGGGGTGCAATTTCTCATCATTCTGACAGTTGCAGAATCCAGGTTTCCTGAGTAAAGACCACTGCTCTGAATTCGGCCCATGTGGCCTGGTTTCTCCCCACTCCCACCAAAACAGGCCCATTTATGAGCCTCATTCTGTAGTAGAGCATATGTTTTTCAGATAGAAGGTTCCAGGTTCTAACCCTGCCATCCACAGTCAGGACTCTACCACCTTATTCCAAGTTAGAATTCTACCAGAGTCCAGTTCCATAGCAGCTCCTGATTTTTGATGTTCCAGAACCCTGCATCTCAATTTTTTTCTTTTGTTGTTGGTCTTAAGCTCAGGGGTTACTTAAAGATGTTTTGTCCTGTGATGACCTGAAAAGTTTTTAGTACAAACCTTCAGACTAGTCACTGCCAACTGGGGGTTGCAGCAGCTCAGAGCTTGAGGAATTTTGCATTGGGAGAAACTATAACTACCTGACCTGTTAAGCTTGTTTTGGAAAGGGCTGGGGTGAATTTCTCTGCCATTGCTAGATTTTTCTTCTCAAGCTGGAGGGGTAAAGCAATTCTTCATCGCAAGCCTTCATCGGGCTTTAAACTGGCTTTAATTGTTATTGCAACCACCACAAGGCAAGGAGTGCTGGGAGCTGGAATTCTGTTTGAAGGATGGGACAGGGCCGTGGGTACACTGTGTGTGTGTACACACAAACACATACATGCATATATATTCCAAGGAAGGCAACACAGAATTCATTTTCTCTTAGCGCTAAATTTGGGACCTGTATATAAATTAAGAAAATTAAGCGAGTTGGCATATCATTTGTGTATAATTTATACTGCCTCAGGTAGAGTTAGGGATAAAGAGCTATGCAAAGTACACACCCCACACCCTGGCCACTGGGACTATTTCTGAGGCAAGGCTGGCAAAACACCCAGCATCCTCCCATTAGGATGTTCTCCTGCACAGGCCTCATTGAAATGGAACAGGAACTGTGCAAGAGAACAGTGTTGTGCAGGAGATATTCTCAATGGCTTGTACATAAGTTAGAAATGTCTCCATTTATTTAGGCCCTTTTATCCTGCCCTTCTTTCAAGCAGTGTTCAGGGCGGTGTACACCTCCCCACCCCAACATTTTATCCTTACAACAATCCTGTGAGGTAGGTTAAACTGAGAGATGGTAATTGGACCAAGATCACCAAGGGAGTTCAATCCCCACCACACCACCCCTGAACTCATAGATTTCACCAAGCATTGGTTACATATGTTTGTAACCAAGCCTATCTTTCCAACCACCATAAGGCTTGAACCTTGCTTTAGAGAGAGAGAGAGAGAGAGAGAGGATGGGGAGGGAGATGAGATTCTCTATGCTGACATGGGGTCTAAACTTGCTCCTATCGATGCTAAGTTGGGAGGGGGCATGTTTTTGCCTTGTTTCACATTGCAGCCTGTTTATCAACTATTATTATTATTATTTATTTATTTATATAGCGCCATCAATGTACATGGTGCTGTACAGAGTAAAACAATAAAATTCAACAACTCAATGTGATCCAATGATAATCAAGCTGGCACCTCTTTGCATAACCACACCCCCTCATCTGCATATCCCAGCTTGGGTTCTGTTTCTTGGTCACGAGTGTAACGGGACACAGACATGGCTTTTACTTGGGAAACAGAAGCTCAGGGAAACGGGTTCTCTTTATTTGGTGGTGGGTGGAAAGGACTGCAAACAAGATCCCAAAGTCCTGGCTCTCCAGCCATTGCCTCTAATTGGACACTGCCGCTACAAACATCAATTGGTTTAGCTGTCCTCCCTTGCTCCAATGTGTGGTTTCATGAAACAGCTCGGACTTACTTGTTACTGATTCTGAACCCCTTGAGAGAATGACCATGTCCAGAGTTCTTTTGTGCAAGTGAAAGCCTTAATAGGCTTGAACCTAGTTTAAATGCAGATATGCTCTGAAACCATATTTCCTTTTTGAGCTAGAGACTTAATGTAAACATTCTGGCTCCTTGCTTTAATTGCCTGGCAACAATACCTTCTGGGTTAATTAAAAGCACTAATATAGGTATAGGTTCATGTGCTGTGAGAGTAACCCCTTGATGGAAGCATGTTGCTTGCATTGGTTATACATGTCATGAATATGGGCTCTATTCAATGTGGTCGCGGGGTCTCCTGTGTGCAATAAATGCTCTCTCTGTGCCTTGATCTTTGATTTCATTCTGTGTCTGAGGCACTTTCCCTTTGCGGCAGTGGAATAAGATACTTTAAAGGACAGGGTTTCCTGCTGAGGTTTAGAGATAGCTATGATTCTGGATGTATATTTTTGTCAGCCTTGGTTTGTTGGAAGCAAGTCCCTACGGTTCCCCTCAGTTTGTCTGCCAGTGTGATGCTTTTTGGAAAACCGCATCCAATCAATTCTCAAATTTTAGGCTGTGTTCCGGGACGTAGAAGCCAATAGATTTTATGATGAAAACTTGGCAAGCCCAAAATGGCTCTACCCGTCAGAACTTCACCTGTTTTGCCAGCTCTTCTTCAAAGCTCTGATTAATTGCAGCCACTATAATTATGGTGTGGAAATGAGGCAGAGGGGAAAGGATGCTGATTGGTTAAGATGCTTATTACATTAGAATGGTCTCAGTTCAGATTCACCCGACGTTGCTGGCATCACCCTAGCAGGATGTACAGTAGCAGAGAGTTCCCACAGTGGCTGAGTCAGAGAGGGAAGAGGGAACAGCACTGGAAGCTGGTAGCTGGGGTGAAAAAAAATTGTTCAGTGGCCAGAATGTAAACACAACCTGCCTTAAGGGGTATATGTCTTTTGATGTTTTTGGTGTGAGGTCAGTCTATGAGAACAATAGAGACCATGCAATTGCAAATAACAACAATCATATTCAAGACTAAAATATCACTTTAAAAAGTGTTCATAGCATTTCACAGTAATCCTTGCTATCCTTAACTTGGCCTGAGCCTGGCCATCTACAACACTGGAACAGTGCAAAAATTAATACAGTGATATTAGTCCCATATCTATGATGATAATGATGAGACTGAGTTATAGTTCAGGGGCTGTCCCAAGATTCCCTCAATATTTATTTATTTATTTATTTTTGTATGTATTACATTTATATCCTGCCCTTTTTTTCTCTCAAGGAACCCAAGGTGGCGTTCCACCTTGGGTTCCTTGAGGTAGGTTGGGCTGTGAGGTAGGTTGGGCTGAGAGTCTGTGACTGGCCCAAAGTCACTCAGTGAGCTTCCATGGCCGAGTAGGGACTAGAACCCGGATCTCCTGACTCCCAGTCAAATACTCTAACCACGACACCACACTGACTCTCACAATAAGCTAATGGTTGAAGTGAGATTTGTTGACTTCTTGCCTCACAACTCAGCCCCTTCAACTCTACACCACTCCAGCCCTTGGAAATAATTTGTCAGGTGCTCTAGATGAATTACGCTCTAAAAATATAACCTCTTCCAGCTGGATATTTAGCTACCTTAGATGGAATGTGGCTCAGTATTGTGCCCGCTTCCTGTCTAGGAAGCATACTCAAGAACTTCCCTTAATGTGGGTTAGTGAAGGGTTAACATTAATTAACTTCTATTCAGGGTGGAAAGTGTTGAACACACGCCTTTCCGTGAATGTTTCCCAGTATAGTGGGGGATCTGATCTGCACCAGTCTGGAACCAGGCGTTAGCAGTTAGTGTGTAGAGTGCAAGGCATGTAGCCATAGGGTTTCCCACACATCTTCCCTTCGGGCCCAGAGCTGAGCCCATTCACTTGTGCTGCCCTCTCTTGGAAGCATCATTGCATGTTTAAACTGAAGGTAAAGGCAAAACTGAAGTACTTTGGCCACATAATGAGAAGACAGGATACCCTGGAGAAGATGCTGATGCTAGGGAAAGTGGAAGGCAAAAGGAAGAGGGGCCGACCAAGGGCAAGATGGATGGAGGATATTGTGGAGGTGACAGACTTGAGCTTGGGGGAGCTAGGGGTGGCAACGGCCGACAGAAAGCTCTGGCGTGGGCTGGTCCATGAAGTCACGAAGAGTCGGAAGCGACTGAACGAATGCGGCAGGGTCTTGCTATTTACTGTTTTACTCTGTACAGCACCATGTACATTGATGGTGCTATATAAATAAATAAATAAATAAATAAATAATAATAATAATAATAATAATAAGCATCATCAGCAATTTTATGCACATTCATAGAGGAATCTGTGTCTGGAATAGACAGGGGCCCGTTCATCTGGACCAACTCTTTTGGACTACTGTAATGTACTGTACATGGGGCTGCCCTTGAAAAGTGTTTGAAAACTGCCTAGTGCAAAATGTGGTTGTCTGACATGCACTTTAGAGACCACATAAAACTGGTCTTGAACCAGCTACATTGGCTTCCAGTTTGCTTCTGAGCTCAATTCAATGTGCTGGGTTTGACCTATGAAACCCTAAAGAGTTTAAGGCCAGGATATCTGAAAGGTCATCTCTTCCCATATGAGCCTGACTGCCATCTGCAATCTTCATAAGTGGCCCTATTGTAGTCTTCCCCAACCTGGTGTTTTGAACTTCAGCTCCCAGGAGCCCCTGACAGCATGGCCAATGGTCAGGTATGCTGGGAGCTGTAGTCCAAAACACTGGGAAAGCACCAGATTGGGGAAGGCTGCTCTATTCTATGCCCTCACCACCACCACCACCACCAGCAGCAGCAGAAGAAGAAGCTAGGTCAGTAGATACATTTCTTTAGCACCCCAAGTGTGAAACTTCCACCTGAAAAAAGTCCGATTGACTCCCTACCTACCTACTGAGGTATAAACAGGGAGTAAAAACTATTTTGCTAGGCCTTTGATGGATTTTAATATTGCCCTGACTCGTTTTTAAATGATGTTTTGTTTTGCTCTTATTCTGTTTTTGATTTTATCAGTGGTATTGTTGTTTTAAATGGTACATCATTTTTAGGGCCATGGTGGACAGAAAGGCAATTTATAAATATCATCAACATCATTATCATGAAAGTCCAAAAGAGTTACATTAAAGTTTCACACACACACCAGTTCATGCTGAAAATATTCCCAATAAAATTAACGAAGTTTTCTGAATTAAATCAAAATATGAAATCACATTACTAAAGGTAGGCACAGAGATAAACACACTGTAATACTTGAAAGATAAGAGACAGACTGAAACCTCTCATTTTGTGATGCTGTGCTCAGTTTATATATAGCCTAATAAGAGTGGAAAGCTTCTCTTAGACTAACATTAGGATTTAAGATAAATTGATTAGGTTACATACAGCCATGGAGGATTTGAGCTTCCAAGGAGTTCGTCTTCAGTTTAATAACTACTTTCCTGGATTGCTTCCACAGTAGCTCTCTTCTTCTTTTGCTCACTCACATTTTGCAGAGAATCCAGATGGCATTGTTGCAGTCCAGTGTTTTCTCTGCTGTCCTCCCATTTTTCCTCAGTTATCACTTGTGGGTGACCATTTCTGCAATTGTAGAACCTCCCTTTTCAGAGTGGACTCCTGTACATTTAATTAAAAGGTTCCTGCTTGCAGATCCTGTCCGTTTTATTTTTTCCTGTTGTTCATCTCTAGATTAGTGATGAACAAGTGGGACCTACAACTAAATGTTGTTGCCATCTGGAATGCTCCTCTTCAGGGTTCCACCCAACCATGTCTTTTTCCAGGATATGCCATTCCATTCCCTCTCTTCTCCCCCAACCCCCTCTGTCAGCATTCCATGGTGACTGAGCATGCTCAGGCTTCATTGGGCTGATTTGGGTGTTTCTTAGGTTCCCCCAAAAATATATATTTGTCTTTCTAGAAACATAAAGGTTCCACTGAGTCAGATGGTGCTGCTTTGAGAGAATGAGCGTGCAGTTAGTATGTTAGCCTCTTAATTGCCCTTTTAAACCCCTATTTTAATTGACCCAGCATCAGTTTCAGTTTTTGGATTTGTGTGTGTGTGTGTGATCATTATTGACTTCGTCCTCTAATTATTTTTTCCTGCTATTTTTCATAGCGGAATAGCATTATTTTGCCATTTAAAAATGAAAAGTTTTAAAATGTGCAAGAAAGCCAGTAATCCAAGCACATGCCCAGCCTCGCTTGCTGGAATAGAAACCCTTTCTTCTGACCATTGAACATTTGGTGGCTTTCCAGCTTTGGGAATTTCCCCCATTCAAAAAGGTTGAAGTCCCTCTCCTAAGGCCTAGCTATTGGCAGGAAGACCTTTAAGCTAAAGTATGCTGCTTTTTCTCTCTCCTTTGTGTGTGTGTGTGTGGTTTTAGCCTTGCCTCTTTTTCCTTTGGCTCCACCCACCACTGGAATGCAGACCCTGAGAACTGAATATTGTCCCTCAACCTTGTTCTCCATGAATATCTAGTTGTAGTAAAATAGGCTTGCAGGAGTGGCAAAGTTGCCCAGCTAGCTTCACCATGTAAGCCAGCCTTCCTCAACCTGGGGCGCTCCAGATGTGTTGGACTGCATCTTCCAGAATGCCCCAGCCAGCAGAGCTGGCTGGGGCATTCTGGGAGTTGTAGTCCAACACATCTGGAGCGCCTCAGGTTGAGGAAGGCTGAAGCCAACAAGGCAGTGACATAGCACTGTTCAAGTGGTGCCTCTCATTCCGTCAATGGTTGGGCCGACCCCCTGTACAATCTGAATCTGATTTCACGGGGGATTCTGGGAAGTTTTCACAGGTAACCTTTGTCCAGGGCGCCCAAATATCTTGTACTGATGTTACGAGGTAACTTATGTTCCCCATAAGGTGATGTAGGGTGGCCATGTGTCCTACATTTCAGGGGACGATCTTCTGTTTGGAGGTGTTAATTTAAAAAGAAAGAAATTCTAAGAAAGGAGAGCAAGGAGGGGGCATGGGAGTTGCCCATTCGAAGCGAGGAGGACCTGGGCAGCAGTCGGAGCAAGGCATACAGTTCACAGTCTTCCCTGCTGTACTGAGATGTAGGGATGGCCCTACCATTGGGCAGAATGAAGCAGTTGCCTCAGGTGGCAGATGCTTGGTGGTGTGTAGGGGGCAATGGTGACAGCTCGCTGGCCGTTTCCCTCTGTTGCAGGACGTAGCTGTGTGTTCCGCTCAGCCTGCCCTGCACCCCCTTAAGCTAGCCTGTCGCTCTCTGGTGAGGTGGGGGATTCTTTCCCAGCACCACTCTCGAAGTAAGAGTCAGCCACCAGTGAGGCCAGCTTCTGCAGGCGAAATGGAGGGGTTGCCATCTTGTCCTTTGCCCTGAGGCAAGAAATTGTCTTGGGCCAGCCCTGGGAAGAGGCATTGGCATTTCTATTTAAACTGCATTCAACATTTATCAGTTTACATCTGTACATATAAGTGGGCACATGCAAACCTGTGTTTTCTTAGGCCCTCTTTTTTCCTTTTGGTGATGCATTTCTTCTGGTGGGGGGTGGGGATGCTTAAGTAGCCATCCTAGGTAGATGCCATTTGTCCATCTTACCATAGGCAAAGTGTTTGGGGAAGGGTGCTGGCTGAAGAGGCAAGCGCTTTCCCTCCTCCACCTGGCCTGAAACTGGGCAGCTGGGCACCGCAGGGTCTTTGCTGTACCTCCTGTTCGTGGCCAATTAGGCCTTAGGCCAGCCTTCCTCAACCTTGGGGCGGGCTGGGGCATTCTGGGAGTTGTAGTCCAACACATCTAGAGCGCCCCAGGTTGAGGAAGGCTGCCTTAGGCAGAAGAGGGGCAGGAAAGAGGCTTGTGTTTGCTCTCTCTCTCTCTCTCTCTCTCTTTCTCTGAAGATGAGGGAGTGGGAGAATGAAAGGCGATTGGCAGAGAAATCCTTGCAGTACCGGGAAGGCCATCGTGCAGGACGGCCAAACGCGAAGTTCTCACTTGTCACGCCATGCTCCCAAAAATCCATTAGCCTCCCTTGAGGCGAAGATCGACGCACAACAGCACTCTCCAAGGCCGCAGGGGAGGCTGGACCCAGCACTGCCTGCGTGGGAGGGAGAGTCAAAATTTTTGCACCGACCAGTGCCAGATCTTGCAACCATATCAATTATGCAGATTAAACACACACAGCCAGCCCAAGATGTTTTGGCACCTAAGGAGGAAAAGCCAAATGGTTCCGCTGCTCCCCCCCATGCCCTCCCCCCATATAAAGCTGGGGCTGGGAGTTCTTGTAGGGTATTGATTTCCAGAGCGGTAGCCGTGTTAGTCTATTGCAGCAAAAGCAACAAACGAGTCTAGTGGCACCGTAAAGATGGACAAATTAATTTTGGCATAAGCTTTTTGTGGCCGCTGTCCACTTCATCGGATGCAATCTTCAAGGTGCTACAAGTTCTTTTGGTTGATTTAATTATCTGCCTTTCAGTTGATGATCTGTTTGATTGATTAATCAATTCAACATACACACACAAACACATATATATATATATATATATATATATATACACACACACACACACACACACACACACACACATATGCCCAACATTTCTGCATGTGTTCTTTCTTGAAATATTGAAAGGTGTTTGAGATAATAATAATAATAATAATAATAATAATAATAATAATAATAATAATAATAATATATTTATTTGTTACCCGCCTCTCCCTCTGGATTGAGGCGGGGTACAACACAAATAAAAACACCATAAAATACATACAACTAATTCAAATGTTTTAAACCAGTGCATCATTAAAAGCAGCACACCATTAAAAAAGGCATCTTAAAATTCAACTGGTTAGGCCTGCCGGAAGAGATCAGTCTTTATGGCTTTCTTAAATTCTTGAAGACTGTTCTCACAGTCTTACAGTTTAATAAACAAAAGCTATTGTGCATGGCTGGAAAAAAGGGCCATCGTTAAACATGTTCTTTTTCATGCCTTGTTTCAATGACATGGAAATAATGAAGTTGTGTCCTTGTTTAAAATTGGCCCCTCCTTGCAGATTAATCAGTATTCTTTAGCCACAATTCTATGGTCCCTAGACATTATCTGAGGAGCCATAGGATACTGGGGATTCCCTCCTTTAAAGTTGGAGACAGAGGTCCAACCTCGGAAGGGGGAATGAGATTCCCCCCCCCCCCGCAACCAGTGTAGAAAGAATGTTACCAGCTGGTCTCCAAGGTCAGAAAATTGACCTTGGAGAAGGTGGGGAGAGGGCATTTCAGTGGATGGGGAGGGGAGGAGACTGGAGAGGCCAGGATGTGAGCTGTCCTAAACCTCCTTCTCTCCCTCTCTGAAGCGATGGGCTAAAAAGCCCATATAACAAAATATGCAGAGCAAGAAGACAGGGAGGGAAACATCACCTCCGCTGCTCCTCCCATCCTGCATTGGATGATCGGAAGCCTTTCCGTTCGATAGGATTGCGTCCTTAGTTGAATTGTTGTAGTTATTTACATTTATATACCACCCCATAGCCAAAGCTCTCTGGGCGGTTTACAAAGATTAAAAACACTGAACATTTAAAAAACCAATATACAAAATTTAAAACCATAAAAAGCATAAAAACAGACTACATATCAATTCATAGTTGCAGAGTCTTCAGAGCTAATATAACAAATTAAATCTCTGTAATTTTGTCCCCTTCTAATGGCACCCCAGATCTGTTGCTTCAGATGGCTGCCTTACTCTGCTTGTGGGCCTGTCTTCTGCCCACCCCCCTTCTTATAAAACTCTGTAATGTGTCATGTTCGTTGGTGGTGCTGTGCAAATAATGCATAATAATAACTGCTATTTACAAGGTACTGACTTTAACATTGAATAACTCAGAAGCAGAGCACTAACCAGAACAGGACACAGGAGTTGATTCGCTCTGCATAGGGTACATATGGCATTTACTAGGGTGACCATATGAAAAGGAGGACAGGGCTCCTGTATCTTTAACAGTTGCCTTCTTTTGTATCTGGTCACTCTAGTATGGCTCTGGCAGCTTTAACTGTTTTTGATGAAGAGGGAATTTCACCAGGTGCTGGCTGCATACCAATGACACCTGCTGAAATTCCCTTTTCTATATAACTGTTAAAGATACAGGAGCCCTGTCCTCCTTTCCATATGGTCACCCTACATTTACTGAAATGCAAAAATTGTGCCCTGCAGATACATCCCCATGGTTTTTGCTTTATTTGGGGCAGGGCAAGGACTGGGGAAGGCAGGAGAGGGAAATGTGGTGAACAAGAAAATTGATGGCACTGAAATGAGAAGGATATTACCTATGGGAGAAGATTCAGAACTTTTCCACCTCTGATCACTACATTCTTCCAGCCTTCAGGAACACCCCATTCCCCCGCAGTGTGGGGATATGAGTTACATACCATGGTTACATCATAGAATCATAGAATAGTAGAGTTGGAAGGGGCCTACAAGACCATCGAGTCCAACCCCCTGCTCAATGCAGGAATCCACCTTAAAGCATCCCTGACAGATGGCTGTCCAGCTGCCTGTGAGAATGTTTATTCAGTGGTTGCTCAAGACTAAATGAAGACGTGTCTGCTCTATTTACATATTGTATCAAGGAGGGGAAGCGTCTACTCTTTACATGAGGGGCATGGAACCTCCTTTAGTCCGAGGACAGAATTCTGTTTCAGAGAAACTTTTAGGAGCCACGTTCCACTGGTGGACAAGGCAGCAGTGGGAAGGGGTGGGGCCAAAATACCAAAGGTTCCTTGCAAGAAGAAAAAAGGCAGGATATAAACGTCATAATAAATAAAGTAATAAAAATGCCAGCGTATTTTAGCGTAAGATAAAAGGAAGTACTTCTTCACACACCGCATAGTTAAACTATGGAATTCACTATCACAAGATGTACTGATGGCCACCAATTTGGATGGCTTTAAAAGGGGGTTGGATAAATTCCCGGTGGAAAAAGGGAATTTCAGCAGGTGCCATTTGTATGCATGCAGCACCTGGTGAAATTCCCTCTTCATCACAACAGTTAAAGCTGCAGGAGCCCTGCCTAGCCTGACCTGATACAAAAGAGGGTAGGGCTCCTGCAGCATTAACTGTTGTGATGAAAAGGGCATTTCACCAGGTGCTGCATGCATACAAATGACATCTGGTGAAATTCCCTTTTCTATACAACTGTTTAAATACAGGAGCCCTGTCCTCCTTTCCATGTGGTCACCCTGGAAAAGATCCCCTAAGCACCTTACCTTGCTGCACTTCGCTGCTTCTTTAAGTAGTTTACTCCTACCCCAGTACCCCAGCTCTGATACTGGAAGTGACCTGGATTGAGAGAAACTACTTAAAGCAGCAGAGCACAGCACGCCAAGCCAGAGGAGGGTGAATTTCACTTCCCTCACACTTATGCTCCTGTAACGCAGGAGTGGGGAACTGTGGAGCAATCACTCCTACCTCTCTTTGTCCAAAAAGAAAGGACTGCCCCTTTCTCCATGCAGAGAAAGGCACAGAGCTATTCCTCTGTGCTTACCTATGCACTGAAGAAGGTGGTTTCAGCCCATGAGCCAGGGGCTCGCCAGGCCTGATGTAAAGGATACCCACACTCCCACACACTCCTTATGTGTAAATGGGCACAGGGATGTGGATAAAACATGCAGCTGCCCGCCAGTTCTCGTTCAGTCAGCCTAGCATTATGGTTAGAATTTTTATGTTCTCAATTGAGATATGCAGGTAGCAGCTCTGCTGAGAGTACTTAAGAAGGTGAGTTTGGCAGTGGGAAGGAGCAGAGCCTTTTCCGTTGTAGCCCCAAGATGTCAAAATGAGCTTCCAGAGGAGATGTAATTAAAGGCACAATCCTATTTATGTTTAGACAGAAAAAAAGTCCAATAACTCCCAGCATGCTCTTGTCACCTATGCTAGCTGGAGGATGCTAGGAGTTATAGGACTTCTTTCTGTCTAAACATGCATAGAATTGCCACCCTAATTACCTCTTTAGGAAGCTCTGTAAAGCTCACTTAAGTGGACAGTTTGTGAATCAGTCGGTGGTGACATATTTATTACTGTTTGTTATGATAGAATATGAGCTATAATTTAAAAAAAGATTATTTTTAGGAGTTTTATGGGTAAGATTTAAAATATGCTGTCATCTGTCGTAAGCTCTGGTAAAGGTGGGGTAAACATGTTAATAAATAACTGCTTGTTTTACTCTACTCACTTATTGATATAATAAGCTGCCCCTAATTTACCAGGTTTAAAAGTAGGGTGGCCCCTTACACCTCTCCCCCAAAAGAGGAAAGCCATACAGGGCTCCCGTATCTTTAACAGTTGTATTGAAAAGGAAATTTCAGCAGGTGTCATTTGTATATATGGGGAATCTGGGGAAATTTCCTCTTCATCACAGCAATTAAAGCTGCAGGTGCCCTGCCCTCTTTTAAATCTGGTCACTCTAGTATAGCTCCTGCAGCTTTAACTGTTGTGATGATGAAATTTCACCAGGTTCTCCATATATACAAATGACATCTGCTGAAATTCCTTTTTCTATGCAACTGTTAAAGATACAGGAGCCCTGTCCTCCTTTTCATATGGTCACCCTACCCAAGGTATGCATGTTCAGGACACAATTCTACATTTCAAAGTTCAAATCCCAACTCAAAGCCCCACAGCCATTTTCAGGGGGAGGGAAGTTGCAACATTGCATTGTATTGCAGGATCTGCCTTAAGGCTTGAGATAGCACAGAGAAATCAGAATAGTACTTGGTTTGTGATGGATGTAAACAACAGCTTGTCCCCACCCACCCAGCAGCTTTCAATACAGCAAAGGAGGACACACAGCCACCTTATTTAAAAAGATTTCAACCATATTGCCTCTCAGTTTCTCCATTGTCTGCTGCATTAGCTACTTAGTTGAGGAGATGTCAGGGTTATAGGATCTGCGTTGTTGTTTTCCTGGAACCCCAAGATCCACCAACCAGGCTTAGGGGTCTATAGTGGTGTGGTGACACCAGCAAGTACCAGTTCTTTTCTAGTGTCAGAGCCGGGCTGAGGGGACATGGCTTAAAGCAGTGGAATGCAGAGAGGTGAGGGAGGAGAAGAGAGCATCTCTCATTAGTATAAAACCTTTAATTCATTCCTATTTCTGCTTTATAGCTAAATAATAAATTCACACACAACTGTGTTGACCCGAAGACTTAATATTTTGGGCATCTGCCTCTTGTCACTAGTGCACATGCATGTAAATGCACATCTAAGAACATGAAAGTGCCATTTGGTGGTAGGTTTCATTGTATTTTATTGTGCACTTGGCATTTTTAGAATTAGGATTTTAACGGAATCAACGCATTGTATTGTTTTTATATGAATTGTTAGCGTCTTGTGAGGAAAGACGAGATATAAATATAAATAAATACATAAATTTAATGCACAGGCCTCACCTGGGGAGCCCCATTTTGAACTGTTGCTAACCTATTCTAGGACGACTTTCCACTGTACCTTGAACCAAAAGAACAAAGATCCCCTTTGCTTTTCAGTAAGTGCAGGACTGTCCTGGCTTGGCCCCGGGGAAGCAGTCTGCACCACAGTGTTCAGGCTGAGCAAGGCGAGACCTTGGAGAGCGCACTGCAAGAAGCACCAGCTGGAGTCTTCTCCCATAAGGAAACTGTTGTCCCAGCAAAGGAGTGCTGTCTTCTAAGGCCTTAAGAAGTCTGGCACTGCCTGGTCTTTTAGTGGCTCCACCCCAGCTGGATACTCACTGCAGTTCTTAAAGGGCTGCTGTCAGTTTCTGCTGTCTGATGCTCTTGCATGGCTGAGGTTCAGGAGAAGCTGAGAGAGCAACAACCTCTGGCCAGGCAGGTATGAAAGGGGGTGCTGAGGGCTTCCCCTAAAATGGGGGTTACCTGTGACCCAACAGAATCCAAGTCCTCTTCAGGGTAGTGCGGAGCCAGAGGACATGACAAGAACAAGTTCTTGCAGACAGCGTAAAGACAGGAAAGGGGAACACCCAGCCCTCCAGACGGCGTCATTCTGCAACTCACATCTTCCCTCCCCATTGGCTATTCAGGGTAGGGCTAATGGGAGTTGCAGTTCAACAACATCTGAAGGGCCAGACCTTCGCCACCCATGGTGTAAAGCAGTAGTGGAGAGCCTCTTTCAGCTCAAGGGGCTAAATTTCAGTTCCAGCTGTCAGGGGCCATGTTCCAGTGGTGGGAAAGGGAGTGAGGATCATCTTTCAGAGGCCGCATTCCAGTGGTAGGCAGGGCCAAAGGCAAAATGTGCAGGGCCAAACCCACAAAAAAATCTAACTTTAAGCTCTTCCTGCCAGTAACTAAGTCTTAGGAGAGGCATTTCAACTGTAAGAATGGGGGGAAATGGCACAGAAACTGAGGTCCCAGGAGGGGCAGATTTGGCCCCTGGGCCTGAGGTTCCCCACCCCTGTTGTAAAGACAGGGTGGGGATCAGAAAGTATTCCTTGGTGTGAATAGATATAGAAGTATTTATTTATTTCATTTCTATACCACCCAATAGCTGAAGTCGCCTGGGCGGTTCACAAAAATTAAAACCATAAGTACAGCATAAAACGTGGAAGCATAAAAGCTCAATGTAAAACCACAATACAAAAGTACAACCAGAATAAAACTGAGCAGTAATGCAGAGATTAAAATAGAGATTTAAAATGCAGATTTAAAACAGCAGAGTTAAAAACTAGGATAGCAAATTGCTAAAATACAGGGGAAACAAAAAGGTCTTCACCTGGCACCAGCAAGAGTCCAACATAGGTACCAGACAAACCTCTCTAGAGAGCTCATTCCACAACCGGGGTGCCACAGCAGAAAAGGCCCTCTTCCTGGTAGCCAGCCGCCTCACTTCCTTTGGCAGGTGCTCATGAAGAAGGACCCCTGAGGATGATCTTAGGGTCAGGGCAGGTACATATGGGAGGAAGTGGTCCTTCAGCTAACCTGATATTCAAGAGTGTCCATATCTCCATTTATAAAAAGTTGGAGGATACCTGTGCCTCTTTGGAGCATCCAAAGCAGCACCAGATAGGCATTCCCGCCTGGCACAAGCCCCTTTGGCTTCATGGTTTGTGCTCATAATCTATTTTGTACTAAACTTGCTTCCCATTGAACCATGCTGATGAGAGCGTATCTCTGCCAGTCTCTGCCACAGGTGGCATAGCTCATCCTGAAGAGGTCTCATCGGTGTCATTTGTATTCTGCACTTCACACATCAGGTCAGTTTTGTGTCGGGCTGGTGAGTCACTTTCCCTCAGTCCCTCTGATTTCTCTCCTAGGCAGGGAAATGTTTTTCAATGACTCCCACTCTAACAGTTTCTCTCTTGACTTCCAGGAAGTGCCTTGTGTTTTCCCATTGCTGCCTGAATCATGATGTTTTACTGTTGAAATGTCTTTGTTGTTGTCATTGCTGTGATGGCAATTCCAGTAGATAAAGAGAGCGAGGAAGCTGGTCTGTCAGGCTTGTGTTCACTTGAGCAATTACTTCAGTTTAACAAACCGGTAATGCCCTTTCTCAGCTTCTTAGGCAAAGAGTTAGACATGAAGAAGGATTAGGGGTACAGATTCACCTTTAAAGTGGAGTATGTACCCCTATATAATGGTATATAACTGGTGTAGCGAGTGGCTAAGAGACTGTGCTATGAATCAAGAAGCCCTCGGTTTGAATCTTGCTTCCGCCATAAGCTCAGTGACCTGGTTCGCACAGACATGCCGGGCTCACCAAGGTTTATTTAACCTACAATGAGCTGTGGCATGTGCTAAGTGCCATTTTAAATATGCCACCCCTGATGGGGTTGAGGCATGTCATGCGAACCTGGTCATCAGGGGTTATGCAAGGGTTAAACAACCATTGCATAACCTTTTGTTTGTTGTATGGTTATGTGAGGGTTGTTTAACCCTCTCATAACCCCCGATGGCTGGGTTTGCATGACATACTGCAAACTCATTGGGGATTGCATATTCAAAATGGTGCCTGGCATGCACTGCAGTTCATCTTGGGTTAAATAATCCATGGTGAGCCCAGTATGTTGTATGAACCAAGTCACTAGGTAGCCTTGGGCAAGCCATTCTCAGCTTCAATCCACTATCTTGCAATATAGCAGATAACGTTACAGGGTTGCTGTAAGGATTACAACTAGATAATGAGCATGAAGCACTTTGAACATTTAAGAGTTCTACACAAAGGTTAAGCATTATTACTATTCCTCCAACAGGCCAATCCTATGCATATCTGTTCAAAAGTCAATTCTATTGTGTTGAATGGGAATTACTCCCAGGCAAGTGTATGTAGGATTGCAGCACAAATCTATTTGCATACATGCAAATACTTCTTCCCTTCTCAGGGTCTTTCCATCCACTAGGGAGATGAAGAAGGAGAAGGAGAGTAAGAATTAGAGAGAAAGAGAAGTAAGTGCATAACTTCTGTACGCCGCCCTGAGATCTTAACGATATAGGGCAAGATATAAAAGTTTTAAATAAATAAATAATTTTTTAAAAAAGGAGAGCTGAATAGGATATCCTCAACCAGTTTCATTGTGCCTGATGCAAATGTCTATGGTAGATCCATTCCTTGGGCCTGGCCAGAATTTCTGAATGCCCTGGACTAAGGGCAGATAGTTCACCCCAGGAATTATACTAGACTGGCTAAGCAAGGGCCAGTCTACCTTTGGCTGTGCGCAAGGAAGGAGCTTAAAAATAAATGGTACATCAGCCTTCCCCAACCAGGTGCCTTCCAGACGCTTTGGACTACAATACCATCAGCTTCAGCTGGAATGGAGCAATGGTTATAGATGATGGGTGTTGTAGTCTAAAACAGCTGGAGGGCATCAGGTTGGGGAAGCCTGCTCTACATCGTCAAAGTTTTGTATGCATCTAGATTCTTATTTCCATGAGTCCCCAGCCCATGGACCACAACATGACCCTCTGTGGTCAGTGAACCCCTGTACATAAATCTTCTTGTTATTTATTTACATTTAAGATTTATATCCTGTCTTTTTTCCTCTTGCAAAGAACCCAAGAGGGTTTCCATGCTCTTTCCCCGTTCCATTTTATCCTCACAGTAACCCTGCGAGGTAGATTAGGCTGAGACCGAACCAACGCCACCCTTTGAGTGTCATGGCCGAGTGGGGACTAGAACCTGAATCTCCCAAGCCCCAGTCCAACACTCTAACCACTACACCACACTAACTGTCTAATCTTACGTGAATAGAGCAGGAGTCAGTCAATAATCCCAACAAAAGTAACACTGTTTACCTTTGTTGATGGGAATGCAGCTTGCATGATGTGTGAAGCAGCCATTACATGCATCCCTTTCATGAAGCCTCCCATGAAGCACAGATATTGTATGGATCAGCCTTCCATAGCAGAGAATTGACTGGCAAGCGAGTGACAGGAAGCACACGAAAGCCTACAAATACCTACCTACCAGTATGTCTCATTTCCCTTCTCTATAAATGTTTAGTATAGCTGCACCAGAGGACAGATGGGGCTGGGTTTTATTTTTAGCATGGATCTGAAAGGATGTGCAACTGAGCAAAACCATGGGGCTAATTCATGGGTTAAAATCTTGTTGTTATCATTGAAAAACGAATGCCCATCCTGAAATGTTGAGATAGGGTTCGCTTATAAATGAAAATGCATTTATTCAATAAGGAAGCAGTTTCAATAGGATAGTAATTTTACCTTCTTAACAGCACAATCCCATCCACGTCTACTCAGATGTCAGTTTGGCTGAGTTCGATGGCGCTTACTCCCAGGTAAGTATGTACAGAATTGCAGCCTAGGAGTCTTCTCTCTCTCTCTCTCTCTCTCTCTCTCTCTCTCTCTCTCTCTCTCTCTCTCTCTCTCTCTAACACACACACACACACACACACACTTTTTTAACAAAGGGATGATGCAGTCTGATGATTTTTTTAAAAAAAGCCCCCCCACATCCCTGGAGACAGAGCTACTCAAAGTGCGTAGGCACTGTAAAAAAAGAAAATGTCAATTAGAGTCAGTCAGTGGTGGAAGTAGAGGGGGGAAATACTTTGCAAGTATTAGCCTCATCCCTCTTCCTTTAGCCATGCTGTCCTATTCCCCGCACACAAAAAACTGGCATTTCCGGGGGATTAGGTTCTCGTCTAGCCTTTTCCTCAACATCTAGTTTCTATGTCAGTCTGAAGTGGTAAAGTCTAAACTACAGGTTTATTTCTACGCCAGTATAAAGCCCATGTCACCATGGGCACTAGCGACCCTGCTGCTTTTGTGCTTTTCTGCCTTTTGGCCCCCTCACCACAGAGGGGCTCATGAATAATGCAAATGTAGCTCATGCATAATGAATCCCCCCTCTGAAATGTGCATGTGGCATGGCCCCTTCCCCTCCCTTGCGCCCCCTGATTGGCCACCTCTGTCCCCTTCCCCTTCCGTGCTGCCTCTTTGACGCGGGGGGTAAATGAATTGCTATTAAAGCTTAAGTTTTGAACTTTTTCAAACGTTCCAAATTTTCTGGACATCTACACTGCTCAAGCTTCAGCTTAAAACAAAAATGAGCAAAATCCGCCTGGTAGATCTCTGGTGATAAGCCTTACATTACTGTAATCTTATATAAAATGTGCTGTTTGAGAGAACTAGGCCTTTATAGTTAAGGCACCCTTTTCCAGCCTTACGCCCTTCCCCTGTTTTGGACTTCAGCTCCCATGACCCTCAGCCAGCATGGCCAATGGTCAGGAATGTTGGGAGTTGTATTCCAAGGGCAGCAGGATGGGGAAGGCTGAGTTAAAGCCAGTGCTCATGAGAAAAAGGCAGCCAGAACGACAACAGCATAAAACTCACAGTGTGAACTAGAAGTCGCTAGATGGAGCCCAAGATTTAGCTTTTGCCCAGCGGAGGGCGTTCCAGTAACACGCAGGCTCCCTTCCCAGAAGTGTCTCCGGAGCTCATTTGCATGTGTATAAAAGGGACCTGTCAACCTAATAAGAATGCAATTAATTTCCACTGAGCGCATCCTATTCAAAGGTATCTCCAAACACTTCTGCAGATTTAATAATATAGCTAGGGGAATTATATAGCATTACAGATAATAAATAATAGATGGTAACAATAGGGGATTAGAAGTGGCAGGTCGGCTCTGCTCCCAGCTAAGCTGGGGTAAGAATCCAGACCTAGTCTTCTAGAGAGCAACTCTAGAACTCCCACCCCACCCCACCCCACCCACTCTTTTGTTGCTACATCTATTTGAGCATTTCTTATTAAGTCAGTGGAGTAGGGCTGTGCTACTGTCTGGGGAGTTCTGGGAGTTGTAGTCCAACATATCTGGAAGGTGCCAGGTTGGGGAAGGGTGCACTCAAGCATGATGCATTTTGCAAAGTGTGGACATGAGCTTCTTGAACATCAGCATTCCTGGGTTCTGGGGTGTGTGGGGATAGGTTTGCAACCTTTTAATCTGGCACATAATGGACAGTGACTGGGATAGTACAAATTGCTAATTGCCCAGCAAAGTGCCTAGAGAGCCTCGGCTATGGGGTAGTACAGTAATGCAATTAATAATATAATAAGAATAACCCACACTCAGTGGTTGAGTGTTGGTTGTTGTTGAACCGTGAGTAGTTTGTTGAATCATGGGTTAGAGTGTTGTCTGAACATTTTCCGCAGGGTGCCTTGTTAACTCTACAGTGCAGCCTATTTTTCTCGAAGCCACCTTGAGAACCTATGGTTTGTTGTTGGGTTGTTCAGGGTGGTTAATAAGCCACCCCATGGAAAATGTCCTGGGTTCAGACAACACGCTAACCCATGGTTCAACAGACAACCCACAAAACAACAACAGCGCTAGCTCAAATTGAATGTGGAGATGATCTATGCCCTTTTTGGGGAGCTCTTGATGAGACTCAAAGAGTGGCCTTGCGTCCTACTTTACAGTCCTCTATTTGAAGGGCTATCAGAGAATGGTTCTCTCCTTGAAAGACTGTCTAGTCCAATGAAGAAGGGAGGGTAGGGAGGGGCCTAGAAGTTGCCCATCAACACTTAGCACCTGGGCAGCAGACGGAGCAAGGCACACAGGGTCACCTGGTCACAGTTGTCCTCACTCTGGTGAGATGTCTTGTATTGCCTATATAAGCTATGTCTAAATGTGCATCTATACATATAAATTATCCTATGCAATTTTTATGCAAATCTATGATGCACTTCCCCTCTTTTGGCAATGTGGAAGTGGCTGTACTCAAGGCTCAAGCAGCCTGATCGAGATGTCCTGAATGAACTACATGTGTGCCTTAGAATATGTCCCATAATGCTCTGCAGTGCACAGCGCTTCCATGGCAGACAAGCCAATATAAAAAGTGTTCTCTGAGGGCAGACATTTTGAAAACCACTAGTTTGCCTCATCAGTGGGGCACATTTCTTAGGATTTCAGGAGACTTTATGCAATCACAGTATCATTGTGGGTATCCAGTTAAGAAGAGGTTGGAAAACACATCACTAATGCCAAATGGTTATTATGGCCCCATATTCTTCTTTACAATTGGAGTTTTTAGACAGGATATAACAAGCTGCTTAAAAATGCTAAATATTATAGCTCTGCAAAACCAATATCCCTTACCGGGTTGTGGTTTTTTTTAATGCCTGTTTGATGTTCTGAGCTGTCCCACATCCACACCCCACACACTTCTGAAACTAAACGTGAGATGGATTGAAGTTTGTGCAGGCACAAAAGTCTGCCTTTACAAAACATGGTGTGCATAATCCCTATATAATCATTTCCTTACTGATTATGCATGGACAGAACTTCAGAAATATGATCATCTCATAAATACTATGAATAGGGCCTCCAGATTCTTATTTCAAAGAGGCTAGACTTCTGGAAGTAGAGCCCAGTCAGGGACAGAGTCAGAAAGAGAACTGGGGGGTTATGGGCAGAACCTGGCAGGAAGGATTGTAATGGTTTTTCAGCCTCCCATACTGGTTACCTCATGGCACACTGTTTTTACTGCTCAGACTAATAAAATGCTGTCTGGTAGGCAACCCTAATTATTAACCAAGGACAAATAAAAGTGGGCAAGACAGGGCGTCTTCAAGATGTCTCCTTACCTTCATCAGGAGGGGAAACGAGTCATTAGATTTAACAGTTCAGAACCACAAAAGTAATTGGAGCTGCATTGTATGAAACAGAATGACAATGCTTTATTGTGTTGTTTTACTTCTTGGGCTTCTTTTTCACCACACTGCTCAAAGCAAATTGTATACATTCTCAGGTCCGAATGAGCCACTCTCGTGGCTGCCATATTATATCCAACTCCTGCTCCTGTTGTGCAAACCCAGCAACCGTGGGATATGTGAGGGTTGTAAACCACCCAAAGAGCTTCAGCTATGGGGCAGTATGGAAATGTAATTCATCATCATCATCATCATCATCATCATCCATTGCATAACCCTAAAGCAGACCATGGGTTATACAAGGGTTATTTAACCCTTGCATAACCCACACTTGCTGGATTCGCATGGCATGACAACCACCGAGTGGGAATTGGATAGGCAGAGTGGTGGCCATTCACACCGCAGCTTCATCATGGGTTAAATAGCCTATCGTGTTGTGTGAGCAGCCTATATCGCAATGCACTGTGATATGGTGATGGCGAAGGCTCTGGCAGAGCGGGGATCAGCTTGAGTCTACAAATGGTTTATGATTCCTTTCAGAGAACTGGAAGAAGTTTGAAAGGGGGATCACTACTCTTGCTGTGTACACTCATCCCTCTTTTGCCTCTGGTAAACTGATTCAAGGGAGCATGGAGGGGGTGGTGCTGGAAAAGTGAATTGGTACAGAGCGTGATCCAGAAGAAGGAGAGCAAGGCCATGGCTAGACCAGGCCTATATCCCGGGATTGTCCCGGGATCATCCTGGTGCATCCAAATGACACACAGGGGATCCCGGGAGCAGGCAGGGAGAACCCCTCCATTTGCCTGTGATAATCCTTAGGTCTAGCTAAGGAGGAGAAGGCTGGGGAGTGAAGCCTCACTGGGAAATGCAAATTGCAAAAGAGAATTGACAGAGAGAAGAGGTGCATACATTGAGGCAAAGGTGAGGACACCTGAAGTTCATGAGCTGTTTCGAAATAGCCAGCCGAATATTTAGGTGCAGGTAGGGATGCCAGAGAAATCCACAGCGAATTCAAATTTGTTCTTTGAATCCAACCTATGGGTTCTGCTGCAGACCGGCTTTTTCTGAGTCACATGGCTTCTGCAGGCCTGTGGACCGGATTTCCACTTGGGGTGGGTGGGATATGTGCTAATTCGCATTAACTAATGCACACTTGTGCTTATGCAAGCGCCAATACAAATTAGCACAAGTACAAGAAAATTCTGGTTAAAAAATACAATTCCGTCAATGAGCTGACAACGGAACATAAGATTTCTGACAATCCAGGAAATGAGACGGATCGGATTTAACAAAATCCGTACATCCCTCCATGCAGGCATCTCATACTTCTCCCAAACAGAAGTAATGCTGTGCTTGAATATTTAGCCCAGGCCTTTTCATGACTTTTGAGGGTGGGATTAAAAGCACACACATTCCCCGAAGATTGGGCAGGAACTTTGTTGTTTATTCGTTCAGTCGCTTCCGACTCTTCGTGACTTCATGGACCAGCCCACGCCAGAGCTTTCTGTCAGCTGTCGCCACCCCCAGCTCCCCCAAGGTCAAGTCTGTCCCCTCCAGAATATCATCCATCCATCTTGCCCTTGGTCGGCCCCTCTTCCTTTTGCCTTCCACTTTCCCTAGCATCAGCCTCTTCTCCAGGGTATCCTGTCTTCTCATTAGGTGGCCAAAGTACTTCAGTTTTGCCTTTAATATCATTCCCTCAAGTGAGCAATCTGGCTTTATTTCCTGGAGTATGGACTGGTTTGATCTTCTTGCAGTCCAAGGCACTCTCAGAATTTTCCTCCAACACCACAGTTCAAAAGCATCTATCTTCCTTCGCTCAGCTTTCCTTATGGTCCAGCTCTCGCAGCCATAGGTTACTACGGGGAATACCATTGCTTTAACTATGCGGACCTTTGTTGTCAGTGTGGTGTCTCTGCTCTTAACTATTTTATCAAGATTTGTCATTGCTCTCCTCCCAAGAAGTAAACGTCTTCTGATTTCCTGGCTGCAGTCAGCGTCTGCAGTAATCTTTGCGCCCAGAAATACAAAGTCTGTCACTGCCTCCACGTTTTCTCCCTCTATTTGCCAGTTATCAATCAAGCTGGTTGCCATAATCTTGGTTTTTTTGAGGTTTAACTGCAACCCAGCTTTTGCACTTTCTTCTTTCACCTTCATCATAAGGCTCCTCAGCTCCACCTCGCTTTCAGCCATCAAAGTGGTGTCATCTGCATATCTGAGGTTGTTAATGTTTCTTCCTGCGATTTTAACTCCAGCCTTGGATTCGTCAAGCCCAGCACATCGCATGATGTGTTCTGCATACAAGTTGAATAGGTAAGGTGAGAGTATACAACCCTGCCATACTCCTTTCCCAATCTTAAACCAGTCCGTTGTTCCGTGGTCTGTTCTTACCGTTGCTACTTGTTCGTTATACAGATTCCTCAGGAGGCGGACAAGATGACTTGGTATCCCCATACCACCAAGAACTTGCCACAGTTTGTTATGATCCACACAATCAAAGGCTTTAGAATAGTCAATAAAACAGAAATAGGTGTTTTTCTGGAACTCCCTGGCTTTCTCCATTATCCAGCGGATATTGGCAATTTGGTCTCTAGTTCCTCTGCCTTTTCTAAACCCAGCTTGTACATCTGGCAATTCTCGCTCCATGAATTGCTGGAGTCTACCTTGCAGGATCTTGAGCATTAACTTGTTGGCATGTGAAATAAGTGCCACTGTCCGATAGTTTGAACATTCTTTAGTGTTTCCCTTTTTTGGTATGGGGATATAAGTTGATTTTTTCCAGTCTGATGGCCATTCTTGTGTTTTCCAAATTTGCTGGCATATGGCATGCATCACCTTGACAGCATCATCTTGCAATATTTTAAACAGTTCAGCTGGGATACCGTCGTCTCCTGCTGCCTTGTTATTAGCAATGCTTCTTAAGGCCCATTCAACCTCACTCTTCAGGATGTCTGGCTCTAACTCACTGACCACACCGTCTGAGCTATCCCCGATATTATTATCCTCCCTATACAGATCTTCCGTATATTCTTGCCACCTTTTCTTGATCTCTTCTGTTTCTGTTAGGTCCTTGCCATCTTTGTTTTTGATCATGCCCATTTTTGCCTGGAATTTATCTCCGATGTTTCTAATTTTCTGGAAGAGGTCTCTTGCCCTTCCTATTCTATTGTCTTCTTCCACTTCCGCGCATTGCTTGTTTAAAAATAATTCCTTATCTCTTCTGGCTAACCTGTGGAATTTTGCATTTAATTGGGCATATCTCCCCCTATCACTGTTGCCTTTTGCTTTCCTTCTTTCTTGGGCTACTTCCAGTGTCTCAGCAGACAGCCATCTTGCCTTCTTGGTTTTCTTTTTCTTTGGGACGTTTTTGTTGCCACCTCTTGGACAATGTTGCGAACTTCTGTCCATAGTTCTTCCGGGACCCTATCTACTAAATCTAGTCCCTTAAATCTATTCTTCACTTCCACTGCATACTCATTAGGAATATTAGTGAGCTCATATCTAACTGATCTGTGGGTCTTCCCTATTCTCTTTAGTTTGATTCTAAATTGTGCAATAAGAAGTTCATGATCTGAACTACAGTCAGCTCTAGGTCTTGTTTTTACTGTCTGTATAGATGTCCGCCACCTTTGGCTGCAAAGGATGTAGTCAAACTGATTTCGGTGTCGGCCATCTGGTGAAGTCCATGTATAAAGCCGTCTTTTTGGTTGTTGGAAGAGAGTGTTTGTTATGTACAGTGAGTTGTCCTGGCAGAATTCTATCAGCCTATGTCCCGCTTCATTTTGTTCTCCTAGACAATGCTTACCTGTAATTCCAGATGTCATTTGACTACCCACCTTGGCGTTCCAGTCTCCTGTAACGAAAATAACATCTCTTTTTGGTGTATTATCCAGTAGGTGCTGCAGATCCTCATAGAACTGATCTACTTCTGCTTCTTCAGCATCTGTGGTTGGGGCATATATTTGGATCACTGTGATGTTAAATGGCTTACCCTGAATTCGAATTGAGATCATTCTATCATTTTTTGGATTGTATCCAAGCACTGCTTTAGCCACTTTATTATTAATTATGAAGGCTACTCCATTTCTTCTGTGATCCTCTTGTCCACAGTAGTAGATCTGGTGGTGATCTGATGTGAAGTGGCCCATTCCAGTCCGTTTCAGTTCACTGACACCCAATATATCTATATTTAATCTTGACATCTCACCAATAACCACATCCAATTTGCCTTGGCTCATAGATCTTACATTCCAGGTTCCTATGGTGTGTTGATCTTTAGAACATCGGATTCGTCGTTCACCACCAGCACCATCGGCCGCTAGCCGTCCTTTCGGCTTTGAGCTAGCTGCGTCATCACATCTGGGGCTAGTTGAACTTATCCTCTGTTCCTCCCCAGTAGCATTTTGACCATCTTCCAACCTGGGGGTCCCATCTTCCAATGGTATCCCGACATATCTCTGGTTGTACTGATCCATTTAGTTTTCACAGCAAGAATACTGGGTTGGGTTGCCATTACCTTCACCAGGGATCGTGTTTAGTCTGACCTCTCTACCATGACCTTCCCGTCTTGGGTGTCCCTTCACGGTTTAGCTCATGGCCTCCTTGAGGTGCTCAAGCTCCAGCACCACGACAAGGTAATGATCTCCTTTGCTGGAGGGGCAGGAGCTACTAGTCTGCTTAAGGGAGCAATTGGGAAAATCATCAGACTGGAGTGTAATAATACTCCAAATCTATTTGTGTTGAAGGTTCTTGGACCTGCTTTGGTCACCAGAATTTTTCAAGCAGGATTCAAGTGTATTTGAATCATGATATTTCACCTAATTTCTAGTTCTGGGAAACTAATCTTGGCGGCAAGTTTATTCTGAACTGCTGAAGGTTTATTATTTTATGAAATAGTTCTGAAAATCAAATACGACCTGAGCAGCCTCAATGGTTAAGTAAAATTCCCTTCTCCTTCTAGAGAGGGCCAGTTTCTACTTCACACTCACAAATCCTGCTCCTCAATACAAATGTGTTAGAGTGGTTTTAACGTAAATATTGGTTGGAGAGCCAGTGTGATGTAGTAGTTAAAGTGTTGGACTGGGAGTTGGGAGATCCGGGTTCTAGTCCCCACTTGGCTATGAAGCTCACTGAGTGACTTTGGACCAGTCAAACTCTCAGCCTAAACTACCTCACAGGGTTGTTTGGGGGATGAAATAGAGAGGAGGAGGAGGAGGAGGGTTGTGTGAGCTGCCTTGGGTTCTTTGCAAAGAGGAAAAAAGAAGAGGTACAAAAGTCTCTCGCTCTCTCTTTGTTTGTTCAGGCTACCTCACAGGGTTCTTGTGAGGATTAAAAGGTTAACTCCATGTATGCTGCTGTTTATTCATCATCATCATTATAATGAGAGCCAATGTGATGCACTGACTAGAGTGTTGGACTGGGCATTGGGAGCTACGGGTTCTGGGCCCTGCTTGGCCATGATGCTCACTAGGTGATTTTGGGCCAGTCATAGATTCTCAGCCCAACCCACCTCACAGGGTTGTTGTTGTGAGGATAAGAAGGAGAGGAGAAAGATTATGCGCGCTGCTTTGAGTTCCTTGGAGGCAAAAAGGCAGTTATAAATGCAATAAATACATGAATAAAAGTCACTCTTTAGGGATGCCACTTTCCCCGTACCCACGTTGTGCTTTAACAGTTGTATATCAAGCAGACATCCAACAGGTAAAGCCTTTCCTGGCATTGAAAATGCAGTGATGAGGAAAGCATCACCTGTTGATTTCTGGCTTTTCTGCTGCAAAGTTGACCACCAATAGGAACCTCAAAAAACAGAAAGGTGAAGAGCAAGATATTCCATGGATCGAAGGGTATTGCTCCAACGTTTTGCCCTTCCACATGGCAAAAAGAAGCGGAATAATTATGCCAAAATAAATATATGCAAATTTTGTTAATGTACATAATTTATTTCACTTTTCTTGGAGCAGAGTTTGCCATTCCTCATGCCATACTGTTCCTAGAATTACTGTCATCTTTTCAGCGTCAGGTTCGGATTGTCCTCTACTCCCAGGCATTTGATGGTATTGGATGCCTTATGATGAGGCATTTATGTCAGTTGCTTCTATCAGGTCCAATATCTTATTATAAACTTGTTAGCGGTTTGAATTGTTTTACATTTTGTACATTATTTTATCATGTTTTTATTATCGCATATTGCAATATGTATCCTTTTGTGAACTGCCCAAAGAGCTTCATCAATTGGGTGGTATAGAAATGAAACAAATAAAATAAATAATCCACAATGAGTGCAAGGCACAGAGCAGGCTATAAAGTTATATAAATAAACATAAAAGGATCAGCTTGAATTGTCACATTTATTGCTTCCCCCCACTTCAGCTGAGCTTGACAAATTGCAACAGCGCACTAGCACAGACGTGGCTTAAGGCTATGTCTGCTTTAGCAGCTCATTCCAGTCCAAAGAGAAGGGTCTCAGCGCCGGGTACAGACAGACAGAGGCTGGGTGCAGAAGATAGGTTTTCAGGGGCTTGGAAGTGGTACCAGAGAGCCATCATTGGCCTATGGGACGTATGGTTTAGGGTCTCACCATTATGTCTGATCAAAACGATTTTGCAGGATTTGATGAGGCTTCAACCTACACGTCTCAAAAAAGCTTCCCTTGTTTCCTAGCAGTGGTGCAACAGGTGTGTGTGTGTGCGTGTGTGTGTGTGAGAGAGAGAGAGAGAGAGAGAGGAAATGTCTGTTGGATATTGCTTGTGACAAATTATGCACTTCTCCACCAACCTCTCACCAGCCGATGCCTGGAGCAATTTTGGAACAGCTTTGAATTTGGTTTAATTAATTAATTAATTAATTAATCTGTTTAAGAACATGAAAGAATGGCTTTTTTAAAGTGTGTGGCTATGCTCATGTGTCCACAGTAGGAGGGAGAAACCTTGTACAGCTTTCTCTCGCTTTGATCAATTCCCTGCCATTTGAGAATGAATTCTTTCTTTCTACTTTCAGCTAGGGAACGGAATGTACTAGACTAGAAGGGGCTTGTGCTATACACGACTTAATTTCCCACTTTCATTGGCTTGCATGGGAGTCAGTAGAGGAGTGGTTGCAGCTAGGCACTAGCAATAGAGAGTCATTGCTTTTTTGATTTTGTTTGTTTATTACATTTATATCCTGCCTTTTTCCTCCAAGGGACCCAAGGCAGCGTACATAATCCTCCTCTTCTCCATGTTATCCTCGTAATAACAACCCTGTGAGGCAGGCTAGGCTGAGAGCCTGTGACTGACCCAAAGTCACCCAGTGAGCTATATGGCCCAGTGTAGGGTGACCAACTGTCAGGATTTCCCCGGATTTGTCCTGGTTTTTGTTCTTTCCATGGTGTCAGGGGGGATTTTCTATAATTTTCAATAATGTCCTGGAATAACACACCTTCCCCTTTAAGGCTGCCATTAGCATGGCAGGAGGGAGTGACATGCTTTCTTGAGGCACATCATTCCCCCACCCCGAGCTCCAATTGAGGTCTTAAAGGGGGAAGTGGGTCATTCGTGGACATTATAGAAAAGGCCCCAATTGGAGTGGATGGTGGTGGTGCAGAATGAAATCCTTTCCCCTCCTCCACTCCAATCGGGTTCTTTAAGGTGGCGGGGGAATAACGTACTTTCTGCAGGACTCAGAAAGCTGCTTCTAGGTGTCCTCTTTTTTGGTTCCCCAAATATGGTCACCCTAGCCCAGTGGGGCCTAGAACCTGGATCTCCCGATTTGCAGTCCAACACTCTAACCACTACACTACTGCACCACACTTGTTTTAATACTGGCATCCCAACACGCTTGCAGAAACCTCCCACGGCACCCTTCCAGGCTCCCTGCCTCCTCATGATTTTACTTTTTAAAGGTTTTTAAATTATTATTTTTAAATTAGGAGGCTGGCGTGCTGCAAAGGAATGCGCTGGTCTCAAGCGCCAGTTTTATTACCAAGAATGCCTCAGAGCCCCACATGGGTCCCGGGGGCGGGGTGGGGCAGGGAATTGTGAGGGGTCTAGCATTTTATTTTGAAGCATGCCCAGCTGATCAGAAAAAAGAGAGTAGTCGGCTGAAGCTAATGGGAGGCTAGTGGTGTAGGACAGCATCTTATGGGGGCTAGAGGAAAGGACAGGGAGTAAGGGGGCTGTTTTGCCTGAGCTCTCTCTGTGTGTATGTGTGCACGCGCACACACGTGTGTTTTCTGCCTCATTTGTATTTTGTGCTGTGTGTTAGCTGGCTCCTTTGCTTGCTTTGTTTGTGTTGTTTCTCCGAGCATCACCAGTTGCTTTCTGTGAAATGGGTCTTTTATTTTGCTTTGTGAGAGCAAAATTGTGATTTGGCATTTGGGACTGAGGCTCCACCTCTGGCTTGTACAGAGTTTCTTGGCCAAGTTACTTGTTTCTGAGTCTCATCAGCCATCGGAGCGGAAAACTATGGGGTGAAAAAATGTTGTTTTGTGTTTTGGAGCTCAGATCACACCTCTCCTTTGTACTTAGTGCCTGGGACATGTTTCTTTTCTTTTAGCCTCACCAGTTTGCCTTTGGGAAATGCATGTTTTGTTTCTGGCCACAAGCACCATGGCAGCCAACTTGTGAATGGGCAAGCACTCCCCACACCAGCCATTTTGTAAGAGTTCCCAGTGGACTCTCTGAAAATTCCAACTGTGCCTACCAGCCCAGATTTGTTGGGAAGCCCTTTTTTAACACAAAGAATTGTCCTGAAAAAAGCTGGGCGGGAGGGGTCAAGCTGTTGTTTACATACATCACAAACGAAGTGTCATTCTGATGTCTCAGTGATATCTTGATCTCCCCAGTCACGTCTTAAAAGGTTTTGAGATTTTAATAATGTATTGGTTTTATGATTTTAATCAGTTTTATGTATTTTATATTTTTGTATTCAATGTTGTTCCCCACCTCGATCCAGAGGGAGAGGCAGGAAATAAATAAATAAATAAATGTTCAAGGTAGGTTTTGCATTGCAATGCATTTTTTTCCTTCCCCATCCCCCTGAAATAGGTGCAGGGGATTGAGTTGGTATTTGAACATTCTAATGTAGAATTGTGGCTTGAACATGCATACCTAGGGTGGCCACGTGTCCTACTTTACAGAGGGTAGTCCTCTTTTGGAAGGGCTGTCCCGTCCAAGTCCAGTTTAAAGATAAAAAACCAACAACAACAACAACAACAACAACAACAACAACAAAAGGTAGAGCAGGGACCTTGAATTTGCCTATCAACGTTAGCACCTGGAAAGCAAAACGAACTGATAAGAACAGTCGTCACCTGGTCACAGTCTTCCTCACTATGTTGATATGTACTGCATCTCCATTTAAATTACAGTCATTTTTAGAGTTGCATCTAGTCATATATATTAGTATATGCAAATTTTAGGCAAATTGTTAGTGATGGCCACCAATTTGGATGGCGTTGGATAAATTCCTGATGGCTATGTGCCACCTCCAGTATCAGAGGCAGTAAGCCTATATACTCAAGTTGCTGGGGAGTATGGGTGGGAGGATGCTGTTGCATCATCTCCTGCTTGTGGGTTTCCCATGGGAGCTGGTTGGCCACTGTGTGTACAGAGTACTGGATTAGATGGACCCTTGGTCTGATTCAACAGGGCTCTTCTTATGTTCTCATTGTTATTCCCTTTTGTCCTCTCTTTTTGGTGATGCATTTCCTCTCTTTTAGCATAGTGTATGTGTATATCAAATCTCCTTCCAATATATCACTGTCCAAAGGAGGTACCACACAGAGAGTATGCCTAAAAAGCTAGTTAAACCAACACACACACACCTTTCCTCACACCTTGCATTAATGTAGTTATATATGCTGGAGCATGGCTAGTGCCATGGTACCAAGAAGAAGGAAGTAGTCCCCTTTACTCATCAGAAATAATTGGGAGTACGCAGGCATCACAATCAAACCAGCCTCCAGTATAGATCTAGTGTGGTGCGTGCATACGTCTAGTGTAAAACTGAGCCACATACTAGTCCGATGTGACAGCTAGATGTATGATTCATTTATATAATTTCTACCATGCTTTTACTATGTTCAGGTTATATTTTTACAGATTGTATTTTTTATCGATGATAATGAAATCCAATTAGAAATAAAACTTGCAATTCATCACTCTAAAGCCTCAATAAAAACAAATCCAGTTACAAAGGAACTATAAACAACCTCCTCCCGAGGAAACTCACAACCCCCTAGCACTGGCTTATGTATTACTTTCTAAAAAGGGATTTTTTAAACATTGCTTTAAGAGTCCATGCCACAACCTTGAGGCAATGACAAAAAAATGAAACCCCATGGACAGTGGGGACCATGAGCAGGTCCCTCCTTCCCAGTTTTTAACAAGCAGGACTAATCGTTTTCAGTATCCAGTACCTTGGATAGCTCCTTTGGAGTTCTGACTGAAACCTGGAGCAGATTCATCATCCCATTGACTTTGGAGCCACCAGCCTCCACTGATCAGGGTGGAACAAGTGGTGGGGGATGATAGTATTAATAGTCCAGAGGTCATGCACCTGCAGAGCATCCCAGATTCACTCTCTGGTATCTTTTATTTAAAGGCCAAAACAGACATTACCTTAAATGTAACAACATTTTTTTAAAAAAATACTTTAAAGTAGGTGCAGTGGGACTGATCTGGATCTTAAAAGTCCCCCTAGCCCCCATGCTGAGGTCCGGATCTGGATCGTGGGCCCTTCACCTGCTCTAGAGTTAAAATGAAAACAAAGAAAGAAAAGATGTAGCTGCTAGACACAGAGTTAAAATCATGTCTCTTACGGCCCTAAAAGAACCAGGTAGTAGGCGATGTAAAGTCCTCTTTGCCTAAGACCTTGAAGAGACACCGTCAGTCAGCATAGACCAGCCTCCCCCAACCTGATGCCCTCCAGCTACAAATCCCATCATCCACATCATGGGGATGATGGGATTTGTAGCCCTATACAGTTGGGGAAGGCTGGAGTAGACAATACTGAGCTCTATGGAGGAATAGTTTGACCTCGTATGACTCAGATTTCTATCTTCCCTTCATGCATAGCCTCTGGTCGCAGGGTTGCCTCGCAGGGCCTGCAGCCAGCCGGGCCAGTAGAATATAGAATATAAATGCTTAGGCCTGGAGCGCCTTTTTACTGAGACCAGATGTTTGCACCCAGGTCGTGCCTGTTATGCTAAGCTCTAGCTTCCAGCCTACAGCAAGAGAACCTCCCCATGGGATAACCATGATTTCATTAGGGGAAGCACTGCCTATTATTTATTCAACAGCTGTTTAAAGTGGGAAATTGTGTTCTTCTCGCTGCTGGACTAATTCAAGCCATCATTATGCGCTCTGTTTGTCAGTGTTCTGTGTTCTTGTTGGTTGCAGTGTTAGAGGCAAGAGACCCTTATTCTACACTGGTCATCTGTCTGTATTATTATTATTACAGCCAGTGTGGTGTAGTTAAGAACGTTGGACTGAGAGTCGGGAGATCTGGGTTCTAGTCTCTACTTGGCCGTGGAAGCTGACTGGGCCAGTCACAGACCCTAAGCCCAACCTACCTCACAGGTTTATTGTTGTGAGGATAAGATGGAGAGGAGGAGGATTATGTATGCCGCCTTGAATTCCTTGAAGGAAAAAAAGAGGGATATAAATGTGATAAATTAAATAAAGTATCTGTCTTTATTGATTAGTTATGTGTGACTCTATAGATTTAAATTTAATTTTTATTCCACCCTTCCTAAATGATGATGTACTATGGTCCTTTTCTGTGCCCATTTCATCCTCACAAAAACCCTGTGAGGTAGGTCAGGGAGAGAGAGAGAGAGAGAGAGAGAGAGAGAGAGAGAGAGGCTCAATGTTACTGGGATTCATTGCTGAGGAAAGATTTGAAATGGCATATTCCTAGTCCAATCCTCTACCAATACACCATACTGTCTCTCAATATTAAAAGCTGCTTTGAACAATCAGTGTTTGAAAATATGGCAAACACATAGAGCTGTGATATAGGCCTAGATCTGCATACATACACTATGAGAGGAAGGGAAGGATAGGTCTTTAAAACAGGCCTCTTAATGTTATTTATTTACTGCATTTCTATATCACCCAATAGCCGAAGATCTCTGGGTGGTTTGCAAGAGTAAAAAACCCAAAAATTCCACATGGTTAAACACAAAACCTTTAAAAAAATTAAAACAGCAGGAAGACTGAGTAAAAACCAGAGTAAAATCCAGCAGCAGTGTAAGAAAATCTATAAACAAATTGACAAACAAAGATGAAGGACTAAAAAGCCTGGAAGAATGAAAAGGTCACCAAAAAGTCTACAACATGATCGCAGGTGAGTTTCTGTGGAGAGAAGTTCCACAGATAGGATCGTCTATATGGTAGGAGACAATTAGCCTGGGCCCAAGCCATTTAGAACTTTAAAAGTTAATGCCAGCACTTTGAATTGGGCCCTGAAATAGACGACAAGCTAATGCAGATCAGAGAGCCGTGTTATTACAGGATCACATTGATCATTCCCTGATAACAATCTTGCTGCCCTATTTTGTACCAGCTGTAGTTTCCGAACCATTTTCAAAGACCACCACCCCGCATTTTGAAACACAGCCCCATATATAACGCATTGCAGATGCGATATATATATATATGTCCAAGTGAGACTTTTCCAGAGCAAGTGACAGAGCTCTATCTATGAACACCCCTAAACTACAAACATGCTCCTTCTAGGAGAGGGCAACCCCATTTACAGCAGGTGGAATGGCACTGAAACACCTATTAATGAACCTCCATCTTGTCTGGATTGAGTCTATTGGTCCACTAAGCACTGGTTCATTGTCTCACCTGCCTTTGATGAAAAGGAGAGGTAGAGTTGGGCATCATCCACATATTGATGACACGTCTCTCCATCCTTCTGGACAACCTCTTCCAGGAGTTTCATGTGGATGTTAAAAAGCACCGGGGTGGGGGGTGGGGTGGAACGATGACAAATAGGCCACTGAGGGAAACCACAGTGGAGTTTCCACAAGGCCCCAGCATGACTTTCTGGAACTGGATGTTCAAGTAGGAGCAGAACCACTGTAAAACAGGCCCTTGGGAGAATCAGGCACAGCTGCATCCCAGCCAATGAAGAAATAACTTGGGTGGGCCTATTTAAGGCCAGCTACACTTGTACATCTGCTGCTAGGAATCCACAAATGTGCACACTGATGGCGCACGCAGTTGAAATAGCACTATGTGGCGGAATACGTGAAAATTGTGCTTCAATTCCTACACAGAAATGCTATCTGTGTAGGGAGAATCTAACCTCTGAAGGGGCCTTATATCTCTGCCGTGAACAAAGAAAATTTGGAATGAGCAGGAAGTTTGAAGGATAAAGAGGACGTTCTCCTTCTGAAACATGGCCTAATTGTTGGGATAAGGGTTTGGACCCTCCGGCCCCCGCTCCCAATCAATTTCACCTTTCTCCGGGGACAGATGATGTATTTTTCCTCTCTGCAGCAAGTACAGAGAGGGATGTTTTAGGTTCTCCAGCTGCCAAATCCTGCGACCTCTAAGGAGACCCCCGTTTCCTTTTCTGATTGGTGGTACAATTTAAAGAGTTATTATAGAGAGGTGGGGGCATTTGGGTTGTTGCGAGGGAAAGTAAGAGGCGAGAAAGGGAGGGAGAGTGTGCATTTGGGTGATGATTTGGGGGCAAGCGATGCAAACAGCAGTGGAGAACCTAAGAAAGGAAGGGAAAGGGGCTTCTCTCATAATAGTAATGTGGTGCAGAACTTTGTTGAAACTTGGTAGCAGCTTCTGTGACTACATGGTGTGGTCTGAATTAGAGTACAGCACAGCACAGATCTCAGGAGGCATTCATATTTATCTTTCATACCCTCTTGTAGTTGATTCTATTCTCCTGGTAGTATCCAGGGCAGCCGCTTGGCTTCTATTTTGTCCTCATGCTGCAATTATTCCCAACAGAACACTTCCTTGTTTGTGCCACCTTCTCTATTCCTGACTTCATGCTGAGAATGTGAGGGTGGCTATCTCTTGCATTGAGCCAGGACATGGAGAGGAGGAGGTTCAGAATAGGGCGGCACAAGCCGAGAATATAGGAAGCTGCCACATATCAGGTTAGTCTATTTGTTGATTTAGCAGACTTGTACAAAAGCTGACTAGACTGACAAATTAATCTGTCTTCAACCCTAATGATGGGTCATCTTTTTCCACTGAATTTGAAGACAGCAGGCTAACTTATGGGGTGCAGAGTAGGCTGCATGGTACACAATTATCTCCTTGAACACCTTGTTGCTGCCTCCCAGTGTCTGCCACCTGAGGTGACTGCTTCACCCTTCCTAATGGTAGGGCCGTCCTGCCATTTAGCTCAATGTAGCCAACTCTAGGGTGACCATATGAAAAGGAGGACAGGGCTTCTCCTTTGAGTGAAAAAGGCAATTTCAGCAGGTGTCATTTGTATACATGCAGAACCTGGTGAAATCCCCTCTTCAGCACAACAGTTAAAGCTGCAGGAGCCCTGCCCTCTTTTGTATCTGGTCATACTAGACAGGGCTCCTGCAGCTTTAACTGTTGTGATGAAGAGGGAATTTCGCCAAGGTATTTATGTGGACAGACATCCCATTGATTTTGATGGAAATTACTAAAAAAAAAGTTAGGTGATCCTAAGCATGCATACTTGGAAGTAAGCCCTGCTGGCATGAATGGGACTTATTTCTGAGTACACCTAGTGATGATTGCTTAGGATTGTGGTTGTAATAGCATTTTTCAGAGATCATTCCAGCAAAGAAGTTTTAGGGTGCAAGCCCCTAGCTCAAGAACATATTTGTTATGCAGTTGTTGACTGTGGCTCACACATCTCCTCTCTCTAGTTTGTGCTCGTGGGGAGATCATCTCCTTGATGTATGTTCAACATGAAAACACACACAATAGTTTCTCCAGATAGCATGTCCACTGCTAATATTGTCCTATGAGTGCCCCCGAGATCAATTTGACATTATTACTCCCAACAAATCCCTGGGGCATTCACACAACCGTGTTAGCATCAGTACTGAGTGACAGGTAACACCGTCCCATCCTACCACCACCCCAACTCCTATGTCCACCTCATTTTGTCAACTTTAAAATTCTTTTTCTTATATTTTGTCAAAGGCTATTTGCTCTGCAAACGTCTGCCTGGGCCCTTGGAAAACTGCTGTCAAACAGAATAGGTAATATTGGGATCAATGGACTACTAGTCTGAGGCACCTTCATGTGTTTGTATATGTACCTGGCTAGAGGAGGGGGAGAATTGGCCAAACAAAGAGCTTCTCTACATGAGGCTTTTAACCCGCTACTTTACCGTGGCTTCTGTATCCAGGTTCTTCATAGGGTTAAGATTGGCTCTCTTACATGTGTTTTTCCCCCCTGGGGGTCTTCTTCCTGCCTTTTTATATGTTCCATTACACAACCACTAGGTAGTGTTGTGGTATAGTGGAATGGCGGAAATATACAGAGGGTTTCATGCCACTATTTGGGATATGTCAGCCTTCCCTTGTTAGAAAATGAAATGCTAAATAGTTGAAAAGCATGGGAGAGGTCCTGGAGGAGGATGTCATGTAAAGGACCCGCAAACTACCACGAGTAAGGAATCATGAGCGCACAATAAATGCCTTGTGTAGAAAGGGTCTTAAGAGCACTGCCACTGGGATTTAATGGACGACAATACTGGTAAGACGTGCCAAATATGTTTAACACCATAGGGAGTGCAACTGTCCCAACCTGGTGCCTTTCCAGATGTTTTAACTCCCAGCATTCCTTGCCATTGACCATGCTGGCTTGGACTGATGGGAGATGCAGTCTAAAACATCTGAAGAAGCATCACATTGGGAAAAGCTATTGTAGTGCCAAGCTGCCGAGTGCAACCAAACTACATCATGCAACAAGAGGGTGGGGAGAGAGGGCCCAAACGTTCCCTGGGAACCCCTACATTCTTCATGCAGAGCTTGGTCACTTCAGAGGCTGCTTAGCTTCAAAGAGCAAACTACACAAGTGGCCAGCTCTGTCCAATTTGTCATGATCCTCTGCACAATTACATTGAACAGGCTAATGATGATGCTTTTAGAGTTTAAATTGCTGTGGTCACTGCTTGATGCAAGTGGTTTGGAGCAGGAGATAATTGCAGAGAGGAATTATGATAGCCAGCTCTGTCACTGTGCCCTTCAAGCTGCAGAAAAGTCACACCAGCTTTCTCAAAACCCCATCAAACAGAGTTTGTTTTGCACCTGCTATGCCTATTAAAAGGTGTTGGTAGTTTTCAGATGAGATCAGTAGAGAAGGACTGATATGTATCCCACAGAAGCAGACGTGAGGGATGGCTGCTCCAAGGAAATATAGATGGATTGGTACCTCATTATTTTATAGGTATCTTAAAACCTCTTCACACTTTTTTTTTTTTAAAAAAAATGCATACCTGAATGTATGGGATTGGATTTGAAAACACATATTTGTCAAATTCATGTATCTGAGGTTGCCAGGAAAACTACTTGGTCTGTTCCTGTTCCTTTAACTGCAGCTCGATCTGCAATAATCAGCAGGTGAACCTTTACGCAGCATGGTGGGAATCATTATCACTGTTAATGTTTGCAGATCCACACAGGGGCAGCAAAAAATCAACAACACCGCTGCAGGGGACAGTAAAAAAAAAAGTCGACAGCCTTATGCAATAACATGGCTATGGTCTCTTAATTTATCCCAATTTTATTTTGTTATTTATTTCATTTTTGTACCGCCCAATAGCTGAAGCTCTCTGGGTGGTTCATAAATGTACCTTAATCCAAGGAACCCAAAGGGGGGTGCTTTAGGCTGCAATCCTATACACTAGCCTTCCCTAACCTAGTTATATCTCCAGATATGTGGGATTACAACTTCCATCACTCCCAGAGAATCACAGGAGTTGTAGTCCAACACATTTAGAAGGTACAACTTGGGGAAGGGTGGTATACATACTTACTTCAGAGTAAGTTGTCTTGAGCTCTGTGGGGCTTATTTCTGAGTAGATGTGTATAGGGTTACACTATTGGCTTCACAACCACACTTCGAGGTTATAATCGGACTAGAGTTACCACCTCTCACCCTGCAAAACCTGGTATGGAACCTCATGGGTGAAGGAAAACACTTTGAATGTACTTAAATGCAAATTTCCACCTTAATGATCAACCCTTGAAAATTTCCCCCACTTGCAGGCCACATTTAGTTTTCAGGCCAAAATTCCAGTGATACCTTTTTACTGGCCTATTCTGGTGCTTGCTTCTTAAAACACACATACACACAAAAAAGCCACAGTTAGGATCCATAGACACTAATGTCACCGACTTCCTTTCTACCCTTTCCCTTGCTCCATAATATCCCAGGCCCTTCCCTCTTCCCTTCCCCCCTGTTAATATTTTATAAAGTGGAACTTATGAAAAATTCAAATTGACTCTGGGAATCGTCTTGCTCCATTTAACAAGGTGACGGCATGTCTGGCTCCCCTCCCAGGCCCAAGCAGATGGGGGGCTTTTTGGCATCCTGGCCGGGGGCTCGCTCACGTGAGCCCCTCTGGCTGAGGTGATTGGTGGGAATGCTGAGTTGTTGGGAAGATTTGCAAGACTGTTGCGAGGCAAAAGTGGCAGGGGACCCAGATGGCTGTTGGGGGAGTGGGGAGGGGGTCTCCTGAGCTGTCCACTCCTTGCCGGACAAGACGCAACGAGAACGTCACTATTTCTTTTTTCATCTCCTAAGTGCTTAGCTGTTCTTAGCTCATATACTCGCACAGAGAGAGAGAGAAATCTGTCAGGTAGTTTTCAACTGAGAGAGACTCTCCCAACATTGCTTAGTAGGATCAGGCTGAAATATGTGCATTGTGTGGAGTGTGGGGGAGATAGACCAGAGTTATTCTGAGTTAAATTCTGTCACATTCCCAGGAGGCACTTCAGGACTGCCTTTTAAGAGGGCCTCCTGTCTCTGAAGGAGGACTTGAAGCCCTACGGTGTCTTTGTAATCATCTGTTTCTCGCTAAAGTAGGGCTCCTTGGAGCCCTTGAAAGGCTGCTCCAAAGAAGATTCCACATTTTTCAGGATTGCACCTGAAGAATGGGGGTGTGGTGGGGAGGGAAATGCCTCACCCATGGTCTGGTTGTAGGTCTCCAACCAGTGCAGGCATCTAAGGGCCAAAATTAGATGTGTGAGACTATCATGTATATTTTAAACCTGTGTTTGTCCTGTTCACATATAAAGTGTGTGTGTGTGTGTGTGTGTGTGTGTGTGTGTGTGTGTGTGTGTGTGTGTGCAGCACCTGACGAAATTCCCTCTTTATTACAACAGTTAAAGCTGCAGGAGCCCTGACCTCTTTTGTATCTGGTCACTCTAATATAGCTCTGCAGCTTTAACTGTTCACATATAAAGTGTGTGTGTGTGTGTGTGTGTGTGTGTGTGTGTGTGTGTGTGTGCAGCACCTGACGAAATTCCCTCTTTATTACAACAGTTAAAGCTGCAGGAGCCCTGACCTCTTTTGTATCTGGTCACACTAGTATAGCTGCTGCAGTTTTAACTGTTCACATATAAAGTGTGTGTGTGTGTAGCACCTGACAAAATTCCATCTTTATTACAACAGTTAAAGCTGCAGGAGCCCTGACCTCTTTTGTATCTGGTCACTGTAGTATAGCTGCTGCAGCTTTAACTGTTGTGATCTAAGGGAATTTCACCAGGTGCTGCCTGCATACAAAGGACACCTGCTGAAATTCCCTTTTCATCACGACTGTTAAAGATACAGGAGCCCTGTCCTCCTTTCCATATGGTGATCCTAGTATTGGGGGGTATTCATACAGAAAAAGGAGCATGGAGGGGAGTCCAATCCAGGCCCCTCCCCCGCCATACCTTGTTGCACTCTGCTGCTTTTAATCAGTTTTCCTTAGCCTGGCTCCGATACTGGGAAGTGAGCTGGGCAAGGATTAAAACTGCTTAAAGCATTTGGTCTCCCATTATCTACCTACCTGATTAAGCAACACTTGAGAACCCTCAGCCCGGGATGTCAACTCTCTCCACTGAAAAGCATCGTGTTTTAGCTGACCCCGGTAAGACAAACATTCTGTGATGAGACTCATTCCCTCTTTCCCGAAAAAGTGCTCCTAAGGAGCACAGAGGAGCCTCCTGACTTGCAGTCTAGCAAGACTGATACAGAGCTTCTGTTTTTGTAGAATCGGATCCACGTGGCGACTGTTCACATGGTTTCTGCCATTTATACGATTGCAGGAAACTGAAAAAGGCCAGTTGCAACCACAGTTTATTACTTAATGTTCGTGAAGAGCATTCAAATCACTTCAAATTCAGTGTCTTGTAATCCTTACAACAACCCTGCAAAGTAGGTCAGCATTGTATTATCTCCATATTGCAGTTGAGGACTGGGGCTGAGAGAGAGTGCCCTTGCCTGGTGAGTTCACGGCAGAGCAAGATTCAAGATGGGGATATTTTAATTCATAGTTCAGTCTCTTAGCCGCTGTGTCACACCAGCTCTCACACTGTGGCAGCTATGTAGTCATTCCCCACATGGAGGTGCCATTTCTCACAATCAGTGCTCTACTTTGAGCACTGCTGGACCAAGTGCACAGCAGCAGTCCCGTACACTGCCAAGGCTGCCCTTAAATATTAACCATGGCGTGATCTACACTACTGCTTTAAAACAGTTTATAACAGTAGTGACAACTGTTGAGGCCCAGGACACACTCCATATACCGTTTTCAAACCGTTTTCAGTGTCATATCCTGCTTGGTGTAGATCTGGCCCATGTCAGTCTGTGATGAGTAATCTGATGTCTAATTCACACATATAAGTCTCTGCTTGATGCTTCAGTCTAGAAGTGATGAAAATGCTTGTTTGGACTCTCTCTGTGTGACTGCTGTAAAGGCTCAAGTCATTACATGCATAGGGGTAAAGAGCATTCATTTGTAGGGATCAAGTTCTTAAAGGGAAGGTGTCAGGTGAACAAACTGTCTTGGGAGTTTCTTCTGTTGACTTTGAAATCTTGTCCTCTAATATCGGATACAGGGAAGCAGACAGTAGTTTACTCTCATAATACTAGAACCCAGGAAGCTGATTGGTGGGAGATTCAGGGCAGATAAAAAGAAGTACTTCTTCACAAAGTGCATAGTTAAACTGTGGAATTCGCTACCACATGATGTGATGGCCACCAATTTGGATGGCTTTGAAAGGGGGTTGGATAAATTCCTGGAGAAGAAGGCTATCAATGACTACTAGTCCTGATGGTTATATGCTACCTCCAGTAGCAGAGGCAGTATACCTATGTATACAAGTTGCTGGGGAACATGGGTGGGAAGGTGCTGTTGCAGTCACGTCCTGCTTGTAGATTTCTTGTGGGAGCTGGTTGGCTGCTGTTTGAACAGAGTGCTGGACTAGATGGATCCTTGGTCTAATCCAGTATGGCTCTTAGGTTACTACAGCAGTCAGGGAGTTGCATTCTACGTCTTGTCATGGGGCAGTTCGGTATTACTACTTCAAATGTCCCAGGCTTGCCCTGGCATTCAAATAGGTCCTGAGTCCCAGTTCATGTTAAACCCCTGTGTGGCTTCTCCCAGAAATAGATGTCAATTTCAGTGGACTAGGACCATAGCGTTTGTGCACAACAGAGTACCTGGGCAAACTTTCATACCATAGTGGAACAGCAAAATAGCAATGTGAAAGTGCTGTTACTGGGATACTCCGGGGTCCCCAAAAAGAGAGCCAGGGCAAACGTACATGCCATAGATGGGATAATGTCAGCGCTGGCCAAAGATATTTTCCTGCCTGTGGCAAAAAAACAAGATGGCCTCTACCTCCATTCCACATGTAAAAGCCAATCAAGCTTAGAATCTTTCTTTAACACGGGTGATAGGACAGCATCCTCCACTGCACCTGAGAGCAGCAGGCTAGCTTAAAGGGCACAGTATAGCACACTTTGAGCCGGTTCGCATGACATGAGTATAGATACTAAGCCACGTTGGCTTGTTAACCACCCCCGCACATGCTGGCTGATTTCTCCATTGCTGGGCTTGGGTTGTTGGGACATCTGAACCCAGCAAAGATCAGTGACTTGGGTGGTTAACAAACCACCCAGCAACCCTATGGAAGACCATGTGAACCTGGTCAAAGTTTTGACTGCTACCCCATATCTGCTGCCTGAGGCAGCTGCCTCACTCTGCTTAATGACAGGGGCAGCCCTGAATAATGTCTTTCCTTGGGTAGTAGAGGAAGTCCTTTGTGATTCAGATTGCTACAGGAATATGTCAACTGCTGACCTGTCAATTCAGACTTTTGCCCTGCCACAGTCTCCAGTGTTTCCACCAGATCTATAGGTTCATCCAGCAGTTTTGGCTATGAGGTTTTTTGATGACTCATTAGCAAACATTCTCTGTTCTCATGACTTTCCAACACTTTTGAGCCACATCATCGCCTGTAATCTTGTCCAACCAACCTTGAATTATAGCGACATAGGAAACTGCCTTTTATATAAGTCAGGCTATTTGTTCATCCAGGCCAGCATTGTGTACTTTGCCTGGCATTGGCTTTCAAGATTCTCAGGCAGACAGAGGTATTTCCCATCACCTGCTGGCACTTGATTCTTTTGACTGGAAATGCCATGGAATCGGCCTGGGACCTTTTACGTGCAAAACATATGCTTCATCTCTGAGCTACGGTCTATCCACCAAACACCTCATGCCACATTCAGAGTCATAAGAACAGAAGATGAAAGCCTCCAAAAGCCCATGCTGCAGTGTGATTATAAATGGAACACTGCATTAGATGCAACATCAGAGGCCCAGATTAAATCAAATGATTGGGAACGACTGTAGCTCAGTGGTAGAGCACCTGCTTTGCATGCAGAAGGTCCCAGGTTCAATCCCCGGCTTCTCTAAGTAGGGCGAGGAAAGAATCCTCCGTGAAACCCTGGAGAGCCATTGCTGCCAGTCAGTGTCGACAATACTAAGCTAGATGAACCAAGGGTCTGACAAGTATAAGACAGTTTCCTATGTTCCTAAGTAGGCATGTGCTCCGCTCCAATTAGGAGCGGAGAAGCAGTAGCAAATTGGCCTGCTCCGCCTTACCCAGAGGCGGAGTAGAAGCGGACCGCAGACCCCTAGAAGCAAGGAGAAGAGAAGCGACCACTTTTCAGAGCTCCTCTTTCAGGCGGAGCGCTCCGATCGCCATCTTGAAAACATTTCGCCCATAGGATTGCATTGCGGGAAATAATCGCGGATAACTGGGTTGTTTTTGAAGCTATCGTTCTGAAAATTCTTGTGCTCAGAGAGTCGTGGATGGGGGTCATTTTGAGACTACTCTCAGCTCTCTGCATCATGCGGGTCGCGTGCTAGAATTTTTTAAAAATCAGGTAAACAAACGGACAGCGCGGGTCAAACGGCGGTTTTCGCCCATAGGATTGCATTGAGGAAAAGAATTGGGGATAACTGGGTTGTTTTTTAAGCTATCATTCTTAAAATTCTTGTGCACAGAGAGTCATGGATGGGGGTTTTTGAGACTACTCTCACCTCTCTGCGTGGTGCGGGTCGCGCGCTAGAATTTTTGGAAAAATCGGCGGGAAAAATACCTTTTTCAAAGGACTGAGGGGCAGAGTCAGCTCCCAGTCATGATGATCCCAAAGTTGGAGGAGGGGATAGGCAAAACGGGTAACTTGGGATTCTGGGAAACTTCTCTTTCTTAATCTGAACGGACTTTTCCCAGTGTTTTTTAACACAGTAGCCCCACCAAATGCACAAACACAACCTGAAATCATATACTAAGCCAAGAATAAGAGATAGAAACACAGCACTGCTACCCACCCTAACTTTGGGGAACAACTGAAAAGATGTGGTGCAAGGGGATGAGCTCCCCTAGGGCATCTCATTGTGGACGTGCCCCCACTCTCTCCTGTACTGGAAGGCCATCAGAGCCTTCCAAAGAGAGTAAAATGGTGGAGCAATGCCTATCATGAGTCGAAGTGAGCGTTTACTTCTTAGTGGTGGAGCAATGTCTTTCATGAGTTGAACTGACAGTGTTGCTTCTTAAAAGACTGGTCACTAGGACCAGTCAAATTGACAGCTGCTTCCCCCTCCCCCGGGCACGTCCCCCTATTACTGGTAAAAGACAGATATAGCCTTTTTAAAAAAGTTCTTCTTGTTGTTTATTCAGCAACACTGCTGCTTTTAATTCCACCCCTCCTTTATTTATTTATTTATTCCATTTTATATGCATTACTGGCTTATCCTTGGCTCACTTCCTTATGCCCCCAGAAATGCCAGCTGCATGCCTGCCTGCCTTCCCTCCCTCCTCCCCTGCCCACCTCGCAGGGATGTTGTGTGTGTGTGGCTTTGACTCAGGGGAGAAGTCCTTCCTGCGCTCACTTGGAGTTTTGGAAGTTCCAAATTTTGCAGGTTTAAGCCCCGCCAAAAAACAGGGGATGATGGGACTGCCTTGAGTCTCGGCGTGCATATGTATCCCTGGATAAGCTTTCATGGTGGTGAGTTTGAGGTTTTTTTTTAACGGAGCTATGGAAAGGGGTGTTGGATTTTCATAAATTCCCCAAAAATCAGGGGATGATGGGACTGCTTTGAGTGTGGGCGTCCATGTGGACACATGAATAAACTGTCATGGTGCCGAGTTTGAGGTTTCTAACATGCAAATTGACGGAACTATCCCAAGGGGTGTGAATGGGGTGCCCGATTTTCAAAAATTCCCCAAAAATCAGGGGATGATGGGATTGCCTTGAAACTTGGCGTGCGTGTGGACACGTGGATAAGCTTTCATGGTGCCGAGTTTGAGGTTTCTAACGTGCAAATTGATGGAGCTATCCCAAGGGGTCTGAATGGGGTGCCCGATTTTCAAAAATTCCCCAAAAATCAGGGGATGATGGGATTGCCTTGAAACTTGGCATCCATGTGGACACATGGATAAGCTATCATGGTGCCGAGTTTGAGGTTTCTAACGTGCAAATTGACGGAGCTATCGAAAGGGGGGTTATGGGTGGTGCGTTAGAGGTTAGAGCCACGCCAAAAAACAGGGGATGATGGGATTGCCTTGAGTCTGGACGTCCATGTAGACACATGGATAAGCTTTCATGGTGCCAAGTTTGAGGTTTCTAACATGCAAATTGACGGAGCTATCCCAAGGGGTGTGAATGGGGTGCCCGATTTTCAAAAATTCCCCAAAAATCAGGGGATGATGGGATTGCCTTGAAACTTGGCGTGCGTGTGTATACGTCCATAAGGTGTCATGGTGCCAAACGTGAGGTTTCTAACTTGAACAGAAAAAAAGTTGTATAATTTTTTAGCTTTCAATGCAACCCTATGGGGGGGAAAACAGAGCTCCGATCCGGATCCGGAGCTCCGAGCGGAGCGGAGCGGAAGTGGGCGGAGCAGGGGCGGGGCGAAGCGGCCCGCTCTGAAAATTGCAGATCTGCAAGTGAAGCGGAGCGGGGGGTCCGTGCACACCCCTATTCCTAAGTATCATCAACAGAGGTGAACGTAGTAGAATTGATAGTGGATTTTTCCATTCGGAAATCCATTGCTTAGGACTAGAGGAAACTCATCTGGCCAATGGCATCTATCGTCTGCATTTTGCCTGTCCCTTTGTGTGGCATTCGGCTTGCCAAGAGAGAATATGAGAGGGTATAGTGAATCCTTACATGCCACTTGCATCTACCCATAATCTCTTTAGCTCCAAATTCCCTGTGAGGGATCAGTGCTGAGCTGCTAATCGCCTTTGAGATTGTGAAGTGATTTTGATACAAGCTGGAGGGTGTGGGTGTTGGGAGAGCAGTTTTGGGAACCCAGTACTCCAAAGGGCTCAAAGAAGAGGCTGTGCATAACCAGTCCCAACACACCACCATGCAAAAGTACCCACTTTTTGTCACTGTATCCCAGCCTCAACTCCCATCTCCACAAATAATGATAATTTACAGCTGTGTGGGGGAGAGGGAGAGGGAGGGGGGAGAGAGAGAGAGAAGTATCTCAATAGAAACAGAACCCTGGTTCATTTGGAATCCAAATCCAGTTGGGATGGAATGGCTAGGCTAGATCAGTCATGCATACTGTTGGTAAAAAAAAGAATTTGGCTCGGCTGAGTACAGGAACTGGAAAGAGAGGCCAGAGAGAAGAGTAGCCTAATGTACTCTATGGTTTGTGAAATCTGAGCCCCACTGTGCTAGGGTGGCCAGATGCAAAAGAGGACAACCCTCCTGCACCCTTAATAGTTGCATAGACAAGGGCATTTCAGCAGGTAAAGCCAGCAAGGCAAGCATACCTACTGAAATTCCCTCTTCTACGCAACCATGAAAAGTTCACAGTAGCTACTTTGCTGCCTAAAGCACAGGACAAGATGCTCTCATCCACATACTGAAGGCAACTGGACATTCAGTTTACCCTTACTTTATTATTGGCCATGGGACTGCTTACTTCACCACACCTGAGGGAAGCAGGTTAGCTTAAGGAGTGCAGGGGCAGGTTGTGTAGCACACCCAGGTCTTTTTGTCCCACAAAGGAGAATGGATGGAGAGGGCTCAGGAAGAACGTCAGGGGGTGCTGCCACTGCTACTCCCCACCACACTCTTTAGCGTCGGCCACCTGAGACAGCTGCCCTACTCTACCTAATGGTAGGACCACTGGTCCTGAAGGTTCCGGAGCCCTGTCCTCTTTTGCATCTGGCCAGCCTAGGCTGTGCTAATGCTTCTTTAGATTTAGAAGTGTCTGTGCTCACTACAACATCTGTATAATTCCTTTTCAGCCTCTGTTTACATAGAGATTTTTTAAAAAAGGTATTATCAGACAGCACCCACTCCAAAAATGACAATGTTAACGATGAGGCTATTTGTATCCCGTGCTTCCTCATGTATGGAGTTATCTAAGGGTAGGCAAAACTTTTTCTATCCCCCCACCCCATCCCATCCAATTTCTGCCTCACCAGAAAGTGACATCATCTGTTTGGGACACTTAACTACAAAAGCAAATATGCAGTTGTCATGACGGTAAGATTTCCTAAGTTATTACTTTGCACTTTACTTTGGATCCTATCACAGTTTCACATTGTTCACTATTAAAAGCATGCAGGCCTCACTCGGTTGTGAATGGCTCTTCTCTGAAAGGCACTAAAAGCAGCTAGCTATCCGTCTTATCTAATTACCATGTATTTTTTTCTTGCTCTTACCCCTGTGTCATGAACAGCAGCCCAACACACACACACACACACACACACACACACACACACACACACACACACCTGAAGCATGGAGATAGGTGGTGGTTAATAAGCTTAACCTGCTTCAGGTCTGTGTGTGAGTGTGTCAGTGTGTTAAAGGCATAGGATCAAGACAGTGGGAAGAGGGAGAAGTGGTCATCCTACATCAGACTGTCAAACCTCTTTCAGTCCAAGGGTGACCATATGGAAAGGAGGACAGGGCTCCTGTATCTTTAACCGTTGTATAGAAAAGGGAACTTCAGCAGGTGTCATTTGTATGTATGCCGCCCCTGGTGAAGTCCCCACTTCATCACCACACTTAAAGCTCCAGGAGCCCTGACCAGTTTTTCTGTATATGGTCATGCAGCTTTAACTGTTGTGATGAAGAGGGAATTTCACCAGATGCTGTATGCATACCAATGACACCTGCTGAAATAGCTTTCTCATCATAACTGTTAAAGATAACTGTTCTGTCCTCCTTTCCGTATGATCACCCTACAGGGGCCATATTCCAGTGATGAGTGGAGCCAAAGGCAGAAAGGGTGGGGCCAAAATGTCAGAAACACCAGTATATTGTAACGTAAACGTCTTACTGCCAGTAACTAAGCCTTAGGAGAGGCAATTTGACCTTTTAGTATGGGGAGACACTGTACAAAATCTGGGAAACCACTAAATGATTAGTGGTTGGGGGAAAGGGGTGGAGCTACAGAAAGGGGGCGTGGCTTCTGGGGAACACTGAAGGGTCAGATTGGGACCCCAGGAGGGCTGGATTTGACCTACAGGCCTGAGGTTCAACACCCCCATATTGCATTGTTGGGAAAACTGAAACGGAATAGAATTTCCAGTCCCCTCCCATGAGCATGCATGGAAAGGACAAAGAATCCATTTTCACCAATCTGCTTGTGAAGAAATGTTTCTTGCTCTCCTTCTAATCTTCCTTCTTCTGCTAATGCTGCTAGCCCTCCCCCCTTGTGTATGTGTGTGAGGGCTCCTGTGCATTTAACACCTGCGTGAGAGATTCAGCCTCAGCAGCCTTCTGCAGCACAGGTGCGAACATGAGGGTTGGGAGCAGGGAGCTTCTCCTGTTGAAATCCTGCTAATTTTACTTTAAACACAGCTATTTAAAGGCACCAGGCATCTGCACGGGAAAAGAGAGATGGTATTCCTACCAGCTGTAGATGGAGGGATCTAGGGAGACATTTTCAGGGACCTGGTTTCTCTTTGGGACGACTGGATACTATGCAACCTGGTGTCCTTCCATTGGCCCCAGCCAGCATTCCCAGTGCTTAGGGATGATAGGGATTGATAAATTTAAAAAGCAGGGGGGTTTATTGCTAGGAATGATAAAAAGCAGCATCTTCGACTGCTAAGGACACCAGGGCTTTTGTACCTCTTAGAGCAGGTGGAGTTTGTGTTCATGAGCAAAGATGCACCTGCCCTATTTCCCTGTTATGCAGCCTTTGAAAAAAAGCAGGGGCCTTTGCCCTCCTTTGTTGCACGTGGTCACCTAATTCCTCTCAGGCTGCTGGACTCTTCATCTTAAAGCAGTGCCGTGACACCTCCTTCTCTTCCATTCCCCGTAGGCCCTGCTGCCCTCCTTTCTCCTGTGTACCACCCACTGTGTGGAGTCAGCGATTAATATTAGTGCTGACTTCATGCTCAGGGCCCCTCTCTCTCTCTCTCTCTCTCTCTCTCTCTCTCTCTCTCTCTCTCTCTCTCTCTCTCTCTCTCTCTCTCTCTCTCTCTCTCATCTGTTGCTATGGCAGCGCCGCAGCCTTCCATCCCTCCCCTTTCCTTGCCCCTCCCTCTCGTATTTGTCTCTCACGTGGTTTTCAGGAAGAGCCAGGCTGGAACGCAGCCTCCCACTTGGGATTTATGAGGCGGAGCTCACTCCGCCCTTGCCTGCCTTCAGCCTTCTCCACAGCTTTGTCAGCAGATCTCTCGCTGGGCTGGGGCCTGCTGCTGCTTGAATCGCTGCCACCGCTGTTGCGGACCCTTTCGTAACAGGGGTGGGGGAAACCACCCCATTGACACCTGTTCTCACTCTCTTTTGCCCCTTGCAGTTTTGGGCTGAATTCCCCATACAGGGTTAGGGAGGGAGGATTCTACCATTCACCCTTCAGCATCCTATGTTGGATCTGTCTTTTGGTGCATTCAGACTGCAGATTCCCCCTCCCCGTGACTATTTCTGTGTTTATGATCTGCCACATGGTAGTAGACCTAAACTCAAGATTTTGGGCCTCCCCCACAGACCATTACTGACTCCCCTCCTGGTGAGGTAATTTCATTCTTTCATCCCAGTCACCAGGGCCAGCCCTACCATTAGGTAGGGTGAGGCAATCACCTCAGGCAGCAGATGCTGAGAGGCAGCAACAAGGTGTTCAAGGAGAGAGCTGTGTGTCTTCCAGCCTACTCTGTGCCCCCTAAGTTTGCCTGCGGCCTTCGACTTCAGTGGAGAACGTCATCCCAACATTAGTGTTAGACAGATTCATCTGCCAGTCCAGTCAGCTTCTGTACATGGAAAGGGGAGGGGGTGCCATCTTGTCTTTATATTCTGCATTTATCCAGAACAATGTCCTGGACAAACATAGTTAAAGCTAAGTAGAAAGCAAAGACCTTGGTTGAGGGGAGGGGTTGTTTCCAGCTTCTGATCTAAATGAGCCCCATGTTAATCTTGGGTCCTAGCCTGTGCTCACTCTCCATAGATGGTGGAAGCTCCAAGGACCTATATCATAATCTGAGTCAACTGAGACCTGTGACAAAATGCTGCAGTGGGGAATGCTCTTACCCTGCTCTGCAGCCAAAATACGTCCCCAGAGTAGCTTCTAAAGATTAATATTAAGGCATCAGTCTTACTAACTAAATGTCACAATACAAAAGGAAAAGGGATTGGGAGGGAGGAGGAATAAAGCAAAACACAGTCACTAGTTCTTAGTTGCAAAGTTCTTATAGGTGTACTTTCTGGCAGAGAAGGGCAAGACAAGCTCCCTGGAGCTGTTCTCTGTTCGATGTATGGGTCCAGGTTGGTCTTCCCCTTACCATGATGTTCTTCCTGGGAGGCACGGGGTGCATCCTCCTAATGGCCTCTGGTTCTCTGGCTGATGTATGAGGCCAGAGTCTTCAGTCAGCGGAACAGTCTTCTTCTGGATATTCCACCCCCACCAGCATGCCATGACCATGAACTTACTCAGTCCTCACTGGACTATTGTGTGGTTGTTGTGTTTTGTACTTCTTCAAACTTTGCAGTTTCCCAGATCCTGTTGATATTTCCCTCTTGTACATGGATGGTGCTGTTTTCACTACATAAGCAACACCCATTCCTAACATCAGAAACAGAAGGAATGATAAGCAAATGATTGACTTGGAGATTATCATAGTTTCCCCAAATCAGACGTGGTGTTTTTAAAAAAAGCTTTCTGGAATCTGAGTGGGTAGTATCCAATGTTAGTCCTACTTAGAGTAGAACCATTAAAATGAATGGATCTTAAGTTAGTCATGACTAACTTAAAATTCCATTTATTTCAAAGGGTCTAGGACTAATATTGGATACTACCCAGTGGGTTGCAGAACTGTCCCTTCCAAGTAATCTTGTTTTGTGGATCCAACTTAATGAGAGTTACAATTACCACCTAGTCTTTGTAAAAAGGGGCAGGTTTGCTTGCTTTGGAAACTTTTTTCAGGCAGTGCTTTAACCACTGGACAAATTCAGCCATCACTCCATCTACATGCCAGGAAGAACTTCATCAGCTGAATTTCCGTTCTGTCACACAGCTGTCAAAGTCACAGAAGCCTCGGGTCTTACCTGTTGCAAGATCAACAAAGGAACACCTGCCTTGTTATCCATACCAGTGAGGGTGACTGGCTGCAAAGAAAGATGAGGCTTGTACTTTAAACAGTGGTGTAGCACAGGCAGATGCAGCTTCTCAAGTAGAGGTCGGGAAAGTTACTTCACCTGTTAACATTTCCCTCTTCTACACAACTATTAAAGTAGTGTGACCATATGGAAAAGAGGACAGGGTTCCTGTATCTTTAACAGTTGCATAGAAAAGGGAATTTCAGCAGGTGTCATTTGTATGCAGGCAGCACCTGGTGGAATTCCCTCTTCACCACAACAGTTAAAGCTGCAGGAGCCCTGCCCTCTTGTATACAGTGACCAGATACAAAAGAGGGCAGGGTTCCTGCAGGTTTAATTGTTGTGGTATTGAAGAGGGAATTGCACCAGGTGCTGCATGTATACAAATGACAGCTGCTGAAATTCCCTTTTTTATACAACTGTAAAAGACATAGGAGCCCTGTCCTCTTTTCCATATGGTCACCCTAATTAAAGGCACAGGAGAACTGACCCTCTTTGCATTTGATCACCACTTAATGTCAGTTGCTGTTTAGACAGATGGGGTTGCTGCTTTTTTTTTTAATGTGCTCTGCTCCTGTGCCTTTAATGTAGAGTTGCAGAAACTCAGGCCCTGGGGCCAAATCTGGCGTTCCTAGGGTCCCAGTCCAGCCCTCCAGGGTTCTCCAGATGACCATGGCCCTTGTACTGGTCCTTTCCCCCCAAACACTGCTTGTTTGATGGTTTCCCAGCTTTTGTGCAGTTTTTCCCCCATTCCAAAAGGTTGAAATGTCTCTCCTAACGCTTGGTGACTGACAGTAAGAGCCCTAAGGTAAAATCTGTTGGTTTTTTGGGCCCACCATTTTGCTTTCTGCCTGTCTCCTTTGTCTTCAACCCTGCCCACCACTGGAATACGGCCCCTGAAAGCTTCTCTGTAATGGAATCCGGCTGAAAGGGGTTCTGTACCCCTCCTTTAAAGGCAGCCTTGCATGCAGAAATGTAGCAGGTCAAGCTTTTCCTGGCATGTGAACAAAGTGGCCTGCTTATATTGTATGTATTGAGGTGCTATTAGACACAGAGGAGCAGGGCAGCTAATAAAAAATAAAAAGGCTGCAGCCCTATTTGTATCTGCTGTGCATTGTGGGCCAACATGGAAGCCACCACCTTTTCCAAGGATGAGGGAAGTTCTTCAGTTTACAATTTGCTTCTTTTGTGAAGGCCTCGTTGGTTGCATGCTGAACTATTGCTCCCCTCTTTCCTCTACCTCTCCCCCACTGCCCCGCAATTAGATTCAGGAGTAGAGGCAGTGCAGTGGAAGTCACCAGGACATGATTTCACCAGGAAAGACCTAGCAGCTGAGAGCTCCCTGCTGTATGGTAGCTCACATTGCGCATCCCAAGGGTCTATAAGGAGAAGCGCCAGAGTAGCGGCCGGTGGGGAGGAGACACCAGACTTGGGCATATGGACAAAGGCTCCTTGGCCCTTCCCATCCCTACCCCCACCATGATGAATCATACCCGGAAACGTAAGCAGCACAATCATCCCTGCATCCCAACCTTCCCTTGGGGGAAAGGGCAGGCTTTTTGGGCAAAGGATGAAGTCATCTCCTAGATGTGATCACATAGTTGACCTTCAGTCCTCTTAAAAGGGAAGCATCATAGTTTGGGGGCCTCACAGGAAGGTAATAATTTGGTGGCCTTGTCTCCTCCTCGATCACTCCTGCCACAGGAAAGGAACAGTCAGAGGTAGATGCTTTATTCCATCCCTTCATTTCATCCTATAGCCCTCCAAAGAGCCAGTGTTATCAATACTCTACCCTAGGGTGACCATATGGAAAAGAGGACAGGGCTCCTGTATCTTTAACAGTTGTATTGAAAAGGGAATTTCAGCAGGTGTCGTTGGTATGCGTGCAGCACCTGGTGAAATTCCCTCTTCATCACAACATTTAAAGCTGCAGGAGCCCTGCCCTCTTTTGTATCTGGTCACTCTAGGATAGCTCCTGCAGCTTTAACTGCTGTGATGAAGAAGGGATTTCACCAGGTGCTGTATGCATAGAAATGGCACCTATTGAAATTCCCTTTTCTGTGCAACTATTAAAGATAACAGGAGCCCTGTCCTCCTTTGAATATGGTCACCCTACCCCATCCCCTGCCCAGCTCTGGCACCTTGTAGTGCAGTTTAGTTATATTGCATGTACTTTTATATATTTTATTTATTATATTTTTATCCTTCAAGGAGCTCATGGTGGCACACATAGCTCCCTCCTTTATCTTGAGCCGTTGTTGTTGTTGTTGTTGTTGTTCTGCTCCTATGGAATTGCATTGTACATATACCCTGTGTTATCCTCACAACTGTCTTGCAAGGTAGTTTGTGTGTATGTTTATGTGTGTGCATACTATAATTCCATGGGATTGCAGAAAGAAGCTCAGAATGTACTATAACACAAAGAACTCAGCTTTTTCAGAACCTCAGCTTTCATTTTAGAAAAAGTCAAGCAAGTTTCTAGTCCTTATGGCTGGAAAGGTAAAAAGTCTATGAGCGATGCCTGGAGACTTTTCTTTCAGTCTCTCTTCATAGGGCTTTGTTTTGGAAACAAAGCCCTATGAAGAGAGACTGAAAGAACTGGCCATGTTTAGCTTGGAGAAGAAGATTGAGAGGAGACATGAGAGCACTTTTCAAATACTTAAAAAGTTGTCACACAGAGGAGGGCCAGGATCTCTTCTCGATTCTCCCAGAGTGCAGGACACGGAATAACGGGCTCAAGTTAAAGGAAGCCAGATTCCAGCTGGACATCAGGAAAAACTTCCTGACTGTTAGAGCAGTGCGACAGTGGAATCAGCTACCTAGGGAGGTTGTGGGCTCTCCCACACTAGAGGCATTCAAGAGGCAGCTGGACCACCATCTGTCAGGGATGCTTTAGGGTGGATTCCTGCATTGAGCAGGGGGTTGGACTCGATGGCCTTGTAGGTCCCTTCCAACTCTGCTGTTCTATGATTCTATGAGAAATCTCCACATTATGTTGGAGCTTCATATTTGCAGCTCCCAATGTAATTTTCTTTTTGTCAAAACAGCTGCAATCCTCTCTACAACTTACAGCAGGGTTAGACCCCCCCCTTTTCCCCCCACACCACAGCCATAATCCAAAGAGGGAGACCCTACAGCTTTTGGGGGGGCAAAATTAAAGTTATAATGGGACTGCTAATGTACTAGGTAGTTTGTTCCTAATATTTTCAAGTAGGAATTATGCAGATTTCCATAATTGGTGTACTTTACAAAATTCAGCTTTGGGGGAGGGGGGGCAGTGTTGAATTTGCATTATCCAGACACAGAATTTTATTTATATCAACATGTGGCACACGCAGTCCTGTCCATAGTCCAATGCATGAAATGAACAATCTCCTAATTACCTTGTGGGATAGTGGGAATCTTAACATTTAATAAAGAACAGCCATTTCCATCAGCTAATAACTCAACTCCATTGCCTTCTTGAATCAGCTTGCAATCTTTGAGCATGAAAGCAAATGCAGCTACTGCCTTGGTTGTATTAGAGTCCTTCGCAGTATCCAATGTTGGTTCTATATAAATTTGGCCCATTAACTTCAATGGGTTTACTCTGTGTAGGAGTACCATTGGATACCACCCCTTAGCTCCGTTCTTGCACACAGTTAGGCTGCTTAGCTCCCACTGATTTGAGTAGGATTTTATTTAAGCAGCCTGTGTACAAGATTACAGCCCCTATCTTTTTGAAAATAAATAAAATACAGAATGAAGTATAGTGAGTCGAAATTGAGTCCTAAAATGTGGGCCTTGTTTCAAGGTAGGCTGTGTAGCTGATCCTCTATTACCTTTGTGCCATACCTGCACAATCCATAGCTAATTTATGGGTAACCTCATGGACACCAAAATGCTGAGAATAGCTATCTTTGGTAAAGTGCAGATCCCACCAGCATTAGCTGGTAACTGGTACTTCCAATAGTGATAAACCAGCATTAAACTGGATTCACATGGCTATGCAGTAGCTGCTTTAAATTAGGGCTGTGCACTGCTTCAGTTCCAGATCTGAATCTCAAACCAAAGCAGGCCAAATTGGACTGCCTTGGCCCAAATCTGAATCAGGCCTGGATCGGGTCTGAAGCATTTCAGCCCGATCCAGGGCAATGGCGAGCTGCTGCCTGAATTTTGTCACATGGCACAACGTTTCCATTTCTCTGATAACTTTGTTGGATGAGCAATAAAAGTAATATTTCCCCCCTCCAGTCAACTGCATTTTATTCCCAGAAAATAAAACCCTTTTACGGATACTCTTATCCGCACTGAAGCTGCACTTTGATTCGCTCTTTTATGAATATGGCAGAATTGTTGGATTTTGAAATGGTTCCGGGTTTTATGTCTGTTGCTGCTAGAATTACTTTGAACACTTGCTTTGGCAAAGATGAGCAGTGACAGCATATTACTTACGAACTGCAGCCTGATACTGACCCCTGCGGTTTCCTAATGCCACACAGAGGTATTTGCTGCAACCTGATTGCCCTTCCTTAATAACCAGCACCTTGGACAGCAACTGAACACAAAGACAGCTGCTTGACTTCCGCTGGTGTCAGATAGAATGTTTTCAGTGATTTCCCTCCAACTGCTTGGTTGCTGTGTCCCCAGTCCAGCCTTGTAAACTGGACTCCCTCTGAAGGATCAGGTTTACAGATCAGGTTCATATAGGTATGGTGCTGCATTTGGAGGCCCAAGTGGATTCTGCAGTGCGAAGCTGAAGCACTTTCCACCAGTGGAGACTCACGTTTGACAGAGATAGGCTAGCCACAGTCATCCCTGCTCTGGTAACATCCTGTTTGAAGGGACCACAATGGTACAAATATTGATTTCCAGCTTTCCTCGTGTAAAGACTTCTACCATTTTTGTCTTCTAATGACCTAAATAATAACATTTCTGACTGGTCACTCTTTTTAAAGTATTATTATATATCGCTAACTGGGCTTCCACTATTAAAGCTCTTCAACAATCTGGTGCCCTCCAGATGTTCTGGACTGCAACTCCCATCAGCCATAATCAGCATCACCAATGGTAATGTTGGGAGTTGTAGTCTGAACCCTCTGGAGTTCATCAAAATGAGGAAGGCTGCATTATTCTCTCTCCCAGCAACATTATTCTCCCGCCTCCACTTTGTCTGCTCTCTTCTCATTTTATCATTGTTGTTGTTACACTTAACATTTTTTCTATGTGCTGTACAAAGTTTAAAGAATGACACAGACTCTATCCTCAGGCTTACAAACTTAAAGACGTGATACAAAAAGGGAAAGTTATGAGGAGGAAAGGGAAGGTCAACGGCAAATTCAGGCACAAAATATTTCCAGTTACATAAATGCCAAGTTGAGGGAGGCAGTTTCAGGTCCAGTTGGTTTCAGTTGGACCAGTTTCAGGTCCAGTCCTGGCTCCAACCTCAGTTCCCAGAAACTGAGAAATCCTATTGCCATCTAGACAGTGTCTAGTTGCCATAGGATTGTGCCTTTAGAGACTTAACTTTTGCGCATACATGTGTGTATGAGAGTGAATGAGAGAGAGAGAGAGAGAGAGTGAACTTAGCCCTCTTCTGCATCTGTTCTCTTTCTCTCACAGCTGCACTCTACACCACTGTGTTTTGGGAGAGAGCCTGAGAGCAATAGAGCTGCTTAAACACTCTTTTCCTTCCCCACTACTCCTGCCCTTTGGGGAGGAGCCATAGCTCAGGAGTAATGGACATTCTTTTCATGCAGAAGGTACCAGATTCAATACCTGGCATCCCCAGTTAAAAAAAAGGACCAGATAGCAGGTGATGTGAAAAAAAACTATTTGAGACCTTGGAGAGCCACTGCCAGTCAGGGTTAAGTTGACAATCCTGGGTAGTGGAGAATGGTGGCTCCAGTTTCGGTGGGGCCATGAATCTATTCCAGGTTTCAGTCAGAACCAGCCAGAACTCTAAAAGAGCTATCCAGGGTGCTGAATCCATTTTGGAGATAGGGTCCAGCACTTTGGATGGCTCCTCTAGAGTTCCGGCTGATTCTGACTGAAATCACAGTCCCTCCAAAATCAGAGCCACCAGCCTCCACTGGTCCTGGGCTAAACAGACACGCCATCTGATCAGGTATAAAGCAGCTTCTTATGTCCTATTTCAGGCAGCAGCAGCCCTCCCCTGGGTGTATCAGCTATCCCTCTCACCTAACCTGGTTTAAAGAGGTGTCGCGTTTCCCCCTTTCTCTGCCATTTTCTCCCCTCGCCCAAATCTGCTCTCCTGCCAAAGATACATAAATAGCCTTTTCCACTCTACTTCACTTCCTCAGCTGTTGTTTGCAGAAAAGGGAAGCAGGATCCAACTCACCTAGACAAACGGAGAAGAAAGAGAGACCGACAGAAGCCCCTGCCCTCAAGAGACTGCTATTACAGTAACTGCAGGTGTGCGGGGATGGCGCCAGGCTTGAGAGGACCCTGTGCAAAGAGCCCACTAGTGAGCCTACTACTACTTCGGTGATCCCTAGAAGTAGCAACACTCTCAATCAGTGTTAGGTGGCTAAGGATGCAATCCTATGCACATTTAAACAGGGGGGAAAGGCTGAAATCCCACAGCATTCCCCAGCCAGCAGGGCTGCCTGAGGCATGCTAGGAACTGTAGCACCTAAACATGCATAGGATTGCTCCCTAAGAGCCATTGTTTCAATTTCCCACACTACCTCTGTCCTGGGCATTATGGGAAATTAACATGGTAGCTCCCAGGCCCAGCCACTCTTTGAAAGAGGCCTGTAGGGCAGATGCCAGCGGTGGGATATGCCAGGGTGCTGGGCTCCAGCACCATGCCTGAAGATGCCACATGCTGACACCAGGCCCGAAGTGATATTCTCCTTTGCATGGGGAAGTTTGGAGGCAACCATAGACCAAAAAGCAGAGAAAACTCACCTTCTCTCCTGCCATTCAGCATAATCTTTCCAGCCAACATAAGGCACTGCTTCCACTCTGCCCATGTTGCTGCTGCAGCACTGAGAAGCCCTGAGCACTCATATCTTTCTGTGAGTGCCGGCACAAAAGGTCTTACACCTCACCCAGTGGTCCTTGATCATCATAGGTGTACGAGAATTCTCATGCGCCTGGCAACACAGTTTTTGCGAGGATGTTCCTTGGAGGCTTGTCCTTTTACATCATTCACTCCAGCTGCTGTGTTTCTCTTTAAATCTCAGGACACTCTAATGATGAATAGCCAGACCAAACGCCTGCCAAGAATGTAGAAGTACCCTGATTAATTACCCCTGGCCAGCTTTAGCCAATTTAATTTCATTTCCGTTTGGTGGGACTTTATTGGCCAGATGAGGTAGATGGCTGTTGCTAAAGCTCAAGAGGAAACCACAGCCCAAGAGATATCTCTGCAAGGGGTGTGTATGTCTTTAAATGTATGCAATGCACGTGCGTGTATGAGGGAGAGAGAGAGAGAGCTAGAACAGGACCACACATATGGGGCTGTTATACATACTATGCAAATGCAAGGCCAGGTTTCCCACCAAGGGTCCATTCAACAGAGAACTGCAATCGATCACAGCGCCCTAATGAGCGTACCTGTGTGATACACCAGAACACGTGTCTTTGTTGCATTCAGCAATTCATTAATTTATCTATACCGCTCCCTATCAGAGGATTTCGGAGCAGTGAACAAATGAGGTAAAAGAATAAAAACAGAATAATAATATAATTAAAAATTACATTTTAAAAGAACAGGTGCAGATTAAACCACGGCCGGCCATTCTGGGAAAACTTCTTGGAACAATGTTTTCAGGAGGCGATAAAAGCAATACAACATTGGCGCCTCCCTGACCTCTAATGGCAAGCAGTTTTATAAGAAGGGGGCCACTACGTTGAAGGCTCTTCTCCTGGTGGACTCCAGTCAGGCCATAGCTGCATGTGGAACCACCAGGAGCATTTTAGGTGTACACACAAAACTGAAGTACACCTCAAAATGCGTTGGGGTCTGGTTCTCTCAGCCTGTTGGTCATTCTTGTGCATTTTTTTATTAGTGCTAAAACGCATTTGAGAAAATGTCCACTAATGTGGACATTTTTGAAATTGCAAATTCAACCAACTACTTAAAAACTGGGGCAAGGGTGGTGATGGAAAGAGGTGGAGCGTTGAAGCTCAGTGTTGATTTCTTGGTTTCAATTCAGCACAGATTTAGAGATTTCCAAAGTTTTCAGAATTTAAAGGTTTTTAAAATCCTAATTTCATCCATGAAATTCACATTTTACTTGGTTAAATCAAGGCCATTGACCTGGATTGGTCTTATACTATTTCAAATGAATAAAATTCTTCAGGCCTGTACAATTTCTTTTCTTCTCCCCTTTTTTCTGGGGGTGGGTGGGGAGATATTGTATCAGTGCTCTGTAGTTTGGTACCACTCGTGTCTCCGTGTAGGACCATTATAGATTTTATTATTATTTCATGGTTGAAATTAGGATCTTAAAATCCTTTGGATTTGCAGTTTCAAAAATTCACATCTGTAGACATTTTCTCAGGCCCTCCTGGTGCCAACTTTTTGATACCAGCTTAAGACTGCCCTTTACTCTCAAGCATTTAATGGCATTTAGTGGTATGCGACGGGGCATTTATGCCAGTCATCTAAACAGGCCTAATATTTCATTAAAACTGTTTTTAGCTGTCTAAATTGTAAATATGTAATTTTTTATGCTGCATTTTATTATTATTATTATTATTATTATTATTATTATTATTATTATTATATTTATTTGTATCCCGCCTTTTGCCCAATGCAATTTTATGCTCTATTTTTATATTGTATTTTATTACTTTATTAATTGTTGCAAACCACCAAGAGAGCTTTGGCTATTGAATGGTGTAGAAATGAAATAAATAAATAAATGATATAATATAATTATTATTCATTTAAATATTATTCAAATAATATATGCTACCATTTTTATAACTTATTTCAAGTGTTCATTCCATATCTTATTGCACCAATCCTTGCAACAGCCCTGGTATTACACCCATGTTGCAGATAGCGAACTGGGAGAGGGAGAGAGAGAGAGACTTGCATAAGGTCAACGGCTGAGGTTGTGGCTAAGGTGAGATTTTAACTGAGGACGTTCTTGTTCGCAGTTCATACTTTTAGCCTCTACTTTACATTGCCTTGTTTTAATGAGCTGCTTTCCCTCTTGGTTTGAAGAAACATCCCATAATGTGCCAACTTTATTATGGTGCCTGTGAGGGGGTCAGTTTGTGTAATTCCAGCCCCAGTCCAGTGAACTGAGTGGATCCCATAAATCACTCTTCCCTTTCCTCTGTTCCTTTCATTTCATAAAATAAAAATGTCAGCCCCACTTTTTTTTTTTTGAAGTGCAAATATGCACCATTCCCATAGCCTCAGCCCAGTTAGAGTCCAAAAATGCAGACAGCTGTGTTGATCCACTAAGAAAGAAAAAGAGTGTGTGGTTTTGGCCAGTAAGATACTTTATTTTTTTTCTCTTAAGAAATTTCAGGGTAAAGGTGAAGGAAGAATGAGCAGTTTTTCAAGGAGTCCTGTGGCACCTAAAGTCTGAACTTTTTATGCGGCATGCCTACCACCCAATGCATAGTTACCTGGGAGTAAGCTCTGTTGAATCATGTGGTGCTACTTTAATAAAAGATCAACCAGCTGAAATGCAACCTTTAGCTTTTAACTAAAAATGCAAACAACCTTGCAAAGAAATGTTAGCAATTAAGCTGCTAGCATGAAGTATGAACTCCATCAAAGTAAAGAGAAGTCATATTCAGCCTCTTCTTTATTATTTTCCTCATTCTCCAACTACCTCTCTCCATACCTTTTGGACTTGAAGTATTCTGTCATAAACAGCAGTCCTCCATCCATTTGCCAGAGCAAAGAGAGTCTGTCAATTATCCTGCTGCTCTGGAAAAAAAAAAGTTCCAGAGCTTTGCTCCCCTGTATTCTCCCTCCAATATATCACTGCTAGCTAGACTAAGTTTAATTTCAATGGCGGTCTGAGGTGAGCCAGGAAGCAGGGCCAGCCCTACCACTAGGCAGGGTGAGGCAGTTCCCTCGGTCTCCAAGAGCTTCTCTGGAATGGAATTTGACCTTGGGCTGAAAGAGGTTCTGCGCCTGTAGTATAGTGGTATTGGTGCCAGCTGAAGGCATAAAATTAGAGTGACCATATGGAAAGGAGGACAGGGCTCCTGTATCTTTAACTGTTGTGTTGAAAGGAGAATTTCAGCAGGTGTCATTTGTAGGCATGCAGCACCTGGTGAAATTCCCTCATAAATCACAACAGTTAAAGCTGCAGGAGCCCTGCCCGCCTTTTCATATAGTCACCTTAATAAAATAGGCTGGGCAGGGTTCTGACCCTTCAGTGTAGAGGAGCAAAGAATGGCCTTGTGGACTGCAAGAGCCAGCAATGAAAGAAAGAAGTTTTGAGGAGAAACCTGAGGCACCCTCAAAGGAAAGAAGGTGTTTGTAATTGAAAAAGACAGGGTGAAAATGGAGTTCTATCAGTTCTGTTAGTATCAGTGGCATATATGCCAGACTAGGATGCTGAGGTAGAACTAAGGTAAGAAATGACTCATAGCTCTTGGTGCTGCCGCCTAGGAAAGGCTGTTCTATTTTTGAGTGTGTCCTTTGGCTCCTGGGATCTTCCCTAGGCAGCTTTACAGAGGAGAGAGAAAGCAAAGAGCAAGTCACTAGTTAAGGTCTACTAGGCCTGGGCAAACTTCCGCCCTGGCAGGGTGGGTGAGGAATCAACTTTGTGTTTACCTAGACCTCCAAGGTCCAGAGAGCTTCGGCTATGGGGCGCCGGCGGTATATAAACTTAATAAATAAAATTTAATAAATGAATAAATGGGAGCCAGGGGCAAAATAGTGACCAAGGGCAACAGAACCAGATGCAAGATGGTGGCCGATGGGACAGCAGAATGGGGGTGACCCCACATAAGAGGTCAGTAATACTTAGAGTGACCATATGGAAAGGAGGACAGGGCTCCTGTATCTTTAACCATTGTATAGAAAAGGGAATTTCAGCAGGTGTCATTTGTTTGCAGGCAGCACCTTTGAAAATTCCCTCTTCATCCCAACAAATAAAGTTGCAGGAGCGATACTAGAGTGACCAGATACAAAAGAGGGCAGGGCTCCTGCAGCTTTAACTATTGTGATGAAGAGGACATTTCACCAGGTGCTGCATGCATACAAATGATGCCTGCTGAAATTCCCTTTTCTATACAACTATACTGTCCTCCTTTTCATATGATCCTCCTAGTCAGTAAACTTTGGGGTGAGCTGCATATACCAATACAAATTACATCTGAATTACTATGGATCAGAGAGAGTAGCTGCCTAATTTAGGGAGGGGGATCCTTTTTGTTGTTGTGATTGTTAAGCCGTTCCTCACCTATTGCAAACCACCTAGCAATCTATCTAGCAATCTGCCTTCTGCTCATCCCTGAAGTATAGGACTAATGCTCTTACACTCGCTTGCTTGCTCTCACCTGTTAGTTGGTGACTTGCCACATCTAGGTCAAATTTGCTGCTGGTTACCCCTCCAACTGAAGGAAGACGCCTGTTTGATATTAAAGCAGCTGTAATATTACAGGAGTGGCAGCCGTGATGGTGGCAGCTGCATTAACAGGGAGCAGAATCGAGGGTTTCCTGGACTGCCATGAAAGGGTGTAGCTGTCCTCACAACCCTCTGCTCTAAACTGCCATGCTAATTATCAACTAGATCTCTAGTTCAGTGGTGGGAAGCCTGCAGCCTTTCAGTAGGACTCCAACTCCCATCAGCCCCAACCTGCCTGGCTGTGGCCAATGGTCAGGGATAATGGGAGTTGTATTCAACAACCTCTGGAGGGCCATACATTTGCCACCCCTGCAAATGTAGAGGAAACATATGTATTTATTATATTTAATTCGTTTAATGTCGTTTTATATCATAAAATCTCTAAGCAGTTCACACTCAAATGCATATGCAATACAATGGCACATCAATATATAGGTAAGGCCTGCCATGCATAAGGTCTAATTAGAATCATCATGGATAGTTCGTTGGTGGAATTTTCTCACACCTCTGCAATTATTAAACTATATGGCCAGGCTATTCAATTTTGACATTTCTATGTGCATGCAATTTTGAATGTTAGTTCTGATACCTGCTGTGGATTCAGAAGTGTAGCATTTAAGAAAAAAAATTAAGACAACCCCAAGGCTTATCTTCATCATTTTAGTTTTATTCTTACTCTTTTTGCATATATCTTACTATTGGGGGCAATTACGGATGTGTATCAGATTTTTGCCATTCTATCTGTTGATATCTGAATACACTTGCCTATTTGACTGGTAGAATACCAATTTTTTCTTGGCATCGGTCTTAAGTCTTCCTGGTTTCTAGTATATACTGAATGCAGATATCCTGAACGTTTTGGTATTTGGGGGATTGAATTATGTAGCATATTGATGATTACTTTTTTAAATGAGTTTTTCTTTCTCTCTTGCATTGGTAGAGATATTCAATCCTATGGGATGACCTTATTCCTACCACTTATTGTCCACTCCATTATAAAGAACAATGTCTTTGAATATCAGGTGCTGGAAGTGAACAGTAGGTTACCTTTTGTCCCCTGTTTATGGGCTTCCCAGATGCCTCCAGTTGGTCATTGTGGGAAACAGAATACTAGATGATATGTGCGTGACTATTCACTCTTAGCTAAAATACAGACTGAACAGTTTTCAGCTGACAATTTTTTCTGGAACTCTTAGTTGGCTTGGGAAGGGGACGTTGCAGATGTTTTCACTTTTTTTTTTAGGTGGGAAATTTTCAGTGACACACCCTAAGTCTACATTGCCCCTTTCTGTGAAGAATCTCAGGACACCTTTTCAATTTTGAACAGACTAGCTTCTAGTCTTCATTACTAGAAACTTGTTTTTGAACCTCCAAAATTAACATTTTAAAAAGAGTCCTCTATAGCACAATGCTATTCATCATGTCTTCTCAGAAATAAGTCCCATTGGGTTCAATGGCGCTTACTTCCAGATGAGTGGGTACAGGATTGCAACCTTATCAATTGGCAGTGTATCAGTATCCATATACATGGGCCATACCTATTGCTTAGGTTAGTAAATATATCAGGCTTTGTGTACCTGCAGGTATGCAGATGAACAAAGCATATGGAGAAGACAGGATAATGAAGGAAGGTTTACATTTGATCATCAATGTTTAGCACAGTATTGAACATCTGATGGAAGACCACAGGGGAATGGATCTGAGGCTGATAGGGGTCCCAGTGTGTGTGCGCACGTGTTAAATGAAGGCCCCATTTGCCCCATAAGCTCTTTCAAATAGATCAGTTTCAGGTGTGTGTTGATGCTGTCAAATATTTGTACAGCTGAGGTCCTCTGCTCCAAGGAGGGCTCCTCACCAGTTCCTTTCTTTCACTGAAACTGATTTTCCAAATGAAATGTGAATCTTGACTAGTTTCTACAATTCCCACTTCACTGGGAAACACAGTGTGCAGAGAGCTAATTTAGTTTTTCCGCGTTGTTGGTGTCTTCTTAATATGCATGTTTCCAAATTTTGTTTCAATGTTTAAACCAAGATTCCAGACATAGAATAGGTGTTGCTTAAACGTTACAGCTTTGAGCATGTGATGTAATACATGACTAACGCATGTGTGTGTGATTGTTGTTGTTGTTTTCAAATTTACATTGCAGGAAAGCTAGAGAAACTCTTGATCAGAATTTAATTTACTATGTTTGCCATTTCTTAAGTCCTACCTGGACCATTTTGAATTTGGTCAGTAGGTGGTGCTGCATTAGGCCCATATCTGGTCAAGAGGGCAGGGCTCCTGCAGCTTTAACAGTTGCGATGAAGAGGGAATTTCACCAGGTGCTGCCTGCATGCAAAGGACACCTGCTGAAATTTCCTTTTGTATACAACTGTTAAAGATGCAGGAGCCCTGTCCTCCTTTCCATATGGTCACCCTATAGCTGAATAAGTCACATAACATACATCATTGTGTTCAATGTCCCCTCATTCTGCTTCATTGGCTGTTCCTTGTAAGGGCACAGAAATGTTGAAAAGTGCCTCATTTGTCTTTTTTCAACTACATGTTACCCAGTAGTTGTGGCAGGGGATGTGGTGTTGACACAACCACCCGTCTCCCATAATGCATAGTTTGATAGTAGTAATGGTTGTAGTACTACTGAGCGTGGTAGTAGTACGCCGTTTTAAGTTACACAAAGGGCTTCTTAATGAAGGTGCGTGTGCCACAAAAGTCTTGATATTTCTATCCCGGTAGGAGAAAATACTACTTTAGAGTAGAAACATTTAAGGCACAATCCTAAGCTTGTTCAGACAAAACAAAAAAGGCCTAAAATTTCCAGCATTCCCCAACCAGCATGCTGGGAGTCATAGGATTTTTTTCCTGCCTAAGCCATGCCTAAAATTGCACCCAAAGTTGCACATTGCAATGTCAAAAACTGAATAACAAATTGGATGAAGCATGCAAAATTCTTGGTAAATCCGTGAACTGGATTCATTTTTTAAAAAAAACATCCAAGCAAACAAATACTTCCATTTGAGTTATGAATTTGAGAGCTAGAACTGTTAGATTTTGGACAGCGGAGTCCTAAGCTCAGATATCACCATGCCAATGGATCCACCGGATCATAAAGTTGTAAACCGCCCAGAGAGCTTTGGCTATGGGGCGGTATATAAATGTAATAAATAAATAAAGTGCAAGTCTCAAATCAAGTTTCCCATCTCTATAATGAGAATTATTTCCCCCGATAATGTTTTGGAAAGAATACATGCCTGGCTAGTTTCATCTCCATTCTCAAGCCTGGTTTATGTGCATGTGTGGAAGCGATGCACATAGCTGGCCCATCTAATGACGAGATGAGATATGTCTCCTGAATGCAGAGAGTGAAGAGCTAAACTGCTAGACAGAAGAGAAGGGTCTGGAAGGTCTCAAAGGGAAGAAAGATTCTGGTTGAGTCTTCCTAGAAGAAAGTACAAGAAGATAGTGCAGGGACCACAATCAGACAAGACAAGAAGGGATGCAGAACCTGGATAAGGCATGCTGGGAATTGTAGGACTTTTTTCTGGTCTAAACATGCATAGGATTGCATCTTTAAGAATGGCTATTGGGACCTGTCTAAACCACTTCAGCATGCCACTTATCTGTCTAGCCATGGTGTACAAGGGGGGAGGGGTTTGGTATGAAGGGTAAATAGGATAAACAGTCCCTGTCAGGGGCAGCGCTAGCTTGCCACCCCACTCGCTGCCCCATTGCTGGTCTGCTGTCATCACTTGACGGAAAGGTATTTTCACATATACAAGTGCATTCCTGTATTAGCATCTCTGTAGCTCTTCTCCAGTTCAGATACAGCTCTGGAGCCAGCAAAGGCTACGCCTTTTGCAGCTACTGACATACCCTTCAAGATGCCCACAGACCAGTGGCCATCCACTGAAGGGAAAGGGGAAACTCCTTACATGCAGGAGAGAGACTTAACTTAATGTGTTATTTATATATGGGATGCCGAATATTTTTTTTAAAAAAAGGTGGAAGGAGGGAAAGAAATTCTAACCACAAATTAATATTTTTCAGAATTAAAATTAATAACCGTTTCCCCATTTATTTCAGAAATAATAGGTTTAGGATGGAAGCTTTAATGTGAAATCTACCATTATTTTTCTTTCAGTGATCTTAACATATGGGACACATTTTGCCCACCTAGAAATGCACTTTGCTCCTTCTGTGTCTGTCCCCCGCCCCCACAAGATTTTTTTTTAGTGCCACCAGGCTAGGCGTGCTTTCAGTGCCCATACATGCTGTTGGCTTATAGTTTCTTTTATTATTACCTGCAGACCTTTATAGTACTTGTAGTTCTTATAGCAGATGGTAACGTTGTCCCAAGGTAAAGCAGTGTTCCGCTGATCTTTATCTGGAACAAATGACCTTAAACTGGAAATAGAAGGGGAGTGGTGGGGGGGGGGGAAGGAACATACTTTAAAGGTAACTGGTAGAAGTTCATTTTTGTACTGAGTGCCCAAACAGCCTGTAGAACTTGGGGCTGGGGGAAGGTTAAAGACACTTGCTGCTTGGCTGTAGCTCACTGCAGGCTGTTCACTCAGCAAACACAGTGACTGAGTTAGGACGATCGCATACGGCAGCCTTCCTCAACCTGGGGCGCTCCAGATGTGTTGGACTACAACTCCCAGACTGCCCCAGCCAGCTCTGCTGGCTGGGGCATTCTGGGAGATGCAGTCCAACACATCTGGAGCGCCCCAGGTTGAGGAAGGCTGGCATAGGGGGAGGAAGCCATCGTGGCATCTCCCCCTGCCCCTGCGCATGCCACACACACAGCCACCGTCCTACAACCCATGATGAGCAGTGGGTTGTAGGACGGTGGCTGTGCTTCCTACCATGATGGGTAGGAAACACTGGGTTCAGACGACACAGCACCCTGCACTGCAGCATAGGGAACAATGCAAATGGTGGTCTTCGCTCCTACACAATTGTCCAAATGTCCCCAGACTCAGCTCAGTGCTCCTTTCAGCTTGGCGTCCTGGGCAAGCGCCCAGCTCACCTGCCTGAAAGACTGCTCCAGTTAGTCTGTTCATCCCCTTGACCCCTGGATCCTTACTGTTCTTCTTTAACACCATCATTGCATCCAGATCTGTCCACTGGGAATGCAGTCTCCGGGATTTGTCCTTCTCCCTTTGCATTTAGGGCTGGATGAGGCAGAGGTTTCATTTGTTTGCTTGCTTGCTTAAACTATTTCTGTACCACCCTTCACCCAAACTGTTTCCAGAGCAGTTTACACAATTAAAATGTGATGCAGAAGCTGGTTTCCTCTCGAAAGTTTAAACACTACAGGGAACCAGTTAGGAACATAGGAAGTTGCCTTATACTGAGTCAGACAATGGGTCCATCTAGCCCAGTATTGTTGACACTGACTTGCAGCAATGGCTCTTTGGGGTTTCTTGCAGGATTCTTCCTTTGCCCTACCTGGAGAAGCCAGGGATCGAACCTGGGACCTTCTGCATGCAAAGAATGTGCTCTATCCCGCTAAGCTATGGTCCCTCCCTAGAGCTTGAGAGAGCACCTTCTTCCTCATCAATCGGCCTGGTCGCTGAGGTCATCAGATGGGATGCTCCTGGTGCTTCCACATAGACCTATGACCTGTTTGGAGCCCACCTGGAGTAGAGCCTTCAGTAGCTACTACTGTTGGCCATATATCTCCTCCAAATACCAGTTGCCTCTAGCTAGCAGTTTCTGGGGAACTGGAGCCGAAGGGTGCTATGGCCCCCATGGCCTGCCTGTCAGCTTCCTATGGACATCTGCTTGGCCAATGTGAAAACAACTTGCTGGATTAGATAGACTGGTCTGATCCAGCATGGCTTTTCTTACGTTATGTTGCTTTATTATTTACAATATTTAAATACCGCTCTACCACATCTAAACAGATTCTGGAGCGGTGAACAATAGTAGATGAAAATAATAAAACACCATATTAAAAGTTAGTTAAAAACAGAATACCAATTTAAAAAACTGGCTGACCAATTGAGGAAAGCTTCTTGAAAGAAAGTTGTCTTTAGTAGGTGCTGAAAACAACACAATGTTGATGCCTGCCTGTCCTCCAAAGGCAGGGAGTTCCACAGAAAGGAAGCCACCACTCTGAAGGCTCTACTCCAGGTGGACTCCAACTGGGTCATAGGTCTATGCAGAAGCATCAAGAGCAGCCCGTCTGATGATCTCAGTGACTGGGCAGGTTGATAAGGAAGAAGGTGCTCTGTCAAGGTCTAGGAGACGGCCACAGTGTCTATCTGATCAGATCTTCCATCAGTTTTTCATAAGGCAGAAGGGAGGGGAGGGGATTCAGACTGCCATGCTGGGTAAGGGGAGAAAGGTCTCTTCACCCCATTCCATCAAGCGAAGGCCTGAGTTTGCTGATCATGATGCATTGATTATTATTTATTGTATTTATGGTGTTCGGGATGGAGGATCTTGCCAAGTTGCTCATTGTTGGACTAGACAACCTTCAGATATTTCCAGAGAGAGAGAGAGAGAATCTGAAGGTTATCTATCTTTATAAATCTTAGCTTCCCAAGGCCCCTCCACAGCCCTACCTTATAAGCCAAGCTTGTTTATTTTAAATAAACCTCCAACTCTTAACAACCTTAGAAATAACAACAAAGAAGAGAGTGCCTCTGAGCTTGTACAAAGTGCTTTTCTTTCACTACATCCTGCTTTCCCATCTCCTGGGCCAGCCTTCTCTGACTGGTACCCTCCAGCATGATGATGGGATTTGTAGTCCAGCACATCTCAAGGGCACCAGGTCGGGGAAGGCTGCTGTGAGCTGCGCCTTCTTCCCCAGCCCCTGCTCCTCCCAGCCCCCGACCCCGGCAGAAACTTTGAAGCCTTCTGAGATGAAAAAAAAAATATTCTAGCTGGAAGCATGAAAGCGGAGCAGGAGGCAGTTTTTCCTTCTGGCTCCCCCCCCCCCCCCATCCCCCTGCCCGCAAGAACTATTACAGAAAAGGGAAGTGAGAAGACAAACCCCCAACCAAGGGGGCCGGGAGAGGGTGGAATGGGTGCTTCTGTCCTTCCGAGCCCCCTCCTGCCTGAGGCCTGATCCTGGGTCCGTAAAACCCCACATGGCACCACTTCACCTTGGCTCCTGCATTCCGCTGCGATGACATCAGTACCCGAGCCCCTGAGCTACCTGCAGCAGAGGCGGCCGCCAACGCAGCCCATTGGCTAGAGCCCGGTTGTGTGAGGAGGGGAAGGAGTGGAGAGATTAAGTAAAGAGAGTGGAGGGGAGGGGAGGGAGGGAGGGACGGAGGGAAGAGAGAGAGAGAAATTGGAAGAGGCAGGCAGCCAGCGGAGCCCAGACTGCAGCAGCGACAGCACATGGGTAGGAGAGGAGCGAGGCGGGAGTTGTGTGACACGGTGTGTGCATGAAAGGAAAAGCGCCGTAGGTTTTGATTTCTGGATGGAAGGATGGATGGATGGCTAGACAGATCGGAGGCACGCTTGTTGCTGAGGTGGAAGCATGGCTTTGTGAATGGCTCATGTAGGTGGTAGGCAGGCCACCCTCACTGACCCCACGCATGTTCGTCCAGAAGGTAAGCCCCACACTGTCCAATGGGGTTTCTTCCCCAGCATGTGGACAGGATTTCAGCCTTCAATTATTAGGTCAATCTCTATGAACAGGAGGGGCAGGTAGATTATGTCATAGATGCACAGTGTTGGGGAGAGCTGAGTGGGGAGCTGGCTCTACCCTGCCGCTTTCCGAAGAGGTTTTAGAAAAAGGGCCAGGGAGAGGCGTGCAGCCCTGAAGTTCTTTCCCACCCACCCCACGTTGAAAAGGAGATAAACAAAGCCGCATGGCGTTGACACCTTAGCTCATGTGAGGGCAGTTGGAGTCCTCCTAAGGGGATGATCTGTCGGAAAGGGGAGATCAAAAGGTAAATTGCCAAAGAGAATTTGGAAGAATACAACTAAGGATAAGCGCTGCTGCTGGCCACGGTTGGGGAGAACTCAAGGGCTGGACCAGCTGGACAAAGCGCAGGTGAGGAGGATGCGCTTCTTTTGCTGAGGGTTCTGACAAGAGGCTTGGAGCTTCGTTTTCCCCACCAGGATTGTTCCCTGGTGGGTTTTTTTAGGCTGCAGCCCAATGCCCACTTACCTGGGAGCAAGTCTCTGTTGAACTCAATGGGACTTACTTCTGAGTAGGGCATGCATAGGAATGTGCTGTTAGACACCCCATCCCCAAACCGGGGGGGGGGGGGCTGGTCTCCAATGGCTTTCGTAAAGGATGGGGGAAATCTGACCACCCATTGGGAAAGCTGAAATGGTGGAAACTGAGATGGTAAAGAGTATTGGAGTGTTTGCGAGGACAGAGCGGGACTTGGCTAAGTTGGCTGGGGGGGGGGGGTATTACCCACCAGAGGAAACTGCACAGGGAGGGCCAAGGGGCTTTTGAAGACGTCGTCCCATTCAGAGATGGCAGTGAGTCTATATTAAGATTTCAGTCCTAAGGAACCACCTGCTCCCTTGCACCCCTTTGTGCTTTCTAAGATCACTTGAGAGCACCATCTCAGAGAGGTCTCCTGAGTGATGGCATCTTCCCACCATTCTCAACTGTGAAACTCAGAGGGACAAAGGGGGTGCAGGGAAGCAGCATCTGTGACAATGGGACCCTTTGAGTGGGTTCAGCACAGGACTTTGGCCTGTGATCACGCCCTCCCTTGTCACAAGTGACAAAAAAGTACTTAATTCCTCTGTCCAAAGCAGCTGCTACCAGCCTTCCTCAACCTGGGACGCTCCAGATGTGTTGGACTACAACTCCCAGAATGCCCCAGCCAGCTGGCTGGGGCATTCTGGGAGGTGCAGTCCAACACATCTGGAGTGCCCCAGGTTGAGGAAGGCTGTGCTAGACCAAGGAGCTGTCTTGTAGTGAGTCAAGACGTTGGTCTATCCAGCCCAGCGTCAGCTACTCGGATTGGCAGCAGACTCTCCGAGGTTTTGGGTCAACATCTTTCCTTGCCCTGATTCCTGAAATCCTTTTTAACTGGAGATGGCAGAGATTGAACCGGGGACCTTAGATATGCAAAGCAGAGACTTTAACCCCTGGTCTATGGCCCGTCTCCAAGAGCAGCCATGCATCAGGTTGAACAAAAATAGGAGCTACAGGGAGTTATTCTCTTTTGCCAATCCGCAGCTGTGGAACTCCTGCAGCTCCGGAGATTAATCAGGTGTTGAGCCTCAGTACCTTTTGGAAATGTTTGAGCATCACTTTAAAGGGTCTGGGATAATCCAGTGTGAGAGTGGGTGTATTTCACATGTATGTACTTTTCAAATTTACAACCTTAATCGCGTGCTCTATACTCCTGTTGTTTTTAAAGTTGTTGGTGCCGACACAGAGCTTTTGCGATGGTCTGAGTTATATATTTGAATGAGTGGATCAATTAATTACTTGGGGGAGTGGGGGAATGAGAGACCCAAGTTCAAGATAGAGGTTTCAGAATTCTGCGTCAGGGTGCTGAGCACAGGGATTCTTGCATCCATACCTCTTCAACGCACAGCCGATTTGCAGGGACCAACCCTGGTTTCTCCGACCTATTGCCCTGGGTTCCATTATGCCACAAGGAAGCTGAAATACTTGGCTCTGCTCCTTTATGGCTGCATTGGCCCTGTTAGTAAGCAGAGGAGGCCCCGTCCCAGTTTTGCTATTACTCTGGGGAAGTGAATTTGGATAGCAATAGAAGTGTCTTTCCAAAGGGTGGAAGCACTTGGACGTATACAGGACTATGGGCCAAGGAGAGGGACCTTTGGTGATGAGAAGGTCTCCACCTCCTATCATTCAAGAGGAACTTGGTCAAATCTGGGGAGTCAGGAAGCAGGGACACTTGGAAAAAAAACACCAGGCTTAGGGAGCACTGCCTGCCTCTGTCTATTTGATAATATTTATGGGTTGGATGCAGACACAGACATACTTAGAGTAAACCCATTGAAATCCATTGGACTTAAGTTAATCATGACTGATTTGTCCCATTGATTTCATGTCAATTGTAAAGACCCAATCCTCTGTCTTTTCCGTTTGTATTTTGCACCAATGGGCAAGCCAAAATGTACTCTATCTTTCTATCTGTCTGAAGGGGATTAGCCAGCCAGCCATGCTTCTCACTGTACTGCAGGGCTAGGCAACATGGAGCCCATGGGCTCCAATGCACACTGGACACCATTCTTGGTGCCCAGGGAGGTACCCTAACACTTATATATATGTCACACATTTTTAAAAGGCAGCTGGGATTTATGTGAAGTCATTTTCTGTTGCTGCTGAAAATTTTGGGCTCAAAGAACTTGTTTAATGTGTTGGGGCTCAGACTTCCCCTCTGCCTTGTCCTCAGGCAGGTTACTTGGCCTTTGCCATGCCTCCCACAGCAGCCATTTTGTGGCAGTGCCCAGGACAGTGACTTCAATTGCCAAATGTGCCCACAGCCAAAAACCTACCACTGTGCTACTGTGTCTTGGCAGAGCTACAGACAGAGGGCTCAAGTGAACCCCATTGTGTTAGGAGGCAGAACTCCGAGAAACTTTTGTGAGTCCTTGAGTGCACCCTCAGATCTTTTGCTACTAAGCTGATGTCACAAAAGGGACAGAAAATCCTATTGGCAACAGCCCTGTATCTCACCATCAACTCTGTAGGCCTGCTATACCGCTCTGATTTAGTATATATGTTTGTCTGAGAGTTAGCAATGTAAGAAGAGCCCCACTAGATCAGACCGAGGGTCCATCTAGTCCAGTACTCTGTTCACACAGTGGCCAACCAGCTGTTGACCAGGGACCCACAAGCAGGGCATGAGTATAGCACCACCCTCCCACCCATGTTCCCCAGCAATTGGTGTATTTAGTCTTACTGCTGCTGATACTGGAGGTAGCACATAGTCATCAGGACTAGTAGCCATTGATAGCCTTCTCCAACCCCCAGTTGAATTTATCCAACCCCCAGTTGTAGACATCTGTCTGACTCCACTCTCACTCTCCCTTATCTCACAATTCTTTCTCCACTAGCAGTGCAATCCTATTGCCATATATCTGGGAGTAAGCCCCTCTGAATTCAATGGGACTTACTTCTGAGTAAACATGCATAGGATTGCCCTTTAATCTACATTTCCATCCTGTCCATCTGTCTGTCCTTCCACCCATCTTCATTTTTTTTACTTCTCTCTCTCACTGCTCTCTGTCCTCTTCTTTGTCACGCCACTGACATCCAGCCATTCGCAACCCCTCCTCCAGTCAAATTTTATCCTCCTTGTTTTTTTCTCAGGGCTGGAGTCTCCCGTAAAGAGTGGGATCCATTTAGTTGCCTCTCCAGAGGTGGACGAGAGGGGTTGGCTGGAACTGCCAGGCGGGGAGGGCTTGATTAACAAGAGGATGTAGTGACTACACTTGGGCTAATGGGATTACCTAAACTAGAAACTTTCCACCTCCAATCCCCATATGATATATTGCCTTAGTGAGAGTCAGCATCAAAAGTGGGCTTCTGTCAGGTTCTTGCGTCCCCTGCCTCATTTGCTTCCATGCTGATGAGAGAGGTGAGATGAGGGCAAGGCAAAATTAATCTAGCGAGTCACACCGTCGCCCTGTGCACCGCCCTTGATGGTTCTACAAACACCAGCTGCAAGGAGGGACCCACAGGGGCACTGGGCTTCATTTGCATACACACAGTTCCAGAGCCAATCACTGGCCTCACCAGCAGAGTACAGGACAGGCGCATCATTGGCGAGAGAGCGTGTGCAGCCCATCCATCCCACAACGACCAACCGGAGCGAGACGAGAGCACTTACAAAGGGGGCTGCTATTTTGGATCAGCCCAGATCTTGGAATGCAATCCAGTCTTCTGTTATTACTGACACAGCACCAAGTTTTCTGCAGCCACCCAGGGGCAAAGATGAGCTGCCACCCCCTCCTGTTTTGTGCATTGTCGGGAGACTGAGCTCTCTCTTGCGCTCGCACACACGGCATAGCCTGTGGTTCTATCAGAATTCTATGGAGAAGATGGACATGGGAGTTATCTACCCCCTGGACCAAAACACACTGCTCCGCCACAGTCTGTTCATCTGACCTTGGGCAAGTCATGCAACTGGTCTGGCCCATGGGATAATATCCCAGGTCCTGCTTCTTATTACAGTACAACAATGAGGATAGAATCATTAAAAGACTATGAGTCAGTCCAGCCTTAAGGAGATAAAGAGCTGTGTAAGCCTATTAAAGAGAGAGTGAGAGAATCCCGTACACTAAGAGGGACAAGCAAAGGAAAAGTCAAAAGAAAGGAGTCCTAAATATTACCGTGCAATAGGAAATCTGACACCCACCCCCGACACAGTAATCAATGTTCTGTTGTCTCTGTGTTTGAACAGGTGAAAATCTTGGCTGTGTTCCAGCTAAAGTGAAACACATGGAATGCTAAGCCATAATGTTTAGCTCAAAATTCTTAACCACCATGGCTTAACGTGCCATCTGAACAGGGTCATAGTTAAACTTGTTCTGTCTACTCTCTCTAAAGTGAATAGAAATGCCAGCATTATGAGATAGCACCACTTTCTATAGAACTCAGAATTAGTGGCCTATACATTTAGCATTTTGAAAATCTCTCCCTAACGCAAAGTCTGCCATGCTTATACACCAACAGATGTTGACCCTCAAACATTATCTCCTTGCCAAGATGCTTTCTTCCAAAAAAATCTTTGAATTCAAAACTGGTTCTGCTCTTTCCTATACTACAGCTGTACAGAAATACATTCTATGTTCTTCTCCCTTCTGCCTGCTGAAGAATTCTGTGTGATGCTAGAAATGCCCATACTGCATCTAGGAAAGCGAGTTCATTGTAATACAGCACCAACAAAGTAGACCCAATAAAATTAATGATGTCACCTTGCTCACTCCTCCCACCCTATCTTCTCTATAACCAAAATGGATATTTTCTGGCTAGGATGCTGCATGAAAAAAACAAATTGAGCAGGGATGGGATTAGAAGGATAAAAATGACTATTTGTCTCCTGCTCTTATGACCTAGTCTCCATCTCAAGGTTTTTCTTCATGGTCTAAGCCGCCTATTTTTAGGCTTAAGCACTGGGTGCCTGTGCAACCTTTCTTTATGTCCCTTCTAAGCTCTAGCTTTAATTGTCTCAAACACAAAGATCTTTCAATCATGTCTACACTTCGTAAGGTTAAGTGCATATGTGTGCACATGCGCGCGCATCACATTTCAAGGACACTAACGCTTCCAGAGACCTCATGAACTGTACCTTGTGTGTGCCTAGCTTTCTTATTATGGGCTGTGCAGCTGTCAGTGAGAGGGAGAGGAGCTTTCCAAGCACAGAGAAATAAAAATGAAGGACAAGTGGAGTGATTAGACTGGCTGGGTTATGCTGATGTCTTCATATCGCCCAGTGACATGATATTGGCCACTAGCAAGGTCTCCTTTCAGTAATGCCTTTGAATCCATGGCCAGCTGGCAGTTTGCTCTGAGAGCAGCCCAAGCTGGAAGGGGAAAGGGAACAAGTTCCATCTAGAGGTTCCCCATAGGTTTCCTAGTTCCCTGGAATGAAAGATAGGGTAGCATGGTCTATTTTACAGGACCAACTTCAGTTCGTGTAGAACAGCCTTCCCCACAACCTCACACCCACACGATGCATTGCACTATACCTCCCATCATCCCCAGCCAGTGTGGCCCTTGGTGGTGCTGGCTGAGGGTGATGGGGGTTGTAGTCCATCTAGAGTTGCCAGTTTGGGGAAGTCTGGTATAAAACTATGGCCCTGTTCAGACAACACGCCAAGCCATGATTAGGCCACTAACCCTTTTGCAGAAAATTGTTAGTGAGCATGTTTAAACCGTGGTTATGTAGCCACCATAGTTAGGAATAGTTCACACAACATGTTAAGCCATAATGTTTAGCTCAAAAGATTAATCACCAGGCTTAGAGTGTCATCTGAACAGGATCAATGTGTGTTTGTGGGTGTTGTTGTTGCTATTCATTTCATTTCTACACAGCCCAACAGCCAGAGCTCTCTGGGCTGTTCACAAAAGTAACAAGTTATAAAATACAGGACAATAAAATTTATTAACATACAAAATTTAAAACAATTTAAACAGCTAAACAATTTCATTAAAATGCTAGACCTGATAAAGACAGCTGACATAAGTGCCCCCTCATATGCCATTAAATGGCCGGGAGTTGAGGACAGTCTTAACCAGGCCTCAGTGGAAAGATTGTACCATAATTGGAGTGCCACGACTAAGAAGGCCATCTCCTTTGTTGTCACTCTCTGAGCCTCCTTCAGAGGAGGCACTCAGAGGAAGGTCTCCAATGTTGATCATAATACCTGGGTAGGTTCACGTCGGGTTCCACAGAACTCTTCATCACAGACAATGGCTAATTCTCCCCTTTGACTTAGCTGAGCTCTGCACCCCTTGCCCTCTTTCTCTTTGTGGCTGCCAATATGTAGAAAATGTGAACAGCGCTTGACTGTTAAATGTTCAGGACTTCTTCTGATTCTCATTGCTTCTATTTGCCCAATTATGCACACATCTTCATCATGTCTTAAGCATGTGTTCAGCTCTGCAGAAGTGTATGTTTCTGACGTTCCACATATGGTTAGCATGATGTGTGTTTTCAAACCTGTGCATGCGTTCCCCTCTGGACAGTCTCTACTTTAAGACGTGAATAGGAAGGAAACATGTATCAGAAGCTGCAAACCCACCGGGAATACTCTGACAACAAAGAAGGCAGATGGTTGATGAATTCAGCACCATGGAGAGAGCCTGTGCCTTAGCAAGGCAGAGAATGAAGGGCATAGCTGCTACACAACAAATTTAATAAACCGGTTTCAAGTGGCTGCCAACAATTAGAGACGTGTGAATACCAGGGGTGCCATTTAGAGATGACCCCACCCCCAGTTTTCAGACCACTTGTGATTCTTTCTCAGAAGCACCTATATTTGTGGTTAAGCCAACTCACGGGTTCTACAAATGGACAGACCATCGTTCCAAATGAAGCTCACTAAAAAAATGCATGTATGTACTGGATAGGCATGCCAAAGGCACACATTCCCTTGCTTTAAAAATTAAAGAAAAGTGGCTGATCTGTGTTGGCAATTTTGTATAGTTGTTAAATATTTAAAAATGCAAAAAAAAAAATCTAAATTTTGAATATATTCAACACGGGGCCTTTAAAACTTTCTAAAAATCTTGTCATTTTCCCCCAATTGAAATCTGAATTGGCACCTGTGATTTTCTGTTTCAATGCATAAACCTCATAGTCGTTTTTGCAGACAAATATCCTGAACATGCAACAGGTTTGAGAGTGGGGGGGGGGCATGGAGGGTGTTTTGCAAAGTTAAACCAATTGTGGATAATAATGTGGGAGTAAGAAACAATTATTCAGATCTACATTCTCCTGGTTCTGGAAAAGTTTGTGTTCTGGAATAGGGAGCATGAGGCACAAAGCCAGTTGAGGATAATAATGTATGTGTGATGTGCAGCAATAATTGTGATCCACATTGTAAAAACTTAAAATCTGCATTTGTGCATAAGTACAGTGAACAGGGAATGACAGGATGCAGGAAGGCAAAAGAATCCACGGAAGTGATGGGAGAGATTTTGCGCATCACTAAAGAGAACCCTTGAAATTTTAGTCTGGGAAAGAAATGAGGAGCAATCCCACAGGAACAGGCTCTGCTGCTGGCTGTTTTAAATCTGAACACATGTCACCTGGCTTTGTGTGGCAAGCCATTTATTAAGAACAACCCACTATGGGAAGAACAAGGCTTTCACCACACTTCCCCAAAGCCACACTTGGGTGAGTTTGCTGAATGAGGGCTGTTCTGCTTATGCTGATAGTGCCTAGCTAGCAGGTTTTTGTTTTATTTTGTTTTTGCTCGCTTGTTTGTTTAGTACAGGGGTGGGGAACTGCAGACTCAGGGGCCAAATCTGACCCTCTCAGGTCCCCAGACGCCCCACCCCCTTTCTTCAACCATCAATCATTTGGTGGTTTTCCTGGATTTTGTGCCATTTTTCCTCATCCTAAAAGGCTATCACTGTCATTCCTCAAACAGAAACAGGATTAGCAGAGTTCCATCATATCTTTCCATTGTGCCAGTGGCTACACATTATGTTTGTGCAAGCAGTTGCACATGCATAACACACGAGTGCTTGCACAACCAGTGGGGCGAGTATGATGCACAACCTATTGTTGTAGGCCTAATGTCTAACTGGTTACACCACCAGATGTACAAGCATGATGCACAACTGGTTACACCCCTGTTCTTGCACAGCCAACTTTAGTTCAATTTTCCTCTTGCGCAAAGTTCAGAACCTAGTTTCTGCTGCAACAACATCATTTGCACTAGCAGAGTGACACAGTTGGATACTGTTCTATATGTTTTTGTGAATCGCCCAGAGAGCTTCGGCTATTGGGCGGCCTAAAAATGTAATAAATAAATAAATAAATGTTTCACATACTGAGATATCTTACATGAAAGTTTTGAACAAGTACTATGTAAATGCTAAAAGATTATTAACGTTTGCAGGAAAGGTCATCTAACTTAGCAGGTGCGTGTTACGTAAAGAAGAGGTAGAAAATCACACTCCTGGAAGATGTTTATTATGATGTGAGTAGCACCATCGATGTGCGCTGTTCAAATATAAAGATATTATCAATCTTTTGTTAGTTCGGTGCTTAGTTTTGGTCCTGGTTCTCTTTTCCTTCTCAAAAGGCTGAGATACATTGTGTCTCGTTTTGTCTGCAACTCTTTAAATAGCAAGGTAGCTTTCTTTTAAAATAATGGCGACAGTCTTGGGGCATAATAAAGATTCAGCGCTTTGGAGTCCATCTAACACCAGACACAGATACAGTGCCTCCTTTATACACCATTGAAGACTGGCCTTGATCTCCCACAAAAGGAAATTCCACAGCCAACAAAACCTACCTCTCTGCGGGCTCTCATCATGCAGTCTTGACACACAGATGTTTTAACCAAAAGGCTGCTCCCCACTGACTTTTTCTTTTCCAAATCTCCCTCTGTTCTCTCCCAGTGCCCTCGCTTCTCACTGCCCAGTGCACTTTGAATTAATTCCCTTCTTCCAATGTATGCCGTCATCTTCTCTTTCTCCTTGGAAATAAAACATCCCAAACCTGATTGTATGTTTTTCCTTACTGCTTTACATCCAGGAAGGTGGTCAAGACATATCTTTTTAGTTTTGCTTTTTATTTTTTTAAAAAAATCATTAAAGTTTTTAGGAATGTTTTTAACTTTTTATTATGTTTTTATTTATGATTTTTTGTTTTCAGAATTTTTTCAAACCGCCTTGGTTAATTCCAGAGAGGCGGTACAAAAACACAAGCAATCATTTCATAATTGATTGATTGCAATTATTTAATGATTAATTGATTGATTGTATTCTGACTCCATCTGCAATCACATACCATTGGAATCTTCTCTTAGGGCTAAAAGCAGCTTCAGAGGAGAGGATTTTCATTGAGTTAAGCCTAACCCAGGCAGGATCTACACTACTGCTTTAAAGCACCTTAAAGCACTTTATAACAGTTTTGACAACTGTTGGGGCCCAGGACAGTTTTCAAAACTGCATATACAGTTTTCAAAACTGTTATAAAGTGCTTTAAAGCACTTTAAAGCAGTAGTGTAGATCCAGCCTCAGTCCCATCCCCATGCGCCACAGTTCTGATCCTGATCCAGTCTCCCAGTGGCTGCTATCTACCGTTTTTAAAAGATCCATGCAATGATACGTGATGCATTTAGCTTTACATGTACTTTGGCCCTCTGCTTTTCATTCATTCTAAATATTAAAATTTCTGCTTTAAATTAATATTCATGAAGTGACAAATAAATGAATTAAAAACACGTGTTTTAAATGGCAACATTATGATTGATTGGTTTTATTTAAAATATTTATATCCCCTTTTCCCTGTTACAGGTGTATATGAAATAGAATTCAGAGATATATTTATTTTAAATGCCACCAGACTAAAATACTTTTTTAAAAAAAACTAGATTCCTAGAAAACTAGGAGAGGAAAGGCAACACTTGCAGTTGAACCAGCATTTTGTTTCAAGCTGCAAAGGTTGGCAGAGTTGCACCCCACAGCTGAGAGATGCGCCACGCGTTCTCCTTTTATTGTTACGTCTGTCTTCATTTTCTGATGCTGAACTGCTTTTTCTTGCTCACTGCTCTGATCGTGTAATCCCTTTGGCACTTTTAAGACCGTCTTTGTTGGCTTTGCCATGCACTATATTACATTAAAGCTTCTTAGTGTCCTTTCTAAAGGTCTCTTCTTGTTGTCTCCCTTTTCTTCTGGCCTCCCATTAAGCTCCCATTTGTTCCAGTCCATGAGTTCCATCTCCTTAATCAATCCATTTGACTGGGGCTCTCATAGATGTCTCTGTGGCTTTTCCCATGTTACCTCTCCCACCCACCACCCACGTCCGTGCCCGCCCCTCCAACTTGTTTTTACTCTCCCCAATCTCTTTTGATAAGATTTCTTTTAATTTGCCCATGTTTTAAGTCCCTTTTAGAGACCTACTTTTGTTAGGCTGCTTCCGGGGAAACTGGATTAGAAGACAATGTGTTTGTTTACCTAGCAGCCACATTTAACTTGCATTCGATTGGGTTGGTTTTGTACTTAGAACTTGCTGCTGCCTCCGAAATCAACACTGTACTACAGGCTGCACCAAAGGGCTTGCAATCTACTTTAGATTGACAAGAGAGGGAAGGTGCAGGGGGACGTTAGTGATGGGCACTGAGGCGTAGGGATTGTGTAAGACTGAGGAAGCATCAGTTAGCTGTGAAAGAGCAGTTAAGATGGTGCAGGAAAGGGAGGAGGTGGTTTTGAGAAAGCACTACAAGAGGGAAACCGCATGATCAATAAAGAGATAGAGGTAGTTTTAGGAGAGAAGGCCAGAAATGGGAAGAGAGAGTGGGCAGCTACTGAGTTTAGGAAGAAGGGGTGAGAAGGGGCATCTGGGGAGGCAAGGGTAGGGGAGAATACAGGGCTTGCACATACAAGCTACGGTGTGTATGTGTGATATAAGGTTTCATTAGTGGAGCCAACATGTACCATGTTTGTCCTGCCCTAAAATAATAAATATTTGGTGGATGGTAAAGGATGAAATTATGAAAATTATCAGTGTTGAGCTCTCTTTGGGCCCATGCATGTATTATTATTATTATTATTATTATTATTATTATTATTATTATTAAAAAAATACAGTCCCGACCAATTATGTGGAAATGACTCTTCTCCTACTGAAGGCTGCACATATGGCAATAAGCTTTAGGTGGAAGAGAGTTAACCTCCCAAGAATTGATGACTGGTGTATGAACGTTTGGGATATGGCCTCAATGATGAAATTAATATGATAAGAATTAGAGAGGGACAATCCATAAAAAAAAAATTATAGAAAAATTGAGTCTCTCTATTTTATATCGGAATGAGAAAGTTCAATATGCAGTACAACTTATTTAGTGTTAGGGGCAATTTAACTGGTATGTTTGATTATATTTATAAGTCTTTGTTATTTTTTGTATTTACGAATCAATGGAAGATAATAGTGATGATGATGATGATGATGATGATGATGATGTAAAAACAAAAGTTTTGCTAATTCAAAAACAGTTCCTGTGTTACAGGGGCCCTAGAGCACCCAGAAGGCTCAACCCATTGGGGACTGGGGAGGGCATAGGTTGTCTAAAATTGGAAGGAGGGAGGATATGGATCAATGTGGCCATTCCTTTAAAAGGAATTTCAGTGTTGCCTTCCTTCTTTGGTTCATGTGGAATGTGTTAACTTTGATAAAACATGTACTTTCTTTTCCTGTTCACATACGCTTGGTGATTTTCCTCCAGTCTCCAAGCTTTGGCATATAAGACTGTAGGTGCTATAACCTCCTGGATCATGACAGGAAGATTTTTGGTATACAGTAATAGGAGTACAACAGGATCTAAATATATGTGGGGTTGGAGCGGGGGAACATGGTCTGAAGTGTTATTTTGAATATTGTGTTCCAAATAGGCAGGGTATTTCAACCAAGATTCTTCCTTCCACAAGAAGAAGGGTTCTGCTCATGTAAGGTTCCTCTGTGCTGTTTTGGGGGATCCCCATTCCCCCAAGCCACCACCCCATTCAACAGGGTCTCCTCATTCTCTGTGTAGCATTTCCTTGGGGCTGGAGGGGCTGCCGTGGAAAGGATGGGGCAGGGAAGTCCACTTCTGCCAGTAGAGTTAATTCAGCTTGAGTCTGGATCCAATCCATCAAGTTTCAATCTCGTTGCTGACAGAGGATAGTGGATTTAACATATCCCCCCCCCCTTTACTTCACAGGCAAAAATATAGGTGGACTCCATTGGCTGTTTGGAGATTTTGTTTACATTTCTTTATAATAGCCAAGTATATTTCTCTTTTCCATCATCAGGGGAAAGGCTTGGATAGATGTTGCTGCACGTGTCGCTGATCGTATATGAAATAAAATCATACCATATCCAAATCAGATATTTAAACTTTGCCTTTAGCTAATTTAAGTTGATACATCCATTTTTCTACCATGGCTGTTTCCCACAGCTCCATGTACCAATACTTCAGTGTTAAAAGTTCTTCAGTTTTCCAGCTTTTAGCTATTACCCTCTTAGGTGCCATCAACATGAAGAGTTCTCTGATACTCTTGGATTCTGTGAGCATCCTCCAGAGTTTCTGCAAAATTTAACAACCTCCCACCTCAGGCATTTTCTTTGCCTTCTTGTGCCAGCCAGCCACCCCCTCCTGATTTTTCATAATATTCCAAGTGATAATTATTAATTTGTACGAATTTAGTTCTTTGGATTTTGTCATTATTGCATAAGTAACTTATTACCTCTTTTTAAGTTTAGTTTCTCCTTTGTGTATAGGGAAGCGGAGAGGTGTAGTGAGAGGGAATTAGGGTTTTGCAGGATATCCTGACATGTTGCAGAGGTTCCACAACCCAAAAAAAGGGGTTGAGAATGATGCATTAGACCACTACCTTTGAGCATCTAATCAAGAGGTAAAAAGTACCATGCTCCTTCTTGCATTTCCAGCAGAGTGGGTTATGGGCTTTTCTACATGAGGCATTTATTGTGCATTTGTCATTCCCTACTCTCTGTTTGGGTCCTTTAGATGATGTTGTGACCCTTCTGTTTCACCTCTGTGCCTAATCAGCACTTTCAGTGAGGTGTTGTTGTTGTAGAGCAGGAAAAATATGGTATTTAACTACGAAAGAGAAAGAAAGCACAATTTCCTCTTGTGTATTTGCAGTTTTCCACAGCAACACCCCATCTCACCCCGCCCACACACATGGTGCCCTACACATGTCTTTACTCTCACAAGCATATACATGGAACCCTATAGGGGAGCAGCTTGGCTGGGGGAGTCACTGCAGAAAAGTGCTGGGTGGGAGAAACTTTATGCACCGCTCCCCCATTACTTTTCCACGGGAAATCACACCCTCCCAAAGCTTCTTTTCACCATACAAAGTGAAAAGAAGCATTTAGGGTTTAAACACATGCACTTGGGTGCAAGATGGAATGTAGCCCTTGAAATGGTCCCAGTGGAAAGTTCTGTGGTTAGTGGGGTAACAAGGACCAGAGCTGGAACTGTTGCAGTAGGCAACAGCTGGGATGGATTATGGGATGTATGTGCAACTCACTCTATGATCTAATTTCCTTTTTGATATGCTACCTCCAGGTATAACTATAACTATAACTATATTAGTAAGTCAAAATGTTGGCCTACAAATCCCACAAATTCTCTAATACTGTTAGTAATCCTCTTCCGGCAGGCCTACCCAGTTGAATTTTAAGATGCCCCTTTCAATAATTTGCTGCTTTTAATAATGTATTAGTTTTAAATGTTTTAATTAGTTATATGTATTTTATGGTTTTTCATTTGTGTTGTACCCCACCTCGATCCAGAGGGAGAGGCGGGTAACATATTATTATTATTATTATTATTATTATGATTATTATTATTATTATTATTATCATCATCATCATCATCATCCATGATGCGCTCTCTCACTCTTTCTCCTCACTCCTTAGGTACTAGCTGCACAATACCCAAAGCCACATCATCATGGCCTGCCTGCATGAGACCCGCACCCCTTCCCCATCCTTTGGCAGCTTCAACACTATCCTGACCGAGAGCTCCCTCCGCAAGCTGGATCCGGACGGCTCGGACTGCACCCCCGAAAAGGACCTCACACCTACGCAGTGTGTGCTGAGGGATGTGCTGCCCATCGACGGGGGCGGGGGTGGGGGCAGCGGACAAAGCCCCACCCCCAGCGAAGAAACGCACGACCAGTTTGCCAACAGCGTGCTGCAGCTCCACGAGAACGAAGCGGGAAGCGGCGGGGGAGGCGGGGCTGGCGCAGGGGCCGGCACTGGGAATCCTGAGGTGCGGCCCACCCGTTACCATGCCGACCAAGTGCGCATCCACTGCCAAACAGGAAGTGGCTTCCTGGAGGGGCTGTTCGGTTGTCTCAAGCCTGTCTGGACCATGATTGGCAAAGCGTATTCCACTGAACACAAACAGCAACAGGAAGGTGAGGAGATGGGAGTCCCTGGGTGGCGGTGGAAGGCCGCTGGGCGTTAAAGGAACTGAACCGCGGGGTAGGAACAACCCTAGCCTCAGGATGTGGCCAATAAGGGAGGAGAGCATAGCTCAAGTGGTAGAGCTGCTGCTTTGCACGCAGAAGGTCCCAGGTTCAGTCCCCAGCATCTCCAGATAGGGCTGTGGAGGATTCTGATCTGAAACCCTGAAGAGCCACGGCCATTCAGTGAGGACAGGACTGAGGTAGATGGACCAATGGGCTGACTCGATATAAGGCAGCTTCCTGTAGTCAAGGTATGTTCCCTCATGTGAGCGTGAAGCTAAATCAGACACAGCGGCAGTGGAGAAGTAGGAACAATTTTGAGCAGAGGTCTTCCGCCAGCCACAGTCATCAGTTTGCACTGTGATCTTCCTACTTCGTCGCTGCCCACAAGAACATGGTACCTCCTGATTCGTTTATCAGGCTCAGTGGTAATATGTTATGACTTGGTACGCTCAGGAGAACAGGGCTCTGGCCGCAGTGACGCAGGCAATGGTGAAAGGTTGCTGCAATATGCTTTGTCTGGGTACTAATGCCTTCCTAAATCAGGGGAAGGCACCACCAGAAGGAAGAGGCATGTGGAGGGAACTCTCTCTGATGAAAAGTGGCAGGTTCCCCAAGCAGGGACAACGATCGTTTCCTCCCTCTTGATTTTCTGATGATACTAAAATTTCTGATGATATTTCCCCTGCCCATATCAGCATGAAATCTTGGGAGGTGAAAGTGAGCTGACAGGCTCAAAGAGATGTGGGATGCTTCCGCACTAGCACTTTAGTGTGGAACTGCCATGCTTCTTCATTCACTCACTTTTTATGGACCACCCACACAATGCCGTCATCCTGTGTTTTCCCTGTGGTTCTTCCACCTTTTCTTAGATTGTGAAAAGCCCGACTTTTATATTATATTTTATATATATGCAGTCTCCACAAGTTTAAATGCTTTTACTGCTACCCTTTCATCTTTTTTAAAAGCTTAGGGTTTTCACACTGGCACCAATATATTGGGAAAATAAACCTGTCACAATGCAGAATGCATTCATTATCACCTTTGTGGTGGGTGCCGTTTTATGACCCCGCAGCTACACCATACACTGGTGTGGGCAGAACACAGTGGAGGATGGTGGGTGTGATTTCAGTGGGTCTGCGAATCCATTCTGCGAATCCATCCAGATCACAAAGGCCGTTTCTACACCAGCCCAAAAATCTAGGCTGGTCACGGCCAAGTCCCTGTGTGTCCAAATGACATGCAGGGACTCCCAGGGCAGGGGAGGATGAGCGCGGGTTTTCCCAGGGATAAATAATCCCTGGGAAAGTCTGATTCTTCCCACGGTCTCAGGAGTGTCCTGAAACCACAGGAGGTGTGGCTGCCCGTACCAGCTTCTTCCCTCCTCCCCGTGAGTAGTGGGGAGCAGTAGATGAAGGAGCCAGGCCAGGAGGAATCGGGGTTGGGGGGGGAGACAGGTCGGGGCTTTTTTTTTAAAAAAAAACACTCACTGTTCATTGGTGCGCACATGCGCTCAGTTCCTTTTTAAAAAAAATTAGCGGGTGCAACACCCTCCTTCCTCCTGGGATGTTGTGCCCACATGTGGACTAAGGGGAGAATCTCGCAGTCAGGATATCGTGAGATCCTCCCCACTTCCTCCCTCTACACCAGGCTGGTGTAGAAATGGCCAAAGTGAGCTATTCAAGGTGCTGAACTTAGTTTGGGGATAGGGATAGTTGGATAGCTCCTTTAGAGTTCTGGCTGAAATCCAGACTGAATTCACAACCCCACTGACATCGGAGCCGCCAGCCTCCACTGACAGAACATAACGGGATATACACACAATTAACGCATAATACTCCCAATAGTCTGGAAGGTTAACTGCAATTCCGCCTGTAGTTTCAGTAGCACTAGGAGCCACCCGTCTGGAAGCAGATGACATTATTATAGAAGATTTGATTTATGTCCCACTTAATCCAAAAACATGCTATGGAGTGAATTTCAAGCAAATCCAAATGACAAAACAGCATCCTCTTAACAACAATGTCATGTCAAATCAGACATATTCATAACAAAACCCATCACTTAAAGGCCTTCCAGAATGAAAGATTTTCCTTTTGCAGACAAGGAGGCTTAGGCTGAGGGTGAACCTAGAAGCCAGTTCTAGATGCATACAGTGATCTCAAGTGAGCCTAAGGAGACTATGTTACAACCTTGAAAAGTATTAGCAGCAGTTCAATAGGCTTTGCTTAAGAAAAGGAAAGGCCCAACTGCCAGATATGGGTTCCAAAGCAGCTTTGTCTGGCCCCCAGTAGTTGTAGTCCTACCAAATTCTAATCAAAACATGGCAGAACATTAATTTAACTTGCAATAAAATGAAACAATGAAACTGTGTGTGTGAGCCTCTGACATTGATTAGCTGAGCTGCTGGAGTAGCATGGAATGTTCAGAGAACTGACCAGTTTGCAATCCAGCTTCTGTGAGAGAAAGGGAAGTTGTCACTTTGGCTGGGATTCAAATGAGGTCCCATAGGGAAGCTAAGGGACAGAGAGCCCAAAGGAAACGTTCCTGAAGGAAGGATGCAGAGTAGGCAATCAGCAGAGAAGTAGGAAATTGAAGGAAGCTGAGTGGAGAATGAGGCTTGAGAAGAACTGAGAAGATAGAGAATTGAGTCAAGCAGTGGCTAATCAAAGAAGGGGCCCTGAGAAACAAACATGCTAAAAAAAAACTTTAATAAAAATTCAGAGAGATTTTGGGCCGTAAAGGAATGAGAGAGGGGTACTAGGGAAGCTGATCAAGAAAGGAAGTGCAACCAAGTAGGAAATCACCTGAAAAACTGGGATCTGAGAAATATTTGGGCGACAGATACATGGAATTGAAGAAAGGAAACATGGGGAAAGTAAGAGCAAAGCAGAACCTCGCATAGGGGCAGGAGGGTCCATGTTCTATAGCAGAGGTGCACAACCTTTTGGTCCCCTCGGGCCACATCCAGTGTCAGCTAGCAGAGGCGGAAGACAAGGATCTCAGAAGTGGGTCGACTGAGGGCTGGGAGAGACTACTACCTTGCCCATCCTCCACCACTCCCCAGTGCGATTGTTATTCCTGCCCCCATTCTGTCTCCCCCACACATGCAGGGAGAAGTGAGAGGGGGTCCCTCTAGATTCACAGGCTGCATCAGGAGCAGCCTAGGGCCCTATGGGGCCATTGACTGCAGGCTATGCACCCTCGTTTTATTGGTAGGAAGGACATGAGTGGGTAAGAGAGGTTTGAGGACTGTGAGCCAAGAGGCCAAATGGGCATCAAGTGGTTAGATTTCTAGAGTCTACAGATGCTAACAGGGAATTCGGCTAGTTGAGACTTCCACAGGCATTGCCGCATCATGATCTGGCAACCGTAAGGGGTGATAACTAGGAAAAACAAAACACCCTGTGGTGGCAGGGTTGAATTTCTTGTATTGATTTGAACAAACCAGCCAGTTCTTTGCCTGCAGGTCTTCCAGCATGAGGGCACAATCTTATGCATATTTAGACAGGGAAAAAGGACCTACAACTCCGAGCATGTCGGCTAAGGAATGCTGAGAGTTGTAGGCGTAGGACTGTGCCCTAAGTGTTGTTTAATTGCGTTGTTGTGCTCATTCTAGAACAGCAAAGGACCACCTGCCAGTCTGTCTCGTGAAGGTGTCTTCCAGGGAACACATGTGTTCCTTAGGCCCTCTCCCAATCCTTGACCATCCAAGCACATGCGATCCATAGATTTAGGGCTTCCATCACTATTGCCCGGGCCATTTTCTCTCAGTAGCTTTCTGCTACCAACAGTGCAGTATTTATTGCTGTGAACACAGCTCAATGCCTTTTCCATCTTTCCTTGCCCTTGGAAGACACATGTGGCAGTATCCAAACCTGCCATTGTGCTTTGGTTTGTGCTGTTGCACCTATGGAACCCACCTACCCCATTCTGGAAACAAGCATTTCCACTTGCTTCAGGAACTATTAGCTTCCAGTTGCCCTAGTGTTAGGTCCCGCTCACCCGGGGGCAGTGTTGGATGATGCCCAAAGATGGATCAGAACACTTGTCAAGCTTGAAATTTTCAACGCCTAGATTTAATGGTTTGTTTGTTTGTTTTCTTTGTTTAATGCCTTCCTTCCAATTCCATTTCCAATTTTCCATTTTTGTTTACCATTTCTATTTTATTTTAAACTCACTATTGTTATTGTGTTTACATTAGCTCACCTTCTTACTTGTATTCTATCTTTCTAATTATATCAAATTGTGATAGCTTATCAGTTTTAGCAATAAAGATTTCATTCATTCATTCATTTTTATTCTCCTGCACACATACCTCCAGCTTCATTGGAACGGCTTTTCTGTGACCATCTCTGCATGGCTGGGATTTAATTGTACCTATCAGATGGCATGAGGTGGGTGGGTAACTGCCTGGGGGAGGAGCTACCAGCTGTGCAGATTACTGGCATCCCAGCCCCTCCCTACTGGAAATCCTCTCCCACCCCTCAGTCACACACATCCAGCTTTTGAGGTTTCACTAGGGATTGGCCACACACTTTCAAGCTATTGTCACACCCATAAGGGCTAGAAACGCTGCGTGTTTGCTTTTTTTTTTTTAATGAAAAGCCAAGATTCTCCGGATGCTGAATGCTGTGTCCTTGCAAGGTTTGTATGCACCACTTTGGTGATTCCTGCATGAATATATGCCTCCCAAGTCCTGTGATCTTGGGGGAAGAAGTTTCTCACTTCTGCGTTGACCAAAAGCCTTCCTTCCTACTTCCCCGGGATGATTCTTGGCTCTCTTTCCCCTTCCAATGCAGACCCATGGGAGGTGCCCTTCGAAGAGATCATGGACTTGCAGTGGGTGGGCAGCGGGGCCCAAGGGGCTGTTTTCCTGGGACGCTTCCACGGGGAGGAGGTGGCAGTCAAGAAGGTGCGAGACTTCAAGGAGACGGACATCAAGCACCTGCGGAAGCTGAAGCACCCCAACATCATCACCTTCAAGTGAGTGTGGGGCAGGGCTGGCAGGATGCCTTGGGGGTTGACCTGGCAGCTTCTGGTAGGGTGGCACCCAAGGGTGGGATTGCAGTGCCTTTTTCAAGAAAGAAATCCACCTGCTGGAGGGTTCTTGGGCTGACCCTGGTGTTTGGCAAGCATCATACAAAACAGCATATAAGCATCGTGCAAAACAGCGTATAAGCATCGTGCAAAACAGCGTATAAGCATCATGCAAAACAGCATATAAGCATCATACAAAACAGCATATAAGCATCGTGCAAAACAGCATATAAGCATCGTGCAAAACAGCATATAAGCATCGTGCAAAACAGCATATAAGCATCGTGCAAAACAGCATATAAGCATCATGCAAAACAGCATATAAGCAGCTGTGTGCACAGCAATACACGGAGTAAAACACCAACGTCTGCAAGTACCATTGAGCTTCGTCTTGTAGATCAGCCTCTGTTCCTTTAGCCACACTGTTTTGTCGCCCATCACAGATATGGGTGAAATATTATGTACTGTAGCCTTCCTCAACCTGGTGCCCAGGACTACAACTCCCAGCATGCTGGTTGAAGGATACTGGGAGTCGTAGTCCAACACATTGAAGGGTGCTGGGTTGGGGAAAGCTGATATAAGGGAAGTAATCTTTATCCCATATACTAAAAGTAATTTTTGCTGTGTGGTTTTATTCTGGTTGTGCTTTTTATATTGTATTTTGTATGTGTGTTTTAAATTTGTTGGTTGTTTTTATGCTCTTCATGGTTTTAATTTTTGTGAACCTTCCAGAGAGCTTCAGCTATTGGGCAGTATAAAAATGGAATAAATAAATAATAAATAATAAACTCAGTTTGTCAGGCATGCATCTTCACATAACCCAAACAGCACCAGCCACATTCAAGAGGGAAGAATCAGCAGTCTTGGGGATACCCCAAGATTTAAAGATGTACCCCCCTCTCCCGAAAAAGCTTTTACAGGGGGGGGGGAACCCCATAAGAGGTTAGAAAACAAAAAAACAGCCCAATAATGACGGAGTATGTACATCAGCTATGGACTGACTCTTGCAAGGCGGTGGGAGGGAAACCAGGTGCTGGTCGTCAGGGAATAGAGCAGAGGTGAGCAACACGTGGCATGAGGGGTGAAAGCTGCCCTCGCTACCCCCTGGTGCCACTGCCTCCATATGGCAGCAAAAACCATGAATTTTCAGTAAACCACTAATGCAACAGTTAGGTGGCCATATGGAAAGGAGGACAGGGCTCCTGTATCTTTAACAGTTGCATAGAAAAGGGAATTTCAGCAGGTGTCATTTGTATGCCTGCAGCACCTGGTGAAATTCCCTCTTCATCCCAACAGTTAAAGCTGCAAGAGCCTTGCCCTCTTTTGTACCTGCAGAAAGGCTCCTGCAGCTTCAACTGTTATGATGAAGAGGGGATTTCACCAGGTGCTGCAGGCATACAAATGACACCTGCTGAAATTCCCTTTTCTATACAGCTGTTAAAAACACAGGAGCCCTGTCCTCCTTTCCATATGGTCATCCTAAAACCTAAAGTGTTCAAATCTCGCATGGTTTCAAGTGAGAGTTGGACATTTTAGGCCTCCATACAGAAACCGCAAACTTCCAAAACTCACTTGAAAACACACAGGATTTGCATGTTTTAGGCTTCCTTAATAATGGTTTGCTGCTGAAAACTATTGGCCAACCAGCATTTCCCCCCGGTGCCTCACAGAGTGTGCAGTGCCCTGCAGAGTGTGGTCTGCAGTGTGTGTGTGTGTGTGTGTGTGTTGTTTTACAAAGGGCAAAAATGCCCCCCCCCCCCAACCCAGCCAGTTCCTTGGAACAGAATATCCTTGAAAAGGGCCTGGCTGGCTGAAAGAGAAGCACTCCACCTTGCAACACCTTGTTGCAAATCCTGCTTGTTACGTCTTTGTTTTGAAGATCTGTGCCCCTGCCTTGCAATCAAATGGTCCTCAAACCAACTTACACCAGATTGCAACAATGCAAAACGGTGGCAACAAACCTCGGCAACACAGCTGCGGATGACGTTTCCCTTTGGCTCTGCAATTCCAGGGCAACCGGCTGTTGGAGCGGAGGATTCTTTCTGGCAAGGAGGGGGAAAGCAAGGCCCCAAAGGATGGGGCCAGGCTGGTTTCCCCCTGGTTTATCATGGGGGATAGAAGGTGCAACCTCACAGTCACCCTCAGGTACCTTAGAGCATGCACAGAATGCCTTTTGCGCATCTTTGAGCAGCCGCCGCCCCCACCCGTCTCACTTAGAATTAAGGAGCGGGGTTTCCTTCTGAGGCACGTGGCGGGGCTTTCAGGCAGGGCTGGACTCTGCACCTCTTTTCAAAAACTAAACGGCCCTCCCCCTCCTGTGGCAGAATTCTGAGAACACAGAGCAGTTTTGTCTTTAAATGTTTTAACACCTGTGGCTTTGGGCAGTATTTCTGTACCACTACTAAACATTGTGCTACAGCACACCTTACCTGAGCGTCCTCACTTGCTCTCGCCACTGCCACCACATGGGTCCCAGTCAGCACCTAACCCTGTGTGCTTTCCCCTCCGTCGTCTTAGGGGCGTGTGTACCCAGGCTCCCTGCTACTGCATCATCATGGAATTCTGTGCCCAGGGCCAGCTGTACGAGGTGCTGCGTGCCGGGCGCAAGGTCACCCCCTCGCTGTTAGTCGACTGGTCCATGGGCATCGCTGGCGGTATGAATTACCTGCACCTGCACAAGATCATCCACCGTGATCTCAAGTCACCCAAGTAAGAAGGGGAGCCGTGCAGCACCGGGGAATTATCAGAGGGTGGGATGAGGAGCCAGAGACAGCGGGGATAGTTTGGGTGAGGGTTACTGGGGTACGGGGAACCCAAGATGGGATTGGGGTAGACAGCTAGATTAGGGTGACCATCTGAAAAGGAGGACAAGGCTCCTGTATCTTTAACAGTTGCATAGAAAAGGGAATTTCAGCAGGAGTCACTTGTATATATGGAGAACCTGGTGAAATTCCCTCTTCATCACAACAGTTAAAGCTGCAGGAGCTATACTAGAGTGACCAGATTTAAAAGAGGGCAGGGCACCTGCAGCTTTAACTGTTGTGATGAAGAGGAAATTTCACCAGGTTCTCCATATATACCAATGACACCTGCTGAAATTCCCTTTTCTATACAACCGTTAAAGATACAGGAGCCCTGTCCTCCTTTCCATATGGTCACCCTAAGCTAGCTCACAGCTTTCCCCTCTGTTTCCCTGTAAAAAAAGTCACCACTGCTTTTGAAGTTCCAGCAGGATCTGGGCTCTCAAAATGTCACAATTGCAAGGGCACGGTGTGCTCTGCCTCCCTGCCAAGTTACCGTCTTTTCCAGTAAGGCAGAGGTGGGGAATATGTTTTGGGCACAAGTGCCAAATGAGCTGGCACATCAGGGAGCTGTATGCCAGCAGTGGGTGTGGCCACAGCCCAGACTGGGCGGGGCCACCCCATTATTAGCGTGCAGACCTCACACATGCACTCACTGACACATGTTCCGTTTGCCCCATTCACAGCGACATACGTTGCACGGAAAGGTAGCAAACAGCCCCATTTTCTTCCCACATGGTCTCTCCCTCCATGGGCAGTTTGCCATCTCTTCTTTTCCCTGCTGCCGGTTGGGTCTGGGAAAACACACATTTTTAAAACTGCCTGAATTGAACATGGTTGAACATGGTTCAGGTCAATGCTGAATCGATATACCCAACTGAAAGTGTAGAGTCCACGGCATGGGTGAAAAGCAGGGCACGATGCCTCCCAGATGGAAGAAAGAACATTGGCCTTGTGCCCTGTCAGTCAAAAAGCAAGACAGGGGCCAGTATAGTGCTGGGTGAGTTGCACAGGTTGGGTGGAGGAGGGTGTCACTTCTTCTCCCGGTTGCGCCGCACAACAAAACTATGTTTGGAGAGGTTTCAGAGGGGAGTGTGGATTCCCCTAGGAAGGCAGCCCCCACACTTTGAGGACCCTGGCTGGCAGCAGAGGCATCTGATACATTCCCCCAGGGTCAGCTTGTCTCAGGGGTGAAAAAAGGCCCGTCCTTCCCTGGCCACCAGGGGCGTGTCTTTCTCTCCCTGCTGCTAAGGAGCATCCTAGAATCAAAGTGCTGCTGCTTCACCTTATTCAGAAAGGAAGTTATATTCTTACACGGCTCCCCCTGCTGACGATGGGGAGCACTGCATCGCTTTCTGATCCTGCCCCTGCGCACCCCGGTGGGGAGGGACACTGCCCCTCACACTTCTTCTCTGCCTGCCTCTTTCCCTAGCATGCTGATCACTTACGACGACGTGGTGAAGATCTCTGACTTCGGCACTTCGAAAGAGCTCAGTGACAAGAGCACCAAGATGTCTTTTGCCGGCACCGTGGCCTGGATGGCGCCGGAGGTCATTCGGAACGAGCCTGTCTCTGAGAAGGTGGACATCTGGTGAGGACAGCCAGGCCCAGAAGAGGGGACAGGGTGCGAGGGACAGAGTTAGCACAGGGACTAAAACGAGGTTCGGTCTCTCACAAAAGCGTCTGAGGACCACCACCACCGCAGAACAGAACGGCCTTCCCCAGCCTCCAGATGTGTTGGACTACCACACCTGTCATCCCCGCCTACACACACATGAAGACCACCACTATGCATGGAACAGAGCTGCCTTCCCCAGCCTGTTGCCTTCCAGTTGTATTGGACTGCTACACACATCATCCCCACCTGCACACATATGAAGACCACCACCAAGGAACAGTTGCCTTCCCCAACCTGTTGCCCTCCAGATGAGTGAGACTACAACACACATCATCCCCACTGGCACACACATGAAGACCATCACCAGCATAGACCACAACCCCCTCCATACCTTGCCAGCATGACCACTAGCTGTGCTGGGTGGGGATGATGGGAATTATAGTTGAACACATCTGGAGGGCAAAGGATCTGGGGACAGTGCAGAAAAAGGAGGGAAAGGGCTAGGGAGGCAAGTGAAAGAAGAAGCGGAATGGAGGCAGTTGTGCATTCACATGCAGCCTCCACCCCAGGTTGAGATTTCATTCCTCCACACCTGCAATAGGTCCTTTGGCGTCGTTCTCTGGGAGCTGCTGACCGGAGAGATCCCTTACAAGGACGTGGATTCCTCCGCCATCATCTGGGGTGTGGGCAGTAATAGCCTTCACTTGCCTGTGCCCACCAGCTGCCCCGATGGCTTCAAGATCCTCCTAAGACAGTGCTGGTGAGTCCGTAGCTATGGATCCTCTCCCTGCATCTGTAGTGAGGCCTCAGAACTTGCATGGGCCTCCCGCCCAAGTTGGGGGCCAAAAGGTCCAAATCAGCCTCTGAAGCGAGTTGGGAGATCCCTGCACTGTCCTATGTGCTACCACCCCCACCCCACATACACACACCTCTCGGAAAATCACACAAATCTCATGAGTCATTACTTTACAAATTTCATTACTTTACAATTAAGCTGAATATGTCTAATAGCATGGTATCAGTATTAGTATTAGCATTTTTTTAAAAAAAAACATGTCTGTTTTCTTCCACTTCCTGGATCCATCAAATAAAACGAAGAGCTCAAAATCAGGCCTGGGCAACCATAAGACCAACTTAGAATAGACCCATTGAAATGAATGGGGACTTGAGTGTCATTCATTTCAATGGGTCTACTCTAAGTAGGACTTATGATGGATTTTACCCTCTGTGTTTGTTCCATTCTGAATACACCATGTTCACGTCAATTATCTCCGGGGTCAGGGAGAATGGGCTGTAGTTCAGCAGTAGAGCGCCTGTTTTGCACACAGAAGGTCCCAGGTAGGGGTGTGAAGGACTTTTGCCAGAAACTCTAGAGAGCTGCTGCCAGTCAGTGCCGACAATACCAGGCTAGATGGACCCTGGATCTGACTCGGTGCAGAATGGTTTCCTGTGTCCCTATGCTCCTAGTTTGTCTTCCTTCCTCAGGAACAGCAAACCCCGGAACCGGCCGTCCTTCCGCCAGATCCTGCTGCACCTTGACATTGCATCTGCCGACGTGCTGTCTACACCGCAAGACACCTACTTCAAATCCCAGGTGGGCTTCCTTGGGGCTATGCCATCCCCCAACACATTAACAGGGTCACCGCTTCCTTTTCTGCCCTTCATGGTACCCCCTTCTTTTTAAAATTTATTATTGTTATTAATAATAATAATAATAATAATAATAACAACAACAACAACAACAACAATAATAATAATGATAATATATATACTGCTTCATAGCCAAAGCTCTCTGGGCAGTTTACAAACATTATTTAAAAACAAATATACAAAATTTATAAGCATAAAAACAGATTACATACAATATCCATCTATTCTGGGTCAGTTTTTCCTCATGGAGAGGGTCTCTTCTCTTTCTCACTGATCTATGTGATACAATATGTATTGATCTACTGCATTTATAAAACACCTTTCCTCCAAGGAGTTCAAGGGGGGGTTTAAACTTGCTTCTCCCTCACCACCCCATCTTATCCTCACAACAAGCTTGTGAGGTAGGTTAGGCTGAGAGATGCAGTGATTAGCGAAAGTGAGAGGACGCTCTTTGCCCCACACCAATTAAAGCCCCAATGTGTGAAAACACTCTTGCAAAGCTTCTTTACTCAGAAGTAAGTCCTCTGGAGTTGAATGGGACTTCTTCTCTAATAAGTGCACTTAGGATTGCCATCACTTTTGCCAATTCTCATGGTAGGCATGCTCATTATTTTATTTTATTTTATTTATATCGTGTCTTTCTTCTGTCAAGAAGCTCACGGTGACGTGCATGGCATCCCCAGGGTAGGGGTCTCCCATCCAGGCTCTGACCAGACCCAGACCTGCTTAGCTTCAGCCAGGCGGCTGCATCATGTGCCCCCAGACCATGCTGAAGCACCGATGTGTCCTGTGCCTCCACAACAAAGCCAGCCTCCAATAAGCATGGCCAACAGAGCTGCAATAGATGCTTGTGCCCTTTGGTGGGATTTTCACAGCCATCATTCATAACACCCATTCCAAGAATTACACACCTCATGCCTTGATGCAGTTGTGGAACTATTTTTTTCACATTTTTCAAATTCATTTAATTTTCAGCGCATTCGAGGATAAAGTGCTTATTTACCTATCCACATGTGAGCTCATGCCACCTTTTAAGAATTAAAATAAAGCACAAGGCAACTTTGTCCTCTCCTCAATGTCCTCTCATTCTAGAATTTTAAAAAAAATAGTTCTCAAGGGTGAAATTGACTAGTCCTGACAGGGTTGCTCTCTGGTTCAGTCAATTTCATTACTCCATTTTCTTGTATGGGACTAGAGAAAGTAATCTGCATAGAGACGCTGATTCCAGCTTTCTCCCTGTTCTTTTTCCCGTTTTCTCCACTGGCCACACTGTTCTCTTAAACTCCTCTTTGAAGAGATTTATGCCACTCAGGCTGGGGGAGGAACTGTCAGATGCCAGGTGGTTCATGATCCAGAAATGCTCTGTGTGTGTGTGTGTGTGTGTGTGTGTGTGTGTGTGTGTGTGTGTGTGTGTTGTATATCCGTTACATTGTGTGTACACCTTTCCTTACAGAATACTGTTGGAAGGACAATGTGGAATTGTTGCTTGTTCTCAGTGGGTTTGAATTGTGTTGGTTTGGTTCAGGATCCAGGGCAGAAGCTTATGGCTCTATCATCTCTCTCACAGGCTGAATGGCGGGAGGAGGTGAAGCTGCATTTCGAAAAGATCAAATCCGAGGGGACCTGTCTGCACCGCTTAGAGGAGGAGCTGATCCACCGAAGGCGGGAAGAGCTCAGGTGAGGGGGACACGGGAGGGTTAATGATAAAGATACGGAGATCACCTCCCTACATGCTGCTAGTGATGGGCGCTTCGAAGGAGGGCTGCCTATTCTGGGTTGGATCCCGCTATGGCGTTCCACCCCCAGAAGAGATGCTGCTGGCGGAACGAGAGCTCCCCATCCTCCCCTACCTGCTGTACACCCTCCACGTCTGCTCCAGAGGGTTGGGAGGCCCACCAGAGCAGATTTGGAGGGTGCACCAGAGCTGCAGGGGCAGGGTGAGGATGGGAGAAGTCCCGTTCTGTTCCACTGGGAGAACAGCGAAGTTGGATCCTACCCGTTCTGTGCAACTGCGGTAACTTGACCTCCTGAAAATATCAGCGTTCATTTTTTTCATGCACACCCCGCCATGTTCCTAGCCCTCATGATAGCACAGAAAATGTTGGCAATTTCTCCACACCCCTCCCTTCATTTCCCCACCACCCCTTTATTTAAATAAAAAACTAAATGTTTGAAGCCTGTAATTTCGGAGGCCTGAGTACATGCAACTGCCTCCCTCTCTGGAGCCTCAAATGCTGCAATGACATTCCCACCGATGCTGGGGGAGCCTGGGATGTGCAATTTTGCAAGGGCACCCAAGTCTACGGCTGTTAGCCACCTTGGAACCAACATCGTCCTGGGGCTCTTTAGGCCAGGGAAGCTGATCAACACGGAGTTGGGGAAACATTCAGACAGTGTTAATGTGACCGGGAGCACAGTTTCAAAACTGGACTTCGAGCTGGGGGTGGGGAGAATAAGCAATTTTCAGATATTTGGGGAAATTGCTTGGGTTGCTGACCTGAATTCCAAATCGAGCCTTGGAGGAGTTTACCCGTCACTTGGGAAGGCAGAGAGAGTGAGAGAGCATTGTTCTTGTGGCCTATCTTGGTAAGTCAACCGGCCACTTCTTTCCTCCTCTCTCCATCCTCAGGCACGCATTGGACATCCGGGAGCACTACGAGCGCAAGCTGGAGCGGGCCAACAACCTCTACATGGAGCTCAACTCCCTCATGCTGCAGCTGGAGCTCAAGGAGAAAGAGCTGCTCCGGTGAGAGGAAAGGGAAGCTCCCAGCAGAAGCTGCCAGGGATGCGGCACTTTGTGACGGAAGTTGAACAAGCAGCCTTATCTTTTTTCATTGAGCAGGGGCAGAAGGGCTAGCAACTGTGTCCCTGTGCACCACTTCATTCTGACAACAAGCTCTTTCACCCCTTCTTTCTCTGGTTTGAGTGGCAACAGAGAGCCATTGTGGTGTAGTGGTTACAGCGTTGGACTGGAACTTGGGAAAACCAGGTTCTAGTCCCCGCTTGGCCATGAAGCTCACCGGGTGACTTTGGGCCAGTCACTGACTCTCAGCCTAACCGACCTCACAGAGTTGTTGTTGTGAGGATAAAATAGAGAAGAGGAGGAGGAGGAGGAGGACCATGTAAGCGGCCTTGGGTTCCTTGCAAAAGGAGAAAAGGGGGGATATAAATATAATAATGGTGAAGAACAGAATGTCTGGCAGAGCCCCTTGCTCACCCTTGTCTTGACCCACCCATGAGAGCGAGCAGCCGCCAAAGCGCATAAGCCGCCTTGAGTGCCATTTGGCAGAAAGGCGGGTCGCAAAATTAACAGGTAATGAGACAACAGGAATAGATGGGAAAGCTCAGCTGAATCTTCTGTTGCTGTTCGCTCTGGGGAGGTGTGGGTTTAAGAGCCCCTTTGCCTCTATTTTGGCTTAGGGAAAAGCAAATGAGGTGTCTAAGAAAAAGAGACCCCTCAAAAAGGGAGCTAGGCTGGGCACACTGGCTGCCTATTATTTATTTCATTTTATTACAGGGTTTTCTTTAATAAAGGTTTTATTCATTTTCCAAAACAAATTCAACCAAACCCACAAGAAAAGAAACAGAAAAAGAAATGAAGTAAATAAATACAAATAAATACACTGAATTTAAATCAAATTATTGACAGAACATATTACATTTATATCCTCCTGCAAGGAGCCCAAGGTGGCTTACATGGTCCTCCTCCTCCTCCTCCTCCCCATTTTATCTTCACAACAACCCTGTGAGGTTGGTTGGGCTGAGAGCCAGTGACTGGCCCAAAGTCACCCAGTGAGCTTCATGGCTGAGTGAGGCCTAGAACCCGGGTCTCTCCAGTCCCTGTCCAACACTCTAACCACTACACCACGCTACACTACATCAAATATATACACCACGAAGCTGTCGGCTGCCCTTGGGGCGGTTTACAAACAACAACCCCCCAAAACAATACAGTAGCAACCAAAACAATAAAAACAACACTAGAAATATTAAAACATTAAGGAGCCAATAGTAAAGTTACTAATCAGAGCAATAGATTGAAAACCATAGGCCTGTTGAAAGAAGAAGATCCTAACTTGGCACCCGTATAATGAATGTCTATATTTTCTCTCGCTCTCTGCATCCACTTTTGTTCTCAACCTTCCCGCCCGCATCCACAGGCGGGAGCAAGCGCTGGAGAAGAAGTACCCCGGGCTCTTTAAGCACCATCCGTCACGCAGCCTCCTGCATGGCAACACCGTGGAGAAACTGATCAAGAAGAGGAACGTGCCTCAGAAGCTTTCTCCGCACAGCAAGAGGTGGGAGAGTCTACGAAGGACCAATGGAGTTGAGAGTGGGGAGGGGGTGTGTCTTAGGGAATGATTTTCATTGGCTGACAAAAAAAACGTTGTGTGGCCTAGTGCGTATAGCATGTTTCCACGGGAGTGCAGACATAGGGGGAAATGTAGGCATTGGGTGCAGAACTCAGATTCTTGAGAATATCAATTTTCTTTCTTTAAAAAAATACATGCAGGTTTCTAGCCCTTATCGTTCTGAAGATCTATTTGGAAGTGTGTAGGCAATGCCTCATGAAACTCAGAAGCTAGAGGGGGCTACTGCTTACCATGCCCTGTGGCTGTGGCTTCAGTGTCCTGCATAGCTGCTGGACTCTTTGTCACCCCTAGCAAAGCCAGAATAAATTATGCACAGTATTTAGAAGTGTGGAATAAATTTGACAAAATAAGCCAAATTATGCAAATTTGGTTGGTTTGCATAATATATACAGGTTGCAGATTTCAGCTTTTCTGGTGGCAGAATTTAGATTTATTGACCACAGAATGTACAGATATGGCTAGGGTGACCATATGAAAAGGAGGACAGGGCTCCTGTATCTTTAACAGTTGCATAGAAAAGGGAATTTCAGCAGGTGTTATTTGTATGCAGGCAGCACCTGGTGAAATTCCCTCTTCATCACAACAGTTAAAGATACAGGAGCCCTGCCCTCTTTTTTATCTGGTCACTCTAGTATAGCTCCTACAGCTTTAACTGTTGTGATGAAGAGGGCATTTCACCAGGTGCTGCCTGCAAACAAATGACACCTGCTGAAATGCACTTTTCTACAAAACTGTTAAAGATACAGAAGCCCTGCCCTCCTTTCCATATGGTCACCCTAAGATATGCAAGACGTCTAAGTTAAGACCCGATTTAGGGAATATTATTATAGCCTAGACCAGGCTCTAATGTATTTATTTTATTTTAGGCCTTTTTAGATATGTTTCCAGGTGGCTAATAATATAAAATTCAATAAAAACATTAGAAAAAGTAAAAGTAAACAACCTTATTGTGAAATCAATAAAAGCAGGGCAGGAGCAATGAAGTACGAACCGACAATGGAAGCCAATATCCTAAAAGGCTAAATTGAAATATAATAATGCTAATTATTCTACTACTAATAAATTGTTGTGCTTTTTATCCTATATTTTATAGCATGTTATACTGTTTGTTTTATACTTTGAATAGTTTTAATTTTTGTGAACCGCCCAGGGAGCTTCAGCTATTGGGCGGTGTAGAAATGCAATAAATTAATAAAATAATTGTTGTTGTTATATTTGCTGCTGTCGTTATTGTAATACATATTACTTCCCTTCTGTAGCCCTGACATTCAGTAATAATTTAATATTGATGATGATGATGAAATCTATTGTAGCCATTGCTGCTGCTGCTGCTGCTGCTGCTGCTATCGTCCGTGTGTCTTCTCTTCTGTAGGCCTGACATTCTGAAGACGGAGGTGATCATGGACCCAACCCTGCCCCAGCTGGCCATCCCCGTGTGCCAGAAAGGGCCCCCATCCCCCGGGCGCAGCCGCCGGGCCAAGTCGCGCTACCGCAAAGTCAGCACCCGCGGCAGTTGTGGGGAGCTGGCCGAGCCCGGGGCAGCCAAGCACTTGGAGCCCTGCGCGGCCTTGCGGGGGCTCCAGCACGACCTCCTCCTGCGCAAGATGTCGTCTTCCAGCCCCGACCTCATCTCCACCACTCTGGGAGCCGAGGGCCGCAAGGGGGCCGCCGGGCCCGAATCCCCGCCGGCGGAGCAACCCCGCAGCGAGACGCCCAGCGAAGACGCGGCCTCCGTGCCCTGCTCTAGCAGCCCCGAGTCACCCTCTTCTCGACAGGGTGCAGTGGGGCCGCCGGGGAAGGCAAGGCTGCAGCCAGAAGAAGAGGCGGAGCGGGAACAGGGCAGGGGCAGCCGGGCAGGAGCCACGCCCCAATCCCAGCACCTCACGCCGGCGGCCATGTTGTATCGGGCAGCCGTCACCCGGAGCCAGGTAGGCCAGGACAGGGAGTGGAGGCCCTTCCTTCCTTCCTTCCTTCCCAGGGCCGGTGCCAGACTATTTTGCGCCCTAGGCAAGGTGAGCTACTTTCACACACACACACACACCCAAAAAACTGCCAACTTTGATTTTTAAGAACATATGTTTCCTGGAAAAAATAAGAAGCACAAAACTTGAAACTGCTAAATTTATTTTAAAGTGCAAGAAATACATCATGCCAATTATAGCAAACAAATTGGAAAGGAACGTCTATGGGTCTAAAATGCATTATTTAATAGGAATATCACCTCCAAATCATCCCCCCAACTCACACGCACACACACACACACTCAGCATCACTCACTCCAAACAAACACACGCATGAACACATGCATTCACTCAAAGACCCCCTGCACCCCATTCACCCATACATTCTCTCTCTCTTCCGGGCGCGTTCCGGAAGTCCAAATGTGGAGCCGCCCCACCCCCACCCCAGCCTCCCTGGCTTCACTTTGGCTGGGCAGGTGCGGGGCGCCATCTCACCCACCCAGGCCCAGCTGAATCCTCGGGCCGGGCCGGCTCACAGCCAACACGCGTGAGTGCTGCACCCGGCACCCCTCTTAGCTTGGCGCTCTAGGCGGCTGCCTGAGTGGCCTCTATGGTAGCACCAGCCCTGTTCCTTCCTTTTATTTTTTTGATAGAACAGGTTTTAAAATGTCTGGGCATTTCCTAGTGGCATCTAAAGTGGCCAGGGATCCTCTTTTACAGAGGACAGTCCTCTATTTGCAAGGCTGCCAAGGGACCATCCTCTATTTTAAAGGCTCCTCTGTCCAATTCCAGTTTAAAGGAAAAGAATAATCAGAATTGGCATTGCCCTTCCACAGCGACCACCTGGACAGCAGAGGCAACGGGCAGGCAGACGAGTCAGCTGGTCACATTCTTCCACACAGTGCTGAAATGCACTATACTTCCATTCAGATTTTAAGAATTACTTCTAAATTTGCATCTGTACAAAGAACTTAGCCTATGCAAATGTTGCACAAATCACTGTCCTCTTTTGACCTCTTTTTTGGTGATGCATTTCCTCTTTTGGGGTGATTCATAAGCATTTAGCACCTGGTGAAATCTCCTCTTCATCACAACAGTTAAAGCAGCAGAAACCCTGCCCTCTTGATCAGATACAAAAGAGGACAAGGCTCCTGCAGGTTTAACTGTTGTGATGAAGAGGGGATTTCACCAGGTGCTGCGTGCATACAAATGTCACCTGCTGAAATTCCCTTTTCTATACAACTGTTAAAGATACAGGAACCCTGTCCTCTTTTCATATGGTCACCCTACCTTAAACAATTTAGGGTAAGCAAAATATATTAAAGCGAAAGCTTTTGGATTTTGAATGTTAAAGCATAAGAGATGCTTTTTAAAAAATCTCAAGGCCTGTTGATTAATAGTGTTGATTGCTAAATTCAGTTCTTTTACACATGGGTCCTGGCTCCTTCTGATTTTTATTTTATTTAAATTGTTTATTCCCTTTTAAACTGGGGGGGCTGGCATGCTGCCAAGCAAATTGCTGCCCACCCTACACTGTCTTTAATTGGATTCAAAGGAGAGGTTTTCCCTTTCAGAGCTCAGACCTTCCACTTTTGCCTTTTACTTCAGTGCTTCGGGCAAAGTACTTTCCCTTTTAGCCCTACCAGTTTGCCTTCTGGGAAATGAGTGCCTTGTGAGTGGCCATGCCTACCATAGTAGCTGCTTTTTGAACAGGCAAGCCTTGTGAGTGGCCATGCCTACCATAGTAGCTGCTTTATGAACAGGCAAGCCTTGTGAGTGGTCATGCCTACCATAGTAGCTGCTTTATGAACAGGCAAGCCGCCACCCCACCCCAGGACAGCCATTTTGTGAGAGCACTATCTCAAAATATCTCAAAAAGGTAGGGGGGTCCCTGTTTTGCACCTTCTGAACATCCCCTCCCCAATTCAGTGAGGGCCACAACTGTGTATTTAAATAGGAGCCTTGTGTAGGGTGACCATATGAAAAGGAGGACAGGGCTCCTGTATCTTTAACAGCTGCATAGAAAAGGGAATTTCAGCAGGTGTCATTTGTATATATGGGGAACCTGGTGAAATTCCCTCTTCATCACAACAGTTAAAGCTGCAGGAGCTATACTAGAGTGACCAGATTTAAAAGAGGGCAGGGCACCTGCAGCTTTAACAGTTATGATGAAGAGGAAATTTCACCAGGTTCCCCATACTGTATATACAAATGGCACCTGCTGAAACTCCCTCTTCAATACAACTGTTAAAGATACAGGAGCCCTGTCCTCCTTTTCATATGGTCACCCTAGCTTTGTGTCTGCTTTCCCTTCCTGAACCATCAGCCAGAGCTGTATGCATGTAGCCCTGAGTGGAGATTTTGAATGTTGCCAGTGAGAGCGTGCATCCAGAATCACCTTCCCACCAGCAGTATCTGGATCCAATCTGGATCCAAACCCAGCCATTTCAGGTTTCGATTGGGGTGTTTTTTTGGTTGACCTTTGATTCAGCTGTGATCTTGACGGCGCTCCTTTTTCCTTCTTGGCTTAGAAGCGTGGGGTCTCCTCAGAGGAGGAAGAAGGCGAGGTGGACAGCGAGGTAGAGCTTCCACTCCGGCAAAGGTGAGTGTTTTGCCTGGCTTTGTGTCTCACCTTGTTGAGCATCTGGAAGGGGGATAGGGATTGCCAGGTCCTTTTGAAGGCCTCTCCAGGCAGTCTCCTTTTGCGCAATTGCTTTGTATAAAGGTTTGTTGATCTTGTGCCATTAAGAACATAAGAAGAGCCCTGCAGGATCAGATCAAGGGACCATCTTCTGTTCGCGCAGTGGCCAAACAGCTGCCCATGGGAAACCCACAAGCAGGACATGAGTGCGAGAGCCCCCTCCATTAGTATACATTAGTATACTAGTGTACATTAGAGTACACAAAATTGACAGAGCAGCAATCATAATTTGGGTCACAGGATTTTTCAGAACACTGCACAAACTCTGACAAAACCTTTTAAGCAATTGCTGCCTGTGAAAACTACGCTAAATAATACATTGAGTAAAACTGGGGATTTGTCTGTGTCTTTCCGTTCGAGGAGCATTCATATGCGAGACTGCTTGGGAAACCATGTATCCTGCCTTCAGCTCCTTCATAAGGGAAAGATGGAATCTGAACAAATAAAATACATCCACACTTCCTAAAGTCATTTGATACTGGTTGGTTTAAGCTATACCTTTTTAATTAATCACTCTTTTGTTGGTTGGAGCATCATAACAAGAGAGAGTTTCTCTTCATTCTTTCTATACATATTTACAAGTGTGTTCTCATAATTCTGTTAATCCCATTGTTGTTGTTTTTAAATGGTGTAAATTAATTTGGATTAAGGTTGATCACTGAAGCAGATTGTCACTGAACTGTCAAAGGCTTTTTAGAAGAATGGAAAATAATAGATACTTTTACTTAGGGGCCAAACCTCAGCACTGCTTAATGTCAGGAACCTGGGTTTGCACATAACACTAACCCATGGTATGGGCTGTTGAATTCTGGGTTGTTGTGACGTGGGAACCAAGCCACACTAACAAACCATGGTTTGTTAACCACAAACAACTCAGAAAGTTAGCCCATAGTTTGTTGTTGGTTTGTGAACTCTGGGTTGTTTAAATGATGGGTTGTCTTTACATGTGAACCCAGAACTGTGGGGTTGTTCATGGGTTGTTTCACCAGGCTACAAGAGCGCTACATGCCAGTACTACAGCACTGCAAAGGCGTTTGGGATGCAGGGAGGGAACTGGCAAAGGAGGAGGGAAACAAACAACACAAGGATTGAGAAAACAAATCATGATTTGTTTGATTGTTTGCCAATCAAACTCTGAGTAGCAACAAACCATGGTTTATATAAACCATGGGTTAATGTTATGTACAAACTAGCCTTCCCTTCCTTGTCACATCATCTGGCCCCAAGGTAAAGAGAGTTAGACTACCCACTGTCCCAGCTGCCATTCTCTGCCCTGTAGTCCACCACAAAGCCAGGCCATGATCCAAATTCCAGCTGCCCTCACCTTAGTATCAACTAAATACTGTGAAGCCCCCTTTCTAGATAGGGACAAGACCTGGCCCCCTCCAGATGCATCAGATGACAACTCCCATCATCCCCAGCCAGCATGGCCTTTGGGCATGCTAGCAGGGGGTAATGGGAGTTGTAGTTTGATATATCTGGGGGCAGGTTGGAGAAGTCTATCTTAGACACATTTTAATGGTGTCTAGAGCAGAAGGAGATTTAGAGTCAAGTGATCGAGTTTCTTGAAGGGGGGTGACTTGGACAGTTTAATAACCCCCTATTAATTTGGGCATGTTGCTGTATCTCCGGAAGGGAGGAACCCAAGAACCCAGATTACTGGGTTCCATGTTTGGTCCTGCAGCCAACGTCCTGTGTGATGCTACATACCTCCCCAGGCAGGCCTGTGCGTTGGCCACACATGATGGTGGGAGGGTCTCCACAGCTCCCCACGACTGACAGCCATCTCTCTTTCTCTCTCTGCCCCAGGTGGCCTCAGGCTATGAGCAAGCGGCAGTCGCTCTCCACCTTCAGCTCCGAGAACTTCTCTGACGGGGACGGCGAGGAGGGCACCGGCAGCGAGGGCACCACGGCTTCCCACAGCGGGGGCACGCCTGATGTGGCCAGCACCAATACCGATGAACGGCTGGACGCCGAACGCTCTGACGACGACATCCTGGGGCACTCTGATGGGCTGTCCGAAAAGGAGGCGGCCATTCGGCTCGTCAAGCGCCAGCTCAGTGCTGAGCAGAATGTTGGAGAGGTGGGCGCAGCATAAGAACGCAAGGAGGGTGCTGACGCCGCTTTCGTTGCCATGGGTACCCCGGGGGCTGTGGGCCTACTTTGTTTTGACTCAGGATTATCCCCTGGTGGCGAACATAGGCAATGCAGGGACTTTGGGAATGCTGCTGGGCAACCTAGTTCCCTATTACTGTAAAATTGGGTTAGGGTTAGGGTTCACACAACATGCTAATCCACCATGGGTAATCGTGCTGTCTGAACGTAGCAAATTTCCCGCAGGGTAGCTTGTTAACTCTGCAGTGTGGTTTATTTGTCTCGAACAAACCACATTTGAGAACCCATGGCTTGTTGAGAGTGGTTAACAAGTCACACTGCATGGTTAATGAGATACCTGTGAAAACCTCGCTGTGTTCACACAACGTGATAACCCACAGTTCAACAAAACAACCACACTGGGTGGCTTAGCTGTTGTGTGAACCCAGCCAGTAAGAACATAAGAGGAGCCCTGCTGGATCAGACCAAGGGTCCATCTAGTCCAGCATTCTGTTCACACAGTGGCCAGCCAGCTGCCCACAAAGAGGAAGAAGCCCACAAACAGAAACATTAGTCAACATTAGTCAACATTACCTAAACCTGCTGAGGAGGCCATGGCTTGTGCCTGCACCTCTTGCTCTTAATGTGTGTGTGTGTGTGGGTTTTTTTAAATATTTTATTACAAGATAAAAATATATTTACAGTTATTTCTACAAAGCGTGATTACAGTCATTATTAAAATACTAAAAGGTTTATGTATGTTAATGTATAGGGTGACCATATGGAAAGGAGGACAGGGCTCCTGCAGCTTTAACTGTTGGGATGAAAAGGGCATTTCACCAAGGGCTGCATGCATACCAATGACCCCTGCTGAAATTCCCTTTTCCATACAACTGTTAACGATACAGGAGCCCTGTCCTCCTTTTCATATGGTCACCCTATTAATGTACAGTACCATAAGCAAACATGGACGTGGCGTGCATCGACTTGAGGGAACTGGCTTTCTTTTTTTAATTTTCAAATTATCAGGTTTCTAGCACTTGAGGTTACAAAGACAGTCTTAAAAGTATATGGACAATTTCTGGCAAAATCTCCAAAACCAAAGAGCTCGATTTCCCATGGTCAAAGGGCACAGCATTCATGGCCCTTTCCCATGACCGGCAGAAAGGACCTAAATTATGCGACATAAGCAACTGAGTGGCAAAACTCCTTTATTTGCAGAATGTCTTAGGTCTGTTTTCAGCTTTTTTGGTGTAGAATGTTTGCTTTTCCAAGTGCGGAGACTTCTATCTTGCCATGTAAACTGGGGCCTAGTTTTTGGTGGCGGATCGGGCTTCATTTCTCGCTTTCTCCCACGCCTGAGTCCTCTTTTTCTCGCTCTCTTCTTCCCTTTCCAGGACCCAGCTGCCTATGAAGATTCGGACTGCGACAGTGCCGAACTGGACCATTCAGGCAGTGGGGAGGTGCAGAGACTTCCGGACATGCCCAGTTTGTGATCTCACCCGCTTGGCGTTCCCTTCCCTGGGTTGTACAGCTCCCCGCCCCTCCTCTGCCTCCCTGCACCACCACCTTCTCCCCAGATATTTATATAAATAATCTATAAAGCTCTATATAAATCTCTATTATCTCATAATCTCTGGAAGGAGAGCCAGCACGCCTCGTCCTCCCCGCCCCCTTCCACCCCTCTCCTGTTCCTGCATTCTCTCGGACTGGGGGGGGGTGGCAGTTAAGGGTCACGTCCTGCCACCACGGCTTGCCGTTTTCACCCGGGGCAGCCGGAGACGTAGAACACATGAACCTGCAGGCGTTGGCCCCGCAACGAAGCAGGAAAGCCTCCGACGTATGACGCGCAAGCAGGCCGCGATCCCTTCCCTTCTGCTTCCTCGAGAGTCCTGAACATTGCGGGATCCAGCAGATGACCAACCAGCATTAGCCAGGCCTGACGAGCCACCGACGGGCCCAAGGGGCGGAGAGCTCGAGAGAAGACTTGGGCTGGGAAGCCGGGCTTTCGTCTGCCAAGGGAAGGCGGGCAAAGTGCACTCACTGGCGGGACTCGTAAAGCCCTTCTCTCTTGGCTGGACGAGGCCACATCCCATGCACCAGACGGTCTCCGTGATGGACTCAATGCATGCTTGGGCCGCAGTCAGCACGGAAACGCCCTCCCCCGCCCACACGACCCATAGCTTGAAAAGAAGTTGTTTCCCGTCCCCCAATATAGCTCTTCCCACAAGTGACAACCAAAGCCAAGGTGCAACAACGCCCTCCTCTTCCCAACACACAGACGCGCCACCCTGAGCTTGGGACCTGAGTTCAGAGCCCAGCAACTTTGCACCATGCTCTTCCTTCCCTCACCTCCCTGCACTCCTTCGCTCTCTCGCTCTCTCGCTCTCTCTCTCCACGTGGCCCCACTTTAATTTGAGAGTTTTGGGTGCGGGGGAACAGCTCCATCCTACTCTCTGCTGGCACCAACATGCACTGCACTTTTTTTTTAATTTATGTATTTATTTATTTATGTTTTAATTTATATAATGAGGAATGTTTACATTTGCACTTAACGTGTGTCTGTATAGCAGGGGGCGGGGACTGAAGGGAGGGGGTGGGAGGGGGCGCACGCAAAGGGGCAGGAAGTGGGATCTGCAAGGCCGATCCCGATTCTGCCAGACTTCTGTAATGCTTAAAAGGGGGAAAGGGGGGTCCGTGGAGTTCACACTTGCAAGGAAAAAACCCCTTTCTCTTGGTTTCTCAGGTGAAGGTCTTGGCTTGGAGAAAGATGTTCCCTCCCCTTTATATTTGTTGCTTCTTTGTTTGACAAACCCTGGGGAAGTGAGACTGCAGGTTAGGGTTAGGTACAGGGGCAAACATCAACGGTCCTAGGAAAGCCCCAAGGTTTTGTTTTTTGTTTTAAAACAGGCAACAGTGGTGCAGGCCAAAGGTGATCTCAGTCATGAGTTCTGGGGACAGTGCAGCTTGTCTTTGTGATAAACCAGCCTGTTTGGCACGTGCCCCCCTGGAAACATCCCCCCCCAGATGTTACGAAAGGCAAAACTCCTGAAAGGGAGGTGAACTTGACTCTATGGGTAGCTTGTCCCAGATGTGTGCTTGGCTCCATCAGTGCTACAGGAGGGGGAGGGAGGGATTCCTTCTTGTGCCCCCTTTCCGCACCTCTTGGAGCGTTGTTCATGGGCCCTGCCAGAACACCCTTGGAAATGGTAACAGCACACCTGAACATGTTCACAGGTCCGGCTTAATTTGTGGAGAGCTGCAGGGCAGGGGATTGCCGCCCTGCAGGAGCCAGCTCTGGCTTGCTCCTTCACATCCATCGCAGCCCTCTCACCTTTTGTATGGATTCACATTTTCTCAGAGGTGAGTCCTCGGTCCCCAAAAGAGGTTCCACATTAAAACCGTGGTCTGGCTCAGGCTCCAACGTGAAGATCTTTCCGGATCAACACAAATATTGCCCTGGTGCTAAGTCCTTTCAGGCCACAAGGGGGCAGGATTGCCTCAGGTGCTTAGGCAGAACGATGTGCTATCATAGCCGTTTCCAACCTGGCAGCCCTCTCTAGATATGTTGGGACAACACCTCCCAACATCCCCACCCAGCATGACCATGTAGGCTAGGGGATGATGGGAACTGCAGTAAAAACACTTTTATCTAACCCCCCTTTAAGGCCACTAATTTGGATGGCTTTAAAGGGGGTTAGATAAATTGCTGGAGAAGGCGGCTATCAGTAGCTACTAGCCGTGATGGCTATGTGCTACCTCCAGTATCAGAGGCAGTAAGCCTGTGTGCACCAGTTGCTGGGGAACATGGGTAGACAAATGCTGTTGCACTCATGTCGTGCTTGTGGTTGGCCTCTACGTGAACGGAGTGCTAGACTAGATGGACCTTTGGTCTTATCCAGCATGGATGTTCTTATGTAGAGGGCTGCCAGGTTGGAGAAGTCTACAGCAGCTTTAGAGAATTCACTGTAATCACAAACAAGCTTTTGTGTGGTGCTACAGCCTTACAGCCTATGTTGTACATGCATTAAGACACAACGGCCCTGTTCAGAAGACACCTTAAACCATGGCGGTTAAGCCAGAAAGCCAAGCCGTGTTCAGAAGACACCTTAAACCATGACTTTAACCACAGTGAATAAGGCTTAGACACCATGGTTAAAGCTATGGTTTAAGGTGTTTTCTAAACACGGCCCAGCTTTCTAGCTTAACCACCATGGTTAAAGCTGTGGTTTAAAGTGTCTTCTGAACGGGGACGTTCAGTCCATGCTGAACTTGGGTTGGAGGTGGGGAGTTGCCTAACTACCCTGGATTTGCGATATCCTGCCAATCAGGGTTGGTGGTGCTAGAACAGATAGCCTATCGGCATATGTTGCAAGGCAGCTCATCAGAGTCTCATGAAGCTCTGCCTTATACAGTACTTGCTGCTCAAATTCTGTGTGATGTTGGCAGTTGCGTACTGGTAATTTCCCCCCAATCCAACCTAAATCCTTAGGCCTCATTTCTACATCACCTTTGCTTTAGGGACCAGCAATAAAACATTGTTTTGCTACACCGCTTAGCCCTTAGGGATAACCCACTCCTTAGCTGGGCTCATGGGGCCAGCTTCTCCTCTCCCAGACTCCTAATCCCAAGGCAGATGTGGGCATTTCATCGTGCTCTTTGCTTCATTGTATGTATTCTATGTAGCTGTGGCTTTACCATGCAAACACTGAAACTGGTGCAGAATTGGACATCTTACAAAACCTCACCTTTTATTGAAGGGAGGAGAGTTTTACCTTGCAGGGTTGCAGAGAAATAGACATGAAGGGCAATAGAGGTGTGAGGTTAGGTAGGTGGAACTGGTAGATATAAAGAAATCCAAAGCTCTCCTCCCTCCCAGTGTTCACTACAATATAGTCACAGCTGTGAGGACTAGTGACATCTTCCAAAAAAACCTGTCCAAATTCTGCACCATTTTCTGAGCCTAAGTGGCTCCCGTTCTCATAAGAGTTACTGCCTTTTGGAGAGGGCAAGAAAGGCAATGTCCTGCTTAAACATTCGTTGATGTATTGAAATTTGCTGGGCTTACAAAAAGCAGGACGCAAAAGGAAAGGAGGAAAAACCCACACTACAAAGAGCTGGCCAGGCCCCTTTAAAACTGCCAGCCTGGGGGATAATGTGGACAGCAGAGTTCCAGCCGGGGTCGATTAGGCCATTGTGCCGTGTTTTCATGCATCCACCCAGCAGATGGTGTAAGCAGGGAATGAAAGTATAAGGCCTAGCAGTTTTGTGTGATCGCCTGGGCCTTCAGGGACCATTTTCCCCAACCAACGTGAGGGTCCAGGGAATGTGCTCCGTCTTCCAGGCCTGGGCTGAGTGACAGGCCGTTTAAACAGATGGGTGCAAAGGATTCTGCCAAAAAGCCCATTAATTCCAACAGCAGGTAGGAAGAGCATAAAATCTGCCAGCTCTGCAGGAGGCACACAAGACATTGAGCAAACCAGCCTCTAAGCTGCTAGCAGTTTCCACTGGGTTAGCATTCAGTAATACCAAGTTGCTCTAGCCACAGACCAAAGGAGGCAGAATTCTCCTCCCCAATCCCCCCTGGCCAGTAAGCATAGTGCGCCAGCAGCTCTTCCTAGGCCCACAAGAAGAGCCGTCTGTTCTTTTGCCAATCTTTCAAGCAGGGAGAGAAAGGAAGATCTCACTAGAGCTGGCGGGAGCAGGGAGGACATGAAAAAAGAGAAGAAAAATGGACTTGAAAATGCATCTGCCCATGGAGCAGTGGGAGCTTTTGCAAAGACCCAAAATCAAACTCCCATCAGGTGGCTCAGAACCTCACTTTTGTTTTTGTGAAATGTATGGCCCATCACCTGCAGAAGACTTGTAGCAGGCAATAATTGTGTTTAAATGGTCTGTTAAAATGCAATGAAAAATGAGTTTAAAAATCACTCCGCACCATCACAGTTCCTTGCCTTTTCCCTCATGACTAGCCTGAAGAGAATAAATTATGTGATTTAGGGAAGTGCACATAATTTAGACAGAATTCCATGCACAATTTCCTGTGTGCAGAATTTAAGGTTTTGACCCACTTTTAACATAGAGTCCAGTGCACCTTAATCCAAGTCCCTAAAACCCTGCCCCCAAAATTTTTACAGCTATCCCAATACACTGAAGCTCCGGCAAATCTCCAGAGGGAAAGCAGGAAGACTTTCTTTTCCATGCCCATCCAAACATGGTACATTGTTGTTAAAAGAATATTCTTGGCAAGTCTACAACACAGAGGTACCATTTTGAAAGACAGGAGGAATCAGGCAGGGAAGATTCTCATTAAACGTTCTTGACAAGGCAAATATTTCATCTGATCCAGCCAGGGTAGTTCCTAGGTTCTAACCACAGTGAGAAGTTCCATTTTTTGACACAAATCTCTTTCAAAGCCAGAGTTTTGTAAGGAACCCTTGCCACATAATGCCATGCTTTGCAGGGACTGAAGACTAACTGTTTTCCTCCATTTTTAATGCTAGAAAATGTTTCCTTTTGAACTTGCATTTATTTCAGCACTAGATTTCACATCCAGTTACTGGGTACGACTGAAGAGGCCACCTATGTATAAAAAGACACTTGCTTTGCTCTGTGGGTCATGTGGGGTTGCAAGCCAATGTTGGAAACTAATTAAGATAAAGGATCTTGGAATTCCTGCAAAGAAAGAGCCCTCCCCCCCCAAAATGCAGACTGAATATCTAGTTGTGGCCTAGGCACTTGGTGAAGTACATGGCAATGGAACAGATTAGCATGGCACCATAATTTAATGATAAACCACATGCTTCTGGTGCCAATTTTAAGCACTGGCACTTCCAGTTCAAGGACATCAGGATGCACAGCTAGGAGACAGATCTTGGCCTCAGATTTTGAGAGAATTGCTGCCAGTCACAGCAGATAAATACTGGTTTGAGAGCAGAAATATGCATTTTAAAAAAAATCAGCCAAAAATCAGCTAATTCACATTGTACTGACAGTGAAATCACAAATTAAGAATGAATGAAGCACTCCTTAGAAATAGCCCACCTCCCTTACTGAGGACCAGTCTCTGTAGACGCTGCATGCTCTTTGGAATCAAGCTGGCTAGAGCCCTCCATTAATCCTAACGGTTTAAGCTATTTTTGGGTTGACTTCGGCCTCTCGTATCATCTTCCAAGGGCTCCGTTCAGGCTCTTCATGGCTCCATTCATTCCCTAGTCCTCGCAGACAAGCTCTCACAGGCTCAGCCCCCTAGAAAAGGTTGCACTGCAGTGAGCATGACCTGATCCATCCCAAGACCACTCCCAGCCCAGTTTGTCATTCTTCCTGTGGAAGGCAAGTTCTCAGTCCCTTAGGTGAAGCCATACTTCCTACCACTTTGGATCTGTGCGCCCTCTACACTTTGTTTTAACATCCACCCTTGTAAAATAGATCATGTCTGTATGGTAATAACATTGCTAGATGAGTAATGGCACTGCAGATTTCAATTAAAGACCATTTTGTATTCAATGCTTGCATGCTCCTTAATGTAGCCCTGTACTTTACTCAGATTTCCAAACACAAGTGTATGTGTGCAAGGGAGCAGGATGAGAACATCAGTAGACTTGAAATGAAATGTTCCCCGTTTGATTGATATGCTATTTCTGCTTAAAACAGCCAATGAACAGTTCATTTCCTAAAAACATTCAGCTTTGCCCCTCCCAATAAGAAGAATTAAGAGCAATTTACGCAAACCCACATTTATTTCCGTAGCAGTATACACAGCCCTGAGTAGAACTTCAACCTGTTTTATCATCCAAATGAATACTCAAGAATAGTTACTTAAACACACCTAGTCTGGGCGATACTACTTCCTATAGTCCAGTTCAGAATTTTTGGCAAGGAGTGTCAAAGAAGAGGGAATACAGCAACAGCATGAGGACTGGAGTTAACCAGCTGCCACAGGAAACAGGAGTTGAGAGAGAAGGCAGGGATTTGAGGAAAATACAGAGCCCAGGCCAACTCCTTCTAGAACCCAACTAAGTTGTTGGAAACACTCCCAGCACCAAGGAGGTACCAAGGAGGTCGTTTCGAGCAGGTGACTTGTGCCTTTGGTGCGTCTACGGCCTGACAGAGCTGGAAGGACCTTATTTGGCACCACTAGGCTATCAGTTCTGTGTACAAAAGTGCAAGATGTTTGCCAAAACTTTAGGAGGCAGCTTGAAGGGAGGGACAGTCTTCCAATTGTGCCAGAGAGAGAAGCTTAACTTGGTGTGTGTGTCCTGGTCTCTCCTCACTTTCTTCTGGAGATGTTATTACCACTGCTACTTATTTTCCAGTGCTTAACACTGCAAGAGGTTCAGAAGCTCTACGCTGCTACACCCTAGGATTCCATAGACCTGGTAGGGAAGGAGATGGGTCTCCGCAGTACCAATGGGAGAAGAAAACCAGGTTCATGCTCTTCAAGACCCTGGCACACTTTAAATTGCTTGTGACAACTTGCACCCGGAACAAGGAATCCATGGAAATGCAGAGGTGTTGTGTGTGCTTATTGGGCACAGCAGCCAGCTTCCCAAGCATCACAACATCCCATAACTGGGGGGGGGGGGGGGGGGCGGCGGACCTTTAGTGGACAAGTATGCTTGAGTGGTATGGGCAACGCATGTTGAATAAGATTTGTAATTGTCAGTGTTGAGTCCTCCATAGCTCCATACTTTTCTCATGACTCAAAGGAGCAGACCGATGTAACCAAGATGAATCATATAAGTTTTATGGTGCAAAAAAATTCTGGTCACAAAACTTCGGTTTGCTCTGGATTGGAATCTTGCTCTTTTTGCACCATGCACAAACAGGCCGGCTTATAGTACCAACAGGTCTGCAATACAGATGTGTCTTTCAAAATAGACACGTTAATCTTTTCAGATAGAAATATCACTGCTTTTCCAAAGTAGGTCTGGTGAGAAGGACAATAAATAGTTTTTATCATGTTGTAAGAGCACAGAGAGCTCATACCCATGCTATAGGTTCCAGATGTCCTTCAAGGGAAAGCATATCAATGACAAATTGACATCTACTGTCCAGGCAATTTTTGTAATCTTGTCGAACTATCAACATGACTTCAAGGTTGTACCTGCAGCCATGAGATTTCAAAGTGCTTATGTTAAAGCCCTAGTTTTTATGGTAGCTGCTGGATTTTACTTTCCCAGATATTAGGAGGTTACATGTCACACTACTGCAGCACCTAGATTTCCAAACTAGGGTGAGGGGGGAAACCTCACTTTCTATCATGGGTGCAATCCTCTTCCTCTAAAAGTAAAGCAGCAAACAAGGATCTTCCCTGCCACCCACACAGGACTGCAAATAGTTTGAAGAACAAGCTCCCTAAACAATGCCCCTTGGTCAAAGCCTGGAAGAATGACGTAAGCACTGTAAAGTCTCCTTTTCTTCTGCTACCCTCCTCAGCTCCACCTAACAGATCTTTCTCACATTTCCAGACAGAGTGGGCAGGCCTATGCCTCTCCCCCTGCCATTAGTGTCAGTCCCACTTAGCATCAATCCCTCTCTCTTCTAGATCTATCCAGGGTATCGTGGAATTTTCACAACAGAAGTCCAATATTTGGCCCTGTGGGTGACATCAAAGAAACCCCCCACTATTAATACAAGGCATCCCAAGAGTGAGACTGCTGTGTCTTTCAGTGTTTTGCTTCGTGTCATAGCTACAAAGCTGTGCCTGCTGTGGTAGAATTTATCAAGACTTTTGGAGTTCTCCTTAATTTCTCTGAGTAGATGTTTATTGTAAAAGGAAGGTGGTAACTTACTTCAATTAAAGTGGTAATTTGTTCAACATTAGAGATTGTCTCAAAAACCCCGAGAGGTAGAAGTCTACATAAAAGACGTGTAACATGCATTTCACTTTTTACACATCTGGGATACGCCAAACTAGAGTCAAACAAGCATCTTACGCATAGTCTACAGCAACCTTTCCCATGGATGCTGGGAGTTGTAGTACAACACATCTAGAAGGTGCCAGGTTTCCGAAAACTGTTCTACATTCTGAAATTGTTTTACACGTGAGTCTGATCTAGAAAAAAATAGTGCAATGTGGACTCCTATGGAATTACTTTTTATGTTTAGAATACCCTCTGAAATCAATTGGACAAGTTTCAGTGGGTGTATTCCAAGTAAGACTAGTTTCTCAACTAGCATTCTGTATTTATAAGCTTTTAAAACAAAATTTAAAGTTGAATTCAGTAACATCAATGGGGTTAAGAGTATCCCCACCCCCAAATGAAAGTCTGGACCCTATGAAAACATTTGGGTGGCTTGAAGATTTTTAATGTCATACAAACTGCTCGCCTTAAAGGAGTTAAGTAGCCACCAAGTTACTGCCATTATACAAGCTTTATAAAAGTTCTTTTTGTCTGTTTATTAGGGGAGAGCAAGGCTTTTAAAACACTTCAAGGGAGGGTGTAGGCTGCAAAGTCATCCAGTAACATACAGGCTGTCGACATCTGAACGCAACAGGCCTTCCTTTTCCCCCTAAGCAGCCAAATTTACCCTGCTTAAGGTTAGAAACACTCCCCTCCCTAACCCATATAGGCCATAACAGCGAAAGCTGTTTAAAGCATTTCAGAATAGACAAGCTTCTTGAAGGTTCGAGGAGTTAGGAGTTGCAGGTGGTTAATATAAAGGCCAAAGATAAAGACTCAAGAGCACCACACATTTCTATTCACAAGGAAAAAGCTCCAGTCCATCTTTTTATTTTTTTGAAAAATTTCTGACATTACAGAACTAAACTGAAATGTATTAATTCCACTCTTACATTTCATGACATAACAGAAAAACTTCATGAGCCAAGAAGGGGGGAGAAGCTTATAAACTAAAATATGAATCAGCATTTTAACAGCTGAACAGAGAAAAGGAATTAAAATGCTGCAATTAAAAAAATCATGAGTGGATGGGTAAAGCATGTAGAACTGAAAATTTACAAACTAGTTAAAACCTGGAATCGCTGACTGCTCAGAAACTACACAGATGGATCATGGGGATGAACGGCAGAAACGGGTAATGAGTGAGGCGGTTGCATTGTCCTAGCTGCTTCCCATTCCACCAGTCTCCGAAGAAAGCCTACAACGAGAACAGAGGTTAAAGGCCTTTTAGCAAATGCAGACCGGTTGAGGGCCACAGTTCTGACACGAAACCAAATCCTCCCCAGCTTTATAACATAACGTTTAAGACACCCAACAGTCTATTGTTTAATCAGAAGCTGGTACTGGCTTGTAGTCCTCTTTGTTTGAGCTTCGCAGGAACAGATCTGCTCGGCTACCCAGAGGTTAATGGCAGCCAGCCCCACCCCACTTCACGCCAGAGTGCCTTGTTGTCACTTAAGATGCCCAGAAGGAAAGTCTGTCCCAGGCTGCAGCGACAGCTTCCCCTGCCCAAGCAGACAATCTGCTCCCTCGTGTCAAGTGCAGCTGCAGTAACTTTAGAGTGCCCTAAATATTCAGTGCCTCTTGCATACGTTCATGCTAGGCCATGCAGCCTCCTCCGCTCACTCACTGAGCTTTGTTGGCAGCAGGCACAGAAGAGTGGCCCCTGGTTCGATTAGCACTGGGCAGATATGCAGCCACTAAGCTGTGGCTCAGCTGTCCTACAAAATGAGTGCCCTGCCCCTGAAAGAAGTCACTAATACACACAATAATTATGCAATTATGTTCTGGGGTTAGGAGGGAAGGGAAGAGTTAACTAATCAGATCATTAAGAGACAAGCCAGATACTGACTTGGCTTAAAGGCTAGAGTAGGAATGATCTCTTCCTTCCACCATCACCAGCTACACCTTGAGGACTCAGGAGCCCTGTACGATCAATTCAAAAGCAATTATACACCTTTTATGGTCACCTGATACTTAAAAAGCCCAAACCCAAGCTATATTTATTTTTCCTGCAAGGTTTTAACCTATCCTAAACCAAGTTACTTGGATCAGAAGAGTTCACCGTTCAAGGAGTGCTGATTTAAGAGCCCTTTACTCAGGATTTACATTTGCTTTAACCAAAACTGTGCCGCTGACACCACCACAAAGGCACAACCTTGGTTCATTGCTGAAAATCCTTAGTGAACAAGGTATCCTTAAAGGACCTCATTAACAAATTTGAATTGTATAAGCGTTATGTCCATGGAAAACCCTGCAGAAAAGGCCCAAGGCCCAACTTCAATTTAGACATTTCAATTCTTCAAAGATTTGGGGTCTTTCTATCCAAGAGGTGCAAGCTAAGCTATTAAAAAAACCCTTACCTTTTATGTTTGAGGCTCCAACACTGCTGGGAAAAATGTTTAGATGAACCAACCACATGGGTGGGGCCTAACTGTGTGGGTTTTCCCCACAAAAACATGCTGGGCAAGGAGTTAAAAGAACCACGTTAGACTCTGCTCATGTGGTCAGATCACTGGAACATTCTCCCAGCCCTATTAGAATAAGACGAAGTATTACTGAGGTACCCTAAGAGACCTAAAATTGAGTCCATTGACAGAAGGTAGAATTCCATGCTAGATGCATTCAAGTGTGTAAAGGTAACAGCTTATGCAAACTAAATAGATGAACAAGTTTGTGCACTGTGTTGTGCTGAACTTTGGGATTTTGTGCATCATTCTCCCAGAGAGGAAAGGGAGAATAGCAAATGGAAGATTGTAATGTTGTCTCACCATTCTACACCCATCCTCAAAATGTAGTTTAGCAAACATTGCAGATATCCACAACCAAGGACTTCGACTTTTTTTTAAGAGAAAAACAAATGACTAGATTCTGCTTTAGTGCTGTCTTGCTTTTAAGCAGCAGGACAAAACATATGTTTTGTCTTTGACCCCTTGTCTGTGAAGGTGGGTGGTGAGGTGGGGATTTTTTGAAAAGAACTGCGGAGAAAAACCACTTCCCTACTCAAGCTGAACACCATATATGCCCATAATATCAGTAGTGCACTTCAGTGCACAGAATAGCTGTTTGTGTATGCCCTGGGATGGGTGACTGTCAAGTGAACATTTCTCAGGTAAGGCCTTTGGTACTTGGACCACATAGTGATAACTTGCAGACAAGGGCATTGTCCCCCAAAAAACAGGTACAGTTGAGGTAGACTTGTCATTTTAAAGCAAGTTTACTGGCTTTAAAGTAGTAAAAAAATTCCAGTGTTTTTATCTGCAGAACATGCAGCTAGTTTACTTGGGGTCTTGAAGCAAGATGATGGCAAATCAGGTTAAAGCAGAAGATTCCCACTGCATGAGTGAGCAAGTCGTGAACCCGAGGAGGAGGCTGCCAAGCGTAATTAGGCTGAGAGAGAACAGCATGCGGCAGAGCCTCACTGAATGAGTCTCTACTGGAGCTCAAATTATTTGCATTTCTCTGAAAGGGCCAGTTCTCATAAGCAGACCCCAAGCCCTGGAAGTATGTCTGCTCTGCATTATCCTCCAGCTATGACTAAAGCAATTGCTTCAAAAGCTCTAGTTCTTGCATATGGAATGAAGATGGGCTGGAAGTCAGCTGAGAGCAAGGACAGGATTCTAAGGGATGTAGTGATTGCACAGACCTTTGGGAAGGCAACCAGTACCCTCCAGATGTTTTTGGAGTATAACTCCAGTAAGCCCTGACCATTGACCATGCTGACTTAAGTTGTAGTCCAAAATATCAGGGTGGGGGGCACCAGGTTCGCCTACCCAGTTTATCGCATTATTGGGCAAATCATTCAGCAATAAAGCATGCTTAGTGCTTCTCCCCATTAATAAAAGTGAAATACCTCTCTCCTATTTTAACACAAGGATTAAAGGATGGTACAGTAGTTAAGGCCCATATGGATGCCAGTTGGACAGAAAACAGGGAGCAGAATTAAGCTCAGATTTCCCATTTCCCACCTTTCTGAGCTCCGTACGGTTGCTACTATTGGTCAGGGGTGCTGCATGAAAAGGAGGAGATTTTGGACAACACACAACCACACTTGTCAGTCCAGAACAAGTGATAGCCCATGGAGTCAGCTCCTATAAGACACTATGAAACAGACGGCCAGCCCAAAAACTTGGTTAAGAGTGGACAAATTTTACTTAATGTGGTTACACTACAGAGCAGAACAGTTTTTTAAAAAAAGTTACAATTGTGAAAGTCAAACTGCAGAAACAAGTACTAAAAAAAGACTCCTGCTACTTAAAGAAAAGTGTTTGACAGAACTACATAAGTCAGCCAGTTGACGGCTGCACCCCTCCCCGCACACACGCGCAACAGGATCAGATCCGACCCTCCATCTCCCTGAATGCAATGTGTGAAATTGTGCAGCCCCCAGAATCTAGCAATCAGCCACCATTTTCAGATTTGTTCCAATAACTTTTGTTTAAAAAATACAAAGAATAAACACAAGATTCTTAGCAGTTCCAACTGTCACCATTTCTTAACTCAATGTTGCCTCAGTTTTTGAAAGTTTATAAGCACCAGAGATTGCTCAAAAAAGAAAAGAAAAAAGGAAGCATCTGCAGTGTTCATGTGGCAACCCCAGGCTAAAGATCAAGTGTACTCGGGTACAGACAGGAAGAGTAAGAATGAACCTGCACCATGCTAAACACCAGAGCATGCCACCCATCCCATTGCGTTTTCCATGTTGTCTGCCCAGCTTTCCAAGAGCCCTTAGTGGGAGGGGGGGGGGGGGAAGCAGGCAGCTGCTGGCCTCAAAGACCAAGCAGAAAGACTGGGACAAGCGGAGTTGACTGGCCAGCCTCTACCAATGACCATCTTTCAATACAAATTACATGCGCCAAAAAGCATCTGTTAAGAAGTCAAAATACTGCCATTGGTAGACAGGAGATTTTAAAATACATCTCTAGACTACTCAACTACCGACACCAAAAACTAAATATCAGACAGCTGAGCTCCAGAAATGTCATTTTAGAACGTACTATATTTGCTGCTGCATGGTTACAGCTGTTCATTGCAGTGTGTGCTTTCCTCCAGGTGCACTCACCTCTTTAGCGGCTAACATAGTCCTGGGTGTGGAAAAAGCCAGGTAATTGAAGCACCACAGCTTTTCAGAGGACTGCCCATTTGCACAAAGGGGAGGATGTGTATGCAGAGAACATACCCCATTTCTGCTGTGCAGAGGAGTTATAAAGCTGGCTGAGAGGCAGTTTGTATGAGAGCAGGGCAGGATGCAAGAACTAAATCTCTCCTCCCACCGCAACACACACAAATCACCATTACAGCTTGCATCTTCACATTTGTGTATTAGGTATCAGAGCCTCTAAAGATGGAATTTATATACTTAGTCAACTACTAGGGCAGGTTACCTCAACCTGGTGCCCTGCAGATGTTTTAGACTACCATTCCCATCAGCCTCAGCCAGCATGGTCAATGACTAGGATGATCAGTTATAATTCAAAAACTCCGGAAGGCACCAGGTTTGGGAAGGCTGTTTGTTCTAGGGCAATGGTTGGCATCTCTTCAAAGACTTTAGCCTGAGGGTGCAATGCAATATTCAACCAGCTTGTGGTCACATAGTTGGGTCCCAATTCAGGCACACCTGTGCATGTTTTCACCGTGACAGCTTTATTACAAAGACAGACATTGAGACAGGTTTGGCCAAAGTAGCCTCTTTGCACAGCTTAAACCAAGGAATCGCAAGTGAGTACTTTGTTAACAGACCCTAGCATTCCCTGCCCACCCACTCTCCCTCCCTCCCCACCCACCTTATTCCATGTAATAATGCAAACGAAACTACTAAAGCAACAGCTACAAGCTACATAATCAAGATCACTACTGGACTCCAGAACTGATTAATACACTTGGCTCAATTGTCTTTGACCTAGTGGAGGTCGCCAGCAAAAAGAAACTCCATCCTAAAGGAATCACAAGCTCACTTTTGTTTTTGAAGTTTTAAAAAAATCTCTTCCAAGTCTCCTCTACAGGATCCCCATTGCTGAAAAACAATCTGCTGTTCCTCTAAGGCCACAAGCAGACACTCAGTAGGGAGAGAATCTCTGTTTTTCCGTTTTCAGTTTGTTAGTAACACATGGCACAGCTGAGGTGGTGGAGGCACCCTTAGCAGCAGACACAACATTTAGAGCCAGGAGAGGGACGGGTTTCATGCCAAGCAGACTGGAGACACAGGGGGCGGTCGGAAGAGGGTTGGGGAGGCTGGAGGGTGCGTCGGAGACCCCTGCTGTCGCAAGCGAGGGGGTGGTGGTGGAGGAGGAAGAAGAAGAAGGGGTGGAGGGTTGAGAGAGGTTGATGCTGAGGTGGTCGGGGATCGTGACGGAGGCTGCCTGGGAGGAGGGTTTAGCGCTTTCTAAACTGTAACAGAGGAAAAAAGGAACAAAAATACGGGTGGGTGGATGGGAACACCACACAAAAAGCACAGGACACAAACAGCTTAAATAGCATGAACCTAGCCTGGAAAGGTTTGGAAACAGCATAGCCAGAAGAAAGGTGGGATGGGGGGAGAATGCTGGCTGCAAGGGAATCTCAACATTCTCTAGGTGTACCAAGGTCCACTAATAGCCCCCAAAACAGAGCCCACCATCGCCCCAGTCCCCAACCCATTACAAACAGTAGTTACAGCTTTTGCTTACACAGAAGCAGCGATTTGGTGGGCTTCTGTACTAAACTACGGAGCACATTTTGTTGAAATTGCAACAAACTACTTTAGATAAAACATAATGCAGGCAAGTGTTCCTATCTGTTCTACGGAAGATCTTGCAAGGCACCCCTCTCCATTTCCTTTTCCCTTCCCCCTGCAGCTGTTTCCTTCAGCTTTAACACGGGCAGCCTGTACAGTGCCTGCTAGTATTCAAAACATGCACTTAAGTAGCAAACCAAGTCTAACAGCGTGCTGCATTCCACTCAGAGGTGGCCATAATCAATTGGGGAGCCTTGATGGAACAAACCCTCTGCGCAACTATCAAACGTTTAATGCAAGCCAGTTTTCTCAGTCCTAATAGAAGAAAAGTCACTGAACAGAGAAAACTGTTCCTCATCTAGCTAGAGGGTCTTTTTTTTTAAAGAGATCTGATTCAGAAAGTATAAAGCCAAACACCAGAGGAAAGGCTTAATTTACTGTGTTAGAACAAGGAAGGGATCACTGAACTTTTCCTGGCTGATGTTCTCAGCTAGGCTTTTCTAGTTATGGTTATGACCATTATTCGCTTAGAAGAATGCCTGCACTGACTTAAGTTTTACAGATGTTACAACATTTAGCCCCATGCGAGTTCCTCACGAGGTAGAACATAATCTACAAATGTCAAAACAACACACATCTCTCCCCACCCCCCTCCCCAACCCGGATTCATTTCTTCTAATGCCACCCAGGGATAGAGATTAGAAGTAGAAGGATTGTGCCCTCTCCCAGATCTGCTGCTTAGTGACTGATCACTATCACTTAATGTTAGGCCAGCTCCATCTAACTGGGAGCCTTGCAAATAAATCTAGCAGTTCACATCATGTTAACATGATTTAGAGGGCAGCTGTAAGGATGACAGAACACAAAACACTATAAGGACTGTTATTTATATAGCATTTTCCCTTTCTCTCAATATTTTATATTGTAATTCTCTTTTTCAGTATTTTATGCATAGCACTTGGTTATAGGCACTACATAAATAATATTCCAATTCCTTGACAAGTTCAGACTGCAGTAGTTTACACCATTAGCAATCTTTGATTCCCACAATAGCCATTTGCAAGTGTTAAAAAGCTATCACAAAGCAGCCTTCCTCCTTGCAGGGTTCCCCCCACCCCCGCCCCCACAGGACACAATAGGCCAGTCGTGGTATAGCTTAGTTAGGTGGTATTTGCCTCCCACAATAAGAAATACAATGTCTGAGCCTCTAAGGAGGACCTCTCAAATACACGACTGCCTATTTGTAACTGGCAAGGCATCTAAAAGATGCTGCACAGCATTTCAGCTTTGGCGGAAGAACATTTATTTCAAATAACTTCCTATACCAAGGTTCTGACTGTTTCAGCAAGATGCCTGGGACAGTGAGATAAACTGAAGCAATTGTTTCCTGGGCACTCTAAAATGGCCACTTCTGTTCCAAGAGTCTGGAGGTCACCTTAATTCTTCAGGGCAAGGGATCAAGGAGAATGCAAACAGTGTTGCTTTACGTGTCCTAGCAGGTGCATATTCGGGTACACCTACACAAACAGCCCATGTGCTTCTATGAACCACCAACTCTTCAGTGGGCAGTTAAGGTGGCTGAGGGAGACGGGCTTCCCTGCTGGCTTTCAGATCTAACTTAGCTACAAAGTTAGGGCAGGAGAAAGGTATTCATGTAGGGGCAGAAGGTAACCCACGGATTCTAAACATTAGCCTGCCATTTTGCAATGAATGCTTAGCTATTGTGGAGATGGAAGGGAAGAAATCTAGGACACGCAATGCCAACAGATCAGGCCTGGGTTATTAATTATTGAAGTCAACGCTCTCCATTAAGCTGATGCTTTTACTTTTGCCTTATGAGATCATCGGATCCGCTCAAAAGCTGCAGATGGCCACTTGCCAAGTAGGCTCTTTAAGGACAGGGCCCAAGGAGCAGCCACTGCTTGCTGCAGAGCACTGCTGCAGCCCATAACTGAAGCTTTGCTGCTAGCAAGAACACTCAGGGAAGAAAAGAAGCTGCACAGCCTTTGCAGTGCACAGAGCCACATCCCCTGGAGCACTGCTAGTTCTTTATTTTCCTGTCAAGCTACAATCAACTGGCCTGCAGAGCTTCCAAAGCTCTCAAAAACGCAGGAGCTGTCTTTTTAGGAACCCAGTTAAGTATCTTATCTTTGTACAGGCTCAGCTTAGCAATAAGACTTGCAGTTTGCTCTACCTCCATGTAGGAACAGGTCTTTTAAGAAGCATTGTTGGCTCTTATCTTTTTCCCGAGCCAGGAATAGTCTAGTAAAAAAAGCCTCCCAAAAGCTGCCAGCTACAGAGAAGTATGTGTTAGGTATTCCGTTTATCTCCTCCTTACTCCAAGTTGATTTCTAATGCCTTCCTGGCCTTAAATATCACACTTGCAAGGACAAGAGTGGGGTCTGGTGCACAAAACAGCAGCTTTTACACTCTGCCCAAGGGGACAGTCATGGGTGTTCTATTTCAGCTCTGAGAAACAGCCTTTCAGAGAGCTGCCTTGGTTTTAGAGATCCTTCATGTTCCCCAGTTCAGCCAATTGATATAGGCATTAACAAGCAGCATGAGATTTGAAGAGACTTACCTGACATTAATTAGATATTGAGCCAGGCTAATGCTGGCTGCAGATCCAGTTATGGTAACCTGCCTGTCAGTAGATCCTTCCACTGGATTGGCAATTTTGATCTGCGCCCCAGACATCTGGCGAATCTCATTGATCTTGGCGCCTTGACGCCCAATGATACAGCCAATCAGCTGGGGAACAAAAGAAGTTACTGGTCAGAATGCAGCTTAAGATTCCAAGAGTATCTATGATTTTAGACCACCATTTTCTTTCCAAATCAAGGACAGGAGCAACGTGAGAGAAGCTGGGTAAGTGCCAACTCACAGAACACACATTTGGTACATACCCCTTTCCTACACTTTCACTATCAGGGAACCATACCGTTTGCAGATTTGAACAGCTGCTCCAGCAACTCTATATTCTCTCATACTGCAGACACTAGACTGGTTTGCTTGTTGTCTGTGAAACACCAGGCATCCTCACAGTACAGCTTCAGCATGAGAGGCAGCTTGCAAGGCTTCTAACTTTCTTTCTACACTCTCAGCACAGCTGTACTGAACACACGGAGCAATCCAAAAGAGTTGCAAGGCTTGTGCATGCTTTGTACCATTAGGACACACTCTGGATAGTATTCTTTGGTACAGATTTGAAGCCATTCATCAATTTCATCCAGAAAAGGCAATAGAACTCATTGTACCCATGATCTAAGGTACCTGAAATTGTGACCATACAGCAGCTGAAGTATCAATCTAGTCACATTCTCTATACACTTAGGAAATGTTAAAAAAACAACCACATTACCTAACACTGGGGGTGGGGTAAGACATTAAAGAATCCTTTAACTCTGCAAGTTTAATCAGCAGCCTGCCCATTAAACAGGTTAGTCCATATGATCTGCAAGTTCCAGAGGCAACTATTAAAAGTCCCTTTTCTGGTACTGAAGTTCATGTATTACTCAGTAATTTGTTTTCTATTCCAAAGGTGGAATTGCTTCAGTTTTGCATGGAGGTTTTTGTTTAACTAGAATTCCTGACATCCACCGATATCTTGTTTTTAAGAAGCAAGGGTGCACTCAGGAACTTTTCAGTTAAATCTTAAATAATCTGGAGTACAAACTAGTCCAGCATATATATATATTGCAAGAATCCCAACAGCAACTAGGCAACACACCAATCTCGATCTTCTGCTCTACTGGAATGCCATATCAACATTACCCATGGGGAACATAACAGAGAATGCTGTTTGTAAAGAGTAATATAAGCACTACTGCAGCTCTAAAGTGAGCAAGCAAAACACAGGTGTACTATGGACTAAATAAGCCCTTTAAAGACTTGGGTTGACCAAATAGCCTGCCCAGCTTCAGCATTTACTGTTGAATACATTGCGATGGACTGAAGTCACCCCAGAGAGTTGGCTGCAGAATTCTGACAGTGAGACAATTGCATTGTCTCAATTGTTCTCTTGCCTGCAACACTCTCCCAACAACATGAAGAGGCCCCTGCATTGTCCTCAGCCGCATGCGGCTCTTAATGTATTTGTATGCTCAAGGCTTCACTGCGCAAGATAACCATATAGTACCCAGCAAAGTATTCAACATCCCACAAGCCTCCACTGCTATGTTTTAATTCTTATGGGTGAAGAGCAATACTGAAGTGTCTGGGGAACACTCAACTTAGTACTTCGCATAGCTCCTACCACCTCCTCTCCCCACTCAAGTATCTCAGTTTTCTTCTTTATTAGCTTGAAATAAAATGATGTAAGCTAACCTGTATCCTTAACTCTACACTGCAAAGTGTGTATTAAAATGAGCTTCAGATGGATTGCAATGACAAAGCACCATTGTCCCCTCTAATTGCAGTAACCAAAAGCTTCTTAACCAAAAGCTTCCTTAAAAAGAGGGAAGAGCTAGAAGCTTTGGTGACATAGTTCAATTGCCTTCCCCTCTCCATTCCTAACAGTGTCCTCAACTCAAGCTCCTCTCCTCTAGAGGACAGCTGTCCAGACTGTATCACAAGAACAGTGCTGCAACTCCCGGTGATGGAACTCTTGGAAGAAGCATGGGCACTCAGGACCATCTGGGAAGCTGGAGCGGTATCCTGTCTGCAACCAAGGTTTATTAGAATTCTGTGGCTCTATAAAATACTCACATCATTTGGAATGGTGAGTTCATGAGAAGTAGTTTGAGCTGATGCATCCAAACCTGCTGAGACATGGAAAGAGACCAAGACAAGTTTAATGCATGGCCGTGAGAGCTGGCACAGAACAGAGGCCACACCAGTCAGGCTAGCATTTGCTGCTGGAAAGACTGCTATCCCGAAGAGGTTCGAATAGGAGAAGAGCAAGATGTAAGATGTTAAATCCAAGCCCCTCCTTCCTCTTCCTAAACATCTCAGTTAAAATCTCTGGTTATAAAGCAGACATGAAGAGAATGACTTTCATTTGGCCAGAGTAGAGGGAAAGTAGTGACTCTGTTTGTTCAAATGTGCAAAGGATGAATGAAGCAGCATCACCCTTTACATAAACTCTCCCACAAAGCTGTAGCAAAGACAGAGCCAAAAAACAGACATGCATTTCCCTCTTTCCATCCAAGCCGCAGGTCGTATCATCCATGTTCTTGTTGCCTCAAAACACAGTGCAAAAATTGGAGGTACCGTCTGCAATGACCAAACAGAGAACTACTGCCACCAAAAGCGTATGGGTCCAACCTTCATGTCAATCCAGTGTAGCTGTTAAATAAACACTTGTGGCTGACCTATCACCTTCACAAGCAAACAGCTTGGCTACTAAATGAGAGATTAGGTACTTCATTCATTCTACTATGCTCTGCTCTCCAATAAAGGTTCCAGCCAGACTTCTTTTGCAAGAGAAGAGTGGTTCATCAAACCTAGTCAAAGAGCCTTGGCACCTACACCGCTTTCTAGTTTTGCAGTTCTTTGCACTATATGTGATTAGCAGAATTTGCTGACTGGGAAAGAATCTCCCACCAATATGAACACACAATAGAGTAACTACAGTTTTTTTTTTTTCAATCATTACCCCAATAGCCTTTCACATCTGGAGAGCTGGATTCAACGCCTGTCAAGATACAAGGGACAATAAGTGTGGTGGTCCTAGCTGAAGCCCTATCAGACTTTCAGCCACAAGACAAACTTTATACAATTTGGCACAACTGTCAGGATCGCAACAGCTGGAAGGCAAGAGGTAACTGACAAAACTGGAAATGTTGAGGGGAGCAAGCAACATGTAGACCCTGCCTAATAGCAATCTGCTGCCTTGTTTTCAAGAGTAGTGAAGTCCACCCGCTCCCCCAAGATTATTTTACCTGTGGATATTTATTTTTAAGTGAGATCATGGTACTCAAGCCAAGCATCTGTATTAAAAGCCAAGTGGTGATTCTTGGACCGCTAGCATATACAAGAAAGAAGGGATTTTCATACCACTGAATCCAGTGTTGCCATGAGACATTGGAAAGTGTGACTGTTGCATTGCCAACTGGTGCAGCTTGGTCAGCTAGAAAGGGAGAGAGAAAGCATGACGTTAGGAATTTTGGAGGCTTACTCATTCAGCACACAATTTAAAGGAAAACAGACACTGCAAGCTGAGCATGAAGTGCTGCCCCTTGGGGCAGGAGTTCAGGAGAAGGAAAACGGGGTTAAGGAGCAAGCGCTTTCCTGAGCAGAGATGGGTGCAGACAGAAGGAAAGCACCATGGGGCGTGAGGCCAACACCCATCTCAGAGTACCCTGGCTCAACAGAAGATGGCATCTGCAGTGAATTGTGACAAACACTAGGAGACAAAGCACGAACAGGCAAAGTAACACAGAGACTGGTTTGCAGTGGTGCTTGGGACTACACCATGCAGGACTCTGTCAAGCATTTGGAGGGGAGAGGTATATCATGAGGAGTGACCAGAATGGAATCAGATGCTCTCCCCAGTATTTAACAGTGCAATTTTCTAGCTCTCTCCTCTAGACCTAATCAACCCAGCTCCACCCTTTCCTGCTCTAAGCATGCTATGAGCAGAGACCAAATTCCTAAGTGCCCTTCCATGAGAAGTGCTGCATCTAGCTCAAACACCAGAAGGTATTAGTAAAGAAGGAAAGGGAGAAAAACCATCCTTCCACATCAAGTGACAATAGCTAATGCCTTCATTATTAGCAGGAAGTGTGCAAAGGAAAGGCATCCCAAGCGAAAGCCCCACAACCTTCCAGCCACGCCTGCACAGTAACTACATGATGCACTGAGCATCATGTTTGGAGACGAAAGCAGAAGTCTGAAGCCAGCCTCCCCTCCACCACCACGGTGAAGTGCACTACACCAAATGCCCTACACCCTTTACCAAGAACCACAATGACAGTATACCATGGTGTTTTGTTTTGTTTGTTTGTGGGGGGGCTTTACATCAAATTGGGGGGGGGGGGGCGAGGCAAGGGAAACTGGAACTTGGAAAAGTGTACCAAGCTTTGCTGTGCAAGTGTGTGTCACAGGCCGGCAGAAAAAGGAGGACAGATTAAGATTGGCTACACGAAGAAGTGCTGAACAAAATTTGAGGATCATTTTAGGTCAGATTGCGGTTTCAGATCAAAACAGACTTCTAAAACTGCTTGTCGAGAAAGCATGGAGAAATTTTGAAGGGAGAAGTGGGGTGATTTCAAGACAAGAAGTGTAAACAAAACTTACATCTGGCTGTGGAATGGCATACTGTCCTTGAATGGTATAGGCCTACAAAAAGGAGGAAAACAGTCCTATTAAAAACCATTGGACAGCCACCCAGTGACAGATAGATTTCAACTAGCCAGGAAGCCAGAGAGCTGAGGGGGAGAATTGTTGGTGGGGAGCCTGAAGGCAGGTCTCTTAAGGGGCTGCTTGAATTACCTAGGTGTATAGTGTGAGAAGGGAAATTGGTCCCCACCACAAAAAGGATTAGAATTAACAGCTGGTTATTGGTGAAGATTTGTTGTGTAGTGGAGGACTGGACAGTGCTGCAAGCCCTCCTGCCCTATGCATACTCCAAACCACACCCCAAAGGGAAGCTTAATTACCTCCTATGCCTCCAACTGCTTTTAAAGCTAAGAGGAACCAGCTGGGTGTGTTCATCTCCACCCCACTAAATTGCCCCATCACTCCATTCTCCTAAGAACCTGCAGTGGATAAACTACAGCCAGGTACTGGATGGCAGGAATGCCATCTGGAAGAATAGGGAGAGAGAACAGCAGCCAAACATGATGGTTCTGGGAATTATTACCCTACTGAAGCAACCCAGTGAGGCAGTCACTATGTAGGGTCTTGCTTAACACTAAGTGAAGCTTTGGGGGGTACAAGCCTCTCACTTGTAGGGCATGGGGAGAAATGCAGCCCAGGCTGGAATTGACCAAGCAGTTGCCACCTGCAGGGCTGCCTACTGGCCTGCCAGGTACTCTTTGGTGGCCTTCATCCAGTTCCCAATGAACAGGAGTTCACAGCACAAGCCGCCGCCACCACCAGTCTTGCCACCCTTGTTGGCAGTCTCAAAGAGGCCAAGGATTGAATGGGCCATGGAGACTGAACTCCCCTCTCACCTCTTGAGGTGGTCCCTCCAGGTCAGAGTTGAGGCACATTGATGGGGCGGTGTGGGGGTAGCTTGCACTGCCGCTGCTGTACCTGTCCTGTGGATAAATAGAGGACTTCAGTCTCCAGGGCTGTCAATCCGAAACCTTTCGCTAACACCAAAATCATAAAAAACTTACTCTGATCAAGGGCTAGCCTGTACTAGACAGATGTTGGCTTACTCCGACCCCTGTCACACCAGTAGCACAGACGACAATATGAGATTTCCCAGAGGGCAAACCCCAACCATCTGCACCATCACGGGGAGGGGAGCCTGCATGGACGCAATGAGTCTTGCTTTCTAATGGCATAATAGGGCTACCCTGCCACAAGGCCAACCTCTAGGATACAAGTGAGCTCTTGCAAATATCGCCAAGTAACCTCCCATGTGCCTTTCCACTGCCAATTAACTGCTTAACAAGCTGTCTAGAGCCTCTGGAGGGTAGGTCACATGAACAAGGCAAGGAAGAAAAGGGAAGGGATTGAGGCAAGAACAAGACCACGACAGCACCTTTCCCCCAGCAAGAGGTTATCAGCCAGATATCCCAATAGAAGTGGCAGATGAATGTAGAAGAACTGGGTGCACTGCAGCCAGGCCTGTCCAGCTGCTGCTACATTTCTGTTGCTGACTGAAACTATCCATTAACACCCAGTGCCACCATGTCTCATCTTCATGCTCTCTGATTTGCTTAGTTCGTCCTGTCACCCTGCCCACTATGCCAGATCTACTTCTGAAATGCTAATGTAGCCCTCTTCCAAAAATATTTTTTAAAAAGCTTTCAGGTGGGCATTGAGGCACTGTGCTTAAAGAAAGAAAAACAATTAAGTCCTCAGAGTATTCCAACTCCACTCCACATACTCATGCAAGAGTCTTCTCTGGGCATGAAGTTCTAAAAGACTTTGTTTCTCAGATCTGCATGCCTGAACCTCACACAAAATCTATCTGCCTAAAATGGTTGCAAGTATCTGCAAGTTCAGTTACAATTTTACAATACTTTCAAGAGCTACTTGAACTCACATAGCCCACATTCAACAAGCAGATTCCATTGAAAATCCACAATGGTAACAGGATTCCAGCCAGCTGAGAGACTGAAGTCCCATCCTGCAATGGCCACATAACAATGCTTTGTTTTACCAAAAATTTTAACAGATCTGTGCCTCACCATCTAGTGTGCTTCAAGCAACTTACATAATTGTATTGGAGAGCAAGTCAGATTCAATATCATTTTACATGTTTGTAAGTTAACCATGTCTCAAGGAGTACACGTGGCTAACAGGGAAGTGACATTCAAATTGCCCTTTAGGCACTTTCAACTTGTTAAACCAAGTCATTCCATTACGTTCTACATTTTGGCCTCAATATCATGGTGGCATCAAGCAAGCTCTCCTCCTCACTTCCCCAGTCCTCTGGGTTCCAGTTCTCCCAACACCTGTCCCTCTCAATATTCATCCCCTGCTGCTTTAGAACTACTGTTCTGCATAATTCAAAGACTACTGCAATCACTTCTTTGAATGTTGCCTCAAAATTGAGGGCCAGGAGACAAGTTTAGTGCTATGTCTGGACTGGATTCCAAATTCCAGCTACTTCCCCCAACCCACACTGCTGACTACATCAGTTCCCAAAGGACATCAGAGCTTGTTGAACATTCGAGAGCAGCCTCCAAAGAACAAAACCAAAGCAGCAGAGGTAGCACTGTGCTGGCCAGGTGGGCAGCACAGGTGATAAAGCATGCAGAGTGGTTTGATGTGTGCTGGCAGTGTTGAAGCTTAGTAGGCTACTATTTCCTTGCCCCCACCCATGCCCAACAAGAGGAATGGCCTTACCTGACCGCCTGCAAAGATGACAGGAGAACTGGATGGCTTGGGTCGGTAGGGGATGGTGACACCCTTTGGGGGAGACTAGATTACAGAAGAGTCAAAGGAAAAATACAGTTACTTACTAGGGACTCTAGTCACAAGACTCTGAACTTAGTATTTGTAAGAAGGCTGTACAGGTCTGTTAATTATCTGAGCTAATTAACTTTCCTATTCATGACTTTTACAGTTCCTCCTTTGATCAATCTCTGAACAGTAGCCCACATTAGTTTGTTGTAACAGAAAGACAAAGTCCTCTGGCAGCATGAGACTAATTTGTCTTGTGGCATGAGCATTCAGGCATGAACAACCTCCTACAACAGCTACAGATATGACAAGGCAAAGGCTGTTGTTTAAGGAGCATCATCTAGTCAGGGCAACTAGGAATATCTGGAATACAATGTTACAGTGAAATGAGATCAAGTGCACGTGGCACCTCTGTGACAAGGGGCAGCACTGGCATTTGATACAGCATTGATTTAGATTTCTCCATTATTCCTATATATCAATGGTTCTGGACATGAGACAGGCTTCCCTGAGGTCATAAATGCCATGGGAAGGGAGACACAGAGCCAAGCTACCCTCATCAAATCAATGTAACAGGAGAGCTATGCACCAAATCATCTTTTATGGCCTTGTGTTGAGTATCAGACAGTTTTATTGGCTTCATAGGGTTTATTCCCCCAGGTGCACTGCTTCATGTTCACAATTCACCACCCCCTCCCTTTTTGCAAGCTGCTCACCTCAGACCAAGGACGATCAACCTTCAGGTGCACCTACAGTTATATTGTAGATGATGCCTTCAGGCACTCTCAACCACCTTTATACTATTTGATTCTAATGAATCTCTGCCAGGGAATGTTCTGGACAGACCTGAAGAACCCATGGTTTCTCCACCACCAAGTCCCCACAGACTCTCCCAAACACTTTGTAACTCAGACAAGCAAGCTTCCTGCTGCTACGTTATGAAGCAAAAACATACAAAGGCAGCTGTCAGCATGAGAATTCTGTATCAGCTGTTCGAAATCTAGAAAGCAGCTGGCCACAATCCAGGGACAATGCCCCCTTTGCCCTTCGGCTGCTGTCTCAAATGCTTTTAGCAGCTACCCCTCTATATATAAATGCTAGGTTGTTTTTTTTAACTTGGTACCGTAAAGAAAACAGGCTGCTCCATCCTCATTACTTACCTCCAGCATGACCACACAGATCTGTTTGACGCACTCTATGATCGACTGTGGAATCCCAGCAATGGTGATCGCTCTTTCAGTAGAGTTGGGTAACATGTCTCCTGCCACCTGGACCTGTGCCCCTGTGCTCTTAAGATTAAAAATACCAAGTCAGGTATTCTGCTTCAAGATGCCCAGGCCTTACAGCTTGATTGCTGGTTTGTTACACACATGAACAGCATACCATTTCCCTCCTCTTCAAAGAGATTCAGCACAAACCATGAGCAGGGATGTATGCCTGGTTATTGTTACACAATAAATCACAGGATGCTTTAGCATGATATCCACTGCCTCACAATCCTTGAAAGTCCAGTTTACGTTGTGAGGACTCTTATGTTTCTAGTTTTGCAAGTTGCATAAATAGACTTTTGGGGTAAAGGCCAAGTCTTGCAGGCAGGATAACATTACAGTGATTCTAGAATGGACTTATCAAGCAGGCTCTTTCTATCCTGTACCACAGGACCAATAACCTACAAGATCATAATTACTTACTTTTTACTATTCCGCTACCCTCACCCCTTTTCTACAACTGGGGAAAATCCAGTCTAGCACAGGTAGGTTTCAACATATTCTTTCACATGTTTGGCTTATTAGACAAAGTTTGATGTTGCAAACCTTTTGATCAATATAATCAGTTTATTTATCTCACAGTGAGCTTGACGGAAGAGCATTTTGGTTTGAGGCCTGAGTAACAGGAGCTAAAGTTCATTGATGATCAATACCATTTCCACAGTAATAATGCTGAACTGACAATCGTTCAGTAGGAGTCCTGGTCAGTACGGTATACTTCCCAGAGCCCTGTAGTCTAGACAAGGCTAAATTCAAATGGGTGGCCTGGGGCAAGTCTTTATTCCTAAGCCAAGCCAAACCTCAAAGAGGGGCAGAAATTATTCAGAAATTATCTGAGCACTAGGGGGTAGGACTGAAGGACCCAAATAAAGCAAAAGGGCAATCTTTTCTGCTTTTGGGAGCACAGCCTTTGGTCCAAAGTTTTACCCTGACCTGTGCCGCTAAATAGTTCATGATTCTCCTATAACAAAGGGTTTGATTATTCTGTGATGTTTCAATCCATGCACCCCACTTGTTTTATTTAAATTAGAGTATTTGTTGAAATGGCGTTGGGTCACCCAAGAGAACTTAAAAGAGAAATGCTGCATGAGCAAGGTTCTTGGAAGGAGGGAGAGAAAGCAAGCATGGTAAACAATCAGCTGTTTTATATAGATACAGCAGTTGAGATGTTAACCATTCAGTCCTCCCCTCCCTCACCATTTATATCTCCAGATGATCACAGTGGGGGGGGAAACCTAAGTAAGGTAACAAGGGTCAATACAGATCCCAGATACCATCCCTGATCATTGTACTTCAAGTAAACTTTAACTGCCGTTTTTGTTGATTAAATTCAGTCAAATCAACTTTTTAGATAAAACTGAAGTCTATTTGACTTCAATACTAGTGAAATACTTTTTTACAAACAGAAAAGTATGAAGATTGACTTTTGACAACATATAAGAACAGTCTCAGCATTGTCCAGTTAAGAGACAGCTAACCCAGTGAAAGCTTCTGCATGCCCTAATGAAGTTCTGCCTGCCACTCATCTGACAACAAATTGATGCTAGAGATAAAGGACAGGAGATTGAGAGGGGAGGGCAAACTTACAAAAAGCACCTGACTACATTGCGCCAGCCACCCTCGGTCTCAGTTTCATGAGCACTAAATATAAGTAGCTGTATTAAGCAAGATGACGCAGAGTCTATGTGTGGCATTCAATCTCAATACATTTGGCACAGGGTGGGGTCATGATGAAGGGGAATGAGTGTAGCCATTTGCAACCGAAGCAAACAGCAAGCAATCCTCACAATCCTAGCAGAGTTCAGTACACACCTCTCTTATCTCCTTGATCTTGCAGCCTCCTTTCCCAATGAGAGAGCCACATTGGCTGGCAGGTACCACAAGTCTCAGAGTGACGGGGGGCCTGCTAGAAGCCGTGCTGTTGGTCATTGAGCTGCTGATATCCTGAAAACAGAAATTAACAAACTTTAAGCTATTGGAAGCTTCAAATGGAAGCCAAATTTAGTCATTCATTCTCATTCTTCAGCAAAAGAATGTTAACAAAATACAAATGCTAAGGAAGCAAAAAGAAGCCTTCACTTTACACAGGCCATAATCCGAATATGCATTCCACCACTACAGCCTACTAATTCAACCTCTATGTGACACTCATGTTTATAGTATCTTCTGTTTAGAGAACTGTTCCTCAATGAAGTTAATAAAGCAATTACAACATGAAGTTCTGTGGAGCCAGTAGGTAAAATAAATCAGCTTGGCCCTCCTTAGCCTGACAACTCCATTCTCCTGCATCAATAACTCCTCAATGGAGTGTGAGCAGAGTGCACACATTGTTAATAAATCATTTTGGAACCACCAAAACTACAGCATGTGCACTTCTGCCAAGCTCTTAGGTTATATTCCTAATAAAGAGACACAAGCCTGGTTCGTACAACATATTGGGCGGGCGGGGAGGCGAAGAGGCAACTGAACGTTCATTGTTTTTCCAGTACTCCCCACACAACATGTTGCCCCTCCCCGCATTGCACGGCTGAAAGTCCTGGTGTTCTTCCGGGCGGCTTGTTCTCCTCCCTCCCTCAATCCTCCCGGCCCTATCCCATCATGCATTAGAAGTTCAGCCAGCTGTACAGGAGTGACCGGGATGGTTTCAGCCATTCCTACCGGAGAATTCTATAACCTGGTGGAATAGTGCACTCGGTGGGGGAGGGAGCCGACCACACCACATTTTAATCAATGGCTCTCCGGATAAGCAACAGAGCAGCCCGTTGTTTAAATCAGCAAAATAATGTACTGTGTGTTCTGCGCCCCCGACACAATAATCAACACAACAGATGGTTGCCCCTCCCCCATTGATTATCGTGTTGTCCGAACCAGGCCATACTCTATTTATTTTATTTACAATATCTATATACCACCCCCCATTCAAAAATTTCAGAGTGGTGTACAAGATAAAATAAAAACAGAACAGAACACCTTAAAAGAGATTTTTAAAAGAAGCAAAATGGTATCCTTGCGCCAATTTCACCATGTCCTTTTCAGAAACTGTACTTACAGCTTGAACCGAAAACACAAGCAGCCCTGCTGCCATATTTAGAAGCAAATTCCTATTCAACATAAAATCATAGTATGAACAGACCACCATCTTTTATCTCAGAGTCTGTTGAGGAATAATCACAACCTGTGATATGAAAGCAGGAGGGGAACAAGATGACTTCAGCCAAATATCAATTCTGAACTGTATCAATAAAATAGAACCTTCTTATCCTTTTTTAAGTGCCTGGCAATTGGACACAAAAAACATCCGTTTGTGCCACTGCTTATAAACAGTATGTTTGAAATGTTGGCCATGATGTAAGCCTTAAAACAGAAGTCTGAGAACCTAAATTTAATAACTGCAGCAGCTATTGTGTGTTGACCAAGGTGCAAATCCCCACACCAAGAGCAATGAGACACCGTCTTCTACTAGTCAAGGGCAGCAGCTCAAGCTCTTCAAGAGGAGGCAGGGCTAACAGAAAGAGTGCTCTCAGGTTACCAACATTCTGCTAATGTTTGGGCAGTACATTTCAAAGTTAAGAGCCACAGCTTAGGACACCAAACTCTAGGGTTCCATGTGAACAGCTATTTGGCTTTAAGGGAATACTCACTTTTGGCATTAATAGATTCCATCACAGAAGTACCCTACCATGGTGGTTTTTTTAAAAATTTATTAAAATGAAAATACATTCTTATGTCTGATAGAACAAAACAGTTTGGATGTGTTCTACTGAAACAGCAGAGCCAATAAACTTGGCCAAAAGAGAAGAGAAGCTCCTAAGAGAGATTATGACTTCACTCAGCTACTAATTTCCAAGGCAACTCATCGCTGGTTCCCCCAGACTCAAAAGTGCAATGCCAGCTTTCTTTTACATTGAAATTTTACTGGTGATTTGAAACCATTAGTCTTCAGATTTGCCTGTACACTTGTAACAAAGGCAAAGATGAAAGAATGAACTGGCCAGCAGAAACTGTTCCAGACAGTTCAGTGAAAAATGATAGCAGGACCATAGGAGTACACTCTTAAGTCCCACGGTTTGGGAGGCAGACAGAAACCTAAGCAGAAAAGAATTGTTGTATTGGCCCTAGCATCAGTAAATGTGGAGAGGAGCACAGTTTTGATTACTGTTACACTTTTAGAAGTTACAGATTGGGATAAGTAGCAAGGCAGGTCCATACCCTATGCTGGGAGACACATTAGACAGAGTTATCAACTGAAGATACCAAGGCTTCAGGGGCAACTACTCTCATCTCTGCAATGGAGGTTGGCCTCATACTTCAAGAATAATGTCTAAAGAGCAATAAAGATCTTCATGTGATAGAGGATTAATGTGGAAACTCTATGGAGTACCCAACTCTTAGCCCAAGTATCAGCTTCACACTGATTTGAGACCCCTTAGGAAGAGCCAGAAATGCTGTCAGAATTATAAAGAAAAGGTTAGAGAAGCAACCCAGACCATGCAGTTTAAAATTGCAGCTCTTCGTTTTTATCTGAACATGTTCTCAACGGCTTGCAGCCTAACTAGAATTCCACAAATGGAAAGGCTTTCTGTTCAGACATGACTGAGATCCAGTAGGGAATCTAACCAGCTGAAGAGGCAGTCAATTTTCTCCAATTCCCCCTTCCCATGTAGCATCCATATACATTCCCCCAAACCTCTGGAGCAAATTCTAGGGAAACTGGGGTGTGTGTGTCAGATAAAGTCATCTCCCATCTTCTGATAGCAGGAGCTTTCCATGACCAGAACATTGCTCAGGGGATATTCCCATTTTCTGGAGCAAGTGCAGGATTCTTGAGTAACAATTAAAAAAAACTGCTCAACATATAGCTGGTTGTACTTGGCCATATAAGAAAAATCATTCTTATGCTGTACAAGAAAAAAGCAACTGCCCCCACTAGTGTTTACTGTATTGAATTGTTTGAAATTTCCAACAGTAAAGCTCATTTAGGTTCATCATCCTCACATCTGATACACCAGATGGAACACACATTATTCCAGGGTTGTTACAGGAGGAGTGTACCAAAGTATTTCGTCTGTTCAGGTTCTGAACCCACCAGGTCTACCTAATTAGCGCTCACACACCTCTTCCAGTTTGTCAATGATCATAGCAAATGCTTTGAAGATGGCATTAGTGGGTCCAGCGAGAGTGATAATCCGTTCTGGGCAATTCCCTTCTGAGATGTTAATGCGAGCACCACTCTAAAAAAGAAATACATGGAGTTGCAAGTCAAACTGGACTGCCTTTTATGGTTGTGTCCCCTCCTTCCATTTGACTATCTAGTTAAGACTGCAACCCTACACACATTTATTTGGGATTAATTCCCACTGAATTCAGTGGGATTTGCTTCTATATTCACATGGTCAAGCTATTGGTTTTACCTCATTAGGAAGACTAAAAGAATCTATCATAACTGTCAAATCTGTAATCATGGATGTAAGAAGTTAAAATGCAAACGGCTGCCACTCCTTCCTATAAAGGTTTCCCTCCTCCACAGCTGGTTCTTTCGAAAAGCCATCCATAGCTAAATCCAAGCTAGTATTGAGCAAGAATAACCTCACACCTTTCATAACGACTAATGCCTGCTGAGTAAACTATTTCTACCATTTGAGTCCCTTCCAGCGAAATTTAACAGCCCCTTGATTTTTTTCTGCTCTAATCCCCAAGAACTTACCTCTTCACGCATCTTCTTTACAGATTCTCCTTTCTACATATACACACACACACACACACACAGAGGGGAAGAAAGAGGAGATAAATTGCTTAGTACTGTCATTACTCTGAATTGTGGAAGAAAGTAAAAATTAAGTGGCATCACATACCTTCCCAATGATGCTTCCAACCTCCTGCAATAACAAACATAAGAAAGTTGTAGTTCTCAATCCTTCCGAGAGACCCATACAGCCACACCCCATCACTGCATATTCAATACCATGCTTGTAATGAATTACATGTCCCCACACTCTTGAAAACAAAGAAGTCATCAGCTTTACAACTAATGGGGTGAATTTGGACATTCAGAAGTTTTAATATAGCATCCCCACAAGATGATGCTCAGGGCAAATTTCTAAATGTAAAGGGGAAGGGCTTATGAGTTTTCTAAGACACACCCAATCAAATTAATAAGAAATACTTATTTGTAGATATCCTCCACTGGGGTCGACAGAGCACTCCTCTGCAAAGAACATGGCACGCCAAGAGCAAACTAATGTTTTAATTTGATCAGACAACTGGGTTTTCCAAGACATTTACTGTGACCTAGTTTCAGTCAGAAGGCAAACAAGATGAGAAAGAGCAAGTACCTTCCCATGCATAAGTAGGCGAATGGTAAGCGTGACATTTAAACCTCCTTCGATAACACCGGTGTCCATCTTGAGCTGTGTTCAGTTAAGTCAGGCTTAGTCAGTGGTCAAATCTTTGGTCGCTGGGAGAAAATCAAACTATAACAGAAAAAAAGACCATCTTGTACCATTTTCTTACTATACAAGAACCAACTCATTAGAACTGTTTACCCACACACATCCTTTTAAGGTACTATCTGAACTTTAATGTCATATTCCCAAACTCTTCTCGGTATTGTACAAGCTGTAACGTTATGTATTTTTACAATAGTCTTAGTTCAATCTGACTAGAGAGGAATAACCAAAGCTAGCCATCATTTGCAAGAGCTTGCCGCTAATCAGTTGATGCCCAGAGATTTTACACCTTCTATGAGTTTATTCACAAACTGATTAGTTGGTACTCAGTAATCAAATGTGTTAATGCTTATTGGAGACTACTGGTTAAGTCAATTTCTGGAACATGCATGGCGGAGTAGATAAATCCTCCTTGAACTAAACCTCCCTTCACTCCCCGCCCTTTGCTAAAAGGGGAAAGAGATTGTTACTTTTAAGTTTCCAGCTCCATTGCTCAGCAAATTACAAGTAAGTTCAGCAGAGGCATTTCCCAGTTACATGCACAGCTTCATGTATATTAGATTTTTTTTTTTAAAAATGTCTAGGGTTGACATTCCAGGGACAGATTATATGCCTATAAAAGTGTTGCTAAACTTCATGATAATGCCCAACTAAATAGCAGAGCTCCCATTTTCAAGGCCAAGGACCTCAACCTTGAAATTATGTAGCAAAGTAACTTTCAGCACGTGAAGAGTGTGTTTCCTATACTACTGAAAAGCCAGAGAAAATCACTGCCTAACAGAATTAGTGATAATGGATTTATGACAAGAATGACCTAAAGTCAGTAGCTTAATTTTTAAGATATGTATCAGTATTAAATATAGGGAAGAAAAATAACAGCAAGGGACTTCTAATACTAAAAAAGTTTTGTTTAACTATGAAAGGTTAAGAAACAATTTTGTTTAACACTAGGCTAAACAGAAAAAAGCTACAACCCCAGAAGATAAAAGACTATGTATTTAAATGATTCTACAATTTAAATTTACCATGTCTACTACAATGTACAAGATAGTCCAGATATTTGAAGAGTGTATTATTCAATGCTTCACTATTCCTGCTTATTTATTTCATCCATTTAAATTCCAATATTGGAGGAATGCATCGATTGGCATTTCTGCTTAAAGCAACACCTTGAACAATTCAGATTGAAATTAGATGCTTTGGAAAGAAGACTGTTCACAATGCTTGGGAAAGAAGACCGTTGTCCCCTATCATATTTCAGTTTTATAAATAAGCTATACAGTGTAATCTTCCAACTACCACCCTTCTAATTATCATAATCCAGTGAAATTCCTATTTAAAGAAATTCATCTGACCCAAAGATCTGACTACCTCCCATTTCAAAGCTGTCCACCTAACAAGTAGGATAACTGGTTAAACGGTGCTTCTAGATTAGCATTCCCCAGCCAGCAAGGCAAATGGTCAAGGATGATGGAAGCTGCAGTCCAAAAAATCTGGAGCACTACTTTGGGGGAGGCTGCTCTATTCAGTCTGTTACATATAAATTCGTATATACAATATTTCATACTGCATATTTTCTACCTCAATTCGGGGGGGAGGGAGGGGAAAGTGTGTTATCAGTAAACCATTCTTAATCCACCCGTCTGATGAAAGGGCGGCCGAGAAAAATACTACATCCTTGCGTTTAATCTAAATTTCGCTTTTAAAGAACTCTCTTCACTGAGGCATTTCATATTAACAGGACGCGCGCTCTCGCTATATAGAGATATATTAATTGAAACTCTCGCTATAAAGTTCTCTGGACGACTTTCTTCCCATGGAAAGCTATGCGGGTTAAAAGGGAATCAGAAGAAAAATGAAGACGGCGCTGTATCGCTGGCGGGATGTGTTTTGAAATAACACGACGCAACTAACTACCTCTTTCCCCCTCCTCCCTCCCTCCGCCTGCTCCAAGAGATCCGCCCGCCCGCCCGCCGCCGGCCTTCCCTTGTGCCCGCGAGCGGGCCTCCTCCATTCTCCTACTCACAGCCGACCGCGTTGGCGTCAACCTCTCCTTCCCCCTCCCAGAGCAGAATCTCCGCCCTTCCACTAGCTTCCCCCTCCCTCCTTCTCAATCTCTCGCGCGCGAGGCCCAGGCCTAGCTCCCGCCCAATGTGACGCAGCAACAGCGCCCCCCCTCTCCGGCCCACTGCGGCCTCCCCAATCTACCCCCCCTCGCAGACACACACATGCCCGTTCCACGCGGGCCCCACTCCTCCCCGATACGCAGGTGGAATCAACAGCGCCACCCCTCCCCCGCTCCTACTCCAGCGTCCGAGTGCCTCAAACACGCACTCGGGCAAGACTAGGCCGCAGTAGGCCGCGAACGCATCCTCGGGCTTGCTTAGAGACCCGGTCGGGCTTTAGGGACAGACTCGAAGGAGAGCGAACCTACGCGAGGCCGGGGATTTGGAAGGGGGGAAAGGTGGGAAGAAAAGTCCAGGGGTGACGGGAGGCCCTTACCTGGTTGGGCCCGGCCGCGCGCGTTCGCTCACTCACTCGGGCGAGGGGGAAGGGGATGGGACGGGGGGGAGCGGGAGGAGGGAGGGCGGGTGGTGCGCGGGTCTCCGGGGCGGGCGGAGGGAGCGGGACGGGGGGAGGGGAGGAGGAGAGAGCCGGGGCGGGCGGGCGGGATGGCGGCGGCGGGAGGAGGGCAAGGGCAGCGGGAAGGGGCTGCGGCAGCTGCTCTTGCGGCGGCGGCCTCGGCGGGTCTGGGAGGGGGAGCTGGAGAGCGGGGCGATTTCAACCCCGCCTTGACCCGGAAATGATAAGATCCCTCCCCCTCTCCTCCCCCGTGCAGACCTCTTGCGCGCTAGAACAAGCGAGAGGTTGAGGCCAGTGTGGCTCTGCCCGGCGCCGTTGTAATGTAAACCATAGAGAAGAGGCAATGGGAAGTGAAGCAAGAGCGCTGGGTAGAGCGTCTCCAACGGAGCAGCGGCAAGGTTCTCCCCCTTCAGGCCGTGTGCGGCACAGTCTTCCAAAAGCAGCGTGGCTCTATGTGGGGAACTATGGAGAAGAGGCGCGGGGAGGAGAGGGACGGAGAGAGAGAGAGGAAGAAAGGAGGCAGCCATCTATCTATCTGACTGTATATCTGTATTTGAAAATCCTGTTCCCAGCATCCCCGCCGCATGACTAAGAAAAAGAAACCAGAATGAGAGAGAAGCGGGAGTGGCGCCCGTTAAGTTTCATGAGACAAAGTAAACAGACAGCTTCCTGGGACACATCTCAAGAGGAGGCTAAATATGCCCCTTTTCCAGAGACACCGAGATAGGGATGACCACCCCCACCCCACGCCAGCAGCGTTCCTCAGTGCACCCTTCTGCTTCCTTCCTTGTAAATGAGTGCTTCCCACTTGCTTTGGGGTGCTGTTGTGATAGGGTAAAACCAAGACTCCTGCTAATTCCTTCCCTTGCAACATACACCCCAGCCCTCATAAGGATGAGCTTTTTGCTAGTCTGCTGCTGGGATTCTCTGCACAATTTACCTGGGAGCACGCCCCATTGAACGTACTGGTAAACTTGCCTAATTTTGTGCTGGCAAGAGACAGAAAGAAAAGGAGAAAAACCAGAAAGAAGTGAACCGAGAATGCAAATCCAGAAACAGATTGGCTTTTAGGGTGACCATATGAAAAGGAGGACAGGGCTCCTGTATCTTTACGGTTGTATTGGAAAGGGAATTTCTGCAGGTGTCATTTGTATATATGGAGAACCTGGTGAAATTCCCTCTTCATCACAACAGTTAAAGATGCAGGTGCCCTGCCCTCTTTTAAATCTGGTCACTCTAGTATAGCTCCTACAGCTTTAACTGCTGTGATGAAGAGGGAATTTCACCAGGTTCTCCAGATATACAAATGACACATGCTGAAATTCCCTTTTCTATGCAACTGTTAAAGATACAGGAGTCCTGTCCTCCTTTTCATATGGTCACCTTACATAAAGCACCCACGTTTCCTTAAAAATGTGCACTACATAAAGTAACTCTAGAGCCTGCCCTACCCCAGAAAACACATCCCAAAACATAAAATATCCAATTAAAATACAATATGGTAAAACCATAACCCTCCCATCAGCTAGCCTAATAAAGCTGCTCTCCAATAAATGGCCCTTCCAACAGTTCTGCAAAATGCTCATACTTTTGCTCATCTCCAGAGGAAGAGTTTCACATGAAGGGAGGTTACCTAGCAGTGGGTAATATTTAGAAGGATAGGTTTTGCCAAGCATCAGGCCGGCCAAGAAGCCACATTCTCTGATACAGATATTGGAATCTTCCCATAGTCCTGAGGTTGACAACGGAAGTGGGTTTTGCAGATTATTTTAGGCTGAATCCTGTCATTCAAAACAATTCCAGCCAGTGCCTTCTGGAGCCCTGAAGGTCACCTAGAATACTTCGCTCTGATATTCTGCTGTCTTGATGCATTGGTGGTAGTATTTTCAGGTTCACACTAGAAAAATATATAGTTAAAGACATAAGCCTATGTAGACATCAGGCCCTTTGATCAATAATTGAAATCACAGGAGCAGGGCCCTTTCACAGCTGTGGGAAGCCTTGTGTTGGAAAGCCAGCTAAGATACAGACAAATTGAGCTTACAGAGAGCTGTCGAAAGTTGAGTATTCTGCCAAGTTTGGGGAGATAATTCATACTTGCTGCTGTGTCTTATGTAGCTTTTTTAATTTTAGTGTTTAAATGTTTATGGAAAGTATAATTATTTTATTGTGTTTTCATTCAGTCTGTACATCACCTTGGACAAGTATTCCAAATAGGTGCTGGTTCTAATCTATAAAGCCTTATTGGGCTCGAGACTGTAATACCTGATAGAACGCCTCTCCCAACACAAACACTTTGCCCAGCATCTAAGGTCCTTCTCCAGATGCCTTCTCTGAGGGAGGCTCAGAAGATGGCAACAAGGGAGAGGGCCTTCTCGGCGGTGATGAGATTTTAATCGATCCCAAATCTGTTGTTTAGGTTTGGCTGATCCTCAAAGTTGTTTTGGGATGTATGTTGTGTTTGTGTATATTGTCTGTTATATGTTTTTATGGTTTTTAAATTTTGTATATAGTTTTTAATGTTTTAATCTTTTGTAAACCACCTAGAGAGCTTCAGCTATGGGGCAGAATAGAAATAATAAATAAATAAATAAATAAATAAATAAATAAATAAATAATAGATTTGATGCAGGAGCACTGTCCCAAATCCCAGATGTATGAAGGGCAGAAATTATTATCCAGTGACTTACCAGAGGGAGTGTAGGGAGGGAAGATTGCTAGGGACCAATTACCAAACTAAAAAATTGCAAGGAAGCAAAGCAAAACCCATGAAGAAGCTATATGAAAAATGTGTACACACACTACTGAGACAATGTCCAGGTTCAGGCAACACACTGTGGCTTGTCAAGCTGCAGGACCCTACACTTACTGGGTTCACATGTCACTGGCTTGCATATTCAAAATGGTGGCCACATGCACCATATCTTCAGGTGGGCTGTTGTGTTGCGTAAACATGCCCACTGGAACAAATGTCTATTTGAGTTGAAACAAGTGCTCAGTTAGCCATGTGTTTGCATTGGCACAGTCTGCTAAGTCTTGGGTGGGTCAGGGCCTTAGGACATTCCTTGAGGGCAGTAATGAAGAAGGGCCTCTCTCTGGTTCAGCATGCTGAACACCTCCCTAATGGACGGTTGCAGAAAAATAGGTACCTGTGTATGATCTTTAAGTTACCCAAGCTAGTGTACACATTTGTACATTACATGAACTATATCCATATAGGAGACAGTCATGTGTGAAGCAGGCCTTGCTTGGGATGCTTCATTGCCCAAAGCCGGGAATGCACATGTAGAAATCCATTGGGGGAGATGGCAGTGGCATAAAACAGATCAGGGGAAGATGGGTGTGAATAGCTCTCCTCATTTTAACAGGTGTTAACTCACACGGTTGCTGCAGTGTCGTGCGTTTTCAACTTGCTAATTTATTCTCACAGGAACATTTAGCTATTCAAGGCCATGGGGTAAATCCTGCTGTTTTCACCATCCCTGTTGCAAAAGAGAGGCCATACCGGGCTGTACGGTGAGGATTTGGAAGTATTCCCTAAAAAAAACAGTAGAAGGCAGCCGTTGTTTCAAGTTGTGTGCATAAACAAGTCCTTATTAACTCCTCAAGGAACTAAAGTATTTAACAAGTCCTTATTGAATACTCAAGGAACTAAAGGAATCTAAATAATAAAATTACTACAAATGCAGTAAAATGGCAATCAAAGCCAACTAAGACATAGATTAACTGAAACCAACCCTTAGCAGCATGAGAAATGGCAAATGCCTGCCTAAACAGTCACATCTTCAGCTTTCTGAAAAGCAATACTGTGTGAACCTGATAGCTCTTCTTTGGAGAGTGAATTCTACAAAAAGGGGGCAACCACCAAAATGGCCCCTATTTCTCATAGCCACCCCCCCCTTATTTCAGAAGGCCAGGGGCACCCTGAGAAGGGCCCCTTGTGAAATCTTAAAGCACATGACAACAGGCATGAGAGGAGGCATAACTATTGTTTATCTGCTTCACATCTGCCATAGCTACAGTTTACTAGGGCTGGACTTATGGAGTTGGATAGTACTCAAATCAGGTTTTATTTTCAAACCCCTAAACTGGTTCAGGAATTTGCACACATGACAAAATCTCTGCTGCCAAAAAAATAGCCATGATGTGTTAAATTCCAATAATGATCTGCAAACCCCATCTACGCAGATCTACAAATATAGGGTGGCCATATGATAGGGTGACCAACTGTCAGGATTTCCCCGGATTTGTCCTGGTTTTTGTTCTTTCCATGGTGTCAGGGGGGATTTTCTATAATTTTCAATAATGTCCTGGAATGACACACCTTCCTCTTTAAGGCTGCCATTAGCATGGCAGGAGGGAATGACATGCTTTCTTGAGGCACATCATTCCCCCACCCCGAGCTCCAATTGAGGTCTTAAAGGGGAAAGTGGGTCATTCGTGGACATTATAGAAAAGGCCCCAATTGGAGTGGATGGTGGTGGTGCAGAATGAAATCCTTTCCCCTCCTCCACTCCAATCGGGTTCTTTAAGGTGGCGGGGGAATAACGTACTTTCTGTAGGACTCAGAAAGCTGCTTCCCCACACACACACTAGGTGTCCTCTTTTTTGGTTTCCCAAATATGGTCACCCTACCATATGAAATGGAGGACAGAGGGCTCTTGTATCTTTAACAGTTGTATAGAAAAAGGAATTTCAGCAAGTGTTATTTGTATGCATGCTGCACCTGGTGAAATTCCCTCTTCATCACAACAGTTAAAGCCGCAGGAGCCCTGCCCTCTTGACTAGATACAAAAGAAGACAGGGCTCCTGCAGCTTTAACTCTTTAGATGAAGAGGGAATTTCACCAGGGTGCAGCATGCATATAAATGACACCTGCTAAAAAACCCTTTTTAATATAACTGTTAAAGTTAGAGGAGCCCTGTCCTCCTTTCCATATGGTCACCCTATATTTGACAAATACAGCTCTAAAACTATGCAAGATATTGCAGAGATCCTAAGAGGTAACTCTGGATCTCCAGAATGTTTAGCTAGTACTCATACAGCTCAATCCTATGCATGTTTACTCAAGAATAAATCCTACAGCTAGCTTACTCCCAAGTAAGTGTACATTGGATTTGAAGCCAAAGTGGTGTCAGTCTTGATCATGAGAAAAGGGAATTTTGTTGGGATAGTTTCAATTAGTTCAGATTCCAGTTTTATTTTAAAGGATGGAAAAAGAAGAGGAACTGTTCTTTTCAGGACATTTTTGAAATGAATTATCCCATCCTTACTTTAGTCATTCTACTTTCCTGTAAGTACACAATTTTCTAAAGATCCGGGACTGTGAATCAGAAGCTGCTGTCAGATTCTGGGCTGAGCAACAGGGGTGAGCGCAAACTACAAAACATCAGAGAGATTACCTCCATTTGCAACATCTGGCACATCACAAGGGTGTGGCTAGTGGGCTGCATTCAATGACTTTAAAAGAGGATTGAGTAAATATAGGGAGGATAAGGCAGTCAGTAGCTGCTAGTCATGATAGCTATATGTTACCTCCAAATCAAGGTACACTGTGCCTCTGAGTACCAGGGTGGGCCTGTATCCTTTATAGAACAGTCTATTTGAACAGCTGTCAGAGCGGTCACCCCGGTCACATTCTTCTACACTGTGCTGAGACACACTATATTTCTATTTAACTTATAATAATTCTTTCTAGATGTGTGTTTGTGTGCACATGTGAATTAAGGTGACCATATTTGGGAAACCAAAAAAGAGGACACCTAGTGTGTGTGTGGGGAAGCAGCTTTCTGAGTCCTGCAGAAAGTACGTTATTCCCCCGCCACCTTAAAGAACCCGATTGGAGTGGAAAGGATTTCATTCTGCACCACCACCATCCACTCCAATTGGGGCCTTTTCTATAAAGTCCACGAATGACCCACTTTCCCCTTTAAGACCTCAATTGGAGCTCGGGGTGGGGGAATGATGTGCCTCAAGAAAGCATGTCACTCCCTCCTGCCATGCTAATGGCAGCCTTAAAGAGGAAGGTGTGTCATTCCAGGACATTATTGAAAATTATAGAAAATCCCCCCTGACACCATGGAAAGAACAAAAAACAGGACAAATCCGGGGCAATCCTGACAGTTGGTCACCCTATGTGAATTAGCATATGCGAATCACTGCCCTTTTGTCCTCTTGGCTATTCATAACTGGTCACCCTATGGGGAACCGTAGGAGAGGGCTATAGTTGGGCTTCCCCCAGACATTTGGTGGGCACCTCTGAGAAACAAAGTACTAGGTACCTTGATAGGACTTCAACCCCCATCAGCCCTAGCCAGCATGACCAATAGTCAGGAATCCTGGGAGTTGTAGTACAAAAGACCTGGAGGGCACCAGGTTGGAGAATGCTTAGCTTTTACTATGATCCAATAGGGCTTTTTTGTGTTGGACAGGCCTGATCTGAGCAGGGACAGAATGAACAGAATTGCTTTACCATTAAAATAGTCTACTTTTTTCTGTCTATTTCTTTTAAGATTATGTACCACCAGGCCTTTGAATTATTTAGGTTACTAAACCATTTTATAATTATGTACTTCATGTTTTGGCTCTACAAATGAGCCCAGTAGGTTTGTGGGGGGTGGGTGGGTTTGCATTTATTGGGTTTGTTTTGAAAGACTGACTTGGGAAAAGGTACAAGGTGTGTGGGGGGGAGGGGAGAATACGTCTTTTGTTTGTCAGCAAAATCAAGCATGGAGATGATGTAAATATATGAAACTGTATTTATTTTACATCAGTGTAGAATCAGGCCCAGGATTAGCCAGGTCATTTTGTAATTGCCATTATCCAAGTATTGAATTATAACAGCAAAATGTCAACCTGAAATAAACAAGAAGATGATTCATCCCGATACACAGTAATTAGCACGTTGACAGTGATGATCTGCAAATGAGCAATGGATATGAAACTGCTGTGCTCTCCCGTGCTTTGCTGTGGAGCGGAGTAAATCCCTAACGCAATTCAACACACTCTTTATGCTCCGCAAAGCTTTTCCAGAACATAACAAACTTACACCAAGATATTAAAGAACAAGGAGGAGCTTTAAAGGAAAGCTGTGTAAATCCATTTATCATGACTCAATGAAGTCTTCATGTGCAACAGAGCTTTAAGGCTGGTTTAACATCATGGCAAACCTATGACGGAGTTTGTTATTCTCCCCATGTTACAGATGGGGAACTGAGGCTGCAAGCAATTTGCTCAAGACTGCACAGCGAGTCCCTGGCAGAGATGGGATTCGAACTCTGAGGTCAGAGACCAACATTCTACCACAGGGGCTGGCAGAAAGTGGATCTCTGTATGTTTAGCTCCAAGTATCCATGACTATTGGCCATGCTGGCATGGGTTTCTGGGAGTTGAAGTCCAAAACATGTGGAGAGCTACATTCTACCCATCATCATAAGAACCAGAAAAAGTGCAGAAAAGGGCAAGTCAAATTATCAAGGGACTGGAGCATCTTTCCTATGAGGGAAGGTTGCAACAGGTAGGATTGTTTAGCTTGGAAAAAAGGAGGCTGAGCTGTGACCCTACAGAGGCATACAAAATTATGCATGGTGTGGAGAATGTGGACAGGGAAACATCTTTTCTGCCTCTCATAGTACTAGAACCTCGGGTCATCCTATGAAGCTGATTGTTGGAAGATTCAGGACAGATAAAAGGAAGGACTTCTTCACAAAGCGCATAGTTAAACTATAGAATTAACTACCACAAGATGTAGTGATGGCCACCAATTTGGATGGCTTTAAAAGGGGGTTGGAAAAATTCTTGGAGAAGGCTATCAAAGGCTACTAGTCCTGATGGCTATGTACTATCTCCAGTATCAGAGGCAGTAATCCTATGTACACGTGTTGCTGGGGAACATGGGTGAGAGGGTGCTGTTGCACTGTGATCTGCTTATGGGTTCCTAGTCAACAGCTGGTTGGCCACTGTGTGATATATGGGGTACTAAGCAGATATGGGGAGACCATGGACAAATCTCCACTCTGTAGAAAATGTAGCTGATAAGCACCAAGAACAACCTACATCTGGGAATGGATTCCTTGCGAAGTCTTATTATTTTCACATGGTGTATACACTTTTCCCCTATATTAAATCTCTTGATTTTAGAGGTTAAAGTAGGGGAATAAGAGAGTCCTCTGTAAAAACAACAAGGAATCTACTCCTGGTAAGCAGCAACACTAGCCCAAATCATTTCAGGGTCAGGATGGGAAAATATGCTGTACACTCTCATCTTCAGAGCCTCGTGTGGCGCAGAGCGGTAAAGCAGCAGTTTCTGCAGCTGAAACTCTCCCCATGGCCTGAGTTTGATCCCAGCGGAAGCTGGTTTCAAGCAGCCGGCTCGGGTCGACTCAGCCTTCCATCCTCCCGAGGTCAGTAAAATGAGTACCCAGCTAGCTGGGGAAAAGGTAATCATGGCCGGGGAAGGCAATGGCAAACCACCCCGCTATAAGGCCTGCCAAGAAAACGTCAGTGAAAGCTGGCGTCCCTCCAAGAGTCAGTAATGACTCAGTGCTTGCACGAGAGATTCCTTTCCTTCCTCTCATCTTCAGCACACTGGCAATATTTCTAGCAGTGATGTCTGAATTTGGGCTACATTTTACATAGCCTTGGACGCTCCAGAGACCTATCCAGTTTCATAAGACCTTGAGTGTCATCAAGGGGGCGGGGAGGAATCGTGTTTCCTTACCATTGCTTTCCCCCTGCTTCTGTCCCACGATACTTCCTATTTCTTCACACGGGGGAAGAGAAGTAAACAATAACCATGTGGCCCCTTCAGTGGGCATTATTGTGCCGCTTTCCCTGCATATAGCAGGAAATGGCAGAACATTTCATTTTTTTTTAAAAAAAGGATTTATTCTGTGATGGAAAGAAGGCCAGAAGGAGCAGAAGACACATGGGAGGTGGACAGTGTTGTCAAAAGGACCCGTGAACATACATAAGTGGGCAGTAACGAGCGTGTGATAAAACACTCACCTGATGACGCTCCTTGTTTCCTCAGCCAGCAGTTCTCTGTTCATATTAGCTCTTCAACATTCGTTGGACACCTTCCAGTAGGCATGGAAGGAATGCCAGTCAACCATTGACCTGCAACTATGGTTGACATGACAAAACCTTAAGTTCAGAGCATACTGGACCCCTGCGACATTTGTTTTGCTTTTGGAATTAACCTCAGGAGTGGCTTGAGTTGTAACAAACCACACAGGAATCTAGTACTCTTTTTGTGTGGGGGTGGGGTGGGAGGGATTTCTAGTGGTGGTTCAGTTTTGAAAGGAAGTTTTCTGTATAAGAACACCACAAAAAAGACTTCATAGAATCATAGAGTTGGAAGGGGCCTACAAGGCCATCGAGTCCAACCCCCTGCTCAATGCAGGAATCCACCCTACAGCATACCTGACAGATGGTTGTCCAGCTGCCTCTTGAATGCCTCTAGTGTGGGAGAGCCCACAACCTCCCTAGGTCACTGATTCCACCGTCACGCTGCTCTAACAGTCAGGAAGTTTTTCCTGATGTCCAGCCAGAATCTGGCTTCCTTTATTCCGTGTCCTGCACTCTGGGAGGATCGAGAAGAGATCCTGGCCCTCCTCTGTGTGACAACCTTTCAAGTATTTGAAGAGTGCTATCATGTCTCCCCTCCATCTTCTCTTCTCCAGGCTAAACATGCCCAGTTCTTTCAGTCTCTCTTCATAGGGCTTTGTTTCCAGACCCCTGATCATCCTGGTTGCCCTCCTCCGAACACGCTCCAGCTTGTCTGCGTCCTTCTTGAATTGTGGAGCCCAGAACTGGACGCAATACTCTAGATGAGGCCTAACCAGGGCCGAATAGAGAGGAACCAGTACCTCCCATGATTTGGAAGCTATACTTCTATTAATGCAGCCCAAAATAGCATTGGCCTTTCTTGCAGCCATATCGCACTGTTGGCTCATATTCAGCTTGCGATCTTTACTTTTGAAAGTAAAACCCTGATGTGGCTGCATCATTTAAATAACGTAGCACCACTGCGGAGTTAACAAGACACCCCCCTTGGAGAACATATCTATGACTAAAACAATCATCTTCCAGAACTAAATGGGTTTTTTTGCCAGTGGAGTATTTATTCAACAACCTCCTTGGCCTAGACATCCTGGAGATTACATATGCAATAAGGCGACCATTTCTTTCGGAAAAAAATCCAAGGAATGTGGGCTGCATATCAGCGCCGACACTGCTATGTATACAGTTCACCTTCACTGCTCCTTGATGCTCTGGTCTCCTTCCCTTTATAATCATTTTGGGAGGGTGGGGAAGTTTATATGTATTTGTGTTGTTTTTAAATGTCAGTTTTTTTAAAAGCTGGGTAAGCCAAACACACACTTGCCTCTCCTTCTGGCTGTCAAGTGCCAAATAGTTGCTTTTTAAAACTGGAAAAGCCACTTGATATGAAATATAGCCATTATTCTGGACATCATAATCCATCATCTCATATACAGGAGTTTTCTATGCTTATTTTCCAAAGTGAGAGGCAGCTGGTGGGCAAGCAGGACTAAACGAATAATCTGTTTGCATCCAAAAGAAGACAGATGAAGGATTTAAAATACAAATACTCTTTTTTGCATTACTTTAATTGGATTCTAAATCTGGCAGAGGCCAATATTGTGGCTTCTTCACACAAACATGCATTTCCTGGTTTAGATACAGTCTTGAAGTTAATGCTGAAGACGGAACCAACTACAGCTTGAAACTAAAAAGAGGGAAGGATCTATTGAACCTACATCACAGGGAAAAGATCACTTTCTACAAACACACGTTTGACTTTTATTCCTTTCGGTTTATTTTTGCATTTTCACATAAATAGTAACACACCAATTCCAGCTGAGTATTAAAACCAAAATCTTTTATTGAGACACAAGAACAGGGACAGGTAGAATTGAACATCGTGTGGGGGAATAAGAGTTTAGAGCACAATCAGTCATAACAACAGATGGTCCTCTTAGTACTCAACATCCTTTCCTATGGACCGCACAAGGGCAGATCATCCCAGAATGGTACTTCTCTGCAGCCTTCATTCACTTTAGCACAAACAGCCCAGATAAAGCATGCTGATGCATGTAATCTGTACACTTTAAAACTTTTTAAAGGGCGCCAGCAACCTTGTAAGAACATGGTCCCTCAAAATGCAATAGCTTGGAGCATACTATCAATATATAAAATTTATATTCTATGACCACACATTCACCATGGAATAATTCAGTAAGATGCTCTTACCCACCACAGATCAGATTCCATTTTGGGTGAAACAAAAATTTCACCCATGAATATAGCATTACAATTAAGCACAAATATGAGCTACCAGCTTCATGTCGTTTTTCCATGTTGAAGCTTTCTAGGACACCTCATGCAAATGTTTGTCCGCTATACATAAAAAGAAATCAGTCCCCTAAATCATATAATAAAGCCACTAAAGTGGTCGCACAAAGATATAGTTATCCCTGATCAAGCTTGTTTTATTTGCAATCTTAAGGAGACTATTATTCTAGCTTGTATTAAATAAGCCATAGGCATCTTCCAGAAGCAGTTCAGGTATAGGACAGTCTCTCCTTTCATTTGCACAGGAAATTGGGAGGAAGGGGATAAATTTTAAAAGCACTCTGGATCTATCATCTTGCAATCAAGTCTCAGCCTAAAGTGATCATTTGATTGGACCCACCAGCTGCTTGCAGAAAGCTTCATAGCTCGATCTCACCAGTTGTAGGGACACACAGTCTACATTCCAGAAGGCTACTGGGAGCCAAGCGTTGTAGCTGCACTGCCTTGAAGTGGATGGGTGGTCTCCCACTCTGATTTGTTAAGACGCAGCAGCCAATCACACCAAACCTGTTTAATCAGAAACGCCAGAGTCCCCATCAGGCTTTGCAGGAGATTTCACGTGCCTTTGGAATAAATTTGACATTTGGCCCAAATCCGGTAATGTAGGATGAGCAGCAAGCAGGCGTCATTTTTTTATTTATTTAATCTGGTGACAAATTCAGTAGATTGGCATTGGGATGGCAGCAGGAGGAGCAATGCGAGGGTTAGTACTGGTGGGAAGAGCGTACAGCTGGAAATTAAGGACGAGCCTCAGTCGGAGTCACTGCTGCTGGAAGAGGAGGAATGCTGTAAACAGGAGAAAACAGAAAAACTCATGAGACTTCAATATCAACTCATTGTCACTGGAATCTAATCAGGGCTTAATCCAGCGGTTCCCAATGTAGCACCTTACTCTCTCGCTCTCCCATCCACTCTTTGCCTTGCTATTTCCTCACCTTCCCAGCCGCTAGCCTTGCAATTCCCCCCTCCACTTCAGCTCAGTTTCTGCCCGCTCCTAGTCTCTTGCTTTTCTTTCTTTACCTTTGCCTTGCTGTTTTCACCCCCAGCCTCTATCATTGCTGTTGCTCTCCCCACCGCTTTATCCCGTGCACCCAACCTCCAGCCTAGCTCTTTCTCTCCCCGCTACCCCTTTTCCTTGCTATTTCCCCCCAGCCTCTTGCCTCACTATTTCTCTCCACCCACCTCTTTTGACTAGCCAGGCTCCCATGGCAGCCATTATGTGACTAGCCACATCCTCCACAAGAGCCGTTTTGTGGTGGTACCCAGAGCAATTTCTCAAATTCCCAAGTGTGCCCACAGGTTCAAAAAGTTTGAGAACCCCTGGCTTAACCTATCTCAGGGGTTAGCTCCAGAAAATGTCAACTGGGGATATGAACACCATATACCAGCAAAAATATTGTTTCCAATATTTATTTATTTATTACATTTTTATACCGCCCAATAGCCGAAGCTCTCAATACCTGCGGGTTGGTTGAAGAACAGACAGACTCTTAACATATACAGAATATGTGTCCTTTCCCAGAAAACCACTGTTACCAAGTTCCAGATATCAGAGACTGAGGTTTCCCTGAAGTCCTGAACCCCCAAATCTCTCCCAGGGCCAGCATGAAGGGCCAGTGCCCGCAATACCTGATGGAACACCTCTCCCGACATGAACCTACCTGTACACTGCGCTCAACATCTAAGGTCCTCCTCCGAGTGCCTACTCCGAGGGAAGCTCGGAGGATGGCAACAAGGGAGAGGGCCTTTTCAGTGGTGGCCCCCCGACTGTGGAATGATCTAGGGCCCCCCGATGAAGCTCGCCTGGCGCTAACATTGTTATCTTTTCGGCGCCAGGTCAAGACTTTTCTCTTCTCCCAGGCATTTTAACAGCATTTAACAACGTTAAGTTTGTTTTTAATGGACCCCAGAATTGTTGTTTTTAACTGGATACTGTTGTTTTTATACTGTTTTTTATGGTTTGTAATTGTTGTAAACCGCCCAGAGAGCTTCAGCTGTAGGGCGGTATATAAATGTAATAAAATAAATAATAATAAATAAGGGTAAGCAGCCCACACCCCAGCTTGTTATAACAATTTGTTATAACAAGCTTGGGTATAACAATTTGTCACCCAAATTGTTATACCCAAAAAAGCTGCTGACTGAGTCACCAGCTCAAGGAGTGCTCCTCAAGTAAGTGACTCAGTCAGGAGCCCATTTCAAAGTCCTGAGCTGGTTCCTCAAGGTGCCAATTCATTCTAGAGCCAGCTCTGCCCATCCCTCACTTTCCCAAATCAGGGAAAGTAAGGGCCCGGGAAAGCCCTGAACCCACCGCTTCATCAGAAGATGATTTCACACACACCCGCAGCTTTCCCTGAGGGAAAATGAAGACAACAGAGGCTGCTTGAGGTTGTGTCCCTGGAGGCCATGGCTCAGTTGGGAGCCCTTCTCCCACCTCCTTTCCCTTTCTCTGGGTGGGGGTGCTTTGGAGAGGATCCTCACCTGAGGCCTTCACAGGCCATTTGAGCCAAATTCAGCCTGTAGGCTGCAAGTGCCCCATCCGGTAGGCCACAAACACTTTAGGGCAGTCAAGCTAAGAGTGGCAGGCACAGTGACCCTTGATGGCAGGCAAACAGGCCTTCTTTGCTCACCCTCCATGGTAACAAGTGAAATAAATCCAAGATTTCCTTGGCTCAAGCTAGGCCCACGTTCCCCTCTCTTCCCTTCCACAGACCTTCCCATGATGCTTATGGAGTTTGTGTGGTTTGCTCATCTTGTGGGCCTTCTTCATCTTCTTCCTCATCTTCTTTTCTGCCTTCTTATCCATCACATGAGTCCCCATGGCAACAGCCCCAGGCATCAACGGATTAACCCCCATTCCTCCAGGCATACCCGGAGCAGGTGGAGGGTAAGGGCCAACAGGCGGAACCGGATAGCCAGGCTGATGCCCAGGATATGGTGGTGGCTGAATAGGATGACCTGGTGGGTATGCAGGCTGGCCTGGCATCCCCGCTGGGGGGACAGGATATGAGCCAGCAGGTACAGGGCCTGGAGGGAAGGCAGGGTTCATTGAAGGATGGTGTGCAGGATTATAGCCAGCTGGGTAAGAGGGGTTGGGAGGGTAGGCACCTGGCTGGCCTAAAAAGAAAAAAGAAGAGGGGAAGGGAAGATAAGAGACAAGAAGAAAGAGTTGCGAAGTGAAACAAATCTTGCTGCAGCCAACTTTTAGTACCTTACCTTTCAGTAGCTAATTTCTAAGAGACGTACTGGGACCCCAGTATACTTACACTTAGCAGCCTTATAGGAACCAATATTCTCTATAAAGCGTCCCTCCCTCCCTTAACCTACCTACCACAACCACACACACTAGTCCCAGCCCCCACGCGATCATTTTTAGAAGCAGCAGAAGCAGTCCCCCTTCTCCCACGTTTGCTCATTGCCTAGAGTGACACCCATAGAATCCATCGTTCACAGGATACCTTCAGACACCCCAGTTCCAGTGGATTCCCACCAAGTGATAATGGCAAAGGCCACGGCTCTTTGGACAACAAAGGCTTTTCATCTGAATCCACCCAAGGATTTCCATGTTATTGACAGCAAGTCACTACTACCTAAAGAAGTAAGTTCAAACTGAATCTCTTAGGCAGATCTGGTCATCATTTGGGTGGCTGTGGGCACAGAGGAACGTATCCAACAGTGTCATTCTAAAGTGTGTGCAAGGGGAGAATCCAACTAAAGTTCCACCTGCACAACCCATTGCAGGTCTTAGGTTTGCAAAGTGGTCCACTAGCACTCGCACAACAGGAAAAGGCAAGGGAACTAGTCAATGCACACAATGCCTTCTGCTGAGTCACGGAGGACAAAGTCTCTTATGCAGTGAGACCAGAGCGTGCATAGCGTTCTTCTGCAAACATCTTCAGGCAAGCTAATTCTGCTACAGAAAGTGGGCTGATCAGTTTAATTGTGACCAGGCTTAGATGCCTGTTACTTGCCTCTAAGGAGGATTTCCTTCCCAAAATACTTACAAAAGGTATGCCATCAACATGAACTTTAAAGCTGGCGAGGCGCGTCAGTACAACAGTGCCTTGACAATTACCAAGTCACCTTTAAAAAAATAAAATAAAATAGCAGGGCAGCTATTAAAGACCCTGGCTACAAGCAAGTGACTCAGTAAGTAGCATGTTCACAAAACCCTTCTTGAAAGAAACCAATGCCCATTAAAATGCCTCCAGACAGGACACCAACTATGTCCTTGTGCTATATATTCTCTACAGAGACATACCAGGGAGAAAACCATCACATCTGCTTCCTATTTTTACCTGGATTGGGATTCCACATGGTCCTCAAAGAAAGGAGAAACTGTCAGCTGATGGGAGAAAGACACTGTTAGCTCAAAAACATAAAATTAGAAGACCATTAATACTGCATAAATCAATTCAGGAGGACAGCTGGGTGGAACCGGTTGTTTTCGTTTTAATCAGAGCAAAGTCTATTCCATAAGGTCAAATTGCAGGCAACAGGTAGAGATGTGATGCGGCCCGCAGTCTAGAGGACCTGAAAGGTATGGGTTTGGGATCATTACAATGCCCTCAGCCCCAGCCTCCGTGACGGACGAAGAAGCCCAGTCATTTACCTTATGCTGCAACCTTAGGTACCCTTACTCCCAAGTCTATCACAGTTGGAGCTTACTTCTGAATGACATACACAGGATAATTACTACTACTACAGCATTTAAATTGTGTGGAGGGAGGGAGTATGAACATAGAATCATAGAATAGTAGAGTTGGAAGGGTCCTATAAGGCAATCTAGTCCAACCCCCTGCTCAATGCAGGAATCTACCCTAAAGCATACCTGACAGATGGTTGTCCAGCTGCCTCTTGAATGCCTTTAGTGTGGTTACTGGACAAAGAGTTTTACGATACTTTGATCCTCATCAGAAAATGCTGAGAGACAAGTCACGTATTTCCAGAGATTAATTTATTTAAATAAGGGGCACAGGGGAGATCTTGGCCATCTAGCCCCAGATAAGAAACACAGTGAGCCGACTGAGCTGATAAACTGCCTTTATAGCAGGAAATGGAGCTTTGCAATGACATTTCCATGTAACAACAGCCCTTCTAGACCTGGGTTCAAGTTCTTTCTCGGCCACATAGTGGCAGTGTGACCAAGACGCTTTCTCAGCCTCAGTTATCCCATTTTATCTAAAATTGGAACACATACTGCTTGTTGAGAGGGTGAGGCATTAAGGAAACACTCTTTACCAATTAAAAGGCTTAGAAACAGAGCAAGCTATTATATTAACACCAAAAGCAGAGCTAAATGACATGAGACTTCTAAGTATCCATATCCCAAACAGAAAGATCAAGAAGTTGTAGCATTTTAAAAAAGTCAAAACCACATACATAACTAACTTTAAATCAATATTAACCATTAAAGGATATTAACTTGATCCATTAAGATTTAATATAATCTGCTAGACATTACCAGAACTACAGGCTGGATGCAAATCTAGCTCAGTTATCAAGTGAATAAAACAAGTTCTTTGTATGCAAGCCTCAGTTTTCCCATCTGTAAGATCGGAACAATGAAGATGGGGGGGCATTCTTCAGAAAATTAGTGAGATTTAGAGATGTACATTACTATAACCTTCTCCTTTGTCCATCCTCCAGATCCAGTGTCTTTCAACACAGCCCAAGTCTCACCCCCACCTCTATCTTGTCTGTCTCAAATACAGTTCAAATTCTCTCAGCAAGGCCTTCATGATTTGCATAGCGTGTGCAGATACCATTTGAATTATACAAAGTGGGCCCTGCAACAAAGCAGTGCAGTATGGAGAGTTCCTGTTCAAGATGCCAGCCATGTCCTCTTCCAGGATATTCCATTCCATCCCCTCTTCCCACCCCAGTTTTCAACTCCCACAACTGTCAGTTAGCATTCTGTCTCCACTGAACATGCTCAATCCTCACAGCAGTTTTGGGCCCATCCACCCTCCTACTCCGGATTTTCCCCCTAAAGGATTTTTGAACTGCTGAAAACCTTGGGCTTTCCCTGAGCCTGCTGTTGGCACCTCCCTCTTCTGTATGGAGAGTGCCATTTTGGCTACATAAAAGATCCACAAGAGATGAAACAGTTTGTGATTACTTCCTCTAAGAGGTTTTCTAGAACAATGGTGGGCAAGCAGTAGAACTCCAGAGGTTTTGGACTTCAACTCCCAAAGTTCCTGACCATCAGCCATGCTGGCAGGGGTTTCTGGGAGCTGAAGTCCAAAACATCCACATATTTACCTTCTGACCACCCCTGGTCTAGAATAAACCAAGCCACAGTGCCACCACTATGGGGATATTGACAGGACTGCACTGTGGGACTTACTTGCAAGTAAACCTTCATAGGATTGTGTTGTCTTTGTATGTGAAATGCATGAACACTCAAAGCAGTATATAAAAGCTAAAATTTATTTATACTTTACTAAGAGAATTAGAGTGCAATCCTATGCATGTTTAGACAGAAAAAAGCCCTACAACTACGGGGACGGGGGAGCCCTACAAGCTTCTAGTTGTAGGGCTTTTTTCTGTCCAAACGTGCATAGGATTGCACCTTAGTGTCATTGCCCGTCTTAACTAGTACACAGATTTGCTTCACGCCGCCCAGGTTCTCCTGAAAGTTGCGCTTTCCTTTAAACTTTCGGAGCCCACTCCCATGGCATATTTACTTGAAAATAAGCCCCACCATTGAGCAGGAGGTTGGACTCGATGGCCTTATAGGCCCCTTCCAACTCTACTATTCTATGAGTTCAAGTGGGATTTACTCCCTGGTGTAAGGCTACAGCCTCCTGCGCACATGAAAAGTGCGTTTGGTCACGCCCCAAACGGAGGCAATGGGCTCTACAACCGCAGAGGAAGACGGCTCCCTGCTCCCCTGCACAGAAGAAGGCAGCGTCCCCCAGCCCCAATATAAAGACCGTACCTAGCAAGAGTCGAGTCCCACCTTCCCCTCCGGAACTTCTCCGCACCTTCGCCTTCACTCCGTTCAGTTCTGCAGCGGCCGCTTCCTGGACGCTTTCCTTGCAGCTCGCTCCATCTCCAAGTCCCTCAGCCTTATTGGCTCAGAGACTACATGGCGCACTTTCGATAGGCTAGGCAAGCTGTCTCGCAGCCCGGTTAGGCGGGCTTTCCAGTCATGGCTCTTCGGGCCGGGATTACCAACAAACTCACACGAAATATTAAAGGGACCGAGCAGGTTCACTGCACGGGTTAGGCTGCGATCGGATTGAACTCCATTGCACTTACTTCTGAGAAGACATGAATAGGATTGTGCTGTAAAGGTAACATGCAAAAAAGGCAATCTTGCGTTCAAAATAAGATTTATTATTATTAAGGTTATTGGCCTTATTATTCTTAAATAGATTTATTTACCACTGAACATATTTTATTTTTTTATTTGTAACTATATATCGCTGAACATAACAGAATCTCTCAGCGGTTCACAACACATTATTAAAACACAGTATTTAAACTCAACATTAAAACAAGTCCAACTATAATAAAGGAGCAGTAAAATGGAGTGGCCTAATTAATTAACTTACAGGCCAGGGAAAGCCTGGGTGAATAAGTGGGTCTTCAGGAGGCGTTTTAAAAATGTCACATTTTCTGCCTCCCAAACTACACAAGGGAGGGTTTATTTATTTATTACATTTTTATACCACCCAATAGCCGAAGCTCTCTGGGCGGTTTCCCAAATGGTGGGTGCCACTACAGAGAAGGCCTATCGCTTGGATACTTCCTGGTGGCGTTCCATCCATTTCGGACTGACTAGCAAGACCTCCACTGCTGATTTGAAAGATGGCCTGAGTATGTATAATACCTCTAAGAGGTTCACATAATACATTAAAATATACATTAAAATACATAAATATTGCGGATCTTTCCATAAGATGGGTGCCACCACAGAGAGGGCCCACTTCCTGGCTCCTATGAGATAGCCGTGGTACAACCAGATGTTACCACTCAGTGTTAACACATCTGTTGTACTGGGGAAGGCCATTTCAGGGAAATTGGCGATTTCCTTGTCAGCCAGGTAAGCTGATCCCAAACTGTTCAGAACTTTATATACTAAGAGCAAGACCTTGTACTTAGCTTGGTAGATCACAGGTAGCCAGTGCAGTTACCTGTGTAATATATGTACAGCCAGGCATTCCACTCAGCATCCCAGCAGCCACATTCTGCACCAGCTGGAGCTTCTGGACCAGGCACAAAAGCGCATTACAGCAATCTAAACGTGAGGTTACCAATGTATGGACTACACTCCCTGTCCAAAAAATGGCATAGATGAGTTGGTAATAGGAGCTCCTCACCATAGAAGACACTTGGGCCTCTAATAACCGTGATAATTCCAGGAGCACCTCCAAACTATGAGCCTGTTCTTTCCAAGAGAGTGCAACCCTGTCTAGAACAGGCAAACCCCCCAATTCCCGTATCTGGACTCCACCCACGCATAGAGTCTCCATCTTGTCAAGGATTCAGTCCTAGTTTTTTGACCTTCATTCAACCCATCACCGCATCCAGATACTGGTTCAGAACATGCCAGGCCTCGCATGATTCAGATGTTAAAGAGAGAGAGAGCTGGGTGTCGTCAACTTACTGATTAGATAGGCCTTATACTTTGACTGGGCTTTGGTTATTTATTTATTTATTTATTTATTGCATTTTTGTACCGCCCAATAGCCAAAGCTTCTTGGGCGGTTTTCACAAGTGAAGCTAGCTTTGAAACTCCAAAAAGCAGCAACAGTAGTGCTTGAGGGGATGTACAAGGGCTGGATGGGAAAGAGGACATGAACATCCAGGCCAGCAGCTTTAAAAGTTGTGTAGGAAAGGGAATTCCAGTAGGTGTAGCTTGCTATGATCTTTTCCCTGTGAAAACAAAGTGATATCAATAGGCTACCAGCACGACTGATGGTAGCTAGGAACTGGAAGGTCCAAGGGGAATATACTATTGAGGAATGGTACAAAGAAGTATGGGACATAGCCATTAATGATAAACTGACATGTAATATTAAGTGGAGAAAAGGCGTAACTAAAATAAATGAGTTCGAAGGAATTTGGAAACAGTTCCTAGTGTTTGTGTTTACTAAGGGAAGTGGGAAACCACCAGCAGAAGAAACGATTAGATTTTGGACTCAAGAATGATCCCGAGGTGGGGGGTGCACTTTTATGTTAAGAACGAAGATGTTGTAGTATGATAAGGTATATGTAATAGTTTTTGATATTTGTACTCAACAATCATTCAATATGTATGCAGCAGATATTTGATGTTTTTCTTTTTCTTATTGTGTTTTGTTTCAGTTATATTTTGGTAATGTTTATCTATGTTTATATAGTGTTGAAAATGAATAAAAATTTAATAATAATAAAAAAAAAAGAAACTCCAAAAAGCAGCAACAGTAGTGCTTGAGGGGATGTACAAGGGCTGGATGGGAAAGAGGACATGAACATCCAGGCCAGCAGCTTTAAAAGTTGTGTAGGAAAGGGAATTCCAGTAGGTGTAGCTTGCTATGATCTTTTCCCTGTGAAAACAAAGTGATATCAATAGGCTACGTTGACAAGAGCGAACAAAGGCCGATAAGTGCTGGTTAGGTTCTGATAGAACATTGGCTGAGCAAAATGTACTTGTAGATACGGATCTTTATGTCCCTCGACAAGTAGCTTTATTTATTGTGGCTGGGGTGGGGTGGGGGGCGGGAATTGGAGCAAAGGCCCTCAACTCAACTGTAGCTGTAAACTGTGCGCATGATTAATTTATTTGATTGGTATGTTTAATATTGTGTGTATGTGTGTGTAACTAAAACTGTAAGAATCTATGGCTTTATGCAATAAAATTAGCTTACAAGGGCTTGTAGTGTTATGGACTGGGATGGACAACTTGTGGTCCTCCAGATGTTTTGGCTTACATCTCCCATCATCCTTCACCATTGTCTATGAGGGCTACAACTGATGGGAGTTGTAGGCCAAAAGTTGGGAATGCCATTTGTTAAAAACTGATGAGGGGAAAAAGGTGACCTATTTTGTGTGCATTTTGTGCAAGGCTTTTGAAAGCCCTTGGGGGAAACGCTTTGGGGGGGGGGGGGCTTGGCAGTGTGTCACCTGGTGGTGGTGGGCAGCAGTACTCATAACAGAACTGAGTCTGAGAGCTGCCATTTTAATTTCCCACAGTGCCCTGGAGCAACTCTATGATGGGGGCATTGTGGGACATTAAAACGACAGTTTCCAGATCCAGCCACCTGGTGCTGATCACTGTGGCACTAGAAGGGAGAAGGCTACAGTGACAACAGTGTCAGCTAAGGATAGTGCGTCTCCTCTGAATGAATGCTTGAAGGCAGAAATGGGCTGGATGAGGAAGCTGAATCCAGACAAGACAGAGGTGCTTACTGTCAAAAGCCCTAATCTTGGTTTGGAGGTGTGTCAACCAGTTCTGGATGGGGTTACACTCCCCCTGAAAGACTGCATTCGCAGCTTGGGGGTGCTTCTGGATCTGTCACTCCAAATGACAGTCCAGATAGATGCGATGGCCAGGAGTGCCTACTATCAGCTTCAGCTCATACTCCAGCTGCTCCCTTTCATAGAGTTAGAAGACCTAAAGACAGTAGTGCACGTGCTGGTAACTTCAAGGCTTGACTGCTGCAATGCGCTCTACATAGGGCTACCTTTGTGCCTCGTCTGGAAACTTCAACTAGTTCAAAACATGGCACCCAAGTTGGTCACCAGTACACCTAGGGATGATCTTATTACACCAACTCTAAAATCACTTCACTGGCTTCCAATTAGTTTCCAGGTGACATATAAAGTGTTGGTTATTACCTTTAAAGCCCTACATGGTTTGGGTTAAGGTTACCTGTGGGATTGCCTGCTCCTGTACAATCCACCTTAGGTCCTCTGGGAAGAATTTACTACAGTCAGCCAAAACTAGACTGACAACTGTTACCAAGAGGACCTTCTCTTCTGCTGCTCCCAGATTGTGGAATGGCCTGCCGGAGGAGATTCGTCGACTTAACAGTCTTTCTGAATTTAAAAATGCTATAAAGACCGATCTCTTTCGGCAGGCCTACCCAGTCGAATTTTAAGATCTTTGACTGTTATTTTAATATTATATTAGTTTTACATGTTTTAATCACTTTTATGTATTTTATGGTATTTATATCTAATGTTGTTCCCCGCCTCAATCCAGAGGGAGAGGTGGTTAATAAATTATTATTATTATTATTATTATTATTATTATTATTATTATTAGCTGTACCCGGCCACGCATTGCTGTGGCTCAGTCTGGTTAAATGGAAAAGAAAGAAAAGAGAAAGCGCACATTTCTAATATGTTTAATTTCACAATGCTTGTGGGTATACAAATTTTTTTGTTGTTCTATTGTCTGTGCAGATATAGAGATTGTCTGGTTTGCCGACTCTAGAACACGCAACATATAATTGTCCATGTGAGAACCAATCCGTGTCTAGATCTAAACCGCACAATTCTAAAGATTGGCCCTGAGCTTTGTTGATGGTGATTGCAAACGCCAATCGAATTGGGAATTGCAATCTCTTAAATTGAAATGGCATATCCGTTGGAATCATAGGAATGCGAGGAATGAGGACATCTTCACCTTTGAAAGGTCCTGTCAAGATTGTTGCTTCTACGACGTTGCTTAGTAATTTTTTTACTGCAAGCCGCGTGCCGTTGCAAAGCTTTGGCTGGTTGATATTTCGCAACATGATAATTGGCATGCCGATTTTCAATTTCAGTACGTGCGGTGGCATCCCTGGCAGATCGAGTGAATTCAAAAATTCTGTTGGATAATTAACCTGTTCATCTGCTTCCACAACAGTGTCGACGGACTTATATGTGACTGCCTCGTTTTGAATGTTAGACTGAATAATATTGTTAAGTTCATAGACGTCTTTGTTCTTGGCCGCAAGAATAGCTCGTTCACTCAGCCAATTGTGATTCTTATAATTGGTTTGAATATTGGCAAATACTTTTTGAACCAATTCTTCTTTTGAAGTCACTAAATTGCAGAAGTTATGAGGCAATGAAATTCGTCCTGAGGTCAGATCAACCGGCACCTTTCCGTTCCCAATTTCCAGCAATTGATGTGAGAATATCTCAGCTGATCGATGTTTTGCAGCTGGACACGCATATTTGTAGTTAATTTTAACGTCTTTACGTGTCGCCACAAAGTAGAGTATTTCAGGGAAGCATTCATTTCGTCTGCTGGTGTCGATCGAGGAATTACAGGTAATGTTTGCCTGAAATCTCCTGCAAGCAATATTAATGCGTTCCGAAATGGTCTGATGTTTCCACGCAAATCTTGCAATGATCGATCAAGAGCCTCGAGCGATTTTTTGTGCGCCATTGTGCATTCATCCCAAACAATAAGTTTGCATTTTTGCAATACTTTTCCCATGCCGGTTGCTTTGGAAATGTTGCACGTGGGAGTTTCAATGAACTGCATGTTCAATGGCAATTTCAAAGCGGAATGAGCAGTTCTTCCACCTGGTAGCAATGTCGCAGCTATTCCGGACGACGCAAGAGCTAAGGCTATGTCATTTTGGGATCGAATTGCTGCCAGAATCAATGTAATTAGGAACGTTTTACCAGTTCCTCCTGGTGCATCTAAGAAGAAGATTTCTCCAACCCCATTATTGACAGTTTGCATTATTTGATCGTAAATTCCATTTTGCTCAAGCGTTAGCTTAGGAATATTTGATTGCACATACGACAAAAGATCACCCGTGTTGTAATTTTGTTCACGACGCAATTCTACATCGAACGAAGCACGCGTCATTTTGACATAACGTGAAGAAAGCAGTTAATGTTGTAGCCAGTGGATTCAGGGCTATTTGTTGCACATTTGCAGCTGTGAAATAAACGCGTTGTCCATTTTCTAGATGTACTGCTAAGTGAACAACAGCTGGACTTCGTTCATGTATGGGAAATGAAAGAATTCGCCATACAGCTTCATTGCTGCTTATGTATCTTCCAGCCTGACCAGCATGTGTTCCTTTTATGGTGCTGTTTTTTTAAAAAATCATGTTTTTACCTGTCACAGGTGTGACATCTATATAATATAGGTATACAAAAACATGCGCGTATTCGAATGCAACGTTGTGTCAAAATTTCAAAGCAATCGGTGAAGAACTTTCGGAGATTTTAGATTAAAAAGAATGTTTTTACCTGTCACAGGTGTGGTGAGGAGGTTAGTGGGTTTTGGCCCCTCTGCTAGGCCGGAATCTCCTGGCAGTTACCTTTCTTCAGAACTTGGAACTTCCATAGAAGGCCGCAGTTCCGAGAAACATCGCTAGGTGGCGCCAAATAGGAGAGAACATAGAAATAGGAGAGAAGGCAGAGGCAGTGGATTGGCCTACTGGTTGGTGATAGCACAATGACTTCTCTCCTATTTGCATAAGTGGCTTGGAGGAGGCCTCTGGGCTTTTATATACCCTATTTCTTCGATTCTAAGACACACTTTTGTCCCCATCTGTAATATAGTTACATAAAAACACGCGCGTATTCGAATGCAACGTTGTGTCAAAATTTCAAAGCAATCGGTGAAGAACTTTCGGAGATTTTAGATTAGGAACAAACGAACATTTACATTTTTATTTATATAGATAGATTATTATTATTATTATTATCGGGGGTGGCCCCATAGAAATCTACCAAGGGCTCAACCTGTGGCCCATGGGATGAGAGCTGCCCTTATATTGTGTATGTCAGCAGAGGGCAGACTTCAGTCTTGTGAGATCTAGTTTTATTTATCTATTTATTTATTACTAGAATCCTAAGATCCATTCAATCGGAGCCTGGTGAAAAGACATACACTTGAGTAAAGAATTCTGAGCCTCGGAATATGTTTTGAGTTCCAGAACTGAGTGGAGTAGCTCACCGTTCTCCCATGGTAGCATCAAGTTTTGCTTGGAAACTAGTTCAAAATATAGCAGCCAGGCTGCTCACTGGTGCACCTAGGGGTGACCACATTACATCAGTTTTAAAATCTCTTCACTGGCTGCCAGTTAGTTTCCGAGCGAAGTATAAAGTCTTGGTTATCACCTTTAAAGCCCTACATAGTTTGGGTCCAGGCTACCTGCGGGATCGCCTTCTCCCGTACAATCCGCCCCGCACACTCAGGGCCTCTGGGAAGAACTTCCTTCAGCCAGCAAAACTAGGCTGACAGGTATTACCAGAGGACCTTCTCTTCTTCTGCTCCCAGACTGTGGAATGGCCTGCTGGAGGTGACCAAGATGGAGAGGCAGGTAAGAAATAAAATTATTATTATTATTATTATTATTATTATTATTATTATTATTATTATCATCATCATCATCATCATCATCAACAACAACGAAATGATGATCCCCTTCCCCTCCCCTAAATTACAATTGCTAAAGTGAAGAAACCTCAGGGTAATGAAGAGTGGATTTTTGAGTTTCTTCATTTTGGCAGTATAATTTAGGCAGGGGAAAGGTTTGTCATTTTGTTGACGCTACTGTTAAACAATTGGGAATCAGAAATCCTTGCCAATCACCTAGAGGTCTACTGCCCACCCGTGGGTTGCAATATAATTCCTTAAACAGTACTAAGCACAAACGTAATTTAGGACATAATCCTGTGAGTTCTGCCCTTGATACTCATAAGCCTCTGAATTCCAGTGCAGAGTGAGAGGAACAGCTGGGCCAATGTTGCCTAGGCTGCTCCTCCCACTCTGCATTTTCACTTAGATGGGCTTTTTACCCATCTAGCTGAATCATTCCAGAGGGGAAGGGGAGGAGGCTGGAGATGTCTCAGGATAGTTCATATCCCAGCCTCTTCAGTCTCCACTGCAGCCCGCCCACCAGAACACCCCCTGTACCCCCATCCAAGGTTGAGCACCTTGGTGTCAGTGGTGATGAAGGTAATGTAAGGTTAGGCTGGTTCAAGAAAGGCACTTACAGCCCCATCCTTTTAGAACTCCATCACACCAGCGACTTAGTGTACTCTCACCATGCCTGGTGTGTGGATTTGTAGCATGGTACTCACATAATACTGTGCCTGCCCTGCTGATACCCCGCCTCTTCCTGAGCCTTTCCCGTCTTTTCCTAGACCGCCTAAAGTCTGGATTATTTTCCCTAAGTGCATTTTCCTTTGTTGGGGGCATGTGTTGTGACAGGAGCCTTGCTTTTGGCTTGAATAGATTGTATCAGGTCCTGGCAGGGAAAAGTGATCTCTCTCAGCACCCGGCTCCAAGCCTCACCAATTAACTGGAGGGAGCATTGGAGGTAAAAACAACAACCATGTGGAGACAAAGCAGGGGGGAAAGCTATTTGGTAATGGACCTCTTAGCTAGGTGTACCTAAGCCAATTACTAGGGTGACCATATGAAATAGTCAACCGTTGGTTATTTAACCTACCATGGGTTATCGTGTTGTGTGGAGGGAGTTTTTCAACCAACAGTTTGTTATTTGGCCAAAATAACCAATGCAAATAACCAACGTTGTGCAGAGCTGGCTATTCAAACCACCATTGGTTATCGTGTTGTGTGGAAGGCACCGTTGGTTATTTCGAGAGTCACAAGGCAAGAGCAGTCAAAGCAGTGGCTGCCATTCTAGTCCAGCTGGCAGGATAAATTTTTGGCAGCAATGGCTGATGGGATACTAGTGGGAGGACTGAAGTAGGAGAGAGGGCAGGGGATGAGTGAATCAACACAGCATGGACTGATCAACCGTTGATCCTAATCCACACCACGGTTGATTATTAACATGCGGTGTGGGGAGTGCTCACTAGATAAACGACTGTCGAGTTGATTATTACCCCACCATTGACTATTGTGTTGTCTGAACGCAGCCTGAGCCGTGAATAGCTGTGGTGAGATGTATTTCTAGTTTAATTATAGCTATTCTAAATTTACATTTATGGATCTAAATTAGCATATGCAAACGGATGCCATCTTTTTGTGTGTGTGATGCATTTCCTCTTTTTTGGCAATGTATAAAGTGGCCACCCTCCAGGACTCCTGCAGCTTTTATTGCTTTTCGGGAAAAGAGAATTTCAGTAGGTGTCCCTTGTCATGCAAGCAACACCTATCGAAGCTCCCTCTTCACCACAACTATGTAGGGGGCACTAAAAAGAGCACAAGGTTTGGCCGCTCAGCTACGTTCTCCTTTTAACCTTCAGCTGTCAAGCAGAATTGCGTTCTTGCAGCCTCATCAGAAGCGAAAGGATGCCTTGTTTCTGTATCATGCACCAAGCTGCTTGGCTGGATGCCAGTATCCACCAGAAATGCAGGACCTGTGTCCTTGACGCAGGTGCCTACTCAGACAGGGTCTGCTCTCCCTTCTGGTGCCTGGAACCTTATTTATAGTCGGGGCCTGAGATCGATAAATTCCTTTCAAAAACGTAACTTGAATGAGGACATTTCCAAAGAGTAGTGGGTGGGTTGTTGTTTTTTAAAGTATTATTATTCTAACACAGTGTTAGGCAAGCAGCATTTTAAGTGTGCATATGAAGATGTGCGGCAAACTGTAGGAAGGTGATCAAGTATGATACATGGAGCATATTCGAAGGGCAGGACTAAATGCGATGATGCGATTTTTAGATGCTACTAAAAACAGCAACCTTGTGTCAAGCTCTCCCTCCTCTCTCCCCGCAGTGTGTATTTACGAAAACATGTGATTTGACATGATCACGTCACCCGTTCCTCAATCCCTGCCCCCACACCGGGTACTGCAGCCAATAACGTGGCGTGAATAAATGGATGCCAAGATGATGTCATGTCGTTAACAGGGAGGAAAAAGGGAAGCTTGAAAATAGGATTGCTTTTTCAGCATCCGTCTGTGTTCCTCATCGTATCTAATTCCAGTCAAAGAAAGTGAGTCTTCATCCTTGTCAGAACTTGAGCCCAGGATCAGCGACGTGGGTCGGCATGGCCGGGCACCTGTGAAGGGCCCACACCCCAGCACGGGGCCTGCTCACCTGAGCCAGCTCTTCCTCTTCGCTATGGGAGCCTGTTTATTCACGCTCCTCTCACTCTGGACCAGACAACAGTGGTGGTGTGAAGGAAGAGCAATAGATGCTACTGCCCACTGACTCATTGTCTCTCTGCCCAGCAAACATATTAGCAATGAGAAGGAGGAGGAGGACAGAGGGTGGCCACTCGTGCGTGGCTGAGAGAGAAATGCAGCACCAAAGAAGAGGACCAAAGAGGGTGCGGATTTGCATAAAAAACTGCATATGCTCATGAATATGTGTAAATGCAAACATAGAAATAATTATTGTAGTTCACATTCCCACCCTAGTGAGGAAGATGGTGACCAGAGCTGCGTGCCTGCACAGTGTACTGCCCAGGTGCTCCCTGGTGATCAGCAATTTCAAGGCCCCTCCCTGCACTCCCTTGTAGGATCCTTTATCGTTAAACTAAAGTTGGACTGGACGGCCCTTCAAATAAAGAATGATGCTTTCAATCAGAGGACTGACAGCCCTTCAAAGAGAAGACTGCCCTCGTAAAGTAGGACACTGTAGACAAAAAGGAGGCCCGTCAGTTTGGGGAAAGTCCAATTAAAGGAGCAATTCCTTGTCTGTTGGGGGAGAGGAAGCTATCCAGATATGGAGTGGGGGAGACTGAGAGCGTCACCAGACGAGCGTTTTATTGCACGCTCGTTGCTGGGCACTCACGGATTTTTGCGAGTCCCTTTCACAATGTGGTCAGTCTCCCGCCCCTTCTAGTGACAAAAAACCCCCCAGTAAGTCCAATTTATTTTTTGAGATGGAAGTTGCCACTATCTACTGCTGTGCGCAGGAGAAGCAGTGGGATCAAAACGGCCCACTGAATGGGCCATGCGGACGTTGTATACTTCCTCTTTCAAAAGAGGAAGTAATGAGAGACAAACGTGGCAGCGGAGAAGCAACAGTAAGCAAATGTGATTTCCCCCTGAGTGGTGATGCTCTCAATTAATTCCAATGAGAAGGAAACAGAGGAAAGGGGAGCATATAAGAAACTTTCTAGATTTGCTTGCCTCCATATTTACCTTGTCGTGGTGCTTGAGCTTGAGCACCTCAAGGATGCCATGAGCTAAACCGTGAAGGGACACCCAAGACGGGAAGGTCATGGCAGAGAGGTCAGACTAAATACGATCCCTGGGGAAGGTAATGGCAACCGTGAAAACTAAATGGATCAGTACAACCAGAGATATGTCGGTATACCATCGGAAGATGGGACTCCCAGGTCGGAAGATAGTACAGACATGACCTTGTGGGGAGCTAGGGGTGGCAACGGATGACAGAAAGCTCTGGCGTGGGCTGGTCCATGAAGTCACGAAGAGTCGGAAGCGACTGAACAAATAAACAACAATATTTACTGCATGCTAGAGGCTGGGGTGGTATCCAGCAAAACTTGGCAGGTGTTCATCTAACTTTCTCTGTCCCAGTCCTACAAATGCTGACTCTCCCAAAGACCACACACAGTTCATGCAAAGCTCTCCATCAACTTCCACTGATAATGCAATCCTACCCACGCCTTCTCAAAGTCACATTGCATTCAGTGGGGCTCCTAAACGGGGATAGGATTGTAGCCTGAATGTCGTTATGGGACTGCAGCTGATCACATGCTCTGAGTATTTCTTTTCTTATCAAGGTTGGCAAACAGGTTTTGTTTTGTTTGCTGTAACACTGTCAGGAATTTGAAACCAGTTGGGAAGCATTGGAAAGGCGGTGAAAGTGGAGGGGGAGAGAGAAATGTGAGTTGTATGCTTCACGACTGAAGTAATACATGTGGCCACAGTAAAGTGTGTGGGGGTCCCATAACATCATTAAGTCCAGAGTCTAAAGTGGCCCACCTGTACCCCCCCCCCCCCCGGCTGATGTTATTTCAAAGGCTTCAGTCTCTCAATTCAGAGTGAGAAACCTTTTTTCTATCGAGGGCTATACTTCCTCAGAGGTAATCTCTTGGGGGGGGGCAGAGGCTGGAGGTGGGTGAGTCCAAACTCAGTGGGTCAGTAAAGCTGGAGCCACACCCTCTCTCCCCGAAGGTCGTCACTACCCACCCACCCCACTGTTCCCACCCACTGCCAACACCAGCTGCCATGCTCCACCCCGTCCACCCGAAGACTATCTGTTTGACGTTCTGCAGCAGGAGTGCTCTGTGCGTATATTTGCCTATGCAGAAAGCTTATGCGTGGAGGAGACCTGGCCAAGCAGACGCTCTCCTCACTTCTAGGAGTGTTCTGCACATGAGAGCCAGTATAGCATAGTGGCTAAAATGTTGTACTGTGAATCAGGAGATCTAGGTTCTAGTCCCCACTCAGCCATGGAAACCCACTGGGTGACTTTGGGCCATTCACAGACTCTCAGCCCAACCTACCTCACAGGGTTGTTTTTGTGAGGATAAAATGGAGAGGAGGAAGAGGGTTATGTACGCCGCCTTGGGTTCCTTGGAGGAAAAAAGATGGGGTATAAATGCAATAAATAAATAAACAAATAAATGTACACGTGGAGAATACTTCTGATGAACGTGGACAGGACTAGCCTGCAGTCCCCTCCACAGGTTCATTCAACAGGGATGGGTGTGTAACACACATGCCCCCATAGAGAGGATGTGTGCAGGGTGCTGATGACTTTAACTTTAAAAACATCACCCCACACTTTCTCATGCTCACACACACTTCATCCACACACACACATTCTCTCCTTTCCCCTACCCATCTTTTTCCTATCCTCCATGCCAAGGACTTGCCACCTTGCTGGATGCCTCCATCTCACCCTTCAGTAGCCATTGCACGTAATACTTTCAAGCCGGCTCACATTTTGTTTTAAGAAAACAAGCATTCTTAGCTGAATTCTGTGTCCAGTACCTCTTTCTGCACCTGGGCAACTCGCAGTGTAACCCTCTGCGTGTTTACACCGAAGTATGTCCCACTGTGTTGTTCAAGGCTTATTCCCAGTAAAGTATGTTTAGGATTGCAGGCTAAATCACAGAATTTGTGTAGTATTGGAAGGCCTTAGTTGTACTGATGTAAGGGATGGGAGGATTCAAGTGATAGAGAGTCCAAGAATTGTTAGATGGGGCAAAAGTAAAGTGCAGACTGGAACCCAATGCAATTCAAGTTGATTAAGTGGACAGAACACATTGTGTTAAGTGGACAGACTTTATATATATATATATATATATATATATATATATATATATATATATGTGAAATGAAATACATCCATTCCTCTGTGATGAGTCCCAAAGCTCCATCACACTGGGGGTTAACACGCCCCCTACGTTCATGTTTTCATTCCTCAGTTACTTCCTCTTTTCAAAAGAGGAAGTTCAGAATGCACAGGAGGCCCATTGAGTCCGCTGTTCTAATGGCGCTGCTTCTCCTGCACACAGCAGGAGAGAGCAGCAATTCCGAGTTTAAAAAAAATCGGACAATGAGGTTGTTTTTTTGTCACGCCAGGAAGGCCAGAACAGGAGGAAGGCATGCGGGAGGCAGACGACGTCATGTGAGGGACCTGAGCAAACTCCGTGAGCGGCCAGTAACGAGCGTGCAATAAAACGCTCGTCGGATGGAGCTGCCAGATAGGGCCCTGCTGAGACGCTGTGCGCAGTAGGATTTCTCGTTGCTTTCAAAAGGCAGACGAGCTCTTCTAAGCAAGGGCTGATGTCCAAGCAAAGTAGATTGTAAAGCGTTACACGTTGACCTCAGTACTCTTTCACCACATCCTCGGCAGCCAGCTGCTGTAGCCGCTGCTGGGCGCACTCTGCTTGCAGGCGAGCCTCCGGTTCCGGATCCCAGCAGTCCTCTAGGAGCTCCTGTAAGACAGCAGCAACCTAGGAAAAAGCACAGACCGAAGGGAACAGCTGTCAGGCGGAACCAAGTTCATGAGGCAAGATGGTGGGAGATGGGGTGGCCAAATATGAAAGAGGACAGGGCTCTTACGTCTAGTAGCAGTAGCTATTGTTTCAACCAATGGTTACAACAAGCATAATAAAAACATCTATCATAATTGTGAAGAAGAGGGAACTTCAGCAGAGGTGGGTTGTCATGCAAGCTGAAATTCCCTCTTCTACACAATTGCCGAAGGTGCAGGAGCCCTGCCCTCTTCTGCATTTGGCCACCCTGGCTGGGACACTGTTCTTGGAGCAAATCCTAAGGAGCCATTTATGCTCCTGTCCAGGAGATGGAATATTAACTGTAGACGGGCTTTTAAACAACCTCTTGACTGTTACAAGTAAGTCCATGGGATGCACTCAGGGCATCTCAAGATGTTTTGTTGCTTGAGGTGGAAATAAATAAATAAATAAATGAGGTGAAAAGTAGCAAATAGAATCCCCTGCCCCCAAATCAAGGTCCATAGTACCCAAAAGCAGCCACTGTTATTTTTTTTTGGCACATGAGGCAGAAAATCCTATGAGCAGTAAACATACCAATAATAACTAACTAACCGTTTGCTGCCTTCTTGTGACACCTAAAATCTGACACCTGAAGCAGCCACATCCATTTGCCTAATGGTAGGGCCGGACCTGGACGCATCTCTTCAAATCCCGACATTGGCTCCCCCTTCCCTCAGACGTCCAGCTCGGTTTGTCCTTACCTTCAAAGCCTCTCTTTCTGCTCTTATCTCTGGATATAGCCCTGGCCTGGCCTTCGCTCCTGCAGCCTGACCATCCCCAGCCACCTGTTTTCTTAAGTGAATCCCTCCCATCCTCTTTAGCTGAACCCAACCTAGTTCCATGGTTTTGTGGTGAAAGACCTGCAGTGGCCCTCACCTACCTACCCCTGTCCACCCACCAAACCAAGGTACAGGATACTTCTTGCCATCCTCACCTGCCAGCCTGAGCTTTTCTCCTTGTCCCAACCCCCAATCCTAATTCGCCTTTCTGAGATCTGTAGGCAGCTAGTTGGATTTCTCTGGAAATGGCAGGAGGAGGCTGGCAGCCAGGCGGGCTTGTCACTGTGGCAGGAGCCCACGGTGAGGTGAGGAGGAAGCCTCCATTGCTGAGCATTGGTGTGAGCCCAGAACAAGGCAGTGAGCAGTGGTGGCTGCAGAGCTAGGCCAACTAGCCAGCTTGTGAGAGACAGCAGTAGCCCAAAATGTGGTGATGGCTTGCCTTTTTCTATATATAAAAAGACGTCAGCCATTTTGTCACGCCCCTGCCTCTCCTCTATTGGGATAATGGACCAACAATGGAGCTTTACACTCCCTTGGCCATGACTGCATGAGTAAACATATGCATCACACCAAAGAAAGAGAAAAGAAGGAAGGAAAACAAAAAAAGGTGTTGGCAATGGGCGTCTTGCTGGCTTGTGGGTGTTAGCAGCTACCTAAGGGGTTGGCTGCTCCTTATGACTGTAACTCCTCCTCCATAAACATGTTACATGGTGCCTTCTCTCTCTCTCTCCTCCTTCATATCCCTTCTCAAAACTCAACTTTTCCATGAAGTTTTTGGCTTAACCTCCCACATGCCCAGTTGTAACCAGTGTCTCTCCATTAAAAATGGGTCTTTTTATCACGGGATTTCAGGAGGATTCCGCGGCAGACATCTCGGTTGTTGACAACGTCATGATATTGACCCCAAAACTTCCATGAGTGGCCAATCACAAGCACGCAATAAATCGCTTGTTTAGAGGTGCGTAACTGCATCTGATCACGGTCATCTCTTGCTAACTCTCACTTCCCCCCTCCTATTCCTCTCCTGGCTTCCCCATTGCCAACAGTTCCATTGCTAGCTTCTTCCCAGAGATTTCATAGGCAAGCACCTCTCTTATTTTCTACTAGAACTCTGTAAAATGCCAAGTACTTTGCTGGAGATGTATAAATAAATAATCCAACCCTCCGGGCCACCAAGAAGAGGAAGTTTCTGTAAATCACAAGAAAGGTTTGTTGTTGTCTTTAGGCCACCAACGTACCACAAGTGACTGACATAGATCTGTGTGGACAGACAAGCTAGTAAACTTTTTATTTTAACATATGAGCTAGTAATAACTGTGGGTAGATTTGCAAAAATGCTATAAGCTATGAGAAATGACAGATTTGTTTTGTTTAAAACATTTCTATCCACCTCTCCTCCCACTTCTTTTGAGTTCAAACCATTCCTCAACCCGGAATGCTGCATGGGATCCAGGAACGATGCTTTCTCTAAGTCCCCATCCACCAATATAATGATGGAAGTCCACCTTGCACAACAGTTATGTGAGGATACATCTGAGATAGATACACAGACAGACCACTGCTGCTGTCAAAGCTGAAAGAAACTTTTGAAAGATTTTCAAAATTCAGGAACATTGCTCTCTACATACCAATTAAGCATCAATGTTTAGGCTCAAAAACTGACATTTGCTTGATTGAGTTTGTCACTAAGGGAGGTTGAGAAGAGGGTGAAAGGGTTCACCCAGTGTAAATGGACTAGTTTATCATCCTGCCATACTCTCATTAATCAATAGGACCCATCTTTTGTCATAGCAAGAATGGGTTTACCATCCTACACATGACAGATGTAGCTTTGCCATTAGAATATAAAATATAAGTTAGTTTAAACTTATCTCGCATTTAAGAGAAACCCAAAAAAGCATCAATTTCATTAGGACTTTGAAATATCTAACACTACAATCCTATGCATGTCTGTCTACTCAGAAATAAGTCCCATTGGGTATGTGGCCTAAATTGATTTTAGAGACAAAATTAGATGCAGATGATTTTTATTTATTTATTATACTTATACTGGTGTGTCCCTCCCCCCCCCCCCGCAAGGAACCCAAGCAGCTTACATGATCCTCCTCCTCCTCCTCTCCAGTTTATCCTCACAACTACAACCCTGTGAGGTAGGTTGGGCTGAGAGTCTGACTGGCCCAAAGTCACCCACTGAGCTTCATGGCCGAGTGGGGACTAGAACCCGGATCTCCTGAGCCCCAGTCCAACACTCCAACCACTCCATCTGTCCCAACTTTTTAAGAATGAAAAATATTTTCCCACCACCAGTTTTTTTTCTGCTCAGAATTGCAGCATCCTGTGACTACTTTTAGTTACATTACATTTTTCTTAATGTATAAAGACTGATCTATATGTCTGAAATGTAATGTCTAGCTTAGCCCTAGATTTAATCATACTTCTATTTCTTATGCTGCTCCTCTGATATTCCACTGTTTTTGCATGAACTAAATGGCATTTTTAAAAGAAAACACCATTTAATTCTAAAAAGAAAAAAATGTTTTGACGTTTTGTTTTAATGATTCAAAATATGAAAACTAGAAAATAAAAACTTGTTCAGTTGATTCAGTAGTTGGTTGGAGAAAAGTCTTAAGAACATAAGAGCCCCTGCTGGATCGGACCAAGGGTCCATTTGGTCCAGCACTCTGTTCACACAGTGTCAAACCAACTGCCCATGGAAAATCCACAAGCAGGACACGAGGGCAACAGCACCCTTCCACCCATGTTCCCCAGCCTCTGATACTGGAGGTAGCACATAGCCATCAGGACTAGTCGCCAAGTCAAATTAATAAAAGATTTTAAAATCTTTAATTGATCGAGGCTGTAAATAGGACCCTTCTCGGTGGCAAAAGACTGTAACCTCACCATTCTGCACATATCAATTCGGAGGAAGTAACTCCCATTGAGTTCAATTGGGCTAACATCCAAGTAAGGAGCTATAAAATTGCACTCTGACTTACCTGCCCAAATCTTCTCCAAGCTGGTGGAATCGCTGGTCTCCCCCTTTCCTCAACTGCCAGCCTCCGCAGATCACTGTATGTAGGGTTGCTGCCCAGTTCAGCTTCATAAGCCAACTGGAATTCAGGGATCCTGTACTCTGGAAAAGCAGAAATGGGCAACTTTGTAGGAAGGGGATTATTTTGTGCATGGCAGGCCCAATGCCTGTCACACCATGGTGTGGTATCACAGGTCATGTCGCCCTGATTCACAGCTAAGTATCACTTCCATGTAGCCCTTGTAATGTTTGAAAGCTGTTTTCAGGGGGTTGTATCCGTTAGAGTACACTAGGCTGACCATATGAAAAGGAGGACAGGGCTCCTGTATCTTTAACAGCTGCATAGAAAAGGGAATTTCAGCAGGTGTCATTTGTATATATGGGGAACCTGGTGAAATTCCCTCTTCATCACCACAGTTAAAGCTGCAGGAGCTAAACTAGAGTGACCAGATTTCAAAGAGGACAGGGCACCTGCAGCTTTAACTGTTGTGATGAAGAGGAAATTTCACCAGGTTCTCCATATATACAAATGACACCTGCTGAAATTCCCTTTTCAATACAACTGTTAAAGCTACAGGAGCCCTGTCCTCCTTTCCATATGGTCACCCTAATAATAGAAATACAGTACATTTCACCCATAGTGTGGAAGACTGCGACCAAGTGACCTGTGTTGCCTGCCTGTTCAGCCTGCTCTCCGGGAAAGGCCGTGGCTCTGCGTGGGAGAGCTTTGTGCTCTCTTTTGGTGATGCATTTCCTCCTTGTCGGCGTCACCCTACTCAGAACACCAACTCTCATTCTGCACAGCAGGTGACTCACACAAGACTGCTGGAAATGGAAAGTCTCAAGGCAAAGTTTGGAGAGACCTCTTGTCAGGAGGGATTTAGAGGAGAAAGGTGTCTGAGGAATAGAGAGGGAGGGGAGGATTAGGGAAGCAGCATGCAAGTAAGAGAAAGAACGAATCCGAATCTCAGTGCTACCGAGATAATAAACCTTCACCGAAGCTCAGCTCCATCCCAGGAAATACTCACACAGCACGCCATGCCCTAGAACTGCCAGCAGGTGGCAGCATAACCTACACCATAATCCAACAGTGCAGAATAACACTCCTGTTTGCATGCATTTGGCAGTGGGGCAGGGAGCTAGAATAGGACGGTAGGGTGACCATATGAAGAGGAGAACAGGGCTCCTGTATCTTTAACAGTTGTATAGAAAAGCAGGTGTAATTTGTATGCATTACAATTACATAATTGTAAAAATTATGAAATCCCCTCTTCATTACAACAATTGAAGCTGCAGGAGCCCTGCCTTCTTTTGTAGAGTAACCAGATACAAGAGGGCAGGGCTCCTGCAGCTTTAACTGTTGCGATGAAGAGGGAATTGCCCCAGGGGATGCATGCATACAAACGACACCTGCTGAAATGTCATTTTCTAATCAACTGTTAAATAGGGTGACCATATGAAAAGGAGGACAGGGCTCTTGTATCTTTAACAGTTGCACAGAAAAGGGAATTTCAGCAGGTGTCATTCATATGCATGCAGTACCTTGTGAAATTCTCTCATCACAACAGTTAAAGCTGCAGGAGCTATCCTAGACTGACCAGATACAAAAGAGGGCAGGGCTCCTGCAGCTTTAACTGTTGCGATGAAGAGGGAATTTCACCAGGGGGGGATCTACACTACTGCTTTAAAGCGCTTTATAACAGTTTTGACAACTGTTGGGGCCCAGGACACACTGCATATACAGGTTTCAAAACGTTTTCAAAGTGCTTTAAAGCACTTTAAAAGCAGTAGTGTAGATCCCCCCTAGGTGCTGCACGCATACAAATGACAGATGCTGAAATTCCCTTTTCTATACAGCTGTTAAAGATACAGGAGCCCGTCCTCCTTTCCATATGGTCACCCTAATAGAGGTGGATGTGGGAGCATTCACAAACTACGGCCATCACCGCTGCCAGACGCAACCCACACCACAGTGTGCCACAAGCAAAGCCTTGCAGTAGTGCCAGTAGATTAAATAGCCATAAGTGATATGTGCAATGGAACCAGGGTGATGCAAGAGGCTTTTAGGAGTCCAGCCTCCATGCCGTGGGGGCTTTTTTGAACTCCCCAAAGGTAGGGGGTGGGAGAAAGTGGGACAGGAGACGCTGTGACTGCAACACTTCCTGCATCTCTCTACTTGTTGATTTGTGGTAGTTTTGACGAGATGAGATGCAGGTCGTGGAAACGGTTTTGCTTTGGTACTGCTTACTGGTCAGAACAGCAACGAAAACATGTTTGTTGACAAACAGAAGTTGGTATGTTGCTGAGGCGGGGGGGAAGGCAGTTTCTTTTGCTTTTGTAATGATGCACCATGTCTCAAAAATATTTACCAGAAGATATACTGGATGGTTCTTACTGCAGATTATGAAATCATAACTGTGCCTGTTGTTACTGGGTAAAAACTTAACACCCATAAAAGCCCACAAGCCAGTGCTGGATGCAAACAGATACATTTGTTTTCACTGATCTGTCTTTGCTGCCAGCAAACCTTTGTACAGAATCCAGCAAACAGGCTGCCCAGCTTGGAACTTGCAGGGCATGACTGAGAGCAGGTAATGATTCCATCAAATCCTTATTGCTGAAACAGATGTTATAGCGTAACCTGCTCTTCCTTTATAGGCTTCCACCAAAGGGAGGAATAAGACTATATTTGTTTACGAAGGACAGGGGTGAGGAAGAGGTGAAACATGTGAAATGATATATATTTTTTATATATGTTATATTGCAAAGGTCAAGGATGTGGCAAATGTGAGCAGACTTTGCAACCCCCATCTAAAAGCTATCTTTGGCTTGTCTTGACGAGGGGTTTGCCCCGAGGTGGATCCGGAGTGGCGGCAGGACATCTACATGACGCAGCCGCCATTGCGAAACCATCCGGAGGCAAACCCCAGAAACTCCACTAGAAAAAAGTCGGGCACTTACCCAGACTTTTTTGGCTGCGGAGCCCATGGCACTCCCTGATTGGTCGCCATTGGCTGGGCTGGATAGGGAAGGGGGCGGACCTGGAGAGCCAGCCGGGAGCCGCGCATCCCTGTAGATAAATAAATAAATACTAGGGGAAGAGAGGAACAGGGCAGCTGGAGGGAGGTCAGTGGGAGGAGAGCCTATTCAGGTGCTGCGTGATCATGGGGAGGTGCTCTTCAAACTACAATTCCCAGTATTCTAAGTGTGTGGGGGGGGGGGGAGGCTAGGGTGACCATATGAAAAGGAGGACAGGGCTCCTGTGTCTTTAACAGTTGCATAGAAAAAGGAATTTCAGCAGGTGTCATTTGTATATATGGAGAACCTGGTGAAATTCCCTCCTCATCACAACGGTTAAAGGTGCAGGAGCTATATCTGAGTGACCAGATTTAAAAGAGGGCAGGGCACCTGCAGTTTTAAGTGTTGTGATGAAGGAATTTCACCAGGTTCTCCATATATAGAAATGACACCTGCTGAAATTCCCTTTTCTATACAACTGTTAAAGACACAGGAGCCCTGTCCTGCTTTTCATATGGTCACCCTAGGGGAGGCAGCCATGGCAGTTAAACCGATATAAAACTCCACCAAAGGAAATGCGTTGGGTGGCTCTTAAGAAAAGGGCCTTTTCTGTTATGGCACCTTGGTTGTGGAATGAGTTTCCTGGAAAAGCTCACCTGGGGCCCACATTGTGTTCTTTTTGGTGCCAGGTGAAAACTTTATTAATTTCCCAGGCATTTTAGTTTTTCCGTTTATGTATTAAATCTGGCACTGTATTTTTAAATCATTACACTCCTGCTAGGTTCTGTTGGGTTGTTATTTCACACTGTATATTGCATACTGTTATTTCACACTGTATATTACACTTATATTGCATTTTACGGTTTTCATTCTTGTGAACCGGTCAGAGAACTATTGGGCAGTATAGAAATGTAATGTAATAAATAAATAAATAAAATAAAATAAAATAAAATCAATATGTTTCTCATGTGGATGCATCTTTAGTATCAGTGATGGAGAATAAAGCAAAGCAGAGACTGGGATAACTGTTGATTTGGAGGTTGGTGGATGAACTGTGGTGGTTCCTCTCCCTCCCTCTCTTGCTCACCTGGGAAGAGTGCTGAGCATCGCATCAGGATTTCCCACAGCACCAGGGCCAGGGAGTAGACGTCGGCCTGCCTCAAAGCCGAGCCCAAGTCTTGCAGGTTCAGGCTCTCGTCCAGAATTTCGGGAGCAATGTAGCGTGGGGCCCCTGCCTAGGAAAAATGTGGGCGAGTGACACACACAGCTTATGGAAGGGATAGGAAATAGTGATGCTCAGAGGTTGGTACAGCCTGTCCTTGTATAGCCGGGGCCAAAGATGAAGTGACAGGGAGAAGCCAACGTGACATGGAGAAGCCTATATAGCACTATATAAAGTGCCAAAAAGGCACACAACTACTCCAAACACCAATAAAAGGTGATAATTATCAAATAACCCATTTATTTACAATTTATAAGGATGTATAAAACCAACTGATGCGTCTCAAAGTGGTTAACAATCACATTGTTGGGTACTATAATAACCAATAATATATATCATACATGCAAGAATACAAATCTAATACAGTCCAACAATATTACAGACTTTTATAACATTTAGCACCTGAGACAATACCATCAGAATAATATATGTACAGAAATAGGGTTTCTTCTCATTTTCCTTTTTGGCACTTTATATAGTACTACTTAATAACTACTGCCTTCCATTACTTGTGAAGCCTATATAGCATCATGTTTGGAGTGCTGGATGGGGACCAAAGAGATCCCTGCTGGAATGAAGCTCACTGAGTGACCCTGGGCCAGTCATGCTCTCTAAACCTATCCTATCTCAGGGTTGTTGTGAGGATAAAACTCAGTATGCTGCCCTAAACTCCTTGGAGGAAAGGTGAGATATAAAGAAATGCATTCTGTGACCTGGAGAAATTAAGCAAATTGGGATAGTTTGCATAATTACCCCCACCCCCTGCTTTCCATCTCTGCTGAGAGACAAGTCATTTTGCAAAGCAGTTGGGCCTCTCTTCTACTACTCAGCCCCTTCCTTGTGTCTAAGGCAGCCCTCAGGCTGGATGCAGCCATTTAATCTGGCCCTTTGTGGCCCAACCCACTAAAGTTTGCCCCCAGTTTCACTCATAAGAACAACATTGGTTTGGATCCAGACTAACTGTGCAATGCTATACATGTCTACTCAGAAGTGAGCCCTATTGAGTTAAATGGAACTTAATCCCAAGTAAATATGTATAGCAGGAGAGGGGAATCTATGGCCTGCTGGGCTTATCATCCAGACCACCAACCTCCTGCTAGGCCTCTTACCACAACCACAACCACTTCCCTGCATTGGTTAAAAAAAAAACCACAGCTGAGCAATGGGGGAAATCAGTCTTGAAGTACTCGGCTGAGCAGGGGCAAGAGGGTGTGAGTGTTTCTCATTCCACTCCACCCCTTTAGCAATGCAGGTACCTTGCGGACGATGCCTTCCGTGGGGCCCTCCCTCCACCGCTCGTGGCACGCAGGCAAGGTCATGGCGAGGCCAAAATCGGTGATGGCGCAGGTCCTGTCCTCCCGCACCAGGACGTTCTGGCTGCTCAGGTCTCGATGTGCCACCCCTGGTTTATGCAGACCTGGCAACAAAGGGAAGGGTAGCAGCAGCATGAAATCATCAGCTCCGCCAAGCACAACCTCATTGAAACGATGTGGACAGAACAGAGGGAGGAAGAGGGTCTGTTTGGCAGAGTACATGCTTTGCATGTGCAAGGCTCAGGTCCAGGCACTTCCAATTAAAGGATCTCAGGTAGATGATGATGATGATGATGATGGAGAAGACCTCTTTCTTCTGGAACCCTTGCTGCTGGCCAGAATAGACCAGGAGCAGGGGAAACGGTGGCTCTCCAGATGTTCCTGAACTATAACTCCCATCATCCCAAGCCATTGGCCATGGAAAGGCAAAATGTTCAATCAATGCAAGAAACTAGGCTGACCACATGAAAAGGAGGACAGGGCTCCTGTATCTTTAACAGTTGCATAGAAAAGGGAATTATGGAGAACCTGGTGAAACTTCTTGGTCACAACAGTTAAAGCTGCAAGTGCCCTGCCCTCTTTTAAATCTGGTCATTCTAGTATAGCTCCTGCAGCTTTAACTGTGGTGATGAAGAGGGAATTCCACCAGGTTCTCCATATATACAAATGACACCTGCTGAAATTACCTTGTCTATGCAACAGTTAAAGATACAGGAGCCCTGTCCTCCTTTCCATACGGTCACCCTAGTTGACAACAGTAGACGTTTCACAGTAATATTCAGATATAAAAGCACACACACTGAGGGTCTTCTTACCATAATCAACACCACCAATGCAAAGACCTGGTATTATATGAATAGTAATTATGGTGTACTAAGATTCTATATGCTCAACATCAACTTGAAAAAGAACTTCTTTTGAAATGGGCTTTACCTTTGTTCTGTGGTCTCTTGTAGGTGGCTGAGAATATCCATTGCATGTATTATACTTCAAAAATATTTCCTAAAATTTTGTGGGGTTCCTCTTTACCAAGATGATCTCTGAAAAGGATGCAACTCTCAATTAAGGAGGATTTGTTTCTTTGGATTTTGCCTTATTTCGAAAGGGTTATCTGCTGACTCATACTCCATTTTGGGTTTTCCTGTCTGCATTGGATCTTCCTCCTTGGTCAGTTTTGGAATCTGGTTCCTCTCTCTGAATGGATGGCATGAGGTTCTAGACATAGAAGAATGCATGGGGTTGCTCCCACAGTTTCTACAGTTAGAAAAGTGTGGCATATAATGTCCCATCAATTACACATTGATCCATTTTCTCATGCTAAATTTACTTTATAGGGAAATCCAGTCCTAAAAATTAGTGAGAAAATGTTTTTGTTACAGATAAGGTGGTGGTGATGATGATGATTTTACTTTGGTTCAACTGGCAGGTGCTAATGATGAGTTTTTGTCATTTTCAATTTTGCATGCCAAATATGACAGCTATGGCTAAATGACAGTACTTTTAATTGTAGCATTTATTAGTATCATGAGACTCTCTCCGTCATTACTGGAAACACTTATTGAGGCTGGTGAGGCAAAGCAACCCTCATCCATTTTTAGAAACACTTGTTATTAGTGAATAAATATGATAGGGTTTTAATCAGGAATGGAACAGGGAATTGGATTGTCCCATTCTGCCTAATCAGTTGCTTTGGCATCTGTATCTATCATATCTACGGATCTTATGCTGTGTCTTATTCAGCAAATTTTTTTGTTTCCTGTCTACTGGACACTGCAATTTCTCTTTAATAAAATATTGTTTAATTCAGCTAATGCTGGAAGTGCAATATAGCTAATCCTTCTTTTAAACATATGTTTTGACAATGTCCAATAGTTGCTTCTTCGGAAGAGGAGGTCATTATATGGATAAACTCTGTACTGGAACAGTCTTTAATAATCACTGATGTATACGGTCTTTTAAATTATTCACCTGCTTTATGGAAATTAATGAATGGTCAGTGTAAATGTTCATCTCCTATAATGCAATCCATTGAGGACTTAAAAACTCTTTCAGCATTTGAATGGGTGGCATATAGCCACCACCTTCAAATGGATATTTATTTGGATATTGGGTCCACTTTCGTTGAAGCCTACATATAATTGCTAGTAAGCTGCATTTTCACATACATGCATTCATTACTATGGATATCTACAAATTTATGTAGGTATATTTTAAAAACTCCCCAAAAAATCAAAATAAAAAAAAATGTGTATCTAAACATCTGTGGTTGTATATCTTGATACAATATGGGTGCAATTCATACAATATTGGCTTTTTGCATTGGTGGTGTTGATTAAGGTACTATTCAGGACATTAAAAAAAAAAATACACGATCAAATGAATGCAAGATACAATTAGTGTGGGTATGCAAACCTGCAAGAAGAAAACTAGCACATCAGGGAAATGGCCAGGATGTAATTCTTTTTACCATGACATGCTGCCTATTTTGGGGCAGGAAGCTTTTTACTCAAGAGAACATTCAGACATATAATCTCCAAACTACATTCCACAAGGGAGGTGCTGTGTGCTTTTTCTGAGTCCAAAGTCCCTCTCCCTCTCAACCTACATTTCCTATTTTGTAACAAGAGGGAACAAGGATGAGCCCAGAGGACAGATCCTTGAGTTTCTCTTTGAATGCTGGAGCCCAAGGGTGGCCAGACCTAAGGCTTGTGGGATCTACTCTGTTTTTTACTACAACCCTGCAATCCACCAACCAGAGCCAGGTGCAAAATTGTAGTTCAGGCAGGTGGACATATACTAAGAAAAAAGGACCAGGGTGCTTCTGAACACATGCTCAGCTCAGGAATTTGTCAACAGGACCAGAACCAAGCTCAGAGAAATCCACTCCTCAGTCTCCCTAAGTATTCGTTTTCAGAAAACTAATTGCAGAAAGATCTTCTGGTGTTGCTATTGTTAAATGATTGGGATTCAGAAATCCTTGCAAATCTACTGCATCACACCCAGAAATCTACCAGTAGAAGCTGATCTACCTTCTGCCCACCCTTGCTGTAGCAGGTATCACATTCCCCAGGATGATGCCACACTCATTGCAGAGCCCATGGTCCTAGGTTGGTTTCCCAAGGCAAAGGAGCAGAAGACGTCACCGATCTGGAATGTGAAATGAAATCCCTGGAAAAGTACTTTCTATCCCTGCAGTAAGAGTGGCCTGGAGTTGCCTCATGGCGCAGCGTCTTACATGTAGCAAATGCAAACCTGCTTACTGCACTGGACTGAGGACTTCACAAACTCACCATGCCCCAGTTGGCTCTGTACCACTAACTGAGAAGTTGCAGATCAGCAGAGATCAAAATGGTGTTCTAGCAGAGAGTGGGGGGAAACAAGCATCCTCAGACCCACAGCCTCTTACCTTCCTTCCACTGCTCCCCATGTAAGAAAGCAAGGCCCCTGGCAAGGGATGATCCTAGCCGGATGGCAATGTCCCAGGAACAAACACACTGACTGAGAAAATGTCGCAGGGATCCCTGCAAAGACAACACAGCTAATCTCGGTTTAGGCCACAAGCACACTAACCAGGGCTGATCGACAGATATATTCATCACTTGATGACTGCAGTATCAAGCGATGCCTTACATGTGCGAATGAGTCATCACAGCATTTAACAGGGCTGTTGTTCGTAAGAACCAGGCCTTAGATGGGACTGCACTCCTAGAACTGTTTTCTCTGACATGACCTAATATAAGCTTTGCTTCTCTATCAACTACCATTTCCCCAGATCTAGGGGGGGTCTACACCAGCCGTTTATTGCAAGATCGTACCGCAGTCGTCACTTACGGGGCACATGACATTCGCCTGCTCCCCCGGGGACCTTGGGTCCACCCCTCAGTTATATTGGAATATCCCTGACTGCTTTTGTTGCAGTTTTTCCGGCTCTCTTGCATCCATTCCAAGGAATATGTGCGGTTTTTCCAGCTGATGTCCATTCTGAAGAACGTGTGTGGTGTGCCCTCCCTGCTTTGCGAGGTTGTTGGAATTCCGAGCTCAGCGAACCGCCAATAAGCTGTGAGGGGCATGTGCATGGATATCGGAGGTGTGCAAGGGTGGACCTGTCCGCCATTTCCACCACATGGCGTGTTTTACTGCCAAGTGTGCTTGTTTTTTGTTTGTTTTTAATACAAACATATCTCTGTGCAGGAGCGCATATTCGCCAGTGTTTATACCGCCTATGTGTTGCTGCGTGTCTGCGTATGCCTCAAGAGTCATTAAAAAAATATCTCTGCCCCATAGCCACGTCAGCTGCTCAGCAGCGCCCATTTCTGCCAATCAACATGCACAAGCGCCGTTAAGGGGTGCACATGTGCCTGCAATGGCACTCCTGTAACTGCAGTAAACATTGGCCGTGTGTGCCCCATGAGTGCAAATCGCAGAAGCGGGGAAGATTCAGAAGCCGCCCTCTTCTGTGCCAAAATGTCTGAAGGTGTAGATTAGGCCCTAGTTTCAGGTAAGCCTACCCAAGGCCCTGGCATAATTAATACTGCCTTTGTTTATTGTAGTCAAAGGATGATTTGGGTGGCAGGATTTGGGATCTATAACACAGAATAATCCTGCACGTGAAGCAAATTGATTGGATCATTGTGCGTTCTCTGCTTCAGGTGAAAGAATTTGGGTTTGGGGGTTGCTTGTTTTTTGCAAGGCCTCGGGGAATAAATGAAAGGAAGGCGAGCAAATAAGGATGCTGCTACTATTCAGTTGTAGGGATATGAGTGGGTGAATAATGGCCGTGGGTGAATGACAAGGAGCTGGGCCAGAGCCTGATATCCCTGCTCATCCCCTTCTAGTATCTGAAATTTCACTAGGCACTGCCCACATGTTTCCAAATATTTCTTTACAGCCTGAAGGTCTTGAAACTTGCCTATTTAAAAAAGAGAAACTGAGATTCCAGTGATGCTGAATATTATTGTAGGGATTCCAGATTCCTAACTTACATGTCAAAATGGTGGGCATGTAAAATACACATAGCCCTGACAATGCTGGGCTGGTAATCAGTCAGATAAATATGTACATCAATTGCCACTAACCAAAACCATTTCAGCTCTCCCTGCACATGCCACTCACCAGTGGGTACAGTGTCAGCACCAGGAGGCCGTCCTGTTCTTCATTTGGCCCTCCACACCCAGCAGCCACAAGCCGTACCACATTGTCATGGCTCATCAGCGGGAGGCTGTGCACAGCCCACTCAGATGCAAATTGCCGGTAGCACAAAGGGGGAAAGGCCTTGATGGCTACCGGCTGCTGGTGGAACGTTCCTTGCCACAGCTTGGAGAACTGCCCATCATGGAGAATCTGTTAGGGGGAAAGAATTAGGGTGAAGGTTACAACAAACTTCTTAAGTATTGGTTGGTGGGCGCATTTGGAATATTGAGGAAGTGTTGTGGGCACTCTCACAAAATGGTTGCCATGGGGGGGGGACTTGCTTATTCATAAAATGGCTGCCATGATGGGAGTGGCTGGTCACAAAACACTCTGTTACCAGAAGGCAAACTGGTGAGACTAAAACAAAAATAACTTCCCCAAGAACTTAAGTACACAGCAGAGGTTGAGCTCCAAAACACAAAACCACTTTTTTGAACCAAAAATAGATGGTGATGGATGGCAGCACTTTGTTTTGAAGCAAGCTAGCCCCTCCATTAAAAATAGTATTACAAATCTTAAATAAAAGTAAAATCAGGAGGAGTAGGGGAGCCAAGTGAGTGCCAAGAGAGGTGTCCACTGGGGACCCCAGACCTAAGATTTAGACTCCAAGCAAACCCCTATACACTAGATTCCATTTTTCTTCAACTGCCCCATGCAAGCACAGAAAGTTGTTAATCTAGCAGCCATTTTTAAATCAATCAGTTTCCATTTTCAATGTGTCATGCTTGTTACAAGCTTCTAGCCTTTGCAGATGTGAAACGAGTTTGCCTTCAAAAATATGACCTGGTTTGCACATAATGTTAACCCATGATTTATTTAACCCATAGTTTCTTGTGTTACACAGGGTTTGTCTGGCAGACAATTGTTTTCTCAATCTGAGTTGTTTGTTTCCCTCTGCCTGCTCCCTCCTTGTATCCTAACTGCCTTTGAGGTATAAAGAGCAGCTGAGATTTTTTTCTTTACTTCGCTTGCCTGCCATCTCTGTAGCCTGGCAAAACAACCCATGAGCAACCTATGGGTCTGGCTTCATACATAAAGACAACCCTAATTTAAACCCAGAGTTCACAATCCAAAAACAAACCACCGATTCTCTTACTGGCTTGTTCGTAGTTAACAAACCATGGGTCATTAGCGTGGCTGGGTGCATACATCACAATCCAGAATTCAACAACCAATGGGTTAAATAATTCATGGGTTACCATTATGTGCAAACCAGGTCTATACTTGATAAAATCTTAGAAGACAGAAGAGAAGCAACTCTTAAGGCATATCTGTACTACAAGCTTAATCCAGTTTAACTACAAAAAAAGTCCACCAGCTTTGTGCTTGTGAGTTCACTCGTTTACAGAAGGACATGGGCCAGAATGTATATTCTGTTTAAAAATGGAGATTTGCTTTCCATACCAGGTTAACTTTTACATGCAGCGAAACTGCACACAAAGATCTGCAAGTGCTTTCTTTCACCGGGTCTCTGATCTGTTGGGGCACCATCCCATGGTGCATAGGACAAGCCTTCTCTTCTGCAAACATAAAGGGTGCTTCCTGACAACACTTTTATTGTGCAATCACCCCACCTCATTCATAGAATTTTATGGGGGGATCCAGACAATGTCAGCTTCCACTTGCAACTTTCCCATATTTTACCACTGCTGCTTCTGTCTTTTTGTCTTTGCACACATTAAAAAAAGAAGATCCATTAAGGAGGGAAAGACAGAATAATAGCACAAAGCCTCTTGATTAGTAGTGCAAGGACCCTCCCGTAGGGAAACACCCGAAGCGCGGGGGGACGGACGGACGGGACATACAAAATTAGAGGGTGCTGGGCCTGATGTTAACATCTCATAGTCGATCATTATACAGAAAACCAAGGAGACACATTAGGAGAAATGCAAATGAGAATTCTGGCCAACGCCAGTATTACATTTGCTGTATTACAAAATGAATATGAAAGAGCCACTTTAACCTCACTTAAAGCAGCTCTTGCTGCAGTCAGGTTTGTAATGAGAATGTAAAACCTATAAAATGGTGGGGGGAGAGGGGCATCAGAAGAATCATTTCCATTACAAATGTTTCTTCTCTGCTTTATCTTCCTTATTAAGAACATTAAGACCAGGCAGGAGGCCCAGACGTTATTTACGAGTTGTTTATGAAAAGACCTATCCAATCACACCCTTTTATATCATGACAACTGAATAGAATTGTCCCTTGTCACACTGTCTTCTGAAGCTCTATGACGGGCTTCCCCAACCTTGTGCCTTCCAGATGTGTTGGGTTACAACTCCCATCATCCCCAGGTACTGGCCATGCTGGCTGGGATGGTGGAAGTTGTACTCCAACACATCTGGGGAGGGCCAGGTTGGAGAAGGCTGCTCTGTTAGCTCCAAACTGACAACGGGGAGGCATCTCAGTCACACGTAATAACTGGTGGCCCCAACTTGCATCAAAAGATCAATGGATCTCAAATGAACACCTTAGCATGGTGGGAGACGGGAGACGTGCATCAGTATCATGCTCTGGTGACTGAGTTTAGGGGATGAGTAGGACGGAGTGAAAGATTGAGCCTCTCTTGTCTTGTTCAAGTACTGCAAGACCATTTCTACATTAAGGGATTGTGCTGTTTACCCAGGGCTTTTCTGCTTCCTGGATCTTTGGCGTGATTGTTATGGGCTGCATTACACAGGAGGAGAGGGGCAACAAGGGGGTTGAACTGAATACTTCCCCTCCGTTCAGTTCCATTGAACTCTATTGAGATAGCACCATCTAGTAGTGGAAAATGCTGCTATTTCCCAGCTAGTACCACTTTAAAAGTGGTTCTATCATCTTGGGATTTCTAGAGGATTCCTCAGGGAGAAATCTTAGTTGTTGATGACATCATGAAATCAACCTGAAAACTTCTGTGAGTAATAATAAATCACTTGTTTAGAGGAGGCCCAAGTGCCCGGAGCAGGTAGCAAATCTGGGAGGAGTTTTGTAGTAGGCAGTGTTTTCAGTTTGGCTCTCAGGTATCATTTCATTCTCAGGATGAGGATTTTGGGCTGCGGTGCAAATGGCCAAGGTCAAGCCACCTGCGGCTCCTTCTTCCGGGAAGCAGCTCCGCTGGCACCAGGTTCAAATCCTGACACTCCCATTGAGATGGAGGGCAAAGCAAAGCATGGTGACTCTCAGTTGAACCATGGTCCTCCCCAGGACCAGACTGATACCTGAAGGAACTGGAGGTCTGGAAGCTCCTGGCTGGGCAGTTTTCGCTTGTCCTTTTGCTCTGTGGCTGCGGTGACCTTGTTCAGCTCCCTGTTTTCTTCTACGCTTATTAGCATTGCAGGGACTTTCCAGTGCCTTAGAACTACAAGGAGAGAGAAATTTGCCCCTGCAGCAACGCACGCATTCCAAAGCAATTCAAGTTCTGGGTCCAACATAGATTATGTAAATACTCCCATATTTGCCTAATTTATTCTGCTGGTCATGGGAGAAGCAAAGTACAGGACAATTAAGTTCTACTTCCTGTCCACTAGAAATCCTGGTCAGCCTCCCACACCCAAAGTTCACTATATATATTGCTCACATATTGTCATGCCTAGGCTATTTTTGAAGAATTAGGGGCTAGAAACATGCTCTGTTTTCGTCATCATCATCTATTCTGCACCCGGTATCAATATCTTTGCTCATAGCATAGTGCAGTGCAGCCTTCGCCAACTGGTGCCCTCTAGTGGTGTTGGACTGCACCTCCTATAGTCACCAGCCAGAACAGCCATTGGCTATGTTGGCTGGGATGAGAAGAGTTGTAGTCCAGCACTGCTGGAATACACCAGGTTAAAGAAAGCTGGCATAGTGGAATATGGACAGGAAGGACTTCTTCACACAGCACATCGTTAAACTCTGGAACTCACTACCACAGGATGTAGTGATGGCCATCAATTTGGATGGCTTTAAAAGGGGGTTGGATCAATTCCTGGAGGAGAAGGCTATCAATGGCTGCTAGTCCTGATGGCTAAGTACAACCTCCACTATCGGAGGCAGTAAATCTATATACTCCAGTTGCTGGGGAACATGGGTGGGAGGGCGCCATCGTACTTGTGCCCTGCTTGTGGGTTCCTGGTCGACAGCTGGTTGGCCACTGTTTGAACAGAGTGCTGGACTAGATGGACCCTTGGTCTGATCCAGCAGGGCTCTTCTTATGTTCTCATGGGATTGGGCAGCCAGTGCCATGTACATTGGTTCCACTATGATCCCTTGCTACCATGCAGGTCGCTGGGTGCTGGATGACAGTGCATTTGCCTCTCATGTGCAGCATAATGTAATGTCTATAGTAATAGCACAGTGTTCGAGAACAAGTCTCTGAGAGAATCTAGGTCTGGGGTGCAGAACCTCAGGCCCAGGAGCCAAATCTGGCCCTCTGGGGGTTCTTAGAAGGCCACACCCCCTTTTGGCCAACCACGAATCGTTTGATGGTTTCCTAGCTTTTGTGCAGCCTTTCCCCATTCTAAAGGTTGAACTTTTCCATTACTGGCAGTAAGAGCTTTAAGCTAATATTTGTTGTTATCATTTGCATTTTGGGCTGCATTCGTTTTGCTTTTGGCTTGGCCTACTATTGGAAAGCCCCCGAGAGCTTTTCCAAAATGGAATTTGGCCCTGGGGTTGAAAATGTGGTTCTGCACACTTGATCTAAGTGCTCACATGTTGCAAACTAAGGACTGACATTTATGCACATGAATGTGTCTATGCAGATTTGGCTTCAGGATTTGGAAGGCCCTTGGGCAAGATCCCTTCAATGGACTCTTCTGTAGGGTGGCCATATGGAAAGGAGAACAGGGGCTCCTGTATCTTGAACAGTTGTATAGAAAGGGGAATTTCAGCAGGTGTCATTTGTACGCATGCAGCACCTGGTGAAATTCCCTCTTCATCACAACAGTCAAGTTGGTAAAGTTGTATCTGTTCAAGAGGGCAGGGCTCCTGCAGCTTAAACCATTGTGATGAAGAGGGAATTTCGTCAGGGGCTGCCTGCATACCAATGATACCCGCTGAAATCCTTTTCTGATGAACTGTTTAATGATAGAGGAGCCCTGTCCTCCTTTCCATATGGTCTGAATAGACTCCCTTCCTTGTCACTGTAATCACTGCCCATTCACTTGCCCTCTCCCTCTGGATCCAGTCTGTACCACTCCTCAGAAGGAGAGGGCAAGTTAAATGGAGGCCGCTGCTCGCATGCTTGGTCAGTGTAAGTGAACAGTCAGCAACAGCAAAGAGGAGGAAGAGCAGGGGCAGTGGGTCTTGGGGATCAGCAGCGGGCCCCCGGCTGGGGTGGGGGCCTTGGTAGGTACCCAATAATGCCGACACAGACTCTGCCGTTCTGTGGCAAACACAGAATCTACCATTACCACTCCCTCATCTGGGGTATCCCAGGCTGACGTCCTCCATACTGAACTCAGCGTTGTTGCGCAGCCAACCCTTATTTTAAATACCTCGCAAAAACTTCCCCTGAAGTCACAATACCTAGAAACATCAGAAAACCCAGGAAGAACAGAACAGGGCAGGCTGCGATGATCCAGAAGGTCCCACTGGGGCTAGGCAAAGACTCCGCTGCAAAGATAAAGAGGAGGTGGTCACAAAATCCACACAGCGAGGGAGGAATTGCTACAGCACATTTCAAGTTTCAGAGGGGAAGAATAATCTCTTGAAACCTACTTCCCACAAAAGGTAACTGTGTATATCTCCAAGCACATTGGCTCAAAGCCTTGGGCACCCATCCCATCCACCCCTCCTCCAGACCTTCAGGTGCTTATGGGCCTCTGCATGTCCGTCTCCGAGACCTCTCTGCCCATCCCTGGCATCAGCTTCCTTCCATCCTCTTAGGATATTCTTCTGATGTTTTAATTAAAATTAAAGGAGGGGAAAGAACGTCTCCCTCCCCACAAGCACCAGCCTACCCCTTCCCATCTGCACAGCCAAACATTCCTGTGTCCTCCCATTGCCTTCTGATGTTTGAAGGTCACACTGTGGCACTACAATGCTCTGGTGGAGTGGGGAGGGGAGGGGGGAAGCACATGGGAGGTATCAGGGCTGAAACAGTAGAAGGGCGAGTGCAGTCCCTGTAATGGGGGCAAGGGAGCGCCTATAGGACTTTTGATTGCAGAGGAGAATCCAGGAATCCCAGTATTTGAAGAGTGCTACCATGTCTCCCCTCAATCTCCTCTTCTCCAGGCTAAACATGCCCAGTTCTTTCAGTCTCTCTTCATAGGGCTTTGTTTCCAGACCCCCTGATCATCCTGGTTGTCACACAGAGGAGGGCCAGGATCTCTTCTCGGTCCTCCCAGAGTGCAGGACACGGAATAACGGGCTCAAGTTAAAGGAAGCCAGATTCCAGCTGGACATCAGAAAAAACTTCCTGACTGTTAGAGCAGTACCACAATGGAATCAGTTACCTAGGGAGGTTGTGGGCTCTCCCACACTAGAGGCATTCAAGAGGCAGCTGAACAACCATCTGTCAAGGATGCTTCAGGGTGGATTCCTGCATTGAGCAGGGGGTTGGACTCAATGGCCCCTTCCAGCTCTGCTATTCTGTGATTCTATGGTTGCCCCATTGCACAGGGATGATGGGACTTTTACTCCAACAACATCAAGAGGGCCACAGTTTCCCCATGCCTGTTCTACAATGGCTCTGAGATGTAATCCCAGAAGCCTTGCCTCTTTCTCCTCATGCCCTTCCACCCCGTAGCTGCCCCTTGACCCCTGACTCCACAGGCCTCTTACCCGGCCTCTCTCCAGGCCCAGCATAGCTGATATTGGCGTTACACAGATCAGAGCGACACCTACAGGACAACATGAGGGTAGCGGACTGAGACTCACAGGCCGGAGAATCGCAGGGTTCGTTTTCGCTCATCCAGCAACCTGAATAAGGGCGGGGAGAGGGGGGAAAAGGAGGGTCATTAAAACCATGCTGGGTGGAAACTTGCTCTCATAAGAAAAAGAAAGCTGGGATTCTAAAAAGCCCCACCTTATGCAACAGTTTCATCATTTCTAATATTAATAATTTATTCAGCCCTTTTAATTGCTGTAGCCTATCAGTGCTACAGCAAGTCGAAGCGTATAATAACAATTCCCAAATATATATCACAAACAGCTGGACTTGCAAGAATCCTAATTGCAAGATAAATTGAAATACACTCGATGTTTTTGCCATTTGCACTCTTCTTTCTCCTCCTTTGTTCCCTTTGGCCCTTTGACCTTCTTCAGGTCAGGACAGGGTCAATTTGTCACCTTTGATGCCTCTGGGACTGTTGCCCACTTTGAGCATTTGGGACAGAGTGAGCTACATCAAAACATAATAATTATGCCTCCTTTTATATACATCGAAGAACCTGGGTACTTCCAGATGAGGTTTTATTGTGCAATCACCCCACCACATTCATGGAATTTTAAAGAGTCCAGACAATGTAGTATTCTATTTTTATCCTTCCTGTGTTTTTTAGCCATTTCTTCCATCTTTTTTCTTAAAATAGAAAATCTATTGGGGCGGGGGGGGGGATAGAATAGTTGCACAATGACTTTAGACTTGTACTGCTAGAAGCTGTCTGTCTGGAAGGACCCCTGATCTCATTCAGGCAGCCATGCTAAACATGCAGAGAGCCACATCAACATTACACCTCAACTGAGAAAAAAAATGACATTGGTACAGGGTGCAGTGAGAAATGTGTGTGTGTAGCGGGGTGGGGGTGGGTAACTCCAAAATTCAGCTGCCAGGTCTCTCAGAGTCTTATAAATAGGCTGCCACTATGAAATCAACAGGACATCCCAGCAAACATGAATACTAGGATTGGGTGGTCATTCACACAACCTCCTCGTAAGTAAAGCCACTACTATTTTTGTGCAACAGAAGGCGATTTGAGGGTGAGATATATAGTAAGGTGGCCATATGGAAAGGAGGACAGGGCTCTTGTATCTTTAACAGTTGTATAGAAAAGGGAATTTCAGCAGGTGCCATTTGTACGCATGCAGCACCTGGTGAAATTCCCTCTTCATCACAACAGCTAAAGCTGCATGAGCCCTGCCCTTGTTTGTATCTGGTCACTCTAGCAATACTTGAGCTATACTAGATTAACCAGATACCAAAGAAGGCAGGGCGACTGCAGCTTTAACTGTTGTGATGAAGAGGGAATTTCATCAGGTGCTGCATGCATACAAAGGACACTTGCTGAAATTCCCTTTCCTATGCAACTGTTAAAGATACAGGAGCCCTGTCCTCCTTTTCATATGGTTACCCTAGTGTAGGAGCAAATCCTATGGTGAGGAAGGGACCTGCCGCTCTTAGAATGGGAAGATGAGGAATTGTTGAGCTCATATTGAGCTACTGGTAGCTGTGCTTGCGGGAAGCCCTGTACAGCTGCTCCTAGCCAAACCGAGCAAGGAAAGGTGGGAGTTGCTGCTTTTGATACAAGCTTCCAGAATGTGCACTCCAACTTTATCTTTTCCATCTCTCTCCATAGTAACTGCAGCTCCCCGGCCCTCTTCAGAATGGAGGGCAGAAGGGACAGTGTATATTTGTGTAAGAAAGCCAGTTGGGAATCTTTTCTAAGGCAACAATCTCTTTTCTCTTTGTGTGAGCCTGGAGGAGCAAACATCACAACCCCATCCTGCTTTCTGCTTCTCTCTCTCTCAAGAAAGGCAAATAGATACATCATAAGAAGGTACAGAGAACCAATGTGATTAATAGACTGAATGCTGGATCAAAACTGGGAGACCCAGGTTCAAATCCACACTCAGCCAAGAAGCTCAGTTGGTGACCTTCAGCTGGTCACTCTTAACCTAACCTACCTCACAGGGTTGTGAGGCCAGCCTGAGCACCTTGGAGGAAGTCAGGAATAGAAATGCAATACTTATTTATTTTTATAGACTTCATTAACTGTCTAATAAATCAGAATGTTCTAGGCTTCGGAATAAATGAACACTCCAAATTATCCTACCCTGCCTGAGCATAATATGATTCTTCCGCTGTTTCTTGAGAGGCTTCAATGACAAAATCACAAGGCAATTGAAGACTGACCACCTAGTGATTATATGGTTTGTTTATGACCTGCCATATCTCTTAGGCTTGGGGAGAGCACTTCACTAGTTCAAACAGGCATATGCATTGATTGATCCATTGATAAGCCTTGTGTTTGAGGTGATGTGAAGGTTTTGTGAGTTGTGTTTGATCTGTGATCTGCAGCTCATTTTCATGTGCAAGCACAAGACTTCAGTGGGGGTGGGTGGGAGGGAGGAATTCACACATTCAGCTGCAAATCATCAAGTGATGAGACACTGAGAAATGAGGATGTGCAAATTAGCCTCAAGAATACACACACATGTGCATACACATGGACACACACACCATGCTATCAGCCCCTTCTCCAACAGATCAACCAAGGCAATCTAGACCACATTATAAGGCTTGTGGCACAAGCAGGAGGCAGTGCACTGCTCTGGAGCCACTATGACAACCCTTCTCTCCATTGATGTGCTCTGCATGGCGAGGAGTCACTTCTGAGTGTTTCTCCACGCACTTTAACTTGGCAGATATCAAAAGACGAGTGACTCCAATGGAGGCTGAGACTTCAGTTTGTTTTTCCTTCTCTCTCACACAGTGCTGATTTTCTAGTTTTCATGTCCACCCTAGGGCCAGAATATTTGGCCTAGTGCCCTAGATCTAGCCAGCACAGTGGTGACTAATATTTTGGAGCAAGGTAAGGTGAAGGGCCGACAGAAAGCTCTGGCGTGGGCTGGTCCATGAAGTCACGAAGAGTCGGAAGCGACTGAACGAATAAACAACAACAAGGTGAAGGGAATGCTGCTTTTGGGACACCAGGGTGTACCTGATGATCTTCTGGTATCCCTTACAGCCTCTGTATAACCTACAAGATCCTGGTGCCAAGAGCCCCAGACATCCATCCCCTGTAAGTGGCCCTTTCTCACGCTATGCAATGGAATCCTCGTCTCCTACTTAACAAAAAAAAACACCACCCATTGATGGCTGGGGTCAGCAATCATGCGAAGCTTTGGGCCTTCATCCCCATATCTGATCCTGCTCCCATTTTACTCTCAGGGAAGAATCCTAGCTCCTCTGTCAAGCAAGTTGATCCTCACCTTGCAGCTTGGCTTGAAGTTGTCCTTGGGTCCAGTTCCAGATGCCAAAACAGCACTGGTTGTGAGGGCACTGGATGGTGCCTTTACGGCCATCTTCCAAGATCAAGCCCCGGAGATGCTCCAAACCCTGAGTCAGAGCATCAGATCTATAGGAAATGCAGCTACGATTCTTACTCCAGGCAACTTCGCTCATGCTTTGCTGCCCCAGCGCTAGAAGCGAGGCAGCCAGTCTCCAAAGTAAGCAGTGAGACCCCATCCACTTTCCAGCAGCACCTGAACTGGGTATGCAAAGTCAGCTTGCCCGCCTTGGCGTCTCTCCTCCGGGCCCAGGTGGGAAGGACTTGGCTGACTCCAGCATGTGGGATGGTCCTGGTTGCCGTCAGCTAGTGACCGCAAGCAGGAAAGCAGGGGAGGGAGGCAGTACATCTAGCCAAGGAGGGACAAGATAAACCTCCCATGGCCCTGTCTTCTTGGGCTAACAGTTTCTAAGCCACCAGATGAAAAAAACAAAACAAAAAACACCTCCCACGAGGCAGCTGCATTCATCCTAGAAAAACAATTCCCTTAAAAACTCAAGGAAGAGGATCTCAGATGCCCTAGCCTGCTAGGATATCAACTAGGTAGGGCCAAGGATATCATTTCAGGTTTAAGTATATGTGCAAGAGGAGATGTCTGGAGGTGAAACAAGGTTAGCAGCAAGGTTTAAAGGCCTACTCAAATGTTTGAGACTCTACCTGGTGAAAAACTGGATTTTCTCTGGCTATAAATCACTTCCATCTCTTCTATGTGATATACATAATTGTGCACTTCTGTCCTGCTGAATGCGCAAAGAATATGCTTTGTGGATAGAGGGGAAACTCATGTAGGGCCTTGGAGCTGCAAATGGAAAGGGAACCTTTTCCCACATGCCCTCTCCTTTCCTCTGTCATTCTCTTCAGAGTGCTGTTTTGTTCAGAAAATTATCTTAATGCATACATGTCTTGGCAAACTTGAATGCTGAGCAGGTCATTTCTGCTTTCAGCAGGACACATTTCAGCTTTGACAGGATAGACTAAAATCACTTTACCAGCTTTCCCATCCAGCACTAAACAATTACAAGGAACATTTCTGTAAAGCGCCCCACGTTTCCATAAATGAGCAGCATTGGTGTTATTTGACTGCATAAACACTTCTGTAGATGACATTAGTGAGATTACCAGCACCACTTCCCTTACTGTGGCCAGCAACATGGGCAGTGTTGAAATATCCAAGATGATAAAGCATTCTCACTGTAGACATAGCATCATCCTCCACTTTCAGTTCTCAGCACTGGTTCTTCCCATGATTACCCTCGTATCTGCATATGCTCAGGAATGATATTAGCGGCATCAGTGTATATCAGTGATATAAGAAGCATCAGTGCAGGCTTAAAAAAAGAGAATCTTGATGGTGCCCTGATATACTGTAAATGTACAAAGCAACTGTGTATCCTCAAGATCTCTTAACAAGGAGGAGTTATGCTTTAGTTGTTAAGTGATCCTAACTCTGCACCCTTGCTCAAGAGCATTAGCACCTTGCTCATGAATCATACCAAAGGTCCACCTCGTCTAGGACTCTTTGCAAAAATCCCAGCAACCAGCAGTCATGAGGTGGCCCACAAGAGTTGTCCAGTAGTCCAATGTTTATGTTCACCACCCCGTGATTATAGACATTGTGCTATATATGCTGTGTATATATTACACAGTAGAGTATTTCTCTTCCAAAAGCCTTCCCTTGCATAAATACTTCAAACAATTAAGGGCTTCATCAGACTGGCCACAGGCAGATTGCATTTGTAATTTACTCTGGGCTGAATCAGAAAAACGCATCATAGAATCTCTCTCTCTGTGTGTGTGTGTGTGTGAGAGAGAGAGAGAGATATGAAGTCATCATGGCCTATAGTGCATATTTTTTCCTGCCCTAGTACTTAGGGTGACCATATGGAAAGGAGGACAGGGGTCCTGTATCTTTAGCAGTTGTATAGAAAAGGGAATTTCAGTAGGTGTCATTTGTATATATGGAGAACCTGGTGAAATTCCCTCTTCATCACAATAGTTAAAGGTGCAGGAGCTATACTAGAGTGACCAGATTTAAAAGAGGGCAGGGCATCTGCAGCTTTAAGTGTTGTGATGAAGAGGAAATTTCACCAGATTCCCCATATATACAAATGACACCTGCTGAAATTCCCTTTTCAATACAACTATTAAAGATACAAGAGCCCTGTCCTCCTTTTCATATGGTCACTCTACTAGTACTTTGTGTGTTTTTTTAAAGTTTTTGTCATCTCAAAACAATAATCCAATTAGAAAACAGGCTTTCATTACAACCGAAGGTTTCTCCCGTTTCAGCCCAGAGCAGAGGGGTAAGGATACCTGGAGCCAGTCTGGAAAGGCCCTTGATTGCTCCGTCTCTCTCTACTCTCTAGCATTCCATGGCCGCCCTGTACAATAGAGACCTGCAAGTTCTACAGAAAAGGGACACCCAAATTCACATTTCCAATAAATGTATGCAAAATGCATTTAGCAAGTTAGATTGATAGGAGTCCTCAACACGATGCCTGTGGGCCCCTCCAAAAGTGCCTGCCCCTTTAAATCAATCAATCATCATCATCATCCTGAACCATTTTAGGGCACCAGGTTCTCCTTCCTCTTCCTGGACCTGCAAATGATCAGCTTTTCAGCAAGCAGGAAGAGAAGAAGAGCTGCTTCCTGGCTCTACCCAACCTTCTTCCGTGCCACAGACCTTTCCTCCCTTCCCTATGCTTCAGTTGTCTTCTTTCTATCCCTTCCTAGCCCCTAGCCTTGCTTTCTCTCCCACTCACCCCTTTCTCTTGCTGTTTCTCTCCACTTCCAGCCTCTAGCTTCACTATTACACCCCCCAAGCTCTTTACCTTACTATTTCTCCCCTTTCTAGTCTTGCTTCTTCTCTCCCGTCTAGCCTTTTGCCTTGCTATTTCCCCCTTCCTCTCAGGTCCTGGACGGCAGCCATTTTGTGACTAGCTACATCTTCCATGAGAACCATTTTGTGGTGGTGTCCACAGCAGTTTCTCAAATTCCCAAATGTGCCCATTGGCTCAAAAAAGGCTCATGAATATGAAGTGAACTTTGATCAGAGGCTTACAAAGCCTATGGACCAATGGTAACCCCCAGAATTCAACTGTGGATGACCCCTTAGTCTAGGGCGACCATATGGAATGAAGGACAGGGCTCCTGTATCTTTAACAATTGTATAGAAAAGGGAATTTCAGCAGGGGTCCTTTCACCTGGTGAAATTCCCTCTTCATCACAACAGTTAAAGCTGCAGGAGCCCTGCCCTCTTTTGTATTCCCCCTTACCCACCTCTTACAGACACCTTTAGATCTTTTTATTGGATTTTTATAATTATACACACATGTACATACGTGGTTGCAAGAACACAGAACACCTGCCTATCCAAAAGTGGGCCAGTGATGAAGAATCATTGCATTGCTCCTGCTTGCCCTGGAAACAGGCAGAGGTACACAGTCAAATGTAGCATGTTTTCCAAATAAGCCCCTCTGCAAAAGTCCACCTGTGTCCACCCTGCTCTGAATTGCTAGGGGAAATAAAGTCCATGTGCCATTGCAGCTAGTAAAGAAGAGAGAGATGGGGAATGAAGCAAAAATAGGAAAGAAGGATGTTATGAGACACTGAGGCAAGAATTTTTTTTTTTTTTTTGTGAACTGCCCAAAGAGTTTATACTATTCGCGTTACAGAAATGGTGTGACTAAAACAATGAGATGGAGGCAGAGTCACCCCGTGGGGTAAAAATGGGGTGCGGGCTTCTCACAGAGCTAGGGCTGAAGAGAGAGAGTTGTAACAAGGATGTGGACGGTGGAACAAAACAACAACAAAGGAGGAGGGGTTAAAATGTTTGGTGGTATAGTGAGAAGAAACCACATGCAGATTGATTATAGGGTTTACAGAAAGGGTTAAAGGTGCTTTTCTGCAATCGACTTTTGAGTTAATAAAAATATAAAAGCAGCCTTCAGGTACACTGACCTAGATGCATTGTTGCAGCACTGCTTCTCATCAGCTTTATCTGGTGAAAAAGCCACCATCTGCACATGCACTCTCACTGACCCACTCCACCCTCAGATTGTAACTACTGCCTAGAAAGGAGGCATCGGTCAGTGGTAGAGCACCGGCTTTGCATGTAGAAGGTCCCAGGTTCCAGCCCAGGCATCTCCAGCTAAAAGCTAGCCGATGATAGGAAAGACTCCAGCCCGAGACCTTGGGAGAGTTGCCAGTAGACAATGTGGACCAATTATCTGATGCTACAGAAAGCAGCTTCATATAGATCATTGTCAATACCCTCTAGGGTAGCCTTCCCCAACCTGGTAGTGTCCAGGCAATTTTGACTACAACTCCCATCATCCCTAACCATTGACCATGCTAGCTGAGGGTTGATGGGAGCTGTATCCAACACATCTGGAGAGCACCAGGTTGGGAAAGCCTGCTCTAGGTGGCACTTCCCTTGAAGACTTAAGAGCTTGCTTTCTGTGGGGATACAGGAACAATTAGCACATTCTATTTACACTGTTATGCCTTGCAGTGAACGGACCTAAGCAAAATAAACCATTATGCAGGCCTAATTTGCAAATATGCTGCAGAATTCAAGAACGCGAAGTCCTGCAAAATTTGGATGCTGTAAAGTACAGGATATACTCGAGTCCTGTATACATGTTATGAAAAGGAAATAACTGGTTATATACAAATGTTTTTGGAAAGAGTTTATGTTGAGTTCTCATAAAAAAGGATGAATGTTGATATTTACGAGCAAGATGTGCAATGTCAAAAAAATCTGGTAGTTACTAGCAATACCCAAAGCAAATGGAGGCTTTCAAGTCCAAATGTCATGCTAATTGTTAACATTTACTGGTAAAACAACATTTTCCTCCCAGCTATACATCTCAAACACAAGTGACTCAATATAAAATACTCCACACTTCTCCTGGCAGGCCTCCTTACATTTTTCAAGAATTGCTGGTAAATTGCTGGTAAATTTTTGTGAACCGCCCAGAAATGAGATCAGCAACCGAGAAAAGATTAAAGAATGTAGTTATTTAGACTGGGTCCGTGTAATAAGACAAGTCACCATGAGAAGCCCACTATGTCATGTCACCCAAGCAGAGCAATTTTATTTTCGGTTGTGGCAATTGCCTACAAAGTTGTTTGACAAGCGCAACAAGAAAGCCTGTGTCTCTTGCTTAACACCAACTCAGCAGTTGGGGTCGTAATTTTGAAATTATTATTTTTGTCTGTATTTCACAAGTGAGTTCTTACAGCTGTCTGATAAGTGGAGTATTGCCTGGTCAACTTCCTTGTCTGTTTCAGCTGCAAAGGGGAGTAGGACGCTGTTCAGCTGTAACCACATGGAGTGCTCCCACCACACATACACTAACCAAGCTGCCTATCCACCCTCCTTGAGCACGTGTAGCTTCTTCTTGCACTGCTGCACAGTGTGGGAGTAGCCAACCTTCTGTAACTGCTTGGAGAACCATGGGCAGAGGTTTTTGTGCCTCTTGGGCAGCCAGAGCTGTTTGTGCTTGGGAGCGCTTCAGGTCACTGTGCTAACAATGGCATGGGATTGAAAACATCTTTGTTCCCTGCTAGGGATGTCGTGGGCATCCAATGCAGGGGTGGAGTTGGATAGATTCCCCCTTGCTCAGCCTGCCAGACTGCAGTCTATGACCCCTCACCTCTGTCCACCGTGCTATGCAAGCCACTGGACAGCTTGGCAAGCACCCAGGGAGCACTGCACATCCAAATAACCCCTTAGCAAGCCATTAGGCATAAAAAAAGGCACATTATTCTGCGTAAAAAGCCTTTTACAGAAATGACGGCCACATAGCCACCAGTTAAGCAAGATTATTCACGCCTCTAATGGCACTGCTCAGTTAATCACAGGGGCCTGACAACATGCTAAGCCATGGTTAGGGCCACTAACCCTTTTGCAGCGTTTGTTTAGCGTAGGCAATTGAACTGTGATTATGCAGCTACCGTGGTTAGGGAACACACGACATGCTAAGCCATCCGGGTTAGCTCAAAACGCTTAACTATTGTGGCTTAGCATGATGTCTGAACAGGCCCAAGGAAATTGACACAAGGTTGCCTAGTAGCTAATTTGTGAAGGACTAGGGGAGAAATAATACTAAGGGGGAAAGACAGACCCGGTGCTGCAATTCAGAAGCAGGGGAGAGTTAAGTGTACCAAAAGTGAGGCGACAATGTCTCCCATGTGGTGATGTGATCCTCTGGTTTTTATGAGCTGGACTGACAGTTCTGTGCCCCTACTTTTCAACACCTCCGAGTCTCCATCTGCTCCAGAAAAGGGAGATCTTGACACCCACCCATGTCTTTTCAGAGCACTTTTTGCTGCAGTTGCTTGACAGTTCATAAAGAAACCATTAGAAGGCAGCTGAATTAGATGGGAGTGAATGGGACCTTGTGTGTGTAAATATTGCTGGTGCTGGCACCCCAGCTGCTCCTTCCCATTTCACCACTTTCCACGGGTGTGTTTAAGTTGGGGAATTTTCCAGATCTTTTTCAGACTGGGAAATGGAAGGGAAAAACATGCACATTTAATGGCTGATAAGTTAATGGAGGGTAAATTTGGACAACTGAAGTACCTGCTCCATCACTGCAAGTGCACAGATTTCCCCTCCATTTACCAGTCCTTAAATTTGCATGAATATCCCTTCCATTAACTTCCTAGCCAATAAATATGCATAGATTTTTGAGATTTTTAAAACTGTCCGGGAACCACAGTAGCTGCAGCAGTACTGTAAATGCTCCAAAAAGGAGCCATGAAAGGGGGGGCGGAGAGATCTCCCCTTTCTGAAACAGCTGGAGAGCCTGGAAAGTATTGAAAAGGTAGAAGACACTGAGATGTGTCAGTCCAACACTTCAAGAGGTTTATATCGCCAAGGGGGAGATATTAAACCACCCCTTTCTCCCTTAGTGCTTCACACCTATGGGCAAATTAGCCAATAGGCAACCCTGTCTTGTCAATTTCCTTGTATGTTACCTACTTGCTAGCTGAAACAGACAAGGAAAATGACCAGGGAAGACTCTATATATGGGACAAGTCATAAGTGTGAACTTGTACAACTACGAAAGACTGACAAAAACCATAATAATTACATCCCAATTGAATTTTTGAGGCAGCAAAAACTAAAACTAAAAAAAAAAGATAGGGAACAAAAATGGGTAGTGATTGGAGTGAGAGACAGGATGGAACTGGCTGGAGGACCGAAGTGGAAGAAGGGCTGGGTGGGTGGGAAACAAGTGGGGGCAAGCTTGATTGTCTGTCGGGCGTTCTGTGAACAACCCATATCGTGAAGCTTATTTGCAGAAGTGGCTTAGCGTTGCAAACCCTTCCATCGGGAGGGTAGTTTTAGGGCCAAAACACACATCACAAAGTACTGGTGTGGGGATAAGACATATACACAGTCCATGTGGTAATCTAGATTAAATACAAATTCTGTAGATACTTGCTTTATTCCTTTCATTTAAAAAATTGTAATCAGTATACAAAGGAGCCAAACTATTTTAATCTTTATACAAAAATAGCACTTTTAAAAAGTGTTTTCAGACATCATTACATCGCTAATTGTTTTTTTTTTAAAAAAAAAAAAGCACATACATTATTACAAGATAAAACAAACAGTCTTTTACACAGATAGACAAGAATTATTTTATTGCCAGTGTTACAGGTGGCTTAAGTGTCTGCAGAGTTGTGCTGTAAGCACCAAAAAGAAGACTTACATCACTATCCCCCTTCCTGGGAGAGGATATAGAGGCAGCCATGTTACTACGGAAGAGGATTACAAGCTATCGGAGATCATGAAAAATGCTTATTAAACATTAGCAAAGTCTGTGAATGACTGAACGGCAACTGGGCAGAAACCTTCCCCCCACCCCCCACTTTCCATTGCAAAACATGCAGAAAGCAAGCACTCATCCTTTTGCCAGATGGGGTAGGGGGAAAAATAAGTTAATTACTGAAGTCCTGTTGCCCATTTAAACTGGACTGTGACAAGATTAAAGCTAGAAAAGGCTGTTTCAAGGCACAGAATGCTAGAGAAGAGTCTCTTAAGGCTGATGGCACTGGCTTGGCTATAGATACAATCCTTGTATATAAAAGAAAAGGCACATTTGATTCCCCCTCCCCCCACCCCCAAATATGAGCATTGCAAGTAAGATATTAAGATATTAAAGATTATACCATGTGTTTCTTTTATTTTGTTTGCCCATTTGAGTTAAGGGCCAGTTTATACAATGAGCAGGCTCAAGTGGTAAAGCTTTCCCGAGACTTAGCTAACACCTGCATATCTGAATGATTCCCCATGAATGCACCCCCCTCCCCCTCCCACCCACCCCTCTCTCTCTCTCACACACACACACACACACACAGCATGTCAAGGAAAAGGGTAGTCTGGACGTCTCTCCTGGACATGCTAGTTTCCTAAATGTATCGAGTGACTGACCCCACCTGATCAAATGTGAGGAACACTCAATAAGGTAACCACACCCACCCTAAAGTAGCAGCCCAGGGAAAAAAAACGTTGCTTTTTTAACCACTTGAACCTGCCAATTGCGTTGACAACACAAATAGCTGAGCCTTTTATACATAGCGAAGGATGCTTCTATCTCAGTTTTCATGTTTAAAACTGGGCAGTGTGTGTATGTATACAGAGTCCATCTCAAGCTGCAGATACCAAGAGTCACAGTGCCATCCTGGCAAGGGCACAAGGCTGCACCACCGCAGAACTTGTTGTGAAGCAAAACCGATAAAGCAGACAGGCAGAGAGAGCGCCAAGTGGGGGCTGCATCTGCTCAGCAGTGTGGACAACTCCCTTTTTGAAACCCCAGGGTGGATTTTAAGATCGGCTCTTTCCACACCAGGAGCTTTTGGCAGTGCCTTCCTTACTTCCCCACCCAATAAAGAGGGATGGGGCTTCTGCTACATTAAGAGACATCACTGTGGTGAGGGGGGAGCAGGGATCCTCAGTAACTCACACACTTTGCATCAGACGACTGGGCTGTGTAAGCAGACGGGGGCGAGGAGTTGTTGGACTAGGAATTTAAGACTTCAGGGATCAGAGCCCTTGCTTGTGTACTGGGCTACAGCGAAACAGACAAATGCCAAATCCATCTTCGCAAACAGAGGAAGAACATGAGAGATGCTGAAGATACAGATGGCAGTCCACGTCCCAGCCACACACATACGCCAGCTCCAAATAGGAGCTCAAATTGCATGCAGGATTGTAACCATAGCACAGGGCTGTTAAACAGCGTCACAAGCGAGTCTGCCAAACAGAGGCAGCAGAGGGCTGTCTCAACTTAAGGGTAATTTCCACAGGAAAATTTAGATCTTAAACTGGAGACTTGTTTTAGAACCCCTCCAAAAGGCACTCACTGGCTCCCCTGTCCCCCCGCAACAAAGTTTCCATTGCTGCTGTTTGGCTCGATCATGGGACAAGAGAACCCATTTCAGAGAAAGTATTTATAATCAGGGCAAAAAATACTGCCTACATTGAACATGTAGGATTTCCTCTCTATGGATCAGAACCAAATTGGAAAGGAGCATTCTTGGGTTTTGGGGTGGGTGGGAGTTAGGTTACTTGGGAAAGAAATTGTAAGTATGGTAAGACACAATCTTTGCGAAGAGAACACGCTCTAGTGCTCTACTAAACATTTAGCATAATACTGCAGATAAGTGGCTTTGGACAATGCAGAGACACCTTGGGCTCATTTGGACTTCAATTCTCCCAAAAAGGTACATAGAAAGAACCAGTAGCATACAGCAAGCAGGCACAACAGCAGCTGCCACTGGGGTATCTCAGAGAGGCACCGTTTACAAAAAAAAAACAAAAAAAAAAAACACCTTGGAATAAAATAAATACTGCACTCTACCAAGGGATCTAAAATCACCAATATTCCCAGGCATAACTCTTCTGATGCAGCCATAGCTACTAATGTTTTATAGATTGTTATAAAAATACAAATGTTTTCACTCTCTTTATATAAAAATATATCCCCACTGCCACCAAAAAAGGTGGAAAGAACTAAAGGAGAGAGATTTATACCAACAACTTCTTCCCTTCCTTGTGTTGGATTTCAATCACTGGCTGGAAACACCAATTTCTGTTTTGCGGCCCCTTGTGGTAACTCAAAGCTGAAAAATATTGCTCTTTAGAAAACAAACCCGAAGATTCAGTGAGAGACCAATAGATATTTGGGATGGAAAATCTGTTGCACAACAGCCCTGGTATCACTGACGTGATAAAAGAGTTCTAGCCACAGGCTGTAGATGGGTTCCTTCCCCTTGCCACACTGATCCTGTGAGTGAACACGCAACACTTTGAATGAAGAAGGCATCCTATGGATATAAAGAATATAGTCTTGAGGCACTTTAAAGATGAACAAATTTATTCTGCCATAAACTTTTGTGGACATTGTCCACTGCAGAAGCTTATGCCGGAATAAATTTGCTAGACTTTAAGGTGCCACAAGACTGTGGGTTGCTTTTTGTGTAATAGACTAACACGGCTATCCCCTGGAAAGTGTATCATGTTTTCAAACTACCGAAAATGTGTATAAGAAATATGAATAGACATTTTTGTGCAGATGGACAAGGCACTGGGTGAACACTTATGGTCTACAGCCCACAAAAAGTATGACTGAGATAGATTGCAGGAATATCCTTTCCCCAAACATTTCAGAGGTCAATTCATTTCTTAGAAAGTTAACACTGAGGACATTTAATTACAAATTAACAGTTTCTGGCATTCAAGGAGACAAGAAAAAAGGAATATTTAGAGAAACTGTCAAGATAAATGTGAAGCACTAAGATTAAAGGAGTAAGAAACCACCAAATTGTATTTTGGAGTAGTTTTGCATTGCTGCTTGCCATTCATATGGCATATGTTTACCTAAAACATCTACTTCCTCCACCATCCCAAAAGGATGCATGCATTCAGTTCATTTCAGTAACAGTATTGCTACCTTGTTTTTGATAGAAGTCTGAGATCTGCCATTGTAAAAGCAGACTTAAATGCTCAAAATTAACAGAGTCACTCATTCTTCTAAAATACTTGCTTCTTTGGAATGCCCAGCTCTGGTCAGAATGACCCTAAAGCCCAGTTGCGCAGAAACCCCTCTTGACTCTGGTTCAGAGAAGACACATCCGCCAAATCATCCCTTGTTTTGCCAACAAGTTGATCTTGCATTAAGAAGGGCACACTGTTTACAGATCTGGTCTAGCAGAGATACATCCTCAAGGAGGAGTTTTCCCCCAGGACTAATTTTAGTCCTGTGAGTCTTCTCACAGGACTACAATAAGATGAACAACCCTTCCCACGTTTGCCACTATAAATTTCACTAGTTTCTCTATAAGTGACTGAAATGCATATAGTGTGCATAAAGCAATAATCCTCTTTACTTTTGCTTGGAGAGGGTCAGCTTTTACAGGTGCAATTCCAGATTTTATTAAATAGGTTTTATTGAATAGTCTGTTGCCCAGGGTCATTAATTCTTTTGGATATCAACGTATCTTTGGGGATTTAGTGTACACATGTAAATGAACACTTACTCAAAACTTTTCATCAGTAATAGGGAGAACACAAGACATCTGGATGCAAGGGTGTCCCTTTCTTTGCTGATACAGGAAGTTCGATTTTAATAAGGATCATGAAACACACACACACACACACACACACACACACACACACACACACACAGGCACACCACTTTTCACTTGCCAGTCTAGCTATTAATTCATTATGAATGGCTTGTACTGATGTAGCCCTGGTCTTTCCATCTCAATATATGCATGACAAGTTGTGCCAATTGAACCAAGAGCACAGTGAGAAAGGGGAGTCAGGACTGAGTGTCACAAAACGACACGTTTCCCTCCCCTTTCATAGCAAGAGGGGCTCATCTTATTGCCTCAATGAAAAGATGACCAACTCAGACCGATCATTAGCCTACACTGCACACACCACAGACCCAACTCACACCACAGTTTGTCTTTTACATTACATTTTCCTGTTGCTGAAGTTTTGATTTTGAGAACTGAAGAAAACCTGAACACAACTTCGGTGACTACCTTTGACCTAAAGAAAGGTTTCCATTCCCCCTCATTTCAACAAATATTGTACACCAAGCAGATTTGCTTAGGTAATCTGAAATCACAGATCATAAAAGCACAACTCCACACAAGCCAAGCAAACACCAGGAGTCCACAGACACAGCTGCCAGGCAGCAGTGGTGACTGTTATGTTTCATTCCAGCAATCTCCTAAGTGAGATGAAGAGCCATTTCCTCCACCTCTGCTTTAGCAAGGCTGTTCCCAGGACAGGATTAAGGACATGTTGTCGAGTTCAGCTACTGTCAGGGGGTGATGGCCCAAAGAAGGAAAGCTGGCAAATGGAGGTAGCAGGACATGGGAGGAGGAGCAGCGGGGGCACGAGAGATTGGAGTAGTAGGGGGAAGCCAGAGAGAAAAGATGTGACCTGGTGCTGTTGCTATTGAGGAGTGCAGTTATGGCGGGACTTGGGGGCAAAGCAAGGGCAATAAAACAAAATGGTGACTGCCGAGCCCAGCCACAATTTATGGACCTGTTGTGAGCACTTCAAGGCAAGGAAGGGTGGCCTGCACACAGAGGCAAACATCTGTATCTGCTAATGAAGAAGGTTAAAGGCAGACCTCATGAGGTCTGTTTAGCAAAAGCTGCCACGTTCCAGAAATTCAATATTTACTATTTTTCCACAATACTAAGTGAAGGTGAGTTGTCCCAATAACACATTTGGGAAAGAGCTGCCTTGCTTTAATTAACAGCTGAAAAGAGGTAGAGGAAAGAGAAAAGATATGGCACCAAAGGTATGGCCAACTATGGTACTGGAGAGAATGACCAGCTCCATAGGCTGAATGCTAGAGGGCACTGGGGAAAATACTTAAACCATCCTTCCCCAACCTGGTGCCCTGGAGATGTGCCGGACTGCAACTCCCATAATTGCCAGCCAGTATGATCTTTGGCCATGCTGGCAGAGAATCATGGGAGCTCCACTCCAACACATTGGTTGGAGAAGGTGGACCTAAACTGTTGAGAGGCTTGTTAATGCACAGATCACAGTCCTTTGCCTCAAAAGGGGGCCTGCAAAGCCTCTCCAAGCATCCCTCCTAGCATTCTGTCTCTTCCTTTGCCATCAACATTGGCCCTCACACATTTCTCCACTGCTTGTGTTGACCGCCAGCCACCACCACTCAGCTGCACTTCCTCGTGACGTTGTGCGCACAAATTAATGGAGGGAACAAGTTGGTTGGGAAGGACTAAGGTGCTGAAGAGCAATTACAAATGAGAATTAGTTCTCGAGGAAGGGCAGCAAGGCCAAGGGTTGGGTTATTTGGACCCACAACCTAACTGAATACTGCCAAAGGCAGTTTCAATAAAACTGGAGAAATGCTAGAGTGTTTCATCACAAAGCAAGAGCTTGAGCTAACGCCCAAAGTTCTTCTTTTACTACACGGCCATATTTGCCTATTAGAGAGACAAAACCCCAAACAGGATCCAATTTGCCCCATACAACAGATTTCCTTACTTGAGCCAACAACACACATGTAAAGAGCCCACTTTTTTAAAAAAGCACTGCTCCCCACAAAATATTTGGCACATCGTCACCTGCATGCCAAGTTACCTGGACCTCAGTTGTGAGAATCCTAAGAGATTCTGACTGCTTTACATTGGGAACTGAAAGGGCTTCCCTGCTGCTGGTGCCAAATTCGTAGCATTTGGAGACCTAGAAGTGACTGCAGACCTAATATCGCCCTCAAACATAATCACAATTATTCATTTTCCTCTGTGCCCCCTTCCCGCCGCAAAATCAGAACACATTATGGGTCATGGACCCTATCACTCTGGGGAAAAAATAGTTGATGGGAACTTAGACATGCCTCTCTCCTAATGGAGAAAATGAAAATTAACAAGTTAAAAAAGTAAGAGGTGGAACTGGTTCCCCCCCTACCCAATGGAGCAGCTGGGGGTGGGGTGGGGAAGACAAACAAACTTAAAAGCCAAGCATACAAAAAGCTAAATGTTGTTATAGATACAAATGTAAAATGTAATATAGCATCTGAACATAAGCCTGAGCGCCGCCTAACAGCTCAAGGAGTTCCAAGTTAAGGCATTCGAAAGAAGACCAAAAACTTTGGTCACAGCAATTTTAACTTCTCTCATCAAAATGAACATATTTTATAGTTTTATATAATTACAATAATAATTATAATAATTATAATAATATAGATTTTTTTCTGCTAAAAAGTATTTCAGTGATCATATACATTTAAAACCAAGGCATGATGGGATCCAGGGTACCTAATAAGGGGGGCAGAGAGACTTTTATAAGGCGGGGGAAGCGAAGCAAAATGAGTCAAACAGCTCTGGGCCGTCCCCATTTCCCCAGGCTTTCACATAAGGCTTTAAGAGAGCTGACCTGAACAGCAAGCAGGCCTTATTCTGCACATAGTATTCCTGGGAGACTGAAATGGAGTTTGAAGGCTGGGTGGGGCAGCTGAGTCCCCATCTTTCACCACTTGTGTAATGAAAGACCTCATTGCTTGGACCCATTGCTACCTTGAGAATCCCATGTTTGCACAACACTGCTACCATGCAGTCCGCAGCGCCTCAGAATCCATTGCCACTAATGTTGATTGACTGGAGATCTGCCACCTGCATGACATTGATGCCACTGCTGGCAAGGCGTGCAATGCCTTCAGAGCAGATGGCTTCCATGGCCACCATGTTGGTCGCAATGAGGGCCGACGGCGTTGCCCCACCAGCGCCCTCTGCAGAAGCACCCGCATCCATGGAGACGGTAGACACATCCATGGCCACACTGTTGGGTGCACCTCCCTTCTTGTTTTGGTGGGTCTTGATGTGCTTGGAGAGGTGATCGCTCCTCATAAAGCGCTTGGGGCACTCTGGGCAGGCAAACTTCTTCTCTCCTAAGAAAGGAAATGTACATGAGACTCTACAGACTCACTCACTCTGACATCTTCCACCAGGAAATGCTTGCTTACAGAAAGTCAGCAAGAAATGTGCCAAGCCAAATGGAACCCAGCCACTATTTTCCTAATCTAAGAATCTCCAGTATGAATTATTGGAAATTGGCTGTACACAGGGTTGCCCTTGAAGATGGCTCAAAAGCTTCAGATACTGCAGAGCACAAGGACTAACAATATCTAACTGCAAAGGGCTTATTACAGCTATTCTAGCTCAGATACAATAGCTACCTATTTGTTTCTGCGCCCAAGTCAAGTGCTGGCTATTTACCTTTAAAGCCGTAAATGCCTGAAGACCAATGTATTTCAAGAGAAGCCTTCATCCATGCAAACCTCCTCACTTCTTAAGATCTGCAGAGAAGGCTTTGCTCCAGGTCTCATCCACATGCAAACTGAGATAGGCCATGCCCTATGGCAGGGGCTGGCAACATAGTACCCTCCCTAATTCTTAACCACTGGCCATGCTGGCTGGAGCCAATGTGAGTTGGGAATCTAAAACATCAGGAGGGCACCAGACTGCCTACCCCTGCCCTATGTGGTAGCCTTCTTTGTTGACGCACCTATTTTGTAGAGCAGCCTTGAACAGTTTGCCACCAGAGATTAGACAGGCTCCTACTGTCAATTGTTTTAAACGCCTCTGTAAGGCGTTTTTACTTTCACAAGAGTTTGGGGGAGGGGGTTGAGGGTTTTTAATGGAAATTGTTTTATGTGTTATTGTAAAGCACCACAATGCCAGAAATGGCGAGGTGGCACTATAAAAATGTTTTAAAATAAAAATAAATAAAATAAAATAAATTGAACAGGGATGTCTGTCTTACATCATCTCTCTATGTGTTTATTTTCCAGAAGTATTTTAATCACTTTTCCAAAATTGCTCAAGTATACTTGCTGGTGTATGGTAACTTGCTTTTACCATTCTATGAAATAGGTTTTGATTGTCATGTATTTTAGTTTTTACTGTCATTTGTTTTGCCTTGAGCAAATATTGGAAAGGCAACTAAATTTGTTTTACATATGATAAATTTCTGAAAGAGAGGCTTCTGAACAAAAGTGTGGAGTGCATCGTTTCAAACACCAAGTGCCTGAATACAGCTTCTTCACACTGAAGCTACCCCACTTAAATTAACTCTTAATCTATTTTTAATTCCATTTCTATTATTATTAAATACAAATGTGGAGAGTGCAGGAGTGAGAATACATGCTATGAAAAGGACATCTCATTGCTTAGCTTTACTGGGTGCCTATCTCCATTGTCAAGGGGGAGGCTGCTTGCCCTCTAGAAGGACTAAATGGGCCCAACCATGGTGGTTAAGCCAAAAAGCCAGTCTGTGTTCAGAAGACACCTTAAAACACGACTTTAACCATGGTGAGTAAGGCTTTTTGCTTTATTCACCATGGTTAAAGCTGTGTTTTATGGTGTCTTCTGAACAAAGCCAGGCTTTCTGGCTTAACCACTGTGGTTAAACCTGTGGTTTAAGGTGTTTTCTGAATGGGGCCAAAAGCAGTTACTTTCCATGTATGGGTAGAGAGTGGCAAGCCAAGAATGTGCAAGAAACCCATCATTAAGGAGTTCTGGGATATCCTCTCTACTCCTCCTATTTCCCTGAATGAGATCAGCCTTGAAAAGGGCGATTGGTGCAAAAGAGTCTTGTCCGCACAGATAGCTTGCATACAAAAACCACTTAGCTTTGCATGACCCTCCTACAGAGGACTCAAAGAAGTTTTTACCTGGCATAAACAATTCTCAGCCTGATAAAGGCAGAGCACTAAAACAAAACCTTGCTCGCTAGGCTAACAGCTAGTGAGGTTTTTAAGCTGAAGAATATGGTAATGTGGTTGACCCACCCTCTCTCATACATGTGGTTATTACACTGTCCCCTGTCTGTCTCACTTTTCCAATCAAGGCTCATTTATATGCCTTTTAAACTGAGTGTAACAGCATGACATGGCTACAGAGCAAACTTACAATTATACGAACCAGAGCTCATTTTTGGCATCATAGGGAGCTTTTGTAGTCCTTGAGCGCTTCAATGCAATCAAGTATATTTATTCCTGGATTCATCATACAGACAAGCCTGCCCACATTGCTTGTTTTGTTTTTCTATCCTTGTTTCCTTAATATCAGTTTGCTTTTACTGTATTTTTACATATCTTACTGTGAGCTGCCTTGAGTATGGTTCTGCCTTTAGAAAGGCAGATCAATCAATTCCGCAAATACATTCTTTCCGGAGTGCTTTCTATCTCTACATGCCATTGCATTTTACAGCAATGTATTCCACCACTGGAACTCCTCTGAGCCAGGGAAGCATTAGTTCCACCTCCCAAAATTGGCACCAGAGGGGCTGTATATGTGGTTTTCCCAAGAGCAGAGCTGCTTGTACCAGTAGTTACTTGTTCTGTGAAGGCATGCCTTGGCTCTGTACCCACAATTTTAAAAAGCTTGCAGAAATTGTAGCTTTCTGGAAAAGCAATGTAACTGAACTAGCTAGCAGTTGAGTAAGGAGCCCAAGTGCAAATTCAAATGTACAAAAGGCCAGATGATACAGCTGTTCCTCAACTGTGCCAGTTCAGACACCAGATGAGGGAGAGTTCCTGATTTAATACTTTCCCATGTTTAAAAAACCCTTCTGTATTCAGAAAGTCAGGGTGTAGGAAGAAGCATGAGCTAAAACCCTTCTCCCTGACATGCTAAGTTTTTCATAAGCAGGGAGGAGTTAATTCACTTGGGAAAGAATTCAGACATGCAATTCACACACACATCCTAGGGCATTTTGAAATTATACTAAACCAGGAAGCACTGTACCACCTATACCTAGTGCACCTTTGAATCAGTGCTGAACTAATACCTCACCCCAAGCTACTCACACTGCTTGTTCAAGCCATGCCAGATCCTTGCACATACCTGTGTGGGTCCGCTTGTGCCGCTGCAGTTCGTCACTGCGTGTGAAGCGCTTGCCGCAATACATCCAAGAGCACACAAATGGCCGTTCCCCAGTATGCCACCGAAGATGAGCTCGCAGATGAGATGTCTTCCCATACACTTTCCCACAGCCTGCCATGTGGCAGATATGCTGCTTCTTTTTTCCTGGATCCCCAGAGCCTCTAAAAAGAGTAACGTACAGACAGTCAGAGCTAGACAGGCTGGTCTGCCTTGTCCTAGGGCAAAAAGGAGCTTCCATCATACGCACTGATCCACTGTCTTCATGAATGGTTGCTGCAGTATAGTTTGCTTGCTTTTAAAGTCAAACAGCAAAGGGAAAGGCAGGCTTCAAGCTGGCGCTTGGAAAATATATTATTATGTAAAGGTAAGTTGTGTTTCAATGAATAGTCTCCTTCAGGGGTAAAAGCTCTTTGTGTGTTTTACCCCTCCACCCAACAATAATTTGCTCAAAAATATTTTTTCACTGAGTGGAAGTGTATTTCATATGCGAGTTGTTTTTATCTCTCAGAGTATGTTCTTGAATGAGTCGTTTTACTTAAGACAGGGTTGAGTAGACTTCACAGTTGTGAAATCTACTTTTTTTAAAAACCAGATCCACTAGCCAGAGCCAGGAGCAAAAGACAATAAATCTGAATTAAAGAATTCCAAGCCAAGGGTTTTTATGTTGTTGTTGTTTTTTGAGTACCAGAACTGAACTGAGCTCACAAACCTTCCACACAAAAAACCATTCCTGGTTACACAAACACCAGCTTTCTTCATTTAAGCAGTCTAATTTAGGAAAGAGGGATGGGGGAAGCAGTTTTGTTGCTGCTGTTGTTAAACAATTGGTAGCCACACATATCCTTACCAAAATCTTCAAATCACCCAGAGGTCTACCTTCTGCCCACCCCTGATCTAGGGCACCAGACATCTGAAAACACTTTGCCCAAGGAAGACCCCTGATCAAAACAGACAAAATTGCTCAAGCACCTATTTAAGGCCTACCTCTCCCTTTGCTCTTCTGGGTTTTTTGGGTTTTTTTGTACACCCCTCTTTCACTCCCACTTTTTGAACATAGTCATGGCTTGCTTACTCTGAGAACAGCTGCTTTCGTCTCCTAAGGAGAGCAGTTGCTTCCAGAAAAAGCAAGGCATGGCTGCTTTCAAAAAACACAGTGCTACAGCTGCTAGACAAGACAAGGATGGATAGGTGGCAGCTACTTTTTATGCCGCAAAGCAAGTGGCTAAGCCTTTCTAGGTGCCTCCTTCCCTACAAACTGTACTGGTGGAAAGAAGTCTGCTCTCTTCCAGAGGATTCCAATGAAAGTGGAGAAAGACTCTCAAACAAGTGTGAATCATCTATTAGATGAGAAGACATATGGAGCTCAACCTAAAGCATCCCTGACAGATGGCTGCCTGGCCTTTTCTTGAAAGCTTTCAATAATGGAAGATACCAAAATTTTACTTAACAGCACATTCCATTGGTGAATTGCTTTTGCTTTGCATTTAGCCTGTCTGCCTTCATGCAATACAAACAACTGCCATGTTTCCAACAGACTTGTTCTTTTCCTGGCATCCTTTTTAATATTTTTGAAGGGCACTCAACATATCTCCCTTGAATTTACTTCTAAGCAAATAATTCCCACTCACACCAGGCTTTCCTCATGGGGAATCTGCGTTCCTGATCTCTTATCTCAACCCCTTTCACAATATGACAGCCCTTACATTGAGTCCAGCACTGTGTTTTATTATTATTATTTTTATTTATTTATTTATATAGCACCATCAATGTACATGGTGCTGTACAGAGAAAACAGTAAATAGCAAGGCCCTGCCGCATAGGCTTACATTCTACTAAAATCATAGTAAAGCAATAAGGAGGGGAAGGGAATGCAAACAGGCACAGGGTAGGGTAAACAGGCACTGGGTAGGGTAAAACTAACAGTATAAAGTCAGAACAAAATCAAGTTTTAAAAGCTTTAGGAAAAAGAAAAGTTTTTAGCTGAGCTTTAAAAGCTGTGGTTGAACTTGTAGTTCTCAAATGTTCTGGAAGAGCGTTCCAGGCGTAAGGGGCAGCAGAAGAAAATGGACGAAGCCGAGCAAGGGAAGGAGAGACCCTTGGGCAGGCGAGAAACATGGCATCAGAGGAGCGAAGAGCACGAGCGGGGCAATAGTGTGAGATGAGAGAGGAGAGATAGGAAGGAGCTAGACAGTGAAAAGCTTTGTAGGTCAACAGGAGAAGTTTATATTGGATTCTGAAGTGAATTGGAAGCCAATGAAGAGATTTCAGAAGTGGAGTTACATGGTCAGAGCGGCGAGCCAAGAAGATGATCTTAGCAGCAGAGTGGTGAACAGAAACCAACGGACTGATGTGAGAAGAAGGAAGGCCAGTGAGAAGAAGGTTGCAGTAGTCCAACCGAGAAATAACCAATGCATGAACAAGAGTCTTGGCAGAAGAGACAGACAAAAATGATCGAATCCTGGCAATATTATACAGGAAAAAACGACAGGATTTAGCTACTGCCTCAATATGAGGAATAAAGGAGAGCGAGGAATCAAATATAAAGCCAAGACTACGAGCTTCCTTGACTGGAGTAAGTGTAACATCATTGACAGTAAGAGAGAATGAGAGATGAGGAGAAGGTTTAGGAGGAAAAACAAGCAATTCAGTCTTTGCCATATTAAGTTTCAAACGACGATGAAGCAACCAAGCTGAGATATCTGAAAGACATGCCGAGATACGATCGTGAACATCAGAAGAAAGATCCGGAGATGAAAGATATAATTGTGTATCATCGGCATACAGATGATATTGGAGGCCATGAGATTGAATAAGATTACCCAAGGGCAACATGTATAAAGAAAACAACAACGGACCAAGCACCGAGCCTTGCGGAACCCCTACTGAAAGGGGAAAAGAAGAAGACGAGCTGCCATTAGCCAACACGTTGAAAGAGCGACCCGCTAGATAAGAGGCAAACCAGTTATAGACAGAGCCACAAAATCCAAGGTCATGAAGGAAATCTAAAAGAAGATCATGATCAACCGTGTCAAAGGCTGCAGTTAGATCAAGGAGAATAAGAACGGAATAATGGCCTTTAGACTTGGCAGTAAGAAGATCATTGGTGATCTTAGTAAGGGCTGTTTCAGTGGAATGCAAAGGACGGAATCCAGATTGAAAAGGATCCAGAGCAGAGTTACTAGAAAGAAAATCAAGACAACGAGAGTAGACCACACGCTCCAGGATCTTTGAAACAAACGGCAACAAAGAGACAGATCGGTAGTTAGACAGAGATAGCCTATCAAGAGTAGGTTTCTTGAGAATAGGAGAGACTGTAGCGTGTTTAAAAGCAGAAGGAAATGAACCAGAGAAAAATTAATAATATGAAGCAAGGAAGGGAGGATAGCAGGGATAAGATTAATAAAGACGCGAGAAGGAATCGGATCACGAGAACAAGTGGAAGGCTTCGAAGAGCGCAGTATTGTAGACAGTTCATCAGCTGAGACCGAAGGAAACGCAGAGAAATTTGCAGGAGGAACTGACAGATGAGGAACAGGAACTGGAAGAGGAGCAGAGCTGGCTAGATCAGAGCGAATAGTTTGGATTTTAGCATTGAAAAAAGAGGCAAAGTTATTAGCAGACAGAGAGGCGGGGAGAGATGGTGGATTAGGCTTCAGAAGAGAATTGAAGGACGCAAAGAGCCGCTGAGGATGCCTAGCATTTGACTGGATCAACGTTGAGTAATACTGCTGTTTGGCCAATGAAATGGCAGAAGAGAAAGAGGAGAGTACAAATTTGTAATGGACAAAGTCCGCCCAGTCCCTGGTCCTACGCCAAAGGCGTTCAGCTGCCCGGGAACAAGAGCGAAGGTAGCGGAGGAAAGAGGTGAGCCACGGTTGGGGTTGAGAAGGGCGGACTATCCGAGTTGTAGATGGAGCAAGATTATCAAGAGTTGAAGATAAGGAGGAATTAAAGAAGGAGACAGCTGAGTCCAAGGAGACAGCCGAAAAGACAGAAGGAAGAGAGGAGGCTAGAGACTGAGAAAAAGCCTCATAATTGATAGATTGCAAGTCACGACAAGAGCGAGAAGCGGGACGTGAAGGAGGAGGATTATGAGTAATATTGAAAGAAACTAGGTGATGATCTGACGACGGAAAGTGAGCAATAGAAAAGTCCAAAACAGAGCAATTCCGAGTGAGAACAAGATCCAGACAGTGTCCAAGGGAATGTGTGGGTACATCAGACCAAAGCTTAAGATCATAAGAGGAAGATAATGAGTGAAATCGTAGAGCTGCAGCGTCTTGAGGGTCATCCACATGAATATTGAAATCACCCAAAATAAGAGTAGGACAGTTATCAGAGAGGAAAAAGGACAACCACGAATCAAAATCAGAGATAAATTTTGAGGACGAGCCTGGGGGTCGATACAGAACTGCAATCCGCAGTCGCAATGGAGCGAAAAGCCTCACCACATGTGCCTCAAAGGAGGAGAAACAATGTGATGGTGGAATGGAGAGAGGCTGGAACTGGCACAAACTAGATAATAAAAGACCCACACCACCACCCCGACCCTCTGGGCGACTAGTGTGAGAGAAAGAGAGTCCTCCAAGAGAGAGGGCAGCAGAGATGGCGGTATCATGGGCGGGAAGCCAGGTTTCAGTAAGAGCAAGGACGTGGAGAGACCTAGAGATAAACAAGTCCTGAATGACAGGGGCCTTAGAAGCAACAGAGCGACAGTTCCATAAGGAACACGAAAAAGGCAGCTGAGAAGAGGGGAGACACCGAATAGGAACTAAGTTAAGAGAGACGAAATTGGAACAAGCCATAAGGAACAGATATGAGGAGAAAAGAACTGAGAGGAGAAAATGAGAAGATTGTGTCCTGAATCAGAAAGTGGCAGCGACTGGACCGCGGCTGGGGTTTTCCTCTGGAGTAGAAGTTCCGTTTGACTGGCTTCGCGCCCACGGCGGAGAGCCTCAGGCCGAGAGCCCTTGAGCCCTTGTGCTCTCGCCGGAGGTAATCCTCCATCTCCATACAATGTGTGTGTCTGAGCCACTGTCTACAGCTACACAACTAATCAAGCCACCGAAGAGAGGATCACTTGCCAGGTTTATAGTTCCCACTCAGGCTCTCAAATCAGTGGACAGGTTATTTTTTAAAATTCACTTATATAGATTTAAAGACCAACCTATTTCAAGGGTTCAAGGAGAATATCAATAGCTTCTACAACTACGAGGAGAAGCTCCTGATCTCAAATGCTAGCACTCTAAATCTAAATTGTTAATGCTATTTTAGGTGGCAGTTATGCAGTTTTTAAAAGTTGTGCTTGATTATTTTAATATGAAGGCATTTTGAGAAACTAGAGACTAAAAAGTGAAATTCTCGATGTCATAAATAAATTTAAGTAGCTGTGCTCTAGATATCTAACAGATGACAAACTGTCTAACTATTGCCAATTGCCACCTCCATCCGCATCTTCAAAGTAAAGCTACATATACTACCAACTGCCTGTGACTAGGACATGAAACTTGCGCGATACAACAAAAAAGTGAATTTTCCACAATAAGGAAATCTGCAGCACTGTTAACTATGCTCATTTATTGGATGATGAGAGCAGGTGCTGTATTAACCTTGCTTTGGAAAACTGAATGTGGAGGGTAAAGTATGCAACATATATGGCAAAAGGTGGGAGAGAGAATACTTAACCATCCACAGCTATTCCTGGAGGCATACCCATTGGTTCCTAGAGTAGCAAGGAAAGTTGTTGGTTTGTTGGTTTTAGTATTGCAATTAATAGGGAAGTCAACACAGCCTGACTGTAGCCCACAGGAAGTATCAATGCACTATGTAAGCCTCACAAAGTTTTACCTACAGAAGAGGACAGGGCTATAAAACGCACCACTTCACCTGAGATTGCTGGCACCTCACCCAGACATCTTAACACGCTGTCATCTTGCAGCAGAGTGGATACAGCTACAGCCTGGATGAATAACATCTGTCCTGAGACACTCACTGCACTTCTACACCACACAGTATGAAGTCAATCCCTCTTCCCAAAGAACCTGGAAACTGTAGTTCAGGGAAAGGAAGTGGGGCTAGCTACCTCCAGCAGAGATTTCTCCCCCTCCACAAAATGCAATTCTCAGGTTTCTTTCAGGAGCCATTTTGTGGGGTTATATATTAAAGAGCCCCAAAGTTTAAGAATTTCAGGCTTCTAACATTAAGACTAACTTCCCCAACAGAATGGATTAGCTACTATGGAAATTCTGGATGCAAAAAGCTACCCAAGAACTACAAGTCTATTTCTCATTTACTGACCTTTGCACAACTGCACACTTTGAATTTGCAGCATGCTATGCATTCACAATCTTACCTTCCTTCATTATCTTTGCAGTAGGGGCAAGTGCATGCTTCTCTACGCATTCTTCGGCCTTGCTGTGGCTGGGCATCTGGACTAGTCTCCCCTTCTTCCAGGGTGGTGCCATCATCAGCTAGCCCATCACCGCCAGTACCATGAAGGCTGAGGTGGGTGCTATGATCACCTGCAGGAAAACATTTTGGGTTTTTACCACTGTGAAAATGGCGACCAAACAACAAAAGTACACACAACCTACCTAAAAAAGGGCTATGTGGTTAAAACTGATGCCGGGGGTGTTCTGCTACATAACCCAGACACTATAGATTAATCATAGGTTAAACAACCCACAGTTAACTTACAATAAATCCTTACTAAGAATCTAAAATATATTTCAAGCTCTAGTTGAAATATATTTTCCTACATTTGGGGAATATATTTCAACTAGATCCCCACCACTATGGTAGGTTGTACTGGGGCCTAGATTCTTATGGATTGCAAAGCTTTTCTGTTTGTTTTACACATTATTGTTTTGTTCAAGTTTCTTTGTTTAGGAAGTTGCAAAATGCTGGGATTAACAGAAAGTGGTTTTTTTTTCTTTTTTAAAGAATCTGTTTAGCTGGAAATGATTGCAGTAGCACCCGGAGAGCTAATCTGCAAAGCAGATGTGAACCACCCCAACAATAAAACAAGGAAAAGCAATAAATACAGCAGGCTGGGAGAGACAATAGTTTAAGTAGTGCTTTCTCCTAAGGAAGGTATCAGGGGTTTTTTGGGAGCCAACTTGCTGGCTAATTACTGTGATCACAGAAAGGATACATAAACTTGAAAAATCATCTGTTACCAGCCGATGCACCATATTCTCTTTCTCTTTCTCCAAAGCCAATATCCAATTAAAAAAAACCATAGGAATTATAGCGCAGCACTGATGAGTTTTCAAATGCAGCCGAGGATATAAAACATTTCGTAAAGGGAGGGGTCCACTGGAGGAGTGGGAAGCTTTCAAGCCTATCAATTTTCGTTTCCATTTTATTGAGCCATGCTTATGATGTTGTCTAATTGCTTCTTCCATAACTCCCAGCTATACTTCCCAAATAGTTTATTCCCCTATAAGCTACGCTGCTTGATTATTTCCACGCACCGAGGGGGGGAGGTGTTTGGCACAAATAGTAACAGATGCAAAATGCAGCAGGCTAAGCAATCTGTTTTCAGAGGCAATTAGCATATGCCAGGAGGACAGTCCAGCTTTCCATTGGGCGGAGGCCTGCATAAAACCCTTAGGAGCCTACAATAGTTATTGCATAGTTAGCACTGCAACATGGCTCCTATTTATAAGAAGATACACAATCGCTCCTTAAAGTCAATGCAGTCATTAGCTTGCCGTGCAAATTCCGTCACAGGGCTCAGAGTATGGGACAAAGTCGCAGCATTATTCTATATGGGAATGATCCTCAGGGCCCATTTGGGGTCAGTGCACTGTGAGCTACCTTTAGCACACACCTTAGTCCCAGGTCAGAAACGTACCATGTTTAGATAGCGCTTCATATAGTATTCACATCAGTTATTTCAGGAATCTTATACCACACTGTATAGGCCTGCCTTTCCCAACCAGGTGCCCTCCAGATATTTTGGACTTTGACTCCCAGCAGCCCCAGCCAGCATGGTCAACAGTCAGGAATGCCAAGAGTTGTAGTTCAAAATGTCTGGAGGGGACAAGCTTGGGAAAGGCTGGTATAGGCCAAGGCTATTATCATAGTATATTATTTTCTCCACATTGCAAAAGGGGTAATAAGGCCAAGACTGAGAAAGAGCAGCTCGCCTAAAATCTCATGGTGAGCATATGGCCAAGGTGAGATTTAAATCAAGGCCTTCCTAATTTGCAGCTGAAATTCTTTTGCAACCGCACTACACCAGCAGTTAAGCATAACCCAAATCAAGATGAACTTCCCCCAGTCTCCCTTCAGCTCAGTTTACAGAATCACCTACAGCAGCATAGCTGCCGCCTCCTCTGCTATTCCAGTAACATGCACGTCTTCCATTCATGTGGTTATTGTGGACTGCATGGCTAAGTACCATGCAGGTGACACAAGACAACACGTCCAATACATTGGCGGCGAATTGGCTGGATCCAGGAAAACCTTCATGAAGAACTAGAATATTATATACCAGAAGCGTGAACTGGAATGCTCCTCTCAGCTGCAAACTTTCTAGGTAGTTTAGATAATAAACTATTCTTATTCCAGCCTCAGCCTTGTCCTACCTTGAGGAGATCTTGTAAAGATGCTACAGAAATCCAAACTAATGAAGAATGGGACATGAATTTGAACAGGAGTACTTGACTATATGATCACCCTTTCACATTCTTGTAAATAAAACTACTCCTCTGTCCCAAAATGCATGGCTACATGTAATCCAATACCTGCAAGAACTACCACTAACTAATTTATTCAGTTTGGAATCTCTGTTTTGAGGCTGGGCCTATCTAAAGGTGCAATGTGGCCCACACATTTGCCCAAATTTCTGGACTTTTCTGTTTCTTTTTGCACTATTTAGCCTGCTGAAGAATTCTGGACAACTCGAAAGGTTCCACATTTTTGTGGAATTTTGGTTGGACCTATAAAGGTATTGCCCAACTGTGGATATTTCTTTTCCTCAAGGACTACCACAATTATCTTTGCTTTTTTAATATCCCCACTGTACAGTGGCTGCTTTGAGGGGTTGCAACCAAGGCAAACACCCACTGCCCTGTGAAATAGCCTCCATCCTACTGCCAGTTACCTCCTTTCACAATCAAAGATAAGGAGGCTTGCACATCCTCCCCGCCCCCACTCAAACCTTAGGTTGCAAAAGGAAAGGGAGGGAGATTAATTTTGGGGGGCAGAATTTTTTTTGAGTGCTCACAAAAGCCTTCAAGGTTTAGTGAGTACTCTCAGGGGATGCTTGCAAAATCCCAATCATTTCTGAGGTTGACAGTGGGATACTGACCCACTGCTAAGACATGGAGAAGAATACATTAAAATTGCAGGTTTATGCAAAAGAAATTCTAAAAACGTGTGCATTTTTTTTACAGGTTGCTGAGTTCAGCTTTTATTTGGGGGCAGGACTTGGATTCCCTTCTCACAGAGGTGGGCAACTTGTGGCCCTCCAGGTGTTTGGCCTACAATTCCCATCAGCCCTAGCCAACATAGCCACTGGTGAGAGATGACACTTGTTTTGGGGACCATTTGGATCGGGGGAGAATACCTGACACAGGAGAAATGTGATAGACATGAAGTTTGGGACTGCAGCAGAGTAATTGTACTTAATGACATGAATATGTAACTTCCAATATCCTTTAATTGTTCTGTTGTTTTCAACAGCAAAACAAACAACATATCCTAGTGTAGAGGGGAATTTAGACTACCAATTTAATAGCATTCCCTATTGTAAATAAATAATCTTTGCTTCATTATATCTGAGTAATATGCTCTAGCCTCCTTGTTAACAAACATGTACTGAGCACTCACATGGCATACAAGGAAGTTCTGATGTAAATAATGCCGGATGGTTGCACAAACACCAGACTTGTAAAACCAGTATGTCTGAATTGTTTACTGTAGAAGTAACAACGTTTTGCTGCATCACTTCATCACTCTACAGAAAATTCCAGCTCTATGTAGAAACTACCAGAACTGATGCACCCCAGATGTTCTAGACTACAGCTCCCATCATTCTCAGTCTGGGGACAATGGGAGTTGTAGTCCAGCATATCTGAAAGGCACCAGATTGGAGAAGGCTGCTGTAAGCAAACAAAAGAAATGTGATTTTAACAGGCAATTTTTTCAGTCAAGTGCCGATGATGTGAAGGGTCTACATAAAGTCAACAGCTACTTTTTCCTGGCTAAATGTTCATTCTATTCTCTGTATGCTGCCTGTAAAAAGTGGCAACAATGACCTTCAAATCTAGTTTGACTTACATGCCCAAGCACCAGATTTTTCTCAGCCACTCTTCAAATACTTGAAAGGTTGTCATACAGAGGAGGGCCAGGATCTTTTCTCAATCATCCCAAACTGCAGGACACAGACTAATGGGCTCAAGTTAAGTTACAGGAAGCCAGATTCCAGCTGGACATCAGGAAAAACTTCCTGAATTTAAGAGCAGCAGGCATTCAAGAGGCAGCTGGACAGCCATCTGTGAGGGATGCTTTAAGGTGGATTCTTGCATTGAGCAGGAGGTTGGACTCGATGGCCTTACAGGCCCCTTCCAACTCTACTATTCTAGGATTCTAAGCGACAGAAACAAAAACCTGCCAACCTCTCACGTTTTACTGTTACATAAAAGCTAAGTCTCACCTTGCCCCTGCCCCCAGCCTCCACCCCAGTTTTAGTTGGGAGAAAAGAAAGCACATCTGTGTGTGTGTGTGTGTGTGTACGCACATATGCATGTCTACATACAGGCACATACGTTTGGAAGGAGGGCATATACCAATACCAGGTCCAGCATAAATGTCCTGCCTTGGGGTGTAAGTGACCCACTTAGTACAGCAGGTAAAGGCACTCAAGAGCTACAGCCTGTTTCATCGCTCAAAGTGGGGAGGAGCTTTGTTCTAACAAGCAAATTTCCTATGTCCTACATAAGGAGTAGAACAAAATTGGAACGAGCTGGTTGAATGGACTGTACTACTTCAGACTACAGGTGGTAGAGGAGGGAAACCAAACTTCTGAATTCTCCCCTATGCTTAAAACCACACAACCCTACCATAACAAGGAAAGGGGTTCTATCCTAGACAGCTCCCCGCTGCATTAGCTTTCTAGCTGCAGATGCTTTTGCCACAAACGGAAGTGTTAAAAATGGGATTCCTGAAGTGGCATAGTACACCCTTCTACTTCAAACCTCTTACCACCTCATTCTGCTGTCTGGGTAAACCAAGCCTTAGTGACTTCTTGGGACTTCAGCTTACCCCACCATCTGTAATACTGAGAGTACCAGGCTAAATCCTAGCCAAAAAAAACACCATGGCTGCTTCCCCTGCCTTCCATGAAGGTCAAATGAACTCTAGAGACAAGTCATTAACTGAGAGGAGAGGATGGGATTCTTATGCCACACCTTTCACCAGTCTCAGTGCACTGTCCACTTGTGACTGGACACCTCAGGCATTACACTATTACACCATGCAAAGGTAAATGGAGAGTAGGCCATGCCAGGCAGCAATTACACATTCAACTTCAGACACACTCAGCTAGCTACAGCGGGAAAGAAGCAAACACATCCCTGAATGAGTAAGAGTTCAAATCTATTTTACGCCTGCTACAGCCCCAAAGTGCAGATTCACAAAGTATGAGGCACTCAGTTTACAAACAGATTTTAAGTAGTCTGTCTTTATTTATATGACCTAGTTCAAATTTTTCATTTGTTCAGTTGTTTGCTTAAACACATATATGGCACCTACTCTTTTGGGGGAGAGGGTGGGTTATAGCCATTGAAACATCTTGATTTCCATCGAAACAAGTACACAGCTATGAACAAGAATACAATACTTCGATATAGTTACTGAACATTTTAGACAATTAGATTCAAATTAAGAGTCCTATCAATGGCAGTGAAACCAGCATGTCAATCTTCAAAAACTGTTAGAATTTAGATAAGGCACAGACCTTCTAATACTTAATTTTAAGTAGTTTCTTTCCTTACAATAAGTCTGCTTATATCCAAATACTCTTGCCTTCATTTGCTTGCAGATAGGGCTGTAAATTACCCAAGATTCCCCCATTATATCTGTAATAACAGGAAAAGACTGAAAAAATGTACAGCAACTGGAATCCCGAGAACCTGAAGCCAGCTCCTAGGATTCTGGATTCTCCACCAACACCAGCCCAGTCTGCTGCTAACAGCTAATAAACAGGATGCATGTTATCATTTGCATTGCTTTTTTGTCCCCAAATTATCCTAGGTGTAGATGGCAGTTACTCCTTGGCAGATCTTCACTTATTTCTTGCACATTACTCCTAGATTGCTACAAGCTTATCTTAATGCAATGGCTAAAAGTAAACAGTGATGGCTCTTGCAACCAAGGAACAAAACATAAGATTCTGAACAAGCACCAGCATGCCTTGTTCCTATCTCCAAGCCTCAGTATTTGCTATGCAAATAGGAATAAGGAAAATGTTGCATCCCTATTTTGTCACTTAACTTCTAGCACTGAAGTAGAACAATTAGTGGTCTGTTATCAGATATTTGTTACTTTGACTTTTACTCTGAATGTCTCTACATCTGGATAATACACACTTTCACAAGATTCAAACTCTTGATAATCTACTCAAACAGCAAATTACTTCTATTATTAGAACCAAAGGATGCAAAGCCAAGATGGTGCACTGTGATCCTACATGGACTCCATCTCCCATCTGCCCCAGCCAGCATGGCCAATGGACAGGACTATGGTCCAACATGGGAGCAAAGGTTACCAAATCCTATCCAAAAACACAATTCAGTTCAATTTCATGGCAAATAGCAGAGATGAGGCGAAAACATGACATTTATCAGTAGCATAGTTAAATCTTTAGCTGATTCATAAGCAATGGCCATTTTAAATCAATGGGTCTGAGAGTTAAGAGCACACATTCTTTATTTCTTGAGACAATTTTAGATAGATTGCATTACTGTTAAATAGAATGGAAGAGAAAATATTAAAAATCCTCCTTTCCACCCTAACAAAATTCCCAATGCCCTTCCTTTAATACTTCAAAAGGAACCTATATTGCAGAGCTGCTAATATGCAAGTCTAATTGATGAATTAAAAATTGATGCTAAATTAAAAATTATTCAGTTGACAACACTATCCAAAAACCCAGCTAAAATTTATAAACAAATGGGAAAGGGGAAACTATGGTGATTTAACACTTCGCTGAATTTCACATGCTCCCAAATTACCACTTTGAATATATGACTTTGCCCAAGTCCTTTAAATACCACAGCACAAGCCAATTCATGGGCTTTTTGAGATCCATCCTATAACTGAAAGATAGCTGTAATAAACAGATAGCAACAGATTTTCTGCATCAACCTTGAATTATCTGTACAATCAGACAAAAATGAGCAGACATCATTATTTACCTTCTAAAATGTTCAAACAATAAAGAAGCTGTAAAATACTGAAATGGCTACCAAGGCCAGGGTAGTCTTTTCCAACAACCAGGTCATTGATCAGTTTTGGCTAGTTAACACTCTAGTTAGGCTAAACAGTAGAGGATCAGCTATTGGCTACTTGTCCAGAAGCTACATTCAAACTCTTGGAGCTGGCAGAGAAGCAGGAAACTAAAATCCAAGAGAGCCTGAGCATTCACTGACCTCTTAAGGGTGGTGTGGGGCTTATGAATGGCTGATTTTATATCTCAAAAGGCTGTCTCTAGAAGCAGCCAAAGGGTGAGGGTTGCACCTAGAAATCTTGAGGGCTGAAGCTGCTCGCTTAGGCAGTTAAGGGACAAGCAACTTCCACTTCTTCTCACTGAGGTACTTTTCTTTGTGGAGCAAGTTGGGACTGGATAACACTCAAGCCAAGATACCTATTTCAGCCACACACTGCCTCTCTAACAGCATCTTTCCCAGTTTATTATCCCTCAAGGGGAAAGCTAAAGCATGGAATTTTGCTATGTGCTAATAAGAATCCCTAGTCAGGGTTCACAAATTAGCTGAACGCTACTTTGTACACCCCTGTATCGTTAATATTTCATTCTGCCTGAAGTGCTCCACATCAAACCTAAAAGCTGTCCAAGTCAATAGAAATTGTTCTAGTTAAGTATCAAATTTAGTAACTAGGGCCTAAAAGTCAAAAATCTGCCAATGCAGTGCCAAATGGCTAGATGTCTTAAGAACCTCTCCTTTAAATATAAAGAAATAAAATAGAACGAGATCTTGCTCTGCTACTTTATTTTGGGCTCGTGCCAACTAGCATATATATATATACACACACATACACGAAACAGACTGGAGTGGTACAAGAAAAAGAGAAGCTATTATCGCTCCATATCTGAAGTCTGATCTAAGGCAGAGTACAGAAAGGTAGGAGGAAGGATTAAAAACAGGGGATTTTTTTACACAGCAGAGGTAGCCCTCCAGATGATGTTGGACAATTCCCATCAACCATTCTGGCTCGGAGTTATAGGAGTTGGAATCCAACAATATCTTGAGGACCACAGGTTCTTCGGTCCTCATTTAATAAGTGTTTTTATTGTTTCCTCACCTTGTAGTTCACGGGTTAGTAAAATATGGCCCACCACAGCCATTTCTGCATTTTCCACCTGGTCTGTGTCATCTCCCCTGAAATCCCAGTTATTCTGCTGGGAAACAAGGTGCATGGGGACAGCAGCATCAGGCTCCTGTCAGCCCCCAAAATAGCTGTAGGAGCATTATTCTGTTCAGAAACAAGGCATGCACTCCCCAAGTGTTGTGTTTTCCAGCAGAGTAGCTGGGATTTCGGCAACAGCAGCCACTCCAGGCAATAGGAGGGAGGCCCCCAAAGGGTTCCCAGGGGCCAATGTGACCCTCCCTCAAGCCCCAGAAGTTGCCCACCCATTAGTTTAATGCAGTGGTGGCCAACTCATTTGGCACACTGCCCTGAGTACAAAAGCACCACTCTACTGCTAGCTGTATTATATTTGCTTTCCGCCCCACTGCTCCCCATGATGAGCTACAGAGTAGCTAAGAGGACAGAAGACAAGCACACCGGGATGGCTCTGTGTCACTGCCAGGCTCTTGGGCATTTCTCCTACACTCCAGTCAAGAGGAACCATAAACCTCCTTTGCTTGCACCACTTCTGGTAGCTATGCCACAGATTGGCCTCCTATTGTTGAACACACCCCAAGGATGTTTCCTTAAAGAAGCAAACATCAATGCTGAGAGAGGTAGTTGTTTTTTAATTGTGCTCTTGCACAGTCATTTTACAATTAAATTGATACTGCTGGACTATCAAGACAATCAAGGATGTATTCCTGCATTGAGCAGGGGATTGGACTCAATGGCCTTTTAGGCCCCTTCCAACTCTACTATTCTATGATTCTATGATTCTATAAGGAAGGCCCTGTATGGTCCTCATTTCAATACTGATCCTGTTTGCATTAATGACTAATCATGGGTTGTTGGGACCATGCAGGAGCAAGTGAGTGGGTTTGCCTCTCTGCTGCTGCTTTGAGGAAACAATCCAGCAATGCCCTGTTCCTTCCTACCACTAGCTGCTTTGTGGAAACAGATGCTCTGTTCCTGGGTTGTTCAGTATGACGTGTGAGCCTGGAAACCTGGGTTGAGGGGGAAACAACTTGGAATTTTAATCCAGCAACGAACTATGGGTTAAAGTTCTCAGTTGCTTTCCCCTCAACAACTGGATGCAAAGTGGAAGCGGTGAGCAGGCAGGAGGCAGCATGCTCACAGCCCCAACAACCCATGGGATGTGATTATGTGTGAACCAGGTGCTTATCTATGTGATTTAGACACTTCCGTTAAATGCTTACGTTAATTATCTATGCCATAAGTCGCACACACCCCATTCAAAAACATGTATTTGTTACATATAAGAAGGCCCCATCAAGTTTGGTAGGTTGCAATCTTGTCTCTAGAAGCATCAGGACTAACTACGTGATTCTGGACATTATTGCATCTTCAGGAAAAATAATGAACTGCTTACAAGTTCCTCACTCTAATGCCATTTTAGTTTTTCAAAGTTAACTCCAATGTTAAAGGAATAAAGCATCCAAATGTGTAAAAAAAACTTGTGACGTTTCAATTTATGGTCTTTTCCATTGGTTTTATAATACATGTTTTGCTGAACATCACATTGAAAGAACCAAGTTGTTTAGGGGCCCAGACTATGCCCCCCACACCCTTTCCTTATTTAAAAACATGCCACATATTCAACATCTTGTGCACTAAGGCAGGCAGGAACCCTGCATCCCACCACAGACACAAGGTAACACAAGCAACTTGAAAGCTGTAGCGTTAGTACTTGAGCAAACACTTGATTTTACAAGTTTACCATTCTCCAAAACAGGGCTGGGCAGCCTGTTTCACAGCAAGAGGTAGGCTAAAAAGAATTGTGAACAGGGGCCACAAGTCATCTACACATTTAGGCACAAGTAATCTGCATAAGTTAATACTTTCACAAGTTCGACAGAAATGCAGCTCACGGATATGCTCTCCTTGCAGTTCCACCCCTCCCCAAAAACAGTTACTCTCACATACAACTACCCTGAATGATCCCTTTTGAAAATCTTCGATTTGTACTCTAGTTGAGTTAAATTGATTAAAGGTCACGTTTACCGGTTTATTCAATTTTGTTTCTTTAACCAACAAGCTGTTCTCCTTTCAAACTTGCCACCCAGAGGATTTAATTTAAGTAACTGTCTTAATGTTGTTAACCAGAGCTTTCTCTTGCACTGTACTGCCTATAGCTCCACTGACATGGTTTGCATAACATAGTAGCTCACTGTGGTTTAATTTACCCATGGGGCCTGTCACATTCTTCTGGGTACCTGGGCATGCTACCTTTGCATTTCGCCCACAGGCACCCAGGCTTGTTGTGGCTTGCTGTGTCATGGAAACCCAGATGGCACGGGTTGTTTGAGACTGACCTTCCTTCTTCTCACATCAGTCCGTTGGTTTCTGTTCACCACTCTGCTACTAAGATCATCTTCTTGGCTCGCCGCTCTGACCATGTAACTCCACTTCTGAAATCTCTTCATTGGCTTCCAATTCACTTCAGAATCCAATATAAACTTCTCCTGTTGACCTACAAAGCTTTTCACTGTCTAGCTCCTTCCTATCTCTCCTCTCTCATCTCACACTATTGCCCCGCTCGTGCTCTTCGCTCCTCTGATGCCATGTTTATTTATTTCTTTATTTATTACATTTTTATACCGCCCAATAGCCGAAGCTCTCTGGGCGGTTCACAAAAATGAAACCCACCATAAAACAACCAACAAGTTAAAAATACAAATACAAAATACAATATAAAAAGCACAACCAGGATAAAACCACGAAGCACAATTGATATAAGGTTAAAATACAGAGTTAAAACAGTATAATTTAAATTTGAGTTAAAATTAAGTGTTAAAATACTGAGTGACTAAAAAGGTCTTCAGCTGGCGATGAAAGGAGTACAGTGTAGGAGCCAGGCGGACCTCTCTGGGGAGCTCATTCCACAACCGGGGTGCCACGGCGGAGAAAGCCCTCCTCCTAGTAGCCACCTGCCTCACTTCCTTTGGCAGGGGCTCACGGAGAAGGGCCCCTGTAGATGATCTTAAGGTCCGGGCAGGTACATATGGGAGGAGGCATTCCTTCAAATAACCTGGCCCCAAACCGTTTAGGGCTTTAAATGTCAATACCAGCACTTTGAATCGGGCCCGGACCTGGACTGGCAGCCAATGAAGTTGTAAAAGAACTGGCGTAATGTGATCTCGCCAGCCAGTCCCTGTTAGTAAACGGGCTGCCCTGTTTTGTACCAGCTGGAGCTTCCGGACCAATGTTTCTCGCCTGCCCAAGGGTCTCTCCTTCCCTTGCTCGGCTTCGTCCATTTTCTTCTGCTGCCCCTTATGCCTGGAACGCTCTTCCAGAACATTTGAGAACTACAAGTTCAACCACAGCTTTTAAAGCTCAGCTAAAAACTTTTCTTTTTCCTAAAGCTTTTAAAACTTGATTTTGTTCTGACTTTATACTGTTAGTTTTACCCTACCCAGTGCCTGTTTACCCTACCCTGTGCCTGTTTGCATTCTCTTCCCCTCCTTTTGCCAACACTCTGTCCTGTGTCCACCAAACTTTTAGGTTTAAAGCTCTTTGGGGCAGCAATTGGGTCTTTTCTGCTTTTGCTGTAAAACAGCATATGTACCAATGGCACTGTAAGTATGAATAATTTATTTATTTATTTATTTAAGGATTTTTATGCCACCATTCAGCCAAAAAAGGCTCTCACGGCGGCTTACAAAAGTATTTCTTGACAGTCCCTGCCCACAGGCTTACAATCTAAAAGACATGACACAAAAGGAAAAGGGATTGGGAGGGAGGAGGAGGAGGGGGAAAGGAAAGCAAATTCAGGCACTACAATCTTAGTTGCAAAGTTCAGCAGTTACAGTTGACAGCAGGAGGGAGGGGGCTCTCAGCTGGAGCTGGACCCAGGCACGGTGGAGAGGTGCCTGGCTGCTGCTTCCTCCCTCACTGGTGGCCTCTGCAGAGACAGTTGGTAGCAGGAGGGAGGGGGCTCTCAGCTGGAGCTGGACCCAGGCACGGTGGAGAGGTGCCTGGCTGCTGCTTCCTCCCTCACTGGTGGCCTCTGCAGTGACAGTTGGTAGCAGGAGGGAGGGGGCTCTCACCTGGAGCTGGACCCAGGCACGGTGGAGAGGTGCCTGGCTGCTGCTTCCTCCCTCACTCTAAATAATACAAGTAAGAATCAGAAATATTTGCCTCTTTGAGCACAAGGGTGTTTTTTAATACTCAACAATAATTAAGAGCTATGATGTACACAGATGTAAGACTAGGAATTCACTAGCTCCCAACCCATAACTAATCAAATTTTAGCAGTACGCTGTAAATCATGAATGATACATTTCGAAGACAAACACTCAAAGAAACCCAGAGTTCCAAGCCATTTGAATTTGGCTGAGGGAGTCGACCTATATTCTACCTTGCTTGATTCCATGCAGTTTGGGTTTAGCTTTGCCACTATTATAGTTCAAGCTACTAAAAGGTTAAGCAGCAGAACCAGTTGAATTCTAGTGCAAAGGGAAAATCTAAATATGATTCTCACTACAATGCTCATTTGCACAAGTTTTTGTGAGGCTCTGTTCTAGCTTGAGTGGAAAGATCTGATAATATCAGGAAGGGTTAAAGTTTCATCATGTTTGACTTCCTAATTTGATGACGTAGAAAATAGCTGTGTGGAAAAAGGAACAGTGTTGACCATTGCTAATAGCAATGTCATTAAATGTCTCAACATAAACTTTTTAAAGTTTGTACCACACTATTTAGCCCTGTTTAGTTAAGGCAGAGGCTATATCTCAGGGTGGATTTGATTTAAATCAATTTGAATCATGATTTAAATCACTACTCAGAAAGACTCAATTTAATCATGTGACTCCCCCCCCCCCCCACAAAAAAGTGCACTCTTCCTCGCTATATTTTACACAACTTTGGGTTACCAAAGACTCATTCCTGCTGGTATACTCTTAATATTTACAGCCAGACGAAGGCTTCATTTTTAGAATAGCAACTTTTCAGATTAGTTTTACAGTTATATCAAAAAATACTGATTTGGTTATACTATTAGAAACTCATCATAGACAGATAATTATGATTTTTTTTGCGAGGTGAACTATCTCCAGTTTAATAGGTTAATCATTCATATTTGGACAACTTTTCTGCTGTACTTTATTGGAAGG